>NC_136061.1:502292714-503519859 GCF_964261635.1 Lissotriton helveticus | reverse complement strand
TTTTTGCATTCCTTTTTCAAAGTTGCTAATTCGATATTATACCAAGGGCTGGTTGTATGGGTGCGAACCTTGGTACATCTAGCCGGGATCAGGGTATCCAGTGCCTGGGTGATCCAGAGGCAGAACTGATCATAACCTACGTCCAGATCTTCACTAGGGGGTGGGGGATTTAATACCAGGAGATTGTGTAGATCTTCAAGAGGGCATTTCCCTCCAGAGACTCCTCTACAGCTAAATGAACCTAGATTTTCTGCCTCTGGGCAGCAAAATGGTCTTCCAACTATGAAAGGGCACATACCTGCGCCTGTCACCAAACTCTGTGGCTTTCACAAATTGCCCGCCTCAGGATTTTCACATTTGGCGAAATCATGCAGGGTCTCACCGTTAAATCATTCCAACAACTGCAAAATAAATTCCAGCTGCAGAAGTCACAGTTTTACAAGTACCTACAGCTGAGACATGCCCTAACCTGCTTGGTTTGTCCGTTAGATGAGCTACCAGAATTACACCCCCTGGAGGACCGTCTTCTGATGGGTGACCTGGAGGCACACAAGATGCAACAAAAATATCAGTCATTGACTACCCACACTTGAACCACACTATGCAAGACATGGGATGCTTGGTCGACAGATATACAGTCTACGACAGACTACGACTGGACTGAGGCCCTTGCTAGTACACAGGGCGCTCCTGGCTCCACGCGATACCGCCTTATCCAATTTAAATACCTTAATCAAGCATATTTCACCCAGTCAAGCCTGTACAGAATGGGTGTCATCCAGTCCCACATTTGCCTTAGGTGTGGGTGTGTGGATTGCACCTTCTTCCATACGGTCTGGAGTTGCGAGGCATTGCAGCCATACTGGCGTAAAATCTCATCCTGCCTTGGCCGTTTTCTATCATGTAGCCTCCAGCTCGACCCTAGGCTGTTCCTGCTCCATAATACAGAAGAGATTGGCGGGCACCGCTACAAACAACAGTTACTGTTTCTAGACCTCACACTTGCCAAGCGGGACATCGCCCAGGCGTGAAGGCGACCTCCCCGTCAACAATGGGTGGGTGGAGGACAGCCATGAATAGATGTGTGGGGCCGAGGTTGCAGTCTACCAGGCAAGCGGCTGCCCACAGAAGCATAGGAAAATGTGGTCCAGCTGGGCAACATATCGGGGTATAGACCCTCCCCCTCTGCCACAAACCAACCTTTCATGAATTCGCCCGGTTCATACCGGTAATCATTAAATTATCTAAGATAAATATATTTGTTGTCAAGACACATACACCTAGTTATTTGCGTTCAGGGGAGCTTTGTGATGATCTGTGCTACACTTTAGTAGTGGGACCAGCTGTATGGCTGGCCAGTTTGATGTTGGTTTTTCAAAAATATGGTACTTCTGTTGTCGAACTATATTCACAATGTATGCTTTGGGCATTGCCCACCTTGTACAATGGAAACTTAATAAAGTCTGTTTTGAAAAAACCCAAAATGCAGAGCAATTCGTTCGTTGGTTTGTGTACCAGCCTTTTGGAAAATCTAAAAACTGCATGTATAAACCTTTGCAATTGCAAAACTCTTCCATCCAATAAAAACTTAAAGTTAACATCTAGGAATATTGGTATTCCCAAATACGCAAAATGGGAAGTTTTCCTAATTTCTTCACCACCAATTAATCTGTTATTTGGCCTCTTTGACAGCCTAGTTGTCAGTCTGATATGATATACATTTATGTGCATATACCATGATGACAACCATTAAACCCACACTATCATCAGACCTTCGTTTTACATGTGTGTGTCCAAGCCATCCCCATTGTAATACCTGCACATAACACACCCACACTCACTTGGAATCATTATCTTATATATTACTACACTATCCCTCTCCATCCTTTCTGTAAATCTAAAAGAAAGAAAATACTGACTGCACTAGGAAACGACCTATAACAGCCCTAATTTTAGACACATCTTCCTCCCCAGAGGATAGTGGCAAGCTAATGAGAGACTGGTTGGGCAAAGTATCATCTGACTGTTTTGGATGCTTTTAGAAAGGGTGAGATAGCCATTCTGATTCGGAAATCCAACCAGTATCAGAGTTAAGTGCACAGATAGATCTCCCACAGCCACAGTTTATTGATTACGCTTAAATTACAATCTGACAATTGCAGGAGGGTCTATCAATCCCCCAGTCGGAGACAAAAGAGGTTTTCTTAGTGCTCTACCTAGAATCCTCCATTTCATAGGTAGAACAGACGTTATTTTGGTGAGGGATTGGAACTTAATTTTAGACCCACTGTTGGTCATATCAGGGAGACCTGACATACACCACTCCAGGAACAGGTACACCTGATAGGACCTGATTTCCAATTACAACTGGGTGACTTGGAGGCTTACACGTCAAGAACATATAGACTACACAGTCACTTCTTGCACAGGACGCATTCCCAAATAGATTTTTTTTTCTAATCTCAACTGAGTTATTTCCCTGGGGTGTAAAGTTTTCTATCATCCTAAACAGTCTCTTGGACCACTGCATAGTTCCCCTAAGCACTGACTCAAATGTACTCACTACCCCTCCTCCTACACCTGGTCATTCAAGAATAAATCTAATGCGATGTAGAATGTTTACACTCCTTCCTGACAACGTAAAAGTAAAAAAAAAAAAGGATTGGTCATATCACCAGGGATGTTTTGGAAAGCAGGAAAGGCTTACTTTAGAGGACACCTGATTAACGATGCAGCAGTGGCTAAAAATGCTACAGAATCGGACTAGAAAAAGAATTCACAAGACTCTTGTTACTATATAACACTTCCCACCAACGATCAGTCTGCAAAAGCAAATACAACGTTAATGGGCTGTACTCTTCCAAATCAGAAACTAGCTTAATGAAGATTGCATAAAAAAATCACTATGAACAAGGAGAAAAGACAAGCAGGCTCCAATGCACTGCATTAATGAAACATGGAGAAAAGGTGATCCCAGTTACCATTGTGAATTAAGGATAGTAATAAACCTGTTTACAATTAGGGCAGCCTCTGCCTTCTTCTATAAAAGCCTATATCAATCTGACTATCCTGAGTCCCCCAAAGGACAAAGAGAGGTTCATATCTACACTCCCTGTCCTGAAACGTTCTTAGAACAGAGAGTTGTTAGAGTGTGACATCACCGAAAACAAAATAACCAAGGTCATGGAGATAGGGAAGCCCTGAGGGATGAAGATAAGAAAGTGCAGATTACTCTATTATTATAGAAGGAATTTAAAGAGGTGAAAAGAGCGGGAAGTCTCTCACCAGAATTCAGTGGAGTCAAAATAATATTGATCCCAACCCTGAAAACCTTGCAAGGACCCCATACAGACCGGTTACAGACCCATATCTATATTAAATGTAGGCATGAATATTTTGGCTAAAATGTAAGGAACAGATTAAATAACAGTATACATTGTCGAACAACCCCTGCAAACGGGTTTTGTCCGAAACTAGTCTTCTATTGCACATTTGAGAACGTATGCAGCGAGTGGCATAATGCAAAATGCCCCCCGCAGAATGTGATTGGAAGCTACTGAGTCTCCTGTATCTTAGAGATATTCATTGGCATTAGGTTGAATAGGGGACCCCCTTCAAGGGTTGGAGGTGCCCTAGAGGGTGGGCACCCATGCCGAATGGGCTGTAGTGGATTATGTTATGTCTCTGACCCTATGCTATGTCATTTGGCACATCAGAGTTGACTACAGTAAAAAACTGGCCACATCTCTTGATGCACAGAAGCCCTTCAAGTCGATGGAGTGGAAATACCTATTTAATATCATGGGGAGGATAAGAATATTAAGGGATTTCATCCAGGTGGAAAATTATTCTATAAAGACCCCAAAGGAATGGTTAACTGCAGAGGATTTAAGTCTCCTCCTTCAAGATATCTCCAGGTACGAGACAGAGATGCCCAGTTCCCTGTTGTGTTCCTCTTGGCACTTGTAGTACTTGCCATTTCTATCCAGCTACATGTATATATTGAGGGCCTAATCACACCAGCAGAGGAGCAGATTTTATTGTATGTGGATGATACATGAAGAACTTCTGAACCTACTTACAGGCAGCACTGGCAGGCGGGAGGAGTACAGAGTGTGCCAATCTGAATTTTTGCATGAGATATCACATACAACGGGGGAGCTACTGCCTGGCTCTATGATGGCTAGGCCTGATGGCATTGGTCAGCTTGGGCTGTGCTCTGTTCACATATTGAAAGCAAGGCCAGTCTCAAGTAGAAACCTGATCCGGCGGGGAGCAAGTGGACAGGGCCAAACATATCGGGCCTGCAACAGCAATGAGAGGAAGGGGGAATGGAGGGTGAATAAATAGCAATGAGATGTTATAATGTAGAGAAAGCGGACCTCAACACCCATGAGAGTGGAAACTTAGTGCCATATGTCTTGGGAAGGGCTGTGGTGGATCAATATTTACACCTTGGCACATCATAAAGATCTGCTTTCAGAGTAGTTAACACCTTAAGCTGACTGAGGAGCTATGATGGCCACTGAAATTTAGCAGTGAAGCTGAGAAGTGCTCCTGAATCAGGGCTAAATGACAAAGGAAACCAGCAAACAGTAAAATCTTGAGCACTACTTGAGAAGCATACAAGGAAGTGTCAGTGGGAAGATTGTATCTACTACTCATTTAGACAGGGCAGACAACATGGCAGAGAGGGAAACTGAACCTGCTCTACCCCTTACAAAGGAAGGAAGACCTACAGATGTTACTGACTGAGCTTCACCCAAAGAATGCTGATAAGGTTATAAAAAAAAGAAATTGTCCTCATTTAACATAAATAAGTGAGTAATCTTAACGCAAACCAAGGTTTATTTAAGGATCCCCGTACCTATATAATGATACCTTCAAGTTGCTAGAGGCCCTCGGGGATCCAACGAAACCAGTTGCCAAGAATCTGATAGAGATTAGTGATAGGGGGGATACCTTTCACCGCCGCAAGATAAGTACACTAACTCCGCACTCACTTATTTATTAATAATTGGACTTTTAAGTGTAAGAAATCAAAAGATGAAATAAGTTTTACCAAACCTTATTCTCCCAATTAACCCAATTCCTCCATATTTTACATCTTTTCCTTGATGAACTAGCCATGTCTAAATTATGAATTCGCCTAATCGAAGCCACCCAATCCAAAATTACTGGTGATTGTGGTATGATCCATTTAAGGCAAAGTTCGTGCCTAGCTAAAAGAACCAACACGAACAAAAGAGAAGCCTGTGACTTAGACAAATTATAACTAATACCCTCCTCCAATAGGACCCCAAATATAACCAGATTTAAGCTTACCTTAATCTCTCACCCCAAAACCTCTGAAACAGTCTTATCTATGTCTTGCCAAAAGCCCTGGATAGAAGGACTCTGCCAAAACAAGTGCTGATGATCCGCATCATTAGATTCGCACTTCGGGCAAACCTTTCAATGAACACCTTCCAATTTGGCCAGCTGCTTTGGAGACCAATATGCCCAGGGCAAGATTTCTGATACGGTTGCAAAACCTGAAGATGGACTTTAGCTGACATAAATAAAGATGTCCAAGCCACTGGAGAATGGGGGGGGACATTAACGAAAGTGGCATAGTCACCATGAACCAAGAAATGAAAATAATCCCAATCAGCACAGTTTTGCATGGAAGAAGAAATAAGAGATCTGGAGAACAAGCGCATCAATAAGGATAGGTTGCACAAAGGTGATATCAGGATATGAAATGAGAGGGATGTAGAAGAAGGATCTAATGTTGCCCAGTATTACAGAGGCATATCCAGATAAATACTACAAGAACATCAGAACTTTGTGCTCCCAACCATCAAGCTCATGGAGTAGCAGCCCCTGATATGCAATGGGAGCTCAACAGAGAAACCTTGTAGCAAAACTGGGATCCTCGCAACTTAAGGATATATTCATGTGAGAAGCTATGAAGGTAGAGGACTTCATTTTCTGAAGTTACTCTGTGTCCCTACATTAAATTCTCCATTAAAGCATGCTGAACGAAAGAATAGTGCTGCCTATTACTGTAGATCTGTGAAAGAGACAAGTGCAATATAAATTAACCTCATCGCTGCGGCGTGAATTCCGCCGCAGTGCTGAGATTCCAATCGCGGGCGTGGTCATGATGGCTCCCTGCCGTCATCAGCACACGCCCACCGTGACTCATGACGGCCGGGAGCCGTCATGAGCATGAAAGAGGTTAACATTCCTGTATCCTCGGTGGTTCCAACTGAATCCCAAAACCTATTTAATGCACACAATTAAAGAAGGATAGGAGAATCTTGAGAGTACGAAGGAAGCTACCATAGAGTCGCAGGACTTGAAGTGGAGACCTAAGCAAAAGAGGGAGAATCTGCGAACATCAAGGAGAGCGACATGCAAATTATCACAATAAAAAAGTGTTCTCCTAAAATGTTGAATAGAAAATTTTTGTGGTACATTAATATCATGTCAAATATCTCAACTCTAAAAATATTTTAGGACAGAAGATAGCAGATGCAAATATAATTTTATTAGGTGTAGAGTATTGCTGTTTTAAATCATGTTGTATATAAAAAAATGTTTTTACTTTAATATAGTTAAAGTAATTATTATTTTGTTATCAATTTAATGTATATATATTAGTTATTACATTATTATGAATAGTATTCTAATAATTAATTGTGTTTCATTTGTAATGTTTAATATGTATTTTTTTTAAAGTAATTTGTAATCTAGTAGTGGGTGTTGAGTTTGCAATAATAAGGGTGGGGAGTCATCTAAAATATAAATTATTACTTTTTCTTTTTAAAATTGTATGTTACTTAAATAATTAATTGTTAATTATGTAAATTATTTAATTGATATTTTGATTATTTTATTTAATTGGTATTTCATTGATCAGTGTATTTAATAATAGCATTCCAAGAAAGAGTTTTCTATTTATTATATGTCTTAATTTTAAATGTGTTATTAAGGATTAATTAAATATTAATGTTTTAGTGATAACTTTTTTAAAAAATTGTTTTTTGGTGGTTCAGTCATTTTTAATTTAAATATTTGTAATTTGTTTTACATTTTTTAGATTAATTTTGTAATATGAAATTTATTTTATTTTCCTTACATCTAAGTTTATGTTTTTATAGTGAATATTTTTTTTTAATTTAAAATATGTTCTTTTTTCTGTTAGGTATTTATTGTTTTCTATTCAAACATTCTTGAATTTTATGGCATATCTAACAAATCTAAATTACAACACTTTCCCTACTGTTAATATTGGAGTGGGAATATTACATCTAATCCCACCAAAATCCAATCCTTTCCCTCGAGGATTATCTTTTTCTAAGGTTTCTTTTATCAGATAAGACACAATATTTTCTTCTTGCTACGATACAGGTGTAAATCTACAAGGGATACTGTACTGTTACTCTGTGTTGAGATACATGCCTATGTGTTCTTGTCATTCAACTTTTGATGTAATAATATCTGCATGATTTTGTGGAATTCTGTTGCATTAGATGTGGGCCTGGTTCACAACCAATGTGAATTGGACAAAAGAGATATTGTCATGGTTTTGATATATCGATGACCTTTTCCTGATATGGAAAGGCCCTGTGAGCAAGGCAGAGGAATACTTAGAAACACTTGAGCAGGAACAAAGTCAATCTACGATTCTCAGGGGAGATTAGTTTAGTGGTAGTAAACTATCTGTACCTGAGGGTGGAGATACAAGATGGGAAATTAACAACAGCCCTCTATAGGAAGCCAACGGCAGGCAACAGCATGTTGCATAATTCTAGAAGCCATCCTTTAAAATTGAAGAACAGCATAGCCTATGGGGAGTTCCTTAGGTTACTACGGAATTGTTCTAGGCAATGTGACTTCGACATGGCAGTAAAAGAGAGTTTTATTGGATTTCTAGTTAGAGGATACAGAGAGGATCTCCTAGAAAGCACCCTGAAAAGAGTAGAGAATTTACCTAGAGAAGGTTTGTTGAAGAAAAAAGAACAAATAACCGAAACTAGGGCAAATTACGGATGATATCAACTTTTTCTGAAGACACTGATACCCTGAAGAAAATCTTGAAAAGAAATTGGCATGTGTTAAAAACAGATACAATCATTGGAGCTGATATCCCAACAGCACCATTGATTACCTTTAAAAAAGCACGCTCATTGAAGGACAGCTTGGTTCATAGCCATTTGGATGTGGTTCCACTTAGAAAGGGAACATTAAATGAGATGAAAGGTTTTTACCCTTGCGGTAAGTGCAAAGCTTGCGCTTTCAGCAAAAGGGCACTTACCTATGAGGTGAAAGGACTAAAATCAGGAAAAAGAATCAATAAGTTCATGACCTGTCAGACTACACATGCTGTCTATTGTCTGAAGTGCCCATGTGGCCTCAGGCATATAGGCAGTACAATACATTGTGTAAAAATAAGAATATTTGAACACATGCGTGCTATAGCAAAACAGGATCTAAATTATTCAGTGGCAAGGCATTTTGCCATTAAATACAAAAGTGATAGGGATCTGTTACAGTTTTTTGGCATTGATTGTGTCCCAGCAAATATCAGAGGGGGGACAGAGTGTTGAAATTTAGAAGACTTGGGTCACGATATATAATCGACCTCCAGACAAAAATACAGAATGGGTTAAATAGTGGGGAGGAATTGACAGTACATCTGGGGATTTAGGATGTGCAAGGGTGTATGAAATCAGTAATCTAGGCTTAACATTAAGTGAGAATAATAGTGTCAAAGTTTATTTATTTATTTCCTCTTTCTAATTTTGGCCTGACAATGGGGTGCCGATAGACGGCGGGATGAAGTAAACTCTAGAGGGAGTACGAGCAACCTCATATGGAAGATTGCTAATTGCCGATCCACGGCAAGATTGGATAAAATTGTTGTTGAAACAAACTCATGATTGTTTTAGTAATATACTGTATGATGAAATAAGAATTTATCATAATGAATTAATTGAAATAGATAATGTTTGTATATAACAGCATTAATGAACAGGAATGTAAATCATTACAAAATGGTGAGCGCTATAAGGTGGCCTCCGTCCCTCTTTTGTTTCAACGCCCGAGTATTCGATGCTTAAAACATGGCATCTCCCATTGCAAGGTGTAAACACTGATGAAAGATCGAATCCGAAAAGCGTTTGTTTTGCTGCGCTAAGAAATAAATAAAAAATTGCTGTAACATCCCCTTGAGGGCTGGTATCCTTTCGTGACAAGAGAGTAACTTTGGAGCGATAATATTTTGCAAGCACTGCCGCGTGAGAGCACCCGTCTATTGTCTGAAGTGCCCATGTGGCCTCAGGTATATAGGTAGCACAATACATTGTGTACAAATAAGAATACTTGAACACATGTGTGCTATAGCAAAACAGGATATAAATTATCCAGTGGCAAGGCATTTTGCCATTAAACACAAAAGTGATAGGGATCTATTACAGTTGTTTACCATCGATTGTGTCCCAGCAAATATCAGAGGGGGGACAGAGTGTTGAAATTAAGAAGACTTGGGTCCAGACAAAAACACAGAATGGGTTAAATAGTGGGGAGGAATTGACGGTACATGTGGGGATTTAGGATATGCATGGGTGTATGAAATCAGTAATCTAGGCTTAACATTAAGTGAGAATAATAGTGTTAAAGTTTATTTATTTATTTATTCTTTCTAATTTTGGCCTGTCAATGGGGTGCCGATACATGGCGGGATGAAGTAAACTCTAGAGGGAGTACGAGCAGCCTCATATGGGAAGTTGCTAATTGCAGATCCACGGCAAGATTGGATAAAATTGTTGTTGAAACAAACTCATTATTGTTTTAGTAATATACTGTATGATGAAATAAGAATTTATCCTAATGAATGAATTGAAATAGATGTTTGTATACAACAGCATTAATAAACAGGAATGTAAATCATTACAAAATGGTGAGCGCTTTAAGCTGGCCGCCAACCCTCTTTTGTTTTAACGCCCGAGTATTCGATGCTTAAAAACATGGCGCCTCCCAGTGCAAAGTGTAAACACTGATGAAGGATCGAATCCGAAACACGTTTGTTTTGCTGCGCTAAGAAATAAATTGAAAACTGCTGTAACTTATCCCCGTGCGTGCTGGTATCCTTTCGTGACAAGAGAGGAACTTTGGAGTGATAATATTTTGCGGAGCACTGTCGCGGGAGAGCACCTGCCCCAAGTATGACGCACTACATCGGTGCAGGGGAGCAGAATACACGGCATGATATTTTTGCAATGCCCCTGTGGTTGCCCTTTTATTTTAGCTATTTAGTGAAATTAAATGTGTCATCTAATGTATTCATTTAATTTTAAATTTGGGGTGAGCAAGGGGGTCTGGATTAAGTGGGCAATGTTAAAAAAATGTAATTATGATCTGAGAATATTGCACCCAATGGAATATGTACATGCGTCTTTTAGAGGGCAATGCCGATACATGACTTGAGTTGTGCAGTGGTAATTCTCCATGCCTGCCCGCTTTTTCATTATGAAAAAACATTTGCTTTATTTAGGGAAATGTAATGCTAATGTGAAACATTATATCTGGGCAGATTAAATCGGAGTGTTTTCGATAAAGTTTTGTTGAAACACTGCAAAATGGCGCTTAATGTTGTCAAAGCATAGTCCACTTTTGACCTCTATGTATTAATTGGTCATGTGATTCGCGTCACCATGTTTAAAATTTGCCGCTTTGCGGCGTCCAAAATGTAAACATTTGACTAAGGCATCGCCGAAACGCGACATGTTTTACATGTTTCCCGTAACTAGGAATTAAAGTAATTTAAGATTGCTGATGTCCCTGTGCAGTGCTTTCCTGAGGGCGGAAAGGAGAAGGAACGAAGCTTATTGAAGAAACACAAAAATAAATAATATGTTGAATGCAACCCGAGACGAGTGTGACCTGTTTTCCTGGGAGACCAGGGAGTTTTTGTGGAATATATATATATGTTTTCCTGGGAGACCCGGGAGTTTTTGTGGAATATATATATATATATATAGGCGCTTGATGGAGGTAGCTGGTGGAATAGTTGCACCACAGGGACCCTCAGTATTCAAGGGAAGTTAATTCCCCAACTTAAAACGCGCCATGGGGTGCGTTTTTACAGTGGTGAAGGGAGGGGGCCTGAGTTGACATGTATGCAAACACAGCCTGTGGCGCACTTTAAGTTGGGAAATTAATTCCTCTTCAATCCTGAGAGTTCCTGGGGACCAACTAGCCCACCAGGTACCTACAGTAAGTGCCACAGAGCTGCGTTGTAAAAAGGGGCGTGGCCTCTGAACACCTCTCTGGCGCATACTTGAGGTACCTGGTGGGCTAGTTGGCCTCCAGGGACCTTCATGATTGAGGAGGAATTAATTCCAAAACTTAAACCGCACCACAGGGTGTGTTTGCACACATGTCACCTCAGGCCACGCCCCCTTCCTTCACCACTGTGCAAACGCACCCCGGGGGGCGTTTTTAGTTGGGGGATTAACTCTCTTTCAATACTGAGGGCCCCTAAGGGCCAACTAGCCCAACAGGAATCTCTAGTATGCACCAGGGAGCTGCGTTGCAGACAGGTGTTCAGAGGGCACGCCCCTCTAAACACCTCTCTAGAATGCAGCTCTGTGGCACATACTGGAGGTACCTAGTGGGCTAGTTTGACCCTAGGGACACTTAGGATTCAAGGGGACTTAATCTCTCAACTTAGAAAGGCCACAGGGCACGTTTACACAGTGGTGAAGGGAGGAGACAGGGCCTGAGGTGTCGCGTGCAAACAAACCCTTTGGCACGTTTTAGGTTGGGGAAATAATTCCTCTTCCATCCTGAGGGACCCTGGAGGCCAACTAGCCCACCAGAAGCTTCCAGTAAGTGCCACTGCGCTGCTTAGCAGAGAGGTGGTGCAGGCTGTGCCCCTTTTTTACACCTCTCTACAATGTGCTTAGTGGACGTACCTAGTCGGCTTATTTGCCCCGAGGGACGCTCAGGATTCAAGGGGAGTTAATCTCCCAACTTGAAATGGCCACAGGGCGTGTTTACACAGTGGAGAAGGGAGAGGACAGGGCCTGAGGTGACGTGTGCAAACACACCCTATGGTGCATTTTAAGTTGAGAAAATAATTCCCATTCAATCCTGAGGGCCCACGGGAGCAACTAGTCCACCTGGTGCTTCCAGTTAGCGCTACTGCGCTGCGTTGGAGAGAGGTGGTCCAGGCCATGCCCATTTTTTCTGCAATGCAGCTCTGTGGTGCTTACTAGAGATACCTGATGGACTAGTTGTACCCAAGGGACACTCAGGATTCAAGGGGACTTTATCCTCCAAATTAAAAGTGGCCACAGGGCATGTTTTCAAATTTCAGCTCAGCCCCCCCTCCCTTCACCAGTGTGCAAACGCGTCCAGTGGTGCGTTTTAAGAGGTAGTTTTAATCCTCCTGCCCTATTATATACTTGGGGCTTACAGAGGAGGTCATGCTAATAACAGGGGTACCCGAACACATAGTGTTCCCTAGTATATGTAGGTGTTTTAACTGTATTCTAAGTGTCTTTTAGCTTAGCACTGGCTGTAGGGCAGGTTAGTCAGAATCAGTTACCACCAGTACCCATCTGAAAAAGTTGAGGGTACAGGATGATTTTATGACAAAGCCTCTTTCTGCTCCTCTGTTTGTTCTTTCTGAGCATCTTTCTTCTTTGTGCACTTTTCTTTGTCTTTGAGGACTTCTGCTGCTACTTTAAGCATTTCTTTTCCTTCTTTCTGTGTGTTTTTTCTTCTTTCTTCACATGTCCTACTTCTGTAGGCATAGTTAGAAACAAGCATTTAAAAAAGCTTTGAAATTCACTTAAAAAACCATAGGTTTCAGTTACGTTAAAGTTAGAAGTTAGCATTTAAAAAAAACCTTTGAAATTCACTGAAAAAACCATAGGTTTCAGGGCCGTTATAGTTAGGAATTAGCATTTAAAAAACCTTAGAAATTCACTAAAAAAAAACATAGGTTTCACGGCTGTTATAGTTAGCAGGACATTTCACTCGTACAAAACCATTGAAATTCCTCCGTTATAGTTAGTTGTACTAACTATAACTTGCGCGCCAGCAATGCACTGCTGATGATGTCACATATTGCATCATTCATGACATGGTCAGTGACATCACTGATGACATCACTGATGACATCTCAAATGACATCACTGATAACATTAGGCATGTGACAATCTGATACACCTCATCACTTAGTACTATAACCTTTTATCACTCACTACAAAATACAAAGTACTATTTTTGAAACCATTGACACACCAATACAAGTTTGTAAAAATCTGCTCACTGATTCCTAAGTTTAGAGACACATCTAATCACTCACCTATAGATTTAGTCATACATGCTGTCATTGATCAATAGAACACTATCAAATGCACTTATATACCTATATATCGACATTGACACACCAGCACACATCCTACTTAGTTATGCAGTCATCCTACTCACTTATGCCTACAATTGATCACACTTACATTTACTCAGCTACACACTTATAAAAACACTACTTCATTTATTCATACAGATTGTAACTCATACTCAGTGTCTTATAAAAAAATAAAATCACAATTACGAGTATACAGTCATCCATACAGTCACTCACACAATCACTGACTCTTATGTATAGTTGTTTATATACAACAACTGTCACAAACACTGCCTTTTATTTTTCTACTTCGTTGGACATGTACCACTGACAGATATATTTGCTTATCAACACACCCATAAACACACTCACTCACCCAAACAACTGTTTCCACATGAACTCTTAACCTCATATACCTGATGAATCAACTATTCACACATCTTTGCACAGTCACACACCCCACCCAACCATACACACACATTCACTCTCCATTCAAATACTCAGCCAACTAATCAATAACTAATTTAGACTTTCATTTAGCTAGTAACCAACTGGTGAAGCAGTTTACACAACAACAGAGTCATACAGACATTCACACAGTTTAGTCACTAGCCCATGTATTTAGTGAGACACTTTAAATTAGTCACTTAAACAGTCAATCACACAGCTACTAAATCCTTTATCCAGGCACTTATACATCCACTCATTGTTCAATGCAGATTACTATATATATAATACATATTTTAATATCAAACCAAACCACATTCACTGGATGATGTCATCAGTGATGTCAGTTGAGATGTCATCAGTGATGTCATCAGTGATGTCACGGACCATGTCATGAATGGTGTAATATGTGACATCATCAGCAGTGCATTGCTGGATTGCAATTTATAGTTAGCAGAACTAACTATAACGGAGGAATTTCAATTGTTTTGTACAAGTGAAATGTCCAGCTAACTACAACAGCCCTCAAACCTATGTTTTTTTCAAGGAATTTCTAAGGTTTTTTAAATGCTAATTCCTAACTATAATGGCCCTGAAACCTATGTTTTTTTCAGTGAATATTATATATCGATCGCCAGTAGGTAGTTATAGTTAGGACCTATTATCCATTGGAAATCCGCAACATTTTATTTGTAATAACTTTGGCACCGGTTGACGAATCTTCGCGAAATTTTCAAAACTGGTGGCCCACTCCAGTCCGCTCCTATCCTAAAAGTCTCGGTGTGATTTGTTAAGCGGGGGCCGAGAAAAAAGGGGGTCCCAAAACATGTTTTCCCCATGCAATTTTCCATCGGAAACGTTAATCAAGGCTACAGCCCGAACTGCTGAACGGAATTACACCAAATTTGGCAAAGAGGTAGCCCTTGGTTTAGACGTGTGCCTTTTGGTTAAATGGTGTAAATCAGTTGAGTAGTTGCTGAGAAAATCAAAAGTAAAATCATAGATATATCTATAGCTGCGGTGGATCCGCGCATCCTGAGCGCACCCTGAGTGCACCCTTATGATCACGAGCTGCATGCTAATTGGCTGTCAACTGTTTGTCAACACTCCAAACCAGGAAGTGTTGGCAACCATTTTGTGCCTTGGTAGAAACGAGGCTTAAGAAATCAGTGGAACAATGTGCAAAACGTATATAGGGGGCAGGGTAGAAATATCCTGACCCTCTAGACCTGCTTAGGGGATCCCACAAGGATCCCCAGGGCTTCAAATTCATTAAAAAAACATTTTAACAGGCAGAATAAAAATTAGTGGAAGGTGGTAATTTTTTTAATGGTACAATTAGGAGTCTCTAAGTTTTAGAATGTCGACAATCCCGTCTTCCAATTAAATAGCGACAACGTATTTAGTGAAGCCCACACTGAGAAGCGTTTCACAAATTGTGAAACAGCAGTGTCTGATTGGGATTGATAAAGAATTGCCCATTGTTGAGTACAGAGTAGGCAAGTTGTACATGGGGTTTTGTAACACAAGTGGCTGCTGCTCGTGCCCTCTTTTGAGGTTAATTCTAAGAGTTGTGTACTCCTTTTGCTCCTAATGTAGACAGCTCTCCGTCATCTTTGTTTGGTTTCCCCTCTGTCATGTAAAGGCCCCTGGGTAAATATGATGGCTTACCTACAGCCAGCATGTCGGAAAAGGTAGAAGAGCTGGTAAAGATTCAACCAGGGTATTACACTTCCAGTCACAACCACCAAACTTTGAGCCCCGGCACTTATTCTTTTACAAATTATGTACTGTCGTAATGGCACATGTGTATTGGTTGTGGAAGGGTACAAAGACATTTTGCAGTCTAGCAGAGCGCCACCTTCCCGCGTATTTTTTAGTAATTGTTCGAGACCAAATTAAGTCTGGGGATCGTCATACTCAGGATTGTTATTTAAATATGCAGGGTGTGCCTCGACAGTCACTGAAGCCTCAGTGGTGCTAGGCAGTGCTTAAACTTATAGAACTCTTGGATTTGTATAATTACCCAAGATTCATGTCCGTAACAGTTAGTTACATTATTTTTTGTAGGTGCACTGTAATGTTAAATAGTATTGATTTTAAAATTTTCTATAAACAGATGATTATCACAATAAATAATAATCAAGTGTTGTCAGAAAAAGAAGATGTATACACTCAGTTATTTTAAATTTTTCTTAAAGTAACCTTTATTAAATAATAAAAATATAACTTGAACAGAACAGTATAATAAAAAAACATGGGTTTGACTCCAGTGGAAGAGGTAAAGAAAGCTACGTCGAATGAAAGGACCATTGTGAAAATGTAAGGGAGGAGAAGTGGCTGGACGTGAGAATGGGAGGGAGAGTTAAAAGAGTGGAGGCAGGAGGAGAGAGAGCGTCAGCCAATTGCACTCAGTCCCTAGTGTTTACTGTCCATCACTCGTTTGTCTATGACGCAGGGATCTGCGAGATAGAGTGTGGTTGAAGAAGTCCTTAAAATTAAATGCATGAAGCCAGATATTTTGGGCCACATTATGAAAGAAGGGCGATAATATTATCGCACTTTTAGCTGCATGAAACCGCAGCTAAAGCGACGATAAGGGGTTCATAATATGGTGTTGTGAATTCTGTTAGAAGCTCAGGTTTCGGTGTGAACCTGTAATTCTATGGGAATTCACAAGGGCATATTATCAACCCTTTATCGTCGCTTTAGCCGCAGTTTCCTATAGCTAAAGTGGTAATAATGTTATCGCCGTTGTTTGATAATATAGTCCTACATTATTACTTACTGGAAAATCGCTCGTATGCACCTGTGCACCCAGCATGCTGCACCCCAGTCCCTACACCGCAATGTGCTCAATTGTAAGTCTTGCACACTGAGGCTTCACAGCTTACCTGCCACCACTGGTGTCCCACGACGTGTTGGTGCAAGTTCCGAGTCGGGGGTACATTTGTATAGAAGAGCAGGTCTCCACAATGGAACAGTGTCTTGATACTTCAATGGTAGGTGTTAGAGTGCTCAGGGCATCATTGCGGGAGTTGCCGCTCAGCCCCTTTCAACCAATGAATGATTTTCTGTAAAGAGAGAAATTATTTAATGGTGGATACGTTTGGAGGTAAATGAATGTTTATTTTAAGCTTGATAGAAAATAGGAGTTGAGTGCATCCTTTGTTTTTGAAGTACGATCAATCATTAGTGCTAATCGTGGTTCAAAGAGGAGTTGGAGTGCACAAGAAAACATAAGGTTAAATAATAATATATTATGGTATTGTTTATATACATACGAGTAGAGCGTATGCTAGAAGCTTAATATTCACGTGTAAAGCAGTGGCGGGAGCCAGTGTGCATGTACACTCAGTAAGGAGCTAACTAAAGTGTCCTATAAGCCAACGCCACGTGTCTGTAGAGCAGCGCTTGTTGCTGGCTGAGATCGATGTGATTGAATGAGGTGAGAGATTACATTATTACGGACAACAAGATCGCTTTTTCTTACATGCACACTCAGGGTAGTGCACCCCACCCGTCCCGCAGAATCACCCTAAACAGGAGTCTGTAGGGCAGCGCTGCCCGTAGGCTTAGGCCTACCTTATGGTACAGATGGTATTTAAAATGAGACAGAGATGTGACTGAATGAGGTCAAAGATCACAAATTAACATAACACTTGGCAATATTGCTTATTCGCTCGTGTGCAGTGTGCCTGATGCATCCCACCCCTCTCGTGGGCCCGTGCTGAAGAGGCGTCTGTAGGGAAGTGCCCGCTGACTCAGATCTACAGTATGGTCCAGCAGGTCTTTAAAATGATTCAGAGATGAGACAGAATGAGGTGAGAGATCACGTCATTATGCATGACAATATCATTTGTTCACACCGTGTTTAATTGGAGGCATTGAGCACCTAGGCCGCTCTGCTTACCTGTTGCAAACACTGCATTTAGCAGAGCTCACAACCTGAATTCTGCTTTGGAACTATACTGCAGACAGCGTTGAATTCAACCTTGATTTATTAATATTTATTATTTCATAACTTGAAAAGAGAAAGAGAAGCAGTGTGAGAGAGAGGAAGAATAAGAGAGTGAAGAGAGAAAGTAAGAATGAGAGAGAGAGAGAGGAAGAGAGAAAGAAAGACATTGAAAGTGTGAGAGAGAGAAAGGAATAGATGCAGCAGGAGAGGGAGTGTTGACACTGGAGAAAATCTTCACAACTCACCTTTTTGCCACCGGTGTGTGTCCAACCACGTGCTGGGTTATAGTGCACCCTCAAGGTTAGTGATCTGAAAGATAGTATACAATTAGTAATTACAGAGTACATACAACTGCACACGTATATTTCTGTGTTACGCCCTACATACCCCAGACTGCTGTATTTCATCAACTCCCACTGCAAGGAGGTGTCTGTGCGCTCTTTTCCTCCCAGGGTGCTATACCTCATGCTCTCCCACTGCATAGTGGTGACTTCTCATCACTGCGTACCCAGACTGCTGCACCCCATCCACTCCCAGTGTCTGGAGGTCAGTGCCCATTCCTGCGCACCCAGACTGCTGCACACTATCCACTGTCACCGCCCAGAGATGACTTCTCATTGCTGCGAAAAGAAGCTTCTCTGCTCACCTTGTGCTACCGGCGTGTTTCAAAGAGGGTCCACCATGTGCCTAAGCAACCTTCTCTGGCATTGTTAGGATGACCACGCAGCATTGCAGATTCCTCAGACGTTGAGCTTTGGTGGTGTTGGGAGGGGGATTGCGGGGCGGACACCAATTTGTGAAACAGAACCTGTTAGATAAAAAGGAAGATAAGATTGTGCGTCATTTGTTCATCAAAGGAGAGAGGAAGAGAGAGAGTGAGAGAGTGACACTGAAAAGAATATTAGCATCTCGCCTTTCTGTCACCGGTGTGTCTCCCACCATGTGTCGGGACATTGTGCACCCTGAAGCTCCACATCTAAAAGATAGTAGAGAATTAGTAATTGTAGAAAAGTCAAATATGCAGAAATAAAAAGATAGAGATGGTAATTCTGTTGATTTCAATTGATGCTCAGAACATGTGTTGTATGCAGCAAATTTAAAGCAAGAATGATTGAACACCCGTAAATTTCTACTTCTCAACATAACATTCCGAAAGCGATGTGAAGCAGCCACGTGCTGTGACACGAATGTCACACTCATGTCTACATACTGCGATGCTCGCAACACACCATACCTCCTTAAAAACAAGCATTTGCAATACAATAGGTGTCCTATTATGAAAGTTTGAGCTCTTGGCATTGCTAAATAATGCAACACCAATAGTTCAAATTTTAGGAATGTGAGACCTATTGCATTGTAAATGCTTGTTCTATTGTAGAGTTGAACTTAAAGTAATATAGCAGGAACCATTATGTATGACACAGATTCTTTAACAGGAATAACACGAAGGAAGATGTTATGATTGGTAATTGCCACTATCTTAATGTGGAGTAGAATAACACCGCACTCTCACACCCCTCCCCTCCCCCATTAAAAACACAACCATCTGCACAGTTCCAACTTTTTTAATGGGCTTCGATTTATCAACAATTAGTAGAAGTAGTAATGTTTTCCATCTGGTTATAGAAAACAAGTGGTGCGCAGCCATACACGTGGTTTCAATCACCACGCACGTGTCTGGGCACGATAATTGAAACCCCATGTCGTATTGGAGTCTATTACGTGCAGAAAGCGTGTAATAGACACCAATAGGCCATGGGCGGAGCAATGCGCCCGACTCTGGCCAATTGCGTGCCGTCTTTTAGAATAAGTCGCAGGCAAAGGCCAATGTGGTAGCACAAAGGAAACGGACACGCACGACCATGTGTGATTCATAGGGTAGGTTCATATTCCTGTTTTTTCACTAACAAAATGTCTCACGCTGCGTGAGCAGTGCTGTGCACTACAACGAAGGCACAAGCTGTACTGCGCACAGCAACACAGGCACGAGTCCTAAAAGGATTGTTAAAGGAAAGGTTCTCAAATTAAGATGGTAAATTTAAGGGTACGTTGTATAAAAAAATAAATAGTAATCTACCGTTCTACACATGTGGGAGCGACAGACATTTGACCAACCATAAAAACTTTCCTGCTATTGAGAAAAAAATCAAAATGCAATAGGACAGGTTATATCGGACTGTGTACGGCTAAATCGCTGTGCCGCCTTTTTGTATCCAGTCTGCTGCACACCATCTACTCCCTCCGGTGCGCACCCAGGCCTCACTGCTCACCTTTTCGTGGGCAGGGCACCTTCTAATTCATGCAGCCCACCCTGCCACCAATAAGTCTCACATTTGGTGCTGAGTCTTGTTATCACTATGGCAAAGGACATACTTGTGCACCCATCATCATCGCAGGTTGCTCACCCACTCAGTCCTTGCGGTACCACCAACTCAGTGACCAAAGAGGCCACGCATGTGGTGGTGGGCCCCCCTGTTCCGTGGATCAGGCTTACATGAGGCGTCCGAACCACCAGGACGGGCCATCACAGCGCTTGCGATGGGAGCAACTCTAAAATGCATAGAGCACGTGCGTCCGGTCTTTTTTATTGGTAGGGTCGCATGCGTTGTGATGCCTGTGCTGAATGGGTGTGGTGTGGGTGTATACCAGCCATGAGGGAGTGTGTGTGTGCCGTTCTGACATCTAGACCTGGAACTATCAAATCACTACAATGAAAATCTGGGCCATGTAGCGTTGTTGTGTTTTCCTGTAAGCGTAAGCAGAGTTGGCTGGCCTGACGTATGCCAGTGCTGCGCGAGGCTGTGAACAATGACTCCAGAGCTATGGTCGTGGCTCCGTCGTGAGCTACATGAGAAATCAACTGATTCAGGTGTCTGTGTTGTAGTGCTGCCGTCACCCGGGTCTTAACCACAAATGTGTCATTGTGTCTGGAAAGTCCCACAACATGGAAGGTACGGGGTATCACTGACCCTATATTCATCCATAGTTCCATACATAGCAGATGGTGGACATGACACATTTCTGCGAATATGAATGTATGTTGTACATTCAGTGGAGTGTTGTAGCTGTAGTAATACAAGGCTATTAAAGCTTTAGGTTGCAGTTTTTGGCACATGAAGGGCGGCTAATATATATACTAATGTGGTCATTCGGCTATACTGTCGAACTTGATGGTGGAAATCAGTGTTCGATCCTCAGAGTCTCGTCCACATCCTGTTATAATAGGCAAATCATGTAATCTCCATGTGCCTGAAAATTTACTGTAAATGTGGTGCTCATTAAAACCGCTGATATAATTTTGGGTCGACTTCGCGCTATATAAATATGCTACAAAAGAAAAAAAACACAGACACTTATAAATGTACTATTCACTTTGGTTTCAGTACTCTAATGATCCAGTCTCTACGTTCGTACTTGTAGAATAAGCGAGAGAAAGTTACATAACCAAAGTTTTTCCTAATGCCAGAGGTAAGTTGGTTGCATACGCTGTTTACAGCACAATGTGCTGTGCTAGGGCCCAGGGGCAGCAGGGGCAGCATTTTACAAACATAATGAATACACAGACACAGATAGATAGTTTAACTGGGTACAGGCACGTGCGCTCGACTCCATTTTATTACCAGGGTTACATGTCTAGTGATGTCTGGGATGGGTGAATGTGGGGTGAGTGTAAGCCAGCCCTCTGGAAATCGTTGCTGCTGGTAACAAGTACAATAGTAATCATCATATCATACACAGATATTCCGTCATAAACTGTGTATGACTTGTGCTGCACAAAGGTAGGAGCACTACATGTTAAATAATATACAACAGATTCTATCGTAAAGAGTTCAGTTTCAGTGAATTTCAAAGGTTTTTAAAATGTTAATTTCTAATTATAATGGTTATTAAGCATATCTTTTTTTCTATCTTATTTAATTATCATCCCATTCTCAACCTAGTAAAAACTGCAAATATTACCACTCTTCAATTGATTCCTTCCGCCAACAAAATGGCCACAAACCAGAACCACAACTAACATTATTGATATACAAACTAGGCGTTTTTAGAAAGTTGTATTGGTGTGTAATGCTATTAAAAATGGTACTCTATATTTTTTAGTGAGTGATGAAAAGTTATGCTAGTGTATGTTCAGGTGTAGCAGAGTGTCACGTGGATGATGTCATCAGTGATGTTATTTGAGATGTCATCAGTGATGTCACTGACCATGTCATGAATGATGTAATATGTGACATCATCAGTAGTGGATTTCGGGCGAGTGAGTTACAGGTAGTACAACTAACTATAACAGGGGAATTTCAATGGTTTTGTATGAGTGAAATGTCCAGCTAACTATAACACCCCTGATACCTATGTTTTTTCAGTGAATTTCTAAGGTTTTTTATATGATAATTCCTAACTATAACATACCTGAAACCTATGTTTTTATTCAGTGAATATATATATATATTCACTGAAACAACCATAGATTTCAGGCCTTATATAGTTAGGAATTAGCAATTGAAAAACCTTTGAAATTCACTGAAAAAAACATAGGTTTCAGGCCTTATATAGTTAGGAATTAGCATTAAAAAAAACTTTCAAATTCACTCAAAACACTATATGTTGGGGGTCCCACAAGGACCCCCAAGGCCCCCAAATTTTTAATTTTTTTTCGAAAAATCGCGGGGTGCTCGCACGGTGCTTGCACGGGTGCGCACACGGTGCGTGCTTATAAATATATACATTTTTTCTCTTTTAATTTTCTCTGGAACTACTGGAGGGATTTACACTATTTAACCACAAGCGTGATCTGCGTACCAGACTCTACCACTTTGCCAAGTTTGGTGTAATTCCGTTCAGCGGTTTGGGCTGTAGCCGTGTCTAAAGGTCCTATGGAAATTACCATGGGGAAAACACGTTTTGGGACCCCCCCTTTTTTCTCAGCCCCCGCTTTCTGGGAAGAAGCAGAGCGGAACGGGCCATCTTCTTTGAGAAATTTGCGAACATTCAACAACCGGCTCCAAAGTTATTCCCAATAGAATGTTGCGGATTTCCTATGGAAACTAGGTCCTAACTATACATACCTACTGGAGACCGCCAGTAGGTAATATATATATATATACACATTTATTTACAGGCCTGAAGTCCCTTTTTGGGACGAAACACATTGACTGGGCTGCAGATTGATGTTGTGAAGAATGAAGAATTTTGTTGTGAAGAATGAAGACTTTTTTGGGGGACAACATGTCATGGCTCCTGCAATATTTTGGACCTATAAGAAGAATGAATGTCTTAGAAAAATCGGGATTAATAATGGATAAAGTGAATTCTCAGCAAAAACTTTGGACTTCCCATGCAATCCTTTTTAGGTCTCGGCTAGTAACGCGCGAAGTGCGTTCTCGCCAGAGACCTATAGTTGGCGTTTCAGCAGAAAGAACGCGACGAAGGGAAACAAGAGCTGGCCGCGCGCCCAGCATTCCCTATGGCGGCGTCGGATTCCGACGCGCGCCTTCGGATCGGGTCGTGTGCGTGAGCTTCTACCATAGACAGCTCACGTGACGTCGCGCGGCCCAATCCGATGGCGCGTGTCGGATTCGGCTCTCGCAGTCCCGCCCCTTCTCGCCGGACCGGCACTTGCCCTGCACAATGCAAGCCACACTTATTAAATTTCCATGAAGTTTACCGATTTTGCAAGATCAGTAGGGTGGGCCCGGCGGGGAGGCAGCACCTCTGAGGCAGCCGGTGCCTTGCGGATACTTTGCATTCTGCCGCTCTCTGCCGCTGTAGCCATCCACTTAATCTCCACAGCAAAGATTAGTTTATTCAATTAAGCGTGTTCCCTCCGGACCGTCCCCGCAGCTCCCTGGAAAACATCAAGAGCGGCTCTCACCAGCCGCGTGAGCTGCTAAAAGTATTCAATAAAGTAAACGCGCGCCCCCTCCCCTTCATCCTTTTATATGATTGGAAAATAAATTGAAAATGAATTTCGGCTATTGCTTGTGTTTTAAATACGAGATAAAGGTCGGCTGCCTCCAGCTATCTCGATGGCGGGAGTTTAACAGGAGCATGTTTCGCAGTTATAAAATTGTGTTGTCGCTTTGCGGATGTGTCAGACCATCCACGTGTGCATAATTAGGCCGTTTGATATTTAAATCGATAAACGCTGGTTTGTGTCTTGTAGTGCTGTCTAGCACCCCAAGTAGTTTTGTGAGTTTCATGTAATAAGGTAGCCAATTTGGGCATATTCGTCTTCCTGTAACCAAAGTCCGGAGCAGAGTGTGACATCATCGTGATGTCAGAACTGACGCACTCATTTAGAAGTGGCGGCTAAATTATGAGCTAGGCCTCTGAGGGAACAATAACTTTACTGTGCTAATGACCAACACATTAACAATAGTAAGGTTTACGTGCTTTATTCCGCACGTATTTGGCTCCTCAAGTTCATAAAGGGCCTATACAGGAGTGGTTAATGAAGGGGACAAACAAGTGAAGCAGAATTCATGGCCAATTTGCACACACCATTAGTTCATTTCACTTATTAACCACTCGCTATTATCAGCAATGAAATCTGGTTCAAAAAGTAAACAAGGACAATTTGAGGCCACCAGGTCACCAGGGCAAAAAAGGTTCCAAAAATGTGAGTTCGTTTTCCCACCAAGATCTGTGCCAAAATGTACAAGGAGGGGTACAGACTATTTTTCAATTTCAAAGAAGTCTTTATTCGATTATTACATCATAAAAGACATGCACACAATTTACAATGCTAAAATACATGTATTGTTTATAAAAATAATTTACGGTAGTATTAAAAACAATCTAAGACCATATTAAATCATTTATACAGAACTTCATTTGAAAGTTATTAAAAATTTACAATAGATCCTTAATTAAATAATCATAGTAAATTCGGGCACAATAAGTAGTTACACATTTACACACAATCCATGGAGAGCCTATGATTTTTAGGCAAAAGCCTAGGTCGAGTTAATAAACCTTGCTCTTAAGATCCAAGCCCAGCCTAAGTATTTTGCTACTCCAATTACAATCAAGGGCGACAGATCTGTCTTTAATATCCTACTGGCAGTTGCTGCTGAACGTGTTCCCAAGCTTCTACAAACTGGGCTTAACCACTTTAATCTTGGGGCAACATACAGCGGGCAGACAAAAAGAAAATGATTTACACTTTCACCCTGTCCTGAGCACATAGGACAGTGCCCAGACCCCCCTTACCCCACGTTATAGTGAACTCCCTTAATGGCAATGAACCGCATCTATATTGGTGGAATAATTTACGGTCCAGGGGCTTGGTTATAACATCCCAGTATTTTTCAAAACAGGAGACATCCTTCATAACAACAAAAGTACCAGTGAGGTTACTAACAGTCAATCCTGCATGTCTTTTTCCTACAACCCAATCCCAATATTGTAGCTTCAACTCCTTTTTGGAGGGGAAGGTTGCAGTATCGGGGTTTAACCATAGTTCTCAAGGCACACAAGGTAGTTCTTAAGTCTTTAAACCAACCTATGTTAGAGGAGCCAGGAAGGTCCCTGACCTCAATGCATGCTCTTGCATAGAGCAGGAGTTCGGGCGTTGTCCAAAGGCGGCGCCAGAACGCTAATGGTCGCAATCTGGCTAGGTCCTCCACTGGTTGGCACCCAAGATCATACAAGAGTGGGATCCGCGGTGTTGACTGCGGGAGACCGATGGCCACCCTAAGGAATATGTTTTGGGCAACTTTCAGAGGATCGAGGTTACTGTAGCCCCGGAGCTCCGCCCCATACAAGACAGAGGGTAGAACTTTCGTTCCATAAATCTTCATTAATGGGGACAAAGGCCGGGTATAGGAGCTTTTATGTTCTTTAAGCAGGGCTCCTCCTATCTGAGCATGCTTTAATGCCAATAAGTCAACCTGTTGAGACCAACTAAGGGTCTCACTAAACGTAACTCCAAGATAGGTAAACAATTTAGTCTGTTCCAGGGGTGTGCCCCCCATAGTAACCCTAGCTGTGATCGGGGTGGGTCCTCTTAGTACCATAAATTTAGTTTTGGACACATTCACCTCAAGCTCATGCTCGCAGCAGAACAGTTCAAACCTAGTCAGGGCCTGTTGAAGGCCCTGTCTGGTCTTGGAGATTAAAAGAGTGTCGTCCGCGAACATGAGCAAGGGGATTTTCATTCCAGCCAGGGACGGGGCATCAGTGGGGTGATTAGCAAAATAATTAGTAACCCCATTTATATATAAAGAAAACAGGGTAGGAGCTAAAACACACCCTTGCCTTACACCTTTAGCGACTGGAAATCTATCCGTTACCTCCCCTGGTTTACCCCAACGTACTTGGGCAAAGGTTTGGGCATGTAAATTCACCAAGAGACGTACAAGGGGAGTTGGCATACCCAGCTTCACTAAACAATCCCACAGCTTTGCCTTTGGGACGAGGTCAAATGCAGACCTTAGGTCCACAAAGGCTGCGTAGAGTTTACCTTTACCTAGGATAACAGTCTTCCAATAAAGAAGAATGAACCAAAAAGCCTGGTCTAAAGTACTCACATGTGACCGAAAACCAGCCTGGAGTGGTGTAAGAATGTTGAATTCACTAATCCAGTCCTGAATCCTGCCAAGAACAAGGCGGGCTGTGATTTTCTGCACCGCATCTATAAGGCTGATCGGACGATAGTTGGAAGGAACCGACCGATCGCCTTTCTTGTAAATTGGCAGGATTTCTGCCCCAAACCAGGACTCGGGGACCTTAGCACCAGAGGCTAAAGCATTAGCCGGATGGACTATATAGGGGGCCCAGAGATCCTGATCCTGCTGAAATAAGTCAGCAGGTATGCAATCCGGGCCTGGTGCCTTACCCCTCGGAATAGACTGCAAAATATGTTTAACTTCACTACTCGTAAACTTAAGAGGATCAACCAGGGCAAGACAGGGAATGTCAACCTGGGCGCTACTGTAATTCCTAAATTGCTCCTCAAAGTAGCATACCCACTGATGTTGGCCAACCGAAGCAGGGCTTGGGCGATCTTCCTGGGATTGACCCCATTTTAAAAGATGCCAAAACTGTTGCATATTTCGAAAGCTACATGCTTCGGTTAGTGATAACCACCGTTCCTCATCCCAGTTGGTCTTGGCTTTGTGCTTAGCATCTTTATATGCCTTCATACAAGTCCTAATTTGACTATGATTTTTTTGCTTTATTGCTTTAAACAAATCCCCATGGGGCCGTCGACACTCCTCATCATACCAGGTTATAATTTTCAATTTCCCCTCCTACCCTGCTTGGAGATAGACTTCACAAACAGCTTTTTCAACTCCAAGAATAGACTAGTGTGAATATTAGTGATTTTTGCATTGATATCGTCCTGTGACCCACAACTAGATATTTCTTCCAGGGAGTTAGACATCAGGGATCTAATCTCCTTACGTGCCTCTACGTTAACAGAAATTTTCGGCCACCGTACCCTTCTCATATCGTTACTGAGTACGACTTCATCCTGAACGGTGTTAGATCTACAGCTCTCAGACCCAAGAAAACTGTGGTCCCTTAGTTCCACCACCAGCGGATCATGATCACTTTCCGGGCGGGTCATGACCACCATATCCTCAACTGCAGCCCACAGCTTCACATCGACTAGAATATAGTCAATACGGCTACTGTGTCTGCCGTTGCTGAAGGTATGTCTACCCGTCCTATCTGATCGCACTCTACCATTTAATGCTCGCAGTCCCTGGTCCAGACACAACCCTTTAATAAATGTTGCGGATTGTGTCCATTTCCCAATCGGGGATAACTCAAGCTGAGGAATCCCCCAGGTCATATCTTCAACCTCGGTGAGTAAGCCATCATCCAAACTCAGGGGTTCAAAACAGGAGTTAAAGTCCCCCATCACAACCGTGTACCCGTCTACTGATGCTCCTGATAAGAAGTCATCCAAAAGGCGGAGGGTTGGAGAGACCCTTCCGCCCTGGATGCTCCTAACATATATGTTAATCAAAAGAATATTAAGGCCTTTAGAAGATCTTATACTAACCATTAATAGATCAGGGCTATCAATTGGAACCTCCTCCACTCTTACGCCCTCATACTGGCGAACCCAGGTAGTCAAGCCTCCCATAGCATGCCCTCTTTGTCCTTTAATTGCTGGTTTGCTGAAGTTTAAATAACCCACAAGGAACACCGATGAGAGTGCCCAGGTTTCCTGGAATGACCAAACATCACCTTGTTGAATGATGTTCACCCAGTCCGGGATACACATACGGGACTCAAGCCCAGCTATATTCCAAATACCAAACTTGGTGCCGTTTGATACGGCCAGGACAGTAGTTTTGGCCTTAGAGGGGGAGGGTACTACATCCTGTGATAGGGGAGCTACATTATCATCATATGCCCCCCTATAATTAGGAGTATCCTGTATGGGTACATCATCACTCCTTTTGTCGGTTGCAGCCGCACCGTAAACTGCCAACACAGATTCCTGGCAACCATTAAAAGTCCCTCCATAAAGGCCAATCACCTTATTGCCAACCTCTAGAGTCAATACATCCTGAACCTCAACCTCATCTGTTTCCAGTCTCACAGCCCGGTCCCCGCCGGGGAGATCATACTTCCCATTCCCACAGTGAAATGGCTTTTCATTCGATGCTTCATCATAGGAGGGAGCTTTATCTGGGGTAACAAAGATACCCGTACAATCTTGGTTGGACTCTAGATCCAGGAGAGGAATAACAAGTCATTCATTAGAATCCAACCCCGAATAAGGTTCATACAGGTTGCGCAACGGGATGTTCCAATACTTGTTGTGTTGGGTATAGTTAGTGTGATTATTTGGTGTGGGGAAGTGGCTAGGAGGATGGCGGCGTAGAGGAAGGGAAAAAGGAATGTTAGAATTATTGGCAGGGTGGAGAGAAAGGGTGTATAGTTAGCCAAATTCAGAGAGTGAGTGTTTCTACTAGATCTGGGATGTACAGGGGGTCTAAGCAATGCCTCTGGATAAAAATAGCTTAGATTTCGTGTTGAAACACCTCCTTCCTTATTTCCTGGATACCAATCACTTATATGTGAAACGACTCTGTGGTCTTTAAAATTAACGATCACAATGTCTCCATCTACATCTTTCGGACGAAGGCCCACCCAATTGCACCTTCTTACCGAGATTATATCACCATTTAAATGGGCAGGGAGGGGTCTATTTGTTCTCAACCAAAAGATAACTTTGTTTTTCAGATTAACATTGTGTTCGGAATTTCCATTTACAATCGGGGGAACACCGGTTAATATGATCACAAAGTTTGCCGACTCTGGAGGTAAGTCCACTGTGGTCCTACAATTTGGGGTTGCTCTTTGACTTATGCTTTTAATTTTGGGTACCCCTGGAAACATAGTTGACTTGTTCATAGATGGAATCAGTTTATTCGGAGCCGACAGTGTCTTCTCTTTAGCTGGCTTGAGTACTGTCGTCGGTTTAGATGGTAATAGGGGGCATTAATATTGTTAGAAGTTAGGCTACCATTAATTTTATGGGGTCTACTTGGGAACAGTGTAGTGGTACTGGGCTGGCATTTCGGTTGGGACTGGTCCTTAGAGTTCGCTGCGTCAGAATTTGTGTTCGGAACGGCAGCTGCTAAAAGGCAATCCATTTTTTCCCCCAAAATCCTAACTCTCTCCATGAGTGGGAGCATATAGGATTTTAGAAGTTGGTCGATAGAGTTCTATTGACTCTTTTTTGGACATGGGTGGCAATTCTTCGGGGAGGGATGGTAGGGAGTGGATTCCTGGTGATACCTCCCTCACGGATGGAACGATTGAATTGATTCCGGGGTTTACCAAAAGTGGTGGAGAACTCAAGGGATTATGGTCTTTTCTTTTAATCCCGCCCTTTCTCCTTTTTTTTCTTGGCGGAGAGCGAAATACCCTGCGTGGATTCGTGGACTTTATTTCGGTCTTACTATTGGTATGTGTCGGAATTATCTCAGTGAATGCTGCAATATCAATTGAATGATTTGAGAAAGTTGAATGGAGTTGTGGAACTATGGTCGAAGCAGCTGGGGTATTTAGGTCAATAAGACTATTAGAGACAATAGGAGGGCTGTTTATATTATCCTCGCTGTTAATAGCAGAGTGGGCAGGAGTTGTATTGTGGTCGTGAAAAATACTAGGGATATGGTCAGTACTGAATAAGTCGACATCTGCGTCCAACCTACCAATACTGCCCGATTCTTGGCTAGTAATTTGATCTAGTAGGGAAGTCACTGATTTCTTTTAAGTTGTTCTATAGAGCGACGACGCTCAGCACGTTTCTCCGCTAGTAAGAGTTCTTTATCAATTTCCTTGTTAGCCTTCGCAAAATATTTGTCGAGAGGCCCAAGGATCGAGACCCCAGCACAGGAAGGTAGAGAACTAGACATGACTATAGAAGTCCTTAACATGTAGGGTACCCCGGAGACCGACAGACCTGGAACAACAGTAGGCAAAGTAAGAGTGTTAGAGACCGGGCCCAGCCCAGCCTCCCTCGGCCCCTGACGGCCACAGACGGTCCCGCGCGCTCCCGCTCAGCGGAACGTACTGCTCACTAAATAGAAGGGGGGAGGGAGGAAGTGGTCGGGCGGGTCAGGCTGACAGGGAGAGCGGACCAGGTGAAAATGGTGATTACCACAGGGGCTCCTGGGAAACTGAGTCCCTGTGGTTGCAACGCTCGCAGCCCTGTTAAGCCCTCGCCTTTCTCCAGGTGTCAGTGACAGTAGAGTCCTTTGCCCACGATGCGGGACCCGCGGAGCGGGTCCGGCGAGTTGTAGCGGTGTCCGACAGGCAGCAAGCAGGATAGAAAGACCTCCTCACAAAGAAGCAGCCAGTAGGTTTCAGCAGCGTCCCACGGGTTCTCAGCACGGCAGCCTTAAATCCTTCCTTCGTTCGTGGTCGGGGGCGGGTCAGGCTGACAGGGAGAGCGGACCAGGTGGAAATGGTGATTACCACAGGGGCTCCTGGGAAACTGAGTCCCTGTGGTTGCAACGCTCGCAGCCCTGTTAAGCCCTCGCCTTTCCCCAGGTGTCAGTGACAGTAGAGTCCTTTGCCCACGATGCGGGACCCGCGGAGCGGGTTCGGCGAGTTGTAGCGGTGTTCGACGGGCAGCAAGCAGGATAGAAAGACCTCCTCACAAAGAAGCAGCCAGTAGGTTTCAGCAGCGTCCCACGGGTTCTCAGCACGGCAGCCTTAAATCCTTCCTTCGTTCGTGGTCGGGGGCGGGTCAGGCTGACAGGGAGAGCGGACCAGGTGGAAATGGTGATTACCACAGGGGCTCCTGGGAAACTGAGTCCCTGTGGTTGCAACGCTCGCAGCCCTGTTAAGCCCTCACCTTTCCCCAGGTGTCAGTGACAGTAGAGTCCTTTGCCCACGATGCGGGACCCGCGGAGCGGGTCCGGCGAGTTGTAGCAGTGTTCGACGGGCAGCAAGCAGGATAGAAAGACCTCCTCACAAAGAAGCAGCCAGTAGGTTTCAGCAGCGTCCCACGGGTTCTCAGCACGGCAGCCTTAAATCCTTCCTTCGTTCGTGGTCAGGGGCGGGTCAGGCTGACAGGGAGAGCGGACCAGGTAGAAATGGTGATTACCACAGGGGCTCCTGGGAAACTGAGTCCCTGTGGTTGCAACGCTCGCAGCCCTGTTAAGCCCTCGCCTTTCCCCAAGTGTCAGTGACAGTAGAGTCCTTTGGCCACGATGCAGGACCCGCGGAGCGGGTCCGGCGAGTTGTAGCTGTGTTCGACGGGCAGCAAGCAGGATAGAAAGACCTCCTCACAAAGAAGCAGCCAGTAGGTTTCAGCAGCGTCCCACGGGTTCTCAGCACGGCAGCCTTAAATCCTTTCTTCGTTCGTGGTCGGGGGCGGGTCATGCTGACAGGGAGAGCGGACCAGGTGGAAATGGTGATTACCACAGGGGCTCCTGGGAAACTGAGTCCCTGTGGTTGCAACGCTCGCAGCCCTGTTAAGCCCTCGCCTTTCCCCAGGTGTCAGTGACAGTAGAGTCCTTCGCCCACGATGCGGGACCCGCGGAGCGGGTCCGGCGAGTTGTAGCAGTGTTCGACGGGCAGCAAGCAGGATAGAAAGACCTCCTCACAAAGAAGCAGCCAGTAGGTTTCAGCAGCGTCCCCAGGGGTGCAGACTAAATAACGTGAGGTACCCAAGGAAGCGTTAGATGTTTGACCCGGGAACTACAATGCAATTTAGTTTCATCATCCTGAAGGTGGCGCTGTTTTTGATATTCACAAACATGCTGAAAGGAATTGGCAGTTTTTTTCCCTACTACCTTATATTAAAAAAAGAACAGGCATGACTGGGGCAGTGTAGGAAATTCCTCCAAACTGCTCAGTTTAATAGGTCACGCTTAGGGAGGCGTGCTATGCATTATAAAAATGAAGTGCAGGAAAAAAAAAATACTTTAATGTATTATTAAAAGAATTGAACAATTTACCCAACCGTACGTATGAGCAAAGGTCAAGTCATGTAGAGCACAAGCATGCAAAACAAGGAACACATGTATAAGTGTCAATATCTTGAGTACCATTGCACACTTTCATTGCGACATGAACATTTTCTGCATTGATAGCAGAGAAGTGTATGTAAATACTTAAACAATAACACGCAAGCGTGGGCAAAATTTTTGCATGGGACAATTCACATGTGTAGCACCTACTTACCTCCAAGGGTCAGTCCCACGCTGTTTTGCCTAACCCCCTTTGGGCGCATGTTGCAACTACCTAGCAAACAGGTTGCAATAAAAATCCAGCAGAATATAACAAATGCTTTAACAAACATGAACGACAGACTCTTGGAGCTTGGCACCTTGTGTCGGTTCGAAAAAGGAAGAGAGCAAAGAGTGCGTGTTTGAAATGCACTCGGCTCTGGCATGTTTTTACGAGGTCTGCGCTTGGGCGGCAGTCGCTGTCACAGAGCATGATTTGCTAGGCCACAAAACCAGCTTCAGCGCCTGACCCCGAAGAGCTGACAAGACCACTTGCTTACTCCGGTTCAAAATGTGGTGTCAGGCGATGTCCTAACGGTGCCATTTCTTCTCATTTCGTCTGGCCGGGTTGGTGGTGATGATACGGGAAGGGCCTCGCTTCGAAGTTGAAAAGGCAGGGCTGAGCCACTTCTGAAAATTGTGATGCTGACAGCCGGAGGCAAGGCTGGGGAGGGATGTTTACACTGTAGCTGCTCGACATTTCGAACTACAATTGTTAAAACAATTGACTATCCTATTTCTTAGCTTCGTCGGTGCCCTTTTCACCTTTGCCTGCACCATGTTTCGATTTTTTTGTTGTCTGAATTTATTTTGTATGTTACTACATGTTTTGAAATGGGCAGTTTTCACCTTACTGCAGCATGTACTAAATGTCTCATGAGTTAATTTTAAGTGTTATGTAGTGTTTCTGTTTTTGGACATCTTGACCTGGTGGAAAGAATGAATTTCAGGGTTGGTCGTGGTGGCAGGTCCAATGTGGGCTCTAGAGAAGTGTAGAAGCTTCTAGAGATTTACTGGGTAATATTTGGTAATATTAAAATTCATGGCAAGTGAATTTGATGTTGTTTTTTTAAACTAGCGACTGCACTTGTAACAATTCTCATAAGAAAAGGCAGCATAACATTACCAAAATGTTCTGTTAAGTTTTAAAAACACTTAGCAATTTCGCGGCTGCACTGCTACTGCCGGCCCTTTGAATCAACAATTAGGCTTACTCGAATCCACTTTAATTATTGGACTGAATCAAAAGGGAATTGCCTGTTTCCTAATTTATAGCATCTAAAATTAATAATATATATCCCGTTCTTGGAGAACAGCTCTTTTTGTGGCCAGACGTTTGACACATTTGGAATTTCCCATCTCCTAAAACCATGGGCAGAAACATAAATGTAAGCACCACCTCAGTATTTATTATTATAATACAGTATGTGCATGTACCTAGTGTAAATATTACACCGAAGGAGCTGATGCTTATTTGACTCGTGTTGAATGTTGCATGTCTGAGCAGCCCCTGTATTCTTGGATGCTCCAAGAACGGCCTTTCTTTCCCCAGCTACTTTTGGAGAAATACTGTATGGATATAAAATCCGAACTCTGAGCTGCTGTCTATTGTTACCTTGGTCAGTGGTACTCTTGCCATATGAACAGTCTGCCAGATTTTGTTGGAATGTCATAATGATTTGGTATTAATTGTTCCTTTGACTCGAATGTGTATGTAATGCAAGTGAGATCTAAAGCGCAGCATGCCACCACTGCTACAAAAATAAATACTTATTTTTTTGGCCTACAATTTATATACTTTTGTTGCAGTTGGTGTTGCAATATTTAGCAATGCCAATAGCTCAAACTTAATTAACCCAAGACCTATTGCATTGTAAATGCTTGTTATATATTGTTTTTGACATTCCCTGTTTTCTAGTCCATTGGAGCAGGATTAAAAAATATAACCCTCCAAATTGAAAAAACTTTCTCTGCTTTTGCTCACATTATATTTATAATAGTTAATCTGACTCCTTCAAAGTTCAATACTTTCTCTATCTGATGTTCATTTTTGGGTTTTATTTTTTATTAAACATTTACATGATTTTATTTTGATTTTGTTTCTATTGATTTTACTTTATTTAAGGTTTATATATCTTTTTAGTATGGTATGTTTAAGTTTCATTTTTAAATGATTAATATTTTAATATCATTGTTCACAAAATGTCAAAATAATGTTTAAAAATATGTATACTTTAAGCTAAATTAATTGTTTGTATAATAGATTTGTATCTATATTATTACTTTGGTATTTAATGTTTTAAATAAATTACATAGTATGCCACACAGATGTAGTTTTTATAAACTTTTTACTATTTTTTGGATGATATTCTGTTGCACAACATACATTGTTTACAATATGATGGTAATATACATATAAAGAATTCCCACATGCCATTACATACCTACCATTCTACCTTCCTCAGTTCCACTCTGATGATCTCACCACATACAAGATAAAACAGCACCTACCACAGATAGTCACCCTTAATACATAAGCCTAACAAAATGAAACAACATAACATGATCACTAATTCTACAAATACTCCTTTGATTTAATCGACATTTCAACTTTTTTTCTCATGCTAGGGTGCATACTTCCTCCAACATTTCCACCATAAACACTATTACTTCCACTCCCACCTTCATTGTTCTCACAATCATTACCACTCCTCATAGTCACCGCCAATTCCCTGTTTTCTATATCTAAAACACAAAACCACAACCATCCTCTGAAGTCCATATTCACCAGCCATATATCTAATCCCCTTATTCAAAGACACTCTTCCTAAATTCCACAACTGACCATCCTGCACTTTCACTGTTGTTTCCATTACCTTGATCACCCTTTGGGGACCTGACCAAAACACACAAACCTTTTTGTATAATCTAACGAGTGTTAATCCTAACCCAATCCCCCTCTACAAAGGCCTCACCTCTCCTATTCTTCACACTCCTCATCCTCTTTCCTCATTCCATTTTTTTCTGATATTTCTTCACTTCATCATTTAAACATCACCTCAAAATGTTGCTTTAGCTTCTGGTCTATGCAACAACCACCATGTGACCAGTTTAGTCATTGGCCTATGTCTTCTTAACATCTCAAAAGGCGATTTTCCTATTGTAGTATTGGGTATCACCCTATATGACAGCAGTGCCCTGCTATGTTTTCCTACAACATAATCCTAACTTTATTGCCAATTGTATTTATTCTTTTACCGCTCTATTGTAACATTCCACTAAGCCAATGATTTCAGGATGATATACAACCACCCTGATGTGTTTCATTCCACTTAAAATAACAAAAATCAGTGTGTTTTTTCTGAAGTGAACAACACCCCATTATCCTACACCAACTCCTCTGGGATTCCATCAAGGCAAAACACATTGTCCATAAACACATTGACTATTTCATTGTTATTGTTGTTATTGTTATCAACACTTATAAAACACACTATCACCCTACAGGTACCCTGGCGCTGTCATACATGAGCCCAACTGAACCCATAGGGCGTGGTGCAAAGTTGGCAGAAAGTAGCTAAGAGAGTGAAAGGAATCATGCTCTGGGATAGAGCCATGTCTTCAGCCTTTTTTCTAAACTGAAGGAGACCTTCCAGCTGTCTCATCACAGGTGGGAGATTGTTCCAGAGCCGCGCAGCAGCGGTGCTAAAGGCCCTACCTCCTGATTTTGTTTTTTTTTAATCTTGGTACTTTCACCAGCTTGGCGGAGGAAGAGCGAAGGCTCCTGGTGGGGGCATAACAAGCAAATTTGTTCTGCATTGGTTTAGGTCCAGCACCATGCAGAGCTTTGAGTACTAGGCAAAGCGACTTAAATTGTACTCTTTGCAGCACAGAGAGCCAATGCAGCTCTGAAAGAGTCAGAGAGGCAGATGAATGTTGTGGCCTTTTCCAGGCTAGTTTAGCTGCCATAGTCTGGATCCTGTGGAGTCTCTCAATCAAATATCCTTGGGACTCCAGCAGCAAGGCATTGCAATAATCCAGCCTGCTCAAGATAGTACTTCTTACTATCAGCGCTCAAGCCTTTGATGGTAATAGCGGGAGAATCTTATGGAAGGCTCTAATAATGGAGTAGCAGCTCCCCGCTGTTTTACTTACTTGTGTTTCTATGCTCAGTCTGTCATTGAACATAACTCCCAAGTTAAGCATTGTCTCAAAGGGAGCCAGTGGGATGGCTGTGGCTATGGGACAAAAGTTAATAGGAAGTGAGGGCTGCTGTCTTATCGGCATTGAATTGTAAGGAGCTCTCTCTCAGCCAATGCACAGTATCCTGCTACAGGCGTGTAAGTCTTCCAAGGATATAGACTGGTCCTCCTCTAGTGCTAGAATAAGTTGGGTATCATCTGCGTAGTTTGCAAAGTTGACATTATGAGCCCTTATGACAGCAATCAGAGTTCACACATAGATGTTGAACAGTATTGGACTAATCGTAGATCCCTGAGGGACACCATGCAGAATGTTGGTAAATTCGGATTGATACGGGGGAGGGCCACTGCCTGTCACCTATTAGATAGGTAAGATTAAAACCACTTCGATTCTGTGCCCACTAACCCAACCTCTTCAAGTCTGGCCAGAAGGACCTCGTGGTTGACCGTGTCAAATGCGGCAGACAGGTCAAGCAAAATCAATATGGCTTTTTGTCCCCTGTCTGCTTGCATTTGAAGATCGTCCAACATGGTCACCAGAGCGGTCTCCGTTCCATGTCCAGGACGGAAGCCAAATTGCACATCCTCCAGAATGTTATTGGTTTCTAGGAACTTGGAGAGTGTCTTACAGACCAGTCGCTCTAAGATCTTTAGTGGATATGATAGAAGAGAGAGGGGTCTGTAGTTTTTTGGGCAAGTAGGATCAAGCGTTGTTTTTTTCAGAAGTGTTGTCACCAACACTTGTTTCTAGCAAGCCAGCAAAGACCAGGTAGTCAAGGATTGATTACAGATCTGCCGGAGTATTGGGAAGAGTTCTGGGCCAAATTCCTTCCAAAGTTTGGGGCCGATTAGGATTGCGGACGGAAACTGGTTCCGTCCGCCAAGGAAGCGGCCAAGATACTCCGGACCGCACCGCGGAGAAACCTCCGTAGCAATTAGGATGAAAATGGGATTAAAGTCCGACCGCAGCGGATGGACCACATAAAACTCCGTCCGCGGCGAACGGAGTACACCGGAGACCGCCGCAAGCGGACCGAACCTAAGAAACACCAACCGCCGCGGACGAACATGACCGCCGGAACAGCCACAACCACCGCAATACCAGCGGAGGCTCCGTGGGCGCGATTAGGATAACGCCGCCTGTTCCCCGGTACGCACCTCCATCCACGGCCGCAGCGGAAACAATGCAACGAGAAACTGTGCATCCCAGCAGAAGGCCAACACGAACAACATCCCTACCGTCAAACCAATGGCAAAATGTCTGACGGAAGTTAATAGAAAACACACGAAACAGGACTACCACCCACCAGAAACACCCACACCAATCACAAGCCACAATGACATCCCCCAAGCACCTACTAATCCACACTAGTCGACACACCCACCTAGCACCTGACTGCCAACAACCATTGGGACACAACCACGACACAGACTATAAAATTACTCCCACCCACTACCACAATCCTTTGCATCACAGCATAGCTGCTAGCAAGAGGGCCGAGACAACGGACAGCAGACACAAATTTCACACATACAACTACCACCCAAACACACCCACCACACAAACACCCACCACACCATTCCTACACACCACACACCTGCACCTCCCAAACCAATCAACCCACACCTTGAGCACCACACACCATGGCACCCAAGAAAAACCCGAAATTCACGGAGACAGAGTTGAAGGTCATGGTGGATGAAATCATCCGTGTTAAACCCCACTTATTCAGGACACTAGTCCAGCAGACCACCGTGGCCCACAAAAATCGCATGTGGGACAGGATAGTAACTCGGGTGAATGCGTCAGGGACCGTGCCAAGGACAAAGCACGAGATCCAGAGGTGGTGGCATGACCTAAAAACCAGGGTCAAAGGCATCCGTGCTAACAACCATCTGCGAGCACATCACACTGGCGGCGGCACACCTCCGGAGCCCATACCCTATACTGATTGGGAGGAAAAGGTGCTGGGCATACTGCACCCATAGAGCCTGGAAGGAATTGAGGAAGGAGAAGAGGCTGGTAAGTACAAACCAAGCACCACGAGCACATAGACATGGCCTGCCTCACACAACTGAGAAGAAAAAGCTCCCAGGCTCTAACCCATGCATGTGGGCTACATACTCATCAAAATGTAAACGACTCCCAACAGGCCCCCATGTCCACAGGGAGGGTGGTGGTGTGTGGGGTGTGTGAGAGAGGATAGTACTACAACTCCCAACAGGCCCCCATGTCCACAGGGAGGGTGGTGGTGTGTGGGGTGTGTGAGAGAGGATGTACTACAACTCCCAACAGGCCCCCATGTCCACAGGGAGGGTGGTGGTGCGTGGGGTGTGTGAGAGAGGTCACAACTACAACTCCCAACAGGCCCCCATGTCCACAGGGAGGGTGGTGGTGTGTGGGGTGTGTGAGAGAGGTCACAACTACAACTCCCATCAGGCCCCCATGTCCACAGGGAGGGTGGTGGTGTGTGGGGTGTGTGAGAGAGGTCACAACTACAACTCCCAACAGGCCCCCATGTCCACAGGGAGGGTGGTGGTGTGTGGGGTGTGTGAGAGAGGATAGTACCACAACTCCCAACAGGCCCCCATGTCCACAGGGAGGGTGGTGGTGTGTGGGGTGTGTGAGAGAGAATAGTACTACAACTCCCAACAGGCCCCCATGTCGACAGGGAGGGTGGTGGTGTGTGGGGTGTGTGAGAGAGGATAGTACTACAACTCCCAACAGGCCCCCATGTCCACAGGGAGGGTGGTGGTGTGTGGGGTGTGTGAGAGAGGTCACAACTACAACTCCCAACAGACCCCCATGTCCACAGGGAGGGTGGGGGTGTGTGGGGTGTGTGAGAGAGGTCACAACTACAATTCCCAACAGGCCCCCATGTCCACAGGGAGGGTGATGGTGTGTGGGGTGTGTAAGAGAGGTCACAACTACAACTCCCAACAGGCCCCCATGTCCACAGGGAGGGTGGTGGTGTGTGGGGTGTGTGAGAGAGGTCACTGAAAAGTAATGTATGGCAAACACATCATGTCATGTCCAAAGCATTGATCATCAAAATCTTGTCCCTCAGGTGATCGCAATTTGACTGGTGAAACCAGCAACCCGCCGCAACACTCTCCTCACTCACATCCAGGACTCTCTTGGGACGATGCCACAGCCAGCTCCGAAGCGGAGGAGGGAGCGGGCCAATGCACAGTGCCAGGGCCATCTGCCTCACTGGAAATCCCTGCCTCAACAACCGTGGCCTGTGTCACTCCTGCAACACCTGCCACAGTGAGCTGTAGACCCACCACCACCATTACTACCACTCCTGCCTGTGCCACCCTGCCTGATCCACCGCAAGACGCAGGGCCATCAACATCTCAGCCAAGCAGGGAGAGTGGACGGGAGAGGAGAGAGCCAAGGCAACATCCCCCAAGCAGGAGTACCTCACACCGGCGAGCTGGGGAGGGACACCCACCCCATCCTGCCGCTGAGACACTGGAAGCCCTAGGCAGAGTCCAGGCTTCCTATGAGCGTGGCCAGGGACATGCTGATCGTGCCCACCAGGACTCGGTTGATAACACCAATGTGTTGCGGTCCATTGACAGCCGCCTTGGCCAAATAGTGGACCTCCTGGGCCAGCACACATCACTGTGGAGGGAATGGTTAGACCACAACACCCCCCCCTCAACCAAGTGTCCAGCCGCCACGGTCAGCAACACCACCACCACCGTCACCAGTGCCCCTGGACACGGATGTGGCCCCTGAGCAACCTGCCCCACAAGCTGACTCCGTACCGGCTCCAAGACGGAGGGGCCGTCCGAGGCTGGATGGAGGTGAGAGCAGTGGGGATGCTCCATCTACACGTTCAAAGAGGGGCCGACAATGACTGTAACACTGCCTGAGGCTGCCATCCACCCGCAAACTATCCTGTCCCACTACGCCAAGTATTGACACAGGTCTGCTGGACTAGCCCGACATCACCCAATGTGGTGTCACACGGACATTTCATCTACCATGACCTTCAACTCACACTCACCCACCCAACACTTACTTGCATATATCCACCAGCACCAATGCACAACCTGTAAATAAATTTCACCTACACACTCAATGATGTGTTGCCTCCATGTTTATTCACATGATTGTCTCAGAAACAGACCTGACCAGGTGCAGGGAACCATGTCGTCCAGAATCCTGCCGCTGTGGGAGTGACCTAGGGAAAATCAGAGACAGCAAACACACGTCAGGAAAGTGAATCACACCCATCACAACACACAGCAGTGCAAAAATCCACAAACCACGCCCATCACAAATTCAGTGGATGAGAGGACACACATCATGGAGACTTGCATGTCCAGAGAACTCAACACACATACATGCAAATATAACATACCAGAACAGGCAGCTGATGAACACCACATCCACACACCACCAGCAAACATACATAACGCATTGTCAACCGGCACAGGAGGTAGTCACTCACATTCAAGGGAAATAGCGATCAATGAGCTGACGCCTCTGATCCACACCTTCCTCCTCCCCACTATCCTCATCAGTCGACATGGATGGGATGGGAGGCCGAGGAACTTGTTGATCTTCAGGGTCCAAGATCAGTTCAATGTTATTGCGCACTGCCAGGTTGTGGAGCATGCAGCAGGCAATCACGATCCTGCATACTTTGCCTGGTGAGTAAGGCAGGGCCCCTCCGGTCTTATCCAGGCAATGAAACCTGGACTTTAGCAGTCCAAAAGTACGTTCCACCACTCTACGTGTCCTTCCATGGGCATCATTGTAGCGCATGTCACCCGCTGTAGTAGGATTACGTATGGGACTCAGGAGCCAGGGCCGGTTTGGGTACGCCGAGTCGCCTATGTAGGGGGATGACAGACACAAATATCACAACCAGAATTTGTGGGTACCCCATGCCACACAGACATAACAAATGTCCCCACAGCATACTCACCAAAAAAGCCACGCATGTCCTGGACGCAGGTTTGGCATCAGTTCGGGTACAATGCTGCTCCGCATGATGTGGGAGTCATGTGCGGAGCCTGGAAATCTTGCACACACATGGTAGATGATTAAGCATGGGCGGATCTAGTGGATCTCGCGTACGCGAAATTGCGGATTTACGGATTCGCAATCCGCGAAGATACGCGAACTCTCGCGGATTTGCGGATTTTCCCGTTTTTTGTGTTGGCGCGCGTTCGCGACGATTTTGGGACAATTTCGCAATTGCGAACTTACTTTTCGGCACGCAACGGCCGCGACTATGTTGTTTCTACGTCTGGTTTATCATCACAGGTTCACAGCACCCTCTGTTTCACCACTGCCACCCTCTGGGACACCCATGCCACCCTCTGGTACATCCTCACTGCCACCCATTAGGTTTGTTTATCACTGTAGTTTATGGGGGGTGAAAAAAGCAAGCACACCTCCCCTACTTCAACTGCCATGAATTAATTGGGGGTTGATTAATGTGTCAGTTATTTAGAAAGTTCCAGTCTGGCTGGCACCTGCTTCCTTCCTTATCTGTAATTTGCTTTCTGTTGCAGTGAAATTTTTTTTCACCGGACCTTTATGGTCTACTTGTAGCTATTCTATGAGCCTGCTGTTTGGGTCATAGCAGGGTCATAGAATAGTTGCAAACTCTGGAGGGGCCCCTCAGGAAGCACTACAGTGAATGTTACAAATGTTAAGTTTGAACTTTTGCACCTGCTCATTGCTTTCAGTTTAGCAAAAAACGTTTTTTCTGCAATTTCGCGCGTTTTTTGGGGCGCGAATCCGTGCGAGATCGATTTCGGGAGCCGCGAATGCTTGCGAATACACTTATTTTTTTTTTGCGACGTGTATGTTCGCGTGCTTTTGCGCGTGTTCGCGAGGCGCTTGTAGCTATACGTTTGCCAAGTTACCCTAGCGGTCGTACACGGGCGCGGCCATCTTGTTTGCGTGACGTAATTCCGTTTCCGGCCGCTATGTGTAATCTCGCAAACTGTGCTGCTCGCTAGTACAATTTCGCGCGTGCTCGCGAGGAAAATCTCGCGCGAACTTACCCACGCGGTTGTGAACGGGCGCGGCCATCTTGTTTCTCATTCATTGTTATGGTTCTGGGCATGCTTTCTGTATCCTCTCTGAATCTCTGCCATCCTTTGCTTGTTTGAAGTTTATTTAATCTATTTTACTTATTATCTATCCCTCTATTTTTCTAGCTGTATATTTTTGTGTTTTCTGCTACTTTTAGTTACTTTTAAACTACTTTTTTAAACTCTTTTCTTTTCTTCTTCACTATTCTATTTCTTCTTTATCATTTAAGTTTATTTCTGCCCAGACCATGGTAAAGGGAGCCGGGAAGCACCCTGAGAAGGGGAAGGGTCCCGCACCCCGTGCCCGCCTCCTGTGCGGGCGTTTGAGGGGGGAGCAAGTGGTGCCGCGGGAGATCTTCAGCGCGGAGGAAGTGGCGGCACTCATCTTCCACGTCCAGCGCCGCCTCCCCAAGACGATCCTGGGAGGCGGCAAGATCGCGACTGGCTATGGCATCCGGGAGCGCCGGAAGCGGTGGGAGAAGGTGTGCCTGGCCATGTATAAGCTCTCTGGGGTCCGGCGCACATATAACCAGGCCACCCACCGCTGGACCGATGTCATGGACCGGGAACGGGACTTGCTGGACGCGCTCGGCGTAGAGGTCCCCGGGCTTGGTGAGTAGTAGTAGCTATTCATCACTACTCTGTTTTATCCGGCTCTGTTATTTGCAAATCTTTGTTCTTTACCAAGAGCAATAATGCTGCCGATTACATTGTAGGTACATTATATTTCAAAATCTTCTATGCATTTCAGGTGCACTGCTCTCCTTCTCAGTAGCCTTGCTTGCTACTATGCTTATTTGTTTTGTACATTGTGTTCATTTCATTGGCCTGAGAAATTATGTATGAGTTTAGTGTAAAGATAAGAACTGCGTAATGCTAGACACTAAGGGTCATATTTTCAATTACCGGCGCATCCCTGCAAAGTAGCAGGGATGCGGCAGTAATTGTGTGCCATGCCACCACCACCCATTGGCCCAAAACGTCACAGAAGCCTTACGCATCTGTGCCGTAAAGGCGGCGCATTGCTGGAGTTGCATGCCAACGATGGCACAGCTCCAGCAATGCTCTGGGGTACCCTATCTCCCCAATTCTGCATCAAGCCGTACGTCGGCTTCAAGCGCGCAGGGTTTGACTCATGCATCATTGTCTTAAAAGTGACTGATTGACATCTTGTAGATTTCCCTCAGCCACTTTTAGGATTCGTCCCTGCGCAGGTACGCCCTCCCTTGCGCCGGAACGCCCCCTGATGGCGCAGGGCTTTACAACGTGATGCATCGCCCATAATTTCTTTTTTTTTAATATATACGCCGCACCAACACCATGGCGAGTCTTTTGTTCTGCCGCAGCGTCACAAAAGTCACGCAACAATGGAGGAAAATGAGCCGCAAGGGACTTCTAAATCAGCCCCAACAGACTGAAGTCCACTCCTTCCTTTAGACACATGGCTATAAGAAGAAATAGTGGTGGTGGTGGGTGGATTGATAGTTTGAGTATTCACTGATCTGCAAGCAGGATGGACTTTGTCTGTCACTTCGCGTGCTGGGGACTGCTGCCTGCAGTGCCAGGCCTAGGCAAACCTCTTTAGTAGTCTGTTTATTGAGTTACATAGGAACTTTCTAAGTCAACGGTCCGCAAATCAGGCAATACGAATAACGTAGTATACCACATGAGATAGATCCCGTGGAATAGTTGTCTATCTATTTGCTATTTCTCCAAAAAATGTTGTTATTGTTCTTTTGAAATGGTTGATTTGGTTGACAAATCTCATCCATGTTTTCTGGTCTTTCTTTCTTTCATGTTGTACATCAGCTCCCCCCAAGGGCAAGAGGACACAGGAGGAGGAGGGTGCTGTGGATGCAGGCCAGGATCGGGCAGGCGAGGGCTCCTTTGCTGGCCCCAGTAAGTTTTAATTGTAATAAAGAGTACCTATTTTTTCCTAGCGTTCCTCATTCGATTTTTTCTAAATCGTCTTTGATCTTCTTGTAGACTGGATATAAATTCTTATCCTGGCTCTAATATGACTCCCTGTGGTATTACTAGATTATTCTTATTAGTCTGTCTGTGTAGCTAACTAAGATTGGACATTTGGCAATTCCATTGGACTCCCATTCTATTCAGCAATAGCTCTATGCACTGTCTCCTTACTGACTAGATAGTGTGGCAGAGTCATTCAGCTCCCGAAGTCACCGATTATTGATCCCCAATGATCTGTAGATTATCGTACGCAGGACAAGAGAGTACGTAGTCACAGCACAGTCAAGAAGTGTCAGAGGCACTCATGCTTGCAAAAATTCCAAAACCTTTTGCTCATCCACTCTAGTCTGGAGGACCAAAAACCACAGAGTCTATTTAAGTTTAAAAGCTTTATTAAAAGTAAACACATTTATTAAAATCTACTTTGTCATAAAACTATTTAACTGAAAACGGAAAAGTGGTTAGTGCTGACGATTAATTGGACACATTTCTTGTGGTCGAGCCGAGCTCTCACCTGGTTTGAACTTGATCCTGGTCGTGTTCTTAGGAGTCAAGCTTCTGTCTGTTAGGAGAAAAAGTGGTGCGTGTTAAAAATAAAAAGCAAGCATTCATCAGTTGTGCATAAAAGTGCAGCAAGACAACAGCCTTCCCTGGAAAAAGGGACATTTTTACTTTGGAGTAGACAGTCACAAATTATTACATTGTATTCTGTTTTTTTAACATTTCTCCTAGACCAAATATTATATAGTAGGGAGTGGTGTATTCTAACATTCTTAAATGTACTTTGTAGGTGTAACATCTGGTGACGGGGCCAGCGCGGAGGTGGCTGTGTTGGGCGAGGACTCGGAGGACTCTGGGGAGGAGGCGGTGCAAGAGCCGGCGGACGGTCCTGTGGGGGTTCAAACGGTGGTGGCGGAAACAGGTAAGCTATATATTCCTTACTTATTGAGATTGAAGACTGCATAGTGTGCTTTCTGCATGCAGTGTAGTGTAGTGTAGTTCCTATCTTCCCAATAGGCTCTGCGCATTGGAATAATACCTACAGCAGTAAAGGCCTAGGCCAGACGTTAACTAGGTCTACTACTGTCGATACTAGACTTAAGTTTTGGGTTTGCCAGCATAGCTCAGAGTTCGCTAGAAACTTTCTCGAATGTTCAGGAAAGAATTAACTCCCCTGATTAGACAAGAAGGGATTTAGTTTCTGACAACCATAGAACATGACAACTTTGCTCTCCCCTAATCAAGAGTGTATCTCCAGAGTCGTGTGAGCACAAGGCAATTATTTTACTCAGTCAGTACGTGCATTCTTAGTCTCATCAGATTGTAGAGAAAAGGAAGAGACGGGCGTGTTCAATAAAAAGGTGTTATTTATTGATCAGTCTCTTTTCTCGTACAAGAGAAATGGATCGATATTATTGCAATACTTATAGTTAAGTAAAGTGCATACATTAAAAGCAATAGTATAAAATAATACTGTAAAAACATTGATATGGTTTCTGAGCCATATGATGTTTAAAATGATTAAAATATATTTACATACACATATACATTTGACTAAACGTACTCAACTGGTGTTTCTAAATACGCCTACCCCGTGTACCTGACCTAAGTCTAATGCGTGGGCGGGAATAGAAAGTTACAGTTTAAGTTAAGTTTGTTTTTGCCAAGTGAATAACTAAAGAATTCTCTGTGAGGGGTTATTCAGTTCTGTACCTGGAAGTTAGGATGAATGAGGAATGGTATCTCTTTCTCTGGTCTCGATATTCCAGGCTGCCTGCGAGGGCTGCCCGAAAGCGCCGGTGCTGGGTCTCTCGGTAGGAGATAGCAGCGCGTCTCTCAGCGTGTCAGGAAGGCGGGGCTGCTGCCAGCGGGGTCTGCTCTGCTTCTGGGCTTCGGCAAGTATGGCTGCTCCGTCTCGTCACCACGCGTGTGTTTGCATAGGGCAAGATCGGCAATATTTATACCTTAAAGGTGCCGGGATTGACGTAAGGATGGACATAGATACGTCAATAAAGATGTCATACGACTTGCTCGTTAGCACATTCTTTTACTGAAGTTCTCTGTGAAATCAAAACAATGGCCGCACGGATTTTCCAGGTTGTCATAGGTTTGATTTGTTATGAGAACGTCGTATGCCTTATCAGGGGCTGGAGGAATGTCGCTTGTCTAATTAGATCTCAAGCGTTATGACCTAATCAGATAACACGTTCCTGTGCCGTAGTGTGACTGCGTCAGATAACGGTATCTGCATCATGGGGGCTTTTCTTGTCTCATGGGCTGACTGTTAGTTAACTTGATAGTTAGTTTAACCAGAATAGGGTCAGGAATAGGGGGATCGATTCAGAACCTATAGGAATACATGACACCCACTCCACGCTAACTATGGTCATATTTACTAATCTATGCATAGTATAACATAGTACAACATACTATAGAGTATAGTGTATACCTCACCACCCCAAAATACATAAATGCATTTTGAAATTTTCAAATATACTGAAAAATTGCAGTCATATATATTGTATGCACTTAAGCTATGAATTAAACGCTAAAGTAAACGCGCATTTGTAGACAATATTGCCTAATTGGTATATGAGAAATACACATGAAATGGCTCTTAATATGGCTATACAGAAAGAAAGTTCGAGACCATTTCATCACATAATAAAATATTTGTGAACATACCAGCGGGCAACTAAAGTTTATAAAGTATCTAAAAATAGAAATCTTAGTTCTCTAGGAATAGTTTCTTACTTTAAGCAGAAGATAAGTGTCCCGAAAATTTTGTAAAAAATAATTTGGGGCTGCTAAAAAATTGTTGTCCGTGAACTGGTGGGAAAAATTGTTCATGTGACTTTATTTTTAAAGTTGAAGGCTGAATTCAGGGAACGCCGTGTGCGAGCTTGCTCAAAAGTCTCTATTTCTGTTCTGGAGAGAACATCATATCATTAAGGCTTTCGAAAAAACTGTCAACAGCTTCATGGGAAAGTTCCACTAAGTTGGAAATAGGTGTAACCATGCATTCGTGCGCATGATTGTCTCTATTGACATTCTGATTCGCATTGCTGACAGAAGGTCGTACCTGATCGATGCTGCTTTCATCTTGAACTTCACTACTCTTCAATCGTAGTGGTGAATATTCCACGAATGCCGTCATCAGGATTGGCAGCCTTTGAGGGCAGCACAAAGCGTGAACCTTGGTAGGAACCAACAATGTATCTGCATCCACTGGCGCATCCGATTGTAGCGTCAGACAGGTGTCTAACACGCATTCTTCTCCGCATAGCAGACACCTCAATACAGGTAAAACACATCTTTGCCACATTGGTCGAAATGATAGAAACCAAGTCATGTTCAGGTCTCTAAGCCGGGAGAGTCCCAGGATTTTTGATATCCGGTCCCGGTATCCAATGGCTAGGATTGTTTCTTCCATTGTCGCGAGAGTTTGATCTGTGACATGGGTTGCCATAACGAAAAATAAGGACTAAGAATAGGATTCCTGCAATTAGTCCCAGGATCAGGGGAAGTCCGCCAAAAATCGAATGGACGAAATCTGGAAAAATACCCAGTATGGCTTTGAATGGTGTTAATGCCATCGAAAATACTGTCTTAAATACCTTTGAGACCCCAGTGGTATCAGAAATATTTAAGATTTCGCTCAGGATTTCCGCAAAATGTACGGGGGAATTAGTCGATAATAATGTATGTATCTCTGCAGTCGTCCTTGCGACTTGTAGATCATGCGTTTCTTTTGATGACGTGAGCCTTGTAGGCGTCTGAAGAAGCACTGTTTTCATTCTGCTTAAAGTATCTATTCGAATAGAAGTAATTTTCAAACTGGGCCATGCCCTTGCCTCCCTGTCTGGAAAGGAGCTGGGGAACAAAGAACGTCCACAGCACTTGACCTTCGCAGTCGTAGTGACTAGATAAGGAGTCCCGGGCATAAGACTACAACATTTGCGGTCTACAATAAGAATGTAACTCCCATTATAGAGTCTTTGAAAGAATGGTTCTATTTCAGTTGCAGGTGCGCCTTGCTGGTGACATGAAAGGTTGTATGAATTCCCTTCACAGGCTCCATGCAAACTAATTCCGTTACACAGAAGCGTGCCGCTTAGTGACATGGCACAATTGTTGCCACTAAGAAACACTTTCTGTCCTTTATTACTGACACATGCATGTGAATAGGGCAGGTTCCAAGTTGTTTTAAGGTACCCCTTCCCCAATTTCTCGTACATGCCAGCCTGTATATATTTTTGGCAGTATTGAAACCTGAAGGTTGAGATTGGAATATTTATGATTCCGTGGATTATCCATTCACTGACAGGTCGTTCTGACATTGTCAACGCTAATCTTTCTAGTTTTTCAATGCTCAAGATTGTATAATCAGCACCCTTTTGCGCCATACCGATTTGTCTATCAGTAAGGTTAAAGATTTGGAATAGTGACGTTGTGTTGATTAAACGCCAAGGCACATAGCCTGAACACAGATTTTGTAACGTCCAGCCAAGCTGTACAATAGAACGCAATTGTGACTGACCATGTTGTAATAACAGTAAGTCTTGCGATAATATATCGATTGCTGAAGACACAATGCTGTCCAATGAAAAAATTCTGGAGGACAGAGTCATTAACCCATTGTCCACTACAGAAAGTGATTTTTCCAAATTAATACGGTCAATTTCCCGTATTCTTTCTGCTGTTTCAATTTGATTAACCTTCCAGGCCTCATTGTATGCTGCATATACAGAGGCTGCTATGAAACGCTTTTGACGCTGTTTGCGTGGTCCCATTATGAAATCACGCAAGTCAGCACCATCAGTAAGTAAAGTTAGGTGTTGCTTAATTTCAGGCAGTGTGGAAGTTTGTAGCCACTGAAGGCATAATTTGCCCACACTGTAGGTTGTTATTATCCCTGGGTGATGTATTTGGGGATATCTAGGGTCTGGCCTGGTCATTTTGAACCCCTGTGTTTTATTCAGGAATCTGTCTTGACAGTTATTTGTATCTGTGGGCCAGATTAACCATTGTTTCCAATCAGGATGTGTTCTGTTTTGGTTTAATATATGGTTTACGTCTATCTCTTCATCCGTATCCGAGCTATTGCTAAACATTGTTGGCTTTGGAATAGACGGTTTATTTAAATCTTTGATTTTGGCTAGGCCAAGACAGGTGGTTTGTTGAACAGTGTCATTTAAAAATATCATTTGTTCTGGGATCATGCAAGCTCTAAACAAAGCTTCTAAACCCTGTACTTGCCATTCTTTTGTACCCCAAACACTTTTCAAATCAACATTTTTGTCCCAATAATCAAATCCAAAAGTATTCATTTCTTCGAAGGATGAATCTGAATATATCAACTTTGTGTTGGTTATCATGGTTTTCATCCCTGTCTTGTTTGACAATTTAAAATAGAATGTTTCAGCATTACTTGTGTTAAAACCTGAAAAATATGAATATTTGTCGTAAACGGTTCTTGAGCTCCCTTTTGGAGGTGTTGCACAATGTTCCCATTGATTATAATTTAAAACATTTCTAGGTTGTGCAGATTTATGTAAAAAATGGTTACCATAGTGGTTATAGCAATACATACTATCATAATTTGTAGAACCTTGCAAATAATCATGTTTTGTAAATTTAGCAGACATTACTAAGTCAGACATCATGTTATTAATGCTTTCGAAGTCCCAATCATCAGCAAATGAGTTTGGTTTTGCAAAGTCACTCAAGGAGATCTTGATTTGGTGTGGATATTTCAGGATCTCTACCGGCCCAAAAATTTCATAGTCAGTGTTGTCCCAGGCTACCCCACCAGGTATAGGATTGGCTGTGAAGTTGGCTGAAGAAAGTTCTCTTTTCTCGACGTGTGAAGATGTGTGTGGTTTGAGGACCAAGTTGATGTTCTGACTTGCTGTGTCCATTTTAGCATATTTTCCCTCAATGAAGCGTCCCAAAGTTAATACCATGATGAGCCAAAGTATGAGGAGAAATGCACCAAAACCCACCCAAAATTCAATCCATGGAGAAATCAGTTATGTTTCTTTCAGTTGGTTCAAAAGTTCCTTAGCTTTGTCTTTAAAGGATTTTGATGATGGCTGTGTCTTTGATTCACTGAGGCTTTCAGAGGAATCATCGAAGTTTATGAAGTAGCCGGATGCAGTTCTGTCAATTGTTCCAATTGCTTCAGGATTTTTGTTTCTTGAATTGTCACCTGGTACTTCATTATAGATTGGTGTGTCTCTGCTAAATGTTTTTATTTGGGTTTTCAGAGGTCTGAGTTCTATTGCCTTGTTGCATAGTCCTTGTTGTTCTTCTGTAGGCGTTTCGAATGTGATGAGCCTCTTTGTTAGGACCTCTGTACTGGTAGCAAACCTTGGTGTTCTGCTACTTATTGGGAGTCCACTTGGCCTACTGTTTGTTATTGGCCACATGTTGTGGTTTTACCAGGTCGATGGATACAACTCGGTTCTCCTTTTTACCAGCAAGTGGCGGTAGTACAACTGATCTTGTCCCGTTGACAGACAAGACATGAACTGCTTTTCTGTAAGAAGGCCCAAATTCCTTCTTTACCGCGATCTTCTCCCTGACTAGATCCCCGACTTTTGGAATCCAGACAGGTCTTGCTGGGACAGGTGGTGATTCTTCAGTGGTTGTTGGCTGTTGTTTCAACTGTATGTTGCTCAGGTCTTTTCTTGTTTTGTTTAAGTCCTGCAAAATAGCCAAACGGTCTTTGACATCAAAGCTTTTTTCTTTAACCACTGAAGTCTGACTGTCGAGGTCAGAGATAATCATTCTAGTTCCAAATAATAATTCGTACGGACTGAATCCCTTCAGAGAATTTCTTGGCAAGTTATTTAGACTACGTTGGACACTTATTAGATGTTTGACCCACCCAGCTCCCGAACCTAATATCCTTTCCATTATAAATTGCTTTCTGCCTTGGTTTTTTCTTTACACCATCCCGTACCCTCAGGAAGGAAGTGAGAAGATTCCCGCTGGGCTGTGCTCATTTGGCCATGTTTCCCCCCCGGCCGGAGGGCTTGAGTGAAAACAATGGTCGAACGTAGCATGCTCTTAGCGTATATGCCATTTAGACTCGCAAATCTTTGTATAACAGTCCGGACGTCAGCCGAGTGCTGAGGATCGACATTATAAGTGGAAACTAGCCTGTGTATGTTAATCGCAAGCCCTGCTTTTTATTGGTCATATTATCTGCCTTGATACGACGAGGTATTAAACTGTTTCTCTCCCCACTGCGATCTCTGTTGCAGTTTGGGCAGTTTTTTACAAACATGGTGTGATGCAGGCTCATGCCTGGCCACCAGTACCGTGATTGTAATTCTTCCAGAGAATCTTTCAGTTTGAGGTGTCCAAGACCCTCACCCATGTGTGCGTCTGCGATTAACAAGCTTCTCCTGTCCATGTTTGGAATCACTCTATCCCCCACTCCAGGGATTCGAGCAAAAGGGACGGAGTTTGCATCGATTATGTATGTATAATTGAGTGGATAGTTGATCGGTAACGCTGAGCAGTCGCCTTTTGATGACGTTTTCACTGCCAGCACTGTTTCACCGTCAATGTATTTTAATGTACGCTTTTTTCGAACTACGGGACCCGTTTTAGTTGCTGCCGCTGTGGCTGTTTCAGCCAATGAATTCCCTGCAACGTGAACGCCATCACGCTGATGACTCAGTGAGTGTGTCACGTGAGTCCTTGGTAGTTCTTTTTGTAAAAGAGCTATTTGTTCCCAGAGCAATTTCTGCTTTATTGGTGCATCTGTGTCATCTTTGTAACCGTTCTGAATCCATGTCTGCAAATCCTTGTTATATGATTTGACGCAGTAATATGAATCTGACACTATAAGTGTCGGGAATTCGCGATTCGCATTATCTAGCGCCATTTTCAATGCTATTATTTCAGTTTGTTGTTCTGAATTAGTTTCAACTGAGTGTGTTTTTGTTAATAGAGGTCTTAGTTTACCTCCGCGCCACACTTCTTTTGTAATCTCACATGTGGGGTTGTATGCTTGTTCTCCCCAAACGGAGGGTTGAGCATGTCCGTCTGTATAGATTACACAGGCGTAATGTCGTAGAGGCAGAATGTCGATTGGCAGAGGATACGTCTTTTCATATTTTAGATTTTTTAATTCTTCTAGTTCTGGATCAAAGTAGTAGTATACTTTGTCCGTTGTGATTGAATTCATCCATTGTATCCATTCCGGATTCAATGTTGTTGTTGGTAAATTACACGGTGTTGTTAGTGCCTCAAAGGCTGATTCTGCTGTTCTGACTGTGATATGTCTACCGTCAGCTATGTCTTTTTCTCTAGCTATTGCGGTTTGAACTGCACAAATGATTTTTTCTGTATTACTGAATTTCTGTTCAGCTTCTGTGTACAAGTGTGATTTGAATGCAATTGGTACCTTTTCTCCCTCATTAGAGGTCAGGTATGTGAATCCGCATCTCCCTGGGATGACTCGAATCACAAGATTGCGTGTGTTATCACGTGTTTCTAATTTTGTTTTAATTAGCATGTCTGTTTGTAAGGATCTAAAAATTTCTGTGTGTGTTTGAGTCCAATTGGATCTTTTAAAGTCTGGTTTAATTAGATCATAAAGGGGTTTGACCCTTTCTGCGTAATTTGCAATGTATGTTCTTCCGAAATTTAGGAAGCCTAGAATTGACTGTAGGTTTTTTAGTGTTTTAGGAGCTTGGATTACGGCACATTTCTCTAGGAAATTGTCTGCCAGGCTTTTACCTTCACTTGATAACTCATATCCTAAGAATAGGACTGTCAGATGGGCAATTCTGGATTTTTTAAAGTTGAATTTGTAACCCTCTGCTGCGAACCCAAGTATTATGGTGTTCACTCTTTTCAAGTGAGTCTCCAAGTCATCATCTGTTAAGTAAATGTCATCGACATAAGATAATGCTTCATCATCATATAGTTGTAGTAATTCTGTTACTCTCGCTGAGAATACCCCCGGGCTGTTCTTGTACCCCTGGGCTAACCGACAGAATTGTTTTTGAGTGCCATTTACTGAGAATGCAGTTAAATATCTGCTCTCTGGTGCTATGTTTTGACAAAAGAATCCATTGGAGATGTCCAAGGTTGTTTTGTATTTTTTGCGCACTATGTTATTCATTAGTGCAGCACTGTGTGAGTTTTGCACTGCAAAGGTTTTGCAACATGTGTTAAGGTGTCGGTAATCCAAAACTAGACGATATGAATTGTCTGGTTTGGAGACCGGAAACAAAGGATTGTTCATTTGTGAGGTGCAAGTTTCAATCACCCCCTGGTATTCTAGCTGATCTAGTATTTCATTTACCTGTTTTTTAGCTTCTTGCTTAATTGGGTACTGCCTTTGTGCAGTAGGTTGTGATTTTAACTGGATTTTGTGAGGAGGAGAGTCCTCATCCCATTCTACATGATTTTTATATAAAGCAGGTGCTAAGGCCACTGCCCACTTTCTAGCAAGTGTGTATTTTTTATGAATCGGGATTTGATTCGAGAAGGCAGGCATAATTACTTCTTCGCCATGAGGGCACTCCCTGACAAACTCTGGTGGCCAGTCTTTTTCAGCTAGAAGGATGTCATAACCCTTGGAGAGGTTATCCCAAAATAGTCCCCTTATTTTCCTAGTCTTATCTCCCTCTATACGTAATGTTATCTCGTAGATCTTGTGGGGTTTGCTAACTCTGGTGTCTGCAGTTTCCACTTGAAGATATTCATTCGTGTCCACTGTCTCCAGATGATTCATAAGGACTTTGCGAGCTATGCTCACTTCTGCTGCGCTGTCTAGCATTGTCTGAGCCCACTCTCCGTTTTTCAGTTGTGTCCTCAGTATTCTCGGCATTATTAACTACCTTGATACTGGCTACCTTCTTTTTTGGAAATTGTAATTTCTTTTTTTGTTGAGCAGGTTCCTTGTCTTTGGACTTGGCGTGCTCTTCTCTTTGTTCTGATCGTCCTCTTCTTTCCGATTTTCTGCGAGGAAGTCTGAAAAGATTGAGAGGGACGTGTATCAATGTCTTGATATCTATCAGGTTTTTTAATATTATCCCTATTTCTAAGGTTATATCTTTTCCCAGAGGGGTCACTCTGGGGTGACCTGTGTCTCTGGTTCGGAGATTTCTCCCTTCGCCTAGGAGACCTTCCTCGGGACTGCAATTTCTTTTCTTTTGGATTGGATTGTTTGTTTCCATCCCAGTTCTTTTTTGGTGAATTATTATTAAAAAATATTTTTTCTGGACTTTCAGTCAGTTGCGGTTTTACTGGTATTCCACCTAAACTATCTCTACCTAGTTCTTCATAGGATTTTTCTATGATTCTGGCAATTTCAGCTGGTTGGTCTGCTATATCTGTCTCTTTTAACCTCTGGCGGATCGCCACGTTTGCTGCTTCACCTTTTATATTGGCTAATAATATAGCCGAGACCTGCTTGAAGTCTTTCAGTAATTTCATACCAAGAGTTAAAGCTGGTTCTGGACCGTATTCATCTTGAATTTGTTTTAGCACATCTGGTATTACCGAAATGGATGGAACACCTTGCGTTTTTGTGTAGATTGAAGCAAAGACTGTACCCCAAGTATCACAGTCCTCTATGTGTGGTGCGATTCCCATTGGGAGACATATAGTCAGAATCCTGTGTTTTTCTAGCGGGGTGGTGTCAGGAAACACCGCCTCTATTTGGGTGATTTTCTGTGCCAACCAGAATGGTATTTGTTCTCGTTTAGCCGGAACTTTACCTAGGCAGGATTGGATGTTCTGTGGTGTAATTTTATTTGTGTTCCCCTGGTGAGGGGTCAGCTGTGGAAGTTTAATCGCTGGCTGAATTGTTGAAGTCCGCATTACATACTGGACTAATTGTCTATGAATTTTTAGTAATTGTTTTAGCTGTATTAACAGCTCTCCAGTAGACATCCCTTCGATGTCTGGGTGTGGTGTGTATCCGGCTAAGACCGGCCACGTTGCTCCTGGTCTACCTAAAGGACCGAGCCTTGTAATGTGATTGTTATGTATTAGGGCGCCATCAAATAAGAGCAAATGCTCTTGGAATTTGAGTGGTACTTCCACCTCCTCGAAAGGAGTGTAAATGTCGGGTGGAACCTCTATTTTGTAATAGTGGAAGTACTTTGTTACAGCATTTGCTGCTGGAAAATGTATCCATGTATAGTATACCTCTGTCTGCCGATATTCGTGTGCCTCAATTACGAATATGACTGTGCCACCTCTAGGTGTCAGTCCATTTTCTATAAGTTTTAAGGTTATAGATTTCCTTTTGGCGACCGGGATGAGTATTATATCCCCGTCCGCATCTAGTGCTGCAGTATCAGCTGCTGCTATTTCAGCTGCTAATCTAACTGCCTCTCTTTCATCCTCATTGTCAGACATTTTACTGTCAATAAGGTTATTTTGTTTGTTTGCAGATCAGGTTTCTTATGGAACAAAGATTAGATGCACAATATTTTGGAACAGTGTATCCTTCAACGTTGACTAAACCAAGAACCTTACATAGGAGTTCCCTCCTTGCGAGGTTTTGGAGGATATTACCTTTCACCCACTCCAGACGTCTTTGGAGTATTTGGGAAAAGGGGTCTGAGTGAGAAAGCACGACTGAGTTACTCTAAATGTCTTACGTTAGTTTTATCGCCCTTTCCAAACGCGTTGGGCGCCATGTAGTGTAGTTCCTATCTTCCCAATAGGCTCTGCGCATTGGAATAATACCTACAGCAGTAAAGGCCTAGGCCAGACGTTAACTAGGTCTACTACTGTCGATACTAGACTTAAGTTTTGGGTTTGCCAGCATAGCTCAGAGTTCGCTAGAAACTTTCTCGAATGTTCAGGAAAGAATTAACTCCCCTGATTAGACAAGAAGGGATTTAGTTTCTGACAACCATAGAACATGACAACTTTGCTCTCCCCTAATCAAGAGTGTATCTCCAGAGTCGTGTGAGCACAAGGCAATTATTTTACTCAGTCAGTACGTGCATTCTTAGTCTCATCAGATTGTAGAGAAAAGGAAGAGACGGGCGTGTTCAATAAAAAGGTGTTATTTTTTGATCAGTCTCTTTTCTCGTACAAGAGAAATGGATCGATATTATTGCAATACTTATAGTTAAGTAAAGTGCATACATTAAAAGCAATAGTATAAAATAATACTGTAAAAACATTGATATGGTTTCTGAGCCATATGATGTTTAAAATGATTAAAATATATTTACATACACATATACATTTGACTAAACGTACTCAACTGGTGTTTCTAAATACGCCTACCCCGTGTACCTGACCTAAGTCTAATGCGTGGGCGGGAATAGAAAGTTACAGTTTAAGTTAAGTTTGTTTTTGCCAAGTGAATAACTAAAGAATTCTCTGTGAGGGGTTATTCAGTTCTGTACCTGGAAGTTAGGATGAATGAGGAATGGTATCTCTTTCTCTGGTCTCGATATTCCAGGCTGCCTGCGAGGGCTGCCCGAAAGCGCCGGTGCTGGGTCTCTCGGTAGGAGATAGCAGCGCGTCTCTCAGCGCGTCAGGAAGGCGGGGCTGCTGCCAGCGGGGTCTGCTCTGCTTCTGGGCTTCGGCAAGTATGGCTGCTCCGTCTCGTCACCACGCGTGTGTTTGCATAGGGCAAGATCGGCAATATTTATACCTTAAAGGTGCCGGGATTGACGTAAGGATGGACATAGATACGTCAATAAAGATGTCATACGACTTGCTCGTTAGCACATTCTTTTACTGAAGTTCTCTGTGAAATCAAAACAATGGCCGCACGGATTTTCCAGGTTGTCATAGGTTTGATTTGTTATGAGAACGTCGTATGCCTTATCAGGGGCTGGAGGAATGTCGCTTGTCTAATTAGATCTCAAGCGTTATGACCTAATCAGATAACACGTTCCTGTGCCGTAGTGTGACTGCGTCAGATAACGGTATCTGCATCATGGGGGCTTTTCTTGCCTCATGGGCTGACTGTTAGTTAACTTGATAGTTAGTTTAACCAGAATAGGGTCAGGAATAGGGGGATCGATTCAGAACCTAAAGGAATACATGACAGTAGCCTCCTCGAAATGTACTTCGACTTAGCTGTGAAGTTTTTGGTGAGAAGAATCCCAATAAGTTCTTAGACGAACGTGATGGATGGGATGAACGAAAAGCGAAAGAAGGGTGTAAGTAAGTGGGACGCGAAATTGTATGATGGCTGGCAAAGAAGAACGATATGTGTTTGCTTGGCCCCCGAGGTGGCTGGGAAGGGAAGAATATGGTATGGTGCATGGCTGGGTCAATGATAAAGCAAGGATGGGTGGAAGGACAGCAGCCTGGGTGGGTGAAACAGAAACTGTATGTGTGCGTATACTTTGACTGAATGGATGCCTGGAGCATGGTATTCTCCGACTCTTAGATAGCACATGTGTATCTAGAGAGAGTAGATGGTCGCTGGATGAACTAAGTGTTACCTTGAAGAGCATGTACCACCGCACCCGCACGTCCGTTCCAGTGCAGGGAAGGCAAGGAAAAGAAATTGTAAATGTGTCCAATACTACCATGAATAGTAGCAGTACTTTGTATTGCGTCTGCAATCACAGCATATATCTGGTTATTACGGTGGACACTCCGTACCTCTCTTAATAACTTTAGTTTACTTGTAGTACGTCATTCATGTGTGGGTGTATCACTGTTCACTCAATATTAAGCAAAGCACCTAAAGTCATCCCATATGTCATCAAATACGTCCCATGTGAAGTGATAGATAATCAAATTAGTTAGCTTCTTCATTTTCCTTTTCTAGTACTCATTTGCACTGTAGGGTGAAAGGTAAATTAATTAAGCAGTAGCCCTTGTAACAGAGTATTCTCAGTGCCACCCGTAATAGAAAAGTAATAGCTTCACCACATGCATGTACTGGACCGGTACAGTAACGCAAGTCTGTCTCACTCATCATGGTGTGCAACTTTTTTTCTCTGGTGCAAGTTCACTGTGCTGTCCATGTCATTCTGCCGGCTTGCATAAGATAACGTACCAATTTTCCTAAACAAGAGAGAAGAAGAAGAATAAGACTGGTGTACTGTCATAGTCGACTGTAATGGAAGTCCATAGTGGTCGTAGAATTTGTTCATTAAACTACCACTAATGTTAGAGCAAGGATGCAGAAGTGGGAGGTTACATAGATACTGTCCTCAATAGTTATGTACTGTGCTTTCAATTTGCTACTTTTACTGTGACCCAACTTTCGGCTCAATCACTTTGTGTTATTAATGCTAAGGAGCATTGGTTACAGACTATGTCTTTCTTTCTTCATATAGTTGCTCCTTCCAAATCAACAACACGGAGGGAGCAGGCTAGAATGGCCCGGCAACGGAGGCTGGATGCCACTGTCGCCGAATATCGGCGGCTGGTGGCCCTGGAGGAGGAGGAGGACACGCAGTCGAGCGGTGCAACAACAACAACCTCGACTGGGACCGCTGCATCCTCCTCCGTGACCCCACGGGACGCCAGCATGCGCAGTGCTCCAGCGGGACCGAGCCGGGCTAACAAAGCCAACCGCCACCGCCAAGCAACAGAAAGACCAGCTGCCCCCCACATGAGCTGCAAGGAACGCCAACGCCGCCTACGAGTCCGAATGTCCAACCTGGAGCAGGAGGTCCAGAAGTATAAGAACTTGGTGAAGGGCCTCCGCTCCGAGCTTGCCACCCTCCGCAAGGAGTATGATGCCCATGCCGCAAAATGCACCAGCACCCTCCAGTAGTGGAGTGTCCCTTGACCTTTTTTTATAGACTTTTGGGGGGTGGGATTTGGGAGTTGGGATCGTTTTGGGACGTTTCAAAGACAATCGTTGGGGTTAGGGTGGGTCTTGAGGGAGATTATTTTGTTAGGGCTACATAAATATACATTTTTAAACTTTATCTGACCATACCTGTTTTTTACTGCTTTTCAGTCTGGTGGGTGGGGGACGGGGGTGTAACAGTAACTTTGTTTTCCTGAACAGTCGTAGGACTTTAGTAGTACAACCGTCAATCTCTTGTCTACTCCGAAATAATACTCCATTATACTACCTCCCACCAAACGCTTATTTTACCTGTAATTTGTGTTAGAAATTAGGGCTAGGCCCAGGGCTGGCTCCACGTGAAATGGGAATTAACGTTGTCAATCCTGGGCGGGTGACATTTCCTCATTGCGGTGGTACTAGTGGTGTGACACAGTGGCAGTTGCATGCCTATGGAAAAAAAGAAAACGAAACCTTGTTTGTCCTTACTGTAGCATTACAACGGTTACGGTACGATCGAGAATATAGCAGGTGACAGTACACTAGAACAGTGCCATAATGTAGCCTAACAAATGGTAAAGTATTTGCTTGCAAGTATAACTAGTACTTGCGTTGAATTTATTTGACATTGGCTACTACTACTATAAGATATAGTACTGAAGCTGAGTAAGTCTAGAAGATATCCTCGTATTCCTTCACCAGCCTGTTGCTATGACCTTATCGTCCCCAGCAAGTGTGTGGAATTATTGATGTCATTTTAGTCAGACATCAAGCAAAACAACACAGCCCGGGGGAAGAGGGTTAGGGTTTGTAAAATGGATGGGAATGGGGGTTTCTTTTTGGGTAGGTTTTGTTGAGAGAAGAAAAAAAAAGCAGAGCACGGACAAACAATAATTGAAGATAAAGACAATCTTTGGTTACAAACTAAAGCTAAGCACATGCAGTCACACGCATAGAATAAAACAATGGATACTGTATCTGTATTGCGTATGTTGTTGGAGTTGTCCTGTTGAATTTGGTAAGTAAGTTGCATGCAGCAAACAATTCCTCTTATTGGCGGCACTCCTCCATTCCAGCTGACGCTTCGTCCATCAATGTTGGTGACCACTGACAGAAGACACCCTGTCCACTGCCTGCCTGGCGGATGTTGACTGAAACCCGGCCTGTAATTATTGAACGGAAAACAGGAAGTGCTATTACAATACCACTGATAAATAAATAAAAGGTATGTACGCTGTGTGGTTCAAAAAGTGACACTTTGATTTCCCTAATAGACAGTACAATATTTTTGAAATTGCGTGCTCTGTCTGAGTCACCTTTTTAAGGATAAATAAGTATGGCCAAAATATTATAGCGGATCTTTCCCCTCAAGGTAGGTGTACTGTAAACTGTGTTTTAGAACAAAATTTGACCTTCCCAGCAATGCTCCCACCAAGACCCTTACTAAAGCCAGTCGCAAAAATGTAGAAGAACCCCAACCAGATCTCCAAAAACGATGCCTAGCAGAAAAATGGTTACAAAACGTACTTTGAAAGTAACAGTAGGCCCAAATACAGACCGTGGATTGTATTCAAACCACTTGCAAGCAAGCAAAAGTATCCATAGCCAGCATCGCTCCAACAGTGCTCTACAACACCAGAACTGCGTTGCAATAGAACCCCCCGAAACACATGCAATCCTGCTGCTAGGGCTAACCCTAACGAACCCTAACTTACAAAAAGTGCCAAAACTGGTGTTTCCTTATGGATTTTGTCCAAAACACTTCTATCCGGTATTAGACCTTCCCAGGAATGCCCCAGGCAAGACCCGCCAACCCACCCGAAAAAAACCACCCGACAACACCCCCAAACAGCGAAAAAGCTAAATCTCATACTTACAATATCTCTCGGCCTTCGGTCCAAACGCGGCGCTGTGCAGCTAGGTCATCATCATCAATCATCATAACTCCTGTTTTTCCACCACGCATTTCCTGAAAAGCAAATGCAATCAAGATTAGATTGTCGCAGCAGTGCTTCGACAGAGACCCCGGCCGCAACCCACCCATGAACAGCAGGAAGCCCCCCAAAACGCTACATTGAGCAAGATGACAGAAGAAATAGCAAAAAAAAGGCTGTTCCTTAAGGATTTTGTCCAAAACACTTCTATCCGGTATTAGACCTTCCCAGGAATGCCCCAGGCAAGACCCGCCAACCCACCCGGAAAAAACCACCCGACAACACCCCCAAACAGCGAAAAAGCTAAATCTCATACTTACAATATCTCTCGGCCTTCGGTCCAAACGCGCCGCTGTGCAGCTAGGTCATCATCATCAATCATCATAACTCCTGTTTTCCACCACGGATTTCCTGAAAAGCAAATGCAATCAAGATTAGATTGTCGCAGCAGTGCTTCGACAGAGACCCCGGCCGCAACCCACCCACGAACAGCAGGAAGCCCCCCAAAACGCTACATTGAGCAAGATGACAGAAGAAATAGCAAAAAAAAGGCTGTTCCTTAAGGATTTTGTCCAAAACACTTCTATCCGGTATTAGACCTTCCCAGGAATGGCCCAGGCAAGACCGGCCAACCCACCCGGAAAAAACCACCCGACAACACCCCCAAACAGCGAAAAAGCAAAATCTCATACTTACAATATCTCTCGGCCTTCGGTCCAAACGCGCCGCTGTGCAGCTAGGTCATCATCATCAATCATCATAACTCCTGTTTTCCACCACGGATTTCCTGAAAAGCAAATGCAATCAAGATTAGACTGTCGCAGCAGTGATCCCAGACACCAAAAATCACCCACAAACACCCGGAACCCCGCCAAAGAGCACCCCAAAGGCAAGCAAGTCAGCAAAAACAGCAAGAAATTTCCACCTCATATTTGGTCCAAAACACTTTTGTCCATTATTAGAGCTTCACAGCAATGGGCCCAAATCCGTCAACTCACCCGCAAAGAAGTACAACACCCCCACAAGTGCTGAGTCTTTCTTCATTGGGCGTAATCCAGCACTCTGCTTTGAGGGAAATCGCAGTCTGGAGGAGGAGGATAGAGGAGCATGTTCTTCAGAACTTGTGAACCTGAGGAATGTAGACTGCAGCACCTTCAAATCAATAAGCAAACAAGTGAAGACAGTTCTGATGATGGTCTTGTTTTTGGGATTAGGTGATTAAAGTTTGAATTAAATTAACTGTGCAAAACAAAGAAAGAGAGACACACAGCACACAGGAATAAAAGTGAATAAGGACGAAAAAGAAAGTTCTTGATTGATTGTCTCATTTTCAGGGCTTAGGTGTCAGGGAATAAGAACAAGATTTCGTCATCATACTCTGCGAATTCAGGCAGGATGAGGTCAGTGCCACCGAACAGAGAACAAATCCCCTCATCTACGTTGCCGTCCTCCTCGTCTTCATGCGGCGTGCTTTCTCGTACTTTGTAATCTGGTGGTATGAGGTGCTGATTCATCTTGATCATTGTCAGCCGCTCCACATTTTTGGGCGAGAGGCGGCTCCGTTTGGGAGTTACAATGCCACCAGCAGCACTGAAAACACGTTCAGAAGACACACTAGCGAGTGGGCAAGACAAATAGTTTATAGCCAGGTTGGAGAGCAATTGTTTTTTGCCATGCCAATACTGCAATGGCTCATCATTAAGAAAGACCTCTGTTGAGTCATTCATATAGTCCTGCACCATCGACTCAAGGTCATCAACGGTTCCTCCACTTTGCTTACTTTTTGCTGTGCCTTTGACATTTTTTCGAGAACCATACCCAAGCAAACTTAGCCAATCCTCCTCAGCAGCCACTGTTAGTGTTGTGTGTGGTGCAGAAGATGATCCAGTTGCCGGTGTCTTTAACGGCTGAGAGGTCACTTGTGCCCCAGCCACAGGTGCAGAAGTGGATTCTTGTGACTGGGGATGGCCTGCTGATGCTGCTTCTCCTTCAATAACCTGCCGTTCTTTTTCAAACCTCTTGGCTGACAAGGCTAACCAATGTTTGTACTTTTGAACATCTGCATCAGCAAAAGGAAAGAATGCTTCGCCTGCCAGCGCCTTTTTGTAGCGTGGATCCAGAATAGTAGCACAAATGTAATGCTGTTCTGACTTGATTTTTTGAAGACGTTCATCACCACGTAGGCGCTCTAATAATTTCTCAGACAAAATAAAATGGTCTTTTTTTTTTCCATCTTTTTCAAACTCAGAAGACACCGCCATCAGTTGGTGCTCCAGCATGCACAACAATGGGATAGCTTTTCCCAAATTACAGTCCTCCTGGCTGACTGCACGCGTGAAGAACTCAAAAGGACGAAGCATGTCTGTCAGGCTTTTAACTATGTCCCATTGCGCCGCACCCAACCGCATGTCCTCCTTCTGAGATGTACCCTCTGTGAAGAAATAGTGATCGAGTACCGTATACTGCTCATACAGACGCTCAAGCATGTAGAAGGTTGAGTTCCAACGTGTTGCCACCTCCTGGATGAGTGCTTTCACTGGCATTTGACGTTCAAGTAGCAGTCTCCTCAGATGCTTCCGGGCCTTAAAAGAATGGCTGAAATGGTTGCACATTTTGCGGCAGGTGGCCATTACCTCGAACGCTGGACTGTGTGTATCACTCAAGAATTTTTGAACTACCAGGTTGATACAGTGCGCCAAACACGGCACTCTAAAATAGTCACCCTGCCACATGGCCTTAACTACATTGGCGCCATTATCCGTGGAAACATAACCAATCTTGCGTTTTTGGGGGGATAGCATTTTCAAGACCTTTTTGTCAAACTCTTCCAAAAGGTTTTCTGCTGTGTGACTTTTCTCCAAGCCAAACATGGCTAGTGTTGCATGTTTCCGAGCAGCTTTGAAAACTTTGTCCGGGTCAACACCTGCGTTTAGCTTTGCTTTAACACCTGAAAAAGAGACCCAGTGTGCAGTGATGCACATGTAATCAGCGCCTGCGCCACTGGTCCACATGTCTGTTGTCAGATGTATTGTGTGAACAGCACTCTTCTGCAAAGCTGCCCCAATCGCCTCCAGCACATCTTCATGTAGTGCTGGAACCGCAACTCTGGCAAAATAGAACCGGCTAGGAACCTTCCATTTAGGGCAGAGCGTTGCCACTAATTCTAGAAAACCTACCGCTTCTACAAAAGAAAAAGGGAGAAGGTCCACAGCTAGCATTTTAGCCAGCTTAGTGTTATACAGACGCGTCAGTGGGTGGTTGCGTTCATATGGCACGTCTGAAGTAAGCATTGTTCTAATGTTGCCCTGGACCAAGCATTTACGGGCTGATAATGACTTCGTTGACCCAATTTTGCTCGCTGGTGAACTTTTGTGCGTTGGTGTCTCACTCGCTCCAACACTCTTAGTGTGCCTCACATTGGGTGTGCTGCTGACAGGGGTACTGGGTGTAAGGGAAGTGTTTGACACGTCTTCTTCCTCCTCGTCATCATCAGATGAAACATCAACGTTTCCTTGAATTCGGCCTTTCTTGATCGCATCTAGGTGCGCAAACCATTTGACAGTGTGCTGTCTCCTAAGATGACCTCTCTGGCCTCCGGTACCATAGTTGGTACCTGGCTTACCACGACTAACTGCAACCTTACAAAGGGTACAAATGGCAAACTTTGGATTTTTTTGACAAACAGTAAAGAAGTCCCAAACTGGGGACTTGAAGTGTCTGTGGGACCTGGAGGAGGCGGCGATACTGGTGGTGGTGGTCATGAAGCTAATGCCAGATGAAGTGGAGGATCTGGATTGCCCAACTTTTGTACGTTTTGCACTTTCACCGCCACTAATTAAGGTCGAGGTTGACGGAGGTCTGTTCTTGCCAGAAAGAAATATGGAAGCGGGACGAGTTGGTGTACTACTTAACTCCAATGATTGTGGTGTTTCCACTGCCTCCTCATCGACAACATCATCATCATCATCACGCTCAGCAGCTCTTCGGGCTAGGGTCAAAATGTCTGTTTGCTGCATGCCCGCTGGGGCTGCAGTGACCTTTATGATGACTGGGTCGTCGTTGGCAGAGTCTTCATCAGCAGCAGTATCCGCCACTTCTTGTTGAGCCTCATCACACTCCATAACTCTGAGACTTTGGACGAGCTTCCTTTTACGCTTAACTACCTTTGTTGGATCATGGTGTGCCTCACTCTCAGACGGCTGTGGTGCTGGTTCCCAAGTTCGATCCGTATCATCAGAAGGAGGTGTGCTTGAAGAAGATGTAGACACCACCCTTGATCTCTTCCTTGCTAGGGGTGTGGAAGACAATGAAGGATCATCAGGAGGAGTGGCTTCCTCAAATGATACCTCGCCTTGATTGTCGATTTCCTGATGTGCCCCTACTTCGGGAGGAACAACTATTGTGGGCACTTGTGACCCTCCATGCACCTCTGCTTGCGCATCTCCTTGCGCTGCCTCTCCTTCCACATGTACTTGGGCTTGTACTTGCACATGTGATTGTTGTTGCGGCTGTGGTTGTTCAACACTCGTCAGATGAGCTACAACAACCTGTGTTGATTGAGGGACATTGCTGCTGCTTTCTTGCGATGAGCCAACATCACTGGTCGATGGTGATTGAAGAACTATACTGGCTGCCTCTGCAGCACTCAAGGGCTTGGACTGAAGTTGGCGTGGTGGTGGTGGTGGCACTGAGCCCAATGGAGCGGGGGTGCTGCTGCCAGCTTGGTCCCCAGCAGATCCCGCTGCTGCTGCAGGCATACTTTTTTTTTTACTCCCAAAAAAAGGGGCGGGCGGCACACCAGTGTCCTTGGTAACTTGCTTCTTCTGCTCCTTACTGGCACCTTTCTTGCTAGAGGAGCTACGGGTTACTTTTTTTGGGGCCATCTTCTTCAGAGCAGGTCAGCAGGCAGCAGTTGCACGAGTTGCAGAGGGTTCTGTGTCCAGACGTGACGTCGCGTGACGTTATGCTGCACACACACACCGCTGCAGGACTTCTTCCTGGCACTGGTGGTTCTCTTGAGTCTTCTTGTGCACCTAAAAGCAATGGAAGACAGAGGAACATCAGTTCAGTTATACACCCCAAAAAATCGACAAAACACAGAAAAATGAGCACAATCCCATGCCATCCATGATGTTTACATTGAAGACACCCCACAGAAAGACTAGGGACATGCAAGTATGCAACACTCACTACCCCTGGGCATAATGGATGAAAAGTAGGCAAAATAAGTGCATGCCTCAGACACTGCCTCTCTTCAAAATGGCCCCTTACACCCCAAGCACATGTTGCCTGTACCAGCCAGCACTCAAGATGGCCACCACCACCACCCACATGGCCAGTCCACATCAACAGTACACCCCCAAAAAACAGAAAAACAGCCAGAAATCACCACAATCCAATGCCATCCATGATGTTTACATTAAAGAGAGTGAGACCAGACCACACCACAGGCACACTCAGTCCATGCACCACCACCCCTGGGCAAAAGGCCACACCAGCAGCCCCCAGAAAACGACAAAAAACAATAAAATAAGCACAATCCCAGCCCATCCATGGCCTCAATTATGTTTAAATTCAAGAAGACACCCCACAGAAAGACTAGGCCCATGCAACACTCACCACCCCTGGGCAAAGGGCCCTACCAGCAGGCCCAAAAAAACGACAAAAAACAATAAAATAAGCACAATCCCAGCCCATCCATGGCCTCAATTATGTTTAAATTCAAGAAGACACCCCACAGAAAGACTAGGCCCATGCAACACTCACCACCCCTGGGCAAAGGGCCCCACCAGCAGGCCCAAAAAAACGACAAAAAACAATCAAATCAGCACAATCCCAGCCCATCCATGGCCTCAATGGTGTTTAAATTCAAGAAGACACCCCTCAGAAACACTAGGCCCATGCAACACTCACTACCCCTGGGCATAATGGATGAAAAGTAGGCAAAATAAGTGCAGGCCTCAGACACTGCCTCTCCTCAAAATGGCCCCTTACACCCCAAGCACATGTTGCCTGTACCAGCCAGCACTCAAGATGGCCACCACCACCACCCACATGGCCAGTCCACATCAACAGTACACCCCCCAAAAACAGAAAAACAGCCAGAAATCACCACAATCCAATGCCATCCATGATGTTTACATTAAAGAGAGTGAGACCACACCACAGGCACACTCAGTCCATGCACCACCACCCCTGGGCAAAAGGCCACACCAGCAGCCCCCAAAAAGCGACAAAAAACAATAAAATAAGCACAATCCCAGCCCATCCATGGCCTCAATTATGTTTAAATTCAAGAAGACACCCCACAGAAAGACTAGGCCCATGCAACACTCACCACCCCTGGGCAAAGGGCCCTACCAGCAGGCCCAAAAAAACGACAAAAAACAATAAAATAAGCACAATCCCAGCCCATCCATGGCCTCAATTATGTTTAAATTCAAGAAGACACCCCACAGAAAGACTAGGCCCATGCAACACTCACCACCCCTGGGCAAAGGGCCCCACCAGCAGGCCCAAAAAAACGACAAAAAACAATCAAATCAGCACAATCCCAGCCCATCCATGGCCTCAATGGTGTTTAAATTCAAGAAGACACCCCTCAGAAACACTAGGCCCATGCAACACTCACTACCCCTGGGCATAATGGATGAAAAGTAGGCAAAATAAGTGCAGGCCTCAGACACTGCCTCTCCTCAAAATGGCCCCTTACACCCCAAGCACATGTTGCCTGTACCAGCCAGCACTCAAGATGGCCACCACCACCACCCACATGGCCAGTCCACATCAACAGTACACCCCCCAAAAACAGAAAAACATCCAGAAATCACCACAATCCAATGCCATCCATGATGTTTACATTAAAGAGAGTGAGACCACACCACAGGCACACTCAGTCCATGCACCACCACCCCTGGGCAAAAGGCCACACCAGCAGCCCCCAAAAAACGACAAAAAAACAATAAAATAAGCACAATCCCAGCCCATCCATGGCCTCAATTATGTTTAAATTCAAGAAGACACCCCACAGAAAGACTAGGCCCATGCAACACTCATCACCCCTGGGCAAAGGGCCCCACCAGCAGGCCCAAAAAAATGACAAAAATCAGCACAATCCCAGCCCATCCATGGCCTCAATGGTGTTTAAATTCAACACAACAGTTGTATCATGCACCCCTAACCAACCCTGGTCCTACTGGATACTCTGGCTACCCACAATATAATTTATTTAATGTTCTGAAAAAGTTCCAAAATTTTACTTGCAGCAACTGTAATGCCCCAAACAAACTTACTTGTGAAAGTTGATTTCTAATCCAAAAGTGATCCAAAGACAGTCAAAAAGGCCTCAAATCCAAATATCCAGCAGCACCCACAAAAAGTAATCCTTCCAGCTCCAGATCCAAATGAAAGTGACCAGGAGATGGACAAAGCACTGGGAGGAGCCTGCTGGACAGGAACAGGAAGTTGGAGACTGTGGGGCACTTCCTTCCTCCCCCCCCCCCAAAAATGGACTCCTTGCAAAAAAAAAGGCCATGCAAATGTCAACCTGAGGAGTGATTCTGATAAAAATCATAATTTTCTGAAGGTTTATCCTGTTTGCTGGTGATTTTCTTGTGCAGAATTGCAAAAGCTCTATTTCGCGAGTGCGAGATTGTTCCTTTCCGCCGCAACTACGTGTTCGCAATTGCGAACTCTCGCGAGGTGTGCTGTGCAAGGTGGCAAGCCGCGATTACGTATTCGCGGGCGCCAAACTCCCGCGGGATCAAGCAGCAAGATCCAAAATGGCGCGGCACTCGCAAAGAAAAACAACTCGGCAAACGCTAAATGACGGAAAGTGAACGCCGTGCACCACGCCGCGCGCCGCAACCAAGCAAAAAATCCGCCGCGAGCGGATTCACGGATTTTCCACAAATTCGCGAGAGTTCGCTGATTGCGAATTTGCCGAAAATCCGAAAAATCCGCGATCGGAGCGGATTTTACGCCCATGCTTATAGATGATGTTGTCGGCCAGGCACACCACCTGCACGTTGAGCGAATGAAAGTGCTTGCGATTCCTATATACCGGCTCACGTGCCCGTGGTGGAATGAGAGCAATATGTGTGCCATCAATGGAACCCACTACGTGTGGTATCTGGCCCAGGGCATAGAAGTCTGCTTTGACTGCTGCCAACTCTGCCGGCCGTGGGAAATGGATGTAGTCATCCTTGTACAGCATCATGGCTTTTAGAACATCCCGAAGTACCATGCTGAACATGGACTGTGACCTCCCCCCGGCATGTCCAACTGTGTACTGAAAGGTGCCAGTAGCAAAAAAGTGTAGTGCCGCCATCACCTTAGCTGTGGGTGTAATGGAACCAGGATACGTCCTTCGTGGCTGCAGATGAGGAGACAATTGGTCTACAAGCTCCTTCAATCTACGTCGATCTAGCCGGAATTTCCTGATCACCTCCTCGTCAACCATATCCTCCAGCACAGTGTATGGGCGATGGACATTTGTTGCCCTCCTGTGTGGGAGTAGATGTAATATAAGTCAACTTACAAACAATGCATGGCTGTGCAACTCCATCACATGTAAGCCAACACTAGCAAGAAGATAAATGTTGTGGACAATAGTCATATGTGTGACATCCTAGAAAGTTATGACAATACGGAGTGCCCTATGAACAATGTGCAGCCACTAGCAACATGAAGTGTGTCAACATGTACAATGCAACTTAGTCTCATGTCAACATTACTGCCAACAAGACATGTGTAAGGACCCAAATGTGTACAAGCCTCATCACAGACACACATGCACGTGCAAACACTAAACGATAATGCTACACACACTCCATGTCATCATGCACCAATGACAACACTGACAATGGTGAGCATCCGCTCATTACATGCATGGTCAAACAACAGGCAACACACATACGCATACACAGAATGCGTATGCGTACAGTACCCCCACCATTGTTATTAGCACACATTAACTACACACTGTCAACAGTTTCAGAATGTGGCGAGACAGGCCTGATGTACTGTGTAGATGTGAAGAATTTGAAACGTGTGTAGGGAACTACAAGACGAAAACACGTCGACATGCACATGTGTAGCACATTGTGTGCAAATCAATGGCCATAGTATGAACACACATGATATAGTGCATGACATATGCACTTTCGCCAGCACGGTCACAACCCTCATAACGCAATAGCGGACTATACAGCACGGTGCAGCGGTCCAATTAATAACATCATTGGCGCCGCCATGGCGGTGCACTGATTCCGCGATTTTCAAATGGGCATACCCGGCACGCGTTCCCTATTCCCATTGGCTGCCTGTGCACGGACCGTCACAATCACTCATCGGCAACTGCACGTGCGCACTTCCGCGACGGTTGCATCTTTTGCAACAATGTTCAATCAGTGGCGCCGCCATGGCGGTGCACGCCTTCCGCGGGGGAGGTGCAGGCCAACACATACTTGTAATTATGGAAATCGAAATGGCAGGTCATGACCCCCCTTACAGTCACATTGCATCATCCACAGTACACCGGCCGTGCCTGGCCCGGTGCACACCCGCCGTGCTAGGCATGTCACACACCGCCGTGCCAGGCATATCACCCACCGCCGGGCCAGGCCGGTGCACACCCGCCATGCTAGGCATGTCACCCACCGCCGGGCCAGGCCGGTACACACCCGCCGTGCTAGGCATGTCACCCACCGCCGGGCCAGGCATGTCACCCACCGCCGTGGGTGACATGCCTGGCCCGGCAGTGGGTGACATGCCTGGCACGGCGGGTGTGCACCGGCCTGGCCCGGCGGTGGGTGACATGCCTAGCACGGCGGTGGGTGACCGGCCTGGCCCGGCGGTGGGTGACATGCCTGGCACAGTGGTGGGTGACATGCCTGGCACGGCGGGTGTGCACCGGCCTGGCCCGACGGTGAGTGACATGCCTGGCACAGCGGGTGTGCACCGGCCTGGCCCGGCGGTGGGTGACATGCCTAGCACGGCGGTGGGTGACCGGCCTGGCCCGGCAGTGGGTGACATGCCTGGCACGGCGGTGGGTGACATGCCTAGCACGGCGGTGGGTGACATGCCTGGCACGGCGGGTGTGCACCGGCCTGGCCCGGTGGTGGGTGACCTGCCTAGCACGGCGGGTGTGCACCGGCCTGGCCCGGCGGTGGGTGACATACCTAGCACGGCAGTGGGTGACCGGCCTGGCCCGGCGGTGGGTGACATGCCTGGCACGGCGGTGGGTGACATGCCTAGCATGGCAGTGGGTTACATGCCTGGCACGGCGGGTGTGCACCGGCCTGGCCCGGTGGTGGGTGACATGCCTAGCACGGCGGTGGGTGACCGGCCTGGCCCGGCGGTGGGTGAAATGTCTGGCACGGCGGTGGGTGACATGCCTAGCGCGGCGGTGGGTGATTGGCCTGGCCTGGCAGTGGGTGACATGCCGAGCACGGCGGGTGTGCACCGGCCTGGCGCGGCGGTGGGTGACATGCCTGGCACGTCGGTGGGTGACATGCCTGGCACGGCGGGTGTGCACCGGCCTGGCCCGGCGGTGGGTGACATGCCTAGCACGGCAGTGGGTGACATGCCTAGCACGGCGGTGGGTGACATGCCTGGCATGGCGGGTGTGCACCGGGCCTGGCACGGCCGGTGTACGGTGGATGATGCAATGTGACTGTAAGGGGGGTCATGACCTGCCATTTCGATTTCCATATTTACAAGTATGTGTTGGCCTGCACCTCCCCCGCGGAAGGCGTGCACCGCCATGGTGGCGCCACTGATTGAACATTGTTGCGAAAGATGCAACCGTCGCGGAAGTGCGCACGTGCGGTTGCCGATGTGTGTCCGTGACGGCACGTGCACAGGCAGCCAATGGGAAGGGGTAACGCGTGGCACGTATGCGCCATCGACAATGGCGGAAACAGTGCACCGCCACACCAGGGCCTGTCATTGGGCCTTTTCGAATGAGGCATCCAGGGGGAACCAACAGCTGGCCACGTGTGCCACTGACATGGGCTCTGGGCCCTATATATGTGTGACTTTCACAAGCACACATTCACTGCTTTGATCCAGTGCTGCCTGTGACCATCACCTCGACCAGCTGCTGCTGAGCTGACCAACGCCTGCTGCCATCACCTCGACCTGCTTCTGCTGAGCTGACCAACGCCTGCTGCCTGTGACCATCACCTCGACATGCTTCTGCTGAGCTGACCAACGCCTGCTGCCTGTGACCATCACCTCAACCTGCTTCTGCTGAGCTGACCAACGCCTGCTGCCATCACCTCGACCTGCTTCTGCTGAGCTGACCAACGCCTGCTGCCTGTGACCATCACCTCGACATGCTTCTGCTGAGCTGACCAACGCCTGCTGCCTGTGACCATCACCTCAACCTGCTTCTGCTGAGCTGACCAACGCCCGCTGCCTGTGACCATCACCTCGACCTGCTTCTGCTGAGCTGACCAACGCCTGCTGCCTGTGACCATCACCTCGACATGCTTCTGCTGAGCTGACCAACGCCTGCTGCCTGTGACCATCACCTCAACCTGCTTCTGCTGAGCTGACCAACGCCCGCTGCCTGTGACCATCACCTCGACCTGCTTCTGCTGAGCTGACCAACGCCTGCTGCCTGTGACCATCACCTCGACCTGCTGCTGCTGAGCTGCTGCTGTTGTCCAGGACCTTGCCATGGAGGGAGTGCGAGAGACCCGGTCGCGTCCCTTCACCGCAGCGGAGCTGGATGTCCTTGTGGACGGTGTGCTCAGCCACTACCAACGGCTCTACGGTGCGCCCGGACAGGTGGTAAGTACAGTGGTGTACATGTTGTTGGTCATGAGGTGTTCTGTGGCTCCTGTCTTCTGCAGGCCGTGCGGTGTGCTGTGGGACCTTTACATGTGTAGTGCTGAGCATGGCTGCATGTTGAAACGTGTTACTACGATGTTTGTGCATGTCATACTGTCCACTTACATTTCCCTCTTGTCTCCCATCATGGCAGGTAAAGATGCACCTTCGCAAGGCCGTGTGGAGGACGATTGCACGTGATGTACGGGCAGTGGAGGGGTTCAATAGACAACACACACACTGCCACAAGCGCTGGGACGACATCTCCAGGCTTAGCAAGAATGTGGCGGAGATGATACTGGGGATTATTCCAAGATCTACACATCTGGCCCGCCGCACCATGACCCCTCTTATGCACCGTATCATTGCTGTGACGCATCCTGACCTGTCCGCCCAGCTGAGTGGGGAAGCACAGCAATCTAGCGGTGAGCAGATTGTAGGTGTATGTTACTTGGGCCTGCAATGCATGTATTGCTGCTCAGACACAGTAGTGGCTTCTGTGGTGCGTATGTTTATCTGAAATACCATGCTGGTGCCATTAGCGGAGTAGGCGTTGGCATCCATGTCCGCCAGGTGGACAGCCCACTTGCTTGGTAGTTGAGGGTTCCAGGACATGCCGTTGAGGTCTGTGGTCCCATGGCATGACATGTGTGCAGATAGTAGGGGTGTGACGTGTGCAGGATGTGTGCTACATGTACAATGTATGTAATGGAATCCTAGATCTGTTGTCCTTCAGTATGTCAGTGTGGCACTTACTCACACCGCGTTTCTCTCTATTTCAGCTTTGGCAGAGGGCACTGACCCACAGACGACGGAGATGAGTGGTGGCAAAGATTCCAAATCATAGGTCACACACACGCAGACTGACACTAAAGAGGGCAGCCCCGGAGAGGGGGACAAGACCGTCCCTGAGGACTCGCATGTGGAAACACCATTGCCCTCATCCTCTGAAAGTGTTGGTGAGGCCGCACTGTTGGCACAGACAGGGAGTGGGCAATCGACACCTTCAGTCGGGACACAGCACACAGGGCTCACACTGCCACCCACTGCAGCATGTACTGCTCGTGCTCGCCAGAGGAGGGGGAGCAGAGTTGCCTTCGGTGCAGGAACCGCCGCCCCTGCCCCAGTGACACAAAGTGCACTTTGTGCAGAGGCTGTTGATCTGCTGCGACAGCTGTGTGTAGGGCAGACCAACATGATCAATGCATTCCAAGACCACGATAGGAAGTTGGGGCAGGTGGTGGCATTCATGGAGGGGATGCATGGCGATGTTGCTGGTCTCCACAGAACAGTTCAGTCATTGGCAAACACTGTGTCCTCAGCCATTGTACAGTCGCATAGACAGGGTGCTACTTCTGTACAACCATCCACACCACTTGATGTTACAGGGGAGAGTGAGTCCTCAGACCAGGCCTCTTATTCTGGTCATTACACTAGGGGCAGCCACAGGCAGCACGACAGGGCACGGAGGGCACCGTCACCATCCCCTAAGCCTGTGATCTCTTTATCCGAAGACGACGTGTACAACACTGGAGTTGACAGACAGGATCATGTAGGGGTGTGTATGGAAATGGATTCACATGCTACACAGCCATCCCCCACCAAAGTGACTCCCAAGGCAAGGCCACCTCCCAAGAGCAGGGACACTCCCAAGGACAAGGACAGTACCAAGTCAAGGCCACCTCCCAAGAGCAGGGAAACTCCCAAGGACAAGGACAGTACCAAGGAAAGGGCACCTCCCAAGAGCAGGGGCACTCACAAGGACAAGGACAGTAGCAAGGAAAGGGCACCTCCCAAGAGCAGGGACACTCACAAGGACAAGGACAGTAGCAAGGAAAGGGCACCTCCCAAGAGCAGGGACACTCCCAAGGACAAGGACAGTAGCAAGGAAAGGGCACCTCCCAAGAGCAGGGACACTCCCAAGGACAAGGACAGTAGCAAGGAAAGGGCACCTCCCAAGAGCAGGGAAACTCACAAGGACAAGGACAGTAGCAAGGAAAGGGCACCTCCCAAGAGCAGGGACACTCACAAGGACAGTAGCAAGGAAAGGGCATCTCCCAAGAGCAGGGACATTCACAAGGACAAGGACAGTAGCAAGGAAAGGGCACCTCCCAAGAGCAGGGACACTTCCAAGGTCAAGGACAGTAGGAAGGAAAGGGCACCTCCCAAGAGCAAGGTAGCTTCAAAGGAGAGGGACACTACAATGGACATGTCTGCACCCAGGGACAGGGCACCGGAAAGGGATCAGGCCCATTCCAGGGACAGGACACCTCCAATGTCCAAGGCACATCCCATGGCCAAGGGTTCTCCCATGGACACGAGCACCATCAAGGACAAGCATATTTCACCCCTGGCTGCACTGAGGATGATGTTTAAGGAACGTACAACACATGTATCAGCGGTGGAGTCCCCCCATACCTCTACTCCCATCCACGCCCCGCTAAAGCAGAGGAAGGAGTACACTGTTGTTGCATCCCCCATTACACATGATGCAGAGGGCAGAAGGCAGGCCCACAGCAAACGGCAGGCAGGGTCCAGCACATCCCCAGAGAGCAGAACACCACAAGCACATGATACACCTTTGATGTCTGGTGATGCCACTCCACTTACCAGTCCAGGCATGTCCGGGGTGCCCCTACGTTTCACTAGGAAACGGAGACACACACCACTGAGACCTGACCACCCCAATGTCGCTCCAGTCCAGCTGTCCCAGCTCCCAGAGCCACCCTGTCTCCTGGCCCATACAGCCCTGTGGCTCACCATTTCTGTGGTCCTATTGGCTCAGCTGCTGTTCACTCACATGTGTCAGGTGCAGGCATGGTGTTTGTTGGTCAGTGTACAGGGACATGTCCGGGCTGTGTGTCTGGGTTTATGGCACATGTGTCAGTCACCACCGCTATGGCTGTGTCTAACACTCCTGCTGCTGGTGCTGGCGGTGTGTCTGGGTCTAGGGCTCATGTGTCAGTCAGTAGATCGGTGGCTGTGTCTCACACTCCTGTTGCTGGTGCTGGCGGTGTGTCTGGATCTAGGGCTCATGTGTCAGTCAGTAGATCGGTGGCTGTGTCTCACACTCCTGTTGCTGGTGCTGGCGGTGTGTCTGGGTCTAGGGCTCTTGTGTCAGTCAGTAGATCGGTGGCTGTGTCTCACACTCCTGTTGCTGGTGGTGTATCTGGGTCTCTGGCTCATGTGTCAGTCAGTAGATCGGTGGCTCTGTCTCGCACTCCTGTTGCTGGTGCTGGCGGTGTGTCTGGGTCTAGGGCCCATGTGTCAGTCAGTAGATCGGTGGCTGTGTCTCACACTCCTGTTGCTGGTGCTGGTGGTGTGTCTGGGTCTATGGCACATGTGTCAGTCACCACAGCTGTGGCTGTGTCTCACACTCCTGATTCTGGTGCTGGCGGTGTGTCCGAGGTGAGTTGTTCAAGCAGTCCACCTGATTCTGTGGTGTGAGGTCTAGTTGCCATCAGTCACATGTCATTTAAGTTTGTGTGTAGATTGACGAATGTAACCACGTAGGTTTTATTAATCTCCTTGTGACGGGTCGCTTGACACACGTACTTGGGTAGCCTCTGATGTACCTGCTCAGTTGTCCACAATGCCCTGTTGCTGTTCTGATACTGCATTGTGCCCTCTCATGTGCTGGCTCTGATGGACATGTTCAGTGCAATGGACTATTGATGCACTTAACCCCTCTCACGTGCTGCCTCTGATGTACCTGCTCTGTTGTCCACAATGCCCTGTTTCTGTTCTGATACTGCATCTGCCCTCTTACGTGCTGCCTCTGATGTACCTGATCTGTTGGGCACAATGCCCTGTTGATGTTCTGATACTGCATCTGCCCTATCACGTGCTGCCTCTGATGTACCTGCTCTGTTGGGCACAATGCCCTGTTGCTGTTCTGATACTGCATTCTGCCCTGTTGCTGTTCTGATACTGCATTCTACCCTGTTGCTGTTCTGATACTGCATTCTTCCCTCTCACGTGCTGCCTCTGATGTACCTGGTCTCTTGTCCACAATGCCCTGTTGCTGTTCTGATACTGCATCTGCCCTCTCACGTGCTGCCTCTGATGTACCTGCTCTGTTGGGCACAATGCCCTGTTGCTGTTCTGATACTGCATCTGCCCTCTCACGTGCTGCCTCTGATGTACCTGCTCTTTAGGGAACAATGCCCTGTTGCTGTTCTGATACTGCATTCTGCCCTGTTGCTGTTCTGATACTGCATTCTGCCCTGTTGCTGTTCTGATACTGCATTCTGCCCTCTCACATGCTGCCTCTGATGTACCTGCTCTGTTGTCCACAATGCCCTGTTGCTGTTCTGATACTGCATTCTGTCCTGTTGCTGTTCTGATACTGCATTCTGCCCTGTTGCTGTTCTGATACTGCATCTGCCCTCTCACGTGCTGCCTCTGATGTACCTGCTCTGTTGGGCACAATGCCCTGTTGCTGTTCTGATACTGCATCTGCCCTCTCACGTGCTGCCTCTGATGTACCTGCTCTGTTGGGCACAATGCCCTGTTGCTGTTCTGATACTGCATTCTGCCCTGTTGCTGTTCTGATACTGCATTCTGCCCTCTCACGTGCTGCCTCTGATGTACCTGCTCTGTTGTCCACATTGCCCTGTTGCTGTTCTGATACTGCATCTGCCCTCTCACGTGCTGCCTCTGATGTACCTGCTATGTTGGGCACAATGCCCTGTTGCTGTTCTGATACTGCATCTGCCCTATCACGTGCTGCCTCTGATGTACCTGCTCTGTTGGGCACAATGCACTGTTGCTGTTCTGATACTGCATCTGCCCTCTCAAGTGCTGCCTCTGATGTACCTGCTCTGTTGGGCACAATGCCCTGTTGCTGTTCTGATACTGCATCTGCCCTCTCACGTGCTGCCTCTGATGTACCTGCTCTGTTGGGAACAATGCCCTGTTGCTGTTCTGATACTGCATTCTGCCCTGTTGCTGTTCTGATACTGCATTCTGCCCTCTCACGTGCTGCCTCTGATGTACCTGCTCTGTTGTCCACAATGCCCTGTTGCTGTTCTGATACTGCATTCTGCCCCGTTGCTGGTCTGATACTGCATTCTGCCCTGTTGCTGTTCTGATACTGCATCTGCCCTCTCACGTGCTGCCTCTGATGTACCTGCTCTGTTGGGCACAATGCCCTGTTGCTGTTCTGATACTGCATCTGCCCTCTCACGTGCTGCCTCTGATGTACCTGCTCTGTTGGGCACAATGCCCTGTTGCTGTTCTGATACTGCATTCTGCCCTGTTGCTGTTCTGGTACTGCATTCTGCCCTGTTGCTGTACTGATACTGCATCTGCCCTCTCACGTGCTGCCTCTGATGTACCTGCTCTGTTCGCCTGTTGCTGTTCTGATACTGCATTCTGCCCTGTTGCTGTTCTGATACTGCATCTGCCCTCTCACGTGCTGCCAATGATGTACATGATCTGTTGTACCCAGTGCCCATGCTCCTGGATAATCTGATATTATGCAACTATTATGTTGAATAAAGCTAATAAATCATGTTTTGTGGTTTGTCGCTGTCATTCCTGGTTGTGTACTTCAATTGTGTATATTTTGGTGCGTTCGAAAAATGTATTTCCTGTGACATGACACTCCCCCTCCCAACGTCACAGCCCTGCCAGGTACTCCCCTTCTGGCAGTAAATGGTGTGTAGCGTACCTGCGTCGTCGTAGATGATGGTCCATGACTTGCTGGTGGAGGATCGCGAAGAGTATCGGAAAAGCGTGTAGCGCTGCGTCCATGTGGGCGAGCTGCTTGTGGTGGGTATCTTTGCAATGTGTGGTTTGTTGGCCGTGGGAATCCGCCGTGTTCAGGCAGGTTGTTTTTCCGCTGCGGTTTTATGTGTGTTTTCCGCAATCGTGATTTGGGACACGGTCGAAGACGTCATTCCGTACGGCGGTGTCTCTGGATTGGTTACGTCTGCCGCGGGGTCGGGTGTCATTCCGGGGCGGTGCGTTCTCTCCCGCCGCGTACGGAGTTTCGATAGTGTTTCCCATCATAATATGGCGGTCGGACTATCCGCGGCAGGCGGACGGAAAAAGGCTTTTTCCGCCTACTTCAGGACGGCGGTCGGCCTTCCGTCCGCCATCCTAATGAGCCCCTTTGTGTGGTACTGGGTCCATAGCTGATTAATGAGGAGTGAGGGTGAGGGTGAGGAGACACCCAGAGCTACTCTGGTACAATTCTCCACCAAGAGTATCTCAAGGTGGTCTAAGGAGCTCAGGTTCTCCATCCTTGCCCATCTTATCTTTTTTGTATATAAAGAACCTCTAGTATTACCACTGTGATCTTCTTCCTCAGGCATATTGCCCATTTTGAGTCCGTCAATGATCTTTCTGATTTTGTCCTTAAAAAAGTTTGCTAGGCTATCACAGAGGTACTGAGTAGGATTAATCTTGTTTTTAGAGCAATCCGGATTGGCAATATCATTCATTATTTTAAAAATAATTCTTGTGCTGTTGGAAGCTTTCAAAATGGTATCTGCGAAGTACTCTGCCTTTGCTATAAAAATTTATTTTTGTAGTTAATTATTGCCTTCTCCCAGACGGTTTTGTCCTCGTCTGCATAAACCTTTCTCCATTTCCTAACTGCCTGTTTGCATCCCTGTTTCAAATGTTTTAATTTCTCATTAATTGATATTGATATTGAAATGTATTTGTAGAGCGCTCCTTCGCCCGGGGGCTTCATGGCGCTATAGACAGGAACACATCGCAACAGCCAGAGGACGCATAGAGGAGTTTTTCAGAACGCCTGAGAAAAGAGCCATGTTTTAAGGGAGCGTCTGAAACTAAGAATATTGTCACACATTTTTAGGTGCAGGGGAAGAGAGTTCCAGAAGGTGGCTGCAAGGTGGTCAAAGCAGCAACCTCCAAGACGTTTCCTTTTATAAGAAGGGACAATCAGAAGGTGTTTGTGCATGGAGCGGAGATTCCGGGAGGGGTTGTATTTTTTGAACAGGTCTCTAATAAATAGGGGGCCAGTTTGATGCAAGGACTTGAATAAAGTACACCCGGTCTTAAAAGCCACCCGTTGCTCAACAGGCAGCCAGTGTAGTTGTTTTAAGCCTGATCTAACAGACTGCCTCTTAGTTAGGTTAAGAATTAGTCTGGCTGCCTGATTCTGAATCAGCTGGAGGCGTTTTAACTCACCGACCTGGAGCCCAAGGTACAGGCTGTTGGAGAAGTCCAATCTGGACAGGACCAGGGAGATGACAATCTGTGTGAGCGCCTCCAGAGAAAAAAAACGAGCAATTTTCTTGATTTTCTTCAGCTGAAATAGACTGGAGGACACCACTGCCCCAACCTGTCTTTTCAGAGAAAGATCTTCACTGAGGTGAATTCCTAGACTCTTGACCGAGAGCGACTTGGATGGTGGAGCTCCCATGCTGACTGGCCAGAAACCAGGGTTCCAACTCACTGCGCTCCGCCCAGGCAAGACCAGCTCAGTCTTGCCTGGGTTGAGTTTCAGGTGACTGCAGCTCATCCAACTCAGGATGTGAGACATGGTGTTTTGAAACACTGCCACTGAGTCTTCGGTGTTTAAGGGAAAGATGAGCTGCAGATCATCCGCATAGTTGAGTATGGTTACTCCTGTGTTCCTGAGAGAGTACAGCAGGGGGCATAAGTATAAATTAAAAAGCAGCGGTGACAGGGAGGAGCCCTGAGGGACTCCGCAGGTTGTGGGGATGGTGGGAGCAGTAAAGGAACCCAGTCTCACCGATTGTGTGCGGCCAGTAATGAATGAGCGGATCCAGCTCAACGCCGAGCCCCTGAGACCAGCCTGTTCGACACGGTTGACCAAGATGGTATAGTCAACCGTGTCGAATGCCGCCGATAGATCTAATAGCACCAAAGCCTGATGGATCCCCTCATCGGCGTTCCGCCTCAGAGTGTTCTGGACTGAGACGATGACTGCTTCAGTTGAATGAAGGGGGCGGAAGCCAGCCTGATTAGGCGCAAGATACTGTGAGTCTTCCAAAAATTTGGAGATACTATCACAGACATGGGCCTCCAAAAGTTTGGCGCAGTACGGCAGCAGAGAGATGGGCCTATAGTTAAGGGGGTCCGATGGATTAGCCCCAGCTTTTTTCAGCAAAGGGATGAGGAGGGCTTTTTTAAAACCATGGAGCCGAAGGTCTACCTATTTTTTGTGATTTTTTAGAGCGACAATCTGGTCCAGCCTAGAAGTTATCTGTCCACAGAAAGCTGCATAGTTTTCTTCCCCCGGTTTGTCTACATCAAAGCACCCATTAAGGAAGAAAATAGGGAAGAATGTTGTCTTTTTCAGGAGCTCCTTCCAGTCCCTGCTTAAAAATTTCCTCACCTCACTTGTGGCTGGGATGCTTATTCTCGGGTTATATACCTGGAATTTGATCAAGTGGTGGCCAGACCAACCCACTGGCAAGATGTCCACTGCTCGTATGACCTGCTTTTCAGAGAAAATTAAATCTAATATACATCCTCCCTTGTGTGTTGGCTGACTGACCCATTGTTGTAGATTTAGGCCTTCACAGGATTGGTAGAGATTATCGTAGCCTGAGTCCAGGATTCCATTTAGTCACAAATTAAAATCGCCCACAATGAGCAATCTGGAGTGTGTAATCACCATATTGCTAAGGACTTCAATCAACGCCTGCTGTTGTTGGAGACTGACAGCCCCAGGAGGCCTATAGCATACTATGCCAGTCAGCCTATGTCCCTTAGGACCTTTAATAAAAATCCTAATAATGTAATGCCTTCTATCTCATCGATATCCATTGGTGAAAAGTCCCATACCTCTTTAAAAATAATCCCTACTCCACCTCCCCTGCCACTAGTTTGCGGTTTATGAAACACTTTAAATCCCGGCGGGCAAGCCAGCCCTGGCTCTAAATCTGAGCCGGGTTGTGTCCATGTCTCTGTCATGAATAATGCATGTAGGTCATGAGTTTCCAATAGCAGTTGAGTCTCCAAGCAGTGTTTAGACAAGGATCTGACGTTAAGCAGACCACATATAAGGGTATCTCTTCTAGCAAAGTCCGACTTAATTCCCGCAGTCTCCTCAAGCTTGTACTCTCCCATCCCACCACCAATCTCACCTATATCCCGTAGTTCTTTGCTTGTATGGCTTATGAGGCGGTATCCTTTGTTAGTTGCCTCGTGCAACCCCAAATCGGCAGCATGGCTGGCGCTGTGCGCGGATGGGCAGACACGTGCTTGCCTTGGGCATGCCCGCTGCACGCATCTGCTGTGCGGCCACCAATAACGTGTTTTTTTATGGGCGAATGCGGGAAAGACTAGAGTGCTGACCTCAAATATGGAGGGTCCGCTCTGACTGACGGACACCACAAGGTTAGGGAAGCAGAGATGTGTCGCTCATTGTGAATCAAATATTTAAAACGTAAGTTGAAAACAAACAATATTGTCAAATTCATACAGAATAAAAAGAAGCAAATAAAGTGCATTGTGCCAATATAGCAGTCAATGAAACCCACATGTGTCTAAGAAGCAAGCACCATGTATTACACGCTGCACGGCCATGCCAGCATGTGTTTTTATGAGCGAATGCAGGGAAAGACTAGAGTGCTGACCTCAAATATGGTGGGTCTCCTTTGACTGCCAGACACCGCACGGTCAGGGAAGCAGGGATGAGTAGCTTGTTGTGAATCAAACATTTAAAACGTTAGTTAAAAACAAACAGTATTGTCAAATTCATACAGAATAAAAAGAGGCAAATAAAGTGCAATGTGCCAATATAGCAGCCAACGAAATCCACACACTTCTACTATTCGCACCTTCAGCCACTTAGAATAAAAATCAATTAGTACTAGTACGTATGACTTCGTTTGGAAAACATGAAAAACAGTCCCTTAACAATCAATCACTACCTTTCTTCAGGTTTGCTCCGGTAGCTCAACCACAGACAAAGGAGCAGATAATGCTCAAACTAATAAGGCATTACTGTCACACACCTGTGAGTCTCACTTATCAATTGTTGCTCCATTCCTGGCCATCAAAAGTCCTCTCTCACTTCTGTTTTAGTACCTGAGATGCCACAATGTTCTTCCTGAGCCAACGCCATAATTTTCTCAAGCACGCAACAGTGTGGCACAATCCTATCTCCTCTATTTAGTACATTATTCTTAAGAACCAATCCCTCCTTAATCCCACAAGATACAAGACATTCTCCCTTCAATTTGTTTTCCAATGGCCACCCAATCTTTAAGAAATCGCTAAATGAACAAGTATCTTGATCTTCTTTCATGGCCTATTCCGACTGTGGTTCACACATTACTCAACCTAAGGCCACTACGATTTCTACCATATCCTCGAATGTAGCCACTACCTCACATTCCTCATCATCCACACTATATTCCTCACTACTCAACCTTAATGGCATGCTGGATAATCCATCAGCCTTTCCATTCGACTCTCATGCTACATTCTCTCCTTCAAAATGAAACACTTGCAATTTCAACACTAATTTGGCTAACATATATGTCAGTGTTATACCACTGCCCGGAGCCACAAATTAACTAAAGGTTTGTGATCTGTTCTTAACAAAACTTTCATTCCCCAAAGGAATATATGGAAATGTTCAACTGCTCAGCAACACACCAATATTTTCTGCAACAAACAACACACCGGAACCATACGCCACAGTCCGCTCAGATCCCCCATCCTTTTGTTCCATCAAATTGCCCGAACCATATCCACTAGCATCCACTGCAACTACACTCCTCTTACCACAAAAAAAGGTTTAAAACACAGAGCTCTCACAATCTCTTCCTTTACAATTGCTAAACATTTATTATCCTCTGTCTTCCACTCATATAATACATTTTTCTGTCATAATCTGCGTAGTATCTCAACTTTGCAGATGTCGTTTTCAATAAATCATGAAAAACAAAAAATTCTGTTAACCCAAAGAATGACATCAACTGCTCCTTCTTTACAGGACATGGAGTATTAATAATGGCTTTCACATGGTCCTTCTTAGGCATTATATCACATTTCATGACTTTGTAACTCAAATACTCTATATCTTCTTCACCAAACTTATCCTTTACTCGTTTGACAGTTATAACAGTGTTCTGCAAAATATCCAAAACTCTCCACAGATTGTCAACATGTTCCTGAACATTATTGCCTGAAAATTAAATATCATGCCGAAATACCCAGGCTCCATCGATGTCCTTCACTAACAAGTTCATCACTTTCTGGATGACCTCTGTGGCACTTGCTAACCCAAACAGTATCCGTTGATCCATAAATGGTATCTGCTGTAATGAAAACTGTACTATGTTTCGAGTTCTCATCCAATTCAACCAGGTAATATGTGTTAGTTAAATCAATCATAAAAAATATGGAAGTCCCTTCTATCAATGAAAATAATTCCTAGGGATTCGGCAAGGGAAAAATGTTACTCCATTTGACTTCACTCAGACAGCGTAAGTCAACACAGTCTCAGATATCCTGAACAATTCAAGGAGACAATCAGGGGCAAAATCCAATCCAATGACATTATGGGTTAAATAATGTCTTTAGAACATAAATCAGCAAGCATCTCCCGCAGAATTTTCCTGTATAATAAAGAGACGTACCTCAATTTATACCTGTCTGGTTGAGCACACTGATGTAATATTATTCTGTATTTAAACCCATTAAATTTACCAATGCCCTACTTAAAAACTTGACTGAAATATTTTTTATTCGCTCATAGTTAGAAATACTGTGTTCGCATATGCCACCAGCATACACCCTTGGCTTTGACCTCATACCTAATTCTTCTTGATGAAGTCCAATCCTAAAATGGATTCACCCTTGGTTGAAACAAAACCTTTATAAATAGTCAATCTTTTGTAGCAATTTATCTCACACTAAAAATAACTATTCAAGTCTATTTTGTGACCACATTAACTACCAAGACTCAGGCCAGAAGTTTCCAACATCCTTCCACTCTAATGTTTTTCAACTTCACACACTTATAATAGTGTACCATGCACACAAGTCCACCATTACTGTTATGATAATTCCATCCATAGAGACTTCACTCTTTGGAAGCCCTATGAGCCCCACTTGGTCTGGAATAATTAACACATAAGACAACACCATCATCCTCCTTTTCATAATCCTTCTGATTGTCACTCTTTCATCAGACAATTGACACCCTAAAATGGTTCCCTGTACACCAGTGCAAAATGCCTTTTCTTCTAGCAATGACTGCATTGTGTATCCAATACTGGGAAATGTTTGGCATTTGCCTTAAGTGCAATATTTTCACAACGAAGACGGGTTGCGGTATGTGCAAACACTGGCACCTTTTCATCAGGATTCCATCCTTGTTACCATTGTTTTGAAGTGAAATTCGGATCCAGAAGATGGATATAATCTTTTATTTGTGATGCAGGTAGGTGAGCAACTGTCCTTTCCAATGCTTCACACATTCCATTCATACCTACAATTCTACCTCATCCATTCCACTCTCATGATATGACAACACGCAGGAAAAGACAGCACCTACCACGGTTGGGCCCAAGAGAACTTGTTTCAGTAGGAGACTTTAATCAGGTCTCAGACTCAACCTTAGATAGGCACCCAAAAATAGGTATTCTCTGGGAGCAATGTCCAGAAAGCTATGAAGCATATGTCAAGAACAAGGCCTTCTTGATGTTTGGAACGAAATGCCAGTCCAGGTCAGAGGATTCACATATTTTTCACATGTTAATGGGTCTCATTCAAGGATAGACCTGGTCTTGGATTCTGACTCCTTACTGGAGGGTCCCGTCATAGTATTTGATCATGATTTGATGATCTAGGAATTAGACTTGATACTGCAGGCCAACAGGAGAGATGGCTGGAGATCGCTACTCAACCTTAATGGCATTCTGGATAATCCATCAGCCTTTCCATTCGACTCTCATGCTACATTCTCTCCTTCAAAATGAAACACTTGCAATTTCAACACTAATTTGGCTAACATATATGTCAGTGTTATACCACAGCCCGGAGCCACAAATTAACTAATGGTTTGTGATCTGTTCTTAACAAAACTTTCATTCCCCAAAGGAATATATGGAAATGTTCAACTGCTCAGCAACACACCAATATTTTCTGCAACAAACAACACACCGGAACCATACGCCACAGTCCGCTCAGATCCCCCATCCTTTTGTTCCAGCAAATTGCCCAAACCATATCCACTAGCATCCACTGCAACTACACTCCTCTTACCACAAAAAAAGGTTTCAAACACAGAGCTCTCACAATCTCTTCCTTTACAATTGCTAAACATTTATTATCCTCTGTCTTCCACTCATATAATACATTTTTCTGTCATAATCTGCGTAGTATCTCAACTTTGCAGATGTCGTTATCAATAAATCATGAAAAACAAAAAATTCTGTTAACCCAAAGAATGACATCAACTGCTCCTTCTTTACAGGACATGGAGTATTCATAATGGCTTTCACATGGTCCTTCTTAGGCATTATATCACATTTCATGACTTTGTAACTCAAATACTCTATATCTTCTTCACCAAACTTATCCTTTACTCGTTTGACAGTTATAACAGTGTTCTGCAAAATATCCAAAACTCTCCACAGATTGTCAACATGTTCCTGAACATTATTGCCTGAAAATTAAATATCATGCCGAAATACCCAGGCTCCATCGATGTCCTTCACTAACAAGTTCATCACTTTCTGGATGACCTCTGTGGCACTTGCTAACCCAAACAGTATCCGTTGATACATAAATGGTATCTGCTGTAATGAAAACTGTACTATGTTTCGAGTTCTCATCTAATTCAACCAGGTAATATGTGTTAGTTAAATCAATCATAAAAAATATGGAAGCCCCTTCTATCAATGAAAATAATTCCTAGAGATTCGGCAAGGGAAAAATGTTACTCCATTTGACTTCACTCAGACAGCGTAAGTCAACACAGTCTCAGATATCCTGAACACTTCAAGGAGACAATCAGAGTCTAAATCCAATCCAATGACATTATGGGTTAAATAATGTCTTTAGAACATAAATCAGCAAGCATCTCCCGCAGACTTTTCCTGTATAATAAAGAGACGTACCTCAATTTATGCCTGTCTGGTTGAGCACACTGATGTAATAATATTCTGTATTTAAACCCATTAAATTTTCCAATGCCCTACTTAAAAACTTGACTGAAATATTTTGTATTCGCTCATAGTTAGAAATACTGTGTTCGCATATGCCACCAGCATACACCCTTGGCTTTGACCTCATACCTAATTCTTCTTGATGAAGTCCAATCCTAAAATGGATTCACCCTTGGTTGAAACAAAACCTTTATAAATAGTCAATCTTTTGTAGCAATTTATCTCACACTAAAAATAACTATTCAAGTCTATTTTGTGACCACATTAACTACCAAGACTCAGGCCAGAAGTTTCCAACATCCTTCCACTCTAATGTTTTTCAACTTCACACACTTATAATAGTGTACCATGCACACAAGTCCACCATTACTGTTATGATAATTCCATCCATAGAGACTTCACTCTTGGGAAGCCCTATGAGCCCCACTTGGTCTGGAATAACTAACACATAAGACAACACCATCATCCTCCTTTTCATAATCCTTCTGATTGTCACTCTTTCATCACACAATTGACACCCTAAAATGGTTCCCTGTACACCCGTGCAAAATGCCTTTTCTTCTAGCAATGACTGCATTGTGTATCCAATACTGGGAAATGTTTGGCATTTGCCATAAGTGCAATATTTTCACAACGAAGACGGGTTGCGGTATGTGCAAACACTGGCACCTTTTCATCAGGATTCCATCCTTGTTACCATTGTTTTGAAGTGAAATTCGGATCCAGAAGATGGATATAATCTTTTATTTGTGATGCAGGTAGGTGAGCAACTGTCCTTTCCAATGCTTCACACATTCCATTCATACCTACAATTCTACCTCATCCATTCCACTCTCATGATATGACAACACGCAGGAAAAGACAGCACCTACCACGGTTGGGCCCAAGAGAACTTGTTTCAGTAGGAGACTTTAATCAGGTCTCAGACTCAACCTTAGATAGGCACCCAAAAATAGGTATTCTCTGGGAGCAATGTCCAGAAAGCTATGAAGCATATGTCAAGAACAAGGCCTTCTTGATGTTTGGAACGAAATGCCAGTCCAGGTCAGAGGATTCACATATTTTTCACATGTTAATGGGTCTCATTCAAGGATAGACCTGGTCTTGGATTCTGACTCCTTACTGGAGGGTCCCGTCATAGTATTTGATCATGATTTGATGATCTAGGAATTAGACTTGATACTGCAGGCCAACAGGAGAGATGGCTGGAGATCGCTACTCAACCTTAATGGCATTCTGGATAATCCATCAGCCTTTCCATTCGACTCTCATGCTACATTCTCTCCTTCAAAATGAAACACTTGCAATTTCAACACTAATTTGGCTAACATATATGTCAGTGTTATACCACAGCCCGGAGCCACAAATTAACTAATGGTTTGTGATCTGTTCTTAACAAAACTTTCATTCCCCAAAGGAATATATGGAAATGTTCAACTGCTCAGCAACACACCAATATTTTCTGCAACAAACAACACACCGGAACCATACGCCACAGTCCGCTCAGATCCCCCATCCTTTTGTTCCAGCAAATTGCCCAAACCATATCCACTACTATCCACTGCAACTACACTCCTCTTACCACAAAAAAAGGTTTCAAACACAGAGCTCTCACAATCTCTTCCTTTACAATTGCTAAACATTTATTATCCTCTGTCTTCCACTCATATAATACATTTTTCTGTCATAATCTGCGTAGTATCTCAACTTTGCAGATGTCGTTATCAATAAATCATGAAAAACAAAAAATTCTGTTAACCCAAAGAATGACATCAACTGCTCCTTCTTTACAGGACATGGAGTATTCATAATGGCTTTCACATGGTCCTTCTTAGGCATTATATCACATTTCATGACTTTGTAACTCAAATACTCTATATCTTCTTCACCAAACTTATCCTTTACTCGTTTGACAGTTATAACAGTGTTCTGCAAAATATCCAAAACTCTCCACAGATTGTCAACATGTTCCTGAACATTATTGCCTGAAAATTAAATATCATGCCGAAATACCCAGGCTCCATCGATGTCCTTCACTAACAAGTTCATCACTTTCTGGATGACCTCTGTGGCACTTGCTAACCCAAACAGTATCCGTTGATACATAAATGGTATCTGCTGTAATGAAAACTGTACTATGTTTCGAGTTCTCATCTAATTCAACCAGGTAATATGTGTTAGTTAAATCAATCATAAAAAATATGGAAGCCCCTTCTATCAATGAAAATAATTCCTAGAGATTCGGCAAGGGAAAAATGTTACTCCATTTGACTTCACTCAGACAGCGTAAGTCAACACAGTCTCAGATATCCTGAACACTTCAAGGAGACAATCAGAGTCTAAATCCAATCCAATGACATTATGGGTTAAATAATGTCTTTAGAACATAAATCAGCAAGCATCTCCCGCAGACTTTTCCTGTATAATAAAGAGACGTACCTCAATTTATGCCTGTCTGGTTGAGCACACTGATGTAATAATATTCTGTATTTAAACCCATTAAATTTTCCAATGCCCTACTTAAAAACTTGACTGAAATATTTTGTATTCGCTCATAGTTAGAAATACTGTGTTCGCATATGCCACCAGCATACACCCTTGGCTTTGACCTCATACCTAATTCTTCTTGATGAAGTCCAATCCTAAAATGGATTCACCCTTGGTTGAAACAAAACCTTTATAAATAGTCAATCTTTTGTAGCAATTTATCTCACACTAAAAATAACTATTCAAGTCTATTTTGTGACCACATTAACTACCAAGACTCAGGCCAGAAGTTTCCAACATCCTTCCACTCTAATGTTTTTCAACTTCACACACTTATAATAGTGTACCATGCACACAAGTCCACCATTACTGTTATGATAATTCCATCCATAGAGACTTCACTCTTGGGAAGCCCTATGAGCCCCACTTGGTCTGGAATAACTAACACATAAGACAACACCATCATCCTCCTTTTCATAATCCTTCTGATTGTCACTCTTTCATCACACAATTGACACCCTAAAATGGTTCCCTGTACACCCGTGCAAAATGCCTTTTCTTCTAGCAATGACTGCATTGTGTATCCAATACTGGGAAATGTTTGGCATTTGCCATAAGTGCAATATTTTCACAACGAAGACGGGTTGCGGTATGTGCAAACACTGGCACCTTTTCATCAGGATTCCATCCTTGTTACCATTGTTTTGAAGTGAAATTCGGATCCAGAAGATGGATATAATCTTTTATTTGTGATGCAGGTAGGTGAGCAACTGTCCTTTCCAATGCTTCACACATTCCATTCATACCTACAATTCTACCTCATCCATTCCACTCTCATGATATGACAACACGCAGGAAAAGACAGCACCTACCACGGTTGGGCCCAAGAGAACTTGTTTCAGTAGGAGACTTTAATCAGGTCTCAGACTCAACCTTAGATAGGCACCCAAAAATAGGTATTCTCTGGGAGCAATGTCCAGAAAGCTATGAAGCATATGTCAAGAACAAGGCCTTCTTGATGTTTGGAACGAAATGCCAGTCCAGGTCAGAGGATTCACATATTTTTCACATGTTAAGGGGTCTCATTCAAGGATAGACCTGGTCTTGGATTCTGACTCCTTACTGGAGGGTCCCGTCATAGTATTTGATCATGATTTGATGATCTAGGAATTAGACTTGATACTGCAGGCCAACAGGAGAGATGGCTGGAGATCGCTACTCAACCTTAATGGCATTCTGGATAATCCATCAGCCTTTCCATTCGACTCTCATGCTACATTCTCTCCTTCAAAATGAAACACTTGCAATTTCAACACTAATTTGGCTAACATATATGTCAGTGTTATACCACAGCCCGGAGCCACAAATTAACTAATGGTTTGTGATCTGTTCTTAACAAAACTTTCATTCCCCAAAGGAATATATGGAAATGTTCAACTGCTCAGCAACACACCAATATTTTCTGCAACAAACAACACACCGGAACCATACGCCACAGTCCGCTCAGATCCCCCATCCTTTTGTTTCAGCAAATTGCCCAAACCATATCCACTAGCATCCACTGCAACTACACTCCTCTTACCACAAAAAAAGGTTTCAAACACAGAGCTCTCACAATCTCTTCCTTTACAATTGCTAAACATTTATTATCCTCTGTCTTCCACTCATATAATACATTTTTCTGTCATAATCTGCGTAGTATCTCAACTTTGCAGATGTCGTTATCAATAAATCATGAAAAACAAAAAAATCTGTTAACCCAAAGAATGACATCAACTGCTCCTTCTTTACAGGACATGGAGTATTCATAATGGCTTTCACATGGTCCTTCTTAGGCATTATATCACATTTCATGACTTTGTAACTCAAATACTCTATATCTTCTTCACCAAACTTATCCTTTACTCGTTTGACAGTTATAACAGTGTTCTGCAAAATATCCAAAACTCTCCACAGATTGTCAACATGTTCCTGAACATTATTGCCTGAAAATTAAATATCATGCCGAAATACCCAGGCTCCATCGATGTCCTTCACTAACAAGTTCATCACTTTCTGGATGACCTCTGTGGCACTTGCTAACCCAAACAGTATCCGTTGATACATAAATGGTATCTGCTGTAATGAAAACTGTACTATGTTTCGAGTTCTCATCTAATTCAACCAGGTAATATGTGTTAGTTAAATCAATCATAAAAAATATGGAAGCCCCTTCTATCAAAGAAAATAATTCCTAGAGATTCGGCAAGGGAAAAATGTTACTCCATTTGACTTCACTCAGACAGCGTAAGTCAACACAGTCTCAGATATCCTGAACACTTCAAGGAGACAATCAGAGGCAAAATCCAATCCAATGACATTATGGGTTAAATAATGTCTTTAGAACATAAATCAGCAAGCATCTCCCGCAGACTTTTCCTGTATAATAAAGAGACGTACCTCAATTTATGCCTGTCTGGTTGAGCACACTGATGTAATAATATTCTGTATTTAAACCCATTAAATTTTCCAATGCCCTACTTAAAAACTTGACTGAAATATTTTGTATTCGCTCATAGTTAGAAATACTGTGTTCGCATATGCCACCAGCATACACCCTTGGCTTTGACCTCATACCTAATTCTTCTTGATGAAGTCCAATCCTAAAATGGATTCACCCTTGGTTGAAACAAAACCTTTATAAATAGTCAATCTTTTGTAGCAATTTATCTCACACTAAAAATAACTATTCAAGTCTATTTTGTGACCACATTAACTACCAAGACTCAGGCCAGAAGTTTCCAACATCCTTCCACTCTAATGTTTTTCAACTTCACACACTTATAATAGTGTACCATGCACACAAGTCCACCATTACTGTTATGATAATTCCATCCATAGAGACTTCACTCTTGGGAAGCCCTATGAGCCCCACTTGGTCTGGAATAACTAACACATAAGACAACACCATCATCCTCCTTTTCATAATCCTTCTGATTGTCACTCTTTCATCACACAATTGACACCCTAAAATGGTTCCCTGTACACCCGTGCAAAATGCCTTTTCTTCTAGCAATGACTGCATTGTGTATCCAATACTGGGAAATGTTTGACATTTGCCATAAGTGCAATAATTTCACAACGAAGACGGGTTGCAGTATGTGCAAACACTGGCACCTTTTCATCAGGATTCCATCCTTGTTACCATTGTTTTGAAGTGAAATTCGGATCCAGAAGATGGATATAATCTTTTATTTGTGATGCAGGTAAGTGAGCAACTGTCCTCTCCAATGCTTCACACATTCCATTCATATCTACAATTCTACCTCATCCATTCCACTCTCATGATATGACAACACGCAGGAAAAGACAGCACCTACCACGGTTGGGCCCAAGAGAACTTGTTTCAGTAGGAGACTTTAATCAGGTCTCAGACTCAACCTTAGATAGGCACCCAAAAATAGGTATTCTCTGGGAGCAATGTCCAGAAAGCTATGAAGCATATGTCAAGAACAAGGCCTTCTTGATGTTTGGAACGAAATGCCAGTCCAGGCCAGAGGATTCACATATTTTTCACATGTTAATGGGTCTCATTCAAGGATAGACCTGGTCTTGGATTCTGACTCCTTACTGGAGGGTCCCGTCATAGTATTTGATCATGATTTGATGATCTAGGAATTAGACTTGATACTGCAGGCCAACAGGAGAGATGGCTGGAGATCGCTACTCAACCTTAATGGCATTCTGGATAATCCATCAGCCTTTCCATTCGACTCTCATGCTACATTCTCTCCTTCAAAATGAAACACTTGCAATTTCAACACTAATTTGGCTAACATATATGTCAGTGTTATACCACAGCCCGGAGCCACAAATTAACTAATGGTTTGTGATCTGTTCTTAACAAAACTTTCATTCCCCAAAGGAATATATGGAAATGTTCAACTGCTCAGCAACACACCAATATTTTCTGCAACAAACAACACACCGGAACCATACGCCACAGTCCGCTCAGATCCCCCATCCTTTTGTTCCAGCAAATTGCCCAAACCATATCCACTAGCATCCACTGCAACTACACTCCTCTTACCACAAAAAAAGGTTTCAAACACAGAGCTCTCACAATCTCTTCCTTTACAATTGCTAAACATTTATTATCCTCTGTCTTCCACTCATATAATACATTTTTCTGTCATAATCTGCATAGTATCTCAACTTTGCAGATGTCGTTTTCAATAAATCATGAAAAACAAAAAATTCTGTTAACCCAAAGAATGACATCAACTGCTCCTTCTTTACAGGACATGGAGTATTCATAATGGCTTTCACATGGTCCTTCTTAGGCATTATATCACATTTCATGACTTTGTAACTCAAATACTCTATATCTTCTTCACCAAACTTATCCTTTACTCGTTCGACAGTTATAACAGTGTTCTGCAAAATATCCAAAACTCTCCACAGATTGTCAACATGTTCCTGAACATTATTGCCTGAAAATTAAATATCATGCCGAAATACCCAGGCTCCATCGATGTCCTTCACTAACAAGTTCATCACTTTCTGGATGACCTCTGTGGCACTTGTTAACCCAAACAGTATCCGTTGATACATAAATGGTATCTGCTGTAATGAAAACTGTACTATGTTTCGAGTTCTCATCTAATTCAACCAGGTAATATGTGTTAGTTAAATCAATCATAAAAAATATGGAAGCCCCTTCTATCAATGAAAATAATTCCTAGAGATTCGGCAAGGGAAAAATGTTACTCCATTTTACTTCACTCAGACAGCGTAAGTCAACACAGTCTCAGATATCCTGAACACTTCAAGGAGACAATCAGAGGCAAAATCCAATCCAATGACATTATGGGTTAAATAATGTCTTTAGAACATAAATCAGCAAGCATCTCCCGCAGACTTTTCCTGTATAATAAAGAGACGTACCTCAATTTATGCCTGTCTGGTTGAGCACACTGATGTAATATTATTCTGTATTTAAACCCATTAAATTTACCAATGCCCTACTTAAAAACTTGACTGAAATATTTTGTATTCGCTCATAGTTAGAAATACTGTGTTCGCATATGCCACCAGCATACACCCTTGGCTTTGACCTCATACCTAATTCTTCTTGATGAAGTCCAATCCTAAAATGGATTCACCCTTGGTTGAAACAAAACCTTTATAAATAGTCAATCTTTTGTAGCAATTTATCTCACACTAAAAATAACTATTCAAGTCTATTTTGTGACCACATTAACTACCAAGACTCAGGCCAGAAGTTTCCAACATCCTTCCACTCTAATGTTTTTCAACTTCACACACTTATAATAGTGTACCATGCACACAAGTCCACCATTACTGTTATGATAATTCCATCCATAGAGACTTCACTCTTGGGAAGCCCTATGAGCCCCACTTGGTTGGAATAACTAACACATAAGACAACACCATCATCCTCCTTTTCATAATCCTTCTGATTGTCACTCTTTCATCACACAATTGACACCCTAAAATGGTTCCCTGTACACCCGTGCAAACTGCCTTTTCTTCTAGCAATGACTGCATTGTGTATCCAATACTGGGAAATGTTTGACATTTGCCATAAGTGCAATAATTTCACAACGAAGACGGGTTGCAGTATGTGCAAACACTGGCACCTTTTCATCAGGATTCCATCCTTGTTACCATTGTTTTGAAGTGAAATTCGGATCCAGAAGATGGATATAATCTTTTATTTGTGATGCAGGTAAGTGAGCAACTGTCCTCTCCAATGCTTCACACATTCCATTCATATCTACAATTCTACCTCATCCATTCCACTCTCATGATATGACAACACGCAGGAAAAGACAGCACCTACCACGGTTGGGCCCAAGAGAACTTGTTTCAGTAGGAGACTTTAATCAGGTCTCAGACTCAACCTTAGATAGGCACCCAAAAATAGGTATTCTCTGGGAGCAATGTCCAGAAAGCTATGAAGCATATGTCAAGAACAAGGCCTTCTTGATGTTTGGAACGAAATGCCAATCCAGGCCAGAGGATTCACATATTTTTCACATGTTAATGGGTCTCATTCAAGGATAGACCTGGTCTTGGATTCTGACTCCTTACTGGAGGGTCCCGTCATAGTATTTGATCATGATTTGATGATCTAGGAATTAGACTTGATACTGCAGGCCAACAGGAGAGATGGCTGGAGATCTGATCAATCCCATCTGAAAGATAGACTCATAGTACAGAACCTGAAGAAAAATACTGAGCATTCCTTTGAGGAAAATAACATGGGAGAGGTGTTCATGAGAAACCTCTGGGATGCTGTGAATCCAGTTATTAGAGCCCAAGGTATTGGTAAGAGAAAGTGGCAAAGCAAATCCACAATCTTGACAGAAAAATATAAGAAGCAGGCCTTAAAAGGGAGAAGAGATGCAGAGAGAACCTGGTTCTATTAGAACCCTCCGTGAGTTGACAACACTGAGGGGTTATATCAATCTCCTAGCCACAGAGAGATATGAAAAGGCACCTATATGCCTGAACCAAAGGTTTTATGACACAGCCAATAAGACAGGCTTGGCAAGGAGACTTAAAATGTTAACATTTGCTAAAGGAATCACCAACCTAGACTTTGGAGTCACCTTCTTGATTGGGGAAGATGGCAAGATAGAAGCCCAGGCTCTTTACAGCGGACGTTTTGATCAGAGGAAATTAGATGCATTAATGAGAAGTCAGTCTTCCAAGATTAACATAGGCTAATGGCAAGGCAATGAAGGCCTTGTTCTCAGATAAAGATCTGCTCATGGTGATAAAGGACTTACATTCTAAAACCCCCTAGACCTGATGGGCTAACACACCTATTGTATAAACCTTTTCAAATCAAATTAGCCCCACTGTTAGTCCCTATATGTCATTCGTTCCTTCAAACTCATACAGTGACTCTTCCAATGACTGAAGTGAATGTCACACTAATTCATAAGACTGTTAGGCCTGACAATGCCTGTGCCTTGTACAGCCCATACAAATTCTTGAACTCGGATGGCAAGATCTTTACCAAAGTCTTGGCAAACAGGCACTCACCTCACCTTCCCTATTTGGACCGATTGGATCAGTCTGGATTTATTCCCAATAGATATGCACATTCTACACCTTGTAGAGAAGTCAAACTGTCAGAAAAAAACCTCTAGTGATTTTATCTTTGTACGTGGATCAACATTTCATAGACGTAACTGGCTGTTTCTCGGTCGGGTGCTTGAAACTATAGGTCTTTGTCCAAACATGATAACCTGATAAGATGCCATCTATAGGGCTCCAGCTGCTTCTCTACATCCTGCAGTCATGAGTAGCGGCGGAGTGCACAGGTAAGCATGGTAGGGCATGGCACGGCGGGGGTGAATTCGACAGACAACGGAATAGGTATTATTTATTTATTTATTTCATACCTATTCCGTCTTCTGTCTACTGCCCGCCTCTCACCCTGCCCCTTCCCTGGCCCACACCACTGCGTTTACCTGTGTAGGCCACCACTGGTCATCAGTCATCTATGAGGAAGTGCCGAGTCTTCCAGTATCTCAATAGGTCTCTTTTAGCTACTTTCCTCCATATTCTGTATTTGCCTTATCCTTGCAGCATAGCTGTTTGTAGTACTGGCAGAATGTTTTGGTTACTACATTCTTGGCATTCTCTGCTTTTAGTTCTATTGGTGTCACGGAAGAGGTTGTGTTCTAAGTACGTATTAATTCAAGTGGGGATCTGTTGTCTAGGACAGTTACTAATGGACTGAGTGCTGTATGGACCTCTCAACCGTGAAGCCACTACAATAAAACCTCTGAACCAACCTTGGCTCCGGCGTCTTCACTACATAATTTTGGCAATGAGGATGGAATACAAACCCACGTGTGCATAGCACATGGACCTGGATGGGTGAGTAAATGGCTTAAACCAGAATCAAATGTGGCGAACCATATAGACATTGTGAAGGAAAATATGTTACAGACTCAGTACAGTTCAAATAACTTTATTCGATTCAATTGAATCATAACAGTTTACATACATACATTAAGTAATAGGATAAAAAATGCTTAGGAAAATGTTGTGTAAAGGGAAAAGAAGCTGCTACCATTCTGCAACACATTTATACAACATACAAAATATTAAAATATTAAAAACCCCTATAATCTCTAAAAAACCTACATTCAGTTTAGGATTCATAGCTTTTTCTGATTAAAAAAGCAATTCTAATTAAGTTAAGCACAGCACTGCAAATAACAGCAGTAGATAGTGAACACAAATAATTAAAACCCTCCTGGTAAATGCAGGGATGAATTTCCTTTAAAACGGGCTTGATAAAACAAGCCCTTGAGTCTTTAGAAAGTGTGCAAAACAACATAAAGTGCATTGTACTGTGATGGGCTAAATTATTGCAAGGACAGGGGGTTATGCTCTCACAAAACCCGCCTCTTTAGGAAATGCCACAAGAAAGTGCAATGTGCAAAGACGAAGTCTAGTTATAAGGAAACACGAGTGAACATGCATGGTAAAAGGCAAGTAAAGTTGCGGTTGGCTCTGAGATTCACAATCTGGTGTTCCATCATCCTGATTAGACATACATAGTTCAGTTCGGAATGCTTTTTTTATAACCTGTTTCATGTTTGATTGAATACAATCGGGATTATCGTAATCATTTTCAAGCCTATTTTGTAAAAAGTATCCTGAACATAACGAAGCCAGGGACGTGACATTGCGCTATCAAGATTCATACAGTCTCCCACCGACCAGTACACCCACCGACCATGCACGCAATCTAGGATTCATCCTCGACTCCTCCCTCTCCATGTCTAAGCAGGTCAACGCCGTCTACTCCTCCTGCTACAACACCCTCCGCACGCTCGACAGGATCTACAAGTGGATCCCGACCGAAACAAGAAGAACGGTGACACAGGCCCTCGTCAGCAGCAGACTGGACTATGGCAACGCACTCTACGCAGGAATCCCAGCCAAACACCTACAATGACTCCAACTCATCCAAAATGCCTCCGTCCGACTGATCGTCAACGTCCCCCGCTGCAGCCACATCATCCCCCACCTGAGAGACCTACACTGGCTCCCTGTCGACAAGAGGATCACCTTCAAGCTCCTCATCCATGCACACAAAGCACTCCACAACGCCGGACCAGCCTACATGAACAGCAGACTCAGCTTCCACACCCCTCACCCGCCAGCTCCGCTCCACCAGCCTCGCCCTCGCCGCTGTCCCCCGCATCCAACGAACGACCTCCGGTGGCAGATCCTTCTCCTACCTCGCCGCCAAGACCTGGAACACCCTCCCTACCCACATACGGCAGACCAAAGAGCTACTCTCCTTCAGAAGACTCCTTAAAACCTGGCTCTCAGCGCCTTAGGACCCTCACGGGTAAGTAGCGCGCTTTACAAGTACTCTGATTGATTGAGTCTCTAAGGATACTCTTTGATAATAATAAGTCCTCCGATGTCCAAATTTTATCCAATAAAATCAATGGGGCAATATTTATCCTATCTTCACAAAATCCAAACCTACTTCAGAGTGGCAAAAACGTGTTGGAGAACTGCGGGGAATCAAATCAAATCAAATCGTCCTTTATTCGGTTTTCATGAGATTACAAAAACCATAAAAGTACAGTATAAAAGCATCAATTAAAAATAGTTAAAAATGCATTCTCTTATAATAAATAATTAATAAGCTGTAGTAAAAATGATCAAGAATATACATCACAACAGTAACAAATGCCAATGTTCAAAATTAATATTTAAAGAACATCTAATTCATGGGTAAGACGAAAAAAACGGAGGTTGACAACGTTTTCGACCAGTCATTAATTTTGGGGAAAGTTATCAAATGATGGAATATGTTCAATCTTAGAGGTGTCCAAACAAACCTATCATCACCGCTTAAATTAAATGTTAAATATGACTATCGTTAGAGTGGTTTAAATCGTTAGAATGTGTTGGACTGAGCGTTTATTCACAATCAAAGCTAATCTGAGCTGGAACAAGATCACAGCCGACCAGCTCGCCACCTCCTTGAGCCAGCACCCTCCTGCCAGCTCAGCGAACCCCAGCCAGGCCGCAGACAACCTCACGAAGTGGATCAGCAACTGCGCGGACAAGCTCGCCCCACTGAGGACCCCGCCCAGCAGACCCGGCAGCAAGAAAGCCCCATGGTTCACCAACGAACTCAAGAGCTCCAAGAAGAACTGCCGAGCCCTCGAGAAAGTCTGGAGAAGGGAACCAACACCGGACAACAGGACCACCTTCAAGCTTGCCACCCGGAAGCACCACCAGCTGATCCGCGCCGCCAAGAAAACCGCATTCAAGGACCGGCTGGACAACAACGCACACAACTGCAAGGAACTCTTCAACATCGTGAAAGAGCTTTCCAACCCCAGCGCAGGAAACAACGACATCACCCCGTCGCAAGACCTCTGCAACTCCCTTGCCTCATACTTCCACAACAAGATCGCGGACATACACAACAGCTTCAACAACCAACCAACGCACACCACGACCGACCCCCCACCCCCCACCACCACCCTCCGCGCCTGGACTCCGATCAGCACCGAAGACACCGTCCGCACGATGAACTCCATCCACTCAGGATCTCCAACCGACCCCTGCCCCCACCACGTCTTCAACAAGGCCGACGCTGTCATCGCACCCCACCTGCGAGACATCATCAACACATCCTTCGACACCGCCACCTTCCCTGAGAGCTGGAAGCACGCCGAACTCAGCGCTCTACTCAAGAAACCCACAGCGGACCCCACCGAACTCAAGAATTACCGCCCCCATCTCGCTCCTCCCGTTTCCAGCCAAAGTCATTGAGAAGACCGTCAACAAGCAGCTGGCCGCCTTCCTCGAGACGAATGGATCCCTCGACCCCTCATAGTCTGGCTTCCGAGCCAACCACAGCACCGAGACCGCCCTCATCGCCGCCACCGATGACATCCGAGCCCTGATGGACAACGGAGAAACAGCGGCCCTCATCCTCCTAGACCTCTCCGCGGCATTCGACACCGTCTGCCACCGCACCCTAGTACAGCGCCTCAGCAACGTCGGAATCCAGGAGAAGGCTCTGGAATGGATCATCTCCTTCCTCGACGGAAGAACACAGAGGGTCCGCCTACCACCGTACAAGTCAGAGGCCACCGAAGTCATCTGCGGCGTCCCTCAAGGATCCTCGCTGAGCCCCACCCTCTTCAACGTCTACATGAGCCCCCTCGCGGCCATCGCACGCCAACACAACCTCAACATAATCTCCTACGCCGACGACACCCAGCTAATCCTCTCCCTGACCAACGACCCCGCCGCCGCCAGAGCCAACCTGCACGAAGGGATGAAAGAGGTAGCCGAGTGGATGACGACCAGCCGCCTGAAACTGAACTCAGACAAGACGGAGGTCCTCATCCTAGGCTCCTCGCCCTCCGCATGGGACGACTCCTGGTGGCCTCCCGCCCTGGGCACCGCACCCAAACCGACAGACCACGCACGCAACCTGGGCTTCATCCTGGACTCCTCCCTCTCCATGACAAGACAAGTCAACGCCGTCTCCTCGTCGTGCTTCAACATCCTGCGCATGCTACGTAAGATCTTCTGGTGGATCCCCACCGAGACCAGGAAGACCGTCACCCAGGCCCTCGTCACCAGTCGACTGGACTACGGCAACGCCCTCTACGCCGGCACCACCGCCAAGCTCCAGAAGAGACTCCAGCGGATCCAGAACGCCTCAGCCAGACTCATCCTCGACATCCCACGAACTAGCCACATCTCCGGACATCTCAGAGACCTGCATTGGCTCCCCGTCAACAAAAGAATCACCTTCCGCCTCCTCACCCACGCACACAAAGCCCTACACAACCAAGGCCCGAGCTACCTCAACAACCGAATCAACTTCTACGCTCCCAAACGCCACCTCCGTTCAGCCAACCACGCCCTCGCCGCCGTCCCCCGCATCCGAAGAGCGACAACAGGAGGAAGGTCCTTCTCCTACCTGGCCGCCAAGACCTGGAACTCCCTCCCGACCGACCTGTGCCTGACCCAAGACCACCTCTCCTTCAGGAAGAAGCTGAAGACCTGGCTGTTCGAGCAGTAACGGCACCCCCCTCCCCCCAGCGCCTTGAGACCCTACGGGTAGGTAGTGCGCTCTATAAATGTCTTTGATTGATTGATTGATTCCAGATGGCTCATGCACTGTTTTTTAAACCTTTTCCTGGTAATCTCTGATATCTGTAACGGATTATAGTAGTATCGTATCAGACCCAAATCACACAGGAAGTTTTTCACGTGCAGGAGCCACCCTATCTTAAGTGCATTGTCAAAGCTAAGACAATCCTTCAGTAATTCCTGGTTAAATGATGTTTTAGGAGATGACCAAATACGGTGCCATAGTAAAATCGGTTGTACTTTTAGTGTATCAGTAATATACAGGATGCCTAGTTCTACATGGCAATTAAAAGTCGAAGTGACTCGTGGGACAGCCAACAAATATCTTAAAAAGGATTTTCAACTTTCTGGAGCGCATCCACTCTTCCCTAACCCCACACTCCAGCCCCGTATATAGCCATACTAATACATTTGGCTTGATATATTTGGAGTATCTCCACCGGTTGCCACTTGCCTAGCCTCTGTGCGAAATTGACCAGTGCCGTGGTTGTCCTCATAAAAAGCAGTTTTCTAGCAATTATCGCTTGTCTCCATGAACCCTTATCATCAATTAAAATTCCTAGTTAGGGATATGTGATAGTGTGCTCTAGCTTTACATTTCCGATGAAGATGTCCCTCTGTTTGGTTCATCCTGACCCACAACTCATTACAAAGTTTTTTTTAATGTTTATTTTTAGATCTGAATTTGCCATAAACATGTGATACCTATTAAGGGCTCGTTGTAATTCAATGGGGGTTTGTGCTTAAATTACGGCATCGTCCCGTAGAGTAGGGCGGGTATTGGATGCTTTTGGATCAGCTGTAGGTTCTGGCACAACTCCCACATGGCCTGTTCAAGGCCGTTTATGTAGAGTGTAAAAAGGAAGGGTGCCAGGACACAGCCCTGCCTAACCCCCCTCTCCACTTTGAACGGTGCCGTAAGTTCTCCGCCTATACCAAACCTCGCACTGACCGTAGCATTCGCGTAAAGTTACCAAGGAGATCTCTATACCCATTGTTACTAGTACACTTCATAGTTTAGAATGACTTACGCAATGGAACGCAGCGGTTAGGTCCATGTATGTCATATACAATTTCCCCCCTTTACATTCACATATTTTCCCATTAAAAGAGTCAAATTAAGGCCTTGCTCTAAAGTGCCCATACCTTCCCTGAACCCGAATTGGAGGTCAGACAAGATATTAATATCGTCCGCCCACTGCTGCAGGCAGTTAAGAACGATGCAGCCTGCTACTTTCCCCAAAGAATCTAATAATAAAATAGGGCGGTAGTAGGCCGGGTTTTGGCGATCTCCTTTCTTAAATATCGGGACCAGGATTGATTCTGACCATGAATGTATGAGCCCCTTTCTGTACACGTGGCTTCTAGGACTCAGGTCAGTATTGGGGTCCAGAGATCCATGTTGTATTTAAATAGATCAACTGGAAACCCATTGGGTCCTGGGGCCTTTCCCCCTTTGCTAGCTTTTAAGGCCTGCTCGACATCCTTGAAAGTGATGTTGAGGGCTATGGGGAAAATTACAGAGTTAATATGAGGACTTTCCTTCACACTATCTTCTGTCACGTGATTCTCCTTAGTGTTTAGGCCAAAAATCTGGGGAAAATGTTCCACCCAGAGTTTTTCATCAATAGCAATTTCAATAATTGGCTTATCCCTAGCTACAGAGAGAAAGGGAGATTTAACAACCCTCCAAAAGGCAGTGCTATCCTTATCCCTACATCTCTTATGTAATTCTTCCCAGTTTCTTTTTTTAATTCTGCTTTTCTTAATTTTTTGGCCTGGTTATATGCTTTTCTAAGGTGACTGATTTCATGTCGATCCCTTCCAGCTTTATGTAGTGCGAATTTTAGGTCAGCATAAGCCTTTGTGCAGGTCTTGTCAAACCATCCTTTACTCTTATCTTTCCTTTTTTTTGTTTTGTTGGATACTCTGTTTCTTTTACTGCCTTTCTTATTTCCATAAAACTACTTATCACCTCTTGATGTGGATTTGAGGTATCCAAACATTTCATTACGGAATTAAAAGAGTTTTTTACTACCGCTTTTGTAGTCTCTAGTGGGTCAACTTTGTCCCATTTAAGAGAGTATCCGTTTATTCTGTCGATAGTCAAATTTTTTTTCCCATATTTCCTCACCCGTTTACCTCTATCGGGGTTGTGTGGGGAAAATATTGAAACACTGTTTGGAAAGTGATCACTAGTGGCATTGTTGTGGGTATTGAAATTCAGAAAACGGGACGCAAACCTATTTGATGCGAAAAAAAATCTATTATGGTTATAGCTCCTCTGCCATTAAAAGTCTGATTAAGTGGGATAGGGGGTGTCACAAGTACATTGGCCAAACCCACATCTATATATAATATCTCATTTAGGCATTCCCCACTTATTGTGTGAGGGAAGTGAGTTATATTGGTTCCATTCTCATCAATTAGGCCACATGTTGAATTGCCATTATGCCCGCATATCTTTAAATTAAAATCACCCGCTATACAACGACAACATTTGTGGTACAATTATTTTGAATATCCAGCAAGGCAGCGCAGATTTCTTTTAAAGTTAAAATCAACTGATCCTTATGCATGTTGTTGTAGAAATTAACCAGTACATGCTTATCTTGGTTCATATTGAAGGTTATGATTTGAAAGTTAGGTTCAGATTTAAAAAGCGTTATTTCCTTGATTCCCAAAAGATTGGAGATATAAACTGTCAATCCTCCCTTTGCCCTCCGTGACATAGAGGGAATCGCGGAGGAGAAATAAGTCTTATAACCCTCTATATGTGTAACCTTGGTAGCCCAGGTCTCTTGTAGACAAACAATGTTAAAATTACCAACAAAATCAAGCCATATACTGTTAGGGATTTGTGATCAGGCGCCCGCTATATTCCAAAATACAATGTTAAAAATATGTTTGTTAGATGTTTCTGCTCCTCAGATTGATATACATTTTCTAAATTTAGGGCCTGTGGGCTAAGCTTAACATTGGAATCAGGGCAGTGATGTCCTGGCGTGATAGATTCTGCCTGGGTACCAGGATGTATAAAATTTGGCTGAACCAGTCAATCTATCTCTTCTAAGCCTGAAAGCATTCTGAACCAGTTGCAAATTGGAAGGTTGTAACATTGGCTGTGCATTTCTGCCCCATTTCTAAGCTTACTTTCTCTCACAATCCTGTGAGAGGGTGGATAAAAAAAACCAAGGGGTAGTACGTTAATCCCTTCTACTGATATTGGGTTATTAACTTCGATCCATAAGGTTTTCTCCACAAGTGAGGGGTTTCTAAACGTTAATACAGCACAATCCCCTGGCAACATTTTCCCACGGTTACCAACCCACTGGACCCTTCTCGCCATCTTAAACTCAGCGAAAAGTTGTTTGGTTGATCCTATCCTCCTGCCTAACCAGTGCAATGTGTTGTTCCTTAACGTTTCCTAGGTTTCCCTTTCTAATGGCCCCAGTTTTGGTACATTGGCCAGAATGATTATATATGGGGTTGCCTTTTGTGGTAGATCAAGGTGTTGGTCTGTTTCAAATCTATTGTGGATATGTTCTGAGGAAGATGCCCCTAATTGTGAATGGGCGTGGTGTGTTTGAGATGGATAATTAGGCCTAGGGTCTACAGCTCTCCTCGTGTTGGTACTCTTCCAATTGCTGTTTTCTTCCCCTTTCTCTGCCCTATTCTTTAGTGTGCCTGTTACATTCTGTTGACAATAATCTTTCATCAGAGGTTTAGCGCTCTCAGTAGGGATATTTGGACTGGATGTTACAATATCGTTGTTAATTGTGGTGTGGGGGTTTGCTGTTAATTTGCTTATATACCCACTTTGGGCGTCGTGGCGCCTGTTCTCGTTACTGGGGTCGATAGATATAGATTTAATACTATTTCCCTGGTTGGTATAATTAGTCATAGATGCTTCAATATGGGGTAATCTAGTACCCATTTGATCTAGTGTGATATGTAGAAAAAGACCTAGCCTTTCAACCAGAGCTGTCAGACTCTTAAGGTCACTGCCATATGGGTCAGACCTGTGCGCTTCTTCCTTGCTTTTCCAGGATCCTTTTCTTGACCCTCCTCTTTTTTTCCCTTGCTTGCCCTGTTTAATGACAATGGGGTCTATTGTTTTAGATAACTTTTTGTAAACATCGTCCCCTTCTAACCCAGGGATATGTTTGTCTCTGGGAATTGGATTTTTTGTTTTTTCTGAGGAGGTTGTAGAGAGGAGTCGGAATCGCTAAGTAAAATTTCCTCAGAGACATGTTGAATACAACCATTTGGGAATTCGTTAGAGTTTGGCCTGAGTCCTGAGGCTCTGATGGATCAGATTTCTCTGGTTTAGGGGTTGTACGTATGGCACCTGCCTCTAAAGACTCTTCTACAGAGGATATCTGTTTATTCAAAGCCCCCATTGCCCCTGTGAGATAACTCAATAGAGTTTGCTGCGCAGGGCTTGGTGCTTGGAAGCTTTCCTTTGCCCACTGTTGGTTATAGATTACACAATCAAAATGCCTTTAATTAAACACCTGTAATTAAAGCCGGGTACCTTCCACTTGCTACAACCCAGGTTATCTTTCCCAGCTGTGTCTAACCCTACAGCTAGTAGGACAGAACACAATAGTGTGGTACTTTCCCACCCGTTACTTCTGGATCGATATACAAAGAGAACCAGAGTTTATAAATAGTGGAATAGAATAAATAAGAATTACTTAATCAAAGCCAAACAAGACCTTGCTGTTGTTCAGAGTCCATTCAGAGTCCATTTAGTAATTTGGAGGGCTAAGAGAATGGGCCCAGCACGCCCGCGCATGTTCCGCACTGCAGGAGCCCCTGGCGTCTTTAGTACGCGCCTCCTGGCGCTCTAGTGACGTCCGCGATGTGTGGCGGTGTGCCTGGCTTCAAAGGACCCTGGGGATGTAGTTTTGCTGCTCGCTACACTCCCGGTCCTGGACTTGGCCCCAAGCTTTCCCCGCTGCAGATTTAGTTGCTGGCTTCCTGACAACTATGGCAGAGTGCTGGGTCAAATGCGGGGGATCATCAATAATCTTTTTAAAAATGTATTCTCTAAAATCTGCATCTGGGTACTTTTGTGGTTATCCCATACTCCTGCACCAAAGGTGGCTACCGATAGACATTTTAGTTTATATAAAGTTATCTCTACAGTTCCCGGCTTATGTCCAAGAATAGAAGTAAAGCGAAAAAGCCCCTCTGTTCTGCTAATTTGTTGAATCCTAGCCACAAATAGGTGTTCCCAGTTTAATTTGTTATTAAAAACATTCACCAAGTAGGTAAAATGTGACACTTTTTCAATAACTTTTTCCCTTACTACAACTTTCCTTGTTTTTGTTGGGTTGGGACCGAATACCATAATAAATGATTTGCTAAAATGTATCTTTAGGTCAATTGCCAACATATATTCAGTGAACGCATTCAGACATTTTTGGAGGCTATTGGCCCATAAGGTCATCAAGACTGTATCGTCTGTGTAAGACAGTAATGGGACCTATTTGCCTTCTATGCTTGGAAAGTCCAATTTCTGTTTTAACAAAAATTGTTCCAGTCCGTTTGTGTACATTAAGAATAAAAATGGGGCCAAAATACAACACTGACGTACCCCTTCAGTAGAAGCAATGGGCCTAGTCTTCTCTCCCCCGGGACCAAAATGGATAGCTACAGTGGTAGATGCGTATTGCCTACGCAACAAGGTAATAAGGGGTTCTTCGAAACCCATGCTTTCCATCAGTGTCCACAACTTCCCCCTGTTCACTGTATCGGAGGCACTAGACAAGTCCATGAAGGCCAGGTAGATTGATGCAAAACAACAGTTGAGGGACAGAATGCAGAACAATGTCATACATTCACCCCAGTACAGAGATCTGGGCCTAAATCCATCGTTTTTTTGCACTCCACACCACCCCAGTTCAGACATGGCCCTATGCAAATCAGCCTTGACCCTGTGCCTCATGGGAACAGTCCAGACCGAACTGCCAAGCCATGTCTTTTCTGGACCGGAATCAAGCATCCTAGGACTGGTTTCTGGCTATCAGCCATCTTCAGCTAGGATAGCTTGACTCCAGTGGTGTGGAGAGCATGGGACTCACGTCTGAGCACACCCATCCCACTCGGGGTGACAAATGCAAAACAACAGTTGATGGACAGAATGCAGAACAATGTCATACATTCACCCCAGTACAGAGATCTGGGCCTAAATCCATCATTTGTCTGCACTCCACACCACCCCAGTTCAGACATGGCCATATGAAAATCAGCCTTGACCCTGTGCCTCATGAGAACAGTCCAGCCCGAACTGCCAAGCCATGTCTTTCCTGGACCGGAATCAAGCATTCTAGAACCGGTTTCTGGCTATCAGCCGTCTTCAGCCAGGATAGCTTGACTCCAGTGGTGTGGAGAGCATGGGACTCACGTCTGAGCATACCCATCCCACTCGGGGTGACAAATGCAAAACAACAGTTGATGGACAGAATGCAGAAGCAGAACAATGTCATACATTCACCCCAGTACAGAGATCTGGGCCTAAATCCATCTTTTTTTGCACTCCACACCACCCCAGTTCAGACATGGCCATATGCAAATCAGCGTGTGCACTTGCCCATTCAATTGGCAGTACCAGACTGCACACAGGCTGTGCAATGGCAGACCTGAAACACACTTTTACAGGCTGCTACTGTGGGTGGCACAACCAGTGGTGCAGGCCCACCAGCAGCATTTGGTTTACAAGCCCTGGGCACACTCAGTGCACTGTACTAGGGTCTTCCAAGTAAACCAAACCAACCAATCGTGGAATCACTAATCCATACACCAATTTACCATAGGGAGCATTTGCACTGTGGCACTGGACAGCAGTGGCACAGTGTCCACAGCATCTATAACCAGCAAAAACATATGAGGCAACAGCAGAACATGGAAGGGAGACCCACGCCAAGGTGCCAAGTCTAACAGGGGTTATGGTCGCTAGACAGGTTTGGTTCAACCAAAAAGATATTTACAAGACATGCATACTTATTAGATATCAACATAAAATCAATTGTGCTACCTCTCCCTCCACCCTAATAAGTTGGACACTGGACAGAAGGAGTTTTAACCAAAGTGTTGATCATGCCTAAATCATTTACTACAATGATGGTATTTAGAGCTTCACCCTGTGGGGTATGCTTAAAACGGGGCAAAGGGTGGTCTGCAGTGTCTACACAGGGTGAAAATAACCCCACAGTTTTGTGTGTCGAAAATATTGTAGTGCCAGTGAATCAATAAGAGTTTGGCCTCAACTAGGTTAGAAATCAAGATGAGATGGTACCAAGGAGAGTCTATTATATTCTCTATCTTTAGTGACTCATATTGGACAGAAATGAAGGTCACTAAGCCTCCCTTTGCCCTCCCTGTTGGTGATGGTGATGCTTGAACGTTAAATGAACAATATACATCCAAGGTAACATCCTCCTTGATCCAGGTTTCTTGTGAACAAATAATGTCAAACTTCTTCACATAATGTACCCATGCCTCATCTGATAATTTTAAGGAGATACCTGCGATGTTCCATGAGATAAGCCTAAGTGGGCAGGTATTAAGGGTCACAGCCACTGAGGCTTCCCCAACAGTGTTACAAATAGGTGGCTCTACAAGGAAAATATCTGAATTTAGCCCTGCATTTCCTGCGCTATCAATATGTGTGTGCAGGAGAGAGTATAGCCTGTTCTCATGATCTAGTGTAAGAGGGGGGCAGCTGTACTATCTACTTTGTTGGATATAATCTGTTAAATGTAAAATGTTAAATGTTATTGCAATTTGTATAGCGCAACAGCTGCCCCAGCAGTGGGGCGTCCTGGCGCTGACAGCAGAACAACTAACACGGAGGAAGAGGCAAAGGCTACACGGTGGGAAACAGGTATGTTTTTATGGCCTTCCTGAAAGCCAAGTAGTTGGTGTGGCTTTGAATATGGGTGGGCAGCAAATTCCAGAGGTGGGCTGCCCTACTGTGGAAGGAGCGGGTTTCGTATAAAATAACGTTAATCCAAGGTGAACTCAAGTTTGGTGTTAGTCAGTCTATATCTGCAAGACCACTTAAGGCCTCAAAACGATTTAGATGAAACCAAGGAGGGAAACTGGGGGTGAGGTTTGACCATGCACTTCTATTATCCTCCACTGTGTGCCACTGTGGTCTTGGGGGCTGATAGAAAAACCCCGATGGGTAGGATGAAAATGCCCCTCTCATTTGAAAAGAAATTGTCCATCCTCTCGAATATTGTTCTGACCAAACCTGGTGATCTAAGGGTTAGTGCAACACAATCTCCGGAGAGTGTCTTACTAGAATTCCCCACACACTCAGTCCTGCGTGCCATCTTCAATTCATAAAATAACAATGTATTATTCATTCCTGTCCTTGTACTCAAATAGTGTAAAGATGTATTCCTCAGTGTTGGCCAGTGCTCAACACCACCGGGTAGCAATGGTGGGACATTGGCCAACACTACGATGTATGGTGTTGCTTCTGGGGGTGAATGCAAATAAAAATATCAGCCACTAGAAGGTCCTTCATCACTGCTCCACCCCTCTATGATGCCAGTATTACGGGGGTCTTTCCTCATGGTTATCACTTGCTTTACCAGCTTAGTTACTTCTTGGGGCATATGCGGTCCGGGCGGTTCTGTGAGGCAACCCATCTGATGTGGGGTCTCTGTAGCATTTACAGGGGGGTTTACTGCCCTTGGGAGAGGCAGACTGTCCTGAATAGCAGGTTTTACAGAAGGTCATGAGCCCCCTTCACAGCAGCAGCAGCGCCCCGGCCCCTGCTTTGCCCATTTTCTATATGGGTTTGGAAAGCACTCAATACAGGTTTCTCTATGAGTGCTAACCTAGCCTCAATTTCAGTTCGTTTTTTCAATATCGGGTTCAAATGGGCTAAAATCACAAGGTCCAATTGTTTCAAGAAAGCTTCCTTCTCTTGATGACTCTACCAATAATACTCCATCATCCGGGGCAAGTGCTTGAGTAGCCCCCTGGTTATACTCTGTGTCTGCAGGTTTACTTCTATGACCAAGCAGTTTGGGCAGAAGATGACTTTGTTTTATTTGTTTGTTTGGTGCCTGCCCCTTCCGTTTCTTTGACGGTGGAGCACGGCTACTTCCATGATTACTCTTGGATTTTTGACCCTGTGTGACAACTTTCGGCATTACTGGGGGATCAACTATGTCAGAGGCATTAACATTTTCAGAGCCTAGGGATTGTGACATACTTATTTGTGGTGAACTAACTTCCAAACCCATTTGTGAAGCAGGGGTGATAAGAGCAGGTCGATTGCGAGGGATTTGTGGCTCCATGGACAATCTGCGCTCAGTCAATTTAATTTCATGAATGAGAGCTGATTCAGCTCGCAACAAAAAAGCATCCAGTGTCCTTACCACCCCTTGCCCATTACCAGATTTTTACCTGATCATTTTGCACCCTTTCTTAATACAAAATAGCTGCCAACAAGATCTTAACACAGTACCTCAGAAGGTCCACACTAATTAAAACCAAGGCAATGTAGAAATGTTGATAACGTGGCCCAGCCCGGCCTCCTCCGGCCTCTGACGGGTGCTGGCGGCCCTGGCTGCGGGAGCCTCTGGAAGATTTTGAAGGTGCCTCCTGGTGCACAGGCAACGCTGGTTGCTGCATGACGGTGCTGGGAGCTGGAAAGGACACTAGGGAGTGTGGTTACCAACTCCTCCCCGCTCCCCGTCTGCACTCCGCCTCCCTCTGCTGCCTCCGGTCTTCATCCCCAGGGGGGGGGGGGGGGGCAAAAAAACAGCCACACGGCGTCCCTTTATTAAATAGTCGTTTTTCTTGTACTTCTAAATATGCAGGCACCAGAATAGCAGTGTTAGGGAATGCTGCTCAAAGGGAGGAACAATGAGGATGGCCGACGAGGGAGTGCCGACAATGAAACTATCCCCCGGAAAACGGAGCGGCAACTCGGAAGCAACAGAGCTCTGAAGACCCCGGGAGAGCACTTCCCTTGAGTCCTTTGTGACACAGACTGTGCTCCCAAAGAAATGTCTCTCACTAACCGCAGTAATCCGCTGTGGTCCCCCAACCCTCTGTGCTTCAGCTAGGCCACTGTTGCAGCCACCATTAAAGTTGGTGTATTCCCTCGAGCATCACACCCCCTTCCTGGAGATCTGCAACTTGAGTCCCGCATAGAGACGCCCTTCAGCTCCAGTGGCTAAAAGGCATGTCTGAATGGTTTCACTCAGTCAGTTCACCCTGCTCCCTCCTCTGGCGCACGCGGGTCCTCTCAGAGCAGGCAGGAAGGTTTCTAACCCCAGGAATGCTTCCGGGGCTGGAAGGGCTCTGGTTGAAACAGCACTCAAGTGAACAAGAAAACAAAGGGGACCGCCCTTGCAAGATTTCTTTGTAAAAGCGGTTGTGGCGTTCCCCACATTGGTCTGGTGTGTAGTAGGTAAATGAATATGAAAGAATAATAAAGAAACTACCCCAGCTGTACCTTTTTTGATGTTGCTAATGAATCTGGGTCGTATGTAGAGCTCGTGCAGGCATTTTTTTCTGCGTTGCAATGCTTATCTTATCTTAGGGTAAACTTATATAGCGCTCTGTCACCATAGGTTTCCTGGCGCTGGGTGGGGCTGAGAGATGTTAGAGAAGGGGGCTAGCCAGACAGTGTGAAGAGATTGGTTTTGAGAAATTTACGAAATTCCAGCAGAGACATGGAAGATTTGAGTGATAACGGCAACTGGTTCCAAAGTTTGGGAGCCAGATGGGTAAATCTGCAGCCACCGTATTTTTTTAGTTTAATTGGGACTACAGTCAGGAGTTGACGATGAGAGGACCGTAGGTTACGTGCCGGACAGTAAGGAGTCACTAGGGATCTTAGAAAGGCGGGAGATGTACCAGTCACGGCTTTGTAAGTCAGGCAGCCGATCTTGAATGCGGCTCTCTGTTCGACCGGCAGCCAGTGGAGTTTGCAGAGCAGTGGTTTTGCAGACTGCCACTTTGGGGTCTTGTAGGCTAGTCGGGCCGCCTGGTTCTGCACAACTTGCAGCCTATGAACCAGGTATTTCGGTAGGCCATGATACAGGGAGTTGGAAAAATCCAGGCGGGATAGCACAAGAGCGATCAGGACTTGTATCAAGGCTGCAGGCGAAAGAAGGTGGGAGACTTTCCTGATTCTCCGAAGCTGAAACATACAAGAAGATACGACTACACCAACCTGAGGTTTTAGGGAGAGCTCTGAGTCTATGATCACCCCCAGACTCTTTGCTGACTTAGCCGGGACGGGCGGGGGGCACAACTCTGTGGATGGGGCTGCTGCCCGGAAGAATTAGTTCTGTCTTCCCTGGGTTCAGCTTAAGCTGGTTGAGGTTCATCCATTGCTGGATATGTAACATGACCGCCTGACAGTCGAGAGCTGCATTAGAGGTGTTAAGAGGGAAAATGATTTGCAGATCGTCTGCGTAATTGAAGACGGTGATGTCCCAGCTCTTCAAAGAAAGGATGAGCGGGCGAAGATAAAGATTAAAAAGCAGGGGAGACAGAGAAGAACCCTGGGGCACGCCACAGATGGAAGGTTCCCTAGTGGCTGTAAAAGGACCCAGGTGAACAGCCTGGGTTCTACCTGTCAAGAAGGGTTTGATCCAAGCCAAGGCTGACCCCCGGACGTGGCAATGAAAAGACACCATGGGGGAGAATTCCAAGGAACCGCTCCTGCGGTCCCAGACAGGCCAGTAGGTGCCCTCTGCGAATGCCGGACACCAGAACACAAACACTAAAACAAGGAACTGCTCCTGTGGCACTCCGGCACCGGGGTGCTCACGGTGGTGGCCGAGCACCACCGTGAAGCCAATTAAGGAAGGGAACCGCTCCTCTGGTACTTTGACGTTGCGCTGCTCACGCCATGGCCGTGCACCATGGTGAACCGACTCAAAATAAATAAAGACTATGTTATGATAGGAAGAAAGGTGCTAAATTGTTCCTCTGGAGTTGGGGGATCTGGTTTAAGTCAAGCCTCCCATTTATGTAAAGAAAGGTAGGAATATATACAGTGCATCTACTAGGGTTGGGAAGATTGGTGGTAATGCTGTTCAAGTGTAAGGGGGACATTGGTGGAATCATGCCGAACTACTGTCAAGGTAAGAATCAAAGTTGATGGTGTTGTTGACAAGGATGCCACTGGTAGTTCGCCTTGTCCTAGTAGGGTTGGCAAGATGTCTGACTCACCCAGGATGGATATGCCTAGCAGAAGCTCTAGGGATGTAGTCACTCCCAAGAAGTTCTATGAGTTTATTATGTTTTTTATTATTGTTTTGTAGTTTTTGCCTTTATTTACTTTTGTTTTGTTTTAATGTTCTTTGTTGTTTTGCAGAAGAAGGGAAGATATGTAGTACTGGCAGAATGTTTTGGTAACTACATTTTTGGCATTCCCTGCTTTTAGTTCTATTGTTGGCATAGAAGAAGGGATGTATGACGTTACAACGCATACTTTTACTCCGCATACCATTACAACGCGGTATTTACAACGAATACCGTTACAACGCATAGCGCTTTGGGGTGCTGGATAGTGGTAAGTATAATTTACTATTCTAACTCCAGTCCCCGTGGACCCTAGGGAAGGTGTTGGATAGTAAATTAAACTTACCTCTTATCCTAGAGCGCCCCCCAGCGCAATGCGTTGTAATGTCATGCGTTGTAATGCCCGCGTTGTAATGGTAGTGCGGAGTAAAAGTTGCGTCGTAACGGGTGTATACCTAGAAGAAGTTGTGTTGATTCAAGTGGGGGCCTGTTGATTAGGATAGTTACTGACGGACTAAGTGCTGTATGGATCTGTTAGCGGTGTAGGCACTACAATAAAACTTCTGTACTTACCTTGCCTCCAGCGTCCTCATTGCACTCTTTTATCCTAGCTTTTGATTGGTTGGCCATTTTTTTACGTCATGGGATTTTTTGTGTGCTTTATCGTTACTTATTTATCACTCAATATAAGTGTTCGCTTTCTTTACTTTAATCTCCCAGACTCCCTCCACTCCACCTCCTATCCTCCCACCATTCCACTTTCCCAATGCCCCTCTGCGGCACACATAATTTAACAACAAAAAGATGAAGGTGGATCGTGTATTTTGATTTTAAAAGGACAGAAACACTTGTCTGTCTCTGTTAAATGTTGTTCGGACCAATACATGGAGGAGTAGGGCTCTCTGCTGTGAAAATTACAATGACGTCACAAGTCATCTTAATTAGACCCTATAATAATTTTGAACTACTTTCTGTTTCTATACAATTCTAGTATTTGTATCCCTTTTTTTAAAATTGATTTTATAAAAGGCCTTGTAGTACTTGGTGCTGGGCAGTAATAGTGTTATCAGGTTGCTCCCTCATATTTCATGAACTGTTCCAAGCCCCTGTATGATGCACAGTTCTCTTGGCAATACCACAATCTAATAGGGGTTGCTGTGCATACACTGTGCTACACGTCATGCATGTGAACTGACATGAGGGATCCGAGGACTACTGGATGGGCCTGGGTGATGACGTCATATGGTAGGGGCGTTTCATTTTTCCTCGAGTGCTGCCATTAAGACCAGGGCTTTGCCCTCTGTGTGCTTAGTGTGCCAGGGTCTTGCCAGTGACATTCCAGACAAGCTGCCATCACCAGGGAGCCGATAATTATATCAGCCGCCGTCATCAGCATCATATGTTATAGAAGTGCTGCCACCATATGGCAGGGCCCAGCTCAACATGTCTATATGCTGCTGACACATTGGTGCTCCTCAAGTCCCTTCCATGTCCGTGGAATCCATCATTCTCAGAGCTCCGGCCCTGAAGTGAAGAGTTGCCACAGAGGCTCCAAAAAGGTTTGGAAGTTCAGCATGGACTGTGTGGGGTGGGGGAAGATTACTCACCTCATGCCCCTTGTGCTCTAGTGTCGCCTGTAAGAGAGTATCCAGGTATAGGAGGGCGTAGGGGCTGTATAGGGTCTCCGGTCCTGCTGCTGCTATTCAGACAGCAAAAATGAAAAGGTGCCCCTACTGCCTCTCACCAGGACCCTTATCAGCCAGCACACGCCTGCCTGGTGGTCGGGCCCAGATTCAGCAAGGACAGTCGCCCTGGTTTCAAGTACCAGCATTGCCCTTGGCCATTTTGTCAGAAAGCAGACTATCTAATTTTTCTGAGCACCAGAAACAATAAGCCACATTCATATTTTAGACGCCGAAGTTCAAACGTTAGGAGGAAGATGTTCGAATGAGCGACATAAAAGTTATACATTATAAAATGTATGGTACATTTGTATTTGCTGAATTTATTTGGGGCAATCTCTGACACTGTGTGTGATGTATCGCACAATCCATAATGCAGGATGGTACACTTAAGATAGCTAATGGCTTTAGAGAATGCAAGACACAAACAAAACGAACATAGTAAAGGTGTGCTGAAATTTAAAAAATGAATCATTTTTAAACAATGGATCGCGAATCGCAATCCTTAAAATCATTAGGGATTATTATAGGAAATAGGCTCACTGTGCAATATGCTTAGTACTTCATTCACCCACTGAAAAAGGCCTGACAAAACATACACTTGTGAGAATGTTATAGTTATGATGACAGATTTGTGTCCGATTCCTACTTTTCTGTCCTGCAAGGCTTTTCTATGAAGTTGCCTGTAGCAAATCAATTGAAGTAAACACATGTTTTCTGGAGCACACTCGCAATTACGGATGGAAAAGCAGCCAATCTTATTGTCCATTGCAACATAATTATATTATGTCCTATATCTTGGGGCTAAACTGTTTTTTAATATGTGGGATAATTTAATTTCCTGGGCATACTTACAATTTCATGTTCTGTAATCTTGTAGAACCAAATGAGGGGGCCAAGTAGTTTAACTAACCGCATTAAACAAATGAACCACTAACAAGTGGTGAGGCTGCTGCTACAAACCAAATTAGCTGCATTTGAAAATAAAAGCTGCCATTATTTGTTCTGTTTTTTAGAAAACTGATCTGTGTAGGTGGCTGGGCTGTGAAAACGTACAGGGCAGCGATGCCATGGTGATTTCGTTTAATAAGCTGCAAACCTCAAGGAAACTTCAAAGGTGATTTACTGTGCAGTCATGCACCTTTGCCCTTTAAACATAAAATGAATATCACTGCTGCCCTCACTTTTTAGGTACGGCTACACACAGCTCTAGCTGAGTACCTGAGTTTATGTCATCAACACACAAAACTACAGAGAGTGGGCTTTGGGCCAGCCCAGTTCAGATACCAACTTGTGTTTGAGCCAGCCTTCGTCAGTCATTCAAATTGTGGATTTATGGGCAGTTATATATTTTGCAGCGCTGATTTGGAAATTAATATGTCTCCAACATCAGTTGATAGCTACTGAAAAGTATGAGGTTTAAACCTCTATTCTCAAACGATTTCAGGCAAAGGGTGGCACTGACACTGCAACAGAAAGAACTCCAGCCCTGGGGCTGGACATCGGCTCTCCCTGCCAGGACACACGCTCTATCTGTCAGAACACCGGCTCTATCGAACAGGGTACCAGAGCCTCTCCGTGGGCGCAACCTGTCGCCAGTGGGTAAGATTTAAACGACTGTGGATAGCTTTCATTTTCGGGTTTATTGGAGCACGACCCCTTTCTTCTCGCTGAAAATGTCACGTCTTTGAGATCTAGACCGGGATGCTGGAGGGGACCCTTTGGGATTCGCCTTAATTCCTAGAAAAGTAACAACTCTACGAGTGGCCTGGGCACAAGTCAGGAACTGGTCAAATCCAAGGTCCCAGAGCAGGAAGAGGTTTACCTAGTAGTCAGTTTAAGTAGTGTAGTGTTCAGAAAGAAATGCCGTGTAGAGACTGTCGGAGATAAAGACATAACTTCGTCGGTACAGATTATTTTGCATATGTGGAATATGTTAAAATGTCTAAGCATGCATACATATAATATGTGGGTACGTATCTATATAATGATATGTTGTCCTTTCTACTTCGGAGGGAAAACAAACCTTTACAACTCTGCCCATATCTGACTCAGTCTAAACCTCTCATACTACTATGGATCACAAATAACCCTTTCCACTCTATTCCCTCCTTTATCCTACTTTTATCCTATTAATCCAACTAACAGGCGCACATGTCCACTAATCCCAGTAACAATATACATTCCCCTCTATTAATCCAGAAAAACGAATTTGTTCCTTCATAACCATACACCTACGGCATGAAATCTCAGTGACACAATGTCCACCAATAATTCCTGATACAAAATTGTTACTGATGTACTAACTAAAAAACTCTAACCTTGAGTACTGGAGTAGCGAGCTACTCGCCAAAAAGCGCTTCAACGCCTCGTCAGGGGTAATAAGCGCTATATAAATACAATGTACAATTACAATAGGCTGCCCTGCTTAAAATCTTTAAAAGAAAGGAAATGGCACCCGTGTGTACTATGATCCCAGGGCCTCATGCGTATGCAAATGGCCACTGCCATGACTGCTTTCTAGACAATGAACAAGAAGGACTGCACACAGACATAATTAATGAGAAGGGTTTTTGGGATGATGGGAACCTTCAACATAAGGACCACCAACAATAGGCCTCACAAGCAGTTAGTTGCACCTTGAATACAAGTCCACTGACATCCACCTTTAAAAAAAACAAATACATATTGCTGCAATCTGGATTGTTATGTTGATGTCATTCACACAGCTTGAGATTCATTACAATGTGAAAGCATTTCATATGAAAGATTCACAAATCAGCTCCATGTATTTACAGGTATTGCTTTGTGGAGCAGCTCTATAAACACCAATTTCTTAACCGCTAAGCATTTCTTTGAACAAGGATGCTAGACCTCTGAATATTTGGAAACCCAGCAATAATTCCTCAGCACTACTACATAAGGTGCAAGTAAATCACATGTAAAGGACAATATCAAACTTCTTACATCCAAACGTGGGGTTGCTGTTTATGGGATCAACACATTCACTGCACTCTTCCATGAACAAAAAGAATAAGTTTGATATTGTGATATTGTGTTAGTGTGTCAATTACTATTCATCATTCAAACTGTTTATTCAAAATAATAAGCAAATGTAATATATCTGTCTTTAATTGTTATTCATTTTCAAAAACATAACATTGTCGACTTATAAGTAATAAAATGCTGGATAGTGGTGATGTTTAAATTTTTTATTCTAACTCAAAAAGGGTGCTTGCCTCTGGAAAAAGGCTGGATAGTACTGGTATTTTAAATTACTATTCCAAATCCAAAGGGGTGCTTGCCTCAAGGAAAATGCTGGATAGTACTGGTATGTTAAATTACTATTCAAACTCCAAAGGGGTGCTTGTCTCAGGGTAAATGCTGGATAGTGGTGATGTGTAAAATTACTATTCTAACACCAAAGAAGTATTTGCCTAAGGGAAAATGCTGGATAGTGGTGGGGTTTTAAATTGCTATTCCAAATTCAAAGTGGTGCTTACCTCAGTGAAAATGATGGATAGTACTGGTATTTTAAATTACTATTCCAACTCCAGAGGGGTGCTTGTCAGAGGGAAAATTCTGGATAGTGGTGATGTTTAAAATTACTATTCCAACTCAAAAGGGGTGCTTGCCTCTGGGAAAATGCTGGATTGTGGTAATGTATAAAATTACTATTCCAACTCAAAAGGGGTGCTTGCGTCTTGGAAAATGCTGGATAGTGCTAGTGTTTAAAGTTACTATTCCGACACAAAAGGGGTGCTTGCCTCTGTGAAAATGCTGGATAGAGGTGATGTATAAAATTCCAATTCCAACTAAAAAGGGGTGCTTGACTTAGGGAAAACGCTGGATAGTGCTGGGGTTTAAAATTACTATTCCAACTCAAAAGGGGTGCTTCCCTCAGGGAAAAGGCTAGATAGTACTGGTATTTTAAATTACTATTCCAACTCCAAAGGGGTGCTTGCCTCAGGGAAAATGCTGGATAGTGGTGATGTTTAAAATGACTATTCCAACACCAAAGGAGTGTTTGCCTCAGGGAAAAAGCTGGATAGCGGTGAGGTACGATTCGCGCCAAAACACAATACAAAGTTACGAGACGGACCAGCTAACAATGGATACGACATGAACGCATCATGAATCCCATTGCGCAGGTCATACCAGTCCTGTACATCTATGACCGGATCAGGAACAGACGCGGACGGCGCAGGCAGTAAGTCGGACACCCACCATACAAACAAACAACACGTACCCGCCAAATGTCACACACACCCAGGGAGTCCAGACTCCATCCACTAGCAACAGGCCTCCATAGGGGTCGCATGGCCATCACCACAGCCACCCCTAATCATAGGGGCATGTATCCCACCACTACTGCCCCCCACCCATAGGGACATGTTGCCTAACACTACTGCCCCCATCCATAGGGACATGTTGCCTACCACTACTGCCCCCCACCCATAGGGACATGTTGCCCATCTCATCTGCAACCCCCACCCATACAGGCATGTTGCCTAACACTACTGCCACCCCCAACCATATATGTCATGTTGCCTATCACTACTGCTCCCCCACCCATAGGGGCATGTTGCCTGACACTACTGCCCCCCACCCATAGGGGCATGTTGCCTAACACTACTGCCACCCCCACCCATATGTGTCATGTTGACTATCACTACTGCCCCCCACCAATAGGGGCATGTTGCCCACCACTACTGCCACCCCCATCCATATGTTTCTTGTTGCCCATCGCTACTGCCCCCCACCCATAGGGGCATGTTGACCACCACTACTGCCCCCCATCCATAGGGGCATGTTGCCCACCACTACTGCCACCTCCACCCATAGGGCCATGTTGCCCACCACTACTGCCACCCCCACCCATAGGGGCATGTTGCCTAACGCTACTGCCCCCCCCACCCATAGGGGCATGTTGCCTAACAATACTGCCCCCCACCCATAGGGGCCTGTTGCCTAACACTACTGCCACCCCCACCTATATGTGTCATGTTGACTATCACTACTGCCCCCCACCCATAGGGGCATGTTGCCCACCACTACTGACACGCCCACCCATATGTGTCATGTTGCCCATCACTACTGCACCCCACCCATAGGGGCATGTTGCCCACCAATACTGCCCCCCATCCATAGGGGCATGTTGCCCACCACTACTGCCTCCCCCACCCATAGGGGCATGTTGCCTAACACTAATGCCCCCCACCCATAGGGACATGTTGCCTAACACTACTGCCCTCCACCCATAGGGACATGTTGCCCATCTCATCTGCCACCCCACCCATACAGGCATGTTGCCTAACACTACTGCCACCCCCAACCATATATGTCATGTTGCCTATCACTACTGCTCCCCCACCCATAGGGGCATGTTGCCTGACACTACTGCCCCCCACCCATAGGGGCATGTTGCCTAACACTACTGCCACCCCCACCCATATGTGTCATGTTGACTATCACTACTGCCCCCCACCAATAGGGGCATGTTGCCCACCACTACTGCCACCCCCATCCATATGTTTCTTGTTGCCCATCACTACTGCCCCCCACCCATAGGGGCATGTTGACCACCACTACTGCCCCCCATCCATAGGGGCATGTTGCCCACCACTACTGCCACCTCCACCCATAGGGCCATGTTGCCCACCACTACTGCCACCCCCACCCATAGGGGCATGTTGCCTAACGCTACTGCCCCTCCCCACCCATAGGGGCATGTTGCCTAACAATACTGCCGCCCACCCATAGGGGCCTGTTGCCTAACACTACTGCCACCCCCACCTATATGTGTCATGTTGACTATCACTACTGCCCCCCACCCATAGGGGCATGTTGCCCACCACTACTGACACGCCCACCCATATGTGTCATGTTGCCCATCACTACTGCACCTCACCCCACCCGTAGGGGCATGTTGCCCACCAATACTGCCCCCCATCCATAGAGGCATGTTGCCCACCACTACTGCCTCCCCCACCCATAGGAGCATGTTGCCTAACACTAATGCCCCCCACCCATAGGGACATGTTGCCTAACACTACTGCCCTCCACCCATAGGGGCAAGTTGCCTAACACTACTGCCACCCCTACCCCCACCCATATGTGTCATGTTGACTATCGCTACTGCCCCCACCCATAGGGGCATGTTGCTCACCACTACTGCCACCTCCACCCATATGTGTTGTGTTGCCCATCACTACTGCCCCCTCACCCATAGGGGCATGTTGCCCACCACTACTGCCACCCCCACCCATATGTGTCATGTTGTCCATCACTACTTCTCCCCTACCCATAGGGGCATTTTGCCCACCACTACTGCCACCCCCACCCATAGGGGCAGGTTGCCTAACACTAATTCCCCCCCACTCATAGGGGCATGCTGTTCAACACTACTGCCCCCCACTCATAAGGGGCTGTGTGACTATCAACATCAACACCCCCACCCATAGGATGGGTGATGCGCCACACATCCACCATACATCAACCTCAGGTATGTCAGCTAAATACATCCACCCTAACATCATGACAACAGTGTGTAGTGTATGACAAATTCCCCCAACAGTGAATATGAGTTCGAACATACAGTATAACTACCATCACATGTTCGACCAAAAACAGACTGTGGACTACACAAGTCAAGCATCACAATAGCACTGTGTCAATGTGCTCTAACCCCCCACCACTGTGTAGATCCATTGTATATTGTGTGGTTACAAACTGCAGCAAAAGTTGAGCATTGTGGTAATGGGGCGAAATCGCCCATCATCACAGTGACCTAAAGGTAAGGTGCATCATGGTAAAAGCAGCAAATGCCAAAGAGCATGTATGATTCTTGGTCTCAACACATGAAACACTTTTGTGGCAAAGTAGTAGTTGTGTCACATACCAACAGCGATGTGGTGAGGCAAACAGTGATGTGAAAATAAAACACACTCAAGCCCATGTGCAGACAAGCAACACGCATGGGGGCTGACATTGCATACAGTGTACAATGACACAAAAGCAGAACTGACCATCATAATGGATATACACATTTCGAAAATAGACACACAAAGCAATACATCCTGTGTAAACTGTAGGCGTCAGGTCACAAAATAACATTCGATGGCAGCAATGGGACACAACAACCAGGATCAATGTGCAGAATGATGAGATATTACTCACAGGGACTGCAGGGAAAATCATTAAAACAACATCCACACAATTGCCCACAACAGCAATACTAATGCACTGGTGCGGATGCACAAACACAAACAGGCAACCTCACACTGCACATCTCACACAACATGTGTTTGTGTGTGCCTCAGTATCCCCAGGCAATTAAACAACACATGAGGGGGGCTGAACCGCAATGACACAGATGTGGACACAGTGCCATACAAAAGTAAGCCGTCAATTGTGCATCCCTTATCAGGCATTATAAGATGAGAGGGATCCCAACAGACACATCTGACACAAGCTGGAATGAACAGTAACTAAAACAGCATGAGACAGACCCACAACAGCACTACCCCCAGGGACCATAAATTGGGGTGACACAAGCCTGCATGAAAGGTCCACTGTGATGCCAAAGGGAGATGTTGTTCGAACTGGGAAACTCAGATATGTGTCCTGTGCTACAAATGTACCTTACACCTACACAAACACAAATCACTCAGCATGGTCCGTCAACCAGGGACAAAAGGGGGGTAGGGGCCCAGCCATGCAAACATTCACATCTGTCCACCCTCAACACCACACACCCTGAACTGCACCAATGTGCATCAGTGAAGCCCACATAGACTGGTAACATTGCACAGGCACCAATGATAAACACAGTAATGTTGGGAGGATCTAAGGTGCACAGACTCATTACTCAAGGACAGTCTACAACCACAGTAAATGACAGACATACTGCACAGTATGCGGTACATGGCCATGATGTCAAATTTCCAGTAACCTTTGGAATCCCTGACACAGTCCCAGGACAATGCAGAAGTCAAGGAGAACCACCAGGCACACATGCTGAAACCTGCCAACATTGCACCTCTGAACCTGACGAGTGGGAGCAGTCACACACCCATACACATGTCCCAATCACTGAAAGGTACCACCTATGGACATCTACATGATATTGCAAATAAACAAGTTCCCTGGGGAGCCCTGACTGTGTACCATCTGTGTCTAACTGCATCATCACCACTCAGAACAGACAAATCATAATGATGACACACAAATGAACAGTAGTGTCTCATGCACCCATATATCTGGAAGCCACGGACAAAGATGTTTGATGAACATAAGACAACTCAGCAAACATCACCAACACAAACATATTATGGGAACACGGCCTGTGTAGAAAAAGGGATAGGAACACACACAGACATGCCCACACAACACACACCATGGGCCAAGGCAATGTCACAGAACAACACACTAACTTGAGGGTACTCAACTCCTATGGAAGTACAGCTGTGCAAAACACAATTCCAGCAGGCCACAGTCATGTCAGCACAACACTTGTTTAGTCAACCATCATATACCACCCAATGTAGGTACTAGTCACATCAGCCTGGGTACGGTAGTGTCCCTTAAGTCATCTGCACATACTCAATACATATGTCTAGCTAGTTGCACAGAGGACACAGTTGACTCCTACACCAATGATGCCCACACCTGCATGTCCAGTGGAGATGGGCCCACAGTCAGGGAAATAGACAACTTGGACAATGGGAAGCACATCATATGTGCATGGGTGCAAGCCACAGATGTGACCATGCAAATGAAATGTTGACGTCACTGTGCAAAATTACTTAATCGTGACACACCCAGTTAGCTGCAAAGGATGACATGGATACCAAACAGAACAGGATACATATCTCATGGACCACATGGACTACATCACATCAACACCTCAGTATTAAACATTGGGAAATAGCATCATAACACCAAGGTCAAGGCAAACATCATCTACATAATGTACAGCAAAATCAAATTCACAAGGATAACAAAAAAGGCTTTATTCAGCAAATTGAAAACTGAAACAGAAAGTCCAAAATGAAATAAAGGCCAATGTCCAGTCCATATAGAATGTCCAAATCAGGTGTGAGTGACACCTGTCACCCGTTGCTTGCCTGCACTGTGACCGACAGGGGACATCCACTCTGAGGGGCATACATAGGAGCATGCTAGGCACCGCAGGGACAGGATCAGGGCTCAGCAGAAGGAGGCATTGAAGGGGTGGTAGGTGCACGAGAGTCACTGGCAACTGCAGTGGAGGTGTCAGTCATGGTGTGTTCTGTCATAACTGTGGGGCACAAGTCTGATGGGGTGGGTGCTGAAACAACTGCAGTGGGCAGGTCAGATATAGTGGACTGGGTCCCCACTGCAGTGCACAAGTCAGACTGGGAGGACGTGGTCTCCACTGCAGTGCCTAACTCCATTGGAGCGGAATGGGGTTCAGGTGAGGTTGGACAGAGGGGGGCCACGGTCCCCACACCAGTTGCACAAACAGGCTGACTGGGAGTGGCGGTGGTAAAAGAGCAAGTGTTAGGTGGGAAGGGCCTGAGAATTTTGGGGATGATGTATCTGTGGGTGGGGGAACCTGGGGCAGGGTGTGGCGAGGGAACCTGTGGAGTGCTGGCCTGGAGAATGGAGGAAGGAGACTGTGCAGTGAAGCTGTGGGGTGGGAGTGGGGTCTTGCTCTTCTGGGTAATGGGGGACTTGCGGGAGGAGGCCTCAGTCTGCCTGTGCCTGGGGGAGGGTGTGAGGGGCACTCCCCTCTGTGTGTGGGGACTTTCTCTTCCCCCTGTACCCTGGATCTGCTGGATCAGTGTGGAAGAGGCCAAGGTCACACAGGAAGAGCTTCTTTGGAGATGGGGTTGCAGGTGAGGCAAGGGAAGGGCTCTTGGAGGGAAAGGGATCAGAGGACTGCGGAGTGGTTGTGGATGCCTGTGTGTGTGTTTGCAAACCATCCCCTGTGAGTGAGGTATCTGTCCCCTGACTTTGCTTGCGTGCAAGTTTGGACTTTGGTGTGGGTGTTTGTGTGCTGCCCGTGTCTGTGTGTTTGGATGACTGTGCTGGTGTGTGTGTGCTTGGGACAGGTAGGGTGCAAAGAATTGTGGCTTGGGCAGAGGCAGTAGGGGTGAGGGACTGTTGGAGGAGGGACACTGCTGCCGTCAGGGAGGAGGTCATGGACTGATTGGTCCTCTGTAGGGCAGACATGCCCGATGAGATGCCCTCCATGAACGAAACAAGTTGTGTCAACAGATTGGTGTGTGCATGGAGGACACTCAGCATTGATGTATGCCCTACAAGGATCTGTTTAAGCAAGTCCACAGACTCCATACTCAGGGTAGCAGGGGACACAGGGGCAGGGGGCGCGGTACCTGGCATGAAGGAGACATACTCCCGAACACAGGAGCCGCCACGGACCTCTGGGATGAGAGCCGATGGGAGGTTGGTGGTGGTGGTGGCGGGAGCAGCCTCACTAGCTGGCGTTTGCTGGCTGCTGACACCCGCCCCCACAAGAGAGTCATCCTCTGAGCTGCTGTGGTCCTCAGCTGAGGTGGATGGTGCTGAGGACTCCTCAATGTGGCTCCCCTCACCCTCCGTGCCACTGGGTCCCTCCAACTCCTCAGTGGGTGGCCCAGTGTGGCTCTGCGACTCATCCTGTTCCATGGCGCTGTCCCCTCCTGTGCCCGTGGATGTATCTGGATAGAATTAGGAAAACAAGAGCCACATTAGTCGCCTGCGCTGACTGCACACAACACAGTGATTACAGCACATCATAGGGCAAGCCCTGGCACCGTCAGATGACCAATGCTCAAACTGCCCACACTGGTTTACATCGGGCAATTGCCAGTCTGACCGTCAATCATGGCACCCATATCCCTCCTGGACTTGCACCCATATGTCTGTTGCATGTTGGCTGCTAATTCTCCAATGTGCAAACATGCACCACCTACACAGTTGTTGAACTTGCAGGTGAGCATGTAGAAGTGTGTTACTATACACACACATCACATCTCATGCCACTCACTCAGTACAGTTGTCAAGATGAAGGGATGCCCAGAGTCTTAGTTCACATGCTTGTGGTGCCTAGCAGCACCACACACAATGATGCCCTAACGTCCCAATAGTCAATGACACAATGGGGTGCATGGAGCACCTTTGACTCCAATGCAGGATCCCTCTTACCAAGTTCAATGCCCTGGCACAGGCATGCATGGTAAGTCAGTCATCACTGCCACATGTCATAGGGGCAGGGCATCCGGACAACAAGAGTCTACACTGTGTCACAATCATAGGTCATGGCCAAAGCAAAATCTGCAGCTGACAAGTGCACTTGTCCTTTCCCTGCCAAAAACATATTCTGTACTATGATGACCCCACATCACAAAAACAGACATATGAGTGACTGCAAACACAACTCCCTGAACATGAGCACCACATAGTCTGCTGCGAAAGAAACACAGCTACCTGAAATTCACAGTTGCATACAGCATTGTGCACAGTCAAGTGATCACACACCTATCAATCAATCAATCAGATCATTTGTATAGCGCACTACTCACCCGGAGGGTCTCAAGGCGCTGGGGGGGAGGGGATCCGCTACTGCTCGAACAGCCAGGTCTTGAGCTGCTTCCTGAAGGCGAGGTGGTCCTGGGTCAGGCGGAGGTGGATCGGAAGGGAGTTCCAAGTCTTGGCGGCCAGGTAGGAGAAGGACCTTCCTCCAGTGGTGGCTCTTCGGATGCGGGGGACGGCGGCGAGGGCGTGGCTGGTCGATCGAAGCTGGCGTTTGGGAGCGTAGAAGTTGAGGCGGCTGTTGAGGTATCCTGGTCCTTCGTTGTGTAGGGCTTTGTGTGCGTGGGTGAGGAGCCGGAAGGTGATTCTCTTGTTGACCGGGAGCCAGTGCAGGTCTCTCAGGTGTCCGGAGATGTGGCTGCGGCGGGGGATGTCCAGGATGAGTCGTGCTGAGGTGTTCTGGATCCGCTGGAGTCTTTTCTGGAGTTTGGCGGTGGTTCCGGCGTAGAGGGAGTTGCCGTAGTCCAGATGGCTGGTGACGAGGGCCTGGGTGACCGTCTTCCTGGTCTCGGTGGGGATCCATCGGAAGATCTTGCGTAGCATGCGCAGGATGTTGAAGCACGACGAGGAGACGGCGTTGACTTGTCTGGTCATGGAGAGGGAGGAGTCCAGGATGAAGCCCAGGTTGCGTGCGTGGTCAGTTGGTTTGGGTGCGCTGCCCAGGGCGGGGGGCCACCAGGAGTCATCCCAGGCGGAGGGTGAGGATCCCAGGATGAGGACTTCCGTCTTGTCAGTTCAGTTTCAGGCGGCTGTTCGACATCCATTTGGCTACTTCTGTCATCCCTTCGTGCAGGTTGGCTCTGGCGGTGGCGGGGTCGTTAGTGAGGGAGAGGATCAGCTGGGTGTCGTCGGCGTAGGAGATGATGTTCAGGTTGTGCTGGCGTGCGATGGCTGCGAGGGGGCTCATGTAGACGTTGAAGAGTGTTGGACTGAGCGAGGAGCCTTGAGGGACGCCGCAGATGACTTCGGTGGCTTCCGATCTGAACGGAGGGAGGCGGACTCTCTGTGTCCTTCCGGCGAGGAAGGAGGTGATCCACTCCAGTGCCTTCTCCTGGATTCCGACGTTGCTGAGGCGCTGTACTAGGGTACGGTGGCAGACAGTGTCGAAGGCCGCGGAGAGGTCCAGGAGGATGAGGGCCGCTGTTTCTCCGTTGTCAAGCAGGGCTCGGATGTCATCTGTAGCTGCGATCAAAGCGGTCTCGGTGCTGTGGTTGGCCCGGAAGCCAGACTGCGAGAGGTCGAGGGAGCCGTTCATCTCGAGGAAGGCGGCCAGTTGCCTGTTGACGGTCTTCTCGATGACTTTAGCCGGGAACGGGAGCAGCGAGATGGGGCGGTAGTTCTTGAGGTCGGTGGGGTCGGCTGATGGTTTCTTGAGTAGAGCGCTGAGTTCGGCATGCTTCCAGCTCTCCGGGAAGGTAGCGGTGTCGAAGGAGGTGTTGATGATGTCCCGCAGGTGGGGTGCGATGACAGCGTCGGCCTTGTTGAAGACGTGGTGAGGGCAGGGGTCTGTTGGGGATCCGGAGTGGATGGAGTTCATCGTGCGGATGGTGTCTTCGGTGCTGATCGGGGTCCAGGCGCGGAGGGTGGTGGTGGGGGGCGGTGGTTCGGTCGTGGCGTGCGTCGGTTGAGTGCTGAAGTTGTTGTGTATGTCCGCGATCTTGTTGTGGAAGTAGGAGGCGAGGGAGTTGCAGAGGTCTTGCGAAGGGGTGATGTCGTTGTTTCCGGCATTGGGGTTGGAGAGCTCTTTCACGATGTTGAAGAGTTCCTTGCTGTTGTGTGCGTTGTTGTCCAGTCGTTCCTTGAATGCGGTTTTCTTGGTGGCGTGGATCAGCTGGTGGTGTTTTCGGGTGGCGAGCTTGAGGGCAGTCTTGTTGTCCGGTGTTGGGTCTCTGCGCACAGGTATCGTTTCCTATAGTTATATCTCAGATGTCCTGCTAACCCTATAAATTATGGACTCACCAGTCGTCCCAAAAAGGAAGCCACACCACAATAACATAGAGTCAGACACCTGATGGCACATTTCACTAAGCACAATCAGTAGTTTGATACACAGGAGTGTGCGTACAGAGGCTCCCAAAGCCCTGGAGTGGGCATGACTGCCCAGGTAAACCTGAAACAGTGTATAGGCCTGGACAGTAGGCAGGTGTCTGGGCAAGTGTGACACACTTGATATACATACTCCTGAGTCCCCTAAATGGAGTCACCTGCTGCATTGGTGTGTTTTAAATACCCCAGACACATGTGGCAAGTCAGACCAGGAATTGGAACACATATCAAAGGCACACAGAGAACACATGTCAGAAATCAGGCATTGTGCAAACAATTGACCCACCCACGAAGCACACATCAGAGTCCCAGTAACATATGCTGTCCAGAACCTTAAGCCTAGCTGACTTCAGGGACACAGTGCCCAAGTGAAAAAAGTCACAGACTGTAGGGGCCACAAATGTGGATCAAATGAGGAGGGTGCATTACACAATTGAGGGACACGAGTCCAGGACTACAAGACCAATGTAATGTGGAAGTATGACCAGGCCAAAAGACTGCAAATAGCATGTCAGACATAGTTCACAAATTGGGCATGGACTTACTCCCTCCTTGCTGCTGTCTGACCTTCAGTTGCCCATCCAGGTCCTGGAAGACCACCGCCAGAATCCGGAGCATGTGGGGGGTCAGGGTCCGGCGTCTGCCCCTATGGCGAGGAGGCAACAGCTTCAGCTGGACCCTTGCGATATTCCGGGTCCAGCCCCGAAGGTCCTGCCACCTCTTCTGGCAGTTGCAGATCCGGCGCTTGTAGACCCCCACTGATCTTACTGCCTGGGCGATGGTCAGCCAGATCTCTTGCTTCTGGTAGGCATCAACCTGTGAGGATGACAAAGTGAAGAGGACATTACCACACATGCCACATAATTGTGCTGCACACAGTTGAAAATACATGTAGTCATCAGAAAGCTAAAAGAGCTACACAGGTAGTGCACCCATGGAAATGGACATTTGTGCTGCCAGTCTGACATGGTAACATTGCCTGGGAATTAAAAGCTAGCACTACTGCAATTTTGCAGCAGGACACCTGCTCATCACATGTACCTACACACTTTGGGTGCTGAAAGTACTCAGTGCCTATGCTTCCCAACGCTGTGCATACTTCTATTACTGCTAGTCAGACATGTTGCACAATTAGGTAGGCAGTGGACTGCACACTCACCTGCTCCCCTGGTTTCCCATACAGCTTGCAGTACTGTGGGAGGACCCCGTCCAGCAGGGCCTGGTTCTCCTCCTTTGTGAAGGCTGGGGCCTTCTCCAGAGTACGTGCCAATGCAGTAGCCAGAGGATGCAGAGACAGCAGCAGTGGTAGTAGAGATGTGGTCCTGTAGCATGTAGTGCTGGCAAGTGAGCTCTCTGGGGGCCTGCCAGCCTTAAATCAGTGCTGCAGAGGCAGAATCTGTGCCATGTCTCTTTACTGATAGGTCCAACATGGTTGCATTCTATGAATCTGTTCAATCCATGGAATTGTAAGACTCGTACACGTCTTCCGCATCGTGCAAAATGTCACCTTCATGACACCCTAGGATTGCAACATTGTTGTAGGCATCCAACTGAATTTCCAGCGCACGACTCATACAAGTTTTGACTTAGTGTCCGTCTCCATGACAGCCCATAGCCAAGGAGTGTGCACGGCTCGGTAAGCTGACTATACAACGCGTATTTTGAAAATCCACACGCACCCGTCTCCATACGATTAAATAGGCTATGCGTGCGCATGTTTCGGTCCATGCTTGTACAAAGCGTCTGCATAAAAGTTATCCGAGTTGGTTCACATTGCAGTCAATGGCCAAGGTGTGCGCATGGCTTGGTCCAGAACTGCACGATGCGTCTGTTGAAGTCACCCGCGTCGGTTCACACTGCATACGCGCCGTGCAGTCCTAGACCAAGCTTGCGCAGGGCTTGGCCATTGACTGCAATGTGAACCAATGCGGGTGACTTCAATGCATACGCGTCGTGCAGTCAATGGCCAAGGCGGGCGCATGCTCAGTCCATGCATGTACGGCCCGTATGCATTTGTGTCACCCGCGTCGGTTCACATTGCAGGCAATGGCCAAGCTGTGCTCACGGCTCGGTCCACAACTGCACAACGCGTCTCTGTTGAAGTCACCCGTGTCAGTTTACATTGGTGTGACTTGCTGATGGATTCTACACAGAATTACTTTCCAGGGAGTCAGGGGTACACCTACAACACCACAGCATGTGCCGCACTTCATCCCATGGCATGTAAGGCTGCATCACCTATGTGTGTATGGGGGGGCAACATTTGTTTTCTTGTGTGACACTTTGGAGCAGCCACTCCCAGGCTGGGCACGGGTTCATGGGGACCGAATCCTTTTTGTGCTGTGTACTGTGCAACTGTTCAGTTATGGGCATGAGTCATGGACACTGTAGCAGTTTGGATATGTGTATGACCTGTCACGTACACCCTGAGTCCAGGGTGGGATGGTATGTACGATAGAGCAAGGCCCATAGCCACAATTTTCTGTGAGCATGTTGTGTCTTAGATGTCTCTGGTTCCATGTGCCCAATAGGAGTCAGTCTCCACCATGTGCTTTGTTCATCAACATTGATGGTGTGTGTGTGTCTCAGAGATGTCCATGTATGGCCTGCAGAGACCACAGGGGCCACTACCTGTGGGACTCATGCTTTGTTGTGGGGTGTACATGATACGCCATGTCATGCCAGTGTGCATGTGGCAATACAGGGACCATGGCTATCTTCCTGTCATGGAGCTGTGATGCCTGTGAAACATCAGTCCTCACTTGTCACAGTGTTGTTTGTTTTATACGTGAAAACAGTACATAGGTACTGTGCCACAGCCCAATGATTTGCCTTTGCACTCAATGGAACTTATGTACACATGTCTAATTGATATGTGAGATGATGGGCATGAAGGTGTCATGATTTCCCAAATCTCCAGACTTAATTAAGCCAAAGGATAGACTTGGTATATAAAAAACCCGCCCCTTTCCCGTGCACCAGCACCTCATATGTAGTTTAGTGTGTAAGTGTTAGTATAGTGTACATATTTGTGTTTCTTAACTTTGAAAAGCGTTATGCATGAGAGGACATGGCTGCATTGTGGGGTTTCATATTGTGCCTTTGTTTGTTTCAAGACTCGAGAGCGCAGCATTGAGGGAGGCTTTCATGACAGGAGAGTCTCGTAGTGCTTTGGAGCCGCTTTCAGCGTTCGGCTCGCAGCTAAGTTAAACGTGTGCGTGCGCACGTATTTTCTGGGTGCGGTTCATTATTTAAACCGCACCCAGGCTGTTTGAAAACGCTTTGCCTTCCGCTTCTTCTGAAGGAAGGTTCGCGTCTGGAGGCTCTCTTCCCTGCAAGAATAGACAACGCTGGAGACACCTCTCTGGACGACTTCAGACGGCAAGACCTGCATGGGAACAAAAAGACTAAGTTAAGTACTTTAGCTTTAAATAAATAAGGCGCCCATCGCAAGACAGCTGGTGACAAACCTTTTGAACTTTGCTGGTTTCTTCTGGGAAAAGGAACTTCAGGAATAACTTTTGGTAAAAGCTAAAGGCTCTGTTTTTGGATTTAATTCAAAGAAGTTTGGAACACTTGAAAATCGGATTTCAAAGGCATTGCAAGACTTAATATTGTAATGTAATTTGGTGTTTTAATTTGTGTATTGAAGTCAAGATTAAGGAGTCTGGAGTATGTGGTATTTTTCCTCATTGTGTTACAACAGGTTTTGAACACAAGAAATTCACAGAACCCCACGGTATTCATCTTTAAGGAATCATTTGCAAGTAGGTCAAGGCGCTAAAGGGTAATATTGAGAATAAATAAATAGAACATTTATTTAAGTATTCTTTTGTTTTCTCTAGTGATAAACGCAAAAACACAGTAAGCAAAGCTGCAGACAAGAACCTTGACGACTTCACACCTCTACCAAGACCAAGAAATACTGGACGAAGAACAGAACAAGTTTGATCGCAGGTTGCAGTCTAAGTAGAGAACGCTAACCAAACTAATAGAGTAGATCCAGGTTAAGGGAGGGGATTAATAGGAATTAGGAGTCTGTAAGGGCCTCTAGTGAGTTTCATTTGCTTGTTGTTTCGCAGGTCGACAACAAGATTCCTTCACGTCCAGTACCGGCCCGCCTCCCAAAAGTCTAGTTTTATTCTTAGCTGTAAATCTAGAATCAGCAAGTTTAATTGTTAGATTATTGGGAAGTTGGTCCCTTGCGTCTCTGCGAAATCTTCTACGTCGTCCAAGATTTCCAGCACAACTCAAGGTAAGGGACGACGTAGTTTGGCTTTTGACAGAAGGCAAAGCCCACGAATAAATTTCGCCCAGACGCAATGGATCAAGTTTCCTTACAAGAAATAGCAGCTATCTTAAAGGATTTGAGAGGTGAAAATACATCTTTACGTAGAGATATGTCTGCTTTACAAGAGTCTATCCAGCAAAAACCCATTTTGAGACCAGCAACTTTCCTAGGTCCATCTTCTGAGTCTGGAGTTCAAACGCAAATTCAAGTAGTTACTCCGGTTCCCACTCCCTTAGCTCAGCCAGAAAGATTTTTTGGAGACTGTAATAAGTTTTCTATTTTTATGCAGCAGTGTCATTTACATTTTATGGCCAAAAAGTCAGCCTTTCCTGATGACTCTTCAAAAATAGCTTTCATGTTATCTTATTTCGGCGGAGATGCTGCTCTTTGGTCAATTCCCCTAGTGGAAAATGATGATCCAATTTTATATAATTTAAAACAATTTGAACGTGCCTTAAAGAAGATATTTGCTAAACATGTATTCGTGCAGTCAGCCGATAATGAGCTCCTTGGTTTAAAACAAGGATCTTCAGATTTACTTCATTATATTTCTCAGTTTAATCGTTTGGTCCTTGAAGCAAAATGGCCTTATGAGAAAAGAGTCTCCATTTTTTATAGAGGTTTAAGAGATGACCTAAAAGATATGGTGACTCAAATCTTGGAACCTCCTGAGGATATCAATGACTTCATAGATTTAGTGGTAAAACTAAATAATCGCCTAAGTGAAAGGAGGGGAGAAAGAGGAAAGAGTGACCACAAACTTTTATTTGTAAAAGAGAGAAGTTCTACACCTCGAGAAGTCAGTTCTAAATTAGATTCAGATGAACCAATGCAAATAGGTTCAGTTCGGGGTCCTTTGACTAAAGAGGAAAAGGACAAAAGACGTAAGATGAACCAATGTCTTTATTGCGGAAAGACAGGACATTTCGTAAAGGATTGCCCTACTCGACCTTCTAAGGCTAAATCTAAGATTTCAGATATAGCTGTTGTTCAAGAACAATCGGAAAACTAGAATACTCGACGAAAGATGAGGTCAGTTCGTCGAGTGCTATTTCTAATTTGGCCTCTACTGTTCCACCTATAGGATGTAAACATTTTTGCATCATTGTTGAGTTAAGGAGTTTACTTTCCGCTTCAATATCTAAAAGGGTAGAAGCAGTCATAGATTCGGGAGCAACTGGAAATTTCATTGATACTCATTTCTTTTCTCAATTAGGATTTAAATCAGTACCAAAAGATCATCCTGAAATAGTAAGGGCAGTAGATGGTAAGGAGTTGACTTCAGGACCCATCAACAAACAGTCCGAAGTTTTAGAAATGGACAGTTCACCTATTCATAGGGAGAAGATTACGTTTGATATTATTGATGCGCCTCAATTCAGACTGATTTTGGGAATTCCTTGGCTAATTTCACACAATCCACATATAGATTGGATATCCAAGACATTAACGTTCAAGTCCACACATTGCCTAGATCAATGCTTTCTTTTAGAGAAAGCTAAGGACGTAATTCAAGGTTTTGACTTTAATGCCGAATCAACCAGTGTTTTGGCTTTGGAAGGGGTCCCTTCTGTTTACTCGGATCTTACTGATGTGTTTGACAAAAAAAAAGCTAATACCCTTCCACCACACAGGGATTTTGATTGCAGAATAGATCTAGTTCCCGGAGCAACCTTGCCCTGTAGTAGGATATACGCTCTGACGGAGAAAGAAAATTTACACCTCAGAGAGTACCTTGACGAATACCTTGCAAATGGTTTCATTAGACATTCAAAATCACCTGTGTCATCAGCTCTTTTTTTTATTCCAAAAAAAGGAGGTGAGTTGCGCACGTGTATCGATTATAGAGCTTTGAACAATGTGACTATTAAAAACAGGTATCCACTACCTTCGATTCCTACTTTGTTAGATCAAGTTAAAAAGGCTACCATTTATTCTAAATTGGATTTACGCGGGGCTTATCATCTTGTGAGAGTCCGCAAGGGCGATGAGTGGAAAACTGCATTCCGAACTAAGGGGTCGATTAGGATGGCGGACGGAAATGGGTACTGTCCGCCATGGTGGGGGAAATTTTACTCCCGGCTGCGCCGCGGTGATTCCGCGGTTGGGATTAGGATAATCATGTCACGAAACTCCGACCGCGGCGGACGGATCATAACCAACACCGTCCGCGGTGGACGGAACACATCCAACTCCGTCCGCGGCGGACGGAGTCCAATGAACAACCACTGCCGCGGACGGAAATGACCGCGGAAAATAACACATGTACCGCCATACCTGTGAATACTCCGTGGCCGCAATTAGGATAAATCCGCCCGTACCACGGAACTCACAGCCATCCACGTCCGCGGTAGAAAGAATGCTACGATAACCACAGCATCACTGCGGAAGGCCAACACGCACAACATCCCTAGCGGCAAACAAATGTTAGAAAGTGTACCGCAAGTCCAAAGCAAACATACGAACATTGTCAACGCCCCCTCCCCCCCCACACCAACACCAAGCACAAGCCACCATGACACGTCCCAATTATCCAATAATGCACACTAGTCAACACGCCCACTACCACCTGACTGCCAACAACCATTGAGACACGACTATAAAATGACACCCACACGCTACCACAATCCTTTGCATCACAGCATTGCTGCCAGCAAGAGGCCCAATTCGAGATACTGCAAACTCACATAGAAGACACCCACCCACCACCCTACCACACCCACCACACAAACACCCACCACACAAATCCTACACATCACACACCACACACCTGCACCCCCCAACTCACTCAACTCACACACTGAGCACCACACACCATGGCACCCAAAAAAAAACCAAAATTCACGGAGACAGAGTTGAGGGTAATGGTAGATGAAATAATCCGTGTTGAGCCCCACATCTTCGGGGCCCAAGTCCAGCAGACGTCCGTGGCGCAAAAGAACCACATGTGGGACAGGATCGTCACTCGGGTGAATGCGTTGGGGACTGTGCCGAGGACGAAGCATGACATTCAGAGGCGGTGGCATGACCTGAAGACCAGGGTCAAGGGCATCCGAGCTAAAAACTTTGCTAGAGCCAATCATACTGGCGGTGGCACACCCCCGGAGCCCATACCCTACACCGATTGGGAGGAGAAGGTGCTGTTGATACTACACCAGAGAGCCTAGACGGACTTGACGAAGGAGAAGAGACTGGTGAGTACAAACCAAGCACCACGATCAGCACGACATGGTCAGGCTCACACAACTGAGAAGAAACATCTCCTACGCCCCAACCCATGCACGTTGGACACCAACTCACTAACATGTCCATGGCTCCCAACAGGCCCCCATGTTCACGGGGAGGGTGGTGGTGGTGGTGGTGGAGGGTGTGTGGGGTGTGTGAGAGGCCCAAACTACAACTCCCAACAGGCCCCCATGTTCACGGGGAGGGTGGTGGTGGTGGTGGTGGAGGGTGGGTGGGGTGTGTGAGAGGCCCAAACTACAACTCCCAACAGGCCCCCATGTTCACGGGGAGGGTGGTGGTGGTGGTGGTGGAGGGTGGGTGGGGTGTGTGAGAGGCCCAAACTACAACTCCCAACAGGCCCCCATGTTCACGGGGAGGGTGGTGGTGGTGGTGGTGGAGGGTGTGTGGGGTGTGTGAGAGGCCCAAACTACAACTCCCAACAGGCCCCGATGTTCACGGGGAGGGTGGTGGTGGTGGTGGTGGTGGAGGGTGTGTGGGGTGTGTGAGAGGCCCAAACTACAACTCCCAACAGGCCCCCATGTTCACGGGGAGGGTGGTGGTGGTGGTGGTGGTGGAGGGTGGGTGGGGTGTGTGAGAGGCCCAAACTACAACTCCCAACAGGCCCCCATGTTCACGGGGAGGGTGGTGGTGGTGGTGGTGGAGGGTGGGTGGGGTGTGTGAGAGGCCCAAACTACAACTCCCAACAGGCCCCCATGTTCACGGGGAGGGTGGTGGTGGTGGTGGAGGGTGGGTGGGGTGTGTGAGAGGCCCAAACTACAACTCCCAACAGGCCCCCATGTTCAAGGGGAGGGTGGTGGTGGTGGTGGTGGAGGGTGGGTGGGGTCAGTGTGAGAGGCCCAAACTACAACTCCCAACAGGCCCCCATGTTCACAGGGAGGGTGGTGGTGGTGGTGGTGGAGGGTGTGTGGGGTGTGTGAGAGGCCCAAACTACAACTCCCAACAGGCCCCCATGTTCACGGGGAGGGTGGTGGTGGTGGTGGTGGAGGGTGGGTGGGGTGTGTGAGAGGCCCAAACTACAACTCCCAACAGGCCCCCATGTTCACGGGGAGGGTGGTGGTGGTGGAGGGTGGGGTGTGTGCGACAGGAAACAGAAATGTCTACAAATCTATATAACCATGTAATGTCCACATTACTGACCAGCTCTATCTTGTCCCTCAGGTGATCGTCAACTGACTGGGGAAACCAGTACCCGGCCGCCAGCCTCGCCTCCCACACCTACAGGACTCTCTGGTGACGAGGACACAGGCAGCTCCGGTGCGGAGGATGGAGCGGGACCAAGCACGCAGCCAGGGCCATCTGGCTCACAGGGACTCCCGGGACCGACCAACGTCGCATGTGTGACTCCAGCGACACCTGTCTCTGTGATCTGCACAGTCCCCACCACCACCAGTACCACCAGTACCACCAGTACCACCACTACCACCAGCACCACGACTCCTGCCGGTGCCACCCAGCATAACCCAGCGCACGACGCTGGTCCATCGGCCTCACACACAGGCAGGGTGAGTGGGCCACAAACACAGGCAACGGGACATCAGCCAATCAGGCGAGCCACACACCGCCGTGCAGAGGAAGGACAGCTACCCCATCCAGTGGCACAGTCCCTACAAGCCCTTGCCAGGTGCCAGGCGTCATACGACCTGTCCCAGGCAAACGCAGATCGTGCACACCAGGACTCAGTGGACAACACCAACGTCCAGCGCGAAATCTGTGGCATCCTTGGCCAGATGTTGCAGATCATGGGCCAGCAGGAAACGATGTGGAGGGAATGGGTTGGCCGGAACAACCCCCCCCCCTCCACCACGTGTTGTAGCGCCACCGCCACCGTCACCTCCGCCTCCACCGCCACCTCCGCCTCCCCCGCCACCGTCACCTCCGCCTCCACCGCCGCCACCACCACCTGTGCCCCTGGCGACGGATGTGGCCCATCAACAACCTGCCCTCCCAGCTGACTCTGTTCCACCTCAGAGACGGAGGGGCCGGCCGAGGCAGGAAGTGGCTGAGAGCAGTGTTGGAGCGCCATCCACACGCTCCAAGAGGGGACGACCATGACAATGTCACTGCCTGTGCCAGACATTCACCCAGCTAAGTATCCTGTCCCACAGACAATCATTCCCACTGGTCTGCTGGACTACCCTGACACCCCCCAATGTGGTGTCAGCACGGACATTTCATCTGCCATTACCTTCAACTCCAACTCCCTCCACCCCACTTACTTGTAAATATTCACCAGCACAGAAGCACAACCTGTAAATAAATTGCACTTACTCACACAATGATGTTTTGCCTCCATGTTTATTCACATGATTGCCTTCAGAAACAGACGTAAACAGGTTCAGGGATCACAGTCGTACATGATCATGGCGCTGCGGGAGTGACCTAGAGAAAATCAGAGACAGCAAACACACGTCAGGAAACAGATCCACACACATCACAACACAATGCACAGCAACATTACACAAACGACAACCATCACAAAAGCATGGGATGAGAGCACACACATCATGGAGACTTGTATGTCCAAAGACATGAAGACACACATATGTAACCATCACAAACAACACACAGCTGATTAACCCCACATCCACACAACACCAGCAAACATACATGAGGCATTGTCAACCGCCACTAGAGGTAGTTACTCACATTCAAGGGAAGTAGCGATCTATGAGCTGGCGCCTCTGGTCCACACCTTCCTCCTCACCACTATCCTCATCAGTCGACATGGGTGGGATGGGAGGCCGAGGAACTCCTTCGTCTTCAGGGTCCAACAGCAGTTCAATGTCATTGCGTACTGCCAGGTTGTGGAGCATGCAGCAGGCAATCACGATCCTGCATACTTTTCCTGGTGAGTAAGGCAGGGCCCCTCCGGTCTTATCGAGGCACCGAAACCTAGACTTTAGCAGTCCAAAGGTACGTTCGATGACTCTCCATGTCCTTCCATGTGCTTCATTGTACCGCATTTCACCCGCTGTTCTTGGATTACGTAGGGGACTGAGGAGCCAGGGCCGGTTTGGGTAAGCCAAGTCGCCTATGTAGGGGGATGACAGAGACAAACATCACAACAAGATATGGTGGGTACCCCATGCAACACAGAGATCACAAGAGTCCCCACTGCACACTCACCAACAAGCCACGCTTGACCGGGTCGCAGATTTGCCATGAGTCGTGGGACAATGCTGCTCCGCATGATGTGGGCGTCATGTGCGGATCCAGGAAATCTTGCACACACATGGGAGATGATGTTGTTTGCCAGGCACACCACCTGCACGTTCAGCGAATGGAAGTGTTTGCGATTCCTGAACACTTGTTCCCGTGCCCGTGGTGGAATGATAGCGGTGTGTGTGCCATCAATTGAGCCCACAACGTGAGGTATGTGGCCCAGTGCATAGAAATCAGCTTTGACAGCTGGCAACTCTTCCGGCCGTGGGAAATGTATGTAGTCGTTCTTGTACAGCATCATAGCTGTTAAGACATCCCGAAGAACCGTGCTGAACATGGCCTGTGACATCCCCCCGGCATGTCCAACTGTGTACTGAAATGTGCCAGTAGCGAAGAAATGTAGTACCACCATGACCTTTGCAGTGGGTGTAATCGACCCAGGATACGTCCTACGTGGCTGCAGATGAGGAGACAATTGAGCCACAAGCTCCAGCAACCGACGTCGATCCAGCCGGAATTTCCGAATCACCTCCTCGTCAACCATATCCTCCAGCACAGTGTATGGCCGATGCACATTTGGAGCCCTCCTGTGTGGGAGAGAAATGTAACTTAGGTCAACTTACAAACGACGCATACGTGTACAACTCCATCACATGTGAACCTTACTGACAAAACTTCAGTCTTCACCCTAATGTTTAGTAGCCACATCACAGACACACATGCAACTGCATGCACACAAACGATAATTATACACACGCCATGTCATCAAGCACAAATGCCAACACCAATAATGATGTGCATACGGTAATTACATGCATGGTGACACAACGTACAAAACACATACACGGAATGCATGTGTACCACCACCACTGTAGTCACCTCGCCAGAACAAGACACTGACAACAGATGCATAATTTGGCCACACAGCGGTGATGTACTGTGTAGTTGTGAAGATGTAAGAACGTCTGTAGGGTCACACCCGACGTCAACACGTACAAATGCACATCTGTTGCCCATTGTGTGCCGACCGATGGGCATTGTATGGACACACATGCTATATTGTATGACATATGACCTTTCCCTATCACGCTCACATCCCTCATGACGCAACTGCACACAACACATCACGGTGCAGCGTCTGACAAGATAACATAATTGGCGCTGCCATGGCGGTGCTCAACTTCCGCTACTTCCCAAGGGCCATACGCGGCCAGCGTCCCTCTTCCCATTGGCTGCATGTGCAGGGACCGTCACGGGCACACATCGGCAACCGCACGTGCAAGCCTCAGGCACGGATGCTTCAGTTGCAACAATGTTCTATCACTGGCGCCTCCATGGCGGTGCACGTACTCAGCGGGGGAGGTGCAGGCCTATACACCCTGTAGATGTACTCAATGGACATGCCAGTTCATGACCCCCCTTACAGTCACCTTGCATCATCCACCGTACACCGGCCGGAGCGGCCGGGCCTAGGACGGCCGTGCCCGGCCATGAACACAACCGCCGTGCCCGGCCATGAACACAACCGCCGTGCCCGGCCATGAACACAACCGCCGTGCCCGGCCATGAGCACAACCGCCGTGCCCAGCCATGAACACAACCGCCGTGCCAGGCCATGAACACAACCGCCGTGCCCGGCCATGTACAAAACCGCCGTGCCCGGCCATGTACACAACCGCCGTGCCCGGCCATGTACACAACCGCATGGCCGGGCACGGCGGTTGTGTACATGGCCGGGCACGGCGGTTGTGTTCATGGCCTGGCACGGCGTTTGTGTTCATGGCCGGGCACGGCGGTTGTGTTCATGGCCGGGCACGGCCGTCCTAGGCCCGGCCGCTCCGGCCGGTGTACGGTGGATGATGCAAGGTGACTGTAAGGGGGGTCATGAACTGGCATGTCCATTGAGTACATCTACAGGGTGTATAGGCCTGCACCTCCCCCGCTGAGTACGTGCACCGCCATGGAGGCGCCAGTGATAGAACATTGTTGCAACTGAAGCATCCGTGCCTGAGGCTTGCATGTGCGGTTGCCGATGTGTGCCCGTGACGGTCCCTGCACATGCAGCCAATGGGAAGAGGGACGCTGGGCGCATATGGCCAATCGCAAGTAGCGGAAGCAGTGCACCGCAACAACAGGGCCAGTCATTGGCCCATTTCACGATCACGCTTCCAGGGCTGACCAATTGCTGGCGACGTATGCCACTGACACGTGCTGAGGGCCCTATATATGTGTGTTGGCCAAAATGACACTTCCTACCCTGGGGACCAGTGCTGCCTGTTCACCTCGACCTGCTGCTGCTGCTGAGCTGACCACCGACTGCTGCCTGTGACCATCACCTCGACCTGCTGCTGCTGCTGAGCTGACCACCGACTGCTGCCTGTGACCATCACCTCGACCTGCTGCTGCTGCTGAGCTGACCACCGACTGCTGCTCTAGTGCCATACTCCGTGATCTTGCCATGTCGAGAGGCAAAGAGATCCGGTCTCGACCCTTCACCGTCGCGGAGCTTGATGTCCTCGTGGACGGTGTACTCCGCAACTATGGACGCCTCTACGGCGCACCAGGACGGGTGGTAAGTGCAGTGTGGGACATGTTGGTGTGCATGAGGGGGCCAAATAATCACGCCTATTTCTATCTCAGCTGTGTAGTGTGGGCTAGACATATGTTCCTGATTTTGCATGGCTGCTGACAGTTACGTCTTGCCCCTATGTGTGTGACAGGCCACCTGTCCACTGACTTAAACCCTTTTGTCTCCCATCATGGTAGGTCAAGCTGCACCTTCGCAAGGACCTGTGGAGGAGCATAGCACGGGAAGTACGGGCATTGGGGGTGTGCAACAGACGACATACACACTGCCACAAACGCTGGGACGACATTTCCAGGCTGAGCAAGAATGTAGCGGAAGTAACACTGGGCCTGATTCCAAGGACGCCCCGTCTGGCCCGACGCTCCATGACCCCTCTCATGCACCGTATCATTGCAGTGACGCATCCTGAACTGGCCGAACGTCTGAGTGCCGATCAACAGCAAACTAGCGGTGAGCATACTGTCTGTGTCGGAAACCTGTGAGTGCTATGCATGTATTGGTGCACAGACACACTATTGAGTTCCGTGTTGCGTATGTATGTCTGTGATGCCATTTTGGTCCCATTGGGTGGTTCTCATTTGACATCCAGGTCCGCCATGTTGACACGCCACTTGCTTAGTAGTTGAGTGTTGAAGCACATCCCCTAGTGGTCCATGGCCCCATGGCAGGAAATGTGAGGATGACTGGTAGAGGTGGGCCATGTGCAGGATGAGGGCTACAAAATCTTTGTCAGCTATGTAATTTGGCAATCCTGTTCCTTCTGTACGTCAGTCTGCCCATGACTCACACATCTTTTATGTGCATTTCAGCTATGACAGAGGACACTCAGCCACAGACGGTGGAGAGTAGTCGAGGAAATGAGTCCGGCTCAGACTTCGCACACACGCAGACTGACACAGAGGAGGCCAGCGCCGGAGAGGGGGACAGGACCGTCCCTGAGGACTCGCATGTGGAGACACCATCGTCCTCCTCGTCGGACACTCTTGGTGAGCCTGCACTGTTGTCACAGACTGGGAGTGGGCACTCATCACCTTCTGTCGGAAGACAGCACACAGGGCCCACACTTCCGCCAACTGCACCATGTACTGTTCGTGGCCGGAGGAGTAGGGGGAGCAGAGTGGCGTTCGGTGCAGGCACCGCTGCCCCTGCCACGGTGAGCCAAAATGCACTGTGTGCTGAGGCCGTTGATCTGCTGCGACAGCTGTGTGTGGGGCAGACCAATATGACAAATGCTTTCCAGGACCATGATAGGAAGTTGGGGCAGGTGGTGGCATTCATGGAAGGGATGCATGGCGATCTTGCAGGTCTACACAGGACAGTGCAGTCATTGGCAAGCAGTGTGTCGTCTGCAATAGTACAGTCGCATGAACAGGGTGCTACTTCTGTTTCCCCATCTACACCACTGGATGTCTCAGGGGGTAGTGATTATTCTGAGCAGGACTCAAATACAGGTTATTGCACTAGAAGCAGCGTCAGACAGCACGTCAGGGCACGCAGGGCACGCAGGGCACGCAGGGCACAGACCCCATCCCCTAGATCAGCTAAATCTGTTCACGTAGACGACGTCAGATACACTGGAGTACACACACAGGATCCACAAGTGTTGTTGGGGGACATGCCTTCAGGAGCTACACAGGCATTCAACACAAAAGGTACTCCCAAGGCAAGGGATACTCACATGTCCATGGACTGTACCTTGGACAAGGCCAGTGAGAAGACAAAGGCACCTACTAAGAGCAGGGAGACTCCCAAGGGCAGGCCCACAGCAGAGGAAAGGGACACTCCCAAGGACAGTGAGAAGACAAAGGCACCTACTAAGAGCTGGGAGACTCCCAAGGGCAGGCCCACAGCAGAGCAAGGTCCATCTCCCAAGGGCAGGGACACACACAGAGAGCAGGTGTCTACTGGAGACAGGTGCACCACAGACGACAAGTCTGCTGGCAGGAACAGGGCGGCGACCAGGGCACAGGCTACATCCAGAGACAACACTCCACCTAAGGATAAGGCACATCCTACGGACAAGGCATCTAGCATGGACAATGGCGCAATCAAGGACAGGCATACTTCACCCCTGGCTGCACTGAGGCTGATGTTTTCTACTAAACGCCAAACTGATGTCTCCGCGGCGGAGTCCCCCCATACCTCCACTCCCTTCCAGGCCAGTCAGAAGCAGAGGAGGGTGTCCCCTGTAGTTGCATCCCCCATTACACATGATTCCGAGTCCAGGCGGCAGGCACAGAGCAAACGACAAGCAGGCTCCAGCACGTCCCCAGAAACCAGATCCCCGGCAGCAGATGCTCCACCTATGGTGGGTGGTGATTCTTTGGAGTCCCCACCACTTGGCAGTCCTGTCCTGTCCAGGGTGCACTCACACATCCCTAAGAAATGCAGACACACACCATTGACACCTGCCAACCCCGATTTGGCTCTAGGTCAGCTATCCCCAGCTCCCAGGCCCACCCTGCCTCCTGGCCCATACAGCCCTGTGGCTCATCATTTCAGTTGTCCCAGTGGCGCTGGTGCAGTTGACTCTCATGTATCAGATGGTGACACAGTGTCAGTTGTGCCCTCTCCTGTTGCAGGTCCTGGCAGTGTATCTGGGTCTATGGCTCACGTGTCAGTTAGAAGATCTGTGGCTGTGTTGCACACTCCTGTTTCTGGTGCTGGCAGTCTGTCTGGGTCAGTGGCTCACGTGTCAGTGACTACATCTGTGGCTGTGTCTCACACTCCTGTTGCTGGTGCTGCCAGTGTGTCTGGGTCCGTGGCCCATGTGTGTGTCACTCGGGCTGTGGCTGTGTCTCACACTCCTGTTGCTGGTGCTGCCAGTGTGTCTGGGTCCGTGGCCCATGTGTATGTCACTCGGGCTGTGGCTGTGTCTCACACTCCTGTTGCTGGTGCTGCCAGTGTGTCTGGGTCCGTGGCCCATGTGTGTGTCACTCGGGCTGTGGCTGTGTCTCACACTCCTGTAGCTGGTGCTGCCAGTGTGTCTGGGTCCGTGGCCCATGTGTGTGTCTCTCGGGCTGTGGCTGTGTCTCACACTCCTGTTGCTGGTGCTGCCAGTGTGTCCGAGGCAGGTAGTTCACGCAGTCCCCCTGATTCTGTGATGTGAGGTGCTGAACACTTCACTCAAATGTTATTTCACATGGTGTGTCCATTGAGACCTGCGTGGCACTCTTGTGGTTCCTGTGACGGGTTGGTAGGGACACGTACTTGTGCAGCCTATGATGTACCTGCTCTGTACTGCACAATGCCCTGTTGAAGCTCTGATACTGCATTCTGCCCTCTCGTTACCTGCCTATGATGTACCTGCTCTGTACTCTACAATGCCCTGTTGAAGCTCTGATACTGCATTCTGCCCTCTCGTTACCTGCCTATGATGTACCTGCTCTGTACTCTACAATGCCCTGTTGAAGCTCTGATACTGCATTCTGCCCTCTCGTTACCTGCCTATGATGTACCTGCTCTGTACTCTACAATGCCCTGTTGATGCTCTGATACTGCATACTGCCCTCTCGTTACCTGCCTATGATGTACCTGCTCTGTACTGCACAATGCCCTGTTGATGCTCTGATACTGCATTCTGCCCTCTCGTTTACTGCCAATGATGTACCTGCTCTGTACTGCACAATGCCCTGTTGATGCTCTGATACTGCATTCTGCACTCTCACGTGCTGCCTCTGATGGACCTGTTCTGTGCAATGGACTGTTGATGCACTTAGCCCCTCTCACGTGCTGCCTCTGATGGACCTGTTCTGTGCAATGGACTGTTGATGCACTTAGCCCCTCTCACGTGCTGCCTCTGATGGACCTGTTCTGTGCAATGGACTGTTGATGCACTTAGCCCCTCTCACGTGCTGCCTCTGATGGACCTGTTCTGTGCAATGGACTGTTGATGCACTAAGCCCCTCTCACGTGCTGCCTCTGATGGACCTGTTCTGTGCAATGGACTGTTGATGCACTTAGCACCTCTCATGTGCTGCCTCTGATGGACCTGTTCTGTGCAATGGACTGTTGATGCACTTAGCCCCTCTCACGTGCTGCCTCTGATGGACCTGCTCTGTACTGCACAATGCCCTGTTGAAGCTCTGATACTGCATTCTGCCCTCTCGTTACCTGCCTATGATGTACCTGCTCTGTACTCTACAATGCCCTGTTGAAGCTCTGATACTGCATTCTGCCCTCTCGTTACCTGCCTATGATGTACCTGCTCTGTACTCTACAATGCCCTGTTGATGCTCTGATACTGCATACTGCCCTCTCGTTACCTGCCTATGATGTACCTGCTCTGTACTGCACAATGCCCTGTTGATGCTCTGATACTGCATTCTGCCCTCTCGTTACCTGCCTATGATGTACCTGCTCTGTACTCTACAATGCCCTGTTGATGCTCTGATACTGCATACTGCCCTCTCGTTACCTGCCTATGATGTACCTGCTCGGTACTGCACAATGCCCTGTTGAAGCTCTGATACTGCATTCTGCCCTCTCGTTACCTGCCTATGATGTACCTGCTCTGTACTCTACAATGCCCTGTTGATGCTCTGATACTGCATACTGCCCTCTCGTTACCTGCCTATGATGTACCTGCTCTGTACTCTACAATGCCCTGTTGATGCTCTGATACTGCATACTGCCCTCTCGTTACCTGCCTATGATGTACCTGCTCTGTACTGCACAATGCCCTGTTGAAGCTCTGATACTGCATTCTGCCCTCTCGTTAACTGCCAATGATGTGGCTGCTCTGGTGCCCACTTTGCCCATGCTCACGCATACACTGTGATTATACCCCTATTTTGTACAATAAAGGTCGTCTATCAAGTCTCGTGGTCTGTCGTTGTCATTCCTGCTTGCGTACTACAAATGTGTATTCGTATATGCTTCTCATCAGTGGTTTCGGTAACATGACACTCCCCCTCCCTACGTCACGTCCCTTGCTGGTATTCCCCTCCAGACAGCCAATGGTTTGTGCCTTACCTGCGTCGTCGTCCATAGTGGGCCATGACTAGGACGTGGTGGATCGCGAAGAGCATCGGGAAAGCGTGTAGCGCTGGGTCCATGGTGGTGGTCAGCTTGCGGTGGGTATCTCTGCTATGTCACCTATGTTCGCTGTGGGGATTCCGCCGTGTTCAGACAGGTTGTTTTTCCGCTGCGGTTTTATGTGTGTTTTCCGCCATCTTGATTTGGGGGACGGTCTTAGACGTCAGTACGTACGGCGGGGCCTCCGGATGTGTTCCGTCCGCCACGTGGTCGTGTGTAGTTCGGCGGCGGTGCGTGCTTTTCCGTCGCGGACGGAAATTTGACACGTTTTCCTATCCTGATATGGCGGACGGAGTATCCGCGGCAGGCGGACACGGAAAAGGGTTTTTCCGCCTACTCCAGGGCCGCGGTGGCTCTTCCGTCCGCCATCCTAATGAGCCCCTAAGTTTGGCCTCTTCAAATACCAAGTGATGCCATTCGGACTTTGCAATGCTCCAGCTGCTTTCCAATTTTTTATAAATGAAGTGTTACACGAATTTATTGACGTTTGTTGTGTCGTCTATATAGATAGTAGTATCATAGCTTTATTTCGATATATTAGACATATCATCAAAAGCATTACAACACAATAAGAATTATTAAAAATACAATACATTTTAACATTTGATCCTCACTTACAAATAAGCAATTTGACACTAGCTAAAAACATAAAAATAACAGTAAAACATACATAACAGTGTTTCAACAGCTCTTTAGCAAAAAGAACAAATACAACTCGGAGGTATTATGTGGCTAGTACAGTTCGTAATTAATAGAGACTCAATTGCCTGGCGGATCTAATTCGCCATGTCCAGCCTAAGAATATATAGATGACATTTTGATTTTTTCTAATTCAGAAAAAGAACATGTACAGCAAGTTCGTGCTATTCTTCAAAAATTGCTTTCTAATTCCCTATTCGTAAAACTGGAAAAAAGTCTATTTCATGTTTCAAGAGTAGAGTTTTTAGGTTATGTCATCAGCCCTAGTGGAATTGAAATGGACCCCAAAAAGGTAGAAGCGGTAGATTCTTGGCCCAGTCCCACTTCTGTAAAACAGGTTCAAAGCTTTTTAGGCTTTGCAAACTTTTATCGCCGCTTTATTCAGAATTTCTCCCAGGTCATCACTCCTATTACCAAATTACTGCGAAAGGGAGTAAAGTTTGTCTGGTCTGACCAAGTAGAAGATGCTTTTCGTGACCTAAAAAAGAAGTTTACGTCTGCTCCAATTTTAAGTCATCCAGATCCCAGTCAACCTTTTATAGTGGAGGCTGATGCTTCACAGTTTGCACTTGGGGGAATCTTATCACAAAGAGACACCAACACAGGTCAAATGCATCCTATTGCTTATTATTCCAGGAAATTGTCTCAAGCTGAATTGAATTATGCCATTGCAGATAAGAACTCTTGGCGATAAAAACAGTTTTTGAAGAATGGCGTCACTACTTGCTTGGTGCTCGTCACCCAGTAACAATTTATACAGATCATAGAAAACCTTCAAGCTTTAAGATCAGTAAAGGCTTTATCAGCCAGACAGTTGAGATGGTCGATGTTTTTTAATGATTATAATTTTGTGATCACATATCGTCCAGGAAAAGAAAACCTAAAGGCAGATGCCTTATCTAGGATTGGAGACAATGTAATTGAACCTCCTCTAGAAGTCCAACCTGTTATACCTACATCTTGTTTTCAAGCGAGTCTATCTATTTGTGATGTAATAACTGACATTAGAAAAGAATTAAAGACAAAAGAATTTGACGAATGGAGGAAGGATCATCCTTTTCTTCAAGAAAGAGACAATCTGATTTTCATGCATGATCTTATATTTGTAACTACAGAGACTATCAGGAAAGATATACTACATTTTCACCATGACACTTCTTTAACTGCTCATCCAAGCATTGTAAAAACGTATGAACTAATCAAAAGAACGTTCTGGTGGCCATCCATGTTTAAAGATGTACAAGCTTTTGTTGAAACTTGCAGTGTTTGTATCCAGAACAAACCTTCTCACCAAGCACCAAGTGGTTTGTTGACTCCACTTCCTATACCACCACATCCATGGCACACTATCTCTTTAGATTTTATTGTAGAGCTACCAATCACGAAAAAGGGCTATTCGACCATTCTAACAATAGTTGATCAGTTTTCTCGTATGGCTCATTTTGTTCCTTTAAAAAAGTTGCCAACTGCTATGGAGTTAGCCCATCTTGTTATGATAAACGTCATACGTTTGCATGGAATCCCATCAGTAGTTATTTCCGATAGGGGTTCACAATTTATTTCTCGGGTTTGGCAAAACTTGAGTTCCCTCTTAAATATGGAGGTCCGATTATCATCAAGTTACCATCCTCAAACTGATGGTTTAACTGAACGCACCAACCAAACCATTGAACAATTCATTCGTTGTATGTTAACCAATGTAGATGAAGATTTGGTCAGACCTGTTAAGTCAATTGGAGTTTGCCTATAACAATGTGGATCATTCTTCTTTAGGAATGTCTCCATTCTTTTGTAATTTCGGTTATCATCCTAAAAGTTTTCCCAAAGAGATTAAAGAAATCAATCCAGTACCAACTATTTCAGAATATGTTTCTAAATTATCTTCTATCCAGGAACAAGCTGCTTTCAAATTGGCGCAAGCAAAAGAAAATCAGAAAAAATCTGCAGACAAACATAGGTCCTTACAACCAACTTACTCACCAGGGGATAAGGTTTGGTTAAGTACCAAAAATTTAAGAATAAAGGGAAACCGAAAATTTAACCCTTAATTTATTGGTCCATTTTCAATAGACAAAGTGATAAATCCAGTTTGCGTCAAATTGATTCTCCCCTCAAAATATCAATTTCATCCAGTGTTTCATGTTTCCTTGATCAAACCCTTTCATCCTCAAACTCGTTTCATTCAGCCCCCGTCTTCTATTATTGTAGATGGAAATCCTGAATTTGAGGTAAAGACAATTTTAGACTCAAAACGAGTTCAAGGAAAACTTTTTTATCTTGTAGATTGGAAAGGTTACGGTCCTGAAGAAAGATAATGGGAACCATTGGAAAATCTAAAACATGCACCTAAATTAGTTAGAATCTTCCATATCCGTCATCCAGACAAACCTAAACCTATTTCACCCGTATTAGGGGGGATCTTGAGGAGGGAGTACTGTCATGATTTCCCAAATCTCCAGACTTAATTAAGCCAGAGGATAGACTTGGTATATAAAAAACCCGCCCCTTTCCCGTGCACCAGCACCTCATATGTAGTTTAGTGTGTAAGTGTTAGTATAGTGTACATATTTGTGTTTCTTAACTTTGAAAAGCGTTATGCATGAGAGGACATGGCTGCATTGTGGGGTTTCATATCGTGCCTTTGTTTGTTTCAAGACTCGAGAGCGCAGCATTGAGGGAGGCTTTCATGACAGGAGAGTCTCGTAGTGCTTTGGAGCCGCTTTCAGCGTTCGGCTCGCAGCTGAGTTAAACGTGTGCGTGCGCACGTATTTTCTGGGTGCGGTTCACTATTTAAACCGCACCCAGGCTGTTTGAAAACGCTTTGCCTTCCGCTTCTTCTGAAGGAAGGTTCGCGTCTGGAGGCTCTCTTCCCTGCAAGAATAGACAACGCTGGAGACACCTCTCTGGACGACTTCCGACGGCAAGACCATGGAGAAGTGTGGCTCAGGGGTTAGAGGCGGCAGACCCGGAAGCTGAGATCGGTCCTGGACCAGGGTTCAATTCCCCGCCTCGGCGGGTCTTGGGCTAAAAATTCCACGGACTCGACAATTCTCGCCCCGGTGCCTCCTCGACTCACGGGTTCACACTCTGCGACTCTGGGCAACAGCTTGCTTAATCTCCACAACGGCCCCTCGCGGCGGGATGCCTGACTTTCACCTTGTGGATACCCTGCTATCTCACAGGGGAATATCAGGAAGGGTTCCCTAAGCAAGCGCCGGGAAACCCACTGCGGGTAGCTGTGCGCTATATAAGCTCAACTACATTTACATTTACAGACCTGCATGGGAACAAAAAGACTAAGTTAAGTACTTTAGCTTTAAATAAATAAGGCGCCCATCGCAAGACAGCTGGTGACAAACCTTTTGAACTATGCTGGTTTCTTCTGGGAAAAGGAACTTCAGGAATAACTTTTGGTAAAAGCTAAAGGCTCTGTTTTTGGATTTAATTCAAAGAAGTTTGGAACACTTGAAAATCGGATTTCAAAGGCATTTCAAGACTTAATATTGTAATGTAATTTGGTGTTTTAATTTGTGTATTGAAGTCAAGATTAAGGAGTCTGGAGTATGTGGTATTTTTCCTCATTGTGTTACAACAGGTTTTGAACACAAGAAATTCACAGAACCCCACGGTATTCATCTTTAAGGAATCATTTGCAAGTAGGTCAAGGCGCTAAAGGGTAATATTGAGAATAAATAAATAGAACATTTATTTAAGTATTCTTTTGTTTTCTCGAGTGATAAACGCAAAAACACAGTAAGCAAAGCTGCAGACAAGAACCTTGACGACTTCACACCTCTACCAAGACCAAGAAATACTGGACGAAGAACAGAACAAGTTTGATCGCAGGTAGGAGTCTAAGTAGAGAACGCTAACCAAACTAATAGAGTAGATCCAGGTTAAGGGAGGGGATTAATAGGAATTAGGAGTCTGTAAGGGCCTCTAGTGAGTTTCATTTGCTTGTTGTTTCGCAGGTCGACAACAAGATTCCTTCACGTCCAGTACCGGCCCTCCTCCCAAAAGTCTAGTTTTATTCTTAGCTGTAAATCTAGAATCAGCAAGTTTAATTGTTAGATTATTGGGAAGTTGGTCCCTTGCGTCTCTGCGAAATCTTCTACGTCGTCCAAGATCTCCAGCACAACTCAAGGTAAGGGACGACGTAGTTTGGCTTTTGACAGAAGGTGACATATGTGTCCATACCCAACAGGACACACCTCAGTTCATTGTGTATTTCTATGATGTATCATGTAATATTTTGCAAGGTCAGTGCCACATGGGTCAAGGAATGTAAAGTCTTACTTTGCCCATCTCTGTACTGCAGGGCACCAGCAGTCCATAGACCATTCCCTGACCTTGAAACCATGGTAGAACGCGACAGCATCCGGCGGTACTACTTCACCAGGACACTGATTGATGAGTTGGCGGAGCAGTTGGCGTCACATCTGCTACCTGGCCAGACATACCCTATAGCACTGACCCCAAAGGTAAAGGTGATGGCAGTCCTGCACTTCTTCGCTACCGGCACATTCCAGTACACTGTGGCTACTGCTGGTGGGACGCACAAACTATGTTCAGCCGTGTGCTTTGTGATGTCTTTGAGGGGATGTTGCATTTCCTTGACTTGTACATCAGGTTTCCTACCCTGGTGAAATCACTGACATAAAGGATGCTTTTTATAGACTGGGGAGGATGCCGAACATCATTGGACAATTGATGGGACACATGTGGCCCTGATACCAACATGGGCACATGAGCAGACATACCAGAACAGGAAACATTTCCATTCCATTAATGCTCTGGTGGTGTGACTAACGGACATGTGTATCACACATGAGTGTGTATATTTCCCCGGTTCTGAGCACAATGCCTACGTCATGAGGAGTAGTCACATCCCGAGGTTGATGGCACAGATGCCAAACCAGCGTGCCTGGCTTGTTGGTGTGTATTGTTTACCATTGTGTGTGTTTGGCAATGTTGTATCCCACCCTCTTACAAGACTCAACTAATGTGCTATTCTTTGTATGTAGGTGACTCTGGATACCCCAACATGCCGTGGTTGCAGACACCCCTCAGGAACCCTGTGACAGCAGCCGAGATGCACTATAATCAGGCACATGTTCGAACCAGGAGAGTGATTAAGCAGACCTTTGGTCTCCAGAAAAGTCGCTTCCGCTGCCTGGACAAGACTGGAGGGGCCCTCCCATATGAGCCTGCAAAGGTGTGCAAGATTATCATTGTATGCCTCACGCTACACAACATGGCAGTGCTGAAGAAGCTGCCTCTCATCCAGAATGACGATGACCTACATCTGCCACCTGTGGAGGATCCAGGCCTGGGCCACGTGCCAGTGATGATGATGATGATGAGAGTGACGTCCCCACACAGCTCATCAACAACTTTTTCAGCTGAATGTGAGTTTACAGGGTTGTTATGTCAAGGTATTGAGTTAGCCTGAGATGTGTTGGTGCTGCTCAGTGGCTGTTTGAGTTTGTCTGTGTGGTACTTAACTGGATGCATGCAGTGATGTGACCTGTCAGATGGTCTGTAGTCCACAATAGTGTCGACATGCTAACTTGTTTCTGTGTAGGTTTCTTGGGAAATGTTTTGTGCTTTTGAATTGCATTTTTATCCTGTTCTGATGTGCTTCTGACTGTCTTATGTCTGTCCTCCCCAAGGTCCTTTGCCTGTTGCTTGGTCAACTCTGACACCCAACAACCAGAATCCAATTCCATGGAGGAACTTCTAGTATCCCATCATGTGATGTACCACACACCCCTGAAGCTCAATTCTACAACACTTGGTCACCGTGTGCTCACTGTCACGTTGAATTACCTTGCAACTGTTGTGTAATAAACTCGTTGCTGATGTGTAATGAACCTGTGCTTCACTTACTCATGTGTGTTGTCTGTCTTCACACATCTGACTGACATTTGCTTACCTCACCTGTGGGCTTGTTACCACTGAATAGGTGTGGTGTCTGTGCATTCCATTGTATTTCTAGGAAACATCTTTGTAGGCAACGTGTCACATGACCATGGTGAGTATGTGTTGTGGTGCCCTAGTGGTGTGTCTCCCTCATATGTGTCACATCAACATGAGTCCAGGGCCGGACTTTTAAGTCCGGGCACCGGGCAATTCCCCGGTAGGCTGGATGGGGTGGGGGCCAGTTTTGTGCCAGGGGGCCGGTTTTGTGCCAGGAGGGCGGTTTGGAATTGGACCCTGGCCCTGGTGACGGTCCGTGACCTTGACTGAACAAGTTAGTTTAGTAGCAGCTAAATCTGCTGCATAATTAATGCAATGTGCTTAACGCTGGCAGTATTCCATGTATAATTTCATTAATAAATGCGCCTGCTGCTGCTAAGGCAAATCCATGGCGTGCACAGCTCGCAGATGTCTCCTCTGCCCGGCCCCCACGTCTGTCCGCGGCCGGGAAGCCGAGGTATAGTTCACCCCTTAGGGTGGGGTCTGGATTTTAAGATCATACGCATTGGGGCCGGGCTCGAGCTTGTGATCACAGAGGCAGAGACGGGTCGACAGAGAAAAAGAGAGAGGCACGAAATGTATTTATTTATAGCCCCCTGGCCTCCTGTCTGCAGGTGAGTCTAGTCAGGACCGTCCGGTCCAGTTGTTTAAGTTGCAATCCATGCAGCGAGTGTCTGGCCTGCATGCTGTTGTAATCAGGATTCAGCATGGGGCAGGGCACTGTCTGGGCTAGGGTGCTGGGCTGGATTCGAATTCGAAATTAAAAGCAAAAGGCCTTGTTAGGGCTGTGATCGGGACGGGCAGGGCAGGGACAGGGCTGCTTCTCACTCTCTTTCCGCTCCTTTCTTTGATTTGCTTCCCTGTGAAATGGAAACAAAAAAGAAAGACACTTTTGCTGGAAATGAGTATTTTTCTGACATTTAAATTCCAAAGTGCAGCATCAATTTCTATTTAGAACGTGAAAATTGTTATAGTTTGCCCACTTAATTCCTTGTTTTCGTATTGGAACACTCTTCCAGAAAAGCGAAAATAAGTATTTTTTTAGAGAATATTTAGTAGTCACTAGTGGTTCGATGGAGCAAAGATCCATTCAAAGCAATTTGTGAATGGGGCAAGCAGGCCCCTCATGTCTGAGTTCCCGAATCTTTCTTTATTCTCTTTCACGGTCTATATCTTTGCACTTCCACCCACTCTGATGTGGGCTGCTATGTACAATTTTGTTATACAGCTGGTATTATATAATACATCATGAGGATATTTGTAGGTTGAAGGCCCTTATTTCTTTCCGATTTTTCTTATTAACTAGTGCTCGTTGTTATTTGTGTTTATAAAAATCATTCAAAAGACAATATTCGCTGGGTGGGACATATGGCTAAGCTCAGGGCCGGACTGGGAATCTATTGATTTATGGGTGGCGTGCTGGCACTGTAGTGTCTGGGCAGTGGGCCTGCCCTGGGCCTAAGGCCAGGGACACGACTCTCGAACGGGCTGGGGCTGGCCACAAATTTTAAAACCAAAAGGGGCCTAAGGAAGGAAGGGGCAATGGGGCTTTTAGGCCCCAGCCTGGTTCCGCAGCACAGTGGCACCGCACTGGCTTTTATTTGTTGTTGCTTAATTTGAATGTGAGCAGCAGGGAGCGAGGTGGTGGCTGGCCTCAGGCTCAGGCCTGGCACTGCAGCCAGCACGGGTTTAAGATTATCGCCTACTGCCTGACACTGAAAGCCACAGGAGTGAGTGACTGTACAGTTCTGATTGACAGTCTAGTTCACGGTGCGGTTTGCGTCCCCTGTCTCTTTCCTCTCCTTTCTTTTATTTACTCCCTGTGAAATGGATCCAAAAAAGAAAAACACTTTTGCTTGCAATGTCGTATTTTTCTGTTATTTTAATTCCAAGGTGCAGCATCAGGAATAAAAAGTTAAAAATATGATAAAATAACTAAATAAAGTGAGGCAGAGTGGTAGCAAACTGGCCAGATTGATTGTATTTACACCTAAACACATTAGAGTCACTTTTACAGAGTTTGCCAGTAAAGCGCTATTTTTATTTTCTGCAATGTGTGGATTAGAAAACAAAATGTGTACTGCAGCTCTGCGTCCAGGAATGTGATCTTTTTTTACCATACTGCTTACATTTTGTAAGGATATAAGCATGGACATTAAAATGAGTCCATTCAGGGCCCTGTAGTCATGTCCTCAACTTTTCAGGCCAAATCACTCACTGATTTCGGAATAGTGAGTGTAAAAGCTCTAAGCTAATCATGTTGTTCCTGCTTACATTTCACATGGTTTGCTAATTTTGCATTCCCTATGAGTGTTTGCTTTTTTAGAATGTTGTTTTTTGTTTTTTTTGTAGCCCACATATTGCTCTTGTTGTCTAGTGTGTCATTTAAATTGAGCTGCATACAGGTGTTTAAAGTCGGTAACAATTGGGTTGTAATTGAAGGCAGTGTGAGTTTTTCTCAGTGGGGCAGTATGGTGTTCAGTGGGGGAGAGGATGTGGCACTATGGCCAGAGCTGCTGAATTTGGCACTGGGGAACCAGGTTCAGCCTTAATAACCAGTCCATCAGACCACTCTCCTGAGTGAGCACAATCCTATGCTAGACCTTAGAAGGCTTCGCAAGACCTTAGAAGCCCTGGCGTGTTAACACCAGCAGGTGGACCCTACAGTGGCAAGTGTGGTTTAACATTCAAGGCTTGTCCACCCCAATCCATACTAAAGTTCACCTCAGTCTTGCGGGCATGCCTATGAAACAGCACACCCTAGAACAACAGTGACGCTGCCACTGAGGTCACAGGACCCTTGAGAAGGGCCAGCTCTAGGGCAGTGCGACTGGTGTGACCGCACCGGGTGCTGACTTTGGGTGTAGGCATTATGCCTTCTTCCTGGCCTCGAGCAATTTTCGGCATCAATAAAAATATCATGATGACTCTGGTGTTTAATGTTCTTCCTCAAATGAGATCGGAATTTTGTCTAGTGGAAGTTTTGACTCATGGAATGGTATCTTAGAGGGTTAATGTGCCTGCTGCAAAGAACATGTACCATGCAGATCACAAAGTGCACATTATTTAAATTGGTCAGTGGGCTACTGCTTTTGTCAGAGAGCCCCTATTGTTACTTGCAGTTAATAAGTTAAAATTCTAACATAGAACAGTGAGCTATTAACTGTCATGTAAGAGCTGCATATAAACTGCAAGGTATAAATTAGAGCATTATGTTTTCCCCCCAGTCTTTGATTATCCTAAATGCTTCTGAGAGAGAGTGTGTTATGGTGAATTGAGGGGCACTGTTAAAGGGTGCTAGTGGGAGAACCCATGACAGAGGTGGTCATTGCGGGGCAATAACAAACATTAATGCACAGGACACCACCAGTGCTAAGGCCGGCCCTGCCCTTGAAGGCTGTCTGTCTCATGAGTGGGATGTATGACGGTACCACGTGTTCGTTTTACAACGCGTACCGTTACAACGCTACTTTTACCACGTAAGTCGTTACCACGACTTGCGTGGAGGGGCGCTGGATAGTACATTTTTTAATTTACTATTCCAACTCCAGTCCCCGTGGACTCTAGGGAAGGAGTTGGATAGTAAATTAAACAATTTACTATCCTGGAGCGCCCCCCAGCGCAAGTCGTGGTAACGACTTGCGTGGTAAAAGTAGCGTGGTAACGGTACCGCGTTGTTAAAAATGCGTGGTAACCGTTGCATACCGAATCGGTACCTCCATTGGGCTTGTTTCAGAAGTAGTTACTGCAACTAATCAGGGATCTGAAATGCAGGATTTGGCTGCAGCGTAATGCAGTATGTGTCCTGATATTTTATTATTTTTGACATTTGTACACATGCTAACAGCCTCTGGAAAGATTTGGCCTCATTAGTGCCAGTGGAACATACAAATGCATCAGTGAGAAAGGTGACCAGTCAACCTTTGCAATAAGCCATCCACTCCGCAGCAACACAAGTCACATTTATTATTAACTTTTGATACGTTTGAGCTTTAAACAATTTATTAGTTTAAATGGTTAGATCATGCAGCAGATCTTGCATTATGAGGCAAATAGGCAGGGCTATAATTATATAGAAAACATTTGCAAACTAGGATATTTTGCCATTCGTGTTTGAACTGCTGTTGTGGAACAGGGGAGAAGTGCTGATGACAGAAACTCCATGGCTCGGCGACAAATGGCTTGTGCTTCCACATTTTATCGTATTTGGGACATTCTGTGATTAGAAGCACATCCCACTTTGTGAATGTATTTTAATGTCAATAACTCATTATAACCCTAAATAATCATGTGTATCCATTGGTTGATTAAACTGGGCCGTGAAATGCCAAATAAATATTAAAAATTGGGATGTTTACGCATTCTTGCCACACCTCTGGCTCTGCCCACTGATCCAATTCTTGGGCTATTCCCGCCCTCTGATTCTCCGCCCACAGTTCCTCTACTTTTTTTCCCCCACTTTTTTCCCCCCACTTGGTAACCTGGTGCTCTTTAAGGTCATCATCTTCTATTTACTGTGCTCACGAAAGTTGATACAATTGAATATGCAATGAAAAATGTGCTGTAAAATTCACCATTTTGGTCTGTTGTTTTGCAAAATTTTCTTGGGGGAGAACCCCCCCAACCCCCTCTATTAGCGGTCGGGCTTGCTCGCTGCGCTCACTCGCTACGCGCCGGACGGGGGCTGGTCTGGCAAAACTTGCCAGGGCTGCTTTCAGCTCCCAGTCCGGCCCTGCATGAGTCACATAACGGTAATAACATTACTGTAGTAGTTGGTATGCACTGTGTTCTTCGGCAGATCATCATCTCCATGACACATACCAAGTTTGAATCACAACATAGGCAAGTATAGTATAATAGTGAGTTTATTTACATACATGTGTGGATATAGTGCACAGGATTGTGGGTGCTGTACATAAGATTTGGAAGATGAGTTTGAAGTCTTGGTAGATGAAATATCCAGAGTAAAGTCCACATTCATCTGCTACATTAGAACAACATGAACCCTCCATGTCACGTTGGGGAGTTGTGTCATGTGCAACAAGGTGAACGCTTTGCACACAAAGGCCAATATCCAAAACAGGTTCTGGGTTCCTGGGGGATGTGCATGGACATCTGGGGCTCACTTGTCTTTCTTCGGACGATCCCTCTTCTTCTTCTGGGGGGGATCCTCAAATGCAGTCATCTGCGGTGCATTGGACTCTCCACCAAATTCATCCTCCCTCCCTGTGGCATTTGCAGATCTTGCAGCAACAGATGTCGTGGGCACACAGGGAGGTGTGGACATATTTGTGCTGATCTGGCGGAGACAAGTCAATATGTCACTCTGCACCGCCGTAAGTTTGTCCCAGTTGGCCTCCATGCGTGCATGACGGCCAGCCTGCTCCTGTTGCATGTCCTTGAGGATCCCCACTACCTGGCCAAATCCTCAGGTACTATCCTAGTACGCATCAATGATGCGTACCAGTTGGGGGTCATCATGCAGTCCAGACCCCCTCTGCAGGCACTGACCTCTGCCTTCCACCCCTCTCACCACCCCAAGCCATACGGGCAGGACCTACGGTGGTTCGCCCAGGGGACCCGTGGCCCCCTTGGGGGTTGCTAATGGTGGTGTTGTCCATAGCTTCCTGGATGGCCGGTTTCCCTGTGATGTTTGAATTCTTTGTCCTAGGTCTGTCTGTTTTGGGGGTGGGTGCTCGGTCTGTTGCCAGACGTTGTAGGCGTGGGTGCAAATGTTTGTGCTGCTGGGGCTGCAGATGTCTGTACTGCTGGGGCTGCATGATGACTGACACCGGGGATGCCAGGTTGTTCTTCGTCATCCGAAGAGGACAGAGCCAGATCCACATCAGAGAGCTCATCCACCACCAGAGTCTGTGACAGGGACTGCTCTTCACTTGCTGCTGTGTCCCCAGCACCACCTGTGTTTGGCAGAGACACACATTGTCAGTTATGTTACTACAAGCATCAATGGTTCACATATGGATTTAGCAACGGGGGAGGAAGAAGTACTGATCCATTCAGCTTGCAATGGTTAGTACTAAAAATCAAGGAGGGGGGAATAGATCACTCATCCTGTGCAACCAGGGTATTTATGTATTTTCATTCCTTACTAAATACCCTCATATACATACACAGGCATGGGGCGGTATATCTTGGTTTTCCGCCTCAGTGTACTGTAGCAGCATTATCATTGTGTCTCCATTGTTGCAAATATGCTGTGCCTACACCTGGAGGTAGACTGGCTGCTTTCCCAGTAGTGTCCAGATAAGAAATAGCCTTTAGGATCACATGGGGCTGAAACATGTTGACCAACAGTGAACAACCCTAGTGCGGTGGATCAGTAGCTGGATCCACACACGCAACACCTTTGTTTGTAACTTTGTACATCACAATGTTCACCATTTAGCACTAGCCTTTGAATGATGTAAGGGATTTTGACTCACAGCACTTGAGCACAGAAACGCCTTCTCTTAATTTTCATCTCTGGACACTACTGGGAAACGAGCCGGTTTACCTCCAGGTGGAGGCACCGCATATGTGCAACAATGGAGACCCAATTATAATGCTGCTTCAGTACACTGAGGCGGAAAACCAAGATATATCGCACTACGCCTGTGTACGTATGTGAGGTTTTCAATGAAGGCAACACAATACGTAAAGACCCGGGTTGCACAGGATGAGTGAACCAATCCTCCCTCCTTGATTTTTGTATCAATGGTTCATATACATGAAATTTGCAAGGGTACTTCAGGATGCGTCCCTGTACACTGCATTGTCTGAAGTCGTCACAGACAGAGATTGATATTGTTGTTGCACATTGTCCAGCCAACATGAAGCATTTCAATGTGCATGTTGAAGTGTGTGCATGCCCAGCTCATGTATGGATTTCACTGTACATGGTCATTGGTACTCAAGGACCATCAGGTGGCTGACACAGGAGTGTCATCCCTGTTCACATTGGACTCTGCTTCCCTGTGAGGGAGTTTGACAGCAATGGCAAGATGCCTGGCAGTGCAATCCTGTTGTTTGTTGGTGGCCAGTTCCAAGCAGGGCCTTGTAATCCCCACAACAGAACCCAGTTCCAGAGATCTTGTCCATCCATTTCCAGCCCCCTGTGAGGTGAGCATGGTTCAGTGTGAGCTTGCTGGGCCATGTAGGTGGCTGAGGATTGTCAGTGACTGCAACTCCCACCATGCTATTGGCTACACCCCCCTTCCCAGCATGCCCTCACTTCCCTCCTTTGGACTCTGTTTCCCTGTGAGGGGGTGTGCCTGTGCTGCCAAGATGGCTGACAGTGCAATCCTGTTGTTTGTTGGTGGCCAGTTTCCCCACAACAGGGCCCAGTCACAGAGATCTTGCCAGTCCATTTCCACCCCCTGTGAGGTGAGCATGGTTCAGAGAGCTGCTGATGGTCCAATTGGGAGGGGGTGCATTATCTGTGACAACAACCCCATCATGCTTTTGGATACACTCACTTCACCAGCATACACACTATTCCTTTCTGTCTGTCAGCTTCACTGTGAGGTAGTGGTTGTGGTGGCAAGAATGTCTGACAGTGTTTATTTAGATTAGTGACACTGCCTTACTCTATTTGTTGGTAGGTTTGTATAGGTCATGACACACTTACAGATCACTATGATGTGGCCGGTATTGTGTTTGTCTGACTAGCATACACTTCTTGGGCTGATTAGCTTTTGTTTACTATGCCTTTGCTATCAGTGCATGGTTTCACTGTCCCCTTAATAGTGGTATGTGTGTATTGCGACACAATATTGAGTATATTGGTTGTGTACTCACCAGGCTTTTGTATGTCTGCTAGGCCATGGACGCTCTCTGGTGGTAGCATGTCCCCCACCTTCTCCTCCCAGGACCTGAAGTATACTGGTTAGGCAGGAGGGCCACTGCCTGTGCGATTAGTCAACTTGTGGTCCTTGCGGATGAGGTTCTTGACCCTTCTGCGCACATCATACCACCTGTTCTGGATGTCGGTCTTTGTGCGAAACATTGGTGCTTGTGCGTTCACCTTGTCCACAATCCTCGCCCACATCTTTGTTTTCTGTGACACGGGGGTCCTTTGTACTAATGTACCAAACAAATGTGGCTTCACTCTGATGATTTAATCTACCAATACTTCTAACTCAATATCTGTGATATTTGGATTCTTCTTAGGGGGCATGGTGATGGGTTGTGGAGGGGAGTGATGTGTGTGTGGGTGCAAGTGAGGGTGGGTGTCAGTTTTACTAGGTGTATGTCGGAGTGCTTTTGGAGGGGTGCTGTTGGTGTGGAGGTAGTGTGATGGGTGAGTTGTGAGTGTGTCTGTGGTTGCTGTCGGAAATTGTTCTGTACTGGCTGGTCTGTTGTATTTCATGGTAGTGAATTTTGGCCTTTATATAGGTGGAGTTGTGGGTGTGTCTTTGTTACACTTTCTTTTTTGGCGTATTTATTGACTTTGTCATTGCTTGATTGGTCCTTTTTTTGTGTTTTTTCCTTTGTGTTTTGTGGGCATGTAGGAGACGTTCTTCGGACCGAGTCAGATGCTCATGTAGGCTCGTGAGGGCTTCTCCGAGTCTTTCAAGCTGACTTTGTTCTGTGTTGCATACGAGTGGGTCGCGGACATCTCTCGCTTAAGGTACCTGTTTTCTGTGCATGTCGGTCATGGGGCTTGGACTCCGTGCGAGTCGGTCTGGTTTCATACGCATTGCATAGTACTGTGAGTGTCAGACGTCGCGGGTACTTGTAGGGCGTGTTTGTTCCTGGTTCGTGTCAGTCGGTGCGGCTTGTGTCCCGTTTCCGGCCGAATTACTGATTTCTGTATCTCAGTCGTACGGCTTGTATTCCCTATGGGTCGGTTGTAGGTCACGGGCGTTGCATCGTACTGCACGGGTCGTATGGAACCTGTACGTGTTGGTCGGACTCCGTTCCCGGTCCTAGTCAGTCTGTCCGATATCCAATCGGAATCGGCTTCTAAATATGTATCTCTATTTACCAACTATACAAGTTTTAATATTTAATAAATGTTTTATAAATTGTCTTACCTTCCAGGAGCTCTCCCATTCTTCTGCTCTGTCCCGTGATGATCCTATTTCTCAGTTCAGTTACGTAGATGCGTCAACGTCTTCACATACTGTGGAAATAGAAAAAAAAAAAAATTCCTATTGACTACTATGTAAAGGCATGGGAAAGATCACTAAAACATCTTTTCTTTTTAATTCTTGTACATATTATATTTTATTATTATATTTTTTTATATTTTTCCCCTTTTTTATAAAGTTATTTTATATTTATATGTTTTTATTATATTTCAAACATATATTTACTATAACAATGTATTATTACATTTAATATTTCTTTAAATAAGCTGTACCTTTTACATTTATATTCATCCTAATTTTAACAATTTAAATGATTCCTCAGTAGAACATTATTTTATATTTTTATATTATTACATTTTTTTAAATAGCATTTTTTATATATAGATAAAAATTTTTTTTTATAAAAGAGTATTTTATTTTAATATTACTATATATTACAAATTAATACTTTAGAAGTGTTTTGTAAAAGGATTTTCACATATCACATACAGTATATTTTTAATATTAGAAAAAAATCTTTTAGTTTTTTATACTAACATTTTTTTAATTATATTTCTATAATTAGACCTTTGTAAAACATGTAATGTAATTTTGTAAATAATACCTGATCTTTAATTTGTTTTTTTTGTTTATTTATGTTTTTAAAATTGTTTGTAATTAGATTACAATTACTTTTTTATAAAATGGTATTTAATTATAATATTTCTATATATTACACTTAAATATAACAGTACTATTTTTTAAAAGTTTTTATATTAAATTTAAATAAAAATTTATTTTTAATATAATACCTGAGTAAAACATTAAATCATTTTTATTAATGAATACCTGAGTAATAATTAATAGCTGATTAATAATTTAACTATACATTCGTTTAATTGCTTTTGTACATATTTAAAATTAGATAACATTAACATTAAATAATATTTTTTTTATTAATACATGATTAATAATGAATGCCTGAGTTTTAATTTAATTAAGAATTTGTTTATATTTATTTAAAATTGACTTTTTTTTAAAAGTAACATTACCATTTTTAATTCTGAAAGTGTATTTAATTAGAATACTATTATGTATTGATATAAAAAATAATAACATATATTTTTCAGTTTAGTTTACACTAAAATAAAACAGTATTATATTATTAAAGAATTAAAATATACCTACCATGCTATGCGTCGTAATGGCATTTGTTGTAATAACATTTGCTTTGTAATAGCATTTGTTGTAATAGAATTTGTTATAATAGCATTTGCGTTGTAAAAGTTTTGTTGTAATAGCATTACGTTGTAATGTCAGCGTTGTAATGGCTGCTCCCCTACAGAAGTTTCTTGCACTAGTTTACTTAGTAGTATGCACCCCACCCCTACCAGCCAGTCCTTTAGGGCATAGTTACCTGGAGCAGCATTTCTAACGAAGGTCCCAGCTTCGATTTGTGTTGGTGTACAGTACACCCACAAGATGGCCACAAGATGTTCTCGTTCCCAAAAAGTTGGGAATTGAGAGGCAACATCTCTGAATTACGTATTCACAACCCTTTGTCTGCTTCGTCAAATCAAAAAAAATATCAGCTCACATATTCTCCCAATTTTGCAGGCGGTTTTGTAAAAAGTGCGGCCTTTTTACAAAACTGCTGATTTAGCGATTGTTCTGCAAATCGTGGAATTGCAAATCCTGGAGGGTCTTTCTATGTCATAAAAGGATGCACAATACACTATGTTACACATCGAAAGGCTGGAGAAATTGCCTTCTACCGTTGCAGAAATAGTATCCTCGTATTGGATACCCCAAATGTACATTACACTACCAATTTCGACTTTCCACTCTCAGCACTGTCTACTAAACCATCAAGTGGGCAGATATGAAGCGTTGGGTGAAGGGTACACACATGAACAATGGGAGTTTCCTTTCACATTCTGCTGTCGGAACAATGATACTGAAGTTTTTCTCAGCGGCTCTGACTGAGAGAATACTTTAAGTGGGTCCCTAGTATGCAAGGTCATTTTATTGCACAGAGCATGCAATGCGTCTGTGGAGAACTTGTCCTGCTATTTGAAAGGGTCTCTGGTAGCCATGATACATCCAACTTTCAGATTGCTGTCGAATGGGAGTTACCTGATGTTCAACAGTCAAGGTTGTCGAGGGATGAAACCAGGGGTTGCTTCTGTGGTGACCATATCTTTCATTATTACATCCTGTACCCAAGTCCTGTTTCAACCTGCCTGTGTAGTTAGGGAGGTTACGCTGTGGCCTTCAATCAATCTTGCCAGCGTGCGTTTTGCCTCCCTGAGCAAACTGAAATCCTTGTTATTTAAAAAAGATGTGGCCTTAAGGTCAGCCAAGGAGACGTTTGATCTTCATCTGGTGCGTTCCTCTTCGGAGATACAAGCACTTCTCTCTACCAACTTCTCCCAACATTTTGGTGAGCTGGTCCATCGTATTTTTAACATGTCTAGTATGACTTGAATTGCAGAGTTTTTCAGAAGCATTGGCTCTGGATTGATCAACACCTTCCATATGGTGTTTGGAGTTATTCATCCTTTTTCACTCCGTCCTTGGAAGCATCTTTGGAGGTCTTCAGCTTGTCCTTCGCCTAGTTGCTGGGTCACTGCTTTTAATATTTTTACTCCACAGTGGATGTCCCAGTTCAAGATCTAATGGAGCATGCACTGCCTCTCATCCTGTTGTGCCGTGAATGCATGGTGCATTTTTTATGTTATGTTATGTTATGGATTATTTCTAAAGCGCACGTTCACCGGGAAGGTCTAATGGCTCTAGGTGCTGATACGTCATAAAACCAAAGTTACTGGTAAGCCTGTGTAAACAGCTAAGTCTTCAAGAGTTGTCTAAATTTGCTGTAATTGGAGGGCTGCCTAATCACCAGGGGAAGTTTTTTCCAAGCTCAAGAGACCATAACAGAGATCCTGCGGCCTCCAATCCTGCATTTCTTATAAGTGGGGATAACCAGGTACTGGAGGCGGCTAGATCTCAGTTCTCTTGTCGGACAGTATTTCACTATCTGAGCTTTCACGAAGGCCGGGCATCTCATATGTAGTGCCTTAAACGCCATACAGCATACCTTGAAGCTAGTTCTTTGTTCAACTGGCAGCCAGTGAAAGTCCTTGGTCACCTGAGAGATGTGACTCCCCTCTGGGCAGGTGAACTAACAGCCTAGCGGCCTAATTTTGAATTAACTGAAGCCTTCGCAGAAGTAATTTCGGGAGGTCCAGATATAGAGAATTTGCATAATCGATTCTGGACATAACTAAAGCCATGATTACTTGAAGCAGGGCCTCCCTCGTAAGGAATTTTCTAATCTTTTGTATATGTGGCAGTTGCAGAAAACAGACCGATGTCACTGCACTTGCCTGCTGTTTCAGTGAGAGATCCTCATCAATCATAACCCCCAGGCTTTTTACTGCCTTTCTAGGGGTGGAGGGAACCCATCTCACTGGCCCACCAGGTGGGATTCCTGTAAGCAATACTATACTTAGTGTGAACTATCTGGGTTTTATCCGAGTTTAGTTTCAAGTGATTACCGTTCATCCAATCCCGGATGAACAGCATGGTGTTTTGAAAGTAGTGTAGCCTTGTAGCTACCATTGATCATAAACAACAGTTGCATGTCGTCAGCGTAATTCAAAATATTCACTCTCATCTTCCTACGGGAGTTGACCAAAGGTTGAGTATAGATATTAAACAGATGAGGAGAAAGCGTGGACTCCTGAGGCACTCCACAATTTAACTTGACCTCCATGGAGGTGTTAGGGGATAGACTTACCGATTGGGATCTATCCTTCAGAAAGAAGATCATCCAGTTCCATGCTATACCCCGTAGCCCAGCGGCCTTCACCCGGTCGGCCAACAAGGAGTTGTCGAACGTGTCAAAGGCCGCCAATAAGTCAAGTAGCACCAAAGCTTGTGTATTTCCCTTGTCCACCCCCCTATGCATTTTGTTCGATCACAGGCGTGACCACTGCTTCAGTGGAGTGAGCGGGCCAAAATCCCACCTGACAAGGGTCCAACAACTCTGTCTCCTCTATGAATGCACAGAGATGATGGGCAACATGGGCCTATAGGATTTTAGCTAAGTACAATAGAAGGGATACAGGGTGAAAGTTCATCATGTCAGAGGTGTCTGCCCCCTCTTTCTTCAGGAGGGGTACAATGACTGATTTTTTAAAGGATCTAGGAACCAGACCCACGTTAATGGAGTAGTTAAGGAATTGTAGGAGACTGTCTCCACAGGGGGTAACTACTGTTCTAAGGACCTTAGGGGGACAAATATTATTGCGAGACCCTGACTTGACTTTCGCCATCAACTCAGTTAAATTGTCTTGAGAAATATTAGAAAACACGCGATCATGTGGCTGTTCATGTCGCCTGCTGGTAGATTGATAGAGAGGAACTAAAAGGAATGCTCTTTTTTATAGCCTCAATCTTGTTCACAAAATAGGCATTAAGAGCATCACACAAACTCTGTGAGGGTGTGACCGGAAGAGTCACTATGTCTAAGTTAAACAGTTTGTTGACAATCTTGAATATCTCCTTGGATTTATTTGGGGCCTTCAAGATTTTGCTTGTGAAGTAGCTTACTTTAGTTTTCCTTACGGAAGACTTATACACTTTAAGTTGTCGGAGATATCAGGTTTTCAAATCTGCAAAGTATTCCGACCTCCATTTCCTTTCTGCGCAAAGGAGATTACGTTTCGCAATTTTTAGATCTTTGGAAAATCATTTATTGGCCTTATGGTTTCTAATCTTGCTGATACTACGACTATGTGTGTGAGTGTTACTGGCCCTCTTCAACCAACTTGAGACATTGTGCTCATATCCTTCAATATCCTCCACTGAAGCAGGTAAAGATTTTACTAGCTACCCACTGAAATCCGTGAGGTTGACCCGGGCCCAGTTCCTAGGCATAATAGCTGGGCCACTGGGCCAGCCTGTCTCCTTTGGCTGAGCTACTGAGAAGGATATCAGGTGGTGGGCTGACCACCCACATGGGACTATTCTCAGAGTCCACACAGGGAATTTAGAAGTCCAGATTTGGTCCAATATGTGGCCTTTAATGTGGGTTGGGTGATTCACTAATTGTTCCAAATTCATGTCGCTTAAGGCGGCTGTGAGGTCAGAGGCTTGGTGCCTCCTGTTTTCATCATTTGCCCAATAGTTTAAATCCCCAATTGTTAGAACCGGGGGTCTCTAGTTGGCAGAGGTAGGTACCACTGTCCAAATAGGGACCCTTGCTTCTAGTCAGGGTAAAGAGGAAACACTCTTAGATAACCCCTGCTCACCCCCTGGGTAGCTTGGCACGAGCAGTCAAGGCTTATCGAAGGCAATGTGTTAAGTATTTGTACCAACACTCACAGTACCACGGTGAAAACACCACAAACTGACCACAAAAGTTTAGAAAAATAAAGGTATTTTAATCTAAACTACACAAGACCAAAGCAACAAAAATCCTACATACACAGTTCAAGATTATGGTTTCAAAAGAGTTCTTAAAGTTGCAATAAAATAATCCACAGTTGCGTGAAAAGTTCACAGTTGCATCACGTTTAGCCAACAGTACCTTTAAATGCGACAAAGTTCCAAAACAGAAACTGGCGCGGTGGAAAACAAGCGATGCATCACTCCTGAGACCCTGGGGAGGCAATGCGACAGCCCCGCTGGATGTAGCGGGCATGATGTGGTGACTTCCGTCTATATGGGGAGGGATGCGATACCTTGTATGGATTCCGGTGCGGAGGTTCCCGTAGTGAAAGAAGCTTGCAAAGGCACGATGCGAAGATCTTTGGAGTTGCGACGATCTCCGGGGCGACGATGCGTGGACCAGCGGTGACCTTCCTCTCGCAGCTCCTCGATGCGATGGCTCTGCGACGACACTCGCAGCGACGTGATGCGGTCCGCAAGCAAGCGGTGCGACGATCTCACCCAGCGACGATAGGCTCTGCGACGACACTCGCAGCGATGGTAATTTTCCCGCACCGGTCTGGTGCGTCCCGCAAACGAAGGATGCAACGACTCTGGCAGCGGCAACAGGCGCTGCAACGATCTCGGCCTTTGTAGCGGAGGGAATTTCCTCGCACTGTCGGGGATGCGCTCCGCAAGCAAGCGATGCGACAGAATTTGAAGAAAGTCTTTAAAAGCTTGGTTTCCAGCTTTACAGCACAGGTACAACTTCCAGAGGCACCACAACTGGCCCAAGCACTCTAGGAAGGACAGAACTGTCTCAGCAGCGTTTAGGGAAGCTGGGGGTGAAGTCCTGTTGTTCCTGGGACTTCTTAACAGGGAGCCAGCTCTTCTCAGGCCCTTGGAGATTCCTTCAAGCAAGGGGACAGAGCACCAAAAGCAAAGTCCTTCCCCTCTCCTTGGCAGCAAAGCAACATCAGGTCAGTCCAGCAGAGCAACAGCAGGACAGTCTTCCTTCTTCAGTTTCAGCTTTCGCCTTGGCAGAGGTTCCTTCTTGATTCCAGGATGATCTCATTTTCTGTAGTCAGGGGTCCTCTACTTATACCCCTAAAAGTCTTTGCTCCCTTTGTGCATGAGGGCTCTGAGCCCGGTCTGAACCAGTTCTGGGTGTTCCTTGAGCACTTTGTTTTCCTGGCCTCTCCTTTCCTTTCAGGGAGAGGGGCAGGGTCATCAGCCGCCCAGCAGGAGATGGAGCCAGCATTGTGGAAGGCAGGCACAGCCCTATTCAGGCCCAGATGCTACCCCCTCCCACCACTCTAGATGCAGATGGAGCTATTCAACCCAGGGATGGCCCACTCAGACTGGTAGCCATCCAGCCCCTGTCACTCACAAACCAGACAGTCAATTCACAAACAAGCCAAGGCACACAGAAAGGGCAGACAAGAGAACAGCAACTTTCTAAAAGTGCTGTTCTCAAACACAGGATTTAAAAACAACCTTCCCTAAAAGATGTGTTCTCTGTAAGGGGTGTCAAGATCGTGATGAAGATAGGTTCCTACATTCTTACCCACCAGGTAAAGGGGTTACATCATCCAGAAGGGGGTTGCTTGGCAGACCATACATTTACACCTATGGCACGTAGGTTAAGATTTGCATTATATGAGCACACTGTTATAGTACTGTTTATGTATGCATATATATGTCGTTTTATTCAGTCTCGACACTCATTACAACTTTTGTCTGCCTTTGTAAGTTGGTCAATGCAGCACATATTTTCTATACAAGAATCACCTTGGTTCAATAAATATGGAAAAACTTCTTCTTTGTGTATTCTTTGTATATTTCTCTGAACAATAGAGAGCATGAGTGCCTGAGCGAAAGGTTATAGGTCTGTCACCATGGTTCCTTAGGAAACAGGTTTGTCATGTTCAGTGGTTGCCAGAACTGTTTACTCCCTGTCTAGGTTAGGGGGGCTAAAGGTGGCAGTGTGAACTAGCTAGTTCAAGGGACGACATACCCTGCGGAAGTGCATGGAATCTGTCTGGCACCATCCTAAGTTTATGTCGTCCACAAACGTGCAGTTACTACTGATTAGTGGAAACTACAAGACACCCTGGGAATGAGATACATTTAACATGAGATTACATCCAATGGATTGTAATGTCCAAACTAACTTGATTGAAAAAAATGTATTGTTCATTTTTATATATTTCAAAGATATAAAAAATACATTTTAAAAAATGTTTATTTTTTGGAGGGGGGGTTATATTGCGCGAACTCAACCCAGAAGTATCAGAGTGATTTTACATGAGCAACCTTTGCGTTACAGAGGGACACATTAAATTTGTTAGGCACGGGGAGATTACATGATTTGCCCAGAATCACAGGATGTTGAGTGACCCTGCCGAGACTCAAGCCCAGTTCCCAAGTTTTGAGGTTGACCACTCTAGTGATTAGGCAGAAAAAGGAAAAAGGTTGACTGTAGAGATGAGGCCAGCGAGCTGATGATTTATTTTTGAACACCCCCACGGTCTTCCCAGATTTAAAGTTGTGTAGAAAGTGCCTGAGGTGATAAAGCCTTCAGAAGATCGCTGATCACTAGAACTACCATAATTGTGGGATTTAGGAGCAACGGTTACCATTTTATAGAGCGCAATTTGAGAAACAAGGCTTCCAAATGGGAACAGAAGGACATGACTCTGCACTTTATCTGAGACCACCTGGAGGATCCACCAATTCATATAGAGAGATCGCACAGAGTGGCAGCAATGAATAGTCATAAAGAGGACCTACCAGACCTTATTGCACAGATGTACTTCTATGATGTCAAGGAAGAAATATATGAAAAGACTCAAGACTACAACCCAATTGAATATGAGGTCAGTAATCTTTTGTTTTTTAATGTCTCAGTGGCTAGCAACCTTCGGAAAGTGAGGGGATTCAGGCCTATTACGGAGTATCTTTGAGCACATAAAATATCCAGTCAGTGTGGTCATCCATTACATTTACCTTTTACCCTGAAACTCACGGAAATATCGTTCTTCAAAGGGGGGTGAAAAAGGTACTGGGGCTACATGAGAAAGATACCCAACTACAACATTGCTCACCATCAAACAGGCAAGGCAGGGGGAAGAGATAGCGGCCAAGAACCTGAGCAAAAAACGTTGTCAACTTTGACCAAAATAGAGCAAGCTAAAAAGATGCAATACAGGAAGTGAGCAGACCTAAAAATTACTTAAGAGCATCTATCTAAGGAAGAGGAGAACTCCTGAAATGCCATGGAAGTGATCAAAGCCCTTCTCGACGGTACCAAAATTGTTATGTGGGGGATTTGGTGAGCGGTCGGCTATGGCTGAGTGAGCGGAGCTGGAATGCTCCACATGGATCTGTTAAACTTGATCTACGCTATGGATTGTGAGGGCAGATGAGGCTTTCTGACAGAAAACAACACTGCTGTCCCTGCTCGCTCACTAGTCACATGATTTTGTTGGCCACTAGAGTTGAAGAGGTACCCATTACATATATTATTATTTTATATTACTTGGATCTAAACAGCGTAATTCTATGTTGCAGTGCTTATTCACCCACTGGGCCTTTTAGCAGGATAGCTATGTATCCCCTCCAGAAGATCGTGGAACAAAAAACAGTAATGATGAAACATGGGAAGAGACTATCCTTAATATCCTCTATGTGCAGCTCCAATACTCCATTGTGTATCTGCCACTCTTACAAATAAATAAATGTTTGTTAATATCCAAGGAAAATCTGACAGTTGCACTACTACAAGTTGCAAAGATTTTATTAAGTACACACCTTCTGATTGTAGTCGTTATAGGAGATGCATGCACACATGTTTGGGAATATGCCACACACAAAAAGATAAACATAGGATGCCGGCAGTCTTTTCTCCCTCCTTCAGCTACTGCATGCCAAAAACTGGTCACAGTGCACAGGTTATCTTCTTTAGCAAAATGGAGGTCGGAGTCAGCAGGGCTGCATCTCAGTGACAGTTTGTAGTGGTTCTGTGATAATCCCAGCATGGAAAGGCTCCCATACTTGAGCTCCAGCATGGAAGCTGTTTATATGATAAAATGCTGTTCTTATCAACTTTGGCTTAGGTGCAGAGCAGCTTGTTCGATTCATCCACCTAAAATGAAGTGTCTACTCACGAGCACAGGTCTACATGTATGACCCTGGTACTAACTGTACAGGCTACTTGGTGTCAGTGCCTATCAGAGATGCACAGTACATGCACACATTAGAAGAAAGTGTGGCACAGGGCACCACAAGAAAGAGATGTCAGCCTAAGGAGTTGAATCTAAGATGGTGAAGACACCTGCGCCTTGCAAACAACCAAACCCTCGGTATGGCACATCTGCTGGACCTGCTGGGCATTCTCTTTCTCTAAAGACATTTTTTAACTTAGCAAAAGACACCTGTGACATTTAGGTACATCATAACTTTTTGACCTACATTTCCATATGCCAACGAAGAAGTTATCTACAAACATGTGGAGGTTACTTTACTTTCTCTTGTTGTTTCAGATATGAGTGTCATAGGTGTTCAGAGCTTTTGCTGATGGTTGTATGTCAGAATATCTACTACCGAAATATCATGCTACAGAAATATCATAGGAAAATGTCTACAACCAATATCATGGAGGTAAGTATATATTGGTAAGTATCTTCAAATATTGATATTTAATGCCACATTTCTGTACTTTAAAGACAAACCTTTTTCAAGGTAAATATAGCTGGAGTTATGTACAGCAAACTATACTTACCTATATTTACTTATCTTGGTGATATTTTTGTCGCTGATATGTTTATTAAAATATCTTGCTAGCACAATGTTTAAAATGCAGTATTCAAGTACCTTAGTCTGCAGGCAGCCATGTGTGAGTTGAAGGTCTCTTTCTTGAAGCCCAGTGATTGCAACCTGAACCTCAATGTGAACAGCACAGTTTTGGAACAGGCACTTATAGTTATTTATAAATTAAATGGCCCCAACATCAGGTCCATTAGGATGTCGGGCGGTGGCACCACCGCGGTGCTGGCATGGTGGAAAAACAAATTTTTCCACCCGCGAGCATCGGGAAACACATCCGCCATATTAGTATTTGCAAACATAGGTCAGATCCCGTCCACCGCAGTGCGACGCGCACCGCCATCAAAGTGCGCCCGCCACCTCGGCGGTGGGAGCCAATGGAGACTCACCGCCGTGCGTAATGACGTCCGCCCGCTCCACAAATTAGGATGCCCCAAACAAGCAGACGCACTGCAGTGGAGAAGCCGCCCAACCAGAGACGGCGGAAACTCGACAGCAGAGCGCAATACAAGAGTCCCGGTCCACACCACCCGGTCACGACCGGCATGGACACAGCTCTACATGTGTTCCCAGTGCTTTACCTGCTACATCACTACCAACTCATGGGCCGCAACTACACAAATACAACACACAACACACGGGCTGACACAGGATCTAAATCTACAACAGACACCCTGCTGGGGGCGACAACACATCCACAAGGGCACCCACACATGACCCACCTGCCACCAAGTTACCCCTCTGCATCCTGGACACACATCCACCACGAAATTGCAGCAATGTCCCAGTCACATCACCGCAGCGATAAATACATGCGCACAATGCAGTAGGCAGGGTCAGTCCAAGGCATGGGCAGGGCACAAAGACCCCAGGGACACACTTCCTCCTACCACACATCAACACACCCCATGAAGGCACAGGCCAGGTGCCCATCCTGTGCACTCCCATGCACAGAAACAAGCCAGGTCAATCCACTCCCTGCACCACACAACAAACAACCAGGGAGACAGCCACTGCAGGAGTGGCTGCACAGGAACACACAGCAGAGTGCCATAAAACACACACACCACAACATCACAACACACATGGAATCAAACATGAATACAAGCCCCAAAGTAACACATACAAGGAACAAACATACAAATGGACACACAGCCTGCATACTCACACATACATACCACACACTCACACACAGACACTCAAAATGTCCACAGCAATGGAGCACAACAAATCAGCAATCCAAAGTGGGATGTATACAAATGGAAGGCCATGGAGACACACAACAAGCATATGCACAATTTTCCACCAATAAATCCGAGGAACTACTGAGGGTGTTATCAGTTGATATAAATTGCACCAATAATTTGATTCTAATCGGATTAATACTTTATGATGCTTCTCAATTGATTCACTCGTTTTTGTCTCTTATGTATAATTTTAATATTGTGTATCTTTTCGAGGATATTCTGTTTTTAATATAATGAATTTGTGATTTTATGTTTTCCTCTATTTTTAAATGTATATCGCTATAATTGTATAATAAATTCACAAACTCAACATCAGTTAATTTTTACTATATTTACACAATTTATGCTATGTTTAGTTCAGGAACACTCTTATTTCTGACACTATGAATGAGGAGTGTTTGTATTTAGATATTACCATTACGCAAGGTTTTTTGCTCAAGGGGCTCTTTCTTTGTTGATTATGTTCAATTCATCCAAGACCAGGAACACAGCACACCTCCCTCAGCCCATCAAACCACACATGGCTGCTACAGTCAGTGAAATCAAACCACAGCCAACACAGTGCCACAACACAGGGAGACTTTACTTACTGGTGCCATTTGTTGTCTGGAGGTGAATGTTGCAGCATCTCTATGTGATTGTCACAATATTTGTGCCTGTGATCTGTTCCCAGTTACACTCCCAGGCCTTCCTTCCTTCCTTGTGCCAAGTAAAAGCACAAGGAAGGAAGGAAGGCCTGGAAGTGTAACTGGGAACAGCCACACGTGCATACAACAACCCCATAGGAGTACACCTGTGGAAAATTAGTACGGTTTGGTAAACATTATCTGCGCCATCTTGCCCTTTTCCCCGGATGCCACACTTTTTATCGTGTGCACCTGCCATTTTAGGTGTCTCGATCAGAACCACCCTCTGCACGCCACTGGCCCCGAGCATAGCCCTTCGCCCTCGCAAAGCCCGCACGCTGGCAAACCCCCCGCCCGCACATGCCTCGGGTCATAAACCCCTCTCCAGCGCAGCTCTGCCTCAGAACCCCATCCTGTTCCCAACGCGACACCTCCCCTCATTCCTTTCATGGTCCCAGGCCCTTTGATACAAACCCCCTTTCCTGTGTGCCCGTTTGTCTTCCTCCTTCCCAGGCCGACACCTAGCTCTGCCGATACTGTTTATTACCCCTCCCCGTACAGTAGAAAGCTTCCCTCATCAAAGGACCCCCGAGTTGATCAAAGCCCCCACCCTATGAGATCCGATCAAACCCCCACATTCCGTGAATCGGCGGAATGTCCAGCTGCGCGATAATCATCACCTGTTGTGACCGGGGTGGGGACTTCAACTGTAAATGTGTGTGGGAACGGGCCTGTAGGGGAGATTCAGAGGATGTCCTTTCATACTTCAAAGCATTACAAGACTGTGTTACCTGCAATAAAATTCATTTAACTGTGTATAAGAGGCCAGGCCTCAGAGATGCGGTTAGAGCACCTCGTGACGATACTGGCTGTCTGAACTGATGTGTTCTCCTCCGGAGAGAATAAACCTTGTTTCCTGCCTTCCAGTCTCCAGCGCCTGCCTCTTCATTGGTTAATATTTTGTGGGTTAAAGAGGCGATACCGCCGGGCAAATATTGATTGTCCATTGACCTTAGTTTTAACAATTGGCGTCCCAAGCGTGGGGCCCATCAGTGACTCGTGGATCCAGTGGGAGAGGTCCTGACGACAGAGTGAACGACTGCAACGATCGGGAGAGCTCTTGCCCAATAGACCCTCGTCTGGCAGCCGATCATCCGAACTTCACTGGCTCCGAACAGACCTCTCTCGAGTGATCTACGGTCCTGACTGGGAACCATCAGGAGTGCCGCGAGGAATACGAGAAAAGGAGGACGATCGGGCGCTGGATTCGGAAGATAAGAAACTGTCCATACGGTCCGGGTAAGGTCGTGTAGACACGACGAATTGCGAAATAATTGTTTAATTGTTCAGAAAATACTAGTGTTACTCTTTGTTGACCTATTTGGAGATTCACTGTCTGCAAACGGAGAAACAGTAGACTCTTTCTCTTTGCAAACAGTGAAGGATAAGTAACGCAGCCAGCGTGCCTATCTTTCTCCCCCACTGATTGATTATTTATTCACGAATTGTTTTCGGGAGATTCCCTCTCCCACACTGATTAACTGTTTTTTTGACCCCGAGCTACTGTTCGCGGATTGTTTTCTGGAGATTCTCTGTCTACAAACAGGAAAGAACAGGTTCCCCTTTGCAGATAGTGAAAGGGTAGAGGACGCAGACCTTTGCGGATCTACTTATTCTTCCCACTGGTCGTTTATTTATTGTTTTGATATTGGTTCATGAGGTATTCACTGCCTGCAAACAACGTGGAATAGAAATATTCTGTCTAGTCTTTGCACGCAGTGATAAGATAGGCAGTGCTGACTTTTTGTCCTCTTCGCGAGCCGTCATGTCTGTCTTCTCCCCACTGGTCGATAATTGGTTCAGCCCGGACCGTTTATTAGAGGTGGATCATCTAGCTCCGCTGGAAGGCACCCCTAATAAAGACATGTTCATAAACTATGGATTAGTTACCATAGCCTATAGTAAACTGTAAAAACAACAAGTGATGGACTGAATGTGGATCAATGTCACACACTCCCCCAGTCAAAAGATCTGGGCCCAAATCCATCGTTTTTTTGCACTCCACACCACCCTGGGTTAGACAATGGCGATATGCAAATCAGCTCTGACCCTGTTGCCGCATGGGAACAGTCCAGTCCGAACTACAAAAGCCATGTCCTTCCCAGAACGGAATCAAGCATCCGAGGACCGGACCGGTTTCGAGGTAACACCTCTCTTCAGCCCGACTAGCTTGATTCCAGTGGTGTGGAGTGCCTGGGACCCACGTCTGGGCATCCCCAGCGCACTTAGGGCGGCAATTGCAAAAACAACAAGTGATGGACTGAATGTGGATCAATGTCACACACTCCCCCAGTCAAAAGATCTGGGCCCAAATCCATCGTTTTTTTGCACTCCACACCACCCTGGGTTAGACAATGGCGATATGCAAATCAGCTCTGACCCTGTTGCCGCATGGGAACAGTCCAGTCCGAACTACAAAAGCCATGTCCTTCCCAGAACGGAATCAAGCATCCGAGGACCGGACCGGTTTCGAGGTAACACCTCTCTTCAGCCCGACTAGCTTGATTCCAGTGGTGTGGAGTGCCTGGGACCCACGTCTGGGCATCCCCAGCGCACTTAGGGCGGCAATTGCAAAAACAACAAGTGATGGACTGAATGTGGATCAATGTCACACACTCCCCCAGTCAAAAGATCTGGGCCCAAATCCATCGTTTTTTTGCACTCCACACCACCCTGGGTTAGACAATGGCGATATGCAAATCAGCTCTGACCCTGTTGCCGCATGGGAACAGTCCAGTCCGAACTACAAAAGCCATGTCCTTCCCAGAACGGAATCAAGCATCCGAGGACCGGACCGGTTTCGAGGTAACACCTCTCTTCAGCCCGACTAGCTTGATTCCAGTGGTGTGGAGTGCCTGGGACCCACGTCTGGGCATCCCCAGCGCACTTAGGGCGGCAATTGCAAAAACAACAAGTGATGGACTGAATGTGGATCAATGTCACACACTCCCCCAGTCAAAAGATCTGGGCCCAAATCCATCGTTTTTTTGCACTCCACACCACCCTGGGTTAGACAATGGCGATATGCAAATCAGCTCTGACCCTGTTGCCGCATGGGAACAGTCCAGTCCGAACTACAAAAGCCATGTCCTTCCCAGAACGGAATCAAGCATCCGAGGACCGGACCGGTTTCGAGGTAACACCTCTCTTCAGCCCGACTAGCTTGATTCCAGTGGTGTGGAGTGCCTGGGACCCACGTCTGGGCATCCCCAGCGCACTTAGGGCGGCAATTGCAAAAACAACAAGTGATGGACTGAATGTGGATCAATGTCACACACTCCCCCAGTCAAAAGATCTGGGCCCAAATCCATCGTTTTTTTGCACTCCACACCACCCTGGGTTAGACAATGGCGATATGCAAATCAGCTCTGACCCTGTTGCCGCATGGGAACAGTCCAGTCCGAACTACAAAAGCCATGTCCTTCCCAGAACGGAATCAAGCATCCGAGGACCGGACCGGTTTCGAGGTAACACCTCTCTTCAGCCCGACTAGCTTGATTCCAGTGGTGTGGAGTGCCTGGGACCCACGTCTGGGCATCCCCAGCGCACTTAGGGCGGCAATTGCAAAAACAACAAGTGATGGACTGAATGTGGATCAATGTCACACACTCCCCCAGTCAAAAGATCTGGGCCCAAATCCATCGTTTTTTTGCACTCCACACCACCCTGGGTTAGACAATGGCGATATGCAAATCAGCTCTGACCCTGTTGCCGCATGGGAACAGTCCAGTCCGAACTACAAAAGCCATGTCCTTCCCAGAACGGAATCAAGCATCCGAGGACCGGACCGGTTTCGAGGTAACACCTCTCTTCAGCCCGACTAGCTTGATTCCAGTGGTGTGGAGTGCCTGGGACCCACGTCTGGGCATCCCCAGCGCACTTAGGGCGGCAATTGCAAAAACAACAAGTGATGGACTGAATGTGGATCAATGTCACACACTCCCCCAGTCAAAAGATCTGGGCCCAAATCCATCGTTTTTTTGCACTCCACACCACCCTGGGTTAGACAATGGCGATATGCAAATCAGCTCTGACCCTGTTGCCGCATGGGAACAGTCCAGTCCGAACTACAAAAGCCATGTCCTTCCCAGAACGGAATCAAGCATCCGAGGACCGGACCGGTTTCGAGGTAACACCTCTCTTCAGCCCGACTAGCTTGATTCCAGTGGTGTGGAGTGCCTGGGACCCACGTCTGGGCATCCCCAGCGCACTTAGGGCGGCAATTGCAAAAACAACAAGTGATGGACTGAATGTGGATCAATGTCACACACTCCCCCAGTCAGAAGATCTGGGCCCAAATCCATCGTTTTTTTGCACTCCACACCACCCTGGGTTAGACAATGGCGATATGCAAATCAGCTCTGACCCTGTTGCCGCATGGGAACAGTCCAGTCCGAACTACAAAAGCCATGTCCTTCCCAGAACGGAATCAAGCATCCGAGGACCGGACCGGTTTCGAGGTAACACCTCTCTTCAGCCCGACTAGCTTGATTCCAGTGGTGTGGAGTGCCTGGGACCCACGTCTGGGCATCCCCAGCGCACTTAGGGCGGCAATTGCAAAAACAACAAGTGATGGACTGAATGTGGATCAATGTCACACACTCCCCCAGTCAAAAGATCTGGGCCCAAATCCATCGTTTTTTTGCACTCCACACCACCCTGGGTTAGACAATGGCGATATGCAAATCAGCTCTGACCCTGTTGCCGCATGGGAACAGTCCAGTCCGAACTACAAAAGCCATGTCCTTCCCAGAACGGAATCAAGCATCCGAGGACCGGACCGGTTTCGAGGTAACACCTCTCTTCAGCCCGACTAGCTTGATTCCAGTGGTGTGGAGTGCCTGGGACCCACGTCTGGGCATCCCCAGCGCACTTAGGGCGGCAATTGCAAAAACAACAAGTGATGGACTGAATGTGGATCAATGTCACACACTCCCCCAGTCAAAAGATCTGGGCCCAAATCCATCGTTTTTTTGCACTCCACACCACCCTGGGTTAGACAATGGCGATATGCAAATCAGCTCTGACCCTGTTGCCGCATGGGAACAGTCCAGTCCGAACTACAAAAGCCATGTCCTTCCCAGAACGGAATCAAGCATCCGGGGACCGGACCGGTTTCGAGGTAACACCTCTCTTCAGCCCGACTAGCTTGATTCCAGTGGTGTGGAGTGCCTGGGACCCACGTCTGGGCATCCCCAGCGCACTTAGGGCGGCAATTGCAAAAACAACAAGTGATGGACTGAATGTGGATCAATGTCACACACTCCCCCAGTCAAAAGATCTGGGCCCAAATCCATCGTTTTTTTGCACTCCACACCACCCTGGGTTAGACAATGGCGATATGCAAATCAGCTCTGACCCTGTTGCCGCATGGGAACAGTCCAGTCCGAACTACAAAAGCCATGTCCTTCCCAGAACGGAATCAAGCATCCGGGGACCGGACCGGTTTCGAGGTAACACCTCTCTTCAGCCCGACTAGCTTGATTCCAGTGGTGTGGAGTGCCTGGGACCCACGTCTGGGCATCCCCAGCGCACTTAGGGCGGCAATTGCAAAAACAACAAGTGATGGACTGAATGTGGATCAATGTCACACACTCCCCCAGTCAAAAGATCTGGGCCCAAATCCATCGTTTTTTTGCACTCCACACCACCCTGGGTTAGACAATGGCGATATGCAAATCAGCTCTGACCCTGTTGCCGCATGGGAACAGTCCAGTCCGAACTACAAAAGCCATGTCCTTCCCAGAACGGAATCAAGCATCCGAGGACCGGACCGGTTTCGAGGTAACACCTCTCTTCAGCCCGACTAGCTTGATTCCAGTGGTGTGGAGTGCCTGGGACCCACGTCTGGGCATCCCCAGCGCACTTAGGGCGGCAATTGCAAAAACAACAAGTGATGGACTGAATGTGGATCAATGTCACACACTCCCCCAGTCAAAAGATCTGGGCCCAAATCCATCGTTTTTTTGCACTCCACACCACCCTGGGTTAGACAATGGCGATATGCAAATCAGCTCTGACCCTGTTGCCGCATGGGAACAGTCCAGTCCGAACTACAAAAGCCATGTCCTGGGAGTGTGTGACATTGATCCACATTCAGTCCATCACTTGTTGTTTTTGCTATAGTAAACTGTGGCACAGGTATACCAAAGAAAATCAAGAGAAACAGTGGCCACTGATAGGATCCTTCGATCTTGATAAAATAGAAACGTTAGAAATAGCCCTTCGTAATAATAAGACAACGCCTATTATGCTCGACAGTCTCGGTATGTGGCGCAAAGAAGCAATGCAACGAAAGAAAAGAGACGAGGACAGAGTAGGTAAAGGAATATATCGACAGGACAACCCCAGGACACAACGACCCGAAAGTAATCCCCCGACACTGCGCACAGGGCGATCAGACTTAGGGCAAAACCAATGTGCTTTTTGTAAATATGCCGGGCACTGGAAAGCCCAATGTCCGACTCTACTGAACGAGAGTAGGAGCAGAGGGCCGACAGGAATAACAGGCCGGCAGAAAGGGAAAAGGCGCGAGACAAAGATGAATCAGACTGACATGGACAGGCCAGATAGAACCACCACGTTTGATTATGCCCGATGGCACAGATTTCGCCAGGCCGATTTCAGCGACATGTTCGAGTCCTCATAGATCAAACAACGCTAAGACGGGAAACCCAGTCTAGCTCTAAATTAACCGACGACAAACCCCGAATAAAGCAAAAAGAATAATGTACACACGTGATCAAGCATTCTTACGCTTAGCCAAGTAGGGAAAAGTTTAGGGTATTTCGAGGTAAGGGTTACACAAGTATCCTCCGCCGAGAGGACTAGGGATATTGCCAATGTTTGAAAAACCTACTACCCCTTTTTCCGCATCCTTATAGGCATATAACTAAAAACTGCCCCATTGCTCTCCAATTGACACCAACGGTTTGTCTCAGCCTGGAAACGTACTTGCTAAAGTGACTCGAAAAAAAAAAAAAAAAAAAAAAACCCTCTGTGAACATTAGCCCGACTAGGTTAGTTCATGACCAGTTGCCAAAGGCGTAAGTGCATACAATCAAAGCCACCAGAAAAAGGCAGCCAACGAATAAAAAGATAAGAAACTGGTAAAAAGAACTCAGAACAATAAGTGTGCGCAGCGTACAGAAAAATATAATTATGGCCAATAACTGTTTTATGTTTGTCTTGGGTCTTTGTATATAATACTTGTACTGTCTCCCCGTCTGAGTTTGTGTGTACGTGATGCATGAATCTACGTCATCCCTCTGCCTGTGTTTCCGTGTTACTTAACTTCTGTTATCAGAAGCTTTAGCATGAAACAACCTGGAAAGAAAGGAATGGGAAAACGAAATCAGTAGGCCACTGATGAACATGAACTTTTATTTAACATAACGAGCAAGAAACAATAACAATACGTAATAATAACACCTATTAATGCCCTAACAACAGGAAACGTTAGAAACAAGAACGGTAAACTGTAGAAAATGAAAGTCAGCAGTACACCCCCCCCACTCTGGAAACTTCCAAGGTGGGGCAGGGTTGCGGCTACGCCCAGCCGGCAGCAACCCATATAAGGCGGGTCCTGCTGCCAACAGTCGGCCAGGAAATCGTAACATAGGGTGGAGCCGGAGGAGAGACAGGGGCCAGCGGGACCCAGCCAGGGGATCGCCTTGACCACACTGGAGAGTTGTAAGGGGGGGAATGTCTATGTCCTCGACCCTCCTCCCTCTCTCTCCCAGTCCGGCCGCGGTGGCACGTGATAGTTGCAGATAGTCCCGCCACATGCTCCCCCGGTCCGGCCACCAATGGCCGGGGACTGGGGCCAACTGGATCCGGCTGCAGCCAATGAGCCAAGGAACCCGTTCATGGGGCCAGAGCAAGGGGCGTCCGGCCGACATCCACCGGAAGCCCGGCCCAGAGACGGACGGGACATTTTTTCCTTTTCTCCTTCGTAATGGCAGCGACAACACGCCAGGCGCCACTTCTTTCTTTTCTCCTCCGTAATGGCAGCAGCAACACGCCAGGCGCCACTTCTTTCTTGAATAATGGCTGCGACAACTCTGGGGGGGGGATGTCTTGTACATACCTCCGCGAAAATTTGTCCAGGTTGGGCTGGGAGGGAGAGGCGACGCGGACGAGCCTCTCCCATCTCCACGGGTAGGAGGCTTCCCAGCCCCCGGCCCGGCACCGAAATCCTCCAGCCGGGCGGCGCCAATACTAGCGCAGCACTGAACATGCAACGGTGCCGATACTTGTGCAGCACCGAACATGCAACGGTGCCAATACTTGCGCAGCACCGAACATACAACGGCTGCGCCAATACTTGCACAGCACCGAACATGCACCGCAGGTGGCCATACTTCCGCAGCACCGAACATGCAACGGTGCCAATACTTGCGCAGCACCGAACATACAACGGCTGCGCCAATACTTGCACAGCACCGAACATGCACCGCAGGTGGCCATACTTCCGCAGCACTGGACATGGGACTTGAGGAACACGGGATGTGGAGTGGCCATCATGCATGCCCACGAAAGAGAGCAGCGTGGGATGCACCGGGAGAGGGAGACGGCGCGAACGACTCTCCCTCGCCCCCCCAGGTGGGGGCGCCACAGCTGCACCCTAGCCGAATGTCCTGCTCCTACGACACAGAGTTCCTTTTCTTTCACTCCAAAAGGTCTCCTCCACTCTTGCAGACTCGACGAAGGGCGGCTGCTGTAGGGCCTCAAAATGGCGTCTGGGCCCCTGGAAGGCGGGTCTAGGCCGCTAGAGTAACTTTGACCAGCAATGTAACTCGGACGCTTGTCCACCGGGGCACGAGCCCCCACCTCCGACAGCATCCCCACAGCCTTGAAGATTCTACAAAAGTCCCAGGAGCCCTCGGCCCCTGCCGACTCCCGGCGAGGAACGACTGCCTTGGTCGCTAACGAAAATAACCACGACATAGCCACCCCTTCTGTTAGCACGAGTTTTTGAACTGCCGAAGAGGACTCTGGTCCAACCGCCGGTTATGGGAAACATTTTGTCTCTGATGCTACTTCCGGACTAACCCGGCCTCGCCCAAAATGGCGCCGGAATCAATAAGAACTTGCGAACGCCTCGTGGTGTTTTTAGCTAAAAAGACTCGATGTTCTGAAATATGTATATGATCCTTTGTACACTTGACGAAAAAAGAGGAAGGGTTCACTCGACGAACATGTAAAAGGGCCCCGTGAAAAATGTTTTTTCAAATGTACAATTTATTATGATATTATTATAGCCGATACATAACCTCGCTTACGACACACGCACACGGTATACATATAGGAAATTTGATTGCAACTAGTCCAACTGTACTGCCAACTATGAAATGAATGCCCCTTGATCCCTCAAATATCGATAGACCTTTTAGTTCCCTGCAAATGAATGAATAAGCCTTTTTAATATCCTTAATATTCCCAATACTGCAAAATAACCCCCTACTGTACGCACTTTAGCCATTGCCGTGCCCGGCCAAATACGATTGCACTGTCATATCTACATGCTGAACGATTGTGCAAATAAAGGTTTTCCGAACTATGAAATGGTTATTGCATACTTTTTGAAAAATGTGGGGTCAGCGGGAGAGTTTTTTTGTGCACCCTGCTTTGTTCTCTTTTTAAGGTTATTAGAAGATGGCTGCTCAGCTCCAGAGGGAGGATCGAATCTAAGACACGATACTCTGCCTCCCGGTATGCGACTGGCTCTGGAACTAACGCATGGAGAAGGACCTCGGCTTCTGAGGATGGGTAACGTGAAGTGGTGTAAATAATAGAACGTTATGAAGGTACGACACTCAAAGGTACTAGGGAACAGAGTTGGCGGAAGAGCTGGTATGCCTTAGACCATCACAGCATTGGAAAAGATTTAAGGGCCCCGATAGCTAGATACATCTACCAACTAGATACCCCACACTAAGAGCCCCTGATTTTTAACGTTTCCCTACACGCGACCTATAAGGACACACTGCCCCTTTTTCCCCCCCTGGCTTCAGAAACCAAGACTCCAGGGATTCTATCCCGAGGAGACAAGACGAGTATGAGGTAAGTAAAGAACTTTCGTGCCCATGCATTTGAAATGCGCGAATGTTGTCCCCCTCCCTTCCCCTCTTTTCCTCCCCCTACAGGTTACACTGGAGATCACGACCGAGGTATGGTGAAGATCTGAAGCCCCGCCATGTCTGATACACGAAGCGGACTAACGTTGCCAGATGGCACCTAAGCACACCCACAAACTGCTCTTGTAACGAAAGAGCTAATAAGTTGTATAATATGATAAAACACGGTCACCCCTAATCCGTGCTGTACGAATGGACACGTGTCACGTATGTCTGAAACTATGAGAACATGTTTTTGTGCGACTGAGGCGCTGACTTGACTGGTCGGCGGACCGAGAGTGCGAGAAGTGCGATACAATGGTGTCTTTTACTCAATGCATGCCCCCTCTACCCTGCCTAATGATCGTCCGTCCCAAACTGCATGTTTTCGAAATTCTAACACGGACCCGTAATGTCTTATGTTGTGTAATGCGCTGAATAGCCTATCTTAATACACGGCCACCCCCCATGTCGCACGTGTACTATTTAGCCTATTGTTGCACATCTCTCTCTCTCTCTCTCTCTCTCTCTCTCTCTCTCTCTCTCTCTCTCTCTCTCTCTCTCTCTCTCTCCCTCCCCTCCACACTCTCGCTCTTCCGAACGACTAACACCAAAATTGGCAAACCGCCACCCCTAGTGCACCTCCCAATTGGCTCCAAATACCGCAAGTATTTGCACAAAATTTGTGTTAAATATAATCACCCTGATGCCATGTCACTACCTCTCCTTTCTGCTAAATATTGATGAAACCTAGAATTGGCCAAACGGGAAAGGACAGGTAAGACGACTAAGGTTCCCTAATCTGGCCCGTAATAAGGGAACTACATGTCAGTGGCTTCTATAAAAAAAAATTGCCTCAGGATAATGCGACCTTCCCCATCCCGAATTGTCGCAATCCCCGAACAGTAAAAAGTGATCGAAACATCCCCGTCTTCCCAGAACCCCCTCAGTTTTGTATCAGCTGCCCTGGACGAGAGTTTTAAAAATGTCCCTCACCCCCTGTTGTAGGAAACAAGTCGACTTACAACTAACACGGGCCAGCCGTTGTTCCTAGAAATGATCTGTTGGTGAGCAAGCTACGGAGTTTTAGAATTCGAGAAATGTCACTGAACGCTTACCAACTGAACTGTGGCCTTCTGCTAAATAACGCCCTTATGACACAAAACAAGATGATAGTCCCTAACCACAGTTTGCTATGTCCCTAGTTGTTTCCATAAGACCCCGGTTTTTTAATAAAATAATAAGGTTGTAAGAGGCTATGTAGGAACTAGACTGATGTTTGCGAAGTTAAAGATTAGGCCGAAATGAAGAAATCGTTGCAATTAACCCTGTTGAAAGTAAAATGTTTAGCTGAAAGGTAGGATGCATTTATAGGATGGAAAAATGTTTAGCCTATGTTCGTCCCTCAGAAAGATACCCATCAGACCATGGTGATAGCACGTTGCACTTTTTTTGAAAAATATAAAGTCCTGGAGAACGGTATAGCTTTGTAAGGCTCGTACTAGGAAGGTGGGTCTCTGTCAGAAGAACTGACGTAACTGTAATACACAAAATAAGGTGAATAGGCACCAGATTTCGTACCACGACAATGAATGTAACGCCAACAAGCACCAAAGAGATAGTTACGAAGGAAAGTTATAGGAAATCCAACAAGCCCATCATCAATTATTTATATGATGGTTGTGAACCCCAATGTAACGGATGTTTCTCATTTGCGTGGAGTTGGGAGAGAAATAGATTTATGTCTATTACCTTCCTCTGCCAATTCTCTAAAGACTGTCTTTTCAAACTCATTTAAGGGTACCGCTGTCGGAGGAAAGAGAGACCGGATGTGGGAGCACGTGGCCTGACTACAGATCGTGGAACATCTGCGACATTGGCCAAGGCGAGACCGCGACAGAAAGGAGTTGCAGGACGAGGCACTGTTTCCGACAAAATGAGAGGAAAGGGCTGACCCGATGCCCCTGCTCAATGTTCAACGTGTGCCGAAAAGTCCCCGCTCTCTGAATTCGGTCATGAGCCCGCCTGCCTGAAATTTTCCGCCCCCCTGGTCTGTTCCCGATTTGGCCCTGCTCCATCCCCCCTTTTTTTCTCCGACCTACCCTATGGACTACTTACACACACTCTTCTTCCGCCTGAACTTTTTGACAATCGACTCCAAAGGACACATGGCGAAAAGGACCTTTTTAACCAGGAAAGCGAGAAAAAGGTCATGCCCTGCAACGCGGAGCTCAGAAGAGAGCTGGACTCATCGCTCCACCGTGCCAACAGAAGACGACAAAGGATGCTGAGAACTCACTAATAACGGTCCATGACAATAGGACCTCCCCTTCGAACAATGGCGCCTCTGATTATTGTTTTTACTACGTCTCATTTCTCTCCCAGCCACCATTGTATTGATTATGCTCCAACTAAAAATGAACAGAACTTACATATGTAATAACCTATCAGTTCACATTCCGAATGACTACAAGTATCTATGAAATGTACTCAATGCTCACACTACAGAATCGTTTTGCCCAATATTGCATTACTATGATCCTCCTGCATACGAGTTTATCGATGGACCCGCCTCCTAAGACGAAAGATTTTAAATGTAATGTTTATAGCTCCTTCACCTGGGTTCCTATTTCTTTACTTATGACCGCCACAGTAGACATGGGTAGGAAATAGGCCAGCAAGATGTCTTGGATATGTTAAAGGGAGGACTGTGGAAAATTAGTACGGTTTGGTAAACATTATCTGCGCCATCTTGCCCTTTTCCCCGGATGCCACACTTTTTGTCGTGTGCACCCGCCATTTTAGGTGCCTCGATCAGAACCACCCTCTGCACGCCACTGGCCCCCAGCATAGCCCTTCGCCCTCGCAAAGCCCGCACGCTGGCAAACCCCCCGCCCGCACATGCCTCGGGTCATAAACCCCTCTCCAGCGCAGCTCTGCCTCAGAACCCCATCCTGTTCCCAACGCGACACCTCCCCTCATTCCTTTCATGGTCCCAGGCCCTTTGATACAAACCCCCTTTCCTGTGTGCCCGTTTGTCTTCCTCCTTCCCAGGCCGACACCTAGCTCTGCCGATACTGTTTATTACCCCTCCCCGTACAGTAGAAAGCTTCCCTCATCAAAGGACCCCCGAGTTGATCAAAGCCCCCACCCTATGAAATCCGATCAAACCCCCACATTCCGTGAATCGGCGGAATGTCCAGCTGCGCGATAATCATCACCTGTTGTGACCGGGGTGGGGACTTCAACTGTAAATGTGTGTGGGAACGGGCCTGTAGGGGAGATTCAGAGGATGTCCTTTCATACTTCAAAGCATTACAAGACTGTGTTACCTGCAATAAAATTCATTTAACTGTGTATAAGAGGCCAGGCCTCAGAGATGCGGTTAGAGCACCTCGTGACGATACTGGCTGTCTGAACTGATGTGTTCTCCTCCGGAGAGAATAAACCTTGTTTCCTGCCTTCCAGTCTCCAGCGCCTGCCTCTTCATTGGTTAATATTTTGTGGGTTAAAGAGGCGATACCGCCGGGCAAATATTGATTGTCCATTGACCTTAGTTTTAACACACCTGCAGCACAACACACAGGCCCCATATACATACTACATTACTGACAAACACCAGGAGGAATTTACACACATACCCCCTCACAACAGCAGCACACAACATCAGTGCCACACACACTGAAGGCTGCCAATACTTGCCAGTAAATACACACACAAACAAACACACACCCTGGGTGTAGCCACAAACATAACACACACAGGGATGCCAGAACAGATGTCTGCCCAAAAACAACAGACACATACAAAACACAACAGAAACACATACAGAACCCCATCAGAAACAGACATACCCTGTCAGCCACAGTGGAAGGCAATGGGAGCACAGACACAACAGGAGTGCACAACCCCATCACCCAGGACCGAAACACACACAATATACCACAAATCACACAAGAAGTGTACGATCACAGAACAACACTGCCACATAAAACCAACTACAGATGCACATGAAATAAAAAAACTGAACAAACACTGCAGGACATCAGGGGATGCACATCAGGCAATGCCAAGGCCACATACACACAGCACTCTATGTACAACAAGCAGTGTGTGCACACCATGCATAACAGTCACACACAGATGTGACTGACAGAACCTCAAGACACACAACACAAATCAGCATAGCACAAACACAACAGCACACCCAGGAAGTGAAGCAATACCACATTCAACACACATACATCCAACACAACAATAACAGATGCACCACTCTGGGATACAAAAGCAGAACCATCTTGACCAGAGCACAGGGCAGCACACACAGCTGAAGTGCACATGAGCAATCGTGACTGATTAATAGCACAAGTGGAATATTTCTGTTGGCCCAAGAACTGCACCACAAAGCACAGTGTCACAAATGAAGTGATGAGGAGGCACACACACATGTAAATCAAGGGTACAGCTGACATCAAAGTGAACTGTCTTGCATGTCAGTCGTCGACATGTAAGGGGTGTACCATACACAAATAGAAGGAGTGCAGACTCACAATGGGTAGGCATAAGTGGCACACATAGGGGATGTCATTACACCACACACACCATGTCATACCGGAGGATAAAAGGCACCATGTGCCTGCAATGCATGAGAAACACAACCACAATGGCAGCGTGGAGCAGCAGGGCTGCACAGTCTACACAAACAGACTCAAGACACATTGATGATCAAACAAACACAACACTGATGTGCAAGTCGCACACTCTGCACACTCACAAGTGACTAAAACAACAAGTAGGAGTCAGACAGAACAGCACGGACACACCAACACACTGCACAGTGCAGAACAGACAACTCACACATGTGCATACAACCACATTCACAGGGCTGAACAATCCAAACAACAGGCACACAACTCCTGGGTGATACATGTGTGTCTTTCACAATCCAGGGGCACACACACATCCACACCCCCTACAAAGTCACACCCTTCACACTGCACACCTCTTGACTACCCAAGAGCACACATCTCATGTAGGCCATGGGACCAGGATTAAGGACCATCACAAGATGGCTATACACATACACAGCTGGACACACAAAAAGGAATAACACGCATACACAATTACATTGCCCAGCCTGCAAGAAAACCTGTGCACAGTATCACACCCTGTGCTGGCAGTGTCCCCCAACCTGACATGTGAACAAAGTAGCCAACAATAGCAAACCTCGAAAAAGAGAACTGCATGACAGGTAAAATTAACACCACAGATAACACGTATCAGTGTCTGAATGGACTGAAGTTCCTTTCACCCCTGTTAAAAAATGTCATGCCAGTAAAGAGCTTGGCAATGTTGAAGTGACACATAGTAAGTGTAAAGAGGGGTCCCCGCAAGGAGAACGTATTGTGTGAAACACACACTGACACAGTTATGAATCAAAACAACCTTAATCAAAGATAATCAAAGATTACTCATAACAAGTATTGTCATTTATTTAACAACACTAGGTTTAAATCAATAAGACATTACATTCATATATTTTAAGTGAATAGCCCCAAACGGGAGAAAGGAGAGGGGAGAGAAAATTGTGCTCAAAGCGGTGTAAAGTCAAAAAAAGGGTACACAGAGTCAAAGAAAATAGGTTATTACAGTCTTCAAATCACAATTAGAATTATTCCTAGAAACAAAAAACTACATAATTATGGCATGTATTGTATCACTATTAACCTAGGGACATTCAACGGTCACATACATAGTTCAATGTAATCAGCTTTGTTTTTCTTTTCTTTTTTTCCTAATGTTTAGGATACACATGGCTACTCCAGAAGAAGGCGCTGGTCGCCGAAACGCGCATAGAGAATTAATCTTTTATGCCACCTTTTAAATTGTGATTATATTTTTATTATGTATTGATTGTCTCTTGTGGATTTATTATTTATTATTTCAATGAAAAATATCTTGTTTTCAATTTTATGATTTGAATTATGTACTTTTTGTGATTGATTCTTTTAATATGGTCAGTAATAAAAATTTAATTTAGACCTACTTATATGACTTCTTCTTATATATTCATTTCATCAACACAAAAATAGGTTTTTGGTTTAAGTGCCTTGGTTGTTACCTCTCATGCTAGTAATCCCTGACCTAGGACTTGTAGTATCCACCTTTTCAGGGGGTCCTTGATATGTACACATAAAAGTGCAGAGTCAGGACGTGAGAAGCTGCACAGGCAAGGGCAGAACAGCAGTGAATGACAAGGTCAGTGGGCACGGCAAAGTGCAGAGTCAGGACATGAGAAGTTGCACAGGCAAGGGCAGAACAGCAGTGAATGACAAGGTCAGTGGGGATGGCAAAGTGCAGAGTCAGGACATGAGAAGCTGCACAGGCAAAGCCAGAACAGCAGTAAATGACAAGGTCAGTGGGCATGGAAAAGTGCAGAGTCTGGACATGAGAAGCTGCACAGGCAAGGGCAGAACAGCAGTGAAGGATGAGGCCAGTGGGCATGACAAAGTGCAGAGTCAGGAAACAAGAATCTGCACAGGCAAGGGTAGAACAGCAGTGAATGACAAGGCCAGTGGGCATGGCAAAGTGCAGAGTCAGGACATGAAAAGCTGCACAGGTAACGGCAGAACAGTGAATTGCAAGGTCAGTGGGCATGGCAAAGTGCAGAGTCAGGACACGAGAAGCTGCACAGGCAAGGGCAGAACAGTGAATGACAAGGTCAATGGGCATGGCAAAGTGCAGAGTCAGGACACGAGTAGCTGCACAGGCAAGGGCAGAACAGCAGTGAATGACAAGGCCAGTGGGCATGGCAAAGTGCAGAGTAAGGACAGGAGAAGTTGCACAGGGAGTTTGACTGTACCTTTCCATGGGCAGCAACACACTCAGGGAGTGAACAATGGGCAGGACTGGCCCACCTGTATGAGAGACAGGAGTATGAGGGGGACTGACACTCAGTCCTGGCTGTCAGGAGGACTAGGAGCTGGCTGTGTGTCGGAGACAGCAGGACCACTTGACCGGGGAGAGAGAGGCCCAGGTGATGTAGGGCTATCAGTGGCTTGGCAAGCTGGAGGGCTGTTTGGACCTGGTGGTGCAGTGGCACATGAAGGTGGAGTCATGCAGACCTGTGACACAATGTGGGTGGGGGAGGTTTGAGGAATACCTTTCCACTTCTTGGGAATTTGAAATGCCTTCCCTGTACTGGGGTTAATGGGAACTGGTGATGACACAAGAGGCACACACACCAACAGAGCTGCATCAGGTGCAGACACTGGCACTCCCTCTGGCGAGGTGCTGGATCCTGTGGAACGCTTCGTCCGGCTACGCCTCGGGCCCTCATTCCTCTGTTTGCCAGGTGTACCCCCCACAGTGCCCTCCTTCCCCTGTTTGGCAGGTGTACCCCCTACAGTGCCCTCCTTCCCCTGCTTTACTGGGCTTGGAATGGGAGTCGATGTGGTGGGGGAATGTGTCTCTGAGCCCTTCCTAAGTGTACCCTTGCCATACAACACCTTCTCAGTGGGCACAGAAACTGCACGCCTAGCTTAGTGTGATGTTTTAGGGACAGGAGAGTCCTTCGCTGGTGATGCCTCTTGGGCATGTGAGCCTGGTGTCTGCTTCTTTGATTTTTCGGCCTTGCTCTTCAATCAGGGGCTCTTGTCTTTGCTTCTGGGCTGGCTTTGCTCTTCTGTGGGGACGGTGTCTGCAGGCGGGTCCGCTTGGGTTGTTTTTGCTGGGTGCTTCTCGTGCTGTAACATGACTGTGACACATGTGGACCGTGGTCACTATCATCAGATGTGGCCACTAACTGAGGGGTGGACAGAGGCACTGGAGCAGGAATGGGAGTATGTGCCTGTTGAAGGGCAGACGTCACTGTGGATGATAAAGCCTGGACAGTACGGTGCAGCCCACCCATGTGAGAGTGTATGCCCTCCATGTAGGCAACCACCTGGCTTAATTTTTTGTCATGGTCACATAAGGCATTGAGCAGGGCTGTCTGGCCCATGCAAAGCTGGCGCAGGAGCTCCACAGACTCAGCACTGAGGGCAGCAGGGGGGACAGGTGCAGGCTTAGCGGTGCAACGTATGAATGTAACTCGTCCCCTCTTACTGACATGGACACGGGCAGCACCAGAGGAAGTGGATGGGAGGGTGGGCACTGGCCGCTGTGTGGTAGAAGATGATGCAGAGTCCCCATTCCCTGTGCCTGCCAACATGGCTGCACCCCCGCCGGCATCAGATGATGTTGTACTTTGTGTCTCAGGCAGGGATTCCTCCTGCATACCCCTGGTCCCCCTCTGAGGCGCTGGTGTCCTCTGTGTCACTGAACTCCTGTGCAGCTGTAGTGCTAGTCTCACCACCACTAGTGTCTGGCTCCTGTCCTTCCTTGTCCACTGGTAAATCTGTATGAGAGAGAGATGCAGAGTCAGGTTAGTGTCATCAACAGGACAAAGCAATGCAATCAATGCAGTACAAAAGATGCCCAAATCTGTCTGTTGCCCACCACACTCTGCAATCGTATTGCAGCAACTCACTACATAGACCACAACAGTGCCTGTAACCCTGATTATCTGCCATGACTGAGCCATGTTAAGGCAACACAGCACAACATCCTACCGTGGATGAAGTGTACCAGACATACAACTTGCTCTGCCCACACCTAGGGACATGATGTGAGCACACCACGTATTGCCACTGACAGACCTTGAGGGAACAGGATGTGAGAACACATACACCTATTAGAACATAGTCCACAATGGCAAATAGCCCATGACAAACACAATGTTGTACTCTGGGGCACATTGTTGTCAGATGTGTAGGCCTAAACATTCATGGTGCATGCAATGTACGCATAGATGAAGTCACACTCAGATTGTGAACACTACTGTTCACTCCCAAAAAGATTGCCCACACTATCCCAATGCAGAATAACCATGAAGATCCTAACACATACAGCTATGTGAATGCACAGCAGGGAGGATCACCTTTGAAAGGCCAGTTTGGGCTAATGCATGACACTGGCACCCATCACAGCAGCCACATACATGACACAGCACTGCACCACCCCACAAGACATCCAATAGGCCACCGCTCCCACAGTCCCTGTACACATGCATCCGCTCCCAGCCAAAGTCGCCTCCATAAATACTCACCCCTGCCTTGCTGCCGATGCTCCTTCAGACATGCATCCAGCTCAGGATGAGTCACTGCCAAGATGCGGCCCATCAGTGGTGTCATGCTGCGCTGTGCCAAATGCCCAGTGCGTGGAAGCAGCCCCAAGGTAATCTCTGCCACATTCTTTGCCAGCCGGCTGATGTTGTCCAACCTCTTGTGGCAGTGGGTGCATCGTCAGTTAAATACCCCCAGAGCCTGCACCTTTGCTGCAATTGCCCTCCACATGGCCATACGCTGGTGTACCTTGAGCTGCAGGCATGGGAGAAAAGAGGGGGAAATGATCAGTGACACAGTGTCATGTACCAACATTTATCATTACAGTAGCAAGACACAGATTCATTACCAAATGTAATCTCTGTCCATTCCACCCTGGGGTACATCTCACATGGGCACTCTGCATGGGCTAAGCTGATGTGACTGCATGCATTTATGAGGGTGTACAGGGTCCCTGCTAATCTCACATACATGCAGGATGACAGCACTGAACCCCCTCTGTGGCTTACACACATCTGCAGTCCTATGCATGTCTGGCTACTACATACATCACAGATCGACCTGTGTCTGTGGGTAGACTCACTGTGTGCATAACTGGGCAGCATTCAATGAGCATGTCCAGTGAACATATCTGTATGTCATATGTGTGGCATCGGGGGACATGGACTCACCCACAAAATATAGATCTACACAAGTGTGGTCATGTGCAATTATACAGGGCTTTTGATGGTGCATATTTGGATTTCAGTGTGAATGACCAAGAGTAAAGACACAGTAAGTGCAGTGATGTGATCTCGTCTTGGTGGGTGGGCATTGTGCAGAGCATCTAGGTTCACACTGAGTCGGACAACAGGGGCACACAGAGGCATTCAGCAAAGCAATCACTGTCCTGGCACCTGCATGTCTAACATACTGTGTCTCTGTATGGCTGACAATGTAACACACTTCACTCAGATATACTACTGCAGGCAGGGAAACCTGTGACATTGGGGAACACACTCCTTCCCCCTGGAGACAGCATGTTTGTCAGTGCATGACACAACCCCACACCCTCAGGCATATACTGCAGCAGTCCACCTGCATGTGTGCCCCCCTGCCCTACACCTCCCTTTTCGATGACTTACAACGATATTTGGGGCACCATGCAGCCTTGGCAACTGTGCGAGCACCTCGTCCACCAGGACCTTGAGCTCCTCGCTTGTGAATGGACTGGCACGGATCTTCTCTGTCCTTGCCATCCCTGTGGACATGGAACACCTCTGGTGGAATTGGGTGGTGAGGGGTCTCAGGCAGTAGGCTCTGGAGGCGGCAGCAGCAGAAGAGGGTCTCAGGCAGCAGGCTCTGGAGGCAGCAGCAGATGAGGGCCTCAGGCAGCAGGCTCTGGAGGCAGCAGCAGATGAGGGATTCAGGCAGCAGGCTCTGTGAGCAGTGGAAATGTGAGGCTCACTCCCACACATATATAGCACCCTGGGGTCATTTCAAAGGTGCCAAGCTGCAGCAATTGGTTGCCCAGGTCTGCCTCATTCAAAATCATCCAATGACCGCCTCCGCGGTGGTGGAGCATGCCTACCGCGATTTTCAAAATTGCATCATGCCACCACAACCATGGTTCCCTTTAGCTCTAGGGCATGCTCCATGGCGGTCATGCACCACAGGGGCCCATGGTGTGCTACCGCGATGGTGCATCTTTCAAAAGCATCCACTGACCGCCTCCGCAGTGGCGGAGCACGCCGTCCGCGATTTTCAAAATTATATCATGCCACCGCAATCATCGTTCCCATTGGCTGTAGGCAATGCTCCATGGTGGTGGTGCACCGCAGGGGCCCGGTGTGCGCTACCGTGATGGTGCATCTTTCAAAAGCATCCAATGACCACCTCCGCGGTGGCGGAGCACGCCGACCGCGATTTTCAAAATTGCATCATGCTACCGTAATCATCGTTCCCATTGGCTGTAGGCAATGCTCCATGGTGGTGACACTCCGCCGGGGCCAGGCAGTAGCTATCGCAATTTGTGTGGGGGAGCATGCTCACCGCCATTTGGGCATGTCTCCATGCCAATGACTACCGCACTTGTGTCAGGGGGTGCTGGTGACACACCACCGGGGCTAGGCAGAAACATCCGCGATTTGTTTGGCGGAGCATGCTCACCACCACTTGGGCATGTCTCCATGCCAATGACTACCGCACTTGTGTCAGGGGGGTGCTGGTGACACACGACCAGGGCCAGGTGGTAGCTACCTCGATTTGTGTGGCGGAGCATGCACACCGCCATTTGGGCATGTCTCCATGCCAATCACTACCGCACTTGTGTCAGGGGGGGTGCTGGTGACACACCACCGGGGCCAGGCGGTAGCTACCGCGATTTGTGTGGCGGAGCATGCCCACCGCCATTTGGGCATGTCTCCATACTAATGACTACCGCATTTGTGTCAGGGAGTGTGCTGGGGACACACCGCCGGGGCCAGGCGGTAGCAACCACAATTTGGGGCACATACAATGGCAATGTCCATCGGGAACACTTCAGCAGTGCACAGTGGCCACATGGTGAAGGGCACATCATCGTGCACACAATGCCAATGTCAAATTGACTCCACAGGTGCCTACACGTGCCACGGTTGTGTATCTGTGACGTACATTGGTCTGTTGTCCCTACCATGTCACAAATGCATCAGATGGTTGTTGAGGCAGGACAGTGTGGTAGTGGACTCAACAATGTGTACACATATGAATGTGTTGTGGGCAGTGATGACCCCGGCAAGGCTTGACGGACTGTATGATGTTGTTACTTACTTGTGCTTTTCTGTGAGCTCATACACGCAATTGTCATTTCACCGCCAACTGTGATCATTGTGTTGTGGATGTGTGCCAAGTTTGAATGATGCACTGAGGTGTGACAGGTACAGCAGATGAGTATGAGATAAGTTGTGTTGATTTGTCACACATTGGCTGGATGTCACGCTCCCAGGCGTGCACATGTGGAATGTGGGCATGAAAATATGTGCATTCACATTGACCTATATGGTGTTTGAGACACTGGTGAATTGTAAATGGAGAAGTGGGTCCTCTGTGTGGCTCAAACATCCACCCATGTTACCTGGTGTGTCACACATTCCTCAAGTCAGTCATTATTTTTCCTGTTTCATCCTGAACAGGATATGCTGTGGCCATCTCATGATGGATGTCATTGACATGTGTCCACTTTCATCTCAACTAGGAGGAGGCCTAATCTGATACGTCACTTGACACCGCTGGAGTGAATGGAGGATGTGGCGATCATTCGCAAATTCTGTCTCGATAGAGCCACTCTGAAGACCCTTTGTGATCTGTTGGAGCCCCACCTGCAGCCTCGCCGTACATACCCAACAGCTTTCACCCCAACTTACAAAGTGATAGCAGCTCTCCTTCTTTTTGCCACTGGATCATTCCAGGAAACCATGGCTGGTGCAGCAGGAATGTCTAAACCCATGTTCAGCATGGTGATGCAGGATGTTCTGTTCGCCATGATGATCTACAAAGACAGATATGTACATTTACCCAGGGGTGCCGATTTGGCAGGTGTGAAGGGAGACTTCTATCCTCTTAGGCACATCCCACATGTTGTTGGGGCCATAGATTGCACACATGTCAGTCTTGTGCTACCACAGGCAAGTGAGCACATTTTTCACAATAGAAAGCATTATCACGCGATCAATGTGCAGGTGGTGTGCCGGGCATATATGACCATCTTGCATGTGTGTAACCAGATTCTTCGGCTCTGCCCATGACTCCTACGTCCTGAGGAACAGCATTGTGCCACGGCTGATGGCTAATCTGCTTGCCGAGCGTGCTAGGATTGTGGGTGAGTATGCCTAGTCGTATGGCATGCTGGGCATGTGACCTGCTGCCCTATGTCTGTGCAACATTGCAATGTGTGTTTGTCATTCCTAGGTGACTCTGCATATCACAGGCATCCATGGCTGCTGAGCCCACTGCGTAATCCCAGGACCCAGGATGATATCAGATACAATGAGGCCCATGGCAGGACATGTTGTGTGGTTGAGCGTACTTTTGGCCTCCTCAAATCACGTTTCCGCTGCCGTGTCATTCTCACCTGGGAAGGTGTGTAAGATCGTAGTGGCATGCTGCATGCTCCACAACCTGGCCATTCGCAAGGATATTCCCCTGCTCCTGGATGATGATGAGTACCCAAGGCCCCCACCTGCACAAGAACCTGAGTCCAGTGATGAAGACGGTGGAGAGGAGGAAGGTGGTGACATGCGTCAACAATTCATCACCCGCTACTTCAATTAAAGATGGGTGACAATTTACAAAATGTACTTTGTCTGGTGTGATTGCTGTTGTTGTGAAGTGCTATGTGCGAATGGTACAGACAGCCAGATGTAAAGTCACCTGTGTGTGGATATGTGACAGTGACATATAATGTGTGAACGTATACGGGATGTGTTTGTTGACACTTGTTGCCCATTGTGCTGTCTGCATGTTGGGTTATGTAGATGGTTTGTGTAGTGTAATGTCTGTGATGCCACACTCACACCAGTGAATGTTGTTCTGTTCTGTTTTCCTCGGTGCCTCAAAATTATCCATTCCCACATACAGTACATCTTTCTGATACATTATGGACATTTTGAAGACTGTAAACCTTGCACTAAAGACAATGTTGACACAATGAAAGTGTGTAAGGTATTTTATTTACAAAGTTGAGATGTGAGGGGGTGGGCAGATAAACATGAAGGTGGTGATGGAGAAGTGAGTTGACGGTCATGGTAAATGAGATGAGAGAGTTGACACCACATTGATGTGGTGACCCAGTCCAGCAGACAGGTGCCATTCACAAGGCAGTGTGGAGAAGGATAGTCCAAACAGTCAATGTAGTGGGGAAGAGGGTTGCCATCAGGGCTGGCTCCGTGACTGGTGTTTGGCTGGTGCTTTGCCTCCAGAGACTCCCAGGCTCTTCTTTGGACGGCCCCTTGGTCGCTTCGCTGGGAGGGCCCTGCTGTGGTGCCAGTGGCATCTAAGGACTCACCCCTCTCAGTGGCCACAGGGGAGGATGGTGAACTGTCATCCTGTAGCACAACAGAGGGGGATGAAGATTTTATTTGGGACGCAGGCCTGTCCCTCAGTAAAGCCACTTGCTGGCTCATGAGGTCCACTGTTTGTCCGATGCTGGTGTCGATGGATCTCATCAGCAGGATTGAGCTTGCATAAGAGTTTGTCAGACCGGCCACTTTGTCCCTGGACCTGTTCGTAGGCCCCGTTGACTCTGGTGAAGTGGTCCAAGGATGGGGTCCCAACCTCCTGATGTCTGCGGGTGACCCTGGACTTCCCACCCGCTCTGCTGCCACAGACCTGTTGCCTCACCACTGTGGGTCCACACACACTCTCCCTGCCATCCACAGTTGTTGGTGTGGGCTGGTCATCCTCTGGGACAGGGAGGGTGTTGCAGGTGGCACTGGTGGTGGTGGTGGCGGTGGATGCACAGGCTGTAACAGCAGGGCTCTGCTGTGCTGTTGTTGTTGCAGCAGACATTGTGGTGGGGAGGATGGGGTCCTGGGACCTGGTGCTCCCTGGCACACCAGATGGGCCGGCCTCGAGCTCCTCGCTCTGAAAATCCTGGGAGTCTACATCTGAGAGTCCATGTACCGGGGGTGGAGACAGGCTCTGCTGGTTATCGATGTTGTCCACAGCAGTGAGTTCTTGGTCACCTGAGGATTAGGTGGGAAATGGTCAGTGATGTGCACTCAGCAAGAATTCTGTTACCTGTGTGTCATACAGTGTCTGTCCACTACACAATTGACTGATCTTCACATCTTTTGCTATGTGCAATACTGTGCCTCATGACATGAGGCAGGGGTACATATATTACTCGTACATGTTGGCAGGTGTCGATGCATAGCATGCAAATCGTGCTGTGATCATGTTCACTGGGACCAGTTGCCATATAGAGACCAGCACAAATGAGCTTCATGGTTCTCTCATCGTATAACCTGGCTGACGTCACATCTGTTTGTAGCAACTTTAACAGGAATCTTCGACCACTATGTTGTAGTGTTACTTTATGTTTAGTTTTAATGTCCACTTTCCATGTAGAGTTCTTGGACGGAATGTTTCACATAGACCGAGTACAACTTGCGCTACACGCAATGTTTAAATTTTGGTAAGAGGTCTCTTCGTACACGCACAAGTTAAGCTTTTACACCCCGTGGAACCTGTTTGTTTATTATAGTGTATCTTTTAGTTTTTCTAGAGCGGTGAGATTGTGTACTATGAATCTTCCTCATTTTTGAAGAGGGGTAAGCAGCAGTGTTAGCTCACTCTCCTAAAAACGACTCACCATTGTCAGTTTCTTTGAATGATTTGCACGGGTATTTGCACGTTTTTGTCCGCACAGCCTTTGAGCCTTCTGGTGGCGTTGGTCTTTCACTTTTTGAGTGCAAATTTTAAGTATAAAAACATATATTGGTATACAGGTAGGTGCCTTTTAATTCAGCTGTTTGATTACTGATATTCTCACATCTTGTGCGTAGATCTGGACTGAAAACCAAGAATTTGACATCATCTTCTAATACCTTTTCATTGAACATACCCCCTGAAGAAGGGTTCATGATGAACCCGAAATGCATTGGGAATCTTTGAGATTTAGATGACATGCATTGTGCTATATGATATGTATTGAATATATCACAAAGAAGCATTCACTTTGACATGTGTTAAAAGCTGTTTGAGTTGTATACCAACTGTTTATTTAGATTTGTGTTTTACTTATTGTTTAATCTGAATACATAAGTCTTGAATATAACTGATGAATTGTTCATTCATTTTTGAAATTGCGAAACGTTTTTGTTAAGAACCTGAGAAATTCTGAAAGGCTTTTTTAGCCTATTAGCTGTGCTACATGCAGTCTTTGGTTATCCAGAGACTCACTTCTCATAATTCATACCTTTGAAGGACACAGGGCACAATCCCTCTTTACATGTAGGCACGCAAAAAACTCCATTACAATTCTAACACATAAATAAAAATTCAAAAATATTTGAAAATAATTGAGGTATGCAGATCCACCTTCCATTTATTCATAGTACCATTTTGGGCCCATTAGTGGATCAGCACCCCCTCAGAAAATGTTGTGGAAAGATATATCTAATCTCACAACTAATCATGCAGAAATGAAAGCATATTCTGCTGAAGATGCAGCATCAATTTATTCTTTAGTTAAAGAAGTAAGAGAATTCCGTTCGACATCTGGAATCACAACACAGCAACTTCGACAATTAGAATATATGATGCCAAAGGAGGTAAACCGTCTTCATGCTACCACACTGATTGAATACCATAAAGTAAGAAGGATCCTGCGAGGTTTAAGAATTGCTTTACGTCCCATGCTGTTCAAATTTGATAAAACTTTCATGGGGCGCTGATACGCGATTTTGAATAAGTGCTCCCTTGATTTGATCCTTCTCATTATTGGGGAAATATCATCAGTACTGAGGGAATAAACACATGATATAAATAAATTGAAGGATGATATCTCCCAAAAGATGGAACAGGAAAACTGGAATAAGGTTTTGGAATAGGAATTTGGATATCCATGCTAAAGAAGTACATGAGTGTAATATTCGAAAATTTCGCAGAGAAACTATTGACTACAAGTTGGACGAAGTATACTCATGGGCTGAGGCCTATGCCCAGAAGCGTGTTTTTAAAAAATCAGGAGCCACTTCATCTGAGAAAAGTGTAGCCACTGACCAAGACCTACCATTACAAAGACCGAGTTTAACTGTAGTTACTCAACAGATTAGCAGATCAGTGGAGGAATTGGTGACCACATCATCTGTTAAACCGCCTTTTAGATTAATATCTCCAAGAGGACATTGAGCATTGAGGAACAAAAGATTTTAAACAGAGGGATCTCTTTTGTCCCCACATATACATCACACACCTTGGAAACGGAAATTGCACTTTTTAAATTCATGCGCAAGTTAAGGCTGAGATGGTTTTTCTCTACAAATATTTCTTCAGATGAACAGAACCAACCTTCTCACAAATTCCGGCCAAAGAGCAAATTCATGTCCCCCATCTCACACAAGACGCTTGATACTTTTGAAACTTTGGTCAAAAAAGATTTGGAACAGATTCGGTACATCTCGGCACAACACCCCAATTTATCTAAGAAGGAATTGCGCATTCTCAATGCGTTACGACAGGACAAATCCATAACATTTCAAACAGCTAATAAAGGGGTACCATTGGTGATCCTAGATACTGAGTTTTATAATAACAATGTTAATGAACATGTACAAAACAAAGATACCTACATCCTTATGGAGCATGATCCTGCTAAAGAGTTTCGGCCACACTAAGCACCATATTGCAAAAAGGAGTGGAAGATGGTATTATTGATGAGAACGCCAAACAATTCTTGATGAACCTCTCACCTAAAGTTCCACACATATACATGCTACCGAAGATGCATAAAGATAAAATACACCACCCGTTCCATCCTATTGTGGCTAGCTGTGGGTCAATTCAAGAGTCCTTAGGTTACTTCCTTGGCTTTCATCTTCAACCGTTGATACAGTCATGGGAAACATATGTGAAGGATTCCACGGATTGTTTACTCAAGTTAGAAGCAATGAAACACCTTTTTGATGAGGAGATACTATTATGCACCATTGATGTGGTAGCTTTATATACTTCAATAGCCCACAACGAAGGTGTTGAGGCAGTAGACAGGAGACTCTTACAATCAACCATATTTCAAGAAAAAAAGTATTTTTCTCTTGAAACTTCTACATTTCGCGCTGTACCATAGCTATTTCACCTGGCAAGATAAATTCTATTTATAAAGAACTGGAACTTCGATGCGTTTCCCGGAGCTCCATCATATGCCAACACATTCATGACCCATTTTGAACATCAATTTATTCTCAATAATCACCAATGGCGCACCAATGCTGCAGTATTCCTGCGATATATTGATGACATATTAGTCATCTGGAAGGGACCCAGGACACTTTTAGAGGAATGTATTGCAGTATTGAACAATTGTAACCCAAGGTTAAAGTTTATTCATGTAATACAAACCGACAGGATCCAATTTTTGGGTCATTGAAATTAAGAAGAACACCTCTGGGTTAGAAACAGCTGTGTGTAGAAAACTGACAGATGTTAACAATGCCCTTGTCAGTTTCTTTGAATGTTTTGCATGGGTATGAATCTTCCTCTTTTTTGAAGAGGGGTAAGCAGCAGTGTTAGCTCACTCTCCTAAAAACAACTCACCATTGTCAGTTTCTTTGAATATTTTGCACGGGTATTTGCACGTGCAAGTGCACAGATTGACTGAGTCAAACTGTGTTTGACTCCGTTTCATGCACGTTTTTGTCCGCGCGGCATTTGAGCCTTCTGGTGGCATTGGTCTATCACTTTTTGAGTGCAAATTTCAAGTTTAAAAACATATATTGGTACACAGGTGCCTTTTAATTCAGCTGTTTGATTATTGATATTCTCACATCTTGTGTTGTAGATCTGGACTGAAAACCAAGAATTTGTCATCATCTTCTAATACCTTTTCATTGATCATATCCCCTGAAGAAGGGTTCATGATGAACCCCAAATGCATTGGGAATCTTTGAGATTTAGATGACATGCATTGTGCTATATGATATGTATTGAATATATCACAAAGAAGCATTCACTTTGACTTGTGGTAAAAGCTGTTTGAGTTGTATACCAACTGTTTATTTAGATTTGTGTTTTACTTTTTTTTATTCTGAATACATAAGTCTTGAATATAGCTGATGAATTGTTCATTCGTTTTTTAAATTGCGAAACATTTTTGTTCAAAACCTGAGAAATTCTGAAAGGCTTTTTTAGCCTAATAGCTGTGCTACATGCAGTCTTTGGTTATCCACAGACTCACTTCTCATAATCAATATCTTTGAGGGACACAGGGCACAATCCCTCTTTACATGTAGGCACGCAAAAACTCCATTACAATTCTAACACATAATATAAAAATTCAAAAATATTTGAAAATAATTGAGGTGTGCAGATCCACCTTCCATTTATTCATTATGTCACATCTGGCCATGGAGTGGCCATTGTATTGTACTGCATGACTTTGTCCTGTAATGTACACGTTTGTATTTATAAGCCCACACATGCTTTCTGTAAGTTTACATGGTCCTTGCTGATTGTGCCACATGGCAATGCACTCATCACTGTGTATTGTGCATGGTTGTGCACGGTCTTCCTTGTGCATGTCCATTGGTGTGTGACTCTTTGTTACCTGTGACAGTTCCCTTTGCTTACCTGTGTGCACACTGTTCATGTCGAGCAGGGTCTGTGTGCATATTTGTGTATGGAGAGGGCTGGTGTTGCCATATGGCACCATTTTATTGGTAACAGATGTGTGGCTGTACGTACATGCTACCTACCTGTTAGGTGAAGCAGAACAATGCAATTGCTGCCACATGCTTGTGGGTGGGGTGGGGGAGTGATCCATCCAGCTGGGTTGTGGGACAGAGGGCATGGTGGGAGTAGTGGTACAGGCCTCCCTCCCCCAAACAGGCCTCCCTTGGAAGACGGCTACCTACCTATAAGTTTGATGAGGGTGATGCAATGGCTTCCACATGCTTGTGGGTGGAAGGAAGGGCTCCATCCTGCTGGGGTATAGGACAGAGGGCATGGTGGAGTAGTGGTACAGGCCTCCCTCCCCCAAACAGCCCTCCCTGGGAAGATGGCTACCTACCTGTAAGTAGGTTGATGAGGGTGATGCAATGGCTGCCACATGCTTGTTGGTGGGAGGGACTTCTCCATCCTGCTGGGGTATAGGACAGAGGGCATGGTGGGAGTAGTGGTACAGGCTTCCCTCCCCCAAACAGCCCAACCAGGGAAGATGGCTACCTACCTGTTAGTTTGTTTGATGTACTGCAATGGCTTCCAAGTGCTTGTGGGTCGGGAGTGATCTATCCTGCTGGGGTGTGGGATTGGGGGCATGGTGGGAGTGGTGCTACATGCCTCCCCCAAACATGCCTGAGTGCCTGTTAGATCAGTGAGACATGTTTTTGTGGGTGTGTGGTGCAGATGAATGTGACCTTTCTTGGGTGGTGTGTGTTTTTGGGTGTGCAAAACAGTACATATCAGTGTGTAGGTTAACATCTGTTTGTACTTACCAGCCTCCACTCCCCCGGATACTCCTGTGAGACTCTTGTGATGTAGTATGGCAAGCACCTTCTCCTCCCATGGTGTAAATGTTTTCTGTGGGATGGGAGGGCCACTGCCAGTCCGGTTAGCCAGCTCCCAGTTCTTGTTCCTCCTCTCTTTTACAACCCTCTTGAGATCATGCCACTGCTTCATGATCTCCTTCTTGGATTGCGAGGTGGTCCCTACTGCATTGACCCTTTGGACTATCCTTTGCCACATTTGGGTCCTTGTGGCTAATAGTGTCTGTTGGACCAGGCTACCAAATAGTTGTGATTCCACTCTATCTCATTTACCATGACTGTCAACTCACTCTCTGTGAATTTGGGCATTTTCTGTGATGCCATGGCGTGTAGTGTGCAAAGTGTTTGTGTGTGCAAGGGTGTGGGTGGTGGGTGTGGTGTTTGTGTGTGAGGTGTGTTATGTGCTGGGGGATAGTTGGTGCTAGTGGGATGGTGGTAGTGGTAGTGGTGAGCGTGATGTGTTCTCCTGCCTCTCCTGTCAGGTCTGGTATATGCCCTTCTCTTCTGGAGTGTTGCAAAGGATTGTTGTCAGTGAAGGGGCTGGTTTTATACTCAGCTATGTGGGTATGTCCCAATGGGCTTTTGCTGTCAGGTGTGTTGTGGGAGATGTCTTTGAAATTGTATGTTTTTGTTTGGCATTTATTTGTTTCATTGGGATGTGTTTTGTGTATTTGGGGGGCATGGCTACTTTGATTTGTGCCAAGTTTGCCATTGTTGTGGTGTTTTTGCATCATCCACCATGTTTTGTATGGATCGTCCGCTGCGGTGGCTATGCTGAAGCTCTTCAGCTGGCTCTCCCATTCACTCCAGTGTGCGTCCTCGGCGGTCGGAAATGCCGGATCGTACTGCGGGACCATTGGGGATATCCTAATTTCCCCTGTGTCTCCGCTATGCTTGCGGCGGGTTGTAGCATTTCCGCTGCGTTTCCGCCCGCCGCGGTCGGTTTTACATCATCACCGCCCGGGTCGGGCAGTTTTTATGCCCGCTACGGCCGCCGTCGGTCTTTTTTGACGGTTGATCCTAATTTGACTGCCGGTTTTTCCACAGTCCCAGCGGAAGGTTGTTTTCTGTGTCCATGGCGATCGGGGTGGATTTCCGCCCGCCATCCTAATGGGGCCCAAGGTGTTTGAATAGCAGCATAATGTACAACAATATTTTCACTTCAGGAGTCTCCACATCTCAAGGAAGCCCTTTTGCTTTATTTGTAATCAAATTTCAAAGCCATCTTCCTGATACCAAAATCCATCTGATAATGGTAAAATGTCTTCTCTGATTGACTATGCAATAACATCTATTGAGAAATTCAGCTTAGTTGATGCTTTGGTCATAGGGGAACTAGTTGGCAGTGCTTATCGGCCTCTTCTATTAACACTTGACTGGGTGACTAGAGGCAGAGAAACTTAGCAGAATTCAGCTCATATCCAGTGTAAGAATGGCCGAAGAATAATGTGGACACTAAAAATGAAGAATTAAGTAATACACTTGGGGACAGATTTATCATTATTTCACTTAGCGTAGTGCAGCAAGCTACCTTGATGCACTGCGTGAAAGGGCAGGAATGCACCATATTTAACATCACAGGCCACATTCTTGTCCCTTTCTTGCACTGGCACACAATGTGCTGCCTTGCACCAACTCAGGCACCCTTGCGCCATGTTGCAAAGGTGCCTGCGTTGCAGACAGGATTATTTTTGTGCACAAAGAAACACCTTCCAGCACAAAAACAATCCTCTGAGGCATTTTCCTCTTTCTATGTGTGCTGCAAAATGCAGCACATATAGAAAGAGGAAAAAATGAGGAGAAATTAAGACATTTCTTGTTGTTACGCCTAACCTAAGGAGGCATAGAATTTTCACGGATTCCCAGGTCTACCAGTAATGGTAAATCTGGGAATGCGCCATAATCTATGGGTGGGTGTGTGGGAACACCCATGCTCCTTCCATGGAACGCCTCCCGGGTGCATAGTAGCACAACACAGCAATTTGCACTACGTTGGGTTACTCTAGATTTATGAAGCTATGCAGGGCCAAGCAAGGTGTCCTTGTGTGACTTGATATATCTTACTTAGAAGTTGTGTTGCCCTTGCTCCCCCTTGCATGGCACAACGGCAATGCAACTCAATGATAAATCTGCCACTAGGACCAGAATCTCCTGACCCTATTGTGAAAGCTCACCCAACAATATAATAACGGAATAGGAATCACTGATGAATTAATTTAACCAACTGCCAGTTAAGTCTAATGATACCAATTAAAAAGAGAAAGACCAAATAATGGTTTGAGGGTGAAAATTAAAAGCAAAGACAGCTTACAATAAGAAAATAAGAGAGGCATATAATCTGTATCACAAGACCAGAAATAAGCTGATTAAGGTGTATAGAGTGATTTCAGAAAGGAAATAAGAAAGATTGATTGGAAAGAGAAAGAGACTTTATGGCCAGAAGTCATTTCAGCTATGCGCAGTGGAATTCTTAAAACATTCTGGAAAGTATTGGGTTAAGCATTAGGGACTATAAAAAAAAACTGAGGCTAGGTTAACTAGCTGAAGAACAGTGGGTTAAGTATATTATGCACCTTTATGGTGTTTAGAACAGAACATAACAACGAAAAGGACTTGCACGAATACTTGGATAACTGCAGAGTTATCGCTAATATAAGTAGGGGCAAGAAGAATTTAACATTCTCAATAAAGGAGGTGACAGCTATAATACAGGCCTTAAAGAATTTGCTTGCTCAATGGGTTTTAATCAGACATATTAAAATTCAATCCCGACCTTTGATCACATACTCCAACTCATCTGATTTCCCTTGTTTGCTTGAATAGAGTACTAAAGTCTTGGCAGGGGAGTATTCGAGTTCCAATCTTTTAAAAATATTCTTGAGAAATGCCAAATGATTATAGAATGATTACCATACTGTACATTACAAGTATAATCTATGCAAAATATCTGCTACAGGCCTTAGGCGAAGAGAAAGCCCAGCTGGATTTTAGAAGGAACCTCTGAACTGCTGATGGGTGCTTTGCATTAAAACTGATATTGGAAGACTATAAGGACCTATAAGGCTTTCAAACCGACATCCCTGGTTTGACTTGCGACCGCCTAATTACAATGTAGACCGTCGGAAGTCAAACCAACTGGTCATTCTGCCTTGCTTCCCACGGGCTCAATGAGCCCATCGGCCAGTCGGAACCGCAAAGTAATCCCTTTTGGATGGCGTTTCTGCTGTCGGGATTACGATATCGGTTGCACACAGACTTTCCATGCCAGCCTTTAAAACATTAAATGGCCGTTGGAATGCTACTTAGGGTGCCCCTGGCAGGGTCCTCTTGCCTCTATGGCCTACGGTTGTGGGCCTGAGGGGAACCTGTGGTGCCCTCCTGTAAATTCCTGATTTATTACACATGAAATCAGTAGAAATTACTATTTGGAAAAAACGGTTGAGCCTTCCAAAAGGCTCAATCAATAGTGTGCTTCACCTAGAATTGGGCCTCATTAACATTAAGCAAAGATATTGGCAGATAATTTTAAATTATGGAACAGAATTATGGTAATAACCTAGGGACTCATTGCGGTATTTGCTAAAATGCCAGTTACTACTGAGGGTACAACCCGTTGGTCTAAGAACCTATGTATTATATTGCAGACCATGGATTTGTCTTAAACTTTTATTCATAATGAACCCCAATTGAGTGTTAGTAAAAGTAAAATCTAATATATGATAAACACATTCTCTGCAATTGGATACTTGTGATGCAGAAAAAGATCTAAACTTGCCCACTTACTACAACAGATCACAAAGGCAAATTACAACAGTATTTAAAAGATATAACAGCAAAAAGCATGACATTAGATTCGAATAGGTCAAGTTCAATCTTTAATAAAGAGGAATTATAGTACTTTGATTTCTAACAGGCCACCCCCGTGCCGCACGGCTCCTCGCGTTTGACCGAGACTCTGCCCTCTGCCCCGCCGCTGCCGAGGGCGCGCCCCCTGGTAGACGGTAACCGTGTTTTCTGTTTCCCCCACTGTACTCTGTATTTGATTTTGTATCCCTGTATTGTATTGTTTTGTATTCTTTAGGCGCTCCCTGCTCTCTGTGCCCCCCTGCTCCCCGTTTCCTGCCGCTGCTCCCCCGCGGCACCGCCCCCTTTCCCTTCTGCTTCCCCTGCCCTCGCCCATTGGCTGCCCCACTCCCGCCTCCCAGCTGCTCCTCCCTCCCACTTCGCCTTATATCGAGGCAGCGAAGCGGACGCGGCGCCAAAGGCAAGCCCTTCTGCACCCGTCCGTGTCTGGACCGCACCCAGCGCCAGAACCCCTGGGCCCCCGCAACGCCAGACAGCACTACGACTCCAGCACCCTCCACACACTCAACACCGAATGAGACCACCCCTGCTACCGGGCTACCCTGAAGCGCACCCAAGGACACTGCGCCTGCCGGAACTGCAGATTCACCAGCATCCAGCCCACCGAACCACCAGCCAGAGAACCCAACCACCTCCGCTGCATCCTCCTCAACACCCGCTTCAACCGCAAGCACGCCATCGAACACTGGGACCTCCTAGACTCCACCGCCCCCGACGTCGCCTTCCTGACGGAGACCTGGCTGAACGCCACCTCAGCACCGGACATCGCCATAGCCATCCCACAGGGCTACAAGATCTCCCGCAGAGACCGCACCAACGGAGTGGGAGGGGGAATCGCCATCATCCACAAAGACACCATCAGAATCTCAACTAACACCGACGACACCCTCACCACCGCCGAGCACATGCACTTCCAGATCCACACCGACCCCAACACCACCCTCAGAGGAACACTTATCTACAGACCTCCCGGACCCCGACCACAATTCAGCGAAACCATCGCCGACCTCATCAGGACCCACGCCCTTGCCTCCACAGACTACATCCTCCTCGGGGACCTGAACTTCCACCTCGAGAACAACAACGACGCCAACTCCACCGCCCTGATTGACAACCTCGCCAACCTCAGACTCAAACAGCTCGTGACGACACCCACTCATGCCGCTGGACACACACTGGACCCCATCTTCTCCACAAGCCCTCACGTCTCCTTCAACCACACCACCGAACCCCACAGGACCGACCACAGATGCGTCCACTTCACCTTCAAGAAACCCACCACACACCACCACACCCAACAGCTGCCGCGCCGCTGCTGGGGCAAGGTCACCGAGGACCAACTGACTACCACCCTCACCCTGAGACCACCCACTGACCCCACCGACCCAGACACCACCGCGACCAACCTCACACAGTGGATCAACGACTGCGCCAACACCCTCACCCATCTCAAGACCTCCACAACCACCAACACCATCAAGAAAGCCGCCTGGTTCACCGAAGACCTCCGGATCTCCAGGCACACCTGCCGGAAGCTTAAGAAGAAATGGCTCCACGACCGAACACCAGACAGCCACACAGCCCTCAAGAGCGCCACCCGCAGACAACACCAACTCATCAGGACCGCCAAGATGACCGCCTTCAAGGACCGCCTAGACAACAATGCACACAACACCAAAGAGCTCTTCAACATCGTGAAAGAACTATCCAACCCCAGCTCCAACACCAACGACATCCCACCATCACAAGACCTGTGCGACTCCCTGGCCACCTTTTTTCACCGCAAGATCACCAACATCCACGACAACTTCAACACTGATCCCCCCGCACCCACCACCGAGTACACCACCCCTGCGACCACCACTCACACCAGCCGCCTGACCGCCTGGTCCAGCGTCAACGACGAAGACACCATCAAAACCATGAACTCCATCCACTCAGGATCCCCATCGGACCCCTACCCTCACCACGTCTTCAACAAAGCCAGCACAACCATCGCATCCCACCTCCGGAAAACAATCAACTGTTCCTTGGAAACAGCCACCTTCCCGGAAAGCTGGAAGCACGCCGAGATCAACGCTCTTCTTAAGAAGCCCAATACAGACCCCAAGGACTTCAAGAACTTCCGGCCCATCTCCCTGCTCCCTTTCCCGCAAAAGTGACTGAGAAGATTGTCAACAAACAGCTAACCCGCTACCTCGAAGACAACAACATCCTGGACCCTTCCCAATCCGGCTTTCGCAGCAACCACAGCACCGAGACCACCCTCATCACCGCCACTGACGACATCAGGACCCTGATGGACAAAGGAGAAACAGCCGCCCTCATCCTCCTGGACCTATCAGCAGCCTTTGACACAGTCTGCCACCGCACCCTATCAGCATGCCTCCATGACCCCGGTATTCAAGAGAAGGCCCTGGCCTGGAACACATCCTCCCTCTCCGGCAGAACCCAGAGCGTCCGCCTCCCACCCTTCCGCTCAAAAACCACCGAGATCATCTGCAGCGTCCCACAGGGATCCTCCCTCAGCCCGACGCTGTTCAATATCTACATGGCACCCCTCTCCCACGTCGCATGACAACACTACCTCAACATCATCTCCTACACCGACGACACCCAGCTGATCATATCCCTCACCGAAGACCCACACACCGCCAAAGCCAACCTCCACAGAGGAATGAAGGCCGTAGCCGACTGGATGAAGGACAGCAGACTGAAGCTGAACACAGACAAGACGGAGGTCCTCATTCTCGGACCCACCCCAGCAGCCTGGGTCGACTCTTGGTGGCCCACATCGCTAGGCACAGCCCCGGAACCCACGGACCACGCACACAACCTGGGGGTCATCCTCGACTCCACCCTCTCCATGACCAGACAAGTCAACGACGTCTCCGCGTTCTGCTTCAACACCCTCCGAATGCTCCGTAGGATCTTCAAATGGATCCCTCTCGACACAATAAGGACCGACACCCAGGCCCTCATCACCAGCAGACTCGACTACGGGAACGCCCTCTATTCAGGAACAACAAACAAGCTACTGAGACGACTACAACGAATCCAGAACCCCTCATCTCGACTGATCCTCGACATCCCCCGACGCAGCCATATCACACCCCACCTGAGAGCCCTACCCTGGCTCCCCGTCAACAAGAGGATCACCTTCAAACTCCTCATCCATGTACACAAAGCACTACACAACACAGGACCGACTTACCTCAACAACCGACTCAGCTTCCACATCCCCACCTGAAGCCTCCACTCAGCCAACCTCGCCCTCGCCACAGTCCGTCGTATCCGGAACGCCACCGCCGGTGGCAGATGCTTCTCCTACCTTGCCGCCAAGACCTGGAACACCCTCCCCACCAGCCTACGACAGACACAGGACCTGCTGGCCTTCAGAAGACTCCTCAAGACCTGGCTCTTCGACCAGTAGCACCCCCCCCAGCGCCTTGAGACCCTCAAGGGTATGTAGCGCGCTTTAGAAATGCAGTGATTGATTGATTGATTGAACAAGGATTCCCAAGTAGAGGCTTTTCTTTCCGTAATGTGCATAGTGCAATTCAACCTTATGTCACATATTTTAAATAGTGTTTTTAAATGTGAAAGAAAGAAAATTTTACTACCGGTTTTTAGGGAGCTTCAGATATGATATATCTAAGATTTAATATTTTTAATATTGGAATACAGCAATAAAAAAACAATGCTACATTTTTAGAAATGGTAAATAATAGTTTGAGCTGAGAAGTCGAGTTATAATTTTAAGTTGTGGCTAGAGTCATTGTCGCTAAGGTATAGGCTATGTGATTTTAATTGCTGTATTTTTTACATTTTAATGCTATATTGTGTGATCATATGGATCAAGATTATAAAGATTTTTATGGAATTAAATTGTACTTTGATTATTCAATTTATTGTATTTATAATATATACACAAGTCAATTTATAATAAAGGAAGAAATGGGCACTTTATTGGAGTAGAGGGATGGGAATGCAAGATTGACTATGTGGATGTTACAATAAATCAAATTTATTTGAAGTTCCATTAATCCCAAAATCCATCTGAAAGTGATGAACTGGCCCTCATCCCACCCTGAACATGAATAGAACTATCTGAAATCAATGAGCAATTTATTATGCTTTTTCTACAGCACACGGGTCACCTTCCGCTTCCCACTGTTTCTACCAGGACCCATGCAGAATATCTATACCTTGCCATCCCTCCATTAGCTCCAGTTTGCTCCCCAGCTCTTTAAACTATCTCTACTTTGGGCCGGTCCCACACATATCTAGTTTTTCCTTTCACCTAATAATTACATGGTGTTCTGTTTTGTCTTCTTTTTATCTTCTGTCTGTTACAGACCCATTTTGTTTATCACACATACATACAATATAATGCATATAAGATGTATTTAAGAGGTATTTTATTTTACTTCCAAGTTTTGAAGTCAGGCTCTTACACATCTTGGAGCACTTGCTCTTTTCTTTCATAAATCTCCTAGCATCATTTATATATTTTATTTTTTAAATGTGTTGTTTTGGAGCAATGGAAAAAGTACACCATATTCATATGTTTTAGTCCTGTCAGCCTTAGGGTGGTCTTCCCAAATCTTTTTGCCTTCTCCCCTCCTATTTTTGCTGATCTCATTTTTGCTGGCCTTAGAACTCTGCACATTTTGCCACTGTGAGCCACTGCTAAAGTACATGTGCCCACTCCTTAAAACATGGTACATTGGCTTATCCCCAATTTGCATATTTAATTTACTTTTAAGTTCCTAGTACAGTGTTACTACATGTGTCCAGAGCCTGTGAATGAAATGATAGTAGTGGGCCTGCAGCACTTACTTTGCCACCCACTCAAGTAGCACTTCAAACATGTCTCAGGACTGCCATTGCAGCCTGTGTGTGCAGTTATAAACTGCCATTGCATACTAGCAAAATTAACGTTTTGTCAGGCTTACACCTCCCCTTTTAATACACCTAAGTCATCCCTAAGATAGGCCCTGGACAGGCCAGAGGGTAGGCTGCAGTGTATTTAAAATATAGGGCATGTACTGTTTGCACATGTAAGTTTTGCATGTCCTGGTAGTGAAAAAGTCATAAATTAGTTTTTTAAGTATGTAAGGTTACCTTTTCCATAGGATAGCATTGGTGTTATCTTATTACATTTAATAAGCTGCAACTTCCAAATGGGAAAAGGTTCATGTTTGATGTCTTTGGTATTGTAATGAAAAATCCGCTCTCATGGTGTAGTCAGATTGCAAATTTGAAAATGCCACTTGAATTTTACTGCCTTAGCCATTTTGTGCCTGTCTCCAGGTCAAAAGACTGTGTGTAGCTGACAGTTGGGCTGTGTGTATTCCTCTTACGCAGCCACACACAATAGAGAACTTAGGTGTGCTTAGATGAGCCATCACTAGCAGGATGGGAGTGAGGTGCTGAGCACAGTCCTACTTACATTTGAATAGACGGTGTCCTGACTCCACACAAAATGCTACATACCCCTTTGGTTAGTCTGGAGTCATGAGGGAAAAGCAGGAATCCTGTAGACATCAAATGGAAATCTCTAGGAGCTTCTCCCGCTTCCACAAGACGCCAAGGTATAAACATTTGACTTCAGACACTATTCTTTAGTATACTTCTGGACCTGTGGATACTCTCCCATGAAGAAGGACTTCTGTGCTACTGAAAGGACTGCCACTAAGCTGCCCTTCTGGAATGCTGCACTGCTGGACTGCTGACTTGCTGTGCTAGCCTACTGCCTGCTGCCCTCTTGCCTGGGTGTGAAGGACTGGACCTGCATCTGTTGCACCCAGGACCCAGAGTGATTCCAGGAGCTTGTTGGCAAGCCTCCTGACTAACGTATTAGGGACAGAAGGCTCCCCCAACCTTGACACCAGCACCTAGACTCACACGTGAGTCATAGCCTGCCACGTGGTACCCCCTCAGTCCTGGTCCCTTGGAAGTGGGCCTGAAGGTGCTCAGCTGGCCCATATATGCATCCAGGAGAACTGATGCATCTCCACTGCTGTGCAGTGAAACCGTGAGCAAAATTGACACATTGCGTGTGCTGCGATCATCGTCCCAGTGCAAGGACTCTGCATCAACCTCACAGCCCACATCGGAACCTCTGCTGCCCAGCCTCTTCCCGATGCAGGTCCTCTCATTGTAAATCTCTTGTCAACAGCAACTTCAATGATGACACAGGTTCTGGCATCACAGCCTTGTAGGAACTGGCGCATTTTCTCGGCACCATGGCGCATCTTCGACGCTAGACTTCACATCGCAAGCCTTCATTGATGGTATCCTCAATGATGACCCAGGACCACGCATCACAGCTTCGTAGCTCCATCGAACTAACGTATCACCTTGGCTGCGTGATGTATCCTCGATGCGGGACCTCACACCGATCTGCAACCAGGATTTAAGGTAGTCTTGTTCAGCTGACTTAACTAGGTCCCTATAGCTGCCTGCCCTCCATTTCTGTCGGCCTAAACTTGTGGCTTTGTCCCGGTCCAGTGCGACTAGATATTCACAGTTATGCTTTTGGTCACCATTCACTGACACATATAAAGCTGCAGAACTCAAGTTGTATTGATAAGATTTGTGTTATTTATATTTTACGTTTATAGAGCGCACAGCTACCCCCAACGGAGGTGTCCCAGCGCTAAGTCAATCTACTGTTACAGGTGCGGGGGGGGGTCTAGGAGCTAGTGAACAGCCCGGTTTTCAGGGCACGTTGGAAGGTCAATTCAGTCTCAGCTCCAGCTGCGGAGGGTACGGTCGGGTGAGGTTGTATCCTCCCATAAAGTGCTTTATTAAGCACAGGGTCCCCTATGATTTCTCCCTGAAGGCTTATGAGGCCTGAGACTACTGGATTGCTAGAGGATATAAAGATATTACTTTGTCACCACACCTTATCAGCTGATTAGGCACAATAGAATTAAATTATCACATAGTACTCTCTATGTTTTGACAGTATTTTACTGTCTGTTGTGAGATGGGTAGGGATCTGTGTACCCGTCCTGAAGAAGAAGCTTCTGACTTTCGAAACATGTTGACACAGACACATAGGAGGCATTGTACATTAGTACATTAAAAACCTCTGCCTCACGTTTTTAACAATACCAGAAGGGGTTTTATTAAAATTCTTTCTAGTCCTACCTGCCAGGTATTTTTTAACAATCACTCACCACTCACTTCTGACCCTACCACTCACACCCTCTCACACACTACACATAGTGGTTAGATCAAGTGCTCCCGCGTATTCGCTGGTTAGTAGCACGCCGCGCTCCGTAGTGGGGTGCGAAGACCCCTATGATGAAGCATGACACCAAGGGCCCTTTTGGTGTGTGAGGGGTATTTAAACAACACGATGTGCTTCCCACCGAAGTAGGAACCGTATCACCATTGAGATCGTCCATCGGGTTTTCACTTAATGCCTTGTGGGTGGATTCCTTATGTTTATGAATAATAGTAAGGGGAGATTGAATCCACTCCCTGTGTCCCGCCGGACACTCTCTCTCTCCACTCCCTCTTTTGATATAGATGAGATGTTACTCAGACACCTTCTGAAGTTGGCAAATGCAGCACCCGACAGATCCTTGAAGGAGAACACGAGTTGGGTGTCATCCGCATAGGAGGTCACCCTCACCCCACAGAATTCCACCAGAGCTGCAAGTGGTAAGAGGTAGGCGTTAAAAAGGAGAGTACGCCATGCGGCTCCATGGGGGACCCCCGAAGCAGGGGTGTCTCGGAAGAGATGTAAGGGCTGAGGAAGACTTGTTGTGACCAGTTTTCCAGAAAAGACCGGATCCAGGTCAGGGCTGTGCCCTGAATACATTGGCATCTTAATCCTCCAGGAGAATGGAATGGGCAACCATGTGGAAAGCCACTGACAGATCAAGTAACACACGCATAGCTGCATTGCCCTGGTAGATAGTCTCGCTGACACTCTTGGATACTTCAAGGAGGGCAGTCTCCGTGCTGTACCAGCTCTGAAGCCTGATTGGGAGTCATGAAATTGGGACTTAGATTCCAGATAATCGGTTAGTTGCCCCTGGACTACTTGTTCAAGACTTTTCGCTGGTGCAGGAAGAAGGGAGATGGGTCTGAAGTTTTTGTATTCTGTGAGGTCAGCATCTAGCTTTTTGAGGATTGGCAGGAGGTAGGCCTGTTTCCACACTGCTGGGAAGATTCCTGAGCTCAGGGAGGTGTTCCAGATCTGATTTAGCGGGCGTTGATACATGGTGCCCAAGAGTTTGAAAAACTGGGTCGGGCAAGGATTACTCGGCGACCCAGATGTGCAGGTTAATAGTTTTTGCAGGGAAGCATCAAGAGAGAGATGGCAGAAATTGGTCAGCGCATCACGGATGTCAGGCAAGAGAGTGGACTCTGAGGTAGTCAGGGTGGAGGTGAAGGTAGCATAGATAGATTGGATTTTGTCCTGGAAAATGTCAGACAGTCCGTACAAAGGGAGGGGGTGGGAAGTACCGTACTGGCAATGGCAGCAGGTTTGGTAAAATCTTGAACAATTTTAAAAGTGTTTACGCTGAATTTTCAGCTACTTTGATCTTATGGGTGAAATAGCCCCTCATGGTAATGCGCTCAAGTTTGTGGAAATTCTTTAAGGCTTTTCTGTATGCCAGCTTGCCAGCGGGGTGAAAACAAGAACAAGGGGCCCCCTACGCACTAGGAACCAGGGTATGTCATGTGTAACAGAAACAACGGTTCCAGCGGAAAGTTAGGCTAATCTATAATAATAATCAAATGCACAATCGCAATCACAAAAACGGGTAAAGGTGATGTCAGAAAGAAAGAGGGCCTTGCAGAATTTTTTATGTTCACATTAATTCTTTTGATCAGATTTGTTAAATTCTAATTGATATATATACAGACCAAGAATAACACAATAGTGCTTTTGTGTCCCCAAGTGAAATGGAACCATAAAACAAACTGTGAAAAACATGTAACGTGTACAGCTTAGTTTCCACAATTTTTTTAAAAGGCGACCAAACATTAACTTAGTAATGATTCCAGCTTCTGTGTACAATAGTCAGAGCTGTTAAACTGGTTCGCTTTCAAATACAGTCAAAGACGTTTCAACCCTTTTACAGTGCAGGGTCTCTTCAGGACCAAGGGATATGGGGACAATCTGTTGGCGATTGTTCAGCCTCATGAGACAGTGAAATAAGTGAGACACCGGTAAAGTTAGAGAGGAAAAGGGAATACTCACACGGGGACCCGGTCGGGTGCCCCGGATGAGAGACGAACTGGTGGTCTGACAAACGGTCTTAATCATAGGTTGCTCAATCGTGGTAGATTTTTTTTTTTTTTAGTAAATATTGGGGTTGAACCCATATAGTCAATGGGACCTGGGTATTTATTCGGTATAGGAAGAAAGGGGTCCCAGACACAACACAACAAATTCCACAATTCGAAGTAAAATACGTGGAAATATTTCACAAAAGGTCGAGTCAAGGTGCAACGTGTTTTAATTTTCACAGCACCGGTGCTAAACATTCATTAGCTCATTACTCACAGTATGAATACACAACTTAAACACAATTACAATAAGCCCAGAAAGGGGGGAGAGAGGGAGAGGGTAGTGCAAAGGGGAAAAGATTAACATTTCTTGCTAGTTAGACATCACTATTTCAAGAAACATATTTACAAATACATGTGACCATATTTGGAAATTCACAAGAGAGAATATACACAGATCCCCAAGCGTGGGGTCTACAACAGCGTGTGAGAAAACAGCATCATGTTTTGTTTTGTTAGTGTCTTTTTTACAGAATCTCCTATATGGCTGTATACATTAAACCATTCCGTGGGAGTTCAAAACAGTAGAAAAGTCTACGTTTCGACCCTAGATTGTAGGACAGTGTATCCTTACTAGGCGGGTCTTCGTCAGGACGTGAGGGAAGGGGAGGAGTGTAGGGCTGTTCCTAAAGGTGAAAATAGAAAAGACTTTAAAAAAGGTCTCCGAGGGGAGTCCCTATATGATACATCAAAAGCGACAAAATTAAAGACAAAACGTTTCTCAAAGAGTTAGTGATTGACAAGGAGGTATGAAAAGCATGTTACCTGCTCAGGAGTCATAAAATTCCTGTTAGCACATAGTTCTGGCCAAAGCCGGGCGGAGTGGTGAATTGTTAAAAAATCATCAAAAAATCAGCGGTATCTGGGGGCCAAATAATGAGGAAAGGGGACCATCACTGAATGTACTAATCACCCAAGGTTGTCAGAAAACATTGCAAATACTTGAAAAAACACTAGGCCGGTAGTCCTACCTCCAAAGCGTTGCTGGGTAGGATCAAGGTGCGTATATCATTAACATGAAGTATGGTCCATACCAATCATAGTTCAGCATTCGATCTGTGAGGTATGGGGGAGCCCAATTAGTATGCACGTCTTAAGAAAATGATTCCAGTTGCCTGTAACACAGGCGTCTAAGCACACAAGGCAATTAGGACACTTAATTAATAACTCACCCGCGATGACCTGGTAACGCTGAAATGCGAGTCAGCGCCTGTGGTGTTCCGGGTCCGATGTTACAATGCAAAGTCTAAGGGCCAAACACATTTAGGAGTGGCATTCAGTAAATATGCGCCAGAAAATGGACGATTGTACATCAAAATATATTGCCCTTAAATCGTACCTCTGAATTAGAGAGAACCTTACAGCAAATAATCAATTGAGGTCGGAGGGTTTTCTTAAAGGGCGGCGGTGTGCTCGAGTCGAGATTCCACCAATGAATCTGTGGAAATTAAATAAGCGGACTTAGTGAAAGCGTTTCACTAACACGTGGATTTGAAGGCGCTGCCAAAATCGGGACAAACAGAAGCCGCAACTGGACTCACCAGAAGTCTTTGTCTTCATGCGCGCGTGCATGCAGCAGCGTCTCATCTCAGTCAAGGAGAATCAGGAAGTGCTGCCTAGGATACGGGAGTCATTTTGTAACCTCGCATGCGGCGAGACTGGTGTTACCAGGGTAACCCAGGACGCCAGTCACCGAAACGGCCAGCGTCAACGGAGTTAGAGGGGAACACAGGGCTTACCGAAGACTTTCGTGGTAGATGTAACCAAATACAGTTGACAACCTTTCACGGGTTATACATTATAACGCCCCAGTGCTACATTTCATGGGAAATGATGATGAACTAACATTAAAATGAAAGTTAAATAAATTATTGCAAATGAAAAAATGTAAATAATTAATTAAGCTGGCTGAGCGGACCTGCCCGTAACATGGTAGTCTAAGCGCAGCATTTCAAGCTCTCAAACGTTAAAAACCACAATATTCACACAGATACTGGACATTGATGAACTCATCTCGCAGAAGCCGTTTACAAACCAGATATTTACAAGCGTGTGTCATTTTGGACATAGTACTGTGCGGACCTACCTAACAAGGTGGTCAAAACACAGATACTCCATACCTTGAAGCAAAAATTATTATAGACACACTAGTCGATAGAGAAATCACACATCAAATCGCAGTTATCCACCGCATGGGTCAAGGCCGACACATTCACCAGAGTAATGCGTGAACCTACCACATGGTGGTTAAGACGCAAGATTTACAGAGTAGCCATTTGAGAGAAACTGCTTTCTGATTCATTCAGCCCCAGCCGTACCGAATCAAAAAACCTGATCCATTTTATCTCTCTGATGTTCAGGATTGGCTCAAGGTTCCCACCCCTGGGGCCCAGTCTAACTTGTTCCAAAATGGTCCATTTAAGACTTTCAGGGGGGTGAGCAAAGTTCTTGCAATGGTCTACCAACGGTGCTCCCTCAACCTTGCACCTAACACGGCTGCAGTGTTGTAAGAAACGTACTTTTGCACGTTGCTGGGTCTGGCCAATGTATATTAGATTACAGGGGCACACTATGCAATAAATAACGTTGGATGAGTTGCAGTTGGTGTGTGACTTTAGTGTCACTTGATGTTGTCCATGAACGAAGACTTTAGTCTGGATTGTAGCTGGGCAGGCTTTACAGGATCCACAGCGATAATGACCCACGACAGGAGGTAGATTCCACAATGATGTTAGGGATTGTTCCTTTTCCGTATTCAAGAAAGAGGACACCACGTGATCTCGAACATTCTTCGCTTTCTTGAAGGCGTGAAGTGGTGGGTGGCTGCAGTTTAGGTCCTCGGCGATCAAATGCCAGTACTTGTTTACAGTTTTCTTTATCGAATTGCTTTTTGTCGAGAAAGTGGTTACACATACGATGCGTTGATCAACATTGTTTTCCCGTTGAGCTCCCTGTTGCAATAGAATGTCCCTTGGGTTATGCCAAGCTCTCTTTTTGGCTTTTTTGATCAAACGTCTCGGGTACCCACGTTCAGACAACCGTTCCATCAGAATGGCAGCTTGTTCATCATAGTCATCCTTTTTGCTGCAGTTACGGCGAATCCGTAAAAATTGCCCGAAGGGAAGGTTATCGCGTAGTCCCCGTGGATGATGGCTCGAATACAGAAGCAAAGAGTTCCTCTCCGCAGGTTTTCTAAAGAGGGTGGTGTGCAAGGTCTCATTCTCCTCAAAGATGGTAAGATCCAAGAAGTCTATGGATTTCTTGTCATACTGAATCGTGAACTGAATGTCCGCCGTGCGTCCATTTAACCAATTGAGGAATGTTATGATCTCCTGTTCATTCCCAGTCCAGATACAAATGATATCATCTATGTACCTCATCCACATGTTTATTTTGGGTCTGAAGGGATTAGTATCATTCAGTATGAACATCTCTTCATACATGGACATGAAAATGATGGCCAAATCGGGAGCAAATGCCGCCCCCATCGCCACGCCCTTGGTCTGCAGGTAGAATGAATTGCAAAAAATGAAGAAATTCCTCATCATTGCGATTTTTAATAGCAAGATGATAAAAGATGTAGGGACACGAGCCGGTGCCTCCCGTTTGTCAAGCGCAATGGTCATGGCATGAAGGGCCTCATCTTGGGGTATGCTAGTGTACAGTGACACGATGTCACAGGTTACCAAGATTTCTTCATGCGAGTTATATGGACGTCCGTCAATCAGATTAATGACCTGTGTAGTGTCTCGCAGATACGTTGTAGTGGCTTCTGCTAGGGGCTTCAGAAAAAAGTCAATGTACCTGCATAGTGGTTCCAGAAGGGAGCCGCAGCCCGATACAATTGGTCGACCAGGTGGATGATGTATGTCCTTGTGCACCTTCGGCAGTGTGTAGATGGTGGGAAGGCGTGGGTTCTTTTGGTTTAGGTATTGAAATTCATGGTCCGACAAGAAACCTTGTTGGAGGCCTTCCTGGGTCACTCTCAGGATTTCGGCTTTTAGATCTATGGATGGATCCCCATCCAATCGTTTGTAACTCACCCCATCATTTAATTGTCTCATTATCTCACTAGTGTAATTGTCCAGGTCCTGTACCACAATTGCACCACCCTTGTCGGCAGGTTTAACTACCACATCGGTGTTGTCCTTGAGAGATCTGAGCGCCACTTTCTCTGCTTTGCTGGTATTGAACTTGACAAATTTGTGTTCTCCCAAGATTTTATTCACATCCCGTAGGACGAGGCTCTCAAAGGCCAGGATACGCTGAGTCATAGCGTGAGTGGAAGGAACAAAGGTAGACGGTGGCCTAAAATGGGTCGCCGAGAGAGGCTGAGAGGAGGGTTTATCTTTGAAAAAATATCGCAGTCGTACCTTACGAAAGAACCTGTGAAGTTCTACTATGGTGTTGAAGGTATCAGGCTTGGCATTTGGAACAAATGATAGACCTCGACTGAGTATCTTGATTTCGTCATCAAGTAGAGTGTATTTGGAAATATTGATAATGGGGGAAATCCTTTTTACCACCTGTAGTTCTTCCTGCGGGTGGATCGTTCCCCGTGTTCCTCCTGGGGGAAGCTCACTTGTGTCGTACCCCTCCCTCTCACGGGGTCCCACTCCTGACCAGCATTGGATTGGCCCCTGCTGTTGCCTCTGTTCCAGTTGTTTGATCTGCCACGTGGGGGTCTCCATCCGGCCTGACCTAAAAAAGGTGTGGGTTGGTATGTAGGTCCGTAGGGGTCTTGATATCCGTATGTACCACTTGGGCCAGCCCGTTCAGAATCTTCTCCCGAGCTATACGACGAATCAGAGAAAGTGGTGTAATTGCGTCTACCTCTGAAGGAACCGCGGCCGCGGTTAGTGAATCTTCCCTGGCTATCTTGCCTGTAATATTCGTCCTGGAGGTAGGGATATGTTCTTTTTTTATCATACAATTTCACATCACGTGCCAATTTCTCAAGTTTCCTCTTTATCGTATTAGTTTCAAAGTCTCGTAGAGTGGCCACAAGTTTAGTCAAAGCTTCTTTTGAATTTGTGAGGGTAGCGTCTCCACTTATTTCGGCCTTGAGGTCCGATATCTGCTTTGATAAGATGGCAATTTGCTCATTGGCAGTTTCAATTCCTAAGACCATCCAATGTCGCGAACAATTGTTCGCGACAAAACTGAAGCCTTCACGGAATTTGGGCACGTCTATAAAAATTGCTGGTTCTACCTTAACCTGTAGGCCTACAGGGATAATGTTCGATTGCAAACACTGGGCCAGAAAATGACCATGGAGTTTGGTTCTAACCAACTTCTTTTCGAGACGTTCCAAGTTGTTTATTTTGTCATTAAGAGAGAAGTCCAAGACAGGTGTGGTTGGTGACAAAAAATTATTAGCAGGGTCTAGAAGAAGTTGTTTAATGTAATCATCGGTATAGGAAAGGACCTCCTTGTCAACCATAATGGTTGAGAAAAACTAACAAAAATTACAAAAATTATAAGAAGAATCACACAAGGAGAAACCTCGCAGACCAGCGTCTGCACGAAGTATTTAGTAAATATTGGGGTTGAACCCATATAGTCAATGGGACCTGGGTATTTATTCGGTATAGGAAGAAAGGGGTCCCAGACACAACACAACAAATTCCACAATTCGAAGTAAAATACGTGGAAATATTTCACAAAAGGTCGAGTCAAGGTGCAACGTGTTTTAATTTTCACAGCACCGGTGCTAAACATTCATTAGCTCATTACTCACAGTATGAATACACAACTTAAACACAATTACAATAAGCCCAGAAAGGGGGGAGAGAGGGAGAGGGTAGTGCAAAGGGGAAAAGATTAACATTTCTTGCTAGTTAGACATCACTATTTCAAGAAACATATTTACAAATACATGTGACCATATTTGGAAATTCACAAGAGAGAATATACACAGATCCCCAAGCGTGGGGTCTACAACAGCGTGTGAGAAAACAGCATCATGTTTTGTTTTGTTAGTGTCTTTTTTACAGAATCTCCTATATGGCTGTATACATTAAACCATTCCGTGGGAGTTCAAAACAGTAGAAAAGTCTACGTTTCGACCCTAGATTGTAGGACAGTGTATCCTTACTAGGCGGGTCTTCGTCAGGACGTGAGGGAAGGGGAGGAGTGTAGGGCTGTTCCTAAAGGTGAAAATAGAAAAGACTTTAAAAAAGGTCCCGATTTTGGCAGCGCCTTCAAATCCACGTGTTAGTGAAACGCTTTCACTAAGTCCGCTTATTTAATTTCCACAGATTCATTGGTGGAATCTCGACTCGAGCACACCGCCGCCCTTTAAGAAAACCCTCCGACCTCAATTGATTATTTGCTGTAAGGTTCTCTCTAATTCAGAGGTACGATTTAAGGGCAATATATTTTGATGTACAATCGTCCATTTTCTGGCGCATATTTTACTGAATGCCACTCCTAAATGTGTTTGGCCCTTAGACTTTGCATTGTAACATCGGACCCGGAACACCACAGGCGCTGACTCGCATTTCAGCGTTACCAGGTCATCGCGGGTGAGTTATTAATTAAGTGTCCTAATTGCCTTGTGTGCTTAGACGCCTGTGTTACAGGCAACTGGAATCATTTTCTTAAGACGTGCATACTAATTGGGCTCCCCCATACCTCACAGATCGAATGCTGAACTATGATTGGTATGGACCATACTTCATGTTAATGATATACGCACCTTGATCCTACCGAGCAACGCTTTGGAGGTAGGACTACCGGCCTAGTGTTTTTTCAAGTATTTGCAATGTTTTCTGACAACCTTGGGTGATTAGTACATTCAGTGATGGTCCCCTTTCCTCATTATTTGGCCCCCAGATACCGCTGATTTTTTGATGATTTTTTAACAATTCACCACTCCGCCCGGCTTTGGCCAGAACTATGTGCTAACAGGAATTTTATGACTCCTGAGCAGGTAACATGCTTTTCATACCTCCTTGTCAATCACTAACTCTAAGAGAAACGTTTTGTCTTTAATTTTGTCGCTTTTGATGTATCATATAGGGACTCCCCTCGGAGACCTTTTTTAAAGTCTTTTCTATTTTCACCTTTAGGAACAGCCCTACACTCCTCCCCTTCCCTCACGTCCTGACGAAGACCCGCCTAGTAAGGATACACTGTCCTACAATCTAGGGTCGAAACGTAGACTTTTCTACTGTTTTGAACTCCCACGGAATGGTTTAATGTATACAGCCATATAGGAGATTCTGTAAAAAAGACACTAACAAAACAAAACATGATGCTGTTTTCTCACACGCTGTTGTAGACCCCACGCTTGGGGATCTGTGTATATTCTCTCTTGTGAATTTCCAAATATGGTCACATGTATTTGTAAATATGTTTCTTGAAATAGTGATGTCTAACTAGCAAGAAATGTTAATCTTTTCCCCTTTGCACTACCCTCTCCCTCTCTCCCCCCTTTCTGGGCTTATTGTAATTGTGTTTAAGTTGTGTATTCATACTGTGAGTAATGAGCTAATGAATGTTTAGCACCGGTGCTGTGAAAATTAAAACACGTTGCACCTTGACTCGACCTTTTGTGAAATATTTCCACGTATTTTACTTCGAATTGTGGAATTGGTTGTGTTGTGTCTGGGACCCCTTTCTTCCAATCGTGGTAGATGGCAGAAGTACATGACATTGGTGTAGTAGCGATGGAGCAGATTCTTCAATTTAATTGAACCAGCCGCGGGACCAATAGTGCCACGCCGATAGTATTACTCTTTGGAATTAATCTGTCAATTCGAACTGCTCCGGCTGTCTGCTTGGCAACAATGCTTGGCAGCGGGGTCATAGGATTGTGTCCAGGAGCACTCCAGTGCACCACACGGAACTCAGGGGAAAACCACGGGCGGATGGTCTCTTCCTCGTGGAAGTGACTGATCTGAGGGGGGGCAACAATGTCTAAGGCCTTGGACGCCCAACTGTTAAAGCTTACTGAGTCTTCATCTAGGTTACCAGACAATTGGTAGTGTTGAAAGTACGGGGTCATACTATTTCTACTGACATTACGCCATTCTCCTTTTTTCTAGGACTTGACGGGGCTGGGAATGCGGTAGTTCAGCTCAAAGCTGAAAGGTATTAAAAAATGGTCCGACCAAGTGAGAGGTTAGGGGCAGCTACTCTCAAGTTAGGATCATTAGACAAAATGTGGTCCAGAATATGACAAGCAGCATGTGTGGGGGCATTGACCAGCTGTGTCAGGTTGAGTCCGTCTAGCATTTCAACCAGTTCTTTAGCTTTTATGCAATTGTCGCTATCTATATGGATGTTAAAATCACATAAAATCGTGAACCTGGTGTGCTTGATTGAGATGTCTGCAGCAATATCGCATAGTTCTGACAGGTGGCAAGCTGGGGAGTTCGGGGGTCTATAAACTAGGATCCCTGCCAACGAGAGGTCCGATGCGATCTTGACGCTCAAGTATATGGCTTCTAGGGGCCCCATATTTTCAATCTTCCTGTATGAAATTTCCCAGCCCTCCCTGAGAATCCCTGCCACAACACCCCCGGTTTTGTTGCCATTCCTATTATTTTTATCTTGTTTTATTCAATAAAGCTCACTCTATTTTTCTAATCTGTTGTGGGATAATTTTTGTGGTGTGTGTTCGTTTTATTACTGTTTTAAAGTTGCACAAATGGTTTGTGCATTGCTTCTAAGTTAAGCCTGACTGCTCTGTGCCAAGCTACTATGGCAGTGGTTCTTAGCCTTTTCACTTCTCTGGACCCCCACAGAACCATTACTGAAACACAGAGACCCCACTGAATCATTATTTTTATTTGGGGACCCCCACTTGGTTATTACTGGAAGTCGGGGACTTTGCAAACAAATCTAAAAAAAATCTCAAAATTTTATTTTTAATGGGTAATTTGGAGCTTTTCTACATTCAGTTAAGCACACTCATTGTCCATACTACATTCTCTTTGATGCGCTTGCTCTGATCCCAGGAATCAATTGAGGATACTAGCTTAATTTTTAACCTCTAATTTCAAATTTCTTCAAATTTACAGAACTTTTAAAATTGCAGTTTTACATTTTGCTTCTTCATTTATACACACTTTACTAATCTGTGAATATTATTACATTTTAGCAGTCACGGACCTCCTTAGTAGGATTCACTGATCCCCAGGGGTAATAACAGGTTGAGCACAGTTCATTCAGGGTTTGTTTGTGGCTTCACCTGACAACAGTTGTGGTTTCTGATTGAGAAGAGCTTCACCCCCTCAACCAGAAAGCTACTTTCCCACATTCTTATAACATGGCAGATAACCTTTTGGGCAACTTGTAAAGTGTGCCGGGACTATGTCTCTGTTTACTGTGCTGCTGGGGCTGGAGGAAATTGTGGAGGTGAGCAGCTAAGAGACCTGTTGTAAATGCGGAGATGGAGGGGGGCACTTCTTTACATTTTGGTGATCTGTGACCTGTTTTAAAGTTGAAATCTATTAAATAGTTGTCTTCGTTCCCTAGTGACATATGGAGCTCATTTAGGATATTGGGCGGACTGCCACCGACGGCCTATCGCTGGTGGTCCATCTGACATCTGGTACCTTGGTCCGTCCGCCCTATTATGATGGCAAAGGGACTGACATTTCAGTTGGAACGTAATACCCTACTGTAGGTGATGCCTGCTCAAGCACCGCCGTAGGGATTATGATGACACATTCTTACTGCGTTTTGATGTTGGTCCAACCGTCATGAAAAGGCAGCTGGAATGAGAAACTGGAGCCGCTAACAGGGCCCCCATCCCACTTGGCCCTCTGCTTTGGGCCCAGAGGGGAACCTGTGGGGCCCCACAAACATCCATGCTCCATGTGGCAGACACCAAACATCAATTTTTCCTTTGTGGCTTGTGCTGTTGCACTTTTTGAGCCACAGCCTACACGTTGGTCATATCATAATTAGGCGGGTGGGACCTACGACTACTTGTCAGTCGGTCCCAATTCCACTATGATGTCTTTCAGACGCTCGTCCGACCTGCAGCATAATGAGCCCCTTTGTCTTGAACATTGTAAATCAAGCTATCCGCACCAATGACTTACTGCTTTGCTGGGGCAATTTGTTTGCCTTAGCAAATCAGTTATAGACACTTCAACAGAATGCCCTACCACCCTTTTATTGTATAGTTACAATACATTTACTCGTGATTGTGCTCAAGAGTATTGGCATAATTTAACACATTACCAGAAGGACATTTATTTTTTATAGTATGTCATTCGTTGTTGTGAATAATGCTGTATGATTGTGTTAATAATAACAATAGGGAAACTTATTTTCTATAAACAAGAACAAAGCAAAAGAACTGAAAATGGAAAATTCAATCAGATCTTTCATTAAAAATATTATGCATGTGACATTTTCTTACGTAGGAAATGGTGGAATGTGTTGTTAGCCTCCTTGGCTTAACGACACGCTTCACCACTTCTGAAATGCAAGGCTGCACCGTATTTACAAGAATTGCTTTTCCCCCTGCGATGGCGCTAAGTTTAGCAACTTAGCACCAATGCAGGCACCCTTGCACCACAGTGCAACGGTGTCTGCGTGCAGGGGAGAATTATTTATGTGTTAGAAGGTGTCCCTGTCTGCACATAAACAATCCTAAAATGCCATTCTGTCACTTTTATGTTTCAGGTTTGTTTATGTACAGGAAGGGGCAACAACCTGTACATAAACAAACCAAGGCATTTTGCTTTTTCCATGTGTGCTGCACAAGGCAGCACTGTTGCAAAAAGCAGAAACTAGGAGAAATAATGCATTTCTCCACGTTTTGCCAATTTAAGACTAGGGTTTTCCTTGTCTTAATGTTGGCGCTGCCTCCTATGTACACCACCCTTGTAAATCCTTGTAAATAGGGCCAGCGTCAAATACAATGGGTGTTGTGGTGGAACGCCCACCACAACACCTCCTGCACGCCCCTTTCACACTAACCTTAACGTAAAAGGGGACCTTATGTACAAGGCAGCTTTAAGCCACATACGTGGCTTAACGCTGCCTTGTATATAAGGTGCAGCCCCTATCGCCACCACAACATCTGTAAAAGAGACGTTGTGGTGGCGATAGGGGCTTGTACATATGCCCCCCTGCATTTCCTTGCCCTTACCATTGTTCCTAGAAATAGCACTCAGAAGGATTTGTTGTTTCAGTGAATTTCAGGCGCACTTGGAAAAGCGTGACATCTCCTGAAAGTGAAACTAGCTTAAGATGCAACAGATACCGGCTACTTTATGATTTATATATGAGGGTCAGCGGGGTCGGATTCAAGCAATGTGCTACCACCAGGCTCTTCGCATTGCTGGTTTAACTATATTCAGCTTCCTCCTCTTACTGGATGGATATGAGCCTCATGGACCCGAGGAGATGCAGAGATCATTTCAAAGAAAGGCCGTGAAGACTTTCAAAGTATTTTATGGTGTAAGTGATCATGTTTCAAATCTGTGATTAAGGTACCAGTTATGGGGGATGTTGCACAATGATAACAGCTAGAGGATAAAAATATTCCCTGCCGAGGTTTCCATCTCTGCTTTATAGCGCACTGGATTGGGGACCCGCTGTGTGTAATAGGTGGGACGCATGAAGCTATCATTAACAGAAGCCGGATAAAAAGCAGAGGGGCGTCCTTTCGTAACAAGATGTGAATTGGTCTATCAGTGGCAGATTACGTACTCATATTATACCCCCGAATGATGTAAATTCCGGTGTGAAATTATTAAATCATGGCTTCAAAATTGACGCAGGCACTGGTGCAAATGGCATCCAATCCCAGGTCAAACTGCAGTGCTCTGGCACCAGACTCGAGACAAAAATCACTGCTAAAAATTAGAAATATGGTTAGCTTCATCGACTGATGTGTCTTTAACACAATGAGAGTACAAAGACGAGGAATGTCTATACATAATTGAAAAATATTAATCTCCTACATAATAAACAAGTGAATACAATCTTTAAAATTCCTATCTTATTGTTATCTATGTTTTCGTATCCTATCTGTAAATCCCATCAAATAAATGAGATTGATGGGGTGTGCCAAGCCAGTTTTATATTCATGAATTTTGATTGTGCCATCCTATGCTGGATGGAGCTACATGTAAACCTATAAGTGTGCATGTATCTCCTGTTCCTGCAGGAGGCAGGAGAGCAGGAGGGCTGGAGAGCAGGAGAGCAGGAGAGCAGGAGCCGAGAAAACGCGGGACAAGGCCAGCGAACAGGTACAGTTTTTATTTAGTATTTAAAGTTGTGGATGCTTAATGCATTGTGATGTGGGTTTTTTAAAGAGGCGTGTCTACAACTCTTTCCTAAATTGGAGCAGCATTCGGGTGGTCCTTGGAAAAGGCCTGTTGTCTTGTTCTTTCTCTTTTATACTTTACAGGGCCTGCTGTCTTGTTCTTTCATTTTTACACTTTCTAGGGCCTAATTCACTTTTGTGCAAGTTTACCTTACCTTTTTTGGGAATTCACAAACTACAAGTTAATAGTAACTTTATGATTGTGGAGACTGTACAGTCATGGTAGAGAATTCCACACATAAAAAGATAGGCTTGTCCTATATTTTAATGTGAGAAGTTGATACCCCTTCCGACTGCAGGAGGATCTCTAACTTGTAGTTCATGACTACCCAAAAAAATAGTAAACTTACACAAAAGTGTACGGTTACCTTTGGGACACCAGTCCTTAGTCTCCAGTTTGATGGTGTCCTGTCCACAGGTGTGTTGAGATCGGCTAGAGAAGAGATGGTGAGATTTTCTACAGGAAAAGTGGGGGTGGTGGTTGTGATGGCTTTATAAATGATGCAGCTAGTTTTGAATATTGTGTGGGATGGCAAGGGGAGCCAATGGAGTTCCATTAGGAATGAGTGAGGTGATATTATTTCATCAGCACTTGGATGATTAATAGTTCGAAGCAGCATTCCAGCCTATCATTTTGCCAGTGGCTCCAATTAATTCAAGCATTCCATCATCACCTTGTTATTCTTACAGTGTACCCCTAGGAGTGACATATATACCCAGATGGGCGCCCTAAGCTTACTGTGCCATAGGATTCACGTTATTCCTCACTAATGAGATCTAACTAGTTCAAAACCATTCTGGGGTTACTTGTGGTCCCTTCTGGATGGGGATTAGCCTAGGAGTTTGGAAGGACTGTTCCTGTGAGGATCACCTATGAGGTACCGATTTGCATGTAGCAGGCCTTCGTCTAGAGTGCCATGGTGGGCAAAAATGATGAATTGGAATGCAGCCTGAGTGATTGCCAGTAGCTGAGATTAATTCAAACATTTCATCCATCCCCTTGTTTGGCAGTTGATGCTCTGAGTGTAATGGGTATGCCCAGACATGGGTACCCTGCTCACTGTGCCATACTCAAGCTGTACTTCACTGATGATACCTAAGTAGTTTAAAGCCAGTATGGAGTTGTTTATGGTCCCATCTAGAAGGGGCCTAGCCAGGCATTTCAGGACTAACTGTTCTCACGAGGAACAGGGTCAGTTCTGATCTGCAGAAGGGGAAACTGTGTCTAGAATGACATTTTGTGTGAAAAACCATGGTCTAGAGTGTGGCCACGAAAGATTGTCAGTGGCTGAGATTATTTTAAGCATTTGACTCATCGCCTTGTTCTTGTGGCTGATTGTCTTCAACAGCATTCTTCTTCTATTGGTGGCTTTATTGACAGTGATGGTATAGTACGTTGCCTTAGCTGAAGTGATGAGTTGAATTTGTGTTGACTGGAGGGAATTTAGAATCCAAAGTTCTGTTATTCTTCCCTTTTCTTTCCTGTATTTGAATGGATTGAATATGGTTGGCAAGTTCCCTAGTGTTCAAGGTTGCAAACAGCTTTGACTTGCAATTGCATTATAATTGCGCTGTGGATGTTCACATAGATGAAGTTGTTTAGAAAGATGTACATGGTGGGTGTAGAGTTGTTAGGGTGAGAGATGAGTTCAAGCATTAGATTGTCTAAGGAGAAGTCCTGAAGGAGCTGAAGGTTTGGTATTCTCTTTTGTGTTTACCACTGTTTGTTGGTATAATGACGACACAGGAGATAAGAATGACAAGTGGTCAGTCCACTCTGGGGGAATGGGTGGTTTGCATTGGACTGTTGGGGATTTTGAAAAGACATGGCTGAGGATGTGGCCTTTGGAGTCTGTTGTTTGCGTAACATGCTGTACCACGTTAAGTGTTTCAATGAAGTTGAAGAGGGTGTCTCCTTTTTTTTAAGCTTGTGTTGACTGGAATGATGAAGACACCCAAGACGGTGGTGTTGGCATGTTAAGTGGACAAGGTGTTGAGGCGATCTGCAATTCATCAATGAAGTCCTTGTTTGGTCCAGTAGAACTGTAGATGAGAAGGAAGGTGCTGGTCTGAGTTGTAGATAGTGAGAACTTGCATGGCAGCAGATTCATGGAGTAGAGTGAAGGTATGTTAGTGCACATATGGAAATAGGTCAAAGGTGGAAAATATCATTTTTAAATTCATCAATGATTATGGAAAATGTGACTCTTCTCGCAAGGGCAGTAGGATAAAGTTCCACATGTTATCGGCTTGTACTGTGCATCTACACCTGCCAAGTCTTGAAACAAGTAATTCATGAAGCTTGGGCATGTAGTTACATAGAGGTAACTTCAATAAACACATCAGTGCACTGATTAAATACAAATTTACTTGCAGGTTTTCTTAAATCAAGGACAATTGTAATGTGTGGTGCCATGTTGCTGCTGGAAGAGTATTGACACTAAAGTTGCGTAAGTAAGGACAAAGCATGATATTTACTTACCCAACAGGCTTGTGTTCAAAGAAACTAAGGGGGTTATGTATGCTATTGAAGTAGCAGGGACCAACAAGACACTCTAAATACCTCATCAGAAAATAGAACTCAAAATTACTATTACTGCTGTGACAACTACAAGTTATCAGTTATTGAAAGCTGGCAAAGAGACAATGTCGGTGGCCACCTGGTAGCAGGATAGGATTTTTAATGTTTAATATGTAATTCCTTATCCTGAATCCCTACAATAAGGTCAAATTATAAAGGTCAGATGCACTAAGCCATTTAGCCATCACAAACACTGCAAGTTGCTAAATACAGGGTTTGAGGCTGCTAAATTACTTTTTATTGTATACTGAACCAATTCTGAGATTTGTAGTTTTGAAGGGGTGTATTTGTTTTTTCCCTTCAAAATTGTGTTTCAAAATGCAACGTATTAAAAGTTTGCGACTGCAGTTTTGGTTGCAAACCATTGAAAAGTTATCAACCGTTCAAAGGAAGTGGTAACCCAGTCAAAATATTCATTGTGAATTCTAATATAAGTTTGTAGAGAAGTAGGCTGTGGGCCAGAAGATGTTTATAAGGGAGTAGGCAGTGGGTCAGGAGATCACTGCCAACTCTTAAACTTTTTAAAAAGTGAACCTTTTTCTTCCAAGACACTCCTGGTTCTTTCAAGAAAAACAAACTGTATTTTTAAAAAACATCTATTCACATACTGCACTTCCATTGTCAGTACAGCCAAAAAATTAAAAACAGTATTAAATGTACCCATGCTCAGAGCTGATTGTCAGTGGCTGAGATTATTTTAAGCATTTGACTCATCGCCTTGTTCTTGTGGCTGATTGTCTTCAACAGCATTCTTCTTCTATTGGTGGCTTTATTGACAGTGATGGTATAGTACGTTGCCTTAGCTGAAGTGATGAGTTGAATTTGTGTTGACTGGAGGGAATTTAGAATCCAAAGTTCTGTTATTCTTCCCTTTTCTTTCCTGTATTTGAATGGATTGAATATGGTTGGCAAGTTCCCTAGTGTTCAAGGTTGCAAACAGCTTTGACTTGCAATTGCATTATAATTGCGCTGTGGATGTTCACATAGATGAAGTTGTTTAGAAAGATGTACATGGTGGGTGTAGAGTTGTTAGGGTGAGAGATGAGTTCAAGCATTAGATTGTCTAAGGAGAAGTCCTGAAGGAGCTGAAGGTTTGGTATTCTCTTTTGTGTTTACCACTGTTTGTTGGTATAATGACGACACAGGAGATAAGAATGACAAGTGGTCAGTCCACTCTGGGGGAATGGGTGGTTTGCATTGGACTGTTGGGGATTTTGAAAAGACATGGCTGAGGATGTGGCCTTTGGAGTCTGTTGTTTGCGTAACATGCTGTACCACGTTAAGTGTTTCAATGAAGTTGAAGAGGGTGTCTCCTTTTTTTTAAGCTTGTGTTGACTGGAATGATGAAGACACCCAAGACGGTGGTGTTGGCATGTTAAGTGGACAAGGTGTTGAGGCGATCTGCAATTCATCAATGAAGTCCTTGTTTGGTCCAGTAGAACTGTAGATGAGAAGGAAGGTGCTGGTCTGAGTTGTAGATAGTGAGAACTTGCATGGCAGCAGATTCATGGAGTAGAGTGAAGGTATGTTAGTGCACATATGGAAATAGGTCAAAGGTGGAAAATATCATTTTTAAATTCATCAATGATTATGGAAAATGTGACTCTTCTCGCAAGGGCAGTAGGATAAAGTTCCACATGTTATCGGCTTGTACTGTGCATCTACACCTGCCAAGTCTTGAAACAAGTAATTCATGAAGCTTGGGCATGTAGTTACATAGAGGTAACTTCAATAAACACATCAGTGCACTGATTAAATACAAATTTACTTGCAGGTTTTCTTAAATCAAGGACAATTGTAATGTGTGGTGCCATGTTGCTGCTGGAAGAGTATTGACACTAAAGTTGCGTAAGTAAGGACAAAGCATGATATTTACTTACCCAACAGGCTTGTGTTCAAAGAAACTAAGGGGGTTATGTATGCTATTGAAGTAGCAGGGACCAACAAGACACTCTAAATACCTCATCAGAAAATAGAACTCAAAATTACTATTACTGCTGTGACAACTACAAGTTATCAGTTATTGAAAGCTGGCAAAGAGACAATGTCGGTGCCCACCTGGTAGCAGGATAGGATTTTTAATGTTTAATATGTAATTCCTTATCCTGAATCCCTACAATAAGGTCAAATTATAAAGGTCAGATGCACTAAGCCATTTAGCCATCACAAACACTGCAAGTTGCTAAATTACAGGGTTTGAGGCTGCTAAATTACTTTTTATTGTATACTGAACCAATTCTGAGATTTGTAGTTTTGAAGGGGTGTATTTGTTTTTTCCCTTCAAAATTGTGTTTCAAAATGCAACGTATTAAAAGTTTGCGACTGCAGTTTTGGTTGCAAACCATTGAAAAGTTATCAACCGTTCAAAGGAAGTGGTAACCCAGTCAAAATATTCATTGTGAATTCTAATATAAGTTTGTAGAGAAGTAGGCTGTGGGCCAGAAGATGTTTATAAGGGAGTAGGCAGTGGGTCAGGAGATCACTGCCAACTCTTAAACTTTTTAAAAAGTGAACCTTTTTCTTCCAAGACACTCCTGGTTCTTTCAAGAAAAACAAACTGTATTTTTAAAAAACATCTATTCACATACTGCACTTCCATTGTCAGTACAGCCAAAAAATTAAAAACAGTATTAAATGTACCCATGCTCAGAGCTGAAGTAAGTATACCACCATCCATGTTTACTCATAGGGACTGCAACACCGTCCCATAGGAAAAAAAACAGGAGGTAGATACGTAAAATAAAGCTTCATAGGAAAGAATAGCAAAACAATTATGTGATTAAAATGTTACAAAAATATTAACTTTTATGTTTAAAAATTAAATTAAAAGTCCAAATAAATATACTGTTATTTTAATATAATTCAATGTCACTTTTCAATTTAAAAGAATATAACTATTTAAAAAAATTGTATTTAATTTAATATACTTACATTTATTAAACATTTAATTTAAAATGTATTTAATAGTGCAGTACAATTTAAATATATATATACTACATTTGTTTAAAATACACATATATCATTAACATTTAACATACAAACATTTAAATTTATTTTGAGCTTCAATAAACTTTTATTATTTCCCCATACTTTTCCATTGGTAGATCTCCGCACTGATTGCATAGGTCTTTGCCAAGTATTCAGAACAGCAAGTATGGTCATACAATCACAACTAGAAGTAACTTTTCGGTTGTACTTGATGTTTTTACCAAATCCTCCCCCTATTTCAGAGGGTAGAGACATTTACATCTACACTTTTTAATAACTTTAAAATGGCTAAAAATGTTGAATATCCAAAAATAGTAAAGGTACTCAAATGTGTAAGAGTAAAGTTGCATGTGAAGATTTACGAACATGTAAGTTTAATTTTATGACTATGCCCCTCGAAAATGGGTGACTCTGCTTTAGATGTAAATCAAATCTGACAGAATTCTCTGACTAGTATCCAAAAGAGATAGCCTATGTTACGTTTACAATCTACAGTGGCTTGTATTGCTTGAAGGTTGCCAGTGATGCTAAGTATTGTGTTAAGTTGATTGGTATAGTATGAAATCCATTACCCAGTTGCCTTTGCAACAACAATGATGAAATAAACACTATGAAAAAGGCTGATGTGATTTATATAATACACTTGCCCAAATGAAGAGAACCCTTTATTGATTATGAATACTGTTGCCCAACATACTGAAATGAACTTCACCTGTCACCTCAGCCTTCCCGAATGTCCCACCAGACCAGGAGCAGTAAATGAAAAGCAAACTACAGCATGAAAGAGAGGTACTGTTGAGAGTCCTGCGAGACTCTTCTGACGTTTCCTCTCGAGCTGCAAACTCCCAACTCCCTCAAGGATCAACCAACCCAATCAGGACTTGGACACTGACTGAATTGACTTCTCCCCCAGGGAAAGGGGAAGTGGACAGAGAGACGCACAACAAATTATACAAGATTAAATCTTCGGTTGTGTCTCTCTTAGGAAGTGCTCCAGGCCGAGGACCTTCTGTTAGGTAAATTCTGCGCTGTCTTCAAGCAATACTGTGATGCAATATGAACAATATGAACATCAATTACCTTGCTGACAACTTCTTAATTAACCATAACTATTAATAAAACATAGTGCTTACTGACCATAAATCCGTCTGACCCTTGTTCGCACTTTACTGAAGTTTTAACTCTGGTTCTAAATCTCGACACCTTTTGAGTAAACACAACATGTCAAAATAGCTTGGCACTTTAACTGAGTGAACAAACCGGTATAATTAGTGTGGTTAGTTTTAACAGAACTCTAAAAACTCATGCTAAGTCATACCTGAGTCTTTTAAATAATTCTTCTGTAAAGGAACTCTGCAATTGGGAGACAGGGAAATACAGAGAAATACAGCCTGTCTAAATTCACTCTATCACTTGAGATTATTGTCCCAATCTAAACTTGTAAATATGTTAAGTTTTCCTTACTACACTCAGAAAATAAGTCAACATTACACAGCATAGTCCATATAGGTACAGATCACCTATTTAACACTATTGTATTTGCAAAGGCTTATTTATTTCATCCAGTCCGCCTTTAAGTGCTAAACTCTTCTCTGAGATTGGCTCTCTTCAATAGAAGTCCTTAATCCCTTTCAGATCCTTGCTTAAGGATCACTTCATGAAATTAGCGCTAAATCTGTGAACCAAGTTCCAGTGCAATTGTTCAGAGAAAGTTGCCTTTATCAAGGCTTGTTTTTTAGATCAGCTCTCCTTGACGCGTTATGCCTCTTAAGCGTCTTGAGAACTTCAATGTTTATTTTCCTGCCACTTCCTATAACAATTTAAGAATATGCGTGACTCTTTTTAAGAAAAAAGGAAACCTCTTACTGTTCTTCTTCAAATTAATCAGAGGCGTGGAACAGGAGACTCGATCTGACAGCCGGAGGAGAAAGCAGCGGGGAAACAAACCTCCCGGCTGCCGCTGAGAGCGCCGGAAACCTGTCACGTCGTCTTCTTGTATTGATCTAAGACGCTGACAGCCAGGGCTTCCGAAGTCACGGAAGATGATTGGAATGAAGGGAATGAATGACGGGGCTCAGGTTAAACAGCGGTTAAACAAGAAGTCAGGACTCAAGAAATTACTACGAAGGGACAGAAGCTCTCGCTGAACACAACGAGAGACGAAGCGTTTGGCAGTTGGCTGAGGCTTGTATTTATAGCCTCAGCCACGAGATCAGCGCGAGGCTCTCTCTACATCACATCTAGCGCGAGGGCAGTCACGAGCCTGTCTCTCATGAGCGCACAATCTTAGATGTGATACATCATTGAATTGAATAACAAACAAGCATTGCTAAATGCAATTGCTACTGATATACTTCTTAAGGGTTTTTTAAAAAGAAACTATACATGAAATAATACACAAAATGAAATCAATAAACTACATTTAACCATTAGATATATTATATATACATTGCGTCAAATCTGAATCGGAACCTATTTAAGACGACCAGTAACACCCCTAACAGTTCTCCCCCCAAAGGTCGTCTTACAGGTCTAGGTTTATCAGGATACAGAGCATGAAAAGATCTAACAAGCCTAGGAGCATGAAAATTTTTCTCAGGTTCCCAAGATCGCTCAGAAAGATCATAACCCTTCCAGTCAACCAAATAAAACAAGGCACCCCGAATCCTTTTGGAATCTATAATGGATTTAACCTCGTACTCAACATGATCACCGACAATTACTGGCGGTGGTGGGTTATCAGCACGAGTAGAAGGTTCAAAAGGTTTCAACAGAGAAACATGAAAAACAGGGTGAATAGCATATTCCTCAGGTAAAACTAATTTTACAGATACAGGGTTCAAAACTTTCTTAACTTCAAAAGGCCCAATAAATCTAGGTTTCAATTTCCTGGGACCCTCCAACTGAATGTTCCTGGTGGATAACCATACCAACTGACCTTCCTTATACAAAGGAGCAGCTTTACGATGAGAATCAGCAGTCTTTTTCATAGATAACTTACTTTTGACCCATTGTTTTCTAGCCTTATCTTGGATAACCAACAGATGAGTCAACCTATCAGTAACTGCTGGCATAGACAATTGTTCATCAGGTAAGAGAATAGGAATAGATCTTGGGTGTTGACCAGTGAGAAAATAAAAAGGAGAACAACCCAAAGCTGAATGAGTGGTGTTATTATAGGAAAATTCAGCCCACGGTAACACTTCATCCCAAGGGTGAGAGGAGGTAGTTAACAAACATCTTAAACCCTGTTCAACATGCTGATTCAATCTCTCCGTCTGACCATCCGTCTGTGGATGAAAAGAAGAAGACAGAGCCAACTCGATTCCCAAGAGTTTGCTGAGTTGTGACCAGAATTTAGAAATGAACTGAGGGCCCCTGTCCGAAATAATCTTTGAGGGCAAACCATGAAGTTTCACAATATTAGATAAAAATACAGCACTGAATTCAGTCGCAGAGGGAATCTTGTGTAACGGAATAAAATGTCCCATTTTAGATAACAGATCCACCACCACAAGAACTGTAGTAAACTCATTAGATTTAGGGAGATCAGTAATAAAATCTAAACTGATTGTATGCCAAGGGTGAGGAGGAATAGTCATAGGACGAAGCAAACCCATAGGAACCTCATGTAAAGCTTTTTGACGAGAACAAACTGGACAGGTCTTCACAAATTGTTGAATAATAGAAATCATTTTTTCCCACCAAAAATGACGTTGACACAACTCCAGGGTTTTGTTAATACCTGGATGTGCAGCAATCGCCAAATCATGATTCCATTGCATGACCTTATCCTGTAAATCTCTTGTGGGAATAAACAATTTGTCATTGTGATAGAAAAACCCATCTCTAATGGAATTACCTTTCTTTAATAACCATTCATGAACATCAAAAATTTTAACTCCATCTTAACAGAATCCAAAAAACTTTCAGAATGGATTTCAGCAGCAATTTTTTCTAAAGGCAAAATACTGGGGGGATCCTTAACAGAATTTAAATCTTTTTCACATACTAATCGTGAAAGTGTGTCAGATAATAACTGCTTTTTTCCAGGTCGATACATAATTAAAAAGTCAAATTCGCTAAAGAACTGTAACCACCTCATCTGTCTAGGAGTAAAAGCCTTAACAGTGGAATAAAATTGCAAGTTTTTATGGTCCGAATAAACAGTAATAGTGTGTTTAGCTCCCAAGAGGTGATGTCTCCATTCTTGGAACACATCTTTAATGGCTAACAATTCACGTTCCGCAATAGTATAATTTTGCTCAGCTAAAAGCAATTTCCTAGAGAAAAAAGCAATAGGATGGAAGTGACCCGTATTTGCATCCTTTTGAAGCAACACCCCACCAATAGCAGTCTGTGAAGCATCTGCTTCCACAAAGAAAGGCCTATCAGGATCAGGATGAACCAAAATAGGAGCAGAGGTAAAAGCCTTCTTCAACAATGAAAATGCTTGATCAGCTTCTTCAGTCCAAGAGAAGACCTTCCCTTTTTTCAATAACTGAGTAATGGGAGTAACAATATCTGAAAACTTAGAAATGAAACGCCTATAGAAATTAGCAAATCCAAGAATTCTCTGCGTGTCTTTAATTGAAGCAGGAATTGGCCAGGTTAGAATTGCTTCGACTTTCTTTGGATCCATATGAATTCCCTCAGGTGATAAACAATAGCCGAGAAATTCCACTTGAGAAGCATTGAAAACACATTTTTCCAATTTAGCATATAGAGAATGATCTCTTAATTTCTGTAACACTAACTGAACATGTTGTACATGTTCCTCCATATTCTTAGAATAAATTAAAATGTCATCAATATAAACGATGCAACAGACATCCAACAGATCATGCAAGACCTCATTAATAAAATATTGAAAGGCCGCTGGGGCGTTGCAAAGACCAAATGGCATAACCGTATACTCAAAAAGACCAAATTTCGTACGAAAAGCGGTCTTCCACTCATCACCTTCTTTGACTCTAATCAAATGATATGCTCCTCTAAGATCCAGTTTGGTGTAAACACTAGAACCCTTAATTTGATTAAGAAGCACTGGAATCAAAGGCAATGGATACCAATTCTTAATGGTTGCTTTATTAACCTTTCTGTAATCAATACAAGCCCTCAGATCCCCAGACTTCTTCGAAACGAAGAAAAGAGGAGACGAAACAGGAGAAGTAGAATGTCGAATGAAACCTAACTCCAAAAGCTCATCCAAATATTTCCTTAAAAAAACATTTTCAGGTTCGGTTAAGGCATAAATTCTACTACATGGTAGAATAGCACCAGGAACCAAATCAATTCTGCAATCAAAAATTCTGTGCGGAGGTAATTTGGTTGCTTCAACAGGATCAAAAACCTTAGAAAAATTTCTATACTCTATTGGAAGCCTATTATCTGCCGCAGTTAGAGCAGCACAAAAAAGGGGCATCACCGGATCTTTGGTTTCTTGATAACAGTGTAACTTACAAAAAGAAGACTCTAAAGTAACAGTCCTTTTAATCCAATCAATATTGGGATTATGTAATTCCAACCAAGGAATGCCTAGGATGACACCAAAACTTGGAGCATCAATAAGATCAAAAACCACTTTCTCCGTATGCCCATTATCTGCTACCAAAGTTAATGGTTCAGTGTTAAATTGAATCATACCAGAAGATAAAACCGAACCATCAACTGCTCTCACAGACTCAGGTTCCTCCTTAGTAACAAATTTCAGATTCAATTTATGGGCAAACCCAATATCGAAAAAATTCCCAGTAGCCCCAGAATCCAAAAGTACAGGAATGCTATGTCTTTGAAGAGTAGTTAAGATAAAGACCATCCGAATAGTAAAATGTTTGGGAATATGAGTAGTTACATTGGTGACAAATTTGGAGATCTTAGAAGAAGATTTGCTCGAGGGAACGATCTCTGCTTTCCTCGAGTATTTTAGTTTTCCGACGGCTTAATAGGAAGAGTTTCAACAACTAAAACTTTCTTTTTTGCGGGTTTCACAGAACAATCCTTGGCAAAATGCCCAGGTTTGCCACAGTATAAACATAAATTGCCCTTACGCCTCCGTTCTTTTTCTTCAGGAGTCAAAGGCCCTTTGAACCCACCCGGTAAAACAGATTCAACAAAAACATTCTTAACTTCAGACTCTTTTTTCTCAACCTTAACTATAGGACTTCTAAAGTCACTCCTAGTTTTTTCATTTCTACGTTCACCCAATCTGTGATCAAGTCTAACCACTAGATCCTGAAATTCCTTAAACCCATCAGGTAAATTCACTATGTGCGCAAGGGAGTCTTTTAAATCATCTTTTAGACCTCTATAAAATAAAGAAATCCTCTTCTCCTCAGGCCAATGAGTTTCAGACAGAAGTCTATTAAAGGTAGTTATATAGGATACAAGGTCCTTGGTCCCTTGACGAAGACTCAATAACTCATTATCAGAAGATTGAATTAAGGTATGTTTGGCGAATAGACTGGACATGGCCAATTTAAAATTCTGCAAATTGTGAAGCAAAGGGTCATTATTATCTACTAAAGGCATGGCCCAATTAGCAGCCACCCCTCCCAGATAAGAAATTATAAAAGCCACCTTAGCAGAATCAGAAGAAAAAATTTGAGGTTTACACATGAAGTGCAATTGACATTGACTAAAAAATGTTGCAAATCTGCTATTATCTCCAGTAAACCTTTCAGGATTAGCCAAAGGGACAGGTGTAGGAGTAACAACAGTAACTTGAACTGGTTGTTTTTCTGACTGAACTTCTGAGGTATGAGGCTGAATAACCTCAACTCCAAATCTAGCTGGCGCTAAAACCGGTTTCTTCTCCTTAGAAGAATCCCTCCAAGACGAGAATCCAACCCTAGTCTCATCCAGCTCCTGACGAAGCGATTGATTCTCTAAACGTAAATTTTCCATCTCCACTGTCATCTTCTGGACTAACTGTGACAACTGTGAAGCATCCATGAGGGTGAGTTTGCAGACTTGAAAGGAAACGATTTTAGAATAGGGAAGTTAGGCTTCGTCTACTGTTGAGAGTCCTGCGAGACTCTTCTGACGTTTCCTCTCGAGCTGCAAACTCCCAACTCCCTCAAGGATCAACCAACCCAATCAGGACTTGGACACTGACTGAATTGACTTCTCCCCCAGGGAAAGGGGAAGTGGACAGAGAGACGCACAACAAATTATACAAGATTAAATCTTCGGTTGTGTCTCTCTTAGGAAGTGCTCCAGGCCGAGGACCTTCTGTTAGGTAAATTCTGCGCTGTCTTCAAGCAATACTGTGATGCAATATGAACAATATGAACATCAATTACCTTGCTGACAACTTCTTAATTAACCATAACTATTAATAAAACATAGTGCTTACTGACCATAAATCCGTCTGACCCTTGTTCGCACTTTACTGAAGTTTTAACTCAGGTTCTAAATCTCGACACCTTTTGAGTAAACACAACATGTCAAAATAGCTTGGCACTTTAACTGAGTGAACAAACCGGTATAATTAGTGTGGTTAGTTTTAACAGAACTCTAAAAACTCATGCTAAGTCATACCTGAGTCTTTTAAATAATTCTTCTGTAAAGGAACTCTGCAATTGGGAGACAGGGAAATACAGAGAAATACAGCCTGTCTAAATTCACTCTATCACTTGAGATTATTGTCCCAATCTAAACTTGTAAATATGTTAAGTTTTCCTTACTACACTCAGAAAATAAGTCAACATTACACAGCATAGTCCATATAGGTACAGATCACCTATTTAACACTATTGTATTTGCAAAGGCTTATTTATTTCATCCAGTCCGCCTTTAAGCGCTAAACTCTTCTCTGAGATTGGCTCTCTTCAATAGAAGTCCTTAATCCCTTTCAAATCCTTGCTTAAGGATCACTTCATGAAATTAGCGCTAAATCTGTGAACCAAGTTCCAGTGCAATTGTTCAGAGAAAGTTGCCTTTATCAAGGCTTGTTTTTTAGATCAGCTCTCCCTGACGCGTTATGCCTCTTAAGCGTCTTGAGAACTTCAATGTTTATTTTCCTGCCACTTCCTATAACAATTTAAGAATATGCGTGACTCTTTTTAAGAAAAAAGGAAACCTCTTACTGTTCTTCTTCAAATTAATCAGAGGCGTGGAACAGGAGACTCGATCTGACAGCCGGAGGAGAAAGCAGCGGGGAAACAAACCTCCCGGCTGCCGCTGAGAGCGCCGGAAACCTGTCACGTCGTCTTCTTGTATTGATCTAAGACGCTGACAGCCAGGGCTTCCGAAGTCACGGAAGATGATTGGAATGAAGGGAATGAATGACGGGGCTCAGGTTAAACAGCGGTTAAACAAGAAGTCAGGACTCAAGAAATTACTACGAAGGGACAGAAGCTCTCGCTGAACACAACGAGAGACGAAGCGTTTGGCAGTTGGCTGAGGCTTGTATTTATAGCCTCAGCCACGAGATCAGCGCGAGGCTCTCTCTACATCACATCTAGCGCGAGGGCAGTCACGAGCCTGTCTCTCATGAGCGCACAATCTTAGATGTGATACATCATTGAATTGAATAACAAACAAGCAATGCTAAATGCAATTGCTACTGATATACTTCTAAAGGGTTTTTTAAAAAGAAACTATACATGAAATAATACACAAAATGAAATCAATAAACTACATTTAACCATTAGATATATTATATATACATTGCGTCAAATCTGAATCGGAACCTATTTAAGACGACCAGTAACACCCCTAACAGGTACACAGAAAGCTCCATATGCCTCTGAATGTTATTTCTTTGAGTTGCTCACCTGTGCCCAGTGAGTGGCTGCACCCTCATTTGGACATGTATGTTGCACTACAGGCATCTCACTAAGAAAAACAAAAACGTGATTGCTGAAAAGGCTGAACTAATCTCAGTCACTTCCAATAACTCTTGATCAAATTCTAGACCATTGTTTTTGATCACTGTGCCATAAAAGACATAGGTCAACCATAAACAAATAAGCATCGGTCCCCTACTATCCTGAAGAAGACACAAAGGAGTAAATTACTAAGTGAATGGGAGGTAATCTTAACACTGCTTGAACCTTTGAAGGCAATTCCTCAGAGGTATGTTGGCTCTCCTCACCATTTCTACTAAAAAGAATCCCAGGGAAAATGTGGACTCCCTATTGCCTATGGAAAGAACATGTGGGTCGGGAGGCATTTGTCACATTTCAGAAGTAGGCAATGAGGATGAGCTCTCAAAGGGACTACCATATACCTAGGTTGGTGGACACTGAGGATGGCCATCTGCTTAAGATCCCTACACTGAAACCAGATGGCTGGGGTGTGATGGCATGGTCTCCAAGTTTAGCATAGACATGTTTGGTTCTGCAGCCCATCCTACACCACTGAGAGACAGGAATTATGGAGAGGGTTTCTGTTACATCCCGGGGGTTCTGATACATCTGAGAGCAGAATTTAGTGTCAGACTCACCAGCAGCTGTTTGTTCATTTGGCTTCACATTGTGTGAGGTGAAGACAGCATGTCTCTTGTACACAGAGTGTGATGGGAGGTTTATCTTCATTACGCTTTGCTAGTGTCAGTGTCTCTGTGGTTGCATCTGCTTCCTGGGCAATAAGGAGCCTTTCGGCTGTAGATAGATGGTAAGATATTCTGATATAAGATTGTTCAAAAGTGGGCTTCATCTTCCTTCACATGCCATTATTTGGAAACACCATTTTCTCGTAAGAGCAGGCACATTTCACCTTATATCTATGCCTGTTGAAGATGGTTTTCTCTCCAGTATTTCCCTGACCTTGGTCTTTCCTTTTTTTCCTGTGGTATCATTTATGGTCTTAAGCATTAGAACATGGGCTTTGGCTTGACAAGAATATATCACAATGCATTTTTGTTTAATTGTGTTCATCACACAATGCTGTTAAATGTTCTCACTGATTTTCTATCTTTTCCCAGCAGGTTTTTTTGGCCTCAGGAAGGCATTATGTTGACTCTTCCACCACACTGGTACATAGTGGTTTTAATGCCTTGCTTGTCAACCATAGTCTTGCCTCTGAACCACAATCAGGAACCATCAAGATTGCCAAGGTGGTTGGCTGTCTTAATTGTTTTTCCTAACTGGAACCCAAATAAGAATACAAGTGGCAGAGGAGGAGCCTAGCCTGCAACCGAGATGGCCGCCTAGGCTATCGGCTCCGCCGACCCTAGCGCTTTTCTTTATTATCCTGTTTCCTATCCTGTCCTTCCACCCAGCGATTGCAACGGGGAATCTATCCTGACTACTCCGGTGTGTTTCCCGGCGACATCCGAGCCTTATTGGCGGTGATCCGTCCTTGCTCTTTTCCCGGCCCGGCGCGGCTGGGGGACCGGGGCTTTGTTTGTTGAATCTGCCGGCCTCGGCCACAGCAGCAGCGGTCAGCGCGGAGGAGGAGGAGCCGATCGGCTGGGGGAAGTCTGCCGAGTTGAGCGAGTCGCTGCAGTGCCTCGTCCCGCTCTGTGATTTTGTGCGCCTCGATACACTGTATCTGCTGGAATCGTCCTGTGCTATTGCCTGGCTTTGAAGAGGTCGGAACAGTTTCTTTGTTTCCTCGGCCGGTAACAGACGCCATTTTCTGCACAGCACCTCGGCTTCCGACAGTGGAGATCTCGGAGCTCCTTTGGGGTCCTGATGATGGTTTAAAACGACTGAGCCTGTGCTGCGATGCCCCCAGTCGCCCCCATGTCTCTGGCCCGGTGGTTCCTAGCGCAAAGTCGGCGCAGTGATCTGTGGGCGCCGAGTGATGATGGCGATCGGCTTCCCGGGCTGCCTTCCATTTGTGAGCTTGGTGTGGAAGACGCTGCCATATTATCTCTGCCTGAGAAACCGCTGGGGACCGGTGCTGTCCTGTGTGCTCTGGAGGCGGTTGGAGTTGCTCTTCGTGTCCATGTCCAAGATCTGGGGTGCAGGCTTGAGGCTCTTTCTCCTGTGGGCTGTTGTTACCCCCCAGTGCTGCACACTGCGCCACACCCTGAGCCAATTCCTGTTGATCTCCATGCCGAGGTGCTTATTGAGAGGTTGGCGGATTATGGATCTGATTTTGCTGAGGTGCCGACCACGATGGTCCGGAAGAGGTCTGGAGTTCGTGATTTCCTATGCAGGCGGGGATACCATCCCGGGGCGCCATGTTCGTCGTCTCCTTTGTGTGCTGGTAGCGTGACTTTTCATCCCTTCCTGGGACTGTTGTCGTCGCTCTGGCCGGATGCTTCCGACATACAATCGCACTGCCCTGTTTCTGTTTGTATCACTCCTGGACATGTGACTGTGGTTAGCGTGGACTTTTGTGGGCGACCTCCTATCCTATGCTGGCTGTTCAGAGAGCTTCTTTCATCCGCGGCGCTGGCCGGACGGCTCGACTCCATCAACCAACATGATCGCAAGGGGCAAGGTTAAGACAGTGTTTTTGGATCGTTATTCCTTCCGTTGCTGGGACTGTTTTGCGTGAGCGGGACATTGATTGCACCGACCGTTGGTATCCTGTCGGGTGTGGGAGCCGGTAGCGGGCGGCCGGGTACATATTTGTGGGTGGTCTTCTTCTTCTTCTGTTGATCCTTACCACCTTCATTGTTTCATTCTCTCCTCCTCCATTTCTTGTACTTGTTGTACTTTTTCCCTTCTTTGGGGCAGTTCCGGGGCGACAGGCACGCTGTTTATGGGCTAGGCCGTAGCCATCACAGGGGTGCAGGGTGGCGGGTGTGGGGGGGGTTTATTATTTTAGGTTTTTTTTGTTCTATGGTCCCTTTCGCTCTTTTCTAGCTTGGGAGGGTTCTTTCCTCTTTTGTAGGGCTGGCTGTCCCCTGGTTTTGTGCCTTCTTTCTTCTCGGGCGTTTTCTTCAGCCCCTGTCTTTCTCTTTTCTGGGGTGGGACTTCTGGGGGGATATCTGGGAATGTCGTTTCTTGTATTGTGGCCTGTTATTTGATATTACCGTCTCGGTTGTCTTGCTTATTTAGTCATTATAGTCATTGCCTGCCTCAGTGCGCCAAAAAAGTGGCAGATTTCATGTGTATTTTAAAAGTCTGAGTGGCACTGTTGTTTTTATGATGAGTGTTAAACCTGGCATTTCCCGGGGGTAATCCCCGGAATTTTTGCTTTTTGCCCTTCTGTTTTTGTTGGTTTTATGACTCTGGGCCCTTTACCACTGCTGATCAGTGCTAAAGTGCATATGCTCTCTGTGTAAATTGCGAATATGGATTGGAGTTTTCAGGATTGCCGTGTTTAACTTACTACTAAGTCCCTTGTACAGTGCACTGTGTGTGCCCAGGGCCTGTAAGTCAAATGCTGCTAGTGGACCTGCAGCACTGAACCCACCCAAGCAGACTTGCAAAAGAGTGCTCAGACCTGCCACTGCAGTCTGTGCACAGTTTCTACTGCCATGTTGTCCGGTGAAGCGGAGTTTGACCCCCATTATTAATCGCTACTCACTCTGAAGAAAGCCCAGGACCTCATATAGGCAGATAAGAAAGGGCTAAACAGGTTGGTGTTTTAGGGTCAGAGGATCATTACATCCTTCAGCCCGATATACAATTTGTTTTATTCTTCCCTCACAGTGAACTGATAAAGCATGCCCTTGGAGTGGGTGAGGAATTGTATCTTTAAAGTTACGCCCCCATACTTCCATTCTTCATAAGTGCTCCCTGGAATATGGTCGAGCCCACCCTTATCTTTAGGAATTGGGGTGAACCCGATGATAAAGCATGTCACTACTAGAGTGGTTGAGGGTTGTGTAAAGAACAGTGTCTCTTTCCCTTCTCACCAACAACAGTGGGTATGTTGCAACCCAGTGTACTGACGATCCCCCATTTCTTCACTATTTCCAAAGGAGCCAACCAGGTTCCTGAGGGGATACTTTTGTGTTATTTAGTATATGTCAGGGAGGACATATCCCTTAAATCTTCTCTCCCCTTCCCCCTACCCCACTCTCCCCCTCCCCTCTCTTCCCTCAGACCAAAACCACAGTCCAAACACCTACTTCACACTCCCCCTCCCCTGTCATCTCTATAACCAATTCCATTTCCCAATCACAGTCACCCATATATTCTCCCCCTCCAACGATCCTCCCTCTTCCTAACATCCCCACTGCACACCCTCGCCTCACTCATATCCTCCAATGACCTGTCCCCCTCAAACCCTTCTAAAATACCTAACCCTTATCCTCCCTCCTTGACCACCCAACCTGAATCCCTACCCCTGGCTCTCCCACCATCCCACATCTGGCCCTACCCTCACCCTCGCCTAATCCTCCATCTCTACCTCTGAATTTCTCACCACCGTTAATTCCTAATGCAGTCCTACTTCAAACTCTTTGTGCCCTCATATTATCTCAATCCACATCCCTGAGTTTTCTAATCTCTTGTCCTCCATCATGCCATCACTACGCCTAATACACATATCCATATTCATTCCACCACCATTGACCTCACACACCCAACACACAATTGTCCCGTCTGCAACAAACACTATCCATTCCCTCTCACCCTCATACTCCCCTTCTAAGATCCCCCTCTCCCCTATAACCCTGACCCTACCCAACATTGAACACAATCTCTCCTCACCGACAAATGAACACTCTCGACTTACAGAAGATGTTAAATCCCTCAGCTCTGTATCTCGACTCACATGCAAACCCACCCCACCCCAACCGCAATATCCCCGGCAACATCAATCGTCATCATTGGAATACTTTCCCCCTTTACAACCGGATGACTAGACCTCGCCGCACCTCAAACTACCTCTCCCCATCAGACCTCTCAGACCTCCACAATTCTAACCGTCCTAATCCCTTAGTCAACAACCCACCTCCCCCCTACTCCAACATCCCCATCATTCTAGGTACCAACAGAATTCCCTCCTCTCCCGCCTCCCCAAGATCCCCTCCACAACTCACCACCACCCACTCCTACCCTCCCCCAAAACAACCCCAAACCACTCGCCTGCATGCTTGTTAACTGTCGATCTGCCGCTCGACACACCACTGAAATCTCCGAATCTATCCTTAGTGAATCAATTGGCATTACATTCCTCACGGAAACCTGGCTCAATTACCACTCAACGAGCATGCTTGATCTACTCTCCCCCTCCGGATAATCTATCCTCAAAAAAGACAGACCTGATAGAATAGGGGGGGGGGGCTGGCCATAATCTTCAAAAGCGAACTTTAGCTCTCCCTTGTTAACAACTCTGGCCACTTCACCTTTGAATACCTTGAAGCTGAACTTAAGTTCAAGATACCCATCCTATTCATTTACATAATATCTAACACCCACCTGGTGATCCTCACCCTTTATTGACAAACTTTCTGACTTGATGACACAAACCTCAATATCCAACTCAAAAAATCTCTTCCTTGGAGACCTCAACCTCCACTTGATTGACACCAGTGATCCCATTACCACCCTGTCCCCCAACCTTCTCGAGATCAATGACCTCAATCAAATATGTCAGTCCCCCACCCACACCAAAGGAGCCATCCTGGACACCATCATTACCAGCAATGTCTTGGCCTTCCTGACCAACATGATCCCCATTGACTGGTCCGACCACCACATCATATTGTTCACCATTGCTATCACGCCCCCTCCCCACCAAACAAATTAAACCCATGAAATGGAGTAGAAATCTAAAATGTATCCCTCCTGATGAGCTTGAGTCCCAACTCCAAGCTCAACTGCTCCTCACTCCTCCCTCACAAAACGCAAATGTGCTTACTGAACACTTTAGTAAAGCTGTCAAGGATGTCCTAGACCAATTGGCCCTTCCTAAACATAAAACTCTAAGGAACATCCCTTTCAAATCATGGTTCAACCTAGAACTTAACAACGAAAGACGCTCATTAAGACTGATGGAAAGAACCTGGAGACAGCATCCCTCCCACTCAAATCTGACACTCAGATCAGATATATCTACATACAAAAAACAAATTTTTAAAGAAAAGGCATCCTTCTTCCGTACACAACTCGATCGGGCCAAACACAGACCTAGAGAACTGTTTAACATTATCCGTCACCAAACCTTCTCAGCTCCGCCTAACCTGACAGCCTCTACCGCTAGATGTGAAGAAATTGCTCTCTTCTTCTTTGAAACAAATTGCTAAAACAGATCAATCCTTCCGCGCAACACTGATCTCAACCAACCCCTTACTTACTCCTGACATCACCTCTAAATCACACTCCATACGCCTGATACCCCCTGATCCCCCCTCACACTCTCCCACTTCCTCACTTCACCCTAACGCTCCTCACACCCTTCCACCACTACTCCTCTCGTACCCATGCACCACAACTGGCAACCAAAAAACAATGCCTCCTAGAAAATTTCCTCCCTGTGACTGACATGAATTCCACAGCATTATTGCTAAACTAAAACCATCCTCCCATACCAAAGACCCCCTCCATTCTAACCTTGGTCAAGTCCTAAAGCACATCATTGTCCCATCCTGGACCACAATCATCAACACTTCCCTTGCTACTGGAAGTGTCCCTAGCTCACTTCAACTGAGTCAAATCTCCCCCATTATTAAAAAGACTAATGCTGATCATAATGACTTAAACTATCTCTGCCCCATCACTACCCCCCCTTCTTGCTAAAGCCCTCGAAAAATGTATCTTGCTCCAATTAGACAAACACATCGAATAAGTCAGCCTTCTGGACGACCCCTTACAATCAGGCTTCAGAAAAGGCTGCAGCAGTGAAAGTGCCATACTAAACATTATTGACGACATCCACCACTCCCTTGATAATGGTGAGACATGTCTACTTATCCTCCTGGATCTCTACGCAGCTTTTGACACTGTTAACCACTTTGCCCTACTTAATGTTCTCAAAGATCGTTCCAGCCTCAATGGTACTACACACAAATGGTTTTTCTCCTATCTTCAACATCGAACCCAGCAAATTAAAATTCAAGACTGTCTATCTAACCTCACTCTGGTCTCCATGGGAGTCCCCAGGGATTGATCCTCTCTCTTTAACCTCTTTATGGAACCCCTCACCCTCATTCTTAAACAAGCTGGAATCAACTACCACATTTATGCCGACGACACCCAACTCTACTATAAGATCAAAACCCACGCTGACATCATTCTCCTTAATAACATCCTCACTAAAATCCAATCCTGGTTCCACCTTATTCATCTCAAACTTAACCTCAAAAAACTGAAACCATTCTCTTCTCCCCTAAAATCAACCCTCTCCCCATTCAAACCTGGATCTCTGACCTCAATGCCCTCAATTGCTCTCTCGGCTTCTCCAACTCAGTTAAATCTCTTGGTATCTCCATCAATAACAGTCTCAACCTCAATTTCCACATCAAAAATTTGGCTAAAGGAGCCCTCCTCACTCTCCGTCATCTCAAGAAAATCAAACCCTTTCTCCCAACTGAAGATTTTAAATTAGTAGCTCAATCCCTGGTCTTTTCTTGAATTGAATACAGCAAAGCCATCCTCACCGGAATCCCCAGAGTCCACCTAGCTACACTCAAATCTGAACTCAATCTTGCAGCCAGGCTCATCACCGACTGTAAATGGTTCGACCACATTTCCCCAGCCCTCAAAACTCTTCAATGGCTCCCCATCGAATGCAGAAGAGCCTACAAAAACGCATGCATCTTATACAAAGTCCTCTACCAAAACGCTCCCTCATACCTCGCCAATAGACTCTACAGAGTGGGCAGCAGACGTCCTCTGAGAAGCACTAACGCTCTCCTCCTTGTTCCACCCCTGCTAAAAAAGAAGTCACACAATCCCGCTCCTTCTCCGGAAATGCCCCCTACATCTGGAACACCCTCCCCAAAGACCTATGATGCAATCCCACCTACTACAGCTTTAAAAAAGACCTCAAAATACACCTCCTCAACAAATATTGGGGGTATTTACCTGCGCCTTAAACTCGATCTGCCATATCTTATAGGTATCTAACTCTTTATGCCGTCTATATGTTTACATGATATGTATAATCTCAAGCCGTTCTTTCTTCTGTTTTACCTGCTGTTATTCCATGATGTTGTAATTACTGTTACTAGCTCTGTCGTGTAAAGCGCTCTGATGTTTTATTATTCCATGATGCTGTAATTTGTTTCTGACCGTAACTAGCTCTATCATGTAAAGCCATCTGATACCTCCGGGTCCAGCCAGCCCTATATACAACCTCTTAAATAAAATAAATTGAGTACCTCTCTACTCTCATAGGGTTCCCAATCAAGATCTCTAACCTTGTGTAAAAGGATATGTGAAAGGTAGGACATGTAATGATCTGTGTGACATGTCCTGATAGTGAAATACAGTGAATTTTGTTTTTCACTTTTGAAAGGCTATCTGTCCAACAGGTTAGAATGGGAGTTTACTTATAACATCGTATAAGTATAACTTCCCATTGAGACAAGATAGAAAGATGGAGTTTAGTATGCCTGAACTCAGAATATAAAAATGCATCTTTTAGTAACAATGATTTTTATATTGTGTGTTTGAAAATACCACTTTTAGAAAGTTTGTGTTTTCTTGCTTAGCCATCCTGTGTGCCTCTGCTGGTTTGTGGATTGACTGACTGGCTGTGGAGTGACAGGGGCTGGGGATGTGCAGTCACTGTAGACAGCTACTGGGGGGTTGAAGTGTGTCTTGCCTCTCCTGGATGAGTCAGGGCTGGGCAGAATAGACCTAGGGTGCATTTAGAGTAGGGGGAGGAAATTTTTCTTGCACCTGAATTGTCCTGGTCTGCCTTACACAATGCTGTCCCCACCTCTTGCCTGGAAGCTGGCCCAAAGAGGACATAACTGATTTTGACATAGCACAGAGTCTCAAAGAGAAATGCTGTATAAAGATTGGGGCCCAGAACTTTAGAGTACTTCTGGACTCAAGAAGAATCTCTGCCAAAGAGAATGGCTGGGAAAGCTGAAGGAGAAGTACTGTCCCTTAGCTGTGTGCTGTCTGAGGTTGGCCTGCAGGGGATGTTTCTGCCAAGGAGAGTACAAATACTTTGCGCTGTACTGTGTATCCTGCTTGAAGAAGATCTACAAGGGCTTGAAGTAGAGCTTGCCTCCTATTCTGAAGTCTCATGGACACAAAGTATTCACTCCCCTGATCTTTCTTGCTAGATGTTCAGACCTGCCAAGAGGTGATGTTGCTGAGTTGGGCCTCTGGATGTTGTTCCTGCTGTTCGGAGCGGGAAAAGAGACGCAACTACGAGAAATGTGACGCATCCATACCTGTTTCCGATGCATCGCCAACGTGTGGCCAAAGAAACTGAAGCATCACCTGCCCACGGCTGGAGAAATCACCGCACACCGAATCCCATGCAGCGATCTCCAAAGTCCGAGATTACTGCACCGAATCCGATGCAAGTCCTGCTGTGCGGCTGCAAGAACCAACACATAGTGGGACCACGGCTGGAGAGACCAATGCAGTGCTGTTGCCGCCTCCACATCGAGAACCTCTGCATCCCCGATCCCCACGCATTGCAAGAGGGCACCTAATCTACAAAGACACTGGAGCCACAGTAAGAAACCGATGCACATTTAGTGCACTTTACTAGGGACTTATATGTAAATTAAATATGCCAATTATGGATAACCAAATGTTACCACATTTTAGGGAGAGAGCACATGCACTTTAGCACTGGTTAGCAGTGGTTAAGTGCTCAGAGTTCTCAAGCCAACAAAAACAAATCCAGCAATGAGGGATGGAGGAAGGCAAAATGTCTGTGGGTGAACATTCAAAAGGGGCCATTTGCAACAGTCACACAAGTTTTTTGTTCTTTTTAATCAAGAAACAAATGGATGGCACTATGTAATTTCATCATGCTTTTGGGGTAAAGCCGAAGTCTTTATAGGCATTCATAACCATATGTACAAACCACTTTTGCATTTCTTCACTGTTCAAATTGCTATTTCAGTCCTGTGAGGAAATGCAAAATGACATTTTCCTATGTACGAAATGTACATAGGAACATAATGGACATATCCTCTGCGGATATGTCCCCCCCCTATTTTGTATCTGATGATTATCTGTGCAGGGCCTACTGTAAAGCGCTCCGATACCCTGGGGTCTGGCCAGCACTATAGAAAACTTTTTAAATTAAATTAAATTAACAATTATTTATGGTGGTTCAAAATTCAATTTCTACTTTGTAGAAATAGCATTTTAGAAATCCCAAACTAGAAAGTGTGAGGTTCAGTAACCATATGTACATAGAATTTCCTCATTGCAACTAGTCACAAAAGGGGCATTTAGGAAATGCAATTACCATTGAATGGGATCTGTTGGTAACCAGGTGCAAACATTAAAAAGTCACCCAAAAATGTTGGAAGGGAGATGGACTGCGCATGTTGCCATGTATTAACTATTAAAAATAGATATGTGTTAAATAGACTCGGTCTGAAAGCCTGGACAGCAAGTAAACCACATATGACTAGCCTTTCCCTTCTCCAAGCATAGTTATTCATTTTGGTGATCTATGAAAACGTGTTCCTGCGAGAAGTCATAAGGCTTAGCTTGCTGGTAGGAAAGGTCAATCTAGACACCTCCTCTTTGCGTTCACCTGAATTGTCAATCTAGACACCTCCTCTTTGGGTTCACTTGGTTCAACTGAACCCAAAGAGGAGGTGTCTAGATTGACCTTCGTAAACACTTTCAGCACAAAGTCAAATGACATACAAAAGAGTGTATGCAAGCATTGGAAAATATTAAACATCTGGAATGAACATATTCCATTGCCACTCTTTTCTTTCGAAAGAGGCACTAATTTGCGCAACTAGCTCGTGCATACCAGACCAAGGTTAAGTAGAGCCCATACAGCGGGTACATTGTGGGATCTTCCCGCTGTACAAGGCCACTTTCCTTGCGGTTCCTGTGGGGTTTGTTCTCAAACACAAAAGACAAAAACTATTGACATTGGCACCAAAAAACCTTGGGTGCAGAAGAAAGTTACGAACTGCAACAGTGACAAAGCCATATACCTTATTACGTGCCCCTGTAAATTGAATTATGTTGGGATGACAACCAGAAAGGTCAAATTGAGGATTATGGAACATAGAAGCACAGTGATGTGTAAAAAGCAGGCTACCAGACTGACGAGCCATTTTTTTTAAGTCTACCATCGACCAACAGACTTCACTTGGACAGTCTTGGAACAACCCTATATTCCAGGACACATCACTGATATTTCCAGGTTTCTCCTACTAAAAGAACAGAAATGGGTGTATAAATTACAAAGTGATAAAGTGGGTTTAAGTGATGCAATCCCTTGGGTAATGCTGTGAGAGTCATCTATAATCCATTTGGTGACTTTAGTCTTTGGTATCGCATTTAAAGTCCTTTCAAATAATACTCCCCTGACTGGTTTTGACTGTTTGCGAATTATGAGATGGCATACACATGGATAGATTCCCACCTTTTATGATTAATATCAGCTGACATAGAGGTCTAACAGGAGATGACTTGTTAGAAATATCTTGCAGGGGTAGTGGCACTCCGCAGTGTGGGTGCTTCTACTAAGTTAAAGGGCAGCTGTCATGCCCACATGCATTGAAAAGATCTTGAGGCATCACCCAGTATTTATGAAGACTGCTGGTTTATACTGGTTTAATGTTTAATGTTTAATGTTTTGGCAATTTGTATAGCGCGCAATTACCCGGGGGTGTCTCGGCGCTAAAGATTCTGAAGATAGACAAGTGGAGTACACATTAGTGTGTAAACAGCCAGGTTTTTAGTTGCTTCCTGAAGCTGGGAGGGTGGGACAGGTTTTGATGATGAGGGGGAGAGAGTTCCACAGTCTAGCTGTGGAGATCACAAAACACCTGACGCTCCAGTTCTCTTTTTTTGTTCGTTGAACATTAAGAAGGTGTGCTGAGGCTGAGCGAAGTGTCCTAGATGGTACAAGTGGACGGAAAGCATGTTTAAGAAACTCCGGGCCAGAGTTTTTAATAGCCTTATAGGCGAAACAAAGTGCCTTGAACTTAGTCATGCTTTTGACAGGAAGCCAATGAAGCTGGCGGATGAAAGGGGTGATGGAGCTAAATTTGGGGATACCTAATAAAGTTCTCGCTGAGGCGTTCTGTACCAATTGGAGCTTGTTTAGAACCTTTTCCTGTGCATTAAGGAGGAGGGCATTACAATAATCGGTTCTAGAAAATATGAGGGGGGTGATCAGAGTTTTACCTGCTGAGGTGGGGAGGTAAGGGAGAAGTTTCTTAATTTTTCTTAATGTAAAAAAGGAGGTGGATAAACCGCATTGACATGCTGATTGAAGAGCAGTCTGTCGTCAAACACGACCCCGAGATTTCGGACTTTAGTGACGGGTGGAGGTGGAGGACCCATCTCGCTAGGCCACCAATAGGGGGACCAGCTAGGCTCGAGCTTCCCAAAGGCCATGACCTCCGTCTTTCCAGAGTTCAATTTTAAACAATTGGAAGTCATCCAGGAGCTAATGGCAAGCATTCCCTTGCGAAAATTAGCTGCAACTGTGTCTCCATCATGATGAACTGATAGGACCAGCTGGGTGTCATCAGCGTAAGTTGTGAGACTGATGCCATGTGACTTAATCACCCTCGCTAAGTCCGAAACATAAATGTTGAATAAGGTCGGACTTAGCGAGGAGCCCTGCGGCACTCCACACGGAAGGGAGAAGATGGGAGAGAAGAAAGGGCCTAATTTTACGGATTGGGTGCAATTGGCTAAGAAAGAGGCAAGAAGATCATTAGCCTTGTGTTGGATTCCCATCGCTGAGACACGGTCGATCAAGGTGTCAAAGGCCGCGGACAAATCAAGCAGTATCAAAACTGCCGCCCCGCCTTTGTCTAAGGTCATCCTGATTTCGTCAGCCGCTTTTATGAGGGCCGTCTCAGTTCCATGACCTAGCCTGAAGCCGAACTGTGTGTCATCAAGCAGATGATTGGTGTCAATGAATTCGGATAGATGTCTGTTCATTAGATTTTCAAAAATCTTAGAAGGAAAAGGGAGACAGGCATTAGGTCTATAGCTGGAGGATGATGCGGGGTCGAGAGTGGGTTTTTTCAAAAGCGGCTTAATGATTGCCTTTTTCCAAACGGAAGGGTAAGAGCCTGTGAGGAACATGGTGTTACAAATGTTGGCTATGGCAGGGGTAATGACCTCCGGGTATGAGGTTAAGAATGGAAGGAGGACAAGGATCCAAAGGTGAGCCTGATCTGATCGTAGAAATTAAATGAGAGATCTGTTCGTAAGGAACCTGATTAAAATTAAGAAAAGTAGGGGAATTGATGGTGGAAACATGCACAGAAGTGTTCTGAGAGGGGAGAGGTTTGTGAATAAAGGCAGAAAAAATAGAGGTAACTTTGTCCGAGAAGAATTCTGCCAAGGAGTTACAAAGGGCTTGGGAAGAGTCAGGGGTGGGTAAGGGGGATTGGAAAGATGGTTGACCACCTGAAATAGTTTTTTAGCCGAATTGTGTGCCGAGTTGATTTGGGTAATGTAGTAGTTGCTTTTTTCAGAGAAGATGAGAGTTTTGTATTTGGCCAAGGCGCTTTTATAGATTTGTTTATCGAGAGGGTTATAATGCTTGCGCCAATGAATAGGTAAATGAATAGGCAGATACCCATTGTTACCAGTATCTCTTATGAGTAAAAACACATTTTATGCATGGGAGCTCATTCGCGCCATTTGTAAATAAACTTGTGTCATTTCCGCATCTACAAGTCAAATAGAGCATTACATCCTGATTTGGTATAAGGTGATCATAAATCAGGCCTATTTTGGTACACTTACTCTGGCTGTATTGTTAATAAAATTTGCGAGTGTTAAACTGTAGGCATAACGGGAGCAGGATACTACGATTCCCATGATGCCCATGATGCATAGAGGAAGCGCCACGAGTGCGCAACATCCCAGGCGCATGCGTCTCCAATGACGCTACAGCGGGAGCTTGGTCCTTTAAACATAGTGGTAAAGAATCACCAGTACCTCCCCATCAGTTTAGAGGTACCGACGAAAAGGTAAGCCTGTGTGCTGCCCCTCCCCCCATTTTTTTTTCTGGCATACTGTCCGCCCGTTAGGGCTTCACTACACGCGGGAGGGCTGCGTGTTATCTTGCCTCAAGACTCGGTCTACAGGATACCATTGTGATGGGGTTATTTTATCTGTGTAAGCATATTAATATTATTATTCTTTAGGCCTTTGCCTGATACCACACACCTTTGGGGTGACGAGGAGAATATCATTGCTCTGTGAACAGCGTATGTTGATTCTTTGATTGCCAATTAGCATATGTCAATGTGAATCCTCGACTCTGAACAGTAGATTGAGACATGGCGGAGTATTTTGGGGCTCCAGCAATAACATCATAGACATGACCACTAGACTATTTTAGGAAGTCCAGGGATATTACATCTTTCACATTAAGGAGTCATATTAAATGTGATACATAACAGTCTTTTTAATCTTGTGTTACGTGTGTTTACGTGTTGTGATTGCGGGGATGTTGAGATTGGTAGGATGTCCTATTGAATAAGGGATTTTCCTATTTTTTCTCTTAGAGCGGTGCCTCCTTTTTCCATGAACCGTAGCCAGGTGAGGTGAGGTATCTTCCTCATGCATATCGGGTAAGAATGAGAAGCATGTACCCAGTATTGGGTTTTGGTGGATGACAATGAGATTATCACGACACTTTATGTTTTGTTCTGAGCATGTAAGTTCTGCACTCTGCAAAAACATTGCGCTTATGTCCTTCATTGTGTTACAGATTCCGTTAGTGGTACGGCCTGTGCAGAAGAAGGATTATACATTGCTGATTACAGGTGATCTGGTTGTATTGTTTCCAATCGCCTCAAATGTATTTGTATTTATCACTAGATTTTTAGTTTTCACTTCATTACGCTGTGCAGTAGCAAAGTTCTAGATGGTCCTGAAGAAGGCATTGGACGAAATGTGGTCCAGCTGTGCTGAAACATGTTGACCCTTTTTTTAAACATCAGACAGTTATTTGTTACAAACTGTTGTTTGCACAATTTTTAGTTTGGATTGTGAGAGACAAGAATAAACACAGCAGGGTCTGTCGTGGTTCAATTTTAAAATCACATATAACTTTTGTTGTTCTGCACTGCATTCATTTCCCACACGAGTAAATTGCTCTCCTCTGGTAATTTACTGTTAGAACAAAAACATCCTCAGGCTCCCCGATCTCTATGATGGGGTTGAAGCCCTTAGCGTCACTAGATTGACTTTAAAGAGGAGACCCAGATGATGTAGCATGTCACCAATTGGTGAGTGATGGGAATCCGTTTTCTAAATAGGATTTTTTAAATTTAGATAGAACTCTTATTAGTAGCGGCGTAGATGTCTAGGATATTGCAGAGTTTTGAGTGCTCAGAACATGATCATTGTATTTTAGACCCCTGTATATTGGTAATATGACTTAATTATAAGCCATTAATTTACAATTATCTAGAAATTTGGTACAGAGGAGAAGACAAGGATAGAAGGCTGTGATACAAAGACCAGGATCTGTATGTTTCATATAGAGGGTATTGTTGTGTTTGAATCCTTTAATAGTTGTTTGCTCCAATCAAATGTGTCTCTGCTAAGAGTAAGAGTAACCTTGATTGAGAACAACCCACAACTGATTTTCAAGTGGGGTTTCCTCTTTGGAAAAAGATATTACATAGGCGCTGGGATTCTGGCATTTTGAAAGTCTCTCTGGGCAAGGTTATCTGGGAGTGTCCATCATAAAGCAAGAAGATTTACTGAGGAAAGTAGGCTGGTTTGGACATGGGAACAGAATTTCCTCAGACACAGGCTAGTATAATACATAAGCAAACACCCACACTAAGTGCAAACATAACATATTTTAATTTAATGCAGCAGTATTTGTAAAGCATCGGTGATCTCAATATGAATACAAGGAATAAACAGTCAACAACATGAAGGTGCGCACAAGACAACTTATGTCCCTGTGAAGGCAATGCCAGAGATCTCTCACTGACTTGTACAACCAGCACTTGGCTGAAAAATGGATAGTGCTTGGGCCACACGATGCAATATGTGCTACTCTGCTTCGAAGTCTCCCATAGGTCATATGATACAGCTTTTTATACCTATTCACTTGGCAATCTTTCTTGTTGATCCAATAGGTAGACTTAGATGTGTTCACCTTGGTTGGTTCCAAGCTCTGATTTTTCCATGTGGAGCAGACGTTTAGTGTCCATTCATGACTAAGGCATATTGCTATGCACTCTCTTGCCCCCTGAAACTACGTTAGTTTTCCAAAATTCTTAGCCGAAGACTCCATCCTTATCAGGTGTAAGTTCTTATACATTTCAGTGAGCTCTGTTCTTCCAGGAAATGTTTCTATGTTTAGTTGAATGACTAGGGAAATGGAAACTCCAGAGACATATCTAGGTTGCTTTGTTTTCATAACACTAGATATATGTTAGAAAAGCCAACAGTTTTTAGACACGGATCAAAAGCAGTCAATATGCACACAGTATCAACTAAACTAACATAACCCTCACATGAAATCAAGTGTCTTGCACAGACTAAACCTTTCATGCTACACTCTGGGGCCAGAGTAACTGAGTGATCCCTTAGAAATGAGGAATCACTGTGGAGATCAGTAATTCTGAGGCCACTTTCACCAGTAATTTCTAAATTTCCTAGGTATCCGGTACAGAGACACCAGGCTCCACCTGCTTTCAGAAGGACTTTAGCAAATGCAGTCTCAGGGTAAAATACCACTAACCTGCACAGTTGGAATGGATCTTGGAATCCTGGCTCAACAGTACCTTTTGTTATTACCGGGAACCTCGTAATGAAACCATTGGTGTAATGGATTTACATACTCACACAGCTGATAGTATGTGCAACCCTTAAGCCAACCTGTCTTTTACCAATCAATCAATATTTTGTTTAGTCAAATCAATCAATAATTTCTAAAAGGCTTAAAAACACATACATCATCAATGACAGCTGATAACAATAAAGTAACAACATTATTTGATATAGTATAAACATACATTAATGGACTTCAATATTATCACAGTTGCCCCTCCTTTACAGCAGTGTTCACAAAAACAGAAATTGCTCGTGGAATAACGGGCAATCTTATAGTTGACAATCACAGGCTGGTGTTTTCTAAGACCATTGCAAAAATCATGGTAGTGTATCAATTCTAAGTTGTTACAAATGGAACAAATTTAAAAAGCAGATTGAGACCAGTCTGTGAAGGATAGCGAGTCACCTGAAAACATACCTTCACTAACCCAACACAAATGAGGGCCTGCAAGACTCATAGGGTGGACGTGACATCACAGATTCACAGTATGTGCCATCAAAGCAATCGCTGGTTAGTCATGGATCTTCTAGGTGCAAACATGTATCTATTTAAGAACTATACCTGTTGACAGAAAATCACCTGTAGAAGCTAATTGGTGTATTGGTACCAGATCATTGCAATACCCACTCTTAGAGAGCTTTTGAAATAATAATTCAGAACTTTGCCCTGCAAGAAAGACTCAGATCATCACTTACATACAACCGAGCCTCTGTGAAAAAAGACAGTGCCACACATCTACTATCAGTCAGTCCGGGGACATCATCATTTTGCTTGCAGAATAGTCAGTTCCCTAAATTAAGATTTCCTATTAGGAAATTACAGTTTAGAGATTTCCTTATTTGCAATTTCCTAATAGCGAATGTGAATCCATAGGAATCACTATTAGGAAATTGTAGGTTACATGCATTCCATTTTGAGATTCACTATTAGCAATTTCTATGTATTCGCTATTTGAGAATTGCACATTTGGAATTTCATACATACTGGCCTTAAGGCCACATGTATCAAGCATTTTTGCCTTAGCAAATGGGCAAATTCTCAGAATCCGGCCATTTGTGAATGCAAAAATTACTTTACACATGTATCAGACACTATTTTGCTATTTAGTAACCTGTTACCGTATCCCAAAATGGGTTTGTGATTCGGTATTTGGAAGGGGCGTATTTAGGGTGTTCCTTCCAAATACCTAATCGCGGCAGTATGTATGAATGTTTTGTGACCACAAATGCGGTCACAAAACATTCGCATTTACCACCAACTTCAAGTTGTTGGTAACCGAGTCGTATCTATGTACAAGGAAAACGGGCTGCATTAAAAAATATATATATATTTGCTTTATTTAAAAGCAATCAAGGACATGGTGGTTTGCTGCCCACAGTAAGCCACCATCCCAGTGATTTTAGCGATTGTGACCCCCTACGAATCGCTATATGAAACTCTTCATACATTTGTAATAGCAATAAATTAATTACAATTCGATGAAAATCACAATTAGGTCAATCTATTACAAATGTTGATACATGTGGCCCATAGTGTGCTACATGTACAAGGGTTCTGCAGAGATCACACTCAGAACACTGGTTAAGGATGGGCACTTTCTGGAACCAGATAGGAGTTAGTTCGGTTTTTTACCGTTATGGGGATTAGAACGAGATCTGCCTCAAGTAGACCGGCTGCACACATAGAAAATATTTAATAGAAAGGGCTACACTTAAATAAATATATTATTTAATAGCTGTTGGTTATAATGCAAATAATAATTTTAAAAGGACAGGAGGTCTTCTGATTTGGTACAAGGGTTTCAGAGGGTAGACTGATGTTCGACTCAAACTCTCACGGCACTGTCTCGCCACACTAAAAATGTCGCGGTTTCTGAAAAAAATGTAAAGTTAAAACATAAATATTGAATTGGAAGAAGCAGGACAATAACACAAATAAATGTTTTTATGGAATATTTTAGTTCTTTTTATATGTGAAAGACAGAAGCTTCTTTAATTTAGGTAATTACATTGCATGAACAAGTTACATGTATTTCTATTTAGATAACTGATGATTAAACTGTTACGGTATATGTGACTGATGCATAAATTACTACATTTCACTGTGTGGAAGCCATTTGTCTGTGAAAAACTGGGACAAGATTAATTATCTTCAGGTTGTAATAATATAGTTGCCTGTCTTTTATATGAAGCTTTAGTGCACGCGTCTCTTACAGGCAGGTACATAAATGTATTAATAATTATAATGCACCTTATAACGTGAGGAAACTTGTGATATCATTAAAGACACAGAACCAAGGCCTTTGTTCGGCTATCTTTTATCCTTAATAACAGTAACAAAACAAACTACCTTTCCAAGGAGTAACGCTGGAATAGAACTAATAATAATATGAAAATCTGATCACATGTCTCTCTATAAAGAACCTCTTTTTAATTATATCTGGTATGATTGAAAAGTAGACTATCATATCAGCATTGTGAATTCACAGTGCATGATGACATACATTACACACACTTTTGCAATGGAGCAAAGTTGTATTCTTACAAAGACCAGGCAGTGTAAATCCTCTTTCTGAATGTGTAATGAAGTCCACACCATGGCCCACCTGCCTTCAAACACCTCAAAACACTACAGATTCAGGTATTGCGAAAAGCAGGGGATGTACTGTTGCTAGAACTCAAGGTTATGGCCCTAAATATATTGATCACACAAGGAGGAACTCTCAGTAGGCCCTATGTCCAATATTCTCTGATGTTCCCAGCAAACTTACGGATTTTACATGAACAGCAAACTTATTTCTTCATGGTTCGGGAATCTGATTGGGACTGGATTGAACTTGAAACCCATTTTGAAGGGAGCCATTGCCCCTCAGAATTACTGCTAACCGAACACTGCAACCTGGGCTGCGGAGGAGCCAGCAGGGTAGGAGACGGAGTAGGGCCCCAAAGTACCCTCCCCAAATGAGCTAAGCTAAAGTCAACAATCTGCCATGGAGGCTGCCTACGCCCTATATCAACACTCGCACCATACAGACTCGAGTTTGGCAGAAAGCAAGAATGATAACACCTCGACGGGCTCGGCGTGAGGAACTTTTGGTTGGACCAATTGTCATGCCGTAGACAGCAGAAGACTTGCTTTAACACCCTGTTGTGGGCCTTTTGGGAATGCTCCAATGGGTACCATACTACATCAACGCCCACTGAAACCACTTGTAGATAAAAACACCTACAGGGGCTGCTGCCATCACAGCATCAACATTGAACTAACAATGGCATTGCCGTTAGACAGCATGAGATAGTTTGCTGACCTGCAGATCTTTACGTCCATTCTGGCTTTGACCACTACATAGTGCATTGTCATGTGTCCAACTTCAAGTGTAACTTTTCGAGCACATGGTTGGGTGTGTAGCTATTGGCTGCAGGCTCTGGTTTCTGTTTCAGCATTACTGGTTATACCCCACTGTTAATCCCTACATGGCATAAGCAATGCAACATTTCTTTCATGGCCAAGGACGTGGGGGTGTCTAGGGTGGGGGCTGTCTACCCTGCATATAAGGCACATGACAACATGGACCATCACCTAACTATCAGATTCTTGAGCCTAAATGTATGGGGATACATTCGGCAAGCCATCGATACTCTGTACACTCATACATCAATCAGCTATGGCTACGTCCTGGGACCCACTTTCAGACTCTGCGAATGGGGATTGCGAATAGTGATTGATAAAGTAGGAAGATATGTGTTTGCAGAAGGCTGACTAGATGGGAATCCAGTCCTTTTGGGATGTATATATGCCCCAAATACTGAGCAAGTGGCCTTCTGGGCTATCCTATCTGGAATCCTCGTCCAATGGGTGGGCATTCCGTGGTTACTTGAAGGGGACTATAACAATGTTCTGGATCTTTCCCTTGACAGCTCTAATCCTCTGCTTCTCTGCACTCCAGCCCATCAGCACACTTGGCAATTCACCCAGTGGACCTTTCAACAGTCACTCCTAGATCCCTGGAGAACCCATAATTAACACTTACTCCTATACTCCCACTACTCTGCACGCGTCTCTTATGTCTGACTGTACCGCTTTTTCAGCTCCCTGGATCTTGTCTCATAACTAATGCATTCTGACTATTTGGACTTTAGATGGAGTGCTCCTGATACCTCGGTCTCTAAATGGCAGCTCTCAAAAAATAAGTTGGCTTTTTATGCAGCCTTCTGCAAAGTGCAGCGGGCACATATTACCTTTTATTTTGCTGATTATCATATCACCACTACCACACACGCAATAGAATGGAACTCTTTAAAAGTAGTAAAAAGGAACTTCTACATGCAAAATATAGCAGGGGTACATAGAGATTTGACCTGGGACTTGAAGGCCACTGAGGAGGAGGAAAAAAGCATAGACAATCAACACTCATCAGACGAAACAACCTGCTGTGCCCTGACTGCTGCTAAAGCACACCATGCTTCACTGATTTATCATCTTCGCTACTCCCTTTATGCAGAATGCACCAATCAAATTCATACCATGGGCGATAAGCCTGGCCCATGCTTGCCTGGCTTTTTTTGTTAAAAGATCCAATACCCGTAAATCACAGAGATCGCATGGGTTAGGGACCAACCCATGCAAACCCAGGTACACATTTGGAAGCGTTCAGCTCCTACTATACCACGTTATATCAGGCGATACCAACGCCATACCTGGAGGCTATTCAAATGTTTTTAGATAGATCCCTTATCCTTACCACCTGTCACCACCATCGTATGTGAGGAGCTTGGCGCCTTGATCACTGCAGATGACTCAAGATGAGGTGAAGTGCAATATACATAATTTGGTCTGAAACAAGACCCCTGGTTTTGACAGACTACCGTTAGAATACTATGAATGTTTCTCTGCCCTTCTTGCTCTCAAACTGGTTGAAATCTATAAGGATACCCTTACTACAGGCTTACTCCCAGCTTCTCTTCATGAGTCTTTTTTAGTTCCCCTGCACAAACCTGGCAGGCACTCCAAACAACTATCCTCATACAGACCTAAAGCTATATAAGATGTAGACTATTAAATCCATGGAAAGGTGCTAGCTGAGCAATATGTGCAGTTACTACCTTGACTGATCCACTTGGATTAGAATGGGCTGTAGCACATCTCAGTCAGTCAGAAAGGCTTTATTCGATAAAAACATATCATAAAAGCATCACATTATTAAAAAGCACATTTGCAATTAAAAACAAAAATTAATCTATTTACACCAAATATTTGCAACCAATATTACAAGTTAAGAACAACGTTTAAACATTTGATTAAAAATCAAATTAAACATATTCAATTAAGCCTTTTTTTCCTAACATGCCATGCCCATGATAAAAATTTAGAAAGGCCACAAGCATCCGATGGCCGTGAATCTGCCATCAAGATGCGCAGTGCCTCATTGGGAGACCTAGTGCCTAACATCCGACATAGAGGTATGAGCCACCTTTTTCGTGGGTGGACATACGCCGGACATTTAAACAGGAAATGCGCTATAGTTTCTGGTCTGGTTAAGCAGATAGGGCAAAATACTGTTGTTTGAGCCGGGGGTTTCCATCGAGCAGTTAGGGCGCGCACTGGAAAAGCCCCGGCCCTAAATCTAAAGTAAACGGCCCTATCAAATGGCTTCCAGATGATATCTAAATAAAGTTCCCGAATCGGCGAGTCCTTAAACTTTGCGAATTCGTCCGTGAGTCTACCCAGAGTATGGTCAATGCTAGTTCCAGACGCAACCCAATTCCAATAAAGGCTCTTTAGAGTTGCCTTCGGAGGAGAGGACCTACCAGCCCATACCTCGCTAAGGCCCAAATCACCAAGCAAAGCTTTTACATCTTTCAACCACTTTACTTTGTGCCATCCTGGCAATGACATTACTTCAGATAACCCTTTAACATATTTGGCCAATTCAGGCACTCGCCACAGCCGGGCCCATAAGAGCAACGGCCGAAGCTTTGCCAGATCGTTAATAAAGCGACAGCCTAAATCAAACAATAAGGGTATCATTGGGGTGCTCTGTGGGAGTGACATAAGGTCCCTATAGAACTTATTTTCGGACCTTGTCAGTTGGTCTATATTAGCAGTGCCCCATAGCTCTGCCCCGTAGAGAGCAGAGCTAACTCCCTTTGCTTTATAAATGTCAATGACAGGGGCAATCGGCCTTATCGAGCAGGAGCGCTGTTCCTTGAGCAGCGTCCCAGCTACCCTCTTATGGGTTAGCAGCATTTTACAAAGATGCGGGGTCCACTGCATGGTATGCGATATGCGTATACCTAGATAATCAAACACAGTGACCCTTTCCAAAGGCACATCATTCAATGCAGGGGGGTCCCCAAGTTTTTTCGGAGGGTTCATCACCAAATACTTTGTTTTGTCAGTATTTATTACTAGACCTCGCTGCAAACAAAAAATCTGAAAGTTATCCAGGAGGTTTTGGAGGCCCATTGGGATCTTAGATATTAAGAGCGTATCATCCGCAAATAGGAGGGTAGGAATTCACTCGCCCGCCAGGGATGGTTCATCTGAAGGGTCTTTTAGCAGATTCTCGACTCACCGTTCACATATAGTGAAAAAAGGGTGGGAGCAAGGACACATCCCTGGCGAACCCCTGTCTCTACTGGGATTCTATTAGTTTTCTCGCCCTCAGTACCCCATCTTACTTGAGCAAAGTTGCCTTTGTGGAGCCTCACCAATATGGACAGAATGTAGCGAGGGCGCCCCATATCGGAGAGTACTCTCCACAGACTCTCCCTAGGCACAAGGTCAAAGGCAGTCTTTAGGTCGATAAACACAAGATAAAGACTGCCTTTGCCTATAATGACCACCTTCCAGTAAATTAACATCAGTCTAAATGCCTGCTCTATTGTGCCCGTACCAGCCCTAAACCCCGCTTGGTAATCGGAGAGAATCTAATTTTCGTTAATCCATTGAAAGATTCTCTCCAACAGCACCTTACCAACAACCTTCTGGGTTGAGTCTAACAAGCTTATAGGCCGATAATTAGAAGGGTCGTCCCTCAGCCCCTGTTTGAAGATAGGCACGAGCTCGGCCCCTTTCCACGACTCGGGAATGGCAGCACCTCTATCAATAGCAATGAGCAAAGAGTAAATAAACTTCCCCCATTTCGGCTTATCCGAGCGGAGCAAGTCCCCGGTGATGCCATCCGGGCCGGCTGCTTTTTGGGGCACAATACAGCTGATAGCATGCTCCACTTCCTTAGTTGTAAAGGGGAACTTGTTAAATTTACCAGGAGGAACATGAAAATTAGAAAAAACTAAGGCACTAGACCCTTGCTGGCAGGTATACAATTTTGAGAAGTGGTCAAACCATGCCTGGCTAGTGATATTACATGTAATGAGGTCGCTATCTGGTCTATTTCTGACTCTTATAATATCCCAAAAGCGTCTAGCATCCCTACTAGAGCTAGCCTCTTTTAATGTATGCCAATAGTGGTCCTCCCACTCCTTTTTTGCATTTGTTATTGCCTGCTTATACTCTTTTCTAGCGCACTGTATCAGAGGTTGCGACTTCCCTTTAACTGCCTTAATCAAGGCTGACTTTTTATGCCTACATGTAGGAGTGAACCAGTTCTGTGCACCCTTTGGCTTCTGAGACCCTATCGCCTTTGCCCCTCGTACTTGTTTCAGGAATAATTTCCCTACCGTCTTGGTGGTATCCTGGAAAGCGAGCGTTGCCCTATCTGGGTCAGGGTGATCTAGAAGGATAGTATCCAGCTCCCTGTGCAAGGCTATCAATGCTGTATTTATAGCCTCTACCTTTGCTTCGTCCAGGGCGAATTTACACCACTTAAGACGTCTCCCACAATTAGATGGAAAAACTTTAGGGGCAGGCTCCAGTTTACTAGGTGTTACTACATCATCTTTTCTGGGCCTCAAGCTCTTAAGGCTTAAAGAAAGCAAATTGTGGTCACTATCTTCAGTGGGTAGGACAACCATGTCTTGGACAAACTTCCAGAGCATGAAATCAAGGAGGATGTAGTCAATCCTTGACGTGTGATTCACCCTATTGTATGTGTCAGCTCCCATGGGGTCCGAATTAGTTCGGCCATTAACTGCTCTTAACCCAAACTCCATGGTCAATCCATTCAGCTGAATCGCCCTTTGTGACCATCTTTTTATTGGTTGGATAGTTGACATGGGTATACCCCTCCTTGCGTCATCCTCACCTAGGTCCAAAATATCCTCTGTCGCAAGGGGCTCATATGTACAATTAAAATCCCCTGCGACCAGGACTTGCATACCATCATTACACTCTCTAAGTTCACTTTCATGAATGGCTACTATTGGGGACAAGGAGCCATTTTTTGTTCCCCTAGCATAGATATTGAATAGCTCAAGGGTTCGCCCCCTATTGGGGCCCCTCAAAGAAATTCTAAGAGCATCTGGGGAGTTGCACTGCTTTTGCATAATATAGCAGCCCAAGGAAATGCTTACCCAGATAAGAAGCCCCCCCGAAGGGCGACCCCTTCCAGTAATTGGGGGTACTGCAGGTAGAAAATAGGTAGCATAACCAACTCTGTGGATGGGTTTCAGGCTCCATGTCTCCTGAAAAATACAAATCTTGTGCGCCTCCACCAGGATGGTCCAATCTGGTAAGCCTAATTTCCTATGTCAAAGTCGTGCAAAGGACAGGTTTTAAGATCGTAAAACAACCTGTATAGGTGCTAGGGCACAGAACCAATGGGCCAAGAGGGGTGGCCCAGCCCAGCCGTACCCGGCCACTAATGGCCACAAACGGTGCAGCCCTTGTCCCGGGTTCTGCGCCGGCTTTAAGCACCTCCTGGTGCGGGCGCGTCGTCAGCGGTGCGCGCCGCTGCTGTGCCTACGAGAGTTGTGGTCCTGGGGCGGCGGCGCAGAGAATGATGTGGCTGACTCTTGGCTGGTGGCGGCGTGGGTTATGGCCCTGTTGACTCTTGGCGGTGGCGGCGTCCTGTGGCAAGGCTTTGTCCTTAGGTAAGCAGGCCCGTTTCTAGGTGTTTTGCCGCCCTAGGCGAGAATTGAAAAATGCTGCCCCCTCCCTTGCTCTCAATAGTTGCACCTTACTTTCCCCACTGCCCAAACCTGCCCCCTGTTTATTCACCTTTTTACACTTTACTGCTTTCTCGCCTCTTCTCCCTCCCACTTTCTGCCACTTTGGATATTTTCACACATCGATTACCGCAGGTAACTGGTTTACTTTAGTTCTTAAGTCCTAGCATTTCAAATTCTGCTATTGTGTAAGAGCACCAACTGGGTAGAGTTGTGCTATAAATGTTTTAAAAAAATGCAATTTCAGGGATAGCTGCCTCCCCCAGGCGTCAGATCAGGTTTTACTCACTTCATGTTCTCCTTGGTGGCACCTTTTATCATTCAAAGTCCCAATTTTACTAGTGTTGATGATTTCAATTCTCACCTGGAAAACTCCCAGGACCCAGAAGCTACTAAACTTCTAGACTCCAACAGGCTTCCCACAACTTTTTAAAGATGCCACAGATTGGCTGCACACACTCTCAAACCCAATGCTACGAAGCATAATTTGATTAGTGTTAAAAGGCCTTTTCCTCTTGTTTGGTCACAGCACACAGCTGTCCCTGTCTTTTAACACCCTTATCACTCAAAATACATATTTAAAAATACTAATCCTCCATCTCTAACCCGCTCATGGGCTCAAATAATAGCTTTACTGGGGCGTTGTACCTAGATATCTTGTTTTACTCTGTTAATTTTATCGTTAAAGGCAAAGGAATTTAATAATTGGATATCGAATACCCATGACATCATAGCGCCCAAAGACGTCGCCCTCTCTGCACTCTTGTCTCCTGAAAAACTCACCACCAAAAGAATCTTTTGGTGGTTCTGAGTTTTTCAGTAAACAACATTAATGTAGCGCCTCGGAGGTGATTATGAGTTGATGCAATGGATTTTGAGTAGCAGAGAGCGCCTCCCGAAGCAATAAAACGAGCTTCGCTGACTATCACAGTTAAATATACATTAAGCACGAAGAAGCAGCTCAGTTTAGCATGGGCGCTACAAAAGGGGTAAGCACTATCTCCTTCAAATATTTCGCCTTTTCCAAATCAGAACATGTCGGCCGGCAGTCATGTTAGTACTGAACAGCCAACAGCTGCAGATAGCCTGCAGGGCCACCAGATTCTTCCAGAAAGCGAGCCTCCTATTGTCGAAAAATGAAAAAGAGGTGATCAATGGGATGAAACAGAAAGCCTACGGGCAACAAAAGACTTCGAATTTAGACAACGAAAAATAGACTTTGTTACTTTTAAAGGGACATTAGAGACTGTAGATGTATTTTTATCAATTTTATGGAATACGTTCTCTTGAAATTTTTTTGTAAAGGTTTTAATTAACCACACACAATAAATATTTACTTCACTTACTTACTATTAAAGGGAACACTGACTAGAGCCTGCGTTTAAATAACATGATTTTTTTCTTTAAATCTAGCATTTCTAAATAGCGGAAATCACTCCTGACTTGTCACGCACATCCGAGGGAACTGTTTCCAAATTCTCCACAACTTTTTGGTCCTCTCTCAAAATTCCTTCAATTCTTGCCTCTGCGTGATCCAAGATGGTGTGCACACGTTTGACCCCGATGGCGGAGATGAGCACATTTCATTAAATCTTCCTTCGAGCCAAATGCATTTCTGCTGGTCAGTCTTTTTATCCCTCGCTTGGAGTGTAGCACAAAACACGACCCTTTTCTTTATCTTGATTACTTTACAGTATGTTGAAACTATTAACAATAAAATAGGTAATCGTGTAGGGCTCACGGCATATGGAACACCTACGCTTGCGTTTTCTCACTAAAACCAAGGCTCCTGGAATTGTCAGTGTATTTATGTAGCGCTACGTGTTGTTCAAAACTGCTCTTGGCGCTGGTGAGTCACAAAATGTTAAAAGATGAATAGTAAGTGGAGGAGAGATGTGAGAGGTACAGAGGGACAGGTAAAGGAGATAGGAAAGGAAGAGAGTGTGAGGACTCACAGGCCCTAGAAACAGGATGTACTGGGAAACTAACATTAAAAACTCTTGAACAGTCGAGTTCTAGGGACTTCTTGAACTGCTGGGGCCCAGAACACAGAGGACAGCAGGGCGTGCTTAGTGATGGGGCGTGGGGAGAACTCATGTTTTTTGCCGCCCTAGGCGGCCGCCTAGTCTGGCCTAATGGTAGAAACTTTTTGAAAAAATGTAGTGCTGGCCGTACATATACTTTACAACATCTCCTTAATTGGAGTAACAAATCACCTATTGATTGAGGATTTGTATGGTATTATTTATTTATACCTTTTGAATTATTTATTTTTAGTTAGAAAGACAATTTTACGAAAAAGACATACCATATACACACAATTATTCAAAAAACATGGTGAAATGGAGACAAGCACTCTTGAATGACTGAAACATTGACTCAGTCTATTCTTCTCTTTCTTTGACTAATACTGTGCATGTTATTGATTCATCTGTTCTCCACTTGATTTCTTCCTAACTGTTTTCACCATTCCTTGATTGGAATTGTATCAAAAATGTGGATACTGTGGTAATGTATATATGATATTGACCAAACTGGAATACCGTGCAAATGTACATATGAAATGTACATATGAAATGTTTTGATTTGTGTTTTATGTAGTAGTGTTGCAATTTTGTATAGTTGTTTTTTGAATAATTGTGTGTATATGGTATGTCTTTTTCGTAAAATTGTCTTTCTAACTAAAAATAAATAATTCAAAAGGTATAAATAAATAATACCATACAAATCCTCAATCAATAGGTGATTTGTTACTCCAATTAAGGAGATGTTGTAAAGTATATGTACGGCCAGCACTTAATTTTTTCAAAAATTTTACATATGGTCCAGCTGCCCGTACGTCCCAGGACCTGACTCCCTGTTTATAACACTAATGGTAGAAACGGCCCTGCAGGTAAGTGGCTGTTTCCCCCCTCCGCCGGGCTCTGCGCCGGCTTTAAGCACCTCCTGGTGCGGGCGCGTCGTCAGTGGTGCGCGCCGCCGCTGTGCCTACCGGGAGTTGTGATCCCGGGGCGGCGGCGCGGAGAATGATGTGGCTGACTCTTGGCAGACAGCTGAAAATTGACTTCAGGAGGCCAAAAGTCCACTACATTATCCACCTGGTCAGGCCATGGGTCTCATTAAATCACACTTCTGCTGGTGTGACTGGGCTGGTTGGGGTATCCAGAGTCCCATGGGCAGTTTGCAGGTTTGGCAACTCATGTCACCTATCACACTGGTCTTTCACTTGATTGAGTGTAGGATCCCATCCTCTCTATTCCTAAACTCAGACCTCTTTCTGACTCTGTAATAGTGACAACACATGCCATTCCATTCAGTGGCTAACAAAGTAGGTCTCTGGTGGAAACATGGTTTTGATTGAAAGAGATGATGTCAGACACACATTCACAATGTTTCTCATGTGTGTAAATGCTCTTAACTGGTCATACATGATGCTTTCTAAACAATGGTTAGTTGCCTTACTGTTTGATTCAGAGGTGTCACATGAGACTCATTCCGAAGTGCTTTTCAAAAATGAGATGAAAATCAATAGCACTTAAGCTGTACAATGTGTATTAAATGCAAGAAATAAGTGAGGGACATTTAGACTTGGCCTTAACAAATGTGGATTTCTGCAGTGTTGACAAAAGGGTAAAAAGTGTGGAATGCACATTTTCAAGTAAGATGTTCAGGACTAATAGCTTGTACAGGCATTGCATCCAAATAGCCCAGTGGCATAATGATCCACATGAAGCATGAGGAAGATGCAGTTATTGGACTTGGCAGTGTGCTGACCTGTGTTTACATGGCAAACTAGTAAAATGTATCCAATGTGGATGGAAATCTGATTCATCTTCCCAAAACTCTGCGTAACTGGCACAAGACTGTGGGACACATACCTTTTACCCTAGCTATGAGAGACACACTAAGGTAAAAATACATGTGACCTGACAAACAACTACTTCTGCTACTGGACATATGAGCAAATAAATATGATCCTTGTGATATGGCCCATTCAACGACATGATGTATAACTATCAAGATATGTGACCTGTAACACTAGAACTGCTGGTTCCCATGTTGATGAGTACAGAAAGCAGAATGGATAACATGTCTCAAATCAATTGTGTGACTCCTATTCCCATTATGAGGTCTAATCTCCCTTGCATTAGATGAGACAGGTATGTTTATGACACAAGGCTGTCAGTAGCGAAAGACAATACATCAGCTTGTACTTAGTTATGTTGAAGACATTGTGGATGAGGAAGTTGACTTTGCTTCCACACAATGTCGCTGACATCATCATGTGTGAAGGTACACAGGTTTACTTGTGTTCTAACATGTGGTATTTACGAAACATTAGCAAGTATTTTACGCACACGTTCGATTGATGTAGTTGTGTAATTTTGGAAGAGTTGTGATGAAACCTATGTGTTAAGTCCATATGGCCGACTCATGTGATTAATTTTACTTCTTGTTTATAGCATCAGAACCGGCCAGTGAAGGAGACAGCACCATGGATGTTGGGGAAGCAAGCAGATAGTCAGAGTGGTTCCTGTACTGACACTGAGCAAGAGGGAAACAGTGGCACTCAGGGTGAGGGGAGCTTCACTGAGGGCACGAGCGAAGTAACATCAGTCAGATCGACACCAAGCTCCAGCTCCAGTGACGACTCCACTGTGGTGGTGGATGACCCTGGAACTGGATCCACTCAATCAAAGTTCACCACCACCCCTACCATCTCCACCCTCCCAGCTGCTCCCCAGCCCCATATCTGTGGCCGCTCCCCTAGAAGGGGAGGCGTTTCCTTTGTACCAGACACCTCACCCCCTGCCTCTGTCTCTCCTGCTGCCCTGAGTGTGGAAGCCATTTACCTCCTGAGGCAGATCTCTGTGGGGCACACAGCAGTGCTGAATCTCCTCCAAGTGCATACCAATTACCTTACCTAAATGGTATCTTTCCTGGAGGGCATTCACTTGGACGTGCCTGAACTACAGAGATCAGGCTCTAACCTCCACACTATCAGCAGCATTATCCCAAATTCAGCTGTCCCACCACCCTCCTGCCACATCCGCATCCACAGTCCCAAATACCCACCCTGACCAAAGCACATACAAACATAAACATGCATCCACCCCAAAATCCACATGCAGCACACACACACAGACATAAGGGCAAACACACACATGCACACTCACAAGATAGATGTCACACTCAATTCCACAGACATGCCAACAGACACCGCACCAGCATCCACAGACATGCTCAGACCTCACAACCCTCTGCCTCCATAGCCCTCACCCTTGCCTCTCCTTGCACCCACTTTACCCAGAAACTGCACCTCATTGCCCTCGGCCTCTTCCCTACCCAAACCAAGCAACCCCCTCCCAAAAAGAAGAAAATGACCCTGCCATTCCTGCCATACCCTTCAGATCCCGCACCCCCCACCCAACAATAAATCCAGAAAATTCACCCAAGTTTCCCAAAAAATTAAATCCCCCTGTTCCAAAAAGTCTCCACCCCCTCTTGAACCCCTAATTTCTACATCCCACCCAATATCTCGACCCCCAAAAATCCCGGCCCCAAAAAGCAACTGCCCTCCCTATTCCCTAGCAAACCCTCCAACATTACCATACTCCCAAACTCCTGAAGCTCAACCCACCCCCCTGCATCTAGCCCACCCACTGCAGTTGTCCAACCCTCCTCCATCTAGCCCTTCCACTGCAATTGTCCCACCCCCTCCATCAAGCCCTCCCACTGCAGTTGTCTAACTCCCCTCCTGACCCCACCTCTCCCAAAGACCAACCCAGACCTCCCTAGTCTTGTCTCTTTGGTGCCGGGCCTGCCCTCTAGATGCCCCTCCACAGGGAGGTGTCCCTTTGCATGTCAAGTGCAGGCAAGAGTAGATGGGGAGGAACTTTGTGGCCCATATGTGAAAGACATTTGGACTGCCCATTGGTGTTTTTCATCATTCAGAGTATCATATGTGCTCAATAATGCATGCATCCTTTTTCTTTTGATATTCCTGTGTCTGAAAATTGTATTTGTTGTTAGTTAACTGTAATTAACGTGTAATTTGTGAAGTAAGTATAAAATAATGTTAGTATGGTATGGATTGCAGATGGTCCATGGATTATGAAAACTCGGCTAGGATGTGATATGCATTTCTTGTGACTAGCCGCTTAACCTTGGCACGAATTCCGCCGTGCTGCGGCAGTTTAAAGGAGTGGGCGGGGCCGCGTCGGCCAACGGATGTGCACAGCACTACCGAGGTAGTGCTTGCGATGGCCGTTGGCCGACACACAGAGCGAAGGGGCTAGATTGGCTGGGTGTCAATGTTTACATTCGTTTTGTCAAGGAGTGTGAGATGAAGTCATAAACCTTCGCTTTTGAAATTAGACTTCTTCATTGTTTCTGCTTACAGATGTCAACATAGTGCAAATGTGGCAAAGGACACCATTTTTTAGAAGCATGCTGTATATGTATGTAATGAGCTGAAAGACAACTCTCATCAATACACCTGGATACATATGGACTTTGCCTACATGGTAGTGACTTTGAGTACAGATATGTACACAGAGTAAGGTTACAATTGAGATATGTGACTTGATAGTGGTGGGCCAATGTCTGTGCCTTCAATAGATCTGGTTAACTAGTTGCAATGCCAACATTGCCACAGGTGACTGCCACTGTAGGCCAATAACATTTCAAGGCAGTTGACCCATATAATACATTTCCTGTGCCTATTGTGAGTGTGAGGTAGGTATTGTTCTGACAGTGTCCTGACCCTGTTGCCTTCCAGGACTCCCCTTTCTACATATATTCTTGTTAGGCAAGTTGTCGGCGGTCTGTATTCTCCAGTGCATTTAAAATTAGATGTCAGTCATTACATCTGAATATTTTTGGGAACATTATGGACGGTGTCTGTGTCTGTACATGTCTTAGTAAGTTACAGGGGTATATTTAAAAACCCCTATCACGAAGGGAACGTCACTGTTTGCAATGTTCCGGTGGTGACAGGGGCTTCGCCTTATTTACAAGGCAGCGTTAAACCACTTAACATGGCTTAACTCTGCCTTGTAAATAAGGCCCCCTTTCTCTCTATACTTAGCGTGAAAGAGGTGGACAGTGGGTGTTGCGGTGGGCATTCCACCACAACACCAATTGATTTTGACGCTACCCCCTATTTACAAGGGCAGCATAAATAGGAGGCAGCGCCAAAATTAAGATCAGGGAAAACCTGGTCTTAACTTGGCAAAACAAGGAGAAATGCTCTATTTCTCCTCATTTTTGTGCTAGGGCTGGTAATTCAATACTGGTGGGCCTGCAGCACTAATTGTGCCCCCCACACAAGTAGCCTTAAAAAGGGAACTCAGGCCTGCCATTACAGTGCCAGCGCGCAGTTTGTTAAACTGCCATATTTTTCTGACAAGTGCACTCACTTGCCAGACCTTATCCTTCCCATTCTATGCACATCAGACACTCCTTTGGTAGGTCCAGGGTACCCCTTGTGCAGGGTGCAGTGCATGTGAGAGGTAGGACATGTACTAAGCTGTGTACCATGTCCTGACAGTGAAATAATCTCCATTTCGTTTTTCCCTGTTGAAAGGCCTTCTTGCCCATAAGATAGAATAGGAAGGCTGTGTAGTATGTTTTCCAGCCTATCTTCCCAAGGCTTAAGATGGAGAGGTGAAGTTTAGTATGCCTGAACTCATGTAATAACACATCTTTCTATGAAGGTGGTTTTTGCATCGTGTGTTTAGCAGCCACTCTTTTAGAAGTAGGGGGTGTGGTGATGGACAGAGTATCTGAATTAAGCAGAACACTCCTACCCAGTCAAAAGATCATCAGGGCTTGATCCATCACCGTTTTTTAGCTCACTGCACCATCCCAGTTCAGAACCTGGCTACATGCAAATTAGTCTGTCCCTGGCCCAGTGCATCATGGGAACAGGGCAGACCAAACTACCAAGCCAATTCTTTACTGGAAAGGAAACAAGCTTCCGGGGACCGGTTTCTGGCATTACAGCCGTCTTCGGCCCGGCTTGCTTGAATCCTGATGGTGCAGTGAGCAAGGGACTCACATCTGAGCATACCCTTCCACACTTGTGGTGGCCAAAACGATTCAAAAAGGGGTGTGGTGATGGACAGAGTATCTGATTTAAGCAGAACACTCCTACCCAGTCAAAAGATCAGGGCTTGATCCATCACCGTTTTTTAGCTCACTGCACCATCCCAGTTCAGAACCTGGCTACATGCAAATTAGTCAGTCCCTGGCCCAGTGCATCATGGGAACAGGGCAGACCAAACTACCAAGCCAATTCTTTACTGGAAAGGAAACAAGCTTCCGGGGACAGGTTTCTGGCATTACAGCCGTCTTCGGCCCGGCTTGCTTGAATCCTGATGGTGCAGTGAGCAAGGGACTCACATCTGAGCATACCCTTCCACACTTGTGGTGGCCAAAACGATTCAAAAAGGGGTGTGGTGATGGACAGAGTATCTGAATTAGGCAGAACACTCCTACCCAGTCAAAAGATCAGGGCTTGATCCATCACCGTTTTTTAGCTCACTGCACCATCCCAGTTCAGAACCTGGCTACATGCAAATTAGTCTGTCCCTGGCCCAGTGCAGCATGGGAACAGGGCAGACCAAACTACCAAGCCAATTCTTTACTGGAAAGGAAACAAGCTTCCGGGGACCGGTTTCTGGCATTACAGCCGTCTTCGGCCCGGCTTGCTTGAATCCTGATGGTGCAGTGAGCAAGGGACTCACATCTGAGCATACCCTTCCACACTTGTGGTGGCCAAAACGATTCAAAAAGGGGTGTGGTGATGGACAGAGTATCTGAATTAAGCAGAACACTCCTACCCAGTCAAAAGATCAGGGCTTGATCCATCACCGTTTTTTAGCTCACTGCACCATCCCAGTTCAGAACCTGGCTACATGCAAATTAGTCTGTCCCTGGCCCAGTGCATCATGGGAACAGGGCAGACCAAACTACCAAGCCAATTCTTTACTGGAAAGGAAACAAGCTTCCGGGGACCGGTTTCTGGCATTACAGCCGTCTTCGGCCCGGCTTGCTTGAATCCTGATGGTGCAGTGAGCAAGTGACTCACATCTGAGCATACCCTTCCACACTTGTGGTGGCCAAAACGATTCAAAAAGGGGTGTGGTGATGGACAGAGTATCTGAATTAAGCAGAACACTCCTACCCAGTCAAAAGATCAGGGCTTGATCCATCACCGTTTTTTAGCTCACTGCACCATCCCAGTTCAGAACCTGGCTACATGCAAATTAGTCTGTCCCTGGCCCAGTGCATCATGGGAACAGGGCAGACCAAACTACCAAGCCAATTCTTTACTGGAAAGGAAACAAGCTTCCGGGGACCGGTTTCTGGCATTACAGCCGTCTTCGGCCCGGCTTGCTTGAATCCTGATGGTGCAGTGAGCAAGGGACTCACATCTGAGCATACCCTTCCACACTTGTGGTGGCCAAAACGATTCAAAAAGGGGTGTGGTGATGGACAGAGTATCTGAATTAAGCAGAACACTCCTACCCAGTCAAAAGATCAGGGCTTGATCCATCACCGTTTTTTAGCTCACTGCACCATCCCAGTTCAGAACCTGGCTACATGCAAATTAGTCTGCTTAATTCAGAGACTCTGTCCCTCACCACCCCTTGTTGTAAATACTCTTTTAGAAGTGGCTGGGGTTTTGTGCTCCAACATTTCTGTGTGTCTCTGCCTGGTTGTGGATTGACTGTCTGGATTTGAAAGCGATAGGATCTGGGGAATGTCTTGACCCCGGGGAGGAGGTGAGACAGCAACAGGCTGGCCTGCATCTGGAGTGTAGGGGGAGGAGTAGCCCCTAGAGGTGAAGAGACCTGGGTTGCTGCTATACAACAATTGTCCCATCTCCTGCTGAATGATTCAGAATCCAGACCCCCACTAATCAAAGGAAGAATGTGTCACTGGCAGAGGGGTACCCAAACTGGTTTGAACAGGAACCAGTGCCCCCTGAACACAAAGACTTCAAAGCCATTGAGGGGTATAGCTATGAGAGCTGAAGCCCCTGAACTTTGGAGAATGGCTTGATCAAGATTGAAGAAGACTGGAGCTACTTCTTGGTCAAGAGAAACCTTTGCCAAGGAAGAAACAACTGAAGAGACTGAAGGAAAGGACTGACCCTTTCCGAAAATGAAATGAAATGAAATTAGGTATTTATAAAGCGCTAACTGCCACTCCGAAAGGAGCATCCTGGCGCTGGATTGGAGGTGAGAAGGGGCTCTGGTGTACTTGGATGAGAGAGAGACAGAATTCATCTGTGGCTCCGAAAATCCAAGTTTTCTAACCTTTCCTGAATTAAGTTTCAGTTGTTGTCTCTTTCAGATGCATTGGTAATTGGTTCCAAGCTTTGGTACCCAGGACAGCCAATGTTTCCCCCCCCCTTAGTTTTGTACCTGAATCTGAGGGGTTTAAGGAGGTTGGCTGATGAGGACCTGAGGGTGCTAGTTGTAATATAGGGGGTGCACCTTTTAGAGAGATATTTAGGATTAAGTGAAGCTCTAAAGGTGATTAACTGGATTTTAAAAAGTATTCTTTTATGTAGAGGGAGCCAATGAAGAATTTTAAGGCAGTTGATGCAGAAGCCCTTCGTGGTAGTTTTAGGACCAATCGGGCCACCGCGTGTTGGACCACTTGGAGTCTTTTTAATGTTTGTTTGTTGGCACCTGCCAAGAGGCTGATGCAGTAGTCCAGGCACGAGAGGATCAAGGCGACTAATACTGTTTTCCTTGCAGTAAGTGGAATAAGGGCAAATAATTTTTTAAGGATTTTTATGATGCTGAAGCAGGTCCCCGCTACTGTTGTTGCGTGTGGCTGGAAGGAGAGCCCAGAATCAAAATGTACACCTAAATTTCTGGCTACCTTCACCGTATTAGGTGGAGGTGTGGTACCATCAGCCCACCACTCCTCAGGCACAAACAAGACCTCTTTCCCTATCGGTATGATCTTGGTTTTATCGGTGTTGCTCCTGAGGTGATTGTCCTTCATCCACTGGATGAATTTGGTTAGGCATTTCTTGAAGTTAACTTCAACGTACATGGACTTGTTGTCTAGCGATAGGATCATTTGGGTACCATCAGCATAGGATGTAACTTCGATCCCAAATGATGAAATCAGGGAGATGAGTGGGGTCATGTAATGTTAAACAACAGAGGGCTTAGCGATGAACCCCGTGGCACACCTGTTGTAATGGTGCGTTCGACCGAGAGGAAGGTACCAAGGGACACAGCTTGTCTGCAATTAGAAGGAAAGGATTTTAGCCAATACAGTGCTGTATTAGATATACCGATGGCTTTGAGTCTTGACAGGAGGATACTATGTGAGATAGTATCAAATGCGGCCGACAGGTCGAGTAAAATCAGCACTGCCTTCCTTTCATTGTTGGCTATATTTTTAGAGAGTCCGTGATTTCTAGGAGCACGGACTCTGTAGAGTGCTTAGGTCGGAAACCTGATTGATGAGGGTGGAGGATGTTGGCGTCCTCAACAAATTTGTGACCAAATTTCTCCATGATTTTGCCTAGTAAAGGAAGAAATGAAATAGGACGGAGGTTGAAAAGGACCAAAGGATCAATATTTTGCTTCCAATCATCTGGCACTATGCCTGAGCTTAATGAGGAATTGACAATTTGATTTATTATGGTGTTGACAGTGTCTAAGATCTGGTGGAGGACCGTGGGCGGACAGGCATCTACAGGTGAGCCTGATTTACATGCAATCATTGCATCACGAGTTTGCTCCAGCGACAATGGTTCAAATGATCAGATTGAATGACTAGTAGTAGCAGGATCGTGCTTTAATACAGCGATCTGGTAAGGGATAGAGACCGTTCTAAAATCCTTTTGGATATTTTTGATTTTTTCTTCAAAGTAGGTTGACATTTGATCACATAAGCACTGGGAAGGAGGTCGTTCTTTCTGTAATGCTTTGGGGTTGGTAAAGGACCTTATGACCGAGAAGATAACTTTTTGATCTAGTTTAGTCTCCTGTATTTTATTCGAGTAATATTCTTATTTAGCTAGTTTAATCTGTGTGTGTTAGAGCTTCCTACTTATTTTGAATGCTTTTTACTCTTCTGTATCATAACATCTTCTCCACTTACGTTCTTGTTGCTTGCATTGACGATGTATTTGAGCAAGATTGGGTGTGAACCAGGGGGCTTTGTGTTTTTTTTCTCATTCTTATTTGGCCTCTCTGGTGTGCTGAGTTTGTTGCTAATAACAGTTAACAAGGAGTGAAAAAGATGTGAGTCTGTTGCAGTAGCACCTTTTGAGGCAAGGACCAGGGCCTGGGTCGTAATATCCAATTTATGATTGTGAGTGAGTTGTGTCCATTTACGTCTGAGTAGAGGGCGGTAGATTACCTTTCTGGACGATTCATCAGTGGAATCTTAAGTGCCAGGGGAACAAAACTGTGATCAGACCATATCTGTTTTCTAGGAGGATCAGTAGAGAGCAAGGTAAGGTTAGAGCAGACATCATCCAGAGTGTGGCCAGCACGGTGCGTAGGGGCATCTACCACCTGGTTCAGACCCAGTATTTCTGTTATCTGAAGGAAATTATCCATACCTGGCTCTTTCCTGTCTTCCAGGTGCATATTGAAATCCCCTAATAAGGTGAAGTTGGCATATCTCAGTAGGAAATGGCTTAGAGTGTCTCCCAGTGTATATTCTGGGGCTGGCCTGTAGATTGCTGTTTTGACCAAGGAAAGGCTAAAGGGACTTTGCTGTGTGCTGTTTCCCCCTGCTTGAAAGGACTTTGCTGTGCTGTGTCCTGAAGTAACTTATCCCCAAGGGCCCAAGGTGACCTGGCTCCCTGTTGCGGAAACTCAGGAACACAAAGGTTTCCAGGAGAGTCTCAGCAGCACTGTGTGTGTGCTTGTTGCAGCCTGAGACCGTCGTAAGCAGTGTCCTGTGATCGTGGGCACCTGGCGCCCAAGCAAGGATCAGCAACGCTGTGTGCGTGTGTTTTTTGCGGTCTTAACCCTTTGTGAGGATTGTCCAGTTATTGTGTGCACTGGAATTCAAGTGAGTCTCATAGGAGCTTTGTACGTGTGCTTTGTGCAGCATGAGAGCTTCGTGAGGATTGCCTTGTTATAGTGCACACCCGGAATCCAAGTGAGTCTCATTGATGCTGTGTGCGTGTGCTTTGTGCAACATTAGACCTTCGTGAGGATTGCCTTGTTAACGTGCACCCAAAATTAACGTGAGTCTCAGCGACGCAGTGTGCATGTTCTTCATGCAGCCTGAGACATTCGCGGCCGCAGTGTGCATGTTCTTCGTGCAGCCTGAGACATTCGCGTGTAGTGCCCAGTGATCGTGCACCCGAAGCTCAAGGGAGTTTCAGCGACGCTGTATGCAGGTGCCTCGTGGCAGCCTGAGATCTTTTTAGCAGTAGCGGCCCGGACCGGCAGCCCCAGAGGAGCTGAGCCGCCGGCCCGACCCCGCCGTTGCCAATTCACAAAGATTGCATCGGAGGCCCAAGTCGCTGGATGAGGAGAGGAGAGTGAGTTTGCGGCCCCCAGGTAACGTGTGTCGACTCCCGGGGCAGAGTGCGGGCTCATAGGGAGATGATCTCGGCCTCTCTCTCATTCCGGCGGTGCGAGTCTCTGCTTCGGCTCATCTCACTGCCCATATTGCCAAGGGAGTGGCAGTACCGAGTGCTTAGCTGCGCTTTTTTTTGCACCATACCCTTGTTTGGGGCAACTGCTGACAGACGCTGACTGCGAGTCAGTAGGAGTGGCAGAGAGACCGCCTAAGGCACTGTGATCGGCGCTGGAGTGTATTACGCATTATCTTATTTCTGCATAACGGAGTACGTGATTTTTGTATTACACATTGCATCACTTCTGCCTAACGGAGTACCTGATAAGTGCATTACTCATTGCATTATTCCTGCATAACAAACTACCTGATTAGTGTATGATGCATGGCATTATTTCTGCATAATGAACTACCTGATTGTCGTATGATGCATTGCATTGTTTCTGCACAACAAACTACCTGATTAGCGTATTACACAGTGCATTATTCCTACATAACGAACTACCTGATTAGTGTATTCCGAATTGCCTTATTTCTGCGCAAATACGTACCTGGTGGTTGTATTACGCATTACATTATTTTTACATCGCAAAGTACCTGATTGTTGTGTTACGCCGTGCATTATTTTTACATTGCAAAGTGCCTGATTCTAGCATCACGAACTGCATAACATGGTATTTAGATTACAGTGGAATGTTTAGAAGTGCTCAATAATATTGCCAGAACTTACAAAGGCTGGCTGGCCTAACAACTGGCCAGGAGAAAGAGTACACATACTCATATGTTGGATTTATATTGTGTGGTCTTATCGTATATATTTTTTTATTAAAATGTATACTAGTTTTTATAAACCTCTTCAGGAGTCTAGTTGTGGTGTCATCATTGGGTTGCTGTGAGCGTGATTGCAAATACTTAACACATTTGCCTTGAAGATAAGCCTGACTGCTCATGCCAGGCTACCAAGGTGGTGAGCGGGGGCTATCTCTGAAGGTGACCTTCATTTCCCTGATGTGGAAACACAGGTCCCTATTTGGCCTAAGGTACCTACCTCAGCCAACCAGGGATTCCAGGTCTAACAAATCTTTTAAAAAATTACATTTTGTAACTTCCATGTGTGCTGCATTAAGCTGCACACATAGAAGTGACAAAACGGCATTTCAAGGTTGTTCATGTGCAGGAAGGGGGACTTTCCTTTACATAAACAATCTTCCCCTCCTCGCAGACACCCTTGCACTATGGTGCAAGGATGCCTGTGTTGGCGCTATACTTCTTGTAAATATGTTGCAGCCTTGCGTTTCTGAAGTAGCAGAGTGTGTCGTTAAGCCAAGGAGGTTAACAACACGCTCCGCCACATCTCTTGTAAATATCCTCCACAGTGTTTTACTGTCCTTACATAGACACAATTGTTGTATGTGTTAGTTGCATGTATACTCAGCGTATGGTACATGAATGGTTGTCACACAGTTAGAATGCTAGTGATAACATGCTGTGATTGTCAAGTTGTACAGTACCTAGTGTTGTAATGTACATATTAATCTGGCCTTCTGCCACCGTTAGCGTGTGAGAGTCTAGGCATTTCCTAATCTATGAACGGGACATAGGCCACATCATGCTTATGTGATGTTCCTTTGGATTCTGTATTGGGGCACATATGGTCCTGCGTTTGCTCATACACCCAGGAACATGACCAGAGTATGGTAAGCAGCAGGATAGGGGATGTATGGCCTATTCAAGGCTAATGTTAGTAGCAATTTGTTGTCCGAGCTTTTCAATGAGTATTTGTGAGATAAGTGAAGTTAAGTGTGTCTACATGGCCGTAGTGGATGTGTGACAAGCTAAGTGTGATCAAGGCGCAATGCGTAGTACTTCCGGGTTGTGGTTTTGTAGTTTATTCTACTTTTTTTTGCATTGTGACAAGCTTTATGTAGTTCCTTTGATGAAACATATTTGTGTATTTTATTTTGACAAGGGTTTGTTTGTGTGGAGTCATAGGGATGTGTATCATGAGTATGTGTCTACCTTTTCCACCCAAATGAGCAACTTGCTAGTACATTTAACATATAGGCACAAGTTCTAAATGTTGTTGTTTCAGGCTTATGATGATTCTAAGATAGAATATGGCACGCCTAACATTGTACCTAAGATGGCAGACAGTTTGTATTTGCCAAAGGCTTTGATAGTCATATCAGTTATGTGACACGCATGTGACCTAGCTCCATAGGGATTAGGAGTATCACAATACTGACATGAGTGAATAGTGCTTATTGTGTCCAAGATCTGTCATCTACTTGTTCAGGGACACTAGTGGGTGCTACATGATATAAGCATGCCATTTCATACATTTAGCCAAACACTATTCATTTCTGAGGGATGTGTATCATAAGTATGTGTCTACCTTTTCCACCCAAATGAGCAACTTGCTAGTACATTTAACCTATAGGCACAAGTTCTAAATGTTGTTGTTTCAAGCTTATGATGATTCTAAGATAGGATATGACACGTCTAACATTGTACCTAAGATGGCAGACAGTTTGTATTTGCCAAAGGCTTTGATAGTCATATCAGTTATGTGACACACATGTGACCTAGTTCCATAAGGATTAGGATTACCACAATACTGACATGAGTGAATAGTGCTTGTTGTGTCCAAGATTTGTCATCTACTTGTTCAGGGACACTAAGCGCCCTGAGACTTATTGGTGATTTGTGCGCTGTATAAGAACCGATGACTATGACTATGACTATGTGGGTGCTACATGGTATAAGCGTGTCATTTCACACATTTAGCCAAACAGTATTAATTTCTAAGGGTATTTTTTTATGTACATCAAATTGTCCTGTTGGAAATGCCAGGCTAAGTCAAGTCCTGTTAGCACATTATGAGTGAACATCATTTGTCTGTGCTTGGTCATCCAATGGCCCTTCTAGCCCCCTCATGTGACACAGTTGAAGGTATACTGTTAGAAATGGGGGTCTCAAGTGGGCAAGGGTTTGCACCTTTGTCCAAGTAGGGACACTACTTCCTATTCAGAGTACGGGAATTACACTCCTAAAATAACCACTGCTTACCCACTTGGTAGCTTGGCAAGAGCAGTCAGGTTAATCTCATAAGCAGTGTGTAAAGCATTTGCACATAACCAACAGTAATGCAGTGAAAGTGCTACAAAAGGACACCACACCGGTTTAGAAAAATATCCAATATTTGTATGTATCCAAAACAAGACCAAAACGATAAAAATCCAACATACTGTACTTACAAATATTTACTTTGCAAGATATCCTTAAAATTGAAGTAATACCTCAAAGACACAGTTCGTATGAGGGGTAGCTCCGTCCGGGGCTACCTCAATGCTGAATACAATAGAGTCTAATAGTTCCAGCTGACTGCGTCGATACAGGACAGCAAATGCATGGACAGACTTGATAACAGTACCTTTCTCGTTGCGGCTGGCATGTTGGTGGGAGCCTGTCGTGGTAACCGTTGCGGTTGTGCTGCAAAATCAAAGTGGTGCAGGGTGCGGTGCCCTCTTGATGCGGTGCAGGCAGTGGCTCGGTGATGATCTTCCAGATGGCGTCAGTGAGACAAAGGCTTATGGTGCAGGGCAAGGCGGTGCTTGATGCTGTGCTGGCAGTTTGCAGTACAAGCGGCAGAGCTGGTTAGCGGGAGCTGGTGTTGGTCAGTCCAGATGGCTGTGTGGATAAGCAGTGCATTGTGAAACTTATAAGCGGTGCCCCAGCCACGATGCAGTCCTGAGTGTTGAAGTCAGCAGCAGCGATGGCATCAGTGAGCCCAGGATGGCCAAGTGAAGTGAGGCGGTGCAATGCCAAAAAGTCACAGTGCAAGCAGAGGCTCAGTGGCAGCGGTCGTCGTCATCAGTGAGACCAGGGTTTTGGTGCAAGATGCCGACGGGGCCTTCTGAGGTGTCGTCAGGACACAGATGCAGCAACGGAGTTGGTGACTGAGCTGGTTGCTTTTTCCCTCTCTGTGGCAACTGAAACAGCGGTTCCAGAGGCGGGACCCAGAGGTTGGTGAATTCTTTGCAGTCCTTGAGACTTCAGAACAGGAGGCAAGCTTTACTACAAGCCCTTGGAGATACTCAGCACAATTAAAAGAAACATCAGTCCAGTCCTTTCACTGCCCAAGGCAGAAGCAGCAACTGCAGGCCAACCCAACAAAGCAACAACACAGCAAAGGGGCAGTACTCCTCCTGGAAGCTCTTCCAGCTCTTCTTCTTGGCAGGTTCCTTGATTCCAGCATGTTATAAAATGTTGGGGTTTGGGCCCCAATATTTATACTCAAAATCCCTTTGTTCTCCAAGGCAGAGAGTGTCTGTGCTTGGTCCAAACCAGTTATGTCCTCTCTGGCCCAGGTTCCTGGCAAGAGGTGGAGACAGCATTGTGGAAGGCAGACCAGGAACATTCAGGTGAAAGGAAATCTCCTCCCCCTACTCTAAATGCAGGCCAGGACTATTCAGCCCACCCTGCTCATCCAGACTCTCTGGAGACCCTGCACACCCCCAGCCCCTGTCACTCCATAGCCAGACAGTCAATACACATCCTAGCAGAGGCACACTAGATGGTTAATCAAGAAAATACCTACTTTCCAAAAGTGGTATTTTCAAACACAGAATGTAAAAATCACCCTCACTAAAAGATGCATTTTGGACATTCTGAGTTCAGGCATACTAAACTTAATTTTCCTACCTTGTTCCGAAGGGTAGTTATGTTTATAAGACTTTATAAGCAAACTCCCCAATCTATCCTATGGGAACAGGTAACCTTACTGAGGTGAAAAACGAAATACACTGTAATTTACCACCATGACATGTCACACACACCAGTACATGCCCTACCTTTAACATACACAGCACCCTACCCACAAGGGTACCTTGGGCCTACCTTAGGGGTGACATATGTAAAAAAAGGGAAGGTTAGGGCCTGGCAAGTGGGTGCACTTTCCAGGTTGAAACAACAGTACTAGACTGCACACACATACTGTAGTGAAAGGTCTGAGTTACATTTACAGGCCTACTTCTGTGGGTGGCACAATCAGTGCTGCAAGCACTGACTGACTAGTGTCAGGGGACCCTATGACCCTACACCCACATGCTGGGAGGGACAGGAACCGGACACCACTTCCGGTCAGGGAGTGGGGAGGTATTCCTGGACAGTGAGATCAAGGGCACGGATGAGCTTGTAGGGAGCAGAAAGAAAGGACAAATAAAGCAACATATGTAACTGACCTATCTCTGCTTGGGTTTGTGCAGCAAGAACACGACAACTGGTGACAAAGGTGGCGAGAAAACGAGTCACCACGCGAAGCCTGATGTGCCCTCTTGACGACATCCGCACAGAGACAGAAGCCCACCCTGGTCCGCCGACCGCTGAGAAAAAAACAGTAAAGTCGCGATCACCAGGATTACCAGGAAACAAAACCAGGAGCCTACCTTGGTCCGTCGGGCACCAAAGAACGAAGATTCAAAATCGGGAGCCCACCCCGATGGTGAGACAGCCGGAGCCAGGAGCCCAACCTGGTCCGTGTTAGACCGCCTACAGGGACATCGGGAGCCCAACCCGGCAGCATCAAGAAAGTGAGGTGAGGGGAAAGGATAAAAGCACCCAAATGTGAAGAGAGCTGCTCGCCGACTGAAAGAGAGCCCAGAGCATCCCGCGTCAAGATTTGAGCTGGAATCTCGTAAGAATTCAACGGCCATCTTGGAGTCAGGCGGGACAGCCAATGTAGAGCTGAAGAAGACCCGGGGCCATCTTGGAGTCAGGCCATTCCAAAGATAGCAAATCTCACCCCTACAGAAGTCCCGGTTGCCATCTTAGAGTCAGGGTAATAACATTTCTCATAAAGGAAAGAGCTACATATAAGTTACTGATAAAGTACCTCACTGACAAATTTGACCCGCAAAGAAACATAGACTTCGAAAGATACACATTCATCACTGCATGTCAAAGAGCAGAGGAGTCCCTCGATGACTTCGCAACAAGACTGCGAAAAATGGTCACATACTGCGAGTTTGAGAAGTTCGAGCGGAAGCCAGGGCAACGACGCATGCCAGACAGATGAAACTCGGAAAAGAAAGAAGAGTGGAGCAAGCGAACCGTCTAACTGGAAACAGCAAGAGGAGAGATGTCACACAGCCACCCCCAAGAAGGAAGCATGAAAAAATGTGCTATTGGTGCGAGCTCGAGTTTCCCCATGTTGGTGCGTGCCCAGCAATGGGACACAGATGCACGAAATGCAACAGGGAAAATCATTTTACAAGCACCTGCATGAGTGGTCAATTTAAAAGTGGGCGAGGACGACCAGCTAGAACACGGACGGTGCCTAGCAGGTTTGCGAGACACATGGAAACCACAAATCGCAGTCCCTCAGCTGAATCAGAAAAAGAAGTCAACCTAGAAGTGGTGGAACGGCTATATCCGATGTCGGATCACCCAGTGGAAGATCAAATGCCAGAACACATCAATCTTGTAGAGAACATTAGATCAAGAAGCCAGCGACAGTGGTCATTGAAGTAGGGAGACACATTACACATTTCGTGCTAGATAGTGGGGCTACATGCAACATCATGTCCATGTCAGTGAGAAGACGAAAGTGAAGCCACCACTATCACCGTCCACTGTCAATGTGTTCACCTGGGGCTCGAGAAAACCAGTAGTAAACATGGGGAAGTTTACAGAGACATTGACTTACAAAGAAAGATCAAGCACAGAGGAAATACATCTGCCTACAGGGAGATCTTTCAGTACCCTGCTTGCTAAGCAACGTCACAGCGCAGGTAATGGGTCTCCTAGCACTGACATACAGCATGTCAGAAAGACTGAACATCTTGCAAGAACATCCAGCCATACTACAAGGGCTAGGAAAACTAAAAGGAAAACAAATAACTTTGCATAGCAATGAGGCGATAAAACCTAAGGCCCAACATCACCGACGAGTGCCCATACACTTGCAACCCTAGGTGGAGGTAGAAATGCAAAGCTTGCTGACCCAGGACATCATAGAGCCAGCAGACGGGCCAACCCCCTGGGTATCGCCAATAGTGGCAATACCAAAAAGGAACACCTCAAAGATTCGCATATGTATGGACATAAGAGTACCCAACACAGCAATTGAGAGGGAAAGACACCCTGGACCTCACCTTAATGACATGATTAGCTGTCTCACAGGTGCTTGATGGTTTTCTAAACTAGACCTGTGCAAAGGATATCATCAGTTGGAGCTCGACCCGCAATCACGGTACATCACCACGTTCTCAACACACATGGGCCTGTTTCGTTACAAACAACTCAGTTTTGGCATATCATCCAAGAAATCATATGGCAAGTAATAAGGCCAGTTAAAAACAGTCTGAACTACAATGACAACATCCTAGTATTCGGTCATTCAGATGACGAACACGACAAGGCTTTACACGAAATCTGCCGACAGCTAGAACATACAGGACTAACTCTAAATGAAGACAAGAGCAAACTGGGGAGGAATGAACTGGTATTTTTCGGGCACATCTTCCCAAGGAATGGAATGAGGCCAGACCCCAGCAAGGTGGAAACACTGGAAAAGGCAAATCCTCCAACAAACGTCGCAGAAGTAAGGTCATTTCTGGGTCTTGCCAGCTACTGTGCTCAGTACATAAAAGACTTAGCCACAGTAAGCGCACCGCTGAGGGACCTAACAAAGCAGGATCAAAAATTCATCAGGACACATGAATGCAATCATTCATTTGAGGCCATCAGACATGCTGTGGTGGCTGTGGATGATCTTGCATACTTTGACCTATTGCTATCCACACAGCTAACAGTGGATGCCAGCCCGGTAGGACTAGGAGCAATCTTAGCACAACACATGCCGGAAAGAGACTCGCCCAGGAAAATTGTCGAGTATGCCAGCAAAAGCTTGTCCGACATAGAAAGGGCATACTCCCAGCCAGAGAAAGAAATCCTAGAAGTGGTGTTGGTGTGTAAACACTACCACATGTTCATCTACGGACAACCATTTACCATCATCACAGACCATCATGCCCTCGTAACAATATACAGCAATCCAAACGCAAAGATACCACCCACATTGAACGATGGGGCATAAGACTCATGGACTATGACTTCAAGATCGTGCACAAGCCAAGGAAGGAACATAACCCTGCTGAATACATGTCATAGCACCCCTTACCGCTGGCACATCAATGGCTGAGGAACACCTCAATGTTGTGCTAAAACAGAACACCCCTGCACCAATCACACTAACACAGCTAGAGCAAGAAACAGCAAGGGACGCCACAATGCAGGCAGTCAAAATGATGACATGACAGAAAATATGGAGGCACATCAACAACAAAAGCGCCTCGGGAGAAGGAGTTAACTAGAAAGAAATGCTAGCATTCAAAATGATAAATGAAGAACTATCAGAAATTAAAAAAGGAACAATAACGTTGGGAACAAGAATAGTTATGACAAGTGCACTACGTCAGCAGACTGTAAACGTGGCTCATATATCTCACATTGGAATGGTAGCAACTAAAAAGATGCTTCTGGAGAAGGTATGGTTCGCTGGGCTAGATAGACTGGTGGAAAACACCATCCTGAATTGCCATACATGCCAAATAACAGGACGAGCAGCAAAACCAGAGCAACTACAGATGTCGGAGCTTCCAGAAGCAGTGTGGAAAACATTGGCAGCAGACTTCTATGGGCCACTGGACATGGGAAACTAATTGGTCATGGTCATTGAGAAATACTCCAGATTGCCAATAGTGCGACATGTCTCGTCAACATCAGCGACCGCGACGTTGCCAATACTGGATGACATATTTGCAGCATGGGGCTCCCGCCAGACCTTAAAGACAGACAATGGTCCTCCCTTCTCAGGGGAGGAAGTTTGCAAGTTCATGGACTACTTAAGCATTCACCACCGGAAAATTATGCCTCTGTGGCCACAAACGAATTGCATGGTGGAGAGGTTCATGGGGAACATAAAGAAGGCTGTCCAAAGAGCAAAGTTAGCGCAGATCTCCATAGGACAAGCAGTCTGTCAAATACTAAGAGACTATCGAAACACCCCCATAGCTCCACGGGACGATGTCCAGCCGAACTAGTGCTGGGAAGGACACGTAGAACGAGACTACCACAACAAGAGGCAAAGTCGCCACTGCAGCACAGCAGTATCGCTGTCAGAGACCAGGAGGCGAAGGAAAAGATGAAAACATATGCAGACGCTGGGAGACATGCCACTCCGTCACACCATAAGCAAGGGGACTCACTGGTGGTGCATCAGCGGCAAGTGAGAAAATCAGACAGGGCATTTTCAAGTGAACCGTGAATGATTACAGCTATGTTTGGCCCATACCGGATCACCAGGAATAAGTCTCACTTCAAAGGACTAAAGACCATGGATGGAAACGAGGAGGACACATCAGCAGAGAACAGTGACAGACATGAAACAGAGGAAGTTATAGACGAGAACGGAAGAAGGACATACAACGGTGAGAGACAAGAAGAGGGATCACAGAAGGGAAAGGAAGGAACATGCCCGAAAAGAGTGAGCAAAAGTCAAACAAGACTGATCGAAGAAATGTAATGATGGGGAATTTTGTGTTTCTCTCTCTCTCTCTATCTCTCTCGATCTCTCTCTCTTCTCTCATCATTTTGTTTCGACGGAGGGGGGAGATGTAGTGACCAGGGTCAGGGGGCACTAGGACCCTGCACCTGCATGGTGGGAGGGACATGAACCAGACACCACTTCCGGTCAGCGAGTGGGGAGGGATTCCAGGACATGGACGTGCATGTAGGGAGCAGAAAAAATGGACAAATAAAGCAACATATGTAACTGACCTGTCTCTGCGTGGGTTTGTGCAGAATGAACACAACACTAGTAGCTTTTGATTTACCGGCCCTGCCACTCTCAGTGCACTTTACTAGGGACCTACCTATACTATTTGGGGAGATGCGAGGTGTTGGCTTAATAGATGGATAGTGTGTTTGAATATGTAGATGCACTAGTTTGTCAAATGACTATTAGTAGGCCTACAGCAGAGTAGGGTGAGTGAATGGTGCGAGGCCAATGAATGAGGACAGATTCATTGAGCAATGTAAGTGTCTCGATGAGAGATGTGGGGTATGCCGACAGAATATTAAGTTGGTTTTACAGGGGTAACGTTTGGGGAGTAAATACATTTTTGTCTGTTTGAAATAGTTTTTTAATTATTAATATTTCTTTAACTGATAGTTAATTATGGTAATTATGGTGATACATTTTTTTAAAATTTAGATGTGTGCTGTGAATTGTGTGGTGTTATAGGGTAGGAAATAAAAAAAGATTACATCTAATAACAATTTTTTATTATTTTTACATTTATTTAATATGATATTTCTAGGTATTTGTCATATCTATTTAACATTATAATATGTTTCTATTTTTGGGATTTTTTAAATATTTTCAGATATTTTTCATATTTTTTTGTATTTTGTAATGGTTATATTTTGTTTGTTTTTTATTTTGAACTGACTGGAGTGGTAATAATAATTTTTACCCCTCTGCTATCCAACACTTTCCCTACTGTTGCACTCACTGGAGTGGGAATAGAAATTTTTACCCCTCCGCTATCCAACACTTTCCCTACAGTCGCACTCACTGGAGTTGGTATAGTAATTTTTAGCCTTCCGCTATCCAACACTTTCCTTACTGTTGCACTCACTAGAGTGGGAATAGTATTTTGTACCCCTCCGCTATGCAACACTTTCCCTACTGTTGTACTCACTGGAGTGGGAATAGTAATTTTTACCCCTCCGCTATCCAACACTTTCCTTACTGTTGCACTCACTGGAGTGGGAATAGTATTTTGTACCCCTCCGCTATGCAACACTTTCCCTACTGTTGTACTCACTGGACTGGGAATAGTAATTTTTACCCCTCCGCTATCCAACACTTTCCCTACTCTTGCACACACTGGAGTGGGAAAAGTAATTTGTATTCCACCACTATCCAAAACATTCCCTACTGTTGCACCAACTGGAGTGGGAATAGTAAATTTTACCCCTTACCCCTCCGCTATCCAACAATTTCTCTACTGTTGCACTCACTGGAGTGGGAATATTATTTTTCATTCCTCCGCTATCCAACACTTTCCCTACTGTTACACTAACTGGAGTGGGAATAGTATTTTTTACCCCTCTACTATCCAAATCTTTCCCTACTGTTGCCCTCACTGAAGTGGGAATAGTAATTTGTACCCCTCCGCTATCCAACACTTTCCCTACTGTTGCACTCACTAGCGAGGGAATAGTATTTATAACCCCTGTGCTATTCAACACTTTCCCTACTATTGCACTTACTGGAGTGGGACTAGTATTTTTTTTCTCCTCTGCTATCCTACACTTTCCCTACTGTTGCACTCGCTGGAGTGGGAATATTATTTTTTACCCGTCTGCTTTTAAAGACTTTACCTTCTGTTGCACTCACTGAAGTGGAAAATGTAAGTTTAAAGACTTTTATATAGTTTAATGTTTTAATTTATAATATAATTTTTTTAAATTAGATTTTACGTATACATATGTATGTATTTGTAAATGTTCATATATACAATTATAAAATGAATTAAAATTAATAGTTTATTAATTGTTTTAAAGTAAATATATATATATAATACATTTTATATATGTATGTTTACATTTTTTTAATTACATTTATTTGTTATATATGTGCAAATATATATATAATACATTTTATATATGTATGTTTACATTTTTTAATTACATTTATTTGTTATATATGTTGAAATTTATATTAAATGTAATTTATTTTTTTAAGTTAATTTTATTATTTAATATATTTAATATTAATTTTTATATATATATTAAAATCGATATTTTGTGCAGCTATATTATTTACATTGATTTTTTTCCCCTGATATTTTTGTACTTACCATTATAAATATAGGATGTCGATATTTTTGTCTTCGATATTTATAACTCGATATTTGTGTATAGGGATATTTTGGGGGTTGATATTCTATCAGTGAACCAGATGTGGTGAGGTGTTAAGTGTGAATGAGTTCTATATAATGGTGCACCTTGTGAAAAAAAGTGTGTTCTAAAGCCATTGGAAAGGGAAGATATGGGGAAGAGAGGTCTTTATTTCACATAATACAGTTATCGGCTACTGAGGATGATGAGTACAGTACATTTTGTGTTAGTAGCATGAATGGGGAAAGTGTTGTGTACATAGAGGTGAAGAGTGGTGCTGGGAATGTAGATATGAATGTAAGAGGTGCAGCACCAGAATAAGATGTAAGAGTCTGGGTGGAATAGTGGTAGTTCAAGGTTAGAGCTTAGAGGCAAACAATGGTTTTCAGGATGGCAGCACCAAAGTGTGATTGTAAAGAGGTTGCGGATGAAGGATAGTTTGAGAGATGTGAGAGCGACCAGACCAGCACAAGTAAAGATTATGCTTGCCAAGATGTAATGTGGAAAGGTACACATGGAGAGGATAGGTAGATGTAAGTATGCAAATAGAGTTGCCAGATGAAAGTTGAGGATGTGGTTTGTGTTAACCTGCTGCTTGCTGTCAGCCAATGATTTTTCATTACAGATTGTTGAAATGGCCACTCGGAGACCACTGGCATGTGTAAAACCTATTGACATCACAGGACATGATCCCTCCACCCTGCATGCCTTGGCTGAGTTGTGTGTGGGTATGGCTGCTAGGGTTTGTAGGTTGATGTTGTCACTGATTGCTCAGTCTTTCCTGATGCAGATCCATTGAATGGCAGGACATTGATTAAGGCCCATAGCCCCCCAAGGAAAAATTAGAGGATGTGTGTTGGTGGCCCACCTGGGGGCAGACTACTCCACTACTCCTGAAATGCCACCCCATACTTCCCAGTGCACTACACACACATGTGCACTCATGGCATTATAACTTTGAATGTCAGAGGTATGGGGATGAAAAGCAAGAGACATGCATTGTGATGATGTACCTGGACGTGCTGGAAATATTCTACACAGTTACAAGAGACCCATGTGACACAGGAGCATTAGACCCAGTTCCAGTGCTTGCAGAGCCTTTATTTGTGCATCCTCTACTCTGGTTTGGCAACGGTAGCCCTTGTGTGGGTCCATACAGGGCATCCCATTTAGCCCATCAGATACTGCCATGAAGCCTGAGGGCAATATGTCTTTGTAGAGGGGCTCCTTGATGTATGTCAATATTATTGGGCAGTGTTTCTGTGCTGAATGTGGACGACCCAAACTTCATTCTGCACCTATCCCTCATTCTCACGAGGTGTACCCATAACCCTGGGTTGAGGATGGCAATGTCCATTGCGTCCAAGAGCCAGAGTTTAACCATTCTCCACCCCCACTGCGATTCTCTCCGGTGTTGGCAGAGTGCCTTACACAGGGGGCTGTGCACTGGTCCCTCCTAAACTGTTGGTGGACCCTACATCCTCAGACACAGGATTACTCCTACTACTCTGCAGTGCACAATCTGCACATTCTGATTGAAATTATTTGTTAGCAGCACACACTACAGCGTGGTGTGCTAGATCCTGAATGCCTGTGAAGAATATTCTCAGAACATATCCCTATACATATACACATTGGGTGTAGTGTGCAGTGACCCTCAGTCCACACATGGTGACTGCATCCTACATTGTTGTTGCACATGCATTTGTTCATTACTGAGAAAGTACATTTCCAATTGTTTCCCTGACTGGAACACAGTCAGTTCTAGGTTGTTGGAGTGGGAAGCACTGAAAGCAGTACTGAGTGGCGGGTGGTTGTGGATTTGTTGGGGACTAGAAGGAATATCTACAGGGCTTTGATGGAAACAGAGGTACCACTAGGTCAGCAAGAGACTGCGGTCCAGTTGCAGCCTGGGATTTTACCCACGCTGACAGATGCTCAAACACACCACACCCATCTAACTGAGCAACTGCATTTCTTTTACTTTGAAACATGACAAGCTGAGATGCACACAGAGTGAGATAAATGAGGGCAACTACTGACCTGCCTCCTCCGTGGCATACCAGCAACCCAGCATATGACGATGCTAAGGGATCAACGGCACCAGATGCCCACTAGTCAGGCAGCCATCCATGAATCCTTCAGGGTGTATTGTCGTGGCATATACATTACCGGATAGTCTGAGCGTAAGGTAGATATTTCCTAATTCCTGACTGGATTGAATCTACCTTTACTTGATCTGGTAAAACATGCATTAATCAACAACCTGTTGGCTGATACCAGTGACACACAGAGTGATTATGTACAATGCCATGTTGACAACTCAAGGGTTGGACAGTTTTCAGTCCATGCTCGACAAGGCCTATGAGCTTGTACTTGCCCCCAGGTGACTCTAGCTCTCTCTACAGCGACCTTGAGTGATTCTAGACAACCTCAATCCATGCGGAAGTCTTTGTTATTATCTTTGGTAAAAATCAACAGTGATCTGATCTGATGTCCTACAATGCATTGTCCATGCTAGCAATAGATTTAAAAACCTTAGTACAGTAGAGGCACCTCGCCTGCTGGTACACATACTGCATCTACTGCATGGGGTCCAAAAGATTTATATTCTGGATCGATCCACGATGCTTAATATTCTGAGACATAATAGGGGCTGTAGCTGGTCATGGCGAGGTATCCATACATAGCCTGCTTAGTGCTGGTCTCAGAGAATACATTCCAAGCCGTTGATTGTGAATACCTGTTTACCACTAAGTCAAAACTGGACATTGTATGGCAGCGACAACAACACATATGTCTCTTTCCTACTGGGGAAAAATCCCAAGTCAAGTTTTTAATAGACATGTCATCCTCTTTTACATTGGGCAGGGAAATTGTCAGGCCTGTCCCCTTTCCCCACTGCTCTTTGACCTGGCAATGTAGCCGCTAGCTCAGAAACTTTGTCAGGGGTGGTAAGTATGGTGAGTTCCACTAGGTAATGAGGTTCATGTAGTATCCATTGATGCAGATTTCCAGAGTGTGTCGAATTTGGGTGTTAACTGGGCCAAGTGTTGTGTTTTTCCCCTCTGCGTGGAGTATCTTCACAAGAGGTGATGGCGTGTGAGCAGAGGGTGATGCGTGAGCTTCGTGTGTTTTTGTACTTAGGGATCTGTAACTGTCATGATGCAAACAATCTCATTGTGTAAATTTGACCTGGGCCATGTCCTCCTTACGTCCACCGATGGATTTCTTTAGCACTCTCACAGTTACAGCCCAAGGATGTAGTTCACTTTTCAAGATGGTAATTCTCCCCTTGATCATGTATTTTTCCCATCACCTAGCGATGGCTGTGCTTTCTGCCACCTGCAGGGAGTTGGACACCATGCTGCAAGAGTTGATATGCATAGTGGCATGATAAGTGTGGCTCTGCAGAGGCTTCATCTGCAGGTGTTAAGGGTTTCCAGGGTGTGCAGTTTTTATGAAATGGTATGTGGCAGCACCACTGCAAAGGCCAGTGTGATGTTTGGCTGGGCAGTAAATGTACTTAGTAGGCATGTTCTGAACAGGAAGGGCATAGGAGATGGTCGGATCAATGTTGCTCCCTGGAGCATAGCTCACCTGTGAAGATGACAGCCTGGTGAAAGTGGCTTATTTGAGCAAAAAGGGTTAGAGGCTCCTGACGGACATAATCCCATACTCTCAGTCTGTTAGTCTGCACTTCCTATCACTATTCCATGCAACCATTGTTGCGAAGGACTGACAGCATGGACAGACACAGAATTGACCTCAGAAGGAGACATTACCTTTGGCCAGTTGCAGGAAGATTCTGACATTCCAGGGGGCCATTTCTTGGCTTATGGCACACTGATAAGTGAGATGGGACACCTGTGGAGAGTCACAGACACTGAACCGGAGCATCAGCCCCTAACCCATGCCCTGCACATCATGAGTGGAAGTCAGAGACTGGTGACCTTATTTGTTAATGTTGTTGCACACATGAAGGATGAGCCATTGTCATCCGCTCGCTGGCTATGAGACTCTGATATAGTACGAGCTCTCATGGCTGAAGAGTGGGAATGCATTAGGCACTACCAATGTACAGCATCTTCTGCTACTAGTGAATCTTTAGTCCACTTGGGTGAGCCAGGTGTGTCCCGAATAGGCGCCATAGCGCTATAATCTGAACCAGGTGTTTGCTAAGTCCTTTGGAGATTTAAATCGGACTTTCTTGCGTGGATCTCCAAATTTGCATATATAGGCGTGTTCAGCTCCTTCTAGGTCTTGCAGCATTTCCCTAAACATTTTTCCTATGTCTGAAAGATTGGGCTCATTCATAAGCATTTTACCTGCCCTCATTAGGAAGGCCCATGCATAAAACATTATATCAGGTGCTCAAAACCCTCCCTTATTCCTCTTTCCCTGAAGTTTTTTCCAGGAGATTCTCTTACCCTTGGAAGCCCATATGAAAGTATTCATTTTTGACTGGATTTTCCTTAAACTTTCTTCTTGAAAGCTAACAGTATATTCATATAGATTACATAATGGTATTGTTGGAACTCTGGCATTATGCAATTGATTTAAAAATAGATCCAAGAATTGGGAGCGACCATCGTCCACTTGTACTGACGTTATCTAGCCAGCTATTCTTTTCCATCACCCCATGTATTGAGGATAGTAACACTTCTTTAAATGGCCTTCTAGTAAGCAGTAGTCGCCGATCATTGAAGTGGCCTTATATATGGAATAGTGAGTCCCTGATAAACATCTATAATATATTTGCAGATACTTTTGCACCCCACATAGATCAACCAATAGATAAAGATTGCCTGTTAGACCTACATAAAGAACTTTGGGCAGCGTTCTTGCCAAATGTGACTAATATACCCAAGAAAGAGAAAAGTAGAAATAAAGGCCAAGTTAAATAAGAAAACCCATGGTATGACAAAACATGTCGTGATTCCAAGGCCGGACTAATAATGGCAATAAAAAGCGGCAATATAATCAGTACAAGGGAGGCTAGGACTAAATATGAGAAAATGATAATGCGAGGAAAACAAGAGACGATAGAATTTGGTCAGACTTACTTATTGCAGCTAAGGCAAAGGACCAGCAAGGTTTTTAGAGCCTCGTAGCCACAGGGAACAAGACGGGAAGGGACGTTAAAGATATATATATAGATGCAAACACTTGGGTGGAACATTTTACTAGTTTTTATGCTGCAAGGGAAAGTAGGCAACTCATACATATCGATGAACTAGCAGCTAATACAAAGGATCTTAATTTAGTTGTTAGCTTGGACGAAACAAAATCGGCAGATAGTGCAGTTAAACCAAGGAAAGCTCCCGGACTTGATAGAATTCCGGATGATTTACTGAAGCACGATATCAGTGTCTCTGGACCATACATAAATTCCCTTTGTAATGCAATAGCCTTGGGAGACCCCATACCTGATACTTTGAAAGGGGCTGAAATGATTACAATTTAAAAAAAAGGTAACCATTATGGCCCTGCAAACTATCGCCCAATTAGTCTAATAGACAGTTTACAGAAAATGTATGCTAGGCATATTTTAAATCGATTAAAGACTTGGATTGAGGACAATAATGTGCTTTCAAAATTGCAGGCTGGTTTTAGAACAAAACTCAGCACAACGGATCAGGTTTTTAAATGTACATGTCTTTGTTGGAAATACGTAAATATGAGAAAGGGTCACCTTTACATTGCTTTTGTGGATTTAAAGGCAGCGTTTGACCTTATTCCTTATTATGACATTCGCTGGGATGCCAAGGGATACCTTGTGATTTACTAAAGCAAATAATATTATTACATGAAGAGAATTATGCAATAGTAAGATGGGATGCGAGGGGCGAATTAGCTGAGGCAATCGCAATAAAAAGAGGTGTACGTCAGGGATGTGTGCTGGCACCAACCCTATTCTCACTGTATGTAAACGACATCCCCAATTATTTGAATGGCTGCCAGAACGATGCACCTAATTTGGGAGGGGATTTGGTGCCAGCACTGCTATTTGCTGGCAACACCTTTCTAATATCGCAAACACCAAAAGGATTGCAACGCCTAATAGACTCATTCTATACTTATTACACAAAGAAAGGCCTTGAAATAAACATTGGTAAAACTAAATATATGGCCATAAGCCCCCACAACACTTTACAAAAAAAACATTGTACTAAATAGTAAAAAGTTGGAGTATGTGCAGAGTTTTAACTATTTGGGCATACCTCTGGATACAAAGCTATCGTGGAGGACACAAATGGAAAAGAGCAGGATAGCTCAACTCCAAAACTCCCTGCCCATAATGAAAAAGCACAGGAGTAGTTTCTCCAAAGCAGTTTCCTCAGCCCTGGAGGTGTTCAAATATAAAGCCCAAGCAGCCGCACTCTATAGGGCCAAAATATGGGGTCCTTACAGCAAAAAAGAATTTGAAATAAGGGAAAACAAATTGTATAGAATGCTTTTAAGTCTCCCTGCGCGGTAATTCCGATTACCCTAGATCTGAATGTTAAACGCACTGGCCATCACACATTATTTAGACCTCTATTATTTTGGGTCAGAATTTGGTCCACTATAGAATTGCTACACTACAAGGTAGGTCTAGAGGAGAAATTGAAGTTGGACCAGCATAGGAGTATTTTATTGCTTAGACACTTTTTTGTGGTTCAGAAAATTGGGCCTATTCCATTACTGGGATGACCCAACCGCGTTGTCCGTAGCCTCAAAGAAACTGCTAAAAACAACCTTCTGGGCCCATATTCAAGGCAGCGTGTTGCATCCCTAACGACTAGGTTCCTTTTGTTTAAGGACGTAGCAGATTTTGAGGCCTTTCTTGATGAGGTGCGCCCACAATTAGCAAAAAGTTTGTATATGAAGTTTAGATACGGTGTACTACATATAAATGCAATCACGTCACGATGGGCTATCAATAACTCTGGAACAGGGAATGATTTGTGTTCTTTATGCCCAAATAAGGTTAAAGAAACTGATTTGCATGTATTATTCTTCTGTCCTCTATATGTCAAGCCTAGAAAGAAATGGATTAAACCAATCTGCATAAACATGGGTACTAGGACTTGGAGAGAGGCTGAAAGAATTTTAAAAACTGATACATCACAACCAATTGCATTCAGTGTCAGTAAATTTTTACTTAATGTAAGTTTCTTAAGGGCCAAATCAGGACTGAAGTTGTAACAAATGTGATTAAGTATTTTCAGGGCAATAATAAATGAATTTTGATAGAGGATGAAGATTCAATAGGTATAAGGGAGCCTTGTTCGTGGGAAATGTTAGTAAGAAATTATTATTATTAATTGTTTTTAATGTTAATGGGATGGAAGCACAAACAAAGAACAAAAATCAGGAATCCTTTACTAGTGTTATTATTGTTTTTATACTGATGCCTATTTTAAACATAATTATGTTCTTAATGAAATGGCGAATGGTCATATACAATACCTTTCTTTGTATTCCCTTTCCATTTTTTTATATTGTAATAGTATTACTGCATTATTGCATATGGAAATCGTATGTGTTTAATGCATCTTTTATGGTTTAAAAGAACCGAAATAAAGATTTTGAAATTAAATTAAATGAGTGATTCTAATTCCTAGATACCTTATTTATCTGTTCAATGAAAGGGAACAGGCTTTAGAATTCCAGGCCATACACTCAGTTTTTGACTGATTGATCTCATACCCTGAAATGAAACCAAAATTGCTGAGCTAGGCTATATATAATAGGGATGTTTTTCTCAAGATCTGACTTGTATACCATGATATCGTCGGCATATATTGATACTTTTTTTTCCCAATTACCATGTCTGAAAGAGAGTATATCCTCATGACTCCTAATGCTTTCTGCATATAGATTAAAAAGCATTGGCGACAGGGGAATCCCTGCCTTGTCCCTCTTTGGAGTGGTATAGAGGGGGAAAGATTTCCATCAATCAATATTCTAAATGTAGGAGCTTTGTAGATTGATGAGATTAACCTTCAAAAGTTTTCCCCCAGATTGCATTGTTCCAATACCTTAGTTAGATAGGCCCAATTGACCCGATCAAAGGCTTTAGTAGCGTCCAGCGTGATAATGGCCATTGGTAATTTATGTGATGTTGCAAGATCTATGGCACCAATCAAATTGTAAGTTAAGTCTTGAATACCTCTCCCTCTAACAAAGCCCTTTTGGTCTTGATGTACTAAACCACTCATGATACCGTTCAACCTCTCTGCTAAAACCTTGACAAAGATCTTATAGTCTATGTTAGACCTGGCATCTTTGGCGTGGTTTCCCCTATCTTTTTGCCTCTACCTCCTGTATTTTTGATGCTGTGCTGGATTTCATTTTTGCTGGTTTAGATGCTTTGGACACTCTGCCACTGCTGATCAGTGCCAGAGTGTAAGTGCTCCCTGTGTAAATTATTATTCTGATTGAATATACATGTTTGGCATATTTGTATCACCATGAAGTCCCTAGTAAAGTGCACTGGGTGTGCCAGGGCTGGTGATGACAAATGCTACTAGTGGGCCTGCAGCACTGATTGTGCCACCACAGGAGTAGCCCTAAAATGATGTCTCAGGCCTGACACTGCAGTGCCTGTGTGCAGTTTAGAACTGCCATGTCCTCCTGGTCAGTCTCCCCACTGACCAGGCCTAACCCTTCCCTTTTTGTGCACATCAGTCACCCCTATGGAAGGCCCAAGGTACCCCCCTGGGCAGGGTGCAGTGTATGTAAAAGGTAGAGCATGTACTAGTGCAGGTGACATGCTCTGGTAGTGAATGGCAGCCATTTTCGTTTTTCACTACTGTAAGGCTATCTTGCTCCATAGGTTAACATGGGGGATGCTGGCTACAGTGGTTAACAGCATTTCTTCCCATAGGAACAAGATAGGACATAAGTATCTAGTATCCCTGAACTCAGAATTTAATAACACATCTTTTAGGAAAGGTTGCTTTTAAATCCTGTGTTTGAGAACAGCACTTTTAGAAAGTTGCTGTTCTCTTGTCTGACCCTTCTGTGTGATTGGGCCTGTTTGTGTATTGACTGTCTGGTTTGAGAGTGACAGAGGCTGGGGGATTCCCCAGGAGGCTGGATGAGTCAGCACTAGGCTGAATGACTGCATTTGCAACTGGAGTGGTGGGAGGAGTTAGCACCTGGGCTGAATAGGGCTGTGCCTGCCTTCCACACTGCTGGCTCCACCCCCCTGCTGGGCGGCTGAGAACCCTGCCCCTCACTCTGAAAGGAAAGATGCAGCCAGCAAAACAAAGTACTCAGGAACCACCCAGAACTGGTTCAGACCGGGCTCAGGGCCCACATGCACCAAGAGAACAAAGGGGCTGATTCACAGAACTAACTTAAGACAAAATCCTAAACTTACTACTTTTGGTAATCACAGAAGTTAGGATTTTGTCTTAAGACAGACTTAAGACAGACTTAAGACAGAATCCTAACTTAAGTCTGTCTTAAGTCTGTCTTAAGACAGAATCCTAACTTCTGTGAATACCAAAAGTAGTAAGTTTAGGATTTTGTCTTAAGTTAGTTCTGTGAATTGGGCCCAAAGACTTTAGGGGTATAAGTACAGGACCCCTGACAACAGAAAATTAGATCATCCTGGAAATCAAGGAGGAACCTCTGCCAAGGAGAAAGCTGAACTGAAGAAGGAAGACTGTCCTGCTGTTGCTCTGCTGGACTGACCTGTTGCTTTGCTGCCAAGGAGAGGGGAAGGACTTTGCTGTTGAGCTATGTCCCCTGTCTTGAAGGAATCTCCAAGGGCCTGAGAAGAGCTGGCTCCCTGTTTTTGAAGTCCCAGGAACAAAAGGACTTCACCCCCAGCTTCCCTGAACTCTGCTGAGAGAGTTCTGTCATTCCTAGAGTGCTTGATCCAGTTGTGGGGCCTCTGGAAGTTGTACTTGTGCTGGGAAGCTTGAAACTAAGCTTGAGTGACTTTTGAACTTGAAAAGTGTCGCATCGCTTGCTTGCGGAGCGCATCCCCGACAGTGCGAGAAGTTTCCCGCCGCTACAGAGGCCGAGATCGTCGCAGCGCCTGACGCCGCTGCCAGAGACGTCGCATCCTTCGTTTGCGGGACGCACCAGACAGGTGCGGGAGAATCGAACATCGCTGCGAGAGTCGTCGCAGAGCCTGTCATCGCTGGGTGAGAACGCCGCACTGCTTGCTTGCGGACCGCATCACGTCGCTGCGAGCATCGTCGCAGAACCATCGCATAGAGGAGCTGCGAGAGAGAGGATCACCGCTGGACCGCGCATCATCGCCCCGGAGATCGTCGCAGCCCCTACGAGATCGTCGCATCGTGCCTTTGCGAGAACAGACTTCCTACGGAACCTACGCACCGGAATTCATACAAGTGGCCTTCCTCCCCATACAGACCGGATTCGTCGCAACACGCCCGCTGCTGCAGCGGGGTTGTCGCATCGCCTCCCCAGGGTCTCAGGAGCAACGCATCGCTTGTTTTCCACCGCACCAGCTTCTGCTTTTGGAACTTTGTTGCAACTAAAAGGTACTGTGAGTAAACGTGACGCAACCGTGAACTTTTCACGCATCTGTAGAGAATTCTATCGCAAAGTAGAGAATTCTATCGCAACCTTAAGAACTCTTTTGAAACCATATTCTTGAACTGTGTATGTTGGATTTTTGTCGTTTTGGTCTTGTGTAGTTTAGATTAAATACCTTTATTTTTCTAAACTGTTGTGGAGTCAGTTTGTGGTGTTTTCACTGTGTTACTATGAGTGTTGGTACAAATACTTTACGCATTGCCTCTGGTTAGCCTAGACTGCTCGTGCCAAGCTACATAGAGGGTGAGCAGGGGTTATCTCAGAGGGTTATCTCCTTGCCCTGACTAGAAGCAAGGGTCCCTATTTGGACAGTGGTACCTACCTCTGCCAACTAGAGACCCCCAGTTCTAACATTGGTGGTCAGGCGGTGGGATTTGAACTTGTATTTGTACTTGACCCACAGTAATTGGTGTACATCACTAGTGAGTGCAGACCACTACGCCACCGCATACTACTGGTTTTTGATTCTATTTTTGAGTGACTCCTCAAAGCATCATGTCTGCGAAAGGAAAGGCACTCAGTGAGGGGGCAGAAGTAGAGATGGAGTTTGCCATTGGAGATTTGTATTCATACAAAGTTGAGCAACGTAGGAAATTCTGCCTTGAGTTTGAGTGTCCCATAAAGAGCGCCAATAGAAAGGAGGAGCTGTAGAAAATCTTGAAGGCCCATTGGGAGGCACAAGAGGGAGATGATGATGTGGATGTAGAAAACAGTTTTCAAGTCACAGATTTGCCAGTGGGCAAAATAGGTGCAGGAGCTGGCAGCAACTATTCCAGCAGGGGCCTCTCCCCAGAAGAGTTACAAGAAAATCAGAGAGTAAGAGAGTATGAGTTGGAAGTCATGAAAATGAAAATGAAGCAATTGGAAATGGATAAAGAGAAAGAAAAGGCGGCGGAGGAGAGCAAAAGTGCCCGCGCCTAGGAGGAAAAGAAATTGCTTTTGGCTCATGAGTTGAGCATGAGAGAACTGGATCTTAAAGCCAAGGAGGTGGATGCCAGTTCTAATGGTGGCAGCGCGCAGCCAGTGCATGGGGGTAAAGTATACATTCCCAAGGACCTGGTGCAGAATTACCATAGGAGTGAGGATATTTATGCCTGGTTCACTTCGTATGAGATTGCATTGAGAATGAATGGTGCGCCTGAACAGCATTGGGGGGCGGGCCTGTGGAAACATTTTGAGGCTTCTGGGAGGAGTGCTCTAGAGCCCTTAGAATTAGCAGGTGCCATGACCTACCCCAATATGAAGGAGGCCTTATGTCTCAGGTATGGCCTTACTCCAGAGCAGTACAGACTGCAGTTTAGGAACTCCAAGAAGAGAGAGTCTGAGACTTGGATGGAGTGTGTGAATTTGTACTCGCGTGCACTGGAAGGTTGGATGAATGGGCAGTAAAGTAACTGATTTTAAGGGGTTGTTGCATTTAATCAGTTGGGAGCACTTGAGTGGTTTTTGTGTTCCAGAGCTGCGCCAGCATCTTTTAGACAGCAAGCTGACAGACCCCATTGAGCTTGCTAAGGAGGCGGACCGCTGGACCAGTACCAGGGTCCACAGAGGAATTGTGGGTACCACAGCCAAAGGTGGGCAGGGTCCCCAGCAGAAGAGTGGGGGGGACAAGGGTAATCAAAAGGAGTTCTCACAAGGGCCCCAAAATAATTCCCAGGGAAAGGAATCCCAACCCCCAAACCTAAACAGCCATGGCCCTCTAAGGGCAGACGGGACAATAGAGATAGAAGGGATAACCAAGGCCCCCCTACCTGCTATCACTGCAATGAGGTGGGCCACATTGTTCCAAAATGTCCCAAGAAGAAACAAGCACCCACTGGTGCCCCCGCCCCAGCGTTAGCTAGTGTAGCTTTGGGAGGGGATTTGGTTTCTAGTGATTGGGGGGAGCTAGCAGTTATGGCCCTTGTCTCTCTAGGAGACCAAGAGGTGGTCCAGGAAACCTTACTGCCCTTTAACACTAAGAAATATGGGCAGAAGGTGACCATCAATGGGAGGGAGATTGAGGCTCTGAGAGACACAGGAGCCAGCGTGACATCCGTGAGGTGTCAGTGGGTGTCTGAAGAGCAAATCATCCCTGGTGCGCTCCACCCTGTAGTGGCCGCTGACAGCTCAGTGCGCCTCTGCAAGCTGGCGCGTGTTCCCTTTGCATGGTGGGGAGTCTCTGGTCTCTTGGATGTAGTTGTCAGTGATGCCTTGCCTGTAGACTGTCTGCTAGGTAACGACCTGGAGAGTTCTCCATGGAAGGATGTGGAGCACAGAACTCATTTGGAAATGTTGGGTCTGCCTGCGTGGATCTGCGTGACCACGCGTGCTATGGCAGCCAGTAAGGGTGATTCAGCAGAACTCGAGCCTGAAACAGTGGCCCAGAGACCTGCCAGGAGAGGAAGAGGCAGGGGGCGCGGGAAACCAGCCCCAGACGTTCCCACGGTCCAGGAGGAAGCAGAACCTGAGGGGGATGCCCTGGAACCTACAGGGGAACAGGTGGCCGAACTGGGAGACCTACCTGAGCTGACCCATTGGCAGCAGGAAGGTGGTCCCTCCAGGGAGGAGGTCTGCCACGCGCAGCCGGGAATGCCCTTCCCTCGATGGTCTGCGGCAACAGGCTGTGGATCAGGCAGCAGGTGGAGCAGCCAGAGATCACTTTATCTACTGGGAAGATGACCTACTCTATAGCGAGCCTAAGGTTGCTGAGCCCGGTGCAGCCTGTGTGCTGGTGGAACCAGAGCGCTTCAGAAACTTCCTAATGGGTCTGGCTCATGACGTGCCTCTTGCAGGACATCTGGGGCAAGACAAGACCCTGAACCGGCTTGTCACCCACTTTCACTGGCCCCAGATGAGAAAGCATGTTGGTTCCTTTTGCAGATCTTGCCAAACCTGTCAAGCCAGTGGCAAGACTGGAATGAAGTTGAAGACCCCCTTCAACCCTTCCCAGTAGTGAGCACCCCTTTCGAGCGGGTGGGCATAGACATAGTAGGGCCCCTGGACCCCAAGACAGCCTTAGGCAACAGGTTCATCCTGGTCTTGGTGGACCATGCCACCCGGTACCCGGAAGCAGTCCCTCTCAGGACAATCACAGCACCCGTGGTGGGCCGTGCATTGATGGGGATCTTTTCCCGTGTGGGGTTCCCCAGAGAGGTGGTCTCCGACCGGGGTACCAACTTCATCTCTAAGTACATGAAGTCTCTGTGGGAGGAGTGTGGGGTAACTTATAAGTTCACCACTCCTTACCACCCTCAAGGAAATGGGTTGGTTGAAAGATTCAACCGGACCCTGAAAGGTATGATTATGGGCCTAGCGGAGCCCATGAGACGTAAGTGGGAGGTCTTGTTACCATGCCTGTTGTTTGCCTACAGGGAGGTGCCTCAGAAGTCCTTAGGGTTCAGTCCCTTTGAACTCCTGTATGGCCACCCTGTTAGAGGACCTCTCTCACTGGTGAAGGAGGGTTGGGAAAAGTCCAGTGGGAAAACCCCCAGGATGTGTTCAGCTATGTGCTGGCCATCCGCAACCAGACACAACGCTTCAGGAAGCTCGCTCAGGCGAACCTGGAAGCAAGCCAGGAAGAAATGAAAAGATGGTATGACCAGAATACCACTCTGGTCGAATTTCAACCTGAGCAGAAAGTGTGGGTGATGGTGCCAGTGGAGCCTTGTGCGCTCCAAGACAAATGGACTTGGCCATATGAGGTGGTAGAAAGGAAGAGTGAGGTAACCTACCTGGTTAACCTGAGGACTCCCAGGCAGCCCCTGAGAGTCTTGCATGTGAACCGCCTCAAACCACACTTTGAGAGGTCTGAAGTGACTATGCTCATGGCTACAGATGCAGGAATGGAAGAGGATAGTGATCCTCTCCCTGACCTCCTGCCAGTTAAGGAGCAAGATGGGTCAGTGGATGGTGTGGTCCTCTCGCCCACCCTGACCCCAGAGCAGCAGAGTGACGGTCGCCAAGTGTTGGGTCAGTTCTCCTCCCTGTTCTCCCTGACCCCTGGTGTCACCAACTGGTGCGTCCATGATGTGGACACTGGAGACAGTCTGCCTGTGAAACAAAAATTTTACAGGGTAGCTGACAAGGTCAGGGCCAGCATCAAGGAAGAGGTTTCCAAGATGTTGGCGCTAGGGGTGATTGAGCCCTCCAGCAGCCCCTGGGCTAGCCCAGTGGTCTTGGTGCCCAAGAAAGCTGCTACGCCCGGTGGCCCTCCAGAACTCAGGTTTTGCGTGGACTACCGTGGGCTCAATGCGGTCACGAAGACTGACGCACACCCCATCCCCAGAGCTGATGAGCTCGTGGATCGGTTGGGAGCTGCCCAGTACCTCAGTACATTCGATTTGACTTCTGGGTATTGGCAGATTGCCTTAACTGATGGGGCCAAAGAGAGGTCAGCATTTTCAACGCCAGAGGGGCACTTCCAGTTCCGGGTCATGCCCTTTGGGTTGAAGAATGCCCCTGCCACGTTCCAGAGACTGGTTAACCAGGTACTGTCCGGGCTGGAGGAATTCAGCGCCGCATACCTGGATGACATTGCTGTGTTCAGCTCCACGTGGGAGGAACACTTGCAACACTTCTGTGAAGTGTTGAAGGCTCTGCAAAGGGCAGGCCTCACTATCAAGGCCAGCAAGTGCCAGATAGGGCAGTGTTCTGTGGTGTATTTGGGACACCAAGTGGGGAGCGGCCAGGAGGCGCCCCTACAGGCAAAGATTGATACCATTCTGGCTTGGGAGCCCCCCAAGACCCAGACAAAGGTGAGAGCCTTTTTAGGACTCACCGGGTATTACAGACGGTTTGTCAAGGGATATGGCACCATTGTCGCCTCCTTGACAGAACTCACTTCCAAGAAGTTGCCCAAAAGAGTTGACTGGACTGACGCCTGCCAAACTGCTTTTGAAACCCTGAAAACTACCATGTGCACAGCACCGGTGCTCAAGGCAACTGACTTTTCCAGTGAGTTCATAGTACAGTCAGACGCTTCAGAGCATGGTGTGGGAGCAGTACTCTCAGAAATCACTGAGGAGGGAGGAGACCAGCCGGTAGCCTTCATTAGCAAGAGACTACTCCCCAGGGAACAGAGGTGGAGTGCGATTGAGAGAGAGGCATTTGCTGTGGTCTGGGCTCTGGAGAAGTTGAGGCCCTACCTGTTTGGGACTCACTTCCGTGTTCAGACCGACCACAGGCCCCTCAGATGGTTAATGTAAATGAGGGGTGAGAACCCAAAACTGTTGAGGTGGTCCATCTCCCAACAGGGAATGGACTTCACGGTGGAACACCGCTCTGGCACAGAACACGCCAATGCTGATGGTCTGTCCAGGTTTTTCCGCCTTAGTGAAGAGAACTCCCAAGAGGGTGGGCAGTTCTCCCCTCTTTCAGCTGGAGGGGACACGTGTTAGACCTAGCATCTTTGGCGTGGTTTCCCCTATCTTTTTGCCTCTACCTCCTGTATTTTTGATGCTGTGCTGGATTTCGTTTTTGCTGGTTTAGATGCTTTGGACACTCTGCCACTGCTGATCAGTGCCAGAGTGTAAGTGCTCCCTGTGTAAATTATTATTCTGATTGAATATACATGTTTGGCATATTTGTTTCACCATGAAGTCCCTAGTAAAGTGCACTGGGTGTGCCAGGGCTGGTGATGACAAATGCTACTAGTGGGCCTGCAGCACTGATTGTGCCACCCACAGGAGTAGCCCTAAAATGATGTCTCAGGCCTGACACTGCAGTGCCTGTGTGCAGTTTAGAACTGCCATGTCCTCCTGGTCAGTGTCCCCACTGACCAGACCTAACCCTTCCCTTTTTGTGCACATCAGTCACCCCTATGGAAGGCCCAAGGTACCCCCCTGGGCAGGGTGCAGTGTATGTAAAAGGTAGAGCATGTACTAGTGCAGGTGACATGCTCTGGTAGTGAATGGCAGCCATTTTCGTTTTTCACTACTGTAAGGCTATCTTGCTCCATAGGTTAACATGGGGGATGCTGGCTACAGTGGTTAACAGCATTTCTTCCCATAGGAACAAGATAGGACATAAGTATCTAGTATCCCTGAACTCAGAATTTAATAACACATCTTTTAGGAAAGGTTGTTTTTAAATCCTGTGTTTGAGAACAGCACTTTTAGAAAGTTGCTGTTTTCTTTTCTGACCCTTCTGTGTGCCTGGGTCTGTTTGTGTATTGACTGTCTGGTTTGAGAGTGACAGGGACTGGGGGATTCCCCAGGAGGCTGGATGAGTCAGCACTAGGCTGAATGACTGCATTTGCAACTGGAGTGGTGGGAGGAGTTAGCACCTGGGCTGAATAGGGCTGTGTCTGCCTTCCACACTGCTGGCTCCACCCCCCTGCTGGGCGGCTGAGGACCCTGCCCCTCACTCTGAAAGGAAAGATGCAGCCAGCAAAACAAAGTACTTAGGAACCACCCAGAACTGGTTCAGACCGGGCTCAGGGCCCACATGCACCAAGAGAAAAAAGACTTTAGGGGTATAAGTACAGGACCCCTGACAACAGAAAATTAGATCGTCCTGGAAATCAAGGAGGAACCTCTGCCAAGGAGAAAGCTGAAACTGAAGAAGGAAGACTGTCCTGCTGTTGCTCTGCTGGACTGACCTGTTGCTTTGCTGCCAAGGAGAGGGGAAGGACTTTGCTGTTGAGCTGTGTCCCCTGTCTTGAAGGAATCTCCAAGGGCCTGAGAAGAGCTGGCTCCCTGTTTTTGAAGTCCCAGGAACAAAAGGACTTCACCCCCAGCTTCCCTGAACTCTGCTGAGAGAGTTCTGTCCTTCCTAGAGTGCTTGATCCAGTTGTGGGGCCTCTGGAAGTTGTACTTGTGCTGGGAAGCTTGAAACTAAGCTTGAGTGACTTTTGAACTTGAAAAGTGTCGCATCGTTCGCTTGCGGAGCGCATCCCCGACAGTGCGAGAAGTTTCCCGCCGCTACGGAGGCCGAGATCGTCGCAGCGCCTGACGCCGCTGCCAGAGACGTCGCATCCTTCGTTTGCGGGACGCACCAGACCGGTGCGGGAGAATCGAACATCGCTGCGAGAGTCGGAGCAGAGCCTGTCGTCGCTGGGTGAGAACGCCGCACCGCTTGCTTGCGGACCGCATCACGTCGCTGCGAGCATCATCGCAGAACCATCGCATCGAGGAGCTGCGAGAGAGAGGATCACCGCTCAGCGCACATCGTCGCCCCGGAGATCGTCGCAGCCCCTACAAGATCGTTGCATCGTGCCTTTGCGAGAACAGACTTCCTACGGAACCTACGCACCGGAATCCATACAAGTGGCCTTCCTCCTCATACAGACCGGATTCGTCGCAACACGCCCGCTGCTGCAGCGGGGTTGTCGCATCGCCTCCCTAGGGTCTTAGGAGCAACGCATCGCTTGTTTTCCACCGCACCAGCTTCTGCTTTTGTAACTTTGTTGCAACTAAAAGGTACTGTGAGTAAACGTGACGCAACCGTGAACTTTTCACGCATCTGTAGAGAATTCTATCGCAACGTAGAGAATTCTATCGCAACCTTAAGAACTCTTTTGAAACCATATTCTTGAACTGTGTATGTTGGATTTTTGTCGTTTTGGTCTTGTGTAGTTTAGATTAAATACCTTTATTTTTCTAAACTGTTGTGGAGTCAGTTTGTGGTGTTTTCACTGTGTTACTGTGAGTGTTGGTACAAATACTTTATGCATTGCCTCTGGTTAGCCTAGACTGCTCGTGCCAAGCTACCTAGAGGGTGAGCAGGGGTTATCTCAGAGGGTTATCGCCTTGCCCTGACTAGAAGCAAGGGTCCCTATTTGGACAGTGGTACCTACCTCTGCCAACTAGAGACCCCCAGTTGTAACAGTCTAGATTAAGCAGAGAGATTGGTCTATATGAGTCACACTGATTCGCTGGCTTGGATGGTTTTAAGATTAAGGCCACAGTGGCCTCATCCCATGAGGGGTGCATATTCTCACCTTTTTCAAAGATATGAGAGAACAATTTGTCCATTACTGGAATCAGAACTTCAGCTAGGGATTTATATATCTCGTCCGGAAGACCATCTGGTCCTGGCACCTTGCCTTTCTTGCATGATTCAGTTGCCTTCTTGATTTCAGACTGCGTTATGGGTTTGTTAAAATTGCTGGAGGCCTCTTCACTCACTTTTTTAGACGGAAAATAGTCAAGCCAAGATTCTATTGTGCTATCCTGTGGGGTAAGTTCTTCTCTGTAGACTTTATAAAAATGTTTTCGGAAAGCTTCTTCGATATCTGCGGGAGTCTGACATAATTATCCTGTAGCATTACAAACTACTTCTCTTATATTGCTTCTTGCTAGTTCCTGTTTGGTTTTCCAGGCAAGGAGCTTGCCACAGCCTTTCCCTTATTCAAAGTGCGCCATCTTACTGGCCTGCCCCCTCTTTTGCAGCCTAGCATCCAGCACTCCTGCCAAATCCATTCTAAGAGATAATAATCTGTCAGAGATATTCCCTTCTATTATATCCCCTTGAGCCATGAGGTCATACTCTAACTCCTGGATTTTATCCTCTATTTCTTTTATCTCTGTTTTATGTTTTTTCTGTCTAGCAATCTGAATAGAAGTTATGCAACCTCTCAAGAAAGCTTTGTAGGCATCCCATACTATTTCTATAGGAATACTATCGATGTTAGTTGAGAAATAGATCTTAGTTTCTACCATTAATATTTCAGTTATTTCTTCCTCTGACAAGATAGCTTGATCTAGAGTCCATCTTTTAGTGGTTGGTTTGCTTGGAAGTTTCAACGTTAGCATTACAGCCAAAGATTTGTTTCTTAAAGCATAAGTGTTTCTAGGCCATAGCGTTGGTCGTTTTCAAAACTGTTGCCCTTTTAATTGTATTCAATTGCCTATTCAAATTCCATGTCCACTGACAAATGTTAGACCTTGTGAGGTATTTATCTTAGAATGTCAATCCTTCAAATAAATATGTGTGATAGTGGGTATGGTGCATACAAATTCCATGACATGAATTACATTTCTTTTGATGTTTTAAATAGCTTATTGATTGTAATCAAGACAAATAAGTAGGAACATACAAAACATAGCACTGTAACTCCAAAGAAGAGGATCTATACAATTGAAGGATAGCCAGAGTAATGATAAGTTACACACTCATATTAGTTTAGTTTGATTAAGAACCTAAATCAAATACTATCAGAATTTTAAGGGCAACTATAAGAAAAGAGGAAAAAAATACATCCCGAGAACCACAATGCCTTTGAGTTAATAATGTATGAATCAACAGTATGTCTCACAGTGGCATGGAAACCAGCATGGGAGAATCCTTATGTGGGGATAATAATGAAGAATACCCATGTATATAAAAAATTATTCATTGCCTCCAAGCACGGACAGATAATAAGCTAGCATCTTTCATGCAATTGATTTCACAGATGAAGAGATTAGAAAATCAAAGAGCATTCAATTATCTTGGAAAAATGGTAATGTAAGAGCAAGAGATTTACAAATAACTACATTGAATGCCAAATGCCCACAAGGCAATGGTTTCCCTGGTTGCGAGAAATTCTGGTGGATTAGGTTTAGTTTCTCCCTTTGCATCCTTACCCATTGGTTTCTCCACCTCATCTGCCTCTGGAATATCTGCAGTAGCGAAGATGGCAGTTTGGAGGTTAAAGGGAAGGGCCTTAGAAGTTTAAGTCTTTCTCATTCAGTGACTAAGTCCATTTGAGGTCCTAGTGCTATGAAATACTCTACTTGTCTGCATATAGACATCATTGGTCTTCTTTTTAAAACTGGTGTTCAAGTAAGGACTTGGCTCCAGTCTAGCTTCTCCCAGTGGATATGTTACAGTTTCTACAAGATAGGTTTGATAAAGGTTTGTTAGTTGTCACCTTGAGGTAGTAGTGGGCTGCTATTAATGCCTTCGTTCCCCATGAGTTTTGCTGACAGGCATTGAAAAATGGTCATTAAGGCTCTTTAAAGTTTTGAAATCTTAAGACCTAAAGTAAGGAATGTGTATAAAAAATGGGATTTATTGTTGATTATAAAAGCTTTAGGCAAGCCTCCCTTTGAGCCTCAATAGAATGTCTCATTGCTGTTACTTACTTTGAGGGCAGTTTTCCTAGAGGCTATTGTTACCTATAGATGAGTTCCCCTCCCTCCTTATTTGAGACTGTTCTAGGATCACATTGTCATAAAGTTGGTTCTGAACTTTGTTCCAAAAGTGAATTCAGTCCTTCATAAGGCAGAAGAGATATGCCTTCTAGTTGTGTGTAAGAATCCTTCATCACAGCAGGAACAACTTTTGCATTTTCGACATGTGGGCAAAGCAGAACATTTATCTGGTGAGATTGACGGAGTACAGAAAATGTTATTCTTTTTCATTAATTTGGATTAGGCCAAAAAGGGTGAGTCAGTGGATTTGGAGGTACATTGAATGACCAGTCTGAATCAGTTTCTATTCTTACAGGTTTTGTACAGGTTCACTGTACCATGGGCATGGCAGCTTCCTGGGTGGTATGGTGTGGATCTTAAGGTACTGATATCTGTGCAACAGATTGGCTAATTCACCTACTTTTATTAATAATTATCGATTGTGTTAGAAATGGCCAGGCAGAACCCACCATTTCTAGGCCATGTGGTGACAGGCCTGAGACAGGTTTAAAAGGCTACTTCTGTGGGTGGCACAACCAATTCCAATTTATTTATTTATTTTGTTTTGGAACTCCTACGGAGGTCCACAAAAACACACCAACAATTTAAAAAGACAAACATTGCATACAATACAAAAGTTGTTCCTTATACATTGCTATCAAATTATATCATACATACTGAAAAATGTTCAAATAATGCTATAATACGTAAAACAATCACATAGCCGACCGATAAAAATTCTTATATCAAGCATACTAAGAAATGTGCAAATTATGCTATAAATACTTGAAACAATTAAATAGCCAACCAATTGGTATTAAATCGAAACCAGAGTACTACTGTTAGACAAAATTCGAATAAATAGGCAAAAAAAAATCTAAAAAATTGGTATATCTTAAAACAAACCATTTCATTTGGAGGGGACAAGACCAAAGAACGTGTGTCATGAGCGGATTCAATATTAAATTTGATAAATACTGGTTTTAGAAACACTCGCCTGGCACTTTGCAGCTTTGAACATACAAATAGAACATGATTTAGATCTTGGTTTTGCAACTGGCACAATTCACAAATTCTCTTCTCTCTAGGTGTTTTATCCCAGATGCCAGTAACGTCTCTTAAAGGCAGCAGATTGAATCTCAGTAGGAGTATCAGCCTTCTAATCCCGTGAGGGATATTCCAAGTTAAATAAGGCTGTGGTTTATTCCCCAAAGCGCTCCCACTGATTGCCACGTTATTGGGCCTGGATTTACTTAAAGCAGCGTCTCTCGCCAAACTGATAGGGGATCTGAATTTCTTTAAGAACTGTTTCAAACCAAATTTAGCCATTGGGGTAGCGGGAGTTAAACTAAAACCTAAACTATCATTTGCACATAAAAAAGACCTAAAAACCGTGGATTCTTCTTTTAGAGTGCAAAAGATTTCTGTTCTCAGGGCTGCCCTAAGAGTACCCTCTTCTCCCAAGAAAAGAGAGTTACCCCACCTAACAACTGCTGCCTGGGCTAAAATGAAGGACAAGACTAATCCAAATTCAAGGCGCAGAACGTGCGGGGCAGCCAGAGAATTTAAGTTGCAAATTTGGCGCATAATTTGTCCTTCTGCCTTATCAACCAAAAGTAAAATCAGTACTGCAGGCCCACTGGTATTATTTAATGTACAGGCTCTGGGAATATGGTATGTCACTTTACAAGGGGCTTATATGTAAATCAAATATGTGAAACAGATGTGAACCAATCATACCATGTTTATGGGAGAGCTCTCATGCACGTTAGCACTGATTGGCAGTGCTAAAGTGCCCAGACTTCTAAAGTCAACAAAAAGAGGGTTAGAATAAAGGGAGAAGGAAAGCAAAATGTTTGGGGATAATCCTGCAGAAGGAGGCCAGGTCCAACAGACTGAATATTATATAGCTCAAGTCTTGGACTTGGATTTTAGGACAAAAATGTTGTCCCAAAAGATCTCAAAATCACCCGTCAGGTGTCAGAAATGCAGTTTCATGTGTCCCTCAAATAAATATGAATGTTTTTCATTACAATTCTGATTGACTTGTGGGTTTTTTTTGGGTTTTTTTTCAAATTACTTACTTATATGGCTTTACTACATAAGGATTGGAGCAAGCAGGGCCGGCTTTAGACTTAAAGCCACCTGGTGATATAATCTTTTTAGTGCACATCCAATGACCTACTTCTCCACAGATTCCCTCACTACCCCCTTCCAACAATGTCACTCATTTCTTTACTGCCCCTATCTTATAAGCATGTTTTTGTTTAATAGCACTACCCATACCAACCCTGGGTTTCAGAGTACTTTACATAAAACACGTTATACAGAGACAAGGAATCGCACATGTGTAAATCAGTCTAAAGAGAATGTTACTCAAAGCATTGAGGATTACCTTCGGTAATCTGCATGTTCATGTTCTTTACAGCTCGGATATTAACCCGCTGTGCTACTTTATGATCAGTCAAAACTGCCACTAGACAAAACTTCGATCTCCCTAGAGCAGAATATTAATCACCTGTGTTACCTTGATATTTTTATTGTTGCCTGGAAACTGTGGAACATACAAGGAAACAGTAGGTACTTTTAAAAGCAAGTTATTTCTGAACACAGCACCACACCCGAGGTCAATGCCGGGTGCGGTTTTATAAATTGCACCGCCCTAATACCGGCCCTGAGAACAAGGAATGGTATGAGGGAGTAATCTCTTGATTACTTACAGGTACTCCTTGTTACTTCGAATAATTTTTCTTCACACCAGTTATTATGTTACCACCCCCCCCCCCCCCACTCTATTTGAGGGGGATTTCTTGAGGGGGTTTTAGGAGCAACAATAAAAGTTAAGTCAACTATCCTGTTAAATACTTGAAGGGAGGGTAAAAAATAAAAAAAGGAAAATTAGAACAAAATGCATGGGGAAGGAGAAACGTGCTTTAAGAGCTCTGTCCTTTGAGAGGCAGGGCCTCTCTATGACTGCATGAGTAATAGTGGGACCAGGAATATGGAATTAAAGTAATGAGTACCGGTAATAAATCGAGGCATTAACAACACACCTAAGAAAAAAAACTGCAGCTCCCTAAACAATGTAGACACGACACACACTGTTGTCTCAAACAGGACTGGGTGCCAATAAATCATCGTGCTATTTTGGCTGGAAATAAGCAATCATTCAAAAGTTACTCACACCAAGAACTAACTTGCTCAGTTCCTTGTTTTCCCTTCCAGGGCCAATGTTTACACAAGTGCGAATGAGTCGCAAAGCCCAAAGGAGGAAAGTCAATTGTCCCTCTGATTTGGGTTATTTCGGTGCCTGCTATATACCAGGGGTCACTGATTTATGAGCAAGGGTATTCAGTCCCTTCACCTGGTTGTTGCCCAGAGAGTGTACTCTCCCTTCACCACAACCTACAAAACTATGGGGTCGATTATGATGGCGGACGGACTTGCGTCCGTCCGCCACCCCCGAGGTGGAGGGACCGTCCACAGGGGCAGCGGCGTTCCCTTCATTGTAATTAGGATGTGACCGCCACCCTGGCGGTCACATCCCATATCTTTAACATTGCGGCGGGTGCTGCTTTAAGCAGCACCCGCCGCAAAGTTAAAAGTGCATGCTGTGCATTTGCATGCACAAAGCGGCAGGCACCGCGCGGTGCCTGCCGCATTGTGCCTGCAACTGCAGGGGGGTACCATAGATACCCCCCATGTGCACCCCCCACCTCCCCTTCCCCCTGAGGGCCCGCAATGGGCCCCCAAAGCAAGGACCATATGCCTTTTCGTGGTGGTATTGCCGCCATGGAAATGCATAGCCCTCACCACATCCTAATATGGCTGGTGGTGTCTGATAGACACCGCCACCATATTAGAGCTTTTCCGCCGCAGCGGAAATGCGGCGGACGGTCTTCAGGTCCGCCACGGTCCCCCCGCCATTGTAATATGGCGGGGGGAATCAGGTGGGGGACGGGCAAGGATGGAGGACGGATCACCACCGCCTGCATGGCGGTGGCGATCCGTCCGCCATCCTAATTGACCCCATAGTTTGGTTTAGAATAGATGGAGATATCTCACTGTGGGGGTGGGAGTGCCTTGTAAGTCCACACCAACCGTGAGAGTGCCATTATAGAATATGCTTTTATTTGCCCTGCGACAACGACTAATCCCAGCCTGCCCTTTTCGCACAATGCGAAATCCTTTTTGAATGTAATATTACAGACTCTTCATATAGGTATTGGATGCCCTCCCAGTAAGGTCTTCACAAGCTTTAATACAGTCATCCTTTACAGTCGAACCCCACCTCGGCACATTTCATCTTCGCCCCTCACACATTAGTGCCTTCAAGCAATTGCACCGTATGTTTAGCCATTCTTTTAAAGTAACTCTAAGAAATATGTAATTAGTAACTCACCCATGCAAGAATGAATCACGCTGCTCTTTTATGAATGAAGACCACTTACTTTAGTTTTTTATTAAAATGTGTGCCGTGATACTTCCTGCAAAACCGGTTCACGCTGGGGCCAAAGTGTATTTTATCGAGTGCATCCAGTTCTGCCACACAATGGGGGTTTTGAAGTTCAAAGCATTTCTCTAACAGAAATACACAATAATTCATCTGCAGATATAAGATGGCATTACAGAGGCAGGCTGGACTGTACTGATATTGGGACAATTTCCAGACAGGCTGGCGCCTGGGGCAGCGTCAGTAATGGACTGACCGCGGTGATGCCGCCTTGCACAGGTAAGAACCCCCACCCTTAACCTACCGGACAGGCGGCCTACGGATGGCTTAGTATTTTGGAAGCGATCAAATCTACAATGGTAGCTGAAAGCAAAAACATGCTCCTGGACGTTGCAGCTCGATGCGTCAGCTGTCTTCAATCACCTTTTCTTTTGGTTGCTGTTGCTACATACAAACACCAACAGAAAGCAAACAAACCTCAAAAGTAATTTAGAGCTATTACCTTGATGGTCCTCTCTCATCGGCTTTCAAAGGATGCATTCCTTCATGTATGAAGCAATGACGGCAGATTAACAATAAAGAAGATTTAAAGACTATAACTGTTTCAATCAATTCTACACCCCATTCATTTGAAAGATTTAATTAAAAACAGCAAAACGAGAATGTTGATCTATCCATTGAGCGGGTGATCTGTTATGTGTTTATGTTATACAACAATCGACCATCCGCCTAGTTATCCACTGACAGTCCCTGGGTTTGACAGCAACCCTACTGGTATACACTAAAACATCACAGGACATTATACTCTCCAAAACAAACAAAATATCAAACACATTATTCACGCTTCCCTCGCTCGGTCCCGTTTTCAGCATTATTTCACATGGAGTCATTTGTTGCAAGGTAATGCACTTGCTTCAATAGCACAACAGTTTTCTGAATTGTATCTAAGGTTGGAACGCAAAATGTTAATACAAATGCTACAATGTGCTCGCGTAAATAAGAAACATACTTCTCTATCACAGTTCTACTGAAATGTGCTTCTTTTTGATTAAAATGTCGCCACACACGTTAGAATAGACAATGGACAGTCTGATATCTTTTCTGTAATTTATTGAGCGATGAACCCGGCCAGTGTCCTTCATGCTTATTCAGGGTAAAACATAACATAGTTTAATGTTTCGACTAAAACCACGGACCATGTGCTGCTCTGTATCCTTTTACTGTGACAACTGACGTTTGAAACCATAGTTTTGGTTTATATATTATAAGCTCCTGTAAAACACAAACGTTGTAGGACGCTACCCGCAAGAGCGAATGCACACTTCCCACATATACTTAATTCTACACAACGGCTGCTTATTCTTAGCTGTGCTGTCCATCAGCAATGCCTGGTCAACGAATTTTCATTGTGCAAACGCCAACATGATCGCCACTATATGTTGGAAAATGTGGTGATAAAGCAGTGCAGGTTTAAAGGGAGGGCAGCAGGATCAGTCCAGGGTCATATATGCAGCACAGGGTCCAAAAGTGGGGAGTAGCATCACAGGGTACAAGAGCTGGAACAGTAGAGGGCTCAAGGGGGTAGAAAAAAAGCATAATTCTGCAGGTGGGTACCAGTGCAGGGGCTGAGGGCAGTGCTTAATATGAGCCTGTGGTTTCCGGTGCTTAGCACCAGCACTTAGGGCCATATGTATCAACATTCCCTTTTGCGATTTCTAAATAGCGATTTTTAAGGAATCGCTATTTAGAAATCGCAAAATGGTATGTATGTAGAAATTCGCTTTTTTTTGCGATTTCCTAAAATTCCTTAATTGCGATTAGCAAATTGCTAATCGCAATTAAGGAATAATTTCCCATTCATTTCTATGGGCCAGGAGGCCCATAGGAATGAAGGGGAAATTTGCAATTCGCAATTTGCTAATCGCAAATTGAAAATATTTTCAAGGGTGCAGGGGTGCCCAAAGGACACCCTGTTGCACCCCTGAAATCTGCATGGGTGCACATGTGGCGCACATACATGCCCTAAGGGCATGTATGTGTAGGGTGACCAACTGGCATTGGTGCAAATTCAGGACGGTGAGTGTAAAAATTCAGGACAAAGGGTCAAAATTCAGGACACAAATTCAGGACAGGAGGTCAAAATTCAGGACAAAATTTCAGGACAATAGGTACGTTTTACAGACACATCAGAGGTCGCGCAATAGTATATAAGTAAGTCCAGCCATTTCCAAACATATTCAACCATTTGCAAACCTATCCATCATATATCCTTCCATCTATCATTTCACTCATCCATCCCTTCATCCATCCTTTCACTCATCCATCATCCATCGACCCTTTCAACCTATCCATCTGTACACTTATCCATCCACTCTTCATCCCATCCATCCATTCACTCATCCATCCAGCCATTTACCCTTTCACCAATCCAGCCATCCTTTCACTTTCTAATACTTCCACCCATCCACTCTTTTAGTCACCCATCCATCCTCCCTTTCTCTCTCCATCAACCATTTCACTTAGCCAACCTTCCTTCCATACATTCATCCACCCACCCATCCATCCATCTACTCATCCACTCATGAATCCATCCATTGACCCTATCACTCATCCATCTATCATTTCACTCCTTAACACATCTATTCATCCTTTTGTCCATCTACCCTCCCTTTCACTCACTCATCCATCCTTACATCCACCCTTTCACTCATATGTCCATTCATTCACCCTTGCACTTATCAATCCATCAATCCATCCATCATTTCACTCATCCACCCACCCACCCATCATCCACCCAACCATCCACCCACCCACCATCCACCCACCCATCCATCCTTTCACCCACCCACCATCCACCCACCCACCTATCCACTCATCCATCCTTTCACCCACCCACCATTCACCCACCCACCCACTCATCATCCATCCATCCATCCATCCGCCCACTCCTCATCCATCCATCCATCCTTTCACCCACCCACTCTCGATCCATCCATCCTTTCACCCACCCACTCACTCATCATCCATCCATCCATCCTTCCCCTCATCATCCATCCATCCATCCTTCCACCCACCCACTCATCATCCATCCATCCATCCTTCCCCTCATCATCCATTCATCCTTTCACCCACCCCCTCATCATCCATCCATCCATCCTTCCCCTCATCATCCATCCATCCATCCTTTCACCCACCCCCTCATCATCCATCCCCTCACCATCCATCCATCCTTCCCCTCATCATCCATACATCCATCCATCCTCCCCCTCATCATCCATCCATCCATCCTTCCCCTCATCATCCATTCATCCTTTCATCCGCCCCCTCAACATCCATCCATCCATCCTTCCCCTCATCATCCATCCATCCTTTCACCCACCCCCTCACCATCCATCCATCCTTCCCCTCATCATCCATCCATCCTTTCACCCACCCCCTCATCATCCATCCTTTCACACACCCCCTCATCATCCATCCATCCTTCCTCCTCATCATCCATCAATCTATCTATCCATCCTTCCCCTCATCATCCATCCATCCTTTCACCCACCCCCTCATCATCCATCCTTTCACCCACCCCCTCATCATCCATCCTTTCACCCACCCCCTCATCTTCCATCCATCCATCCTTCCCCCTCATCATCCATCAATCCATCCATCCTTCCCCGCATCATCCATCCATCCTTTCACCCACCCCTCCATCCATCCTTCCCCTAATTATCCATTCATCCATCCATCCTCCCCCTCATCATCCATCCATCCATCCTTCCCCTCGTCATCCATCCATCCTTCCCCTAATAATCCATCCATCCTTCCCCTCATCATCCATCAATCCATCCTTCCACCCACCCACTCATCATCCATCCATCCATGCTTCCCCTCATCATCTATCCATCCATTCATCCTTTCACCCACCCCCTCATCATCCATCCCCTCACCATCCCTCCATCCTTCCCCTCATCATCCATTCATCCTTTCACCCACCCCCTCATCATCCATCCATCCATCCTTCCCCTCATCATCCATCCATCCTTTCACCCACCCCCTCATCATCCATCCATCCTTCCCCCTCATCATCCATCCATCCTCCCCCTCATCATCCATCAACCCATCCATCCTTTCCCTCATCATCCATCAATCCATCCATCCTTCCCCTCATCATCCATCCATCCTTTCACCCACCCCTCCATCCATCCTTCCCCTAATTATCCATCCATCCATCCATCCTCCCCCTCATCACCCATCCATCCACCCATCCTTCCCCTCCATCCATCTCCTCATCATCCATCCTTCCCCTCATCCATCCTTCCCCTCATCCATCCTTCCTTTCATCCATCATCCATCCTTCCCCTCATCAATCTATCCTTCCCCTCATCCATCCTTCCTTTCATCCATCATCCATCCTTCCCCTCATCCATCCATCCTTCCCATCCATTTATCTTTCCCCTCATCCACCTATCCTTCCCCTCCATCCATCCATCCTTCCCCTCATCCATTCATCCTTCCCCTCATCCATCCTTCCCCTCATCCACCCTTCCCCTCATCCACCCATCCTTCCCTCCATCCATCCATCCTTCCCCTCATCCATCCATCCTTCCCCTCATCCATCTTTCCCCTCATCCATCATCCAGCTACCCTTCCACCCATACATCCTGCTATTTACATTTTCTCTCATCCATCCTTCCCCTCACTCATCAAGCCATACATCCTCTCTCATTATCCATTTATTCACTCTTTCATTCATCCATTTACCCTTTCACTAATTCATCCAGCCATTCACCCGTCCCTTCACGTACTTACTCGCCCACCTTTCCATATTAATTTTGAGCTGAGCCCTTTTCAGAAGAGGCCCATCAAGAACTTCACCCTCGCTGCAGGAGCCATTCCAGGACTGGGACAGAAGCCACCCCCAGGGCGGAGACAGGAGCCATCACAGGCGGGGGGGGGGTGGCAGGAACCACCACAGGGGGGGACAGGAGCCATCACAGGTTGGGGGAGGGGGACAGGAGTCATCACAGGAGGGGGAACAGGATCCACCAGGGTGGGCACAGGGGTGGGCATGCAGTATTCTAGTATCATCTTGGGCTCCTCGCCCCCTCCTGCACAAGACAACGAAGACAGGCTCTCTTTCCAAAATGTCATCCCCCACTGTGATGTACAGTACTTACAGGAGATACTCTAAGAGAACCGATTGAGTGTGGGTGTGATTGTGCCTTTTCTTTATTTTATTACATTATAGACTGCATGTTTGAAGAATCGAGGTTTGCTTACAATTTAGTGACAGTAATTATGCTCGGTGAAGAGAAGCACGTGCTGCCTCGGTGTAATCTGGCCGAGTCTAGGATGTTTCGGGCCCGGGGTAGAAATGGAATGTGTGAGGCCCCTCTAAACTGCAGAGACGTGACCATTCAGGGCTGTTTGCATCTGAATAGATGCCCCTGCCCCTGGAGCTGCAGCCCCCCCCCCCTCTCAGTCACCTTCGAGCACCTCTTAACAGCTCATCAAGGGCTGGAGGTGTGAGAGCTGCCCCCCACCCCCTGCGCCTCTCCAATGCTGATGGGTATCTGAGCTCTGGAAACAGCATCCGAGTCAAGAAGGGAGGTGGGTGCAAGCTGTGCCGGCTTAAGGGTGAGGCGACCGGTGCCATGTTAAAATGACGGACAAATGGCGTCCGTTAAAGAATCCTTCACGGACAACGGACAGACGGCCGAAATTACGGACTGTCCGTGAAATTTACGGACGGTTGGTCACCCTATGTATGTGCGTCACATGGCACTTTGAAAAATGTAAAAATATGCATTTTGAAAGGAAATCGCAACTTACCACCAACTAGAAGTTGGTGGTAATTTGCGAATCCTTAAGACCAATTTGCGATTTTTTTTGGCTTCTTACATTGCATGTAAGGAATCGCAAATTTTGCGATTCCTTATTTTTCAAGCAGATTTCCTTGATACATACCATTAGACCAAATTGCATTCGCAAACGCCGAAATTCTGAGAATTTCGGCGTTTGCGAAGTCAATTTGGCTTGATACATATGGCCCTTAATCATCAACATCGGCACTCTTCATGAGCACCAGTTAAGGGCTCAAACATTTATGGTAGACATGGGGAGATTAAGTTATTTGCCCAGCATCACAGGACCACTTTCCTGGTTAGTAGCTGATTCTGTTTTAGGCGGCACTAACAGGAGAAATGGGCTGGTGCAAGCTGCTGCTTGATGAGAGCTTCATCACTTATTTTTATACAAATTAACCAATGGCTGAGAGCAACACAGCAATGACAGTCGCCCAGTACCAGTGCTTGAGCTAGTGGCTGCAGATGTGGCCCAATTGCACTCTTTTTTGGGGCATGGAGACTTATTTTTAATCATCAGACTTTCACCCAGAAGAAGAAGAAAAGCAGCATAAGAGAGAAAGTAGGAAGTAAAATACTGAAAATCTTTGAAAAAGGGAGCATATAGGGAAAATAAAGAACCTGCAAGAGAGAGATAAAAGGTCTGGAAGTGTGCAGTGTTGTATGAAGGAGGCATCTGGTGAAATTAAGGGTAGGCAGCCTTGGTATTTGGCAACATCAGTATTCAGCAGTGACAGAGGTAGGCTTCGTAGAAAACACGTGTACACCTGCACCAGGGGCGCAACTAGATCCTAATTTCGGGGGGGCTAACATGGCAAATGAAGTGGCGTGGCTAATGTTAATCAATGGGGCGGAGCTAAAATGGCAGATAATCAGGATCGGTTAATGCTCAGGTCAAGCTGAGAAAAAATTTGGTGATTTTTGTTAATTTGATGCATTTATATGCTATTGTCTTATGAAAAAGGAACAGAATGTACTGAATTAAAAGGCCAATTTAATATATTTTACTGCAAAGCACTTTAGGAACACAATATAACCAATTTTCACAATGCCATTTCAAGGCGACGACCCTTTTTCGCCAGTTCATTAACAATTGCTTCTATAGGAGGACAATGTGCTCGTGAAATCCATGGACAGGTGTGTGGGAATGCCCTAGCTCCACCCATGGAACGACTTCCCAACGCAAGGTAACTCAAGGCAGCTCAATGCTCTACCTCTCATTACTCTGGAGTTTCTAAACCACGCAAAACCACACAAAGTGGCCTTTGTGTGGGTTAGGTAAATCCCAATTAAATGGGTAAAATTATGGCAGCGTAAAAGAGAATCAGAATGGATGGATACATGGGTGAAAGTATAGTAAATGTAAATGTGAGAGGATGGATGCGTTGGTGAAGGGATGGTAGAGTAAATAAATATCTCAGATGATGGCTAAAAGGATGGGTGTAAGGTTGGCAGAGTAAATTGAAATCAGAAAGGATGGATGGTTGGATTGATGGATGAAAGGATAGCAGCTTCAGCATTGCACAAATGTATGACATTACAACACATGCCATCACAATGCATGCCTTTACAACGCAGTTGTAACAACTCAAGTGCTGTTACAACACGTTACCATTGAAATGCAAACTTTTACCACGCATATGCCTTTACAACCAAGGCATATGCGTGGTAAAAGTTTCGTTTTAAAATAAAACTATTTTACAGTTAAGTATAAACGCTATATATATATTACCTACTGGCGGTCGCCAGTAGGTATATATAGTTAGGATTTTTTCTCTATGGGATTTTTGAAAATTCTATGTCTAATAACTTTGGCGTTTGTGGACGGAATTGGCTGAAATTTTCAGGAAAATGGCACATTTTGTTTCTGAGCAGCCCTTGAAAATTTGGGGGGGGCTAGTCAAGGGGGGGCCGAGAAAAAAGGGGGGTCCCAAAACGTGTTTTTAACATTGAGTTTTCCATAGGGCGGTTGGCCTCACTTTTAGCCCGAACGGCTGAATGGATTTGCACGAAACTTGGCAAAATTGTAGGGACTGGTAGCCCGATGTGCCTTTGCTAGGTCTCAATATATGTGCTTCAGTGGATTTTGAGAAATTAACGTTCAAAAAAAGATATATATCTGTAACAGCGGACCGGGCAGCGCTCCGGTTCGCGGACTTTACGCGGTACGGAGCTTTGTGAAGCGAAGCTGATTGGTTCTCCGGCGTCTGTGAACATTCCAAACAGTCCGTAGCGGCCGCCATCTTGTCTCTCGGTAGGATCGAGAGACAAGAGGAGGCCAAAGCGAAGGGGCAAATGACCATAAGGGGGCATAGTAGATCCTCGCTGACCCCCTAGGTTTGATGTGGAGGTTTTAAAAGGGCCCCGCGGGGCAAAAAAAAAATAATAATAATAATCGAACGGCTGAATGGATTTGCACGAAACTTGGTAAAATATATGGGACTGGTAGCCCGATGTGCCTTTGCTAGGTCTCAATATATGTGCTCCAGTGGATTTTGAGAAATTAACGTTCAAAAAAAGATATATATCTGTAACAGCGCTCCGCTTCGCGTAACGGAGGTTTGCGAAGCTGATTGGTTCTCCGGCGTCTGTAAACATTGCAAACAGTCCGTAGCGGCCGCCATCTTGTCTCTCGGTAGGATCGAGAGACAAGAGGAGGCCAAAGCGAAGGGGCAAATGACCATAAGGGGGCATAGTAGATCCTCCTTGACCTCTTAGGTTTGATGTGGAGGTTTTAAAAGGGCCCCGCGGGGCAAAAAAAAAAAATAATAATAATAATCGAACGGCTGAATGGATTTGCACGAAACTTGGCAAAATTGTAGGGACTGGTAGCTCGATGTGCCTTTGCTAGGTCTCAATATATGTGCTTCAGTGGATTTTGAGAAATTAACGTTCAAAAACAAGATATATATCTGTAACAGCGCTCCGCTTCGCGGAGATAAAATTATCTCTGTATTACCTAGCTGTTGCTAGCACCAGTTAGCGACGGCTAGTAGGAGATAGCGACCATCTTGGGCCCCACTTTGCATGTGAGTGATATTTATCACTAATGACATGCAAAGTGGGCATGCCAAGATGTTAGCGACTGGAAACAGTCGCTAACATCGCTATCTCCTATTACCAACTTTTGGAAATATTCGCGATAAGCGCGAATATCTCCAAAAGCTACCACCTGCCCTGAGCAGTTCTTAGCCATGTTATCCAATGGGAGGTGGATAACATGGCTAAGAGCATTAGCTCGGTAATGCATGAATATCGCTGAGTTTTCAGCGATATTAATGCATTGCGGTCGTTTTTTATCGTATTTGCGATAAACCTTGATAATAGCAAGGTTTATCTGCGATAATTTCTGAAGATGCTTAGCGGTAAAAAATTCGTTGCTAAGCATCGTTAGGGATAAATATCGCTTAACTTTGGTAATATGCCCCAACGTCTGTTAACGTTCGATTCGAAGGAAATCAGGAAGTGTTGAAAAACATTGTCTGCGCCATCTTGCCTTTTTTCAAATGCCACACTTTTGTCGTGCACGGCAGTCATTTTAGATGCCTTGACCAGACCCACTCTTTGCACGCTGTCGATCCTTAGCATGGCTCCCCACCCTCGCAAGCATCTCCCCCAGGCAGTGGTCACCCCCGCTCTCTGTCTTATGCATGGGTAATAAACCACCCCCCATCTGCGCTGCTCTTCACTGAGAATCACACCCTGTGCCCGCCCGACACCTCCCTTTCGCCCTATTCACTACCGCACCCTCTGACACTCCTTTTCCTCTGTGTCCGATTGTCCAGGCCGGTCCTAGGGTATCAGCTAGCCCTGCAGATGTAGTTTATGGCCCCAGCTGTAAAGAATCACCCCTCTTCAAAGGAGTTATAGTAGATCAAGGCCCACACTCGATGAGATCCGTCACAGCAGACGCGTTCCTATTATCTGAAAACCATCCTGTATTGTGATTGGGGAGGGGACCGAGCCTGAAGCGGAAGATTCCAGGGATGACTCTTTGTACATCAAAGTTTTTACAATTATGTGTCACATTAAAAATATATAGCACTCCAACAAAGTAGTAAGATTATAAAACTTTAATAACTTATAAATATATACAAGAAAACAAAAACAGTAATAACATATAAACATTTTTAGGGAAAAACAACGAAGTAGCGGTCGGCTGTGCGAATAGTCCCAACGCAGCACAACGTCCAGATTTCACTGATTTCGGCATCCGGCGTGGGGCGTCGCGGGGGGGTGGGTCATCAGTAGCAAACTGTTGTGCGAATAGTTCCAAGGCAGCAGAACGATGGCACCAAGGTGATGTCCAGTAAGTTGCCGCACTGGTTTTGGTATCCTACAATGCTGCTCCGAATAACGGCGTGGGGCGCCCCGGGGGAGGCGGCGTGAACGGGCCTCTCCAGGTGGAGTCTCGTCTGTTGTAGTGGGGCGCCCCTTTACCGTTTCAGTTGCCATTCCGTCCGCTTTTGGTCCACTGTGTCAAAAGCCGCAATTCAGCTGAGTTGCGCCCACTCTTGCGGTGCAGCGATAGGCGGCTGTCACAGGACTCTCAAAATGGCGGCAGGCTGTTTCCTTTTTGGGCCTGGTCCACTGAAATGGCCCTGGGACACCTTGGAAATCGGACGCTTGTCTGCTAGGTCTTGGACCCCATTCTCGAAAGCGTCCCCTCCGCCTTGAGGATTCATCAAAAGTTTTGGGGGCCCCCGACTCCTGCAGGCTTCTGGTGGGGAGCGGCTGCCATGATTGCTCGCGGAATGACTACGACGGAACCACGAGATGGTGGTGCTTTCATGGTGACGCCAGCTTCAGTCTGAAACATCCAGAAACAAGGTGGGGCTTTCATCGTTTGGGGAAAAAAAAAGTTTTCATCCAATGAAAAGTGTTGTTTTTAGGTCATATGATCAAGCCTTCCATCATTAGGAAACCAAAAGTAAAATGAACCAATGAAAAGTTTTATAAACAAGTCACATGACCTGTTATGCGGCATAGGGTATAAAATGCGGAGAAAATACGTTGGCACGTGAGGCGGCGTCAGTAGCGGACCGATGTGCGAATAGGCCGAAGGCAACACAACGCGCCAAGATCCGGATGGCACCGAGGTGGTGTCCAGCAAGTTGCAGCACTGGTGTGGCCATCCTACAATGCTGAAAGTCGGCGTGGGGCGCCCTGTTGGCCTGTGAGTTCGCGTCAGTAGCGGACCGTTGTGCGAATAGGCCGAAGGCAGCACAACGCGCCAAGATCCGGATGGCACCGAGGTGGTGTCTAGCAAGTTGTCGCACTGGTGTGGCCATCCTACAATGTTGAAAGTCGGCGTGGGGCGCCCCGTTGGCCTGTGAGATGGCGTCAGTAGCGGACCGATGTGCGAATGGGGCCAAAGGCAGCGCAACAATGTTTTCTGAATAGAAGACACCACAACGCGCTGAGATGCCAAGATCCGGATGGCACCGAGGTGGTGTCTAGCAAGTTGTGGCACTGGTGTGGCCATCCTACAATGGTAAAAGTCGGCATGGGGCGCCCTGTTGGCCTGTGAGATGGTGTCAGTAGCGGACCGATGTGCGAATGGGGCCAAAGGCAGCGCAACAATATTTTCTGTATGAAAGATACCACTAGGCGTTGAGATGCGAAGATCCGGATGGCACCGAGGTGATGTCTAGCAAGTTGCTGTACTGGTGTGGTCATCCTACAATGCTGAAACTCGGCGTGGGGCGCCCCATTAGCCTGTGAGATGGCGTCAGTAGCGGACCGATGTGTGAATAGGCCGGAACCAGCACAAGGCGCCAAGATCCGGATGGCACCGTGGTGGTTTCATAGTTGAGAGGCACTTCATCTGCAGTGGGGCGCCGAGATCCGGATGGCACCGAGGTGATGTCTAGCAAGTTGCTGTACTGGTGTGGCCATCCTACAATGCTGAAAGTCGGCGTGGGGCGCCCCATTAGCCTGTGAGATGGCGTCAGTAGCGGACCGATGTGCGAATGGGGCCAAAGGCAGCGCAACAATATTTTCTGAATAGAAGACACCACAAGGCGCTGAGATTCGGTTGGCACCGAGGTGATGTCTAGCAAGTTGCCGCACTGGTGTGGCCATCCTACAATGCTGCTCCGAATAACGGCGTGGGGTGCCCGAAGGGGGGGGGGGGAGGCGGCGTGAACGGGCCTTCCTAGGTGGAGGCTCGTCTGCTGTAGTGGGGCGCCCCTTTACCGTTTCAGTTGCCATTCAGCTGAGTTTCGGCTGCTCTTGATGCTACAGCGACAGGCGGCTGCAACAGGACTCTCAAAATGGCGGCTTGTTCTTTGGATTTGGGCCTGGTCTACTAAAATGGCCCTGGGACACTTTAGAACTCGGACGTGGAGTTCTGGACTTTTTGGTTCCGTCCAGAGGTGTCAGGGACAACACCCGAAGACCCCGGAGTTCAACCTGTCTTGGTGCACAAACAAACAGAAACACGGGCTTCTCGATGGTGGCGTCAAAGACCAAAGGTTTATTACTGCAGGGACACAGAAGTCACAGAAACTGCACACGGGCAGTGTCTAGGAGCCTGTTCGATTTGTACAAAGAGGGTTGTTCCTTATATACTAAATATTCTGCTCGGGGCAAATTCTTTACATGTTACCACAGTTCTAAACATTCGTGTCTTAAACAATAAATATTTGGCGTTGCACAGGAATCGTCAACAGTATCTAATGTCAAAACATTACGAATGAAGGGTTCCCACTAGTCCATCATAATCCCATGTCAATTCTTCATTCAAGACCCGGACCGCCTCATCGTAAATTTCGTTACCTCCCCCTAATAAAGGCCCAGAAGGAAAGGAGCAGAGCCAGGTGTAGAAGATAGAAAGACAGGATAAGAAATGTTTGTGGGTCGTAAATGGGCACGGTTACCAGCTTCAGCCGCCTAATCATGATCAGGCCAACGAACACAAGAACCAGTATAGCAGGACTGGCCTCAGGCTGGGGAGGCCGCTCTTGCCGAGTCATGCTGCCACAGCGTTGCTGGCCTAAGGTGCACGTGTCACTAGCAAGGTGAATCGCCGGTTAAAGCCTACGTGTCCTTAAATGAAAAAGAGGTCATTGCGTGTCCATTGACTATGTGAGGGCAAGGAATACAAAATGGCTTCCGTGTTCTAAGATGGATGCCATGGGTAAATCACAATTGTGTTGGTAACAGGAGTGCTCTTGCTCGTAGCATAGCGAAAACACCAGGATATACTAAATGGATCATTTGCGGTCCACTGATACCAAAATTATGTATTTACGACAATGTTACAAACACGAGTAAAATCGTCACGGAACCTCAGACCCTCCTTTTGCCCTTACATAGGCAATTACTCAGTCTATATCAGAGTCAGAGTCTAATTCTATGCTCATTAGGTCAGTGACATGTTGTTGTATCATCATCCTGTCTCGTGCCTTTTCTCCTAATGCAGGTGATTTTCTGAAACAGGTTGCAGCACAGAGACTACACAGAGCGGGACCACATTGGATAATAAGACAGCACGAGAACAGAAATACTAGGATGACACCAATGACCATCAGAACCTTCCATCCCCACGCTGATACCAGAGTCCAAAACCACTCCATGAAGGACCAGTTTCCCTTATCTACGTGTATAGAGTCGGAAATCTTGTGTAGCTTAGAGATTGCTTCATAGACTGTTGGAGCATTATTTGGAATAAAGACACAGCAGCTCGATTGGATCATTCTGCATACCCCACCTCGATCTGCAAGTATTACGTCTAGAACCATACGGTTCTGCAACGTCATGAGACGGTCCGCCTGAAGCTCAGCTGTTAAGTTACTAAGGGCACCAGCAGTTTCTGTAATAGTAGATTCAACTACCCGTGTTAGTTGACGTAGATTTCTACTATTGGCCATAGGCCCCCAAAACGGAAGGAAACCTTTGAAAAAGTCTCCAGCTTCTTGACCAGCGGTATCTTCCTTGCTGAAGACACCTCGTGCTACTCTGGTCTTGTGATAATCTGAAGAAGCAGTGTATGTCGGAGGTAACAATCGAGCAATATAACATGAACCTGAGAAGTCAGCAGGCAGCCATGTATAAGCTCTGTCCTGACAGATGAAGTAGGTACCCCTAGCAGTCAGAAAGGCAGGGGAGGAGTTAGACGGAAATACGTAAGTCTCAACGCACTCACTCCTCCCTAGCTGAGCTCTCGGATTTCTCCCATTTCCTTGCAAACAGACCTGACCTCGGTGAGGCACGACCCAAACTGAAGTGGAGCTTTTACGCTTGCTTTCTCCCAAACTAAGGCGATACTCTGTAGAGTTCCAACTCAAATACACCCGTAATTCATCTCTGGGGTAAGATGGAGTATTATTGACGTCTTTAATCATGTCAATAATTCCCTGGACTAAAGCTTTGTTGGCTGAGTTGTATTTAGTGGACCGTGGTGGACGCGCAGGATAGGTCTCAAGAGCATATGAAAAAATGGTCTGAAAGGCCTGAAATGATCCATTGTAGCTAAAAGGCAAGACTAAATAGGGAATGCCTTTATCCATAGTGTGAGGTATCAAGCCACACACCCAGCAGTCTGTAGTATTAACTACCAGTTGGTGTTGATGCAAGAGCTGTACAAATGTATTGTTAATAAATTCTGAGCGTCGAGCTTGTTCGTGTTCAGGAAATGAGTGAAAAGAATGCATAGAAGAAACCGTAGAAGTAGTAGGATCAAGGGGAGGTACTGTAGTTACTGGCATAAAAATCAAATGTACACCAAAGATGATTCCACCCACCAACGTTATCAAAACAATTAAAAATGTAACTGCACATTGCATTAGAAAGCATTTGCTGTGAAGTATTCTGTACAGTCTATTTCTGCGAACATAAATTACATTTTCTCGTTGCAGCTCAGGAAGCTCCATCTTCTACGACCGTTCGCGACCACTGATGATGTGTACGTAGATGAAAATGCCTCTATCAGCCCTGGGAGTTCCCAGAACTAACAGAAAGATCGACCTTGTGTCTGACCCCCGCAGATTCAACTAGGCACACAGCCACGACCCTACGGCTACCCAGACGGCAAGGCAATTTTAAAACAAAAAGAAACAATACAGAGTATTTAGCAAACTTCCTGGCTGGAGGCAATGTATAGCAAATTCAAATCTGAAAATAGGCAGTTTCCTGCTTTATTTGTCCATATTGCGAGAACGTAAGTTGTATCTCAGTTTTGCAGGAGCTGTCTGATCTGGAAACAATATATTTTCAGCTGACGTTGCAATGTTCACGTTCGCAGATGGCAAATGTCCTTTTGGTGCAGATGGCAAGTGTTCAGGGTTCAAAAGAGCCGTTTCAGGAGGAGAGTCAGAATTCGGTGAATCCGTGATTAGTTCTGCATCGCTGAAAGGTATGAACCTGGGGACTTGTTCCGTTTCAGAGGCACCGATTCCTTTCTTTACCCAGTTGTCGTAAGGAAGTGGCAGAGGCACACGTTTAGCGTGTGTTGTATGGATCCAATTTCTTCTTCCGGCCACACGAATAGCAGTTCTCGTTGCTAGCAGGACTTGGAACGGGCCAATAAATCTGGGCTGAAGATTTTTCGTTCTTGCAAAATTTCGGATGACCACCTGATCACCCGGTTTCAGCTGATGGCCTGGACTCTCTGATGGTTTTGGCAATGCGTCGAAAACCTGTTGGTGAATAAGACTCAATTTAGCAGTCAAGTCGAAAAGGTAATCAATTAACATTGGGTATTCCAGCTGCTTAAATTCTTTCGGTCTAGGTACCCCCCAAACATTTGCAGGACGACCGAAAACTATTTCGTAGGGACTAAGCCCTACTCTAGAATGTACAGTTGCTCTTGTTGATAGCAAAGCCAAAGGCAATGCGTCTGGCCAGGGCAAACCCGTGGATGCTTGTATCTTAGCGAGTTTCAGTTTAAGGGTGCCATTGTAACCCTCGACTAAACCCGCGGACTGGGGATGATTTGCACTATGAAACTTCTGTCTAATCCCTAGGCCGGCACACACACTCTGCATAACTTTCCCTACGAACTCACTTCCGTTATCTGACCATACAATCCGTGGCATTCCGTATCGGGGGAAGTATTCTTTAAGAAGAATTTTGGCAGTGGATAAGGCAGTATTGTCCTTTAGTGGGTATGCTTCGATCCATCTGGAAAAAGCACAAACTACCACTAGGACGTATTTCAGGTTATTACAACGGTCCATGTGAATGAAGTCTAGTTGGATCACTTCAAAAGGGCAGGAAGGAGGAGCGAAGTGACCTGCAGGTGTGGGGATTCCCTTGCCAGGATTATGCATCAAGCATACCATACAATTTCTCACCACTCTCTCTGCACACTTACTAATCCCGTCATTCTTCCAGACCGGAGCCAACATCTTACAAATCCCTTTTGAACTGATGTGCGCTGATCCATGCGCCATCGTTACTACTGCAAGCACATACGCATCAGGCAACATCCAACGCTGTTGTTCCGACAAGTCAATCCAACACCCACTCGAGTCCAATTTACCCGTGCTCTCTCTCCATGCACGTTTTTCCTCCTTAGTCGCCTCTTTCTGAATTTCTTTCACGCTTTCCACTGTGTCTTCACACATTCCAGACTCAGAAATCCATCTTGTAGACGTTGCAACATACATTCTACTCATCATATTTCTAGCTGTCTGTTTTGCAGTCTCATCAGCAAAAGCATTCCCACGACCAACATCATCTGTGATTGTTTTATGAGCACTGCATTTCACAATCGCAACTTCAGTCGGCAAGGTTAGAGATTCCAACAAGTCATTAACTAGCTGGCCCTGTTGAAGCTTAGTCCCATGGGACGTAATGAAACCTCTCTCTTTCCACAAACGGCCAAAACTATGGGCCACGCCGAACGCGTACTGACTATCTGTGAACACGTTCACTCTCTTTCCCTTAGCTAAAACGCACGCTCTTGTTAGCGCGATCAATTCTGCAGCCTGGGCAGAATTCTGACTCACTCTTGCAGTCTCCACAATCGTACTCAAGGTCGTTACTGCATAAGCAGCAGTCACATCACCATTCTCCAATTTGAAGCAAGACCCATCAACATACAGCGTGCCATCTGGTTCTGACAACGGAGTGTCTTTTAGGTCGATTCGTCCTTTTGTTTCTTCCTCAGTTCTGAAACAACAGTCGTGTGGTTCGGAATCACTCGACTCTTGGCTAGTCGGCAACAATGTTGCTGGATTCAATACATTGCATCTTTTGATCTGAATATGACTAGCTAATAGTGTCAGTTCATAGCCTGATAATCTAGCACTGGTAAGGTGTTGCGTCTTGGTTCGGTTCATGAGTGTATCCACAGCATGAGGAACCATAACTACTAGCATGTTGTTCATTACTAAACCAGCAGATTGTCGAATGGAAGCTGCAGCTGCGGCTGTAGCTCTCAAGCAACTAGGCAATGCTCTAGCTACTGGATCTAATGTTGATGAAAAATACGCACAAGGGCGTTGTTTATCACCAAATTTCTGCGTTAAAACACTCAATGCACAACCTTCTCTCTCGTGGACATAGAGCGTGAATGGCTTACTGTAGTCGGGTGTACCCAATACAGGTGCTGAACACAGTGCATTTCGTAACTCAGAAAAACTCTGCTGACATTCTGCAGACCATGGTACCGGACTCGGAACATTTTTCCCAGTCAAAGCTACCAATGGTTTTGCTAAAAGAGAAAAATTTGGGATCCATTGCCTACAATATGAGGTAATACCTAAAAAGGCACGTACTTCTCTCTGCGTGCTAGGAACATTCATCTGTGTAATTGCTTTTATTCTCTCTGGGGTCAACTTCCTTCCCTCCTTTGACAAGAGATGACCTAGGTAGGTCACTTCTTGGCAGCAGTATTGCATTTTTGAAGGTGACACCTTGTGATTCAAATCTGATAAGTGATGCAATAAAGAAATCGTAGCTGTTTTGCAAGTTTCCTTGTCATCGGCAGCCACTAGAAGATCATCAACATACTGTACTAAAGCAGAACCACTAGGAAGTACGAAGGAATCTAACTGACTTTTTAATGTTTGACTGTAAATGGATGGGCTTTCACAATAACCTTGTGGAGCGCGTTTAAATCTAAAACTTCGTCCTCCTAGAGAAAAACCGAAAATATCTCTGCTTTCCTCGGCTATCGGAATGCTGAAAAAGGCATTTTTCAAGTCGACAACCGGAAACCATGCTGCTGTAGCGGGAATCAACGTTAACAATGCAGTAATGTCTGGTACCACAGGAAACTGTGGGATCACAATTTTATTAACCTCTCTAAGATCAATTACGAACCTATATACTGGAGGCTTTGTAGGGTCAGTTCGTTTCAAAATAGGCAGTACAGGACTATTACAGACATTACCTCTAGTCTCTTCTACAACATCTTTCTTGATCAGGTCTTGTACTATTAGTAGGAGCGCACGCTCACCTTCACTAGAGATTCTGTATTGTGGAATTCGTGGAAGTTTGACATTTGCTTTCAAAGTTACTACATAGGGTGGAATTTCCAAGAGACCTACATCATTAGGACCAGTCGCCCAAAGAGTATCAGGGAGTGAACGCAGCTCTGGTGGGAGTGCATCCATCGATAAGTACATCGGGGAGATGATTCTTTTACCCAACGTAAGCTGTACTCCTGCTGGAGAACAGTACAGTGTCGCGTACAGGCGTTTTAACAAGTCTAAACCAAGCAGATTTTCGTTACAACCTGTCGTCAAAATCAGGGGTGCTTTCAAATGACGGGGTCCAACAGAAATAGACAAAGGACCAGAAACAGGGTTGTGAACAGGGGCGCCCGAAAAACCTACTGAAACGTTTGTTGAGCCAGACAAAGGTGCGCCAGGGAGTTTCGCATGTATGATAGAACTTTTTGCTGCACCAGTATCCAACAGAAACGGTTCGACTATACCTGATGTTGCTACTGCGACATAAGGTCCACTCTGATCTACTGGTACTGATACTACTCCCTCTCTTTGTCCATGGCTGTCCTAGTATTCACTTTGCTGAATTTCCTCACTAGTTTCATAATAGTCTTCGACATGATACTGTGGAGACCTATTCTGTTGGGCAGATTGTCCATTTCGCTGATCGAAATAATTAGAGGGGCGATCACTCGTCTGCGGAGGCATAGCACCTCGACCTCGACCTCTAGAGTTTTGCATAGAACTACCACGACCTCTCTGAGCTGCCGCATCATTATTTTGCGCCCGAACTGGACACTCACTTTTGTAATGACCTTCCTTTTTGCAATAAGCACATTGATTCCATTGATATTGTGGCCTTTGAAAATTATAATCCGTTCTTTGATATGACCCTTGCTGCATATTAGTTTGATTCGTGCGAGGCGGATAAGCTTGCTGTAAAAGTACTTTAGTTTTTAAATCTTTCGTCTTTTTATCTGATTTCTCCTTCTCTTCTCTATCCCTATTTTCGTAGTATTGAGCAGTCGCAAGTATTTGCGCAGTCGTAGAGACAGCCCACGCACTTTCAGAATTCTTCAATTTACTACTAAGTTCTGGCAACAGATTGTGCACAAATTTATCGACAAATAATCTCTGGCCCCCTTCTGTGCTCATATCCTGACCACTATGATCTACGAAAGTCTCTTCGAATCTTGTGAAAAAGTCGGAGACGCTTTCGTCTTTCTTTTGTTTGCATGCGGACAATTTATCCCAGTTAACGCGTAATGCAGGCATTAAGGTTTTCATTAAATCGATTATTCTACCAGGCAAATTAGCAATTAGGGGTTCTGGTTTGGAACCACCTATTTGTTGACCATCCGCTGCAATTATAGCTGCCCAGTCACCACCTAGGGCAACTGGATGATTCTCTTTACGAATTTTAGCCCAAATTGGTTGCGGTACTACATTACCAAATAGCAGATCTATGTCAGCAAGATTCAATACACAAGCGTCAACTGTTTGAGCCAACTCTTTGTAGTACCCTGCAGGATTTTTACGTGGATCTGGCAAGGCCTGTTTCACTGCTAACACTTCAGCTCGCTTCCATGGAATATGTATCCATACTCTCTGGAATTGTGCCGGAGCGGCTGCAATACCAAGGTTTACATTAGCTTGCACAGCTTCACGCCAAATTGGTGGAACCTCTCTCATTGGATATTGACGATTTCGTTTCGTACTACGTTTCTCTAACTCTCTCGGTGAAAGAAGGGATGAGTCGGATCTATAACTTAAAACCAGTTCCATCGCTTCTTTTATATTCTGTCCAACTATCATACCTGTAGCAAACTCTTTCTGAACATTAATTAATTCTCCTAGATTTGATTCAGGGTCATCCTCTTCCAATTCCTCACGTAGAAGGAAACACATTTCATCGAACACATATCGTTGTGTCGGTTCGTTCCATTGCATAAATGTATCTAATACATTTTGTACATTATATCTTCCAACTTTCGAAACCCATCTAAGAGCAGTGGAATCTAGTATTCCTCTTTCTTCAGTACTGGGAAGCTGACTACGCCTCTGCACAGAGTCAGGGGTAGGAGTCTTAATCAGAGTTTTATAGAAGGGAGATAGAATATTAGAGACAGAATCAGTGATTCTTCGTCGAACAGAAAGCGGAGTCATAATATTAGCAGAGGCAGTGAATAGAGTAGCAGTTGGAACAGATAGATTAGGAACAGTAGGAGTAGCAGGCAAGATAGCTTGTGAACTAGCAGGTGTGAGCGACACAGGCATAGGTAAAGAAGTCGGCAACCCTAGAAGAGGGGTTGTCGAAGGAACATTAATATTGACCACAGGAGGTACAGGAACTTGATTCAGGGGAGCGAGAACAGGGACACCAGGTTGTCCAGCAACCGGTAATTGAACATTCGGTATAGGCGGAGCCGTAGCACCCTGTGCATACGGTGGGGGTGATCGTAACAAGTAAGACAACAGGGGATCCTTTTCAGGGTCCTCTACTATCTTAGTCGTACTCGTTGGCAAAGCAGGATAGCACTTGTCTATCGCTAAATTACGCTCTCTATGGGCCACCTCCATCGCTTTTTCAGACTCGTTGAGTTGCAGCTGCCTAGCAGACTGTTCTAAAGTCAACTCTTGCTCTTTCTGTTCTTTCTTCAACTTTTTAATTTCTCTCTGTTTAGATTCTTTTCGCCAATAACGGAAAGAATCAAACATTGCCGGCCGGGCTTTCTTCTTAAATAACCTTTTTTCTAGATTATCGAGAACTTCAGGTTCAAAACTACCATGTAGTGGCCAACTAAGGACACCATCTTTCTCTGTGAAGCGGATCCATACCTCGTTATAAGAGATAGGGCCCACACCAAATTTGCAATATAGATCATAAAGGGGAGTTCCAATCGGAGGAACCAAACACGAGTCCTCCAACCGGGAATCACTGTTGCAACTAAAACAAGACAACATACAATTTTTCCGACTTACCATTTTATAATCCGGAACACAAGACAAACAAGACACAAACAGAAAAGATGCGCACTCGAACCACGAACTTAGGCCTACCAGAACTGACAAATGTATCGATACCTGAACTGAACAGAATGATTATCGTAACCAGAATAACCAGTGATAATCTTACAGAACTGAACTGAACTGAGAACTAAAAGGATTATCCAAACAGGAGCAACCCTCACAAAATAACCAACTAGCAACCACTAAATACTTAACTGAGGCACTGAAGACGTCACCAAGGAGAAACCCGTCACGTTTCGCCGTACTGAGGACTGCACCTCGGGTCCAAGACAGGGCGACGGTCAAGGCAACGGAGCACTGCAGCCGTCTGAACGGGAACCCTCGTGGAAGAGGACGTCGGGGCCACTTTTGCGATATGCCGGGATCGATGAAGTGGGGCGCCTCCCTCTGAAATCTTCACACGAAGCTCCTCGAATTCTTCAGGCTTTTGGACCGGTACCGAATGACGTCGCCCCACGTTGGGCACCAATTGGAGTTCTGGACTTTTTGGTTCCGTCCAGAGGTGTCAGGGACAACACCCGAAGACCCCGGAGTTCAACCTGTCTTGGTGCACAAACAAACAGAAACACGGGCTTCTCGATGGTGGCGTCAAAGACCAAAGGTTTATTACTGCAGGGACACAGAAGTCACAGAAACTGCACACGGGCAGTGTCTAGGAGCCTGTTCGATTTGTACAAAGAGGGTTGTTCCTTATATACTAAATATTCTGCTCGGGGCAAATTCTTTACATGTTACCACAGTTCTAAACATTCGTGTCTTAAACAATAAATATTTGGCGTTGCACAGGAATCGTCAACAGTATCTAATGTCAAAACATTACGAATGAAGGGTTCCCACTAGTCCATCATAATCCCATGTCAATTCTTCATTCAAGACCCGGACCGCCTCATCGTAAATTTCGTTACCTCCCCCTAATAAAGGCCCAGAAGGAAAGGAGCAGAGCCAGGTGTAGAAGATAGAAAGACAGGATAAGAAATGTTTGTGGGTCGTAAATGGGCACGGTTACCAGCTTCAGCCGCCTAATCATGATCAGGCCAACGAACACAAGAACCAGTATAGCAGGACTGGCCTCAGGCTGGGGAGGCCGCTCTTGCCGAGTCATGCTGCCACAGCGTTGCTGGCCTAAGGTGCACGTGTCACTAGCAAGGTGAATCGCCGGTTAAAGCCTACGTGTCCTTAAATGAAAAAGAGGTCATTGCGTGTCCATTGACTATGTGAGGGCAAGGAATACAAAATGGCTTCCGTGTTCTAAGATGGATGCCATGGGTAAATCACAATTGTGTTGGTAACAGGAGTGCTCTTGCTCGTAGCATAGCGAAAACACCAGGATATACTAAATGGATCATTTGCGGTCCACTGATACCAAAATTATGTATTTACGACAATGTTACAAACACGAGTAAAATCGTCACGGAACCTCAGACGCTCGATTTTTTTTTTCCTTTCCTGTACATGCAAAAAAAGGTAAATTCCCGGTACGTTACACGCTTCATCTGCCACGATGTACTCTCCAGAGGAACCGAAAAAAAATATAGTTATGGTAACTATACCATGCATCGTCATATGGAGAGGTGGCACCAATTAATTATAGTGCTGCATAAAAGAGAGATTTGGAGGAGAACCCCCGACCTGCCAGTACATTCATCAAAGAAGTGGCACTGACAGCATCAGAGGCAAGGGAAATGGTCCCAAATATTTAGAACTTTGGAAAGATTAAAATGACATGTTTAGATTGTGGCAAATTAATTTCATGTGGACAGATGAGTGTTACTCTAATAAATACAGCATATGAACATCATCATAGTCGATGGTTGGTAGAGACATTTTGACTATATCCTGGACCTGCCCGTCCTCGCCCAAAATGGCGCCGGAATAAATGGGACTCGTAACTCCTTGTTGTGTACTGGTTGCAGAACCTTGAAATCACGAGATACGTATGCAGTTTTGAAGCATATGGCGGGCGGGGACGAGAATTGATTGAATATTTCGACATCCCTATTGATATTAAGTTCTGATGTGTTATTGATTACTGTACTATTGAAAGTTCGAATTAACGTCACCCATGGTACTTGCCCGCAAATGTATATCTAGATAATTTTATTGTAACTGGCCCTGTCGTATTTTAATTATAAAATGTACGTCCACCGATTCCGCAACTGTTAGACACCTTAGTTCTTGCAACCTAATGGCCCGCCCGTTACGTTCCTCTACAGTGTAAATGTCTACTCATCATATACGATTACAGTTTGCTCCGTGGCCGGCCCACGTGGTTATAGGCTCGTATTTGTATAATGAAATTTTCACAATAAAGGTTTTTAAAAGAAAACATGGTAGTAGTATATACATTGTTAAAGTTTTTAATAATAGTTACTGTTTTAGAATCATTAAAAGGCAAGTGAAATAAAGCAGACCAATTACATGAAGGGTAAAAGGTATAATACGCAGGAACGCAGTAAAGATAAATGGTCAAGGGCTGTTGTGTTTTCTACTCCTGCAACATAAAGTGATCAATAAGAATCTCATATTCAGGCGTATCGGCGACTAAGACAGCAGGTCGACCCTCTTTTGCTCAACGGCTCCGTCATGGGACGAAGAAATGCTCTTTTTCTCGAAAAAAGAATATATTTTACTTGCAGGACAGTTGTAAATTTTCCGGGAAAGTACATTAGCCTGGAACATTATAACATATATTTAAGAAAAAATAATGTTCGGAAGTAATAAAAAGCGTAATTTTTAGGTCATATGACCAAGCCTTTCATCATTAGAATAAGAAAAGTAAAATGAACCAATGAAAAGTTTTATTAACAAGTCACATGACTTGTTATGCTTACGTTACGCACTGCGCGTCGCGCCCCGGATGACTTCCGGATGCGCTAACGCGGCGCGTCATATGACGCATTACGCGACAACGCAGGTCCAGAATATAGTCAAAATGTCTCCACCAACCAGCGGTCGGAACACAACCCCTTTCAGCAGGCTAAATAGTTCTGTTAAATGACAACAGAAGGGACAGGCAACAAGAACCATCAGTCAAAGAGGGGAGGGCTAGTTCTTCTCTACCGGGTTACATTGGGGCGCTACCGGAACTGATCGAATTGGTAGTCTACAGTGTTTCTGGATGTTTCAGACTGAAGCTGGGGTTAGCATGAGAGCACCACCATTTCGTAGCTCCGTCGTGGACATTCTGCAACCAATCATGGCAGCCGCTCTTTATCGTTATTTTGGGCGGGGTGGGTGGCGGAGCCGAGCTGTTTTGCAGCCATCATTGTGTGGAGTTCAGTTCATCTCACTAGTTTCGTATTTGTCATGAGGGGTTGTTCCTAATGTTTCTATTTTAGCGAGGTCAAAAAGAGATCCCATTAGTGGCCTACTGATTTTGCTCGATTCCTTTTCTTTTTTTTTACACGATTTTTCGTTATCTGCAAAGACTAAACAGATTATTGCGACTCTGTGTTTGTTTGTAAATAGAGAATGAACCAAAGAGAACCAATTCTAAAACAGTAAATGCTTGGATAACAATCAATCAAATGGAGAGAGAAGCAGGCACGGCGTATTACAACGGGGGCAAAGGCCTGCGTTAACTACCTTTCACTATCTGCAAAGAGAGAGTACTCCTAATAGAAATGAGGGGGGGGGGCACCATTGAAAGCAGATCAGTGTGCATAAACACGAAAATGTTTTCACTTACCACGTACTTGACATTCGACAGCTTATGATATTTGCTATTAAAAAACCATTGAAATTCACTGAAAAAACCATAGGTTATAGACCATATATAGTTAGGAATTAGCATTTACAAAACCTTGAAAATTCACTGAAAAAACCATAGGTTATAGACCATATATAGTTAGGAATTAGCATTTAAAAAACCTTATTTTACTCACACAAAACCATTGAAATTCCATATATAGTTAGTTGCACTAACTATATATCGCGCACCCGCAATCCACTGCTGATGATGTCACATATTACATCATTCATGACATGGTCAGTGACATCACTGATGACATCACTGATGACATCTCAAATGACATCACTGATGACATCTCATTTGACATCAATGACCACATCACTGATGATATCATTCATGTGACAATACAATGCATCTCCTCACATTTTAATATAACCTCTGTTTCACCCAGTGTTAAATACAGAGTATAATTTTTGAAACCATTGACACACCAATACTAGTTACTACATACGCACTCACTGATTCCTACGTCTACACACACATTCACTCATTCACCCATACAATCATTCATACATACAATCACTCATCTTTACAACACTATCATATGCACTCATACACCTATACAGACACTCACACTCTGCCACTCATCCATGGAGTTACTCACACACCTAGTCAGTCCTGTAAAGAATCAATAAAACTTCCATTTTCTTGTCTATACAGTTAAACATAGAGCACCTTACATTTTCAAACATATACTAACACATACTTACTTTCTTATACAATCATTGATACAAGTACACATTGATCTGCACAGAGTCACACACCTCCCAGCCAGCCACACACACACTCAGTCTCCCATACAAATACTTGGACAATCAATCAATAACCCATATAGTTAATCATATAGCTACTGATCAACACATGCAGCAGTTTACAGAACAACAGACATAATGATGCACAAATTAAGACAGTTTAGTCACTAACCCATGCACTCAGTGAGACACATTTAATCACTCACTCATACATTCAGTCACGCACCTACTAAATCCTTCGTCCAGACACTTATACATCTACTCATTCTTCAATATGTAAAACATATTTAAACTTTACAGAAACACACAGTCACTGGATGATGTCATCAGTGATGTCATCAGTGATGTCATTTGAGATGTCATCAGTGATGTCATCAGTGATGTCACTGACCATGTCATGAATGATGTAATATGTGACATCATCAGCAGTGGATTGCGGGTGCGCGATATATAGTTAGTGCAACTAACTATATATGGAATTTCAATGGTTTTGTGTGAGTAAAATAAGGTTTTTTAAATGCTAATTCCTAACTATATATGGTCTATAACCTATGTTTTTTTCAGTGAATATATATATATATATATATATATATATATATATATATATATATATATATATATATATATATATATATATATATATATATGAATCCTCAAATTAACCCAAAACCCATACCCATATTAAAGCCCAAAATTACTCCTGGCACCCAAAAACCCATTACCAGCCTGAACTCCGAAATTAACCCCCTAGCACCCCAAAACCCATATCCGCCCTGAACTCTAAAATCACCCCTGGAACCCCAAAAGCCATGCCCTCCCTGAACCCTAAAATGACCACTGGCACCCCAAAACCATACCCATCCTGATCCCTAAAATTATCCCCCCACTTGCACCCCAAAACCCATACCCACCCCAAACCCTAAAATTACCCCCCTGGAGCCCCAAAACCCATACCCGCGCTGATCCCTAAAATTACACCCTTGCTCCCCAAAACCCGTACCCACCCTGAACCTTAAAATTACCCCAGGCACCTCATAACCCATACCCACCCTGATCCCTAAAATAGCCCCCTGACACCCCAAAACCCACACCTGCCCTGAACTCTAAAATTACCCCTGGCACACCAAACACATACCCACGCTGAACACTAAAATTAACCCTGTGGCACCCCAAAACCCATACCCACCCTGAACCTTAAAATTACCCCTGGCAACCCAAAACCCATACCCATGCTGAACAATAATTTCCCCTCTGGCACCCCATAACCCATACCCACCCTGAACCATAAATTCCCCCCTGGCACCCAATAACCCATACCCACCCTGAACCCTAAAATAGCCCCCTGACACCCCAAAACCCATACCCACCCTGAACCTTAAAATTACCCCTGGCACCCCAAAACCCATACCCATGCTGAACCATAATTTCCCCTCTGGCACCCTATAACCCATACCCACCCTGAACCATGAATTTCCCCCTGGCACCCATTAACCCATACCCACCTTGAACCCTAAAATAGCCCCCTGACACCCCAAAACTCACACCTGCCCTGAACCCTAAAATTACCCCAGGCACACCAAACACATACCCACGCTGAACACTAAAATTAACCCTGTGGCACCCCAAAACCCATACCCATGCTGAACCTTAAAATTACCCCTGGCGCCCCAAAACCCATACCCATGCTGAACCATAATTTCCCCTCTGGCACCCTATAACCCATACCCACCCTGAACCATAATTTCCCCCTGGCACCCCATAACCCTTACCCACCCTGAACCCTAAAATTGCCCCCTGACACCCCAAAACCCACACCTGCCCTGAACTCTAAAATTACCCCAGGCACACCAAACACATACCCACGCTGAACACTAAAATTAACCCTGTGGCACCCCAAAACCCATACCCATGCTGAACCTTAAAATTACCCCAGGCGCCCCAAAACCCATACCCACGCTGAACCATAATTTCCCCTCTGGCACCCTATAACCCATACCCACCCTGAACCATAATTTCCCCCTGGCACCCCATAACCCATACCCACCCTGAACCCTAAAATAGCCCCCTGACACCCCAAAACCCATACCCACCCTGAACCTTAAAATTACCCCTGGCACCCCAAAACCCATACCCATGCTGAACCATAATTTCCCCTCTGGCACCCTATAACCCATACCCACCCTGAACCATAATTTCCCCCTGGCACCCCATAACCCATACCCACCCTGAACCCTAAAATTGCCCCCTGACACCCCAAAACCCACACCTGCCCTGAACCCTAAAATTACCCCAGACACCCTAAAACCCACACCCACTCTGAACCCTAAAATGACCCCTGGTACCCAAAAACCCATACCGGCCATGATACCTAAAATTACCCCCCATGAACCCCAAAACCCATACCCACTCAGAACCCTAAAATTACCCCCTGGAACCCCAATTCGTAACCCACCCTGAACCCTAAAATGTCTCCCTGGCACCCCAAAACCCACACCCACCCTGAACCCTAAAGTTACCCACTAGCACCCCAAAAAATGAACACTACATTTGCATATACGGAGGGGACTGTCCTCTTTGACGTTTCCATGTGTGGGTGCTCTTGGATGCAAAAATAGAAAAATCCATGGCCCTGTTCACCATTTATCCGGTGAGCAGTGCAGTGGATGTGAATTCCATCCAAGTGCACAGACAGCAGGGGCAAAGGGATGGCAGTGCAGGTGATGCTTTTCCATTGTAAATTAATTTCTGCTGGCGTCATAGCCCAGGGTTTGCTGTCTGTGCACTTGTATGGAATACACATCTATACAAGTGCACAGACAGCACACCCTGGGCTAAGATGCCAGTAGAAATTCCTTTACAAAGGAAAAGCGTCACCTGCACTGGCCAGCCCTTTCCCCCTGCTGTGCACTTCACACCCCATGTTCACAACCCATCAAGTGCTTAGGTGAAATCCCTGCCTTCAGGCAAGGATTTCACCTCAGTGCCCCTCTAAAGGAAAACAAGAGGTGGGGGCAGGGGGGTTCACTCGCTGAAACTGTTCAGAGGCTGGCTGTCTGGCTCTGGCTGCCGGGCCTCTCAGAAAGGATAAAAAAAAATCACATTCTCGGATCAGATGCGTTAGTGAATCATTTCAGTGCATGTCATCTTAGCCCGGGCAGAGGAGGCGACGGGGGGGGGGCTGAAGCCCGGTGAGCCCAATGGGTGTTGCGCGCCTGACCTGCACTCATTCTTTTAAAAATTAAGCACTGCCTAGAGTAAAGCAGAGCAGAGGCATTCCTAGAAAGAAATTTTAGGGGGCACGCATTAGGGCATAGATAAAACTTGTGGTGTCACCTTTCTCTCTGTATGTATATATATATATTTGCATCGCAATTTATGAAGTCCGGGTCTGTTTTGTGCAAGATATGCACTAAGGAATTGTTCTGATGTCATAGTTAGGCTCAGATTTGACTCTTAGAAAGCCATAGGAAGTAAGCCGTTATAGTTTCCTACGAAGCCCACCTCTGCCACTGCTGAATAGCTGAGCTAACTATAACTTATACCCCAGCAAGGCACTGCTTATGTCCTTACATATTACATCACTCAAGACATGGTCAGTGGCATCACTGAATAAATCAATGATGACATCACAAATGACATAATCCACAGAACCACTCACACACATACACAACGTCTCATACACTCACTCACACACCCAAACAACCACTAATACACTAATACACCCACTTACTCATCCACAAAGCAATTCACACATTCATTCACTCACATATACAGCCACTCACTTATCTATACACCTACTTACACTGCACTTACTCACCCCTAGTGTCATTCACACAGCCACTCACCCATGCAGCCATACCCTTATACAGGTGTTTGGTTAACTGAGTGGGTGTTGGAGTGCTTGTATTGGAGAGTGACTGTGTGAGTGACTGTATGGGTGAGTGAGTAAACATGTCAGTGCTTGTATGGATGTGTGAATGGGTATGTAAGTGGTTGTGTGTGTAGCTCTGTTGAGAGGCTGTATGGGCGATTGACTGTGTGTGTGTGGGTAGCTGTATTGGTGAGTAAGTGGGTGTGTAAGTGGCTGTATGGGTGAGTGAGTGAGTGGTGGTCTGAATGGCTGTATGGGTGAGTGAGATGCTGTGTGAGTAGGTGCATGGGTAAGTGAGTGGCTGCGTGAGTGGTTGTGTGGGTATGAGAGTGGGTGTGTGAGCGGTAGTGTGGATGATGTCATCAGTGATGTAATTTACGATGTCATCAGTGATTTCCTCAGTGATCTCACTGACCATGTCATGAGTGAGATAATATGTGAGATCATTTCATTTCATGAAGCTTTATTCGGTTCATAACAATTAATGACCATAAAAGCACATAGCAAAATGCATCAAGATAAAATACAATTAATATCTAAAAGATCATACTTTTCCTAAAAGCCATAGATTTACAGATAAAACTGGCAGTATAAAAACATATATAGGGACAGTCCATGTTATATAATAAACACATTGCATCCTCCACAGTAAGAATACCATACATAAGAAACATTGGTTTTAAATATGTGGTCCTTACATTCTGGAACAACGTACAAATGAGCATAAAGTGCAGGGTGCTTTGTTTAGAGTGCCCATCGCAGGGACAGAGGCCAACCGGGTGCTTTTTTTGATGTGGGAAGGCCACCAATGCATGAGCAATTCCAGCACTTAATCTAGACAATACAAATCTGTGCGCAGGCCTAGTTATACTTATTGTAATAATTAACAGTGGCGAGAGAATTACTCACATCTGGGCGTTTCTGAACTCTATATGACTTAAACGAATTTTTCAAAACCTGCTTGGTAAAACCTCTAGGAGGACAATGATCTAACAACAGGTTGATATCAAAGATATTCTGGTAGCAATCCACAACATATTTAAGCCATGGTATCATCATACAGTTGTCTAAACCAAGGCAGTCTTTAATTACAAGTTGATTAAACTCGGTCTCTTCCTTGAGCCAAACTGCTCGATAGAGTAATAGAGGCCTAAGTAAAGCAAGGTCGCCCAGATAGGCAAGCCCTACCTCTTTGTGAATCAACTCTGTTGAAGCAGATTTAGGGAGGCACAGTAACTTCTTTAAGAAATGATTTTCCTCCCTCTGCAAACACTCAATATTGCGGTTTCCCCAAAGTCCCGCCCCATAAAGGGCAATGGATACACTACGTGCCTTGTAGATCTCCGTCATATCTTTGATTCGTCTATCCCCCAGCTTGGAGGCAAATTTGAAGATGCCATAGGCGCTTTTACTCATTTTGCTCCTAACATTGGTTAATTCTTGCCCCCAACTGCCATCACTGGAAAAGGTAACCCCCAGGTAGCAAAAACTATTGACATGCTGCACTTTTACCCCTTCTATAAAAAAGGCACGTTTGTTCCCAGTCTTTGTACCACAGGTCATAGTGTGGGTTTTGTTTTTATTAATCAGCAGTCTCCTACTCCCAATAAAATCAGCGAACCTGTCCATCAGGCGCTGCAGGCCAACAGGTGTTCGGGACAGGAGCACCGCGTCATCTGCATAAAGCAGAACTTGGACACTATTCCCAGCAACTTGTGGGGCATCAGCTTTAACAGTTTTCAAGGCAGATTCAACCTCATTGATAAAAAAAGTAAACAACAGGGGGGCAAGAACACACCCGTGTCTATTTCCCCGTTTGATATTAAAATTAGGGGTGCACTCCCCTCTAACCCCACAGCGGACACATGTTTGCATCTTACTATACAATCTAGCAAGGAAAAAAATAATTTCTTTAGGGGCACCCATATCGAGCAAAACTGACCAAAGGAGAGAATGGTTTACTAAATCAAAAGCACTGCTAAGGTCGGCAAAACAAAGATAGATATTACCGGGCTTAGCTCTAGTGTACTTGCCAATCAATAATTCTAGATTCAGGCATTGGTCTAAGGTCCCTCGTCCCTTCCTGAATCCGTATTGAGAATTGGCAAGAATCCCATTCTCATCCGCCCACTCTTCCAATCTATACAACAGTACTCGACTCATGATTTTAACCGATGAGTCGAGCAGACTAATCGGCCGGTAATTACAGGCTGATGCCTTATCCCCCTTTTTATAAATGGGGACAATGATAGAGTCACCCCAAGAAGGTGGGATCAAGGTGGTTACTGCCGCATTGAGTGCCAAAGTAAGTATAGGCTCCCAAAGATTCGGTTGAGCCCTGAACACGTCAATTGGGACTCCATCTGGCCCCTGGGCCTTACCACCCTTACTGCTTTTAATACTACTTTCCACTTCCTTCAGGGCGATATCTAAAGGCATCACAGGCCAATGCCTTTGCTCTACGGATGCCTGGGTATTGTCCTGAAAAATTGCAGAAAAGTGCTTCACCCAGTCCTCGCTGCCAACGTTGGAGGAGAGCTGTGGGTTTTTATCATCTTGGAGGAAAGGGGAGTTAACGGTGGACCAAAACAGGCGGCTATCAGCGGTTTCAACTGCCTTGGATAAATTATCCCAGGCTTCCTGCTGTAGTTCCTTCTTCCTTTTAGATAGCGCCTTTTTATATTCGATTCTTAGAAGTCTAACTCTATTCTTGTCTCTTGGGGTAAGGGCTAAGGCGTATTTAAGTTGCGATAGAAGGGTCGTACAGGTATGGTCAAACCATCCGATCCCCTTTCCGCTTCTGCCCGATTTAGTCCCCGTAAAGATGTTATTAATAACATTGGTAACGTTGAGAAAATGGGTCATAACAGAATCGGGCCGACATCCTGGAGTCAAGATAATATCGATGTCCGCCAAGCATTTACTTACAATTATTGGTTCCACAATAGCTGCTTTTTCCCCTTTCCACCTAAGCCTAGTCCCATTAGCCCTGTGTGGCTCAATGTCATCCAAAATTCTTGTAGGCTGTTCTCCTCTACACTTCCACGTAGTTATGTGCATTGTAATAAAGTTGTGATCGCTCAAGGCAGAAGCATCCTTAATCTTAGTCAGGCAGTGAGGTACCAAACTGGATGAAACCATGATATGGTCGATAGTGGATCCGCTATTCCGCCCAATAAAGGTTGGAATCCCTGGTCAGTACTCACTACCTCTAAATCATAGGAAGCCATGATGTTGTTGATAGCCTCCCCATAGGCATGATGTGGGAAATGTAACATGCTCTCCCCACTATTGGTTTGAATCCCACATGCCCTGGAGGAGGACAAACTACAGACAGTTAAATTAAAATCCCCTAACCAAATACAAGTAAAAGTGCATTTTGCCTCAGATTTCAGCTTCATGAGGGCACAATGTAACTCCTCGATTACTTTGTGCCTTGAATTGTTAAAAATATTGTTATAAAAATTTATTAAAAGCACATTAGTTCCGTCCTGTGCACGTACCCAAAGAATTTGTGAGTGGGGTTCGACTAGCAGGTGTTTGATAATTGTCAACTTTAGATCTACAGAAATGAGGAAAAGTAGTCCTCCCTTCGCTCTGCCATGCCTCAAGACTGTAGCACGTGTACCCTTCAAAACTAGGTTTAACAACACACCATGTCTCCCGAAGGCAAAGGATGTCATAAGACCTAACAATGCCCTCCCACTCCAATTTGTGTACCTTAGAAGCCCAACCGGCGATATTCCAGCTAACAATAGAAATCCCCACGGTACAGTCACTATTTTGAATGCCAAGTGCATTCTTACAGTAATTTCTATTACTACTATGTTCATTCTCGGACCTCCCTATTTGACAACCTTCTTCCTTCCCTTGATCCTCATAGATCTCAGTCACACAAGTCACTAAAGACCCACTACTCTTATTACTCATAATATCGTTAGTAAGTTGGATCTCAGCGACCACCTTTTCTTCACTAGGATTATTCAGATTAACATCGCCGGAGACGTCCCTCCAGCGCCCAAGTCCCTTATGAAGTCAATCATTCTGGTCCAGAGAGCTTAGGAGTTGATACCTGTTCTGGACCGGGACTTCATAGACCATCCCATGGGTAGGTTGGAAAAATCTGTCACCAATGGGTACAAAGTTCGGGTTAGATGCAAAAAATCTATCACCAGTGGGTATAAAGTTTGTGGTAGGTATGGAAAATCTATCGCCATTTGGTGCAAAGTTAGGGATAGGTTGGGAAAATCTCTCACTATTGGGTACACAGTTAGGAGTAGGTTGAAAACATCTCTCACTATTAGGTACAGGGTTAGGGGTGGATACCCTATCTCTGCTAGTAACAGATGGAATCTTATTAAGATGGTTATAAAAATAGCCCAGAGGACGTGCAATTACATCAGTCTCATATTGTGTGATAGCAGCAGCTCTTAATAAAACCGTCGCAACGTGCTGGGGGTATTTAAAATTGACAATCACACAGTCTCCCCTGCAGTTCTTTCTAGTATTGCCGATCCAGTTAACCCTTCAGGTAGATAGAATTTGATCCGAAAAATAAACTGGAAACCCACAATGACTATGTAGCCAGGAGACCGTTTTATTCTTTAACGAATCCCGCGGCTCTTGGGAAGATAAAGCCTGGCTGGGTGCTAAGGAGGGAACATTAGTTAAAATCACTACGTATGGTACACACTCGGTGGGAGATCTACCGAGCGATTATTACCATTAAAAGCCCCTACAGAACCAGCAACCGCTGGTATTTGCACTGCCCCACCTGTCTTAGGTGTTGGTAAAGTTATTTTACGAGTAGGACCCACTACAGACCCCACAGCTGCAACTGCAGACGTCACAGGTGGTGCCTGCCCTACTCTATCTGGGTGGCATGTTGGTAGCATACTCCTACTTGGCAAGGCAGATGGAACCTGCAAACAGTCTTTGCTAGTACCAGATGTAGCATTGCTCGTTGGGCAAGGCCTCCCCTTAGCTGGTTTTGGGACAGATTGAATACTGGGGGCATCCTTACTAGTTGGTCCAATGTTAACTACCTTGGCTGTATACACATCTAGCTGAGACCCCAATCTAGATACTTCAGCTGATAGGGCATCAATTTTGGCAAGTAACAGTTCAACAGTCGACTTCAGTTTATCATCTATACAACCCACTAACGAATCAAATTGGTCAGCATTAATAGTAACACAATTGTCTTTTGTTAGAGTCCCTTTATCACAAACATTTTTCTTGGGTGTGGATTCCCTTTTCTTCCTGGTAATATGGCCTCCCCGCTTGGTGGTTAATTTCCTGCATGCTCTCATTGAGCGTGTAGCCGTTGTGCAGGGTTGAAGGGTACCATCAGGGTTATCAGATTGGTCTTTCACGGGGATAGAGACATCTAACACCTCAACGGGGGTATTTCCTATGTTACAACTGGTATCCTTTGGTTCGAGTGTCACAGTGGGAGGAATGGGAGAAGGGTTGTCCTCGATGGTGGGATCCAGTAATGGATCCGGTGATGGGTCCAGTAGATTGCCTTGACCTAAGGATTTTCTTCTGTCACTGTTGATCTTGCTAACAACTTTGACCAAATAGCTATCCATTAGAGAGGTTTGTTTTGCCATAGTAGGCAGCTATTTAAGGATATAGGGCACAAGTTGCAGGAAACAATGGTGTGCGGAAATGTCATAAGCCACACAATACTCAAATAACTTATCGTTGTTCAACATAAATAGTTAATGTAAGTAGGGACACTTACTCTGGATAACAGCCAAGGGGGGTGGCCCAGCCCTGCCTCTTACTGCCCCTGACGGCCACAGACGGCCCGCCCTTTGCCCGGGCTTCGCCCGGCTTCACCCGCGCGCGTCCCGCGATGCGCGTTCCCTCGCTGTTTAAGACCGCCTCCGGGCGCGGGCAGGGCATCGGCGGCTTCCTGCCGCAAGCACTGCTGGGACCTGTAGTCCCCCTCACTCGGCGGCCGTGCCTGATGTCAGGAGGCTAACGGCGGCAGAGAGGGACCGGTTGCAGTGCTGGGAGTCAGGGGTGAGATGGAACAGCCCCCGTGGTCAGTGTGCAGGGCGAGGCAAGGTGAGGCAAAGTTCCAACGAGCGGCGTTCCACTGCTCCTTATCTGGCATTCGCAAAAGTCCCCCCGCTCTGTCACGCTCCCCCGCTGTTTAAGAGCGCCTCCGGGTGCGGGCAGGGCGTCGGCGGCTTCCTGCCGCAAGCACTGCTGGGAACTGTAGTCCCCCTCACTCGGCGGCCGTGCCTGATGTCAGGAGGCTAACGGCGGCGGAGAGGGACCGGTCGCAGTGCTGGGAGCCAGGGGTGAGATGGAGCAGCCCCCGTGGTCAGTGTGCAGGGCGAGGCAAGGTGAGGCAAAGTTCCAACGAGCGGCGTTCCACTGCTCCTTATCTGGCGTTCGCAAAAGTCCCCCCGCTCTGTCACGCTCCCCTGCTGTTTAAGAGCGCCTCCGGGCGCGGGCAGGGCGTCGGCGGCTTCCTGCCGCAAGCACTGCTGGGACCTGTAGTCCCCCTCACTCGGCGGCCGTGCCTGATGTCAGGAGGCTAACGGCGGCGGAGAGGGACCGGTCGCAGTGCTGGGAGCCAGGGGTGAGATGGAGCAGCCCCCGTGGTCAGTGTGCAGGGCGAGGCAAGGTGAGGCAAAGTTCCAACGAGCGGCGTTCCACTGCTCCTTATCTGGCGTTCGCAAAAGTTCCCCCACTCTGTCACGCTCCCCCGCTGTTTAAGAGCGCCTCCGGGCGCGGGCAGGGCGTCGGCGGCTTCCTGCCGCAAGCACTGCTGGGACCTGTAGTCCCCCTCACTCTGCGGCCGTGCCTGATGTCAGGAGGCTAACGGCGGCGGAGAGGGACCGGTCGCAGTGCTGGGAGCCAGGGGTGAGATGGAGCAGCCCCCGTGGTCAGTGTGCAGGGCGAGGCAAGGTGAGGCAAAGTTCCAACGAGCGGCATTCCACTGCTCCTTATCTGGCGTTCGCAAAAGTGAGATCATAATCAGTACATTGTGGGGGCATACATTACAGTTAGCTCACGCAACTATAACTGGTGAATTTTAATGGTTTGTGCGTGTATAATCTGAGGCTAACTTTAACGTCCTTGTAACCTTTCTTTTTTTAATCATAGGCATGGCATAGCTGGTGTCTTCAGGTGGTTGTTTTCAAGCATTTTCCAAAGCCGCATGCTGATTGGTTTCTGCCCCCTAGTGGGTTGCTCCAGTGCACGTGTCCTTGAGAGGCATGCTAGGCTTTGTAGTGTGCTTGAAAAAACGAAAATTACTACCCTCCAGTGGGTCCTGCTTAAAACCAGTTTATTTAATCAATATTAGTTACCCTCTGGTGGGCTTCAGGGCGGCAGATGCACGGTCCAATTCAACATTCGCTGCTGTTCCACTCAGAGGCAACAACAGTGTGATCGGCTGTTTCAGATTTTTGGGAATCAGTTTCCCTGGCCATAGAGAATATCCCACAAGACGAACTTCTAGTTGTAGGTGGCGACTTTAATCTTCCACTGGACCCAGTACTCGACCGACAGTATAAATGCTTGTTTCAACCTTCCCGCTCCCACGAGGCGCTCACACGCCTATGCACCAGATTCCTCTTAAAGGATTCCTGGCGACTCCAAAACCCTGATGGAAGAGATAATGGCATAGATTCTTCAAGCGAAATAGCGATCGCAATCGCTGTGAAACAGCGATTGCGATTGCAATTTCGTCTCCCGCAATTCATCAACTACAAAAGCAGCAAATAGCGAATTCGCAAAACAAAGAATCGCAAAACCATTTGGTAACCCCATTGCGATTCCTTAACAGCGATTCCCCACATTTTCTGCGAAATAAAATGCAAATTTGCAAATATATTGCGAATTCACAAATATATTGCGAATTCGCAAAAAAAAGCTATTCCAATTCATCATAAATCGCAAATTGCGAAAATACCCAAATTCGCTAAAAACAAGTCGCAATTTAAGGAGAAGCTAAACCTGGTGTTAACCATGAAGTCCAATTGGAAAAACAAATGCAAACAAGAAACAGGTGTAGGGTAAATCAAACACACTTAAGGAGACTCAGTAGGAGCATGAGGAAAGTCACAATGCCAGGTCTCTACATCGTAGCAAGGCGGCTGAGGCTCCAAGCTGCAGCCCAGAGCCAACGCAGGATCCAGGAGCGCATCTTCCGGCTGCGGATTACACTCCTGGGACAGACTGAAGAGGAGATCTACTCAAAATACAGGCTCAATGGGGCAATGATAACTAAGTTCATCAGAGACCTTGACCCCCTGCTGCAGTCCCCAACACGGAGGACCAATGCCGTGCCCACCCATATCCAGGTTCTGTGCTGACTGCACCTTCTGGCCTCTGGAAGCTTCCAGGGGATAGTCGCATATGCAGGGGGTATATCACAGAGTACACTGTCATGCTGCCTACAGAATTTCCTGGACGCCATGCTGAGCCGGATCCACCACTACATCACCTTCCCAACAACCCAACAGGACTTAACGCAAACTAAACTGGACTTCTATCACACCGCCCATTTCCCCTATGTAATTGGCTGCATTGACTGCACCCACATTCACATCCGGCCACCCGCTGAGCCCGAATACATGTACCGGAACCGCAAGTCATACCACTCACTCAACATCCGGATGGTCTGCAATGCGAAGACCATCATCACAGACATGTGGCCCAATAACCGGGGAGCACGCATGATTCGTTCATCTTCCGGCACCGCAGCATACACACCCGCTTGGCCAGGGGTGAATTTGGAGAAGTACATCTCCTAGGTAAGTACACATGCCCACATACAGTATGTCAAGACCATGTTGCTGCGCATAACAGGCACTGACCCTCTGCTCCTATCCTTCAGGTGACAGCGCCTACGGCCTCCGTGAATACCTCCTCACCCCATACCTCAACCCTGCTACACCACAGGAACGGCGTTACAATGCTGCGCACATACACACCAGAAATGTTATTGAGCGGCGGGGCCCTCAAATACCGGCCTGAAGTCTGCTGCCGCATCGTGGCCGTGTGTGCTATATTCCACAATATTGCCACCAAGCGGAGGATACCTGTGGAGGTGTGTGGTAGTGAGTCGGAGGGGGACAACCTGCCACCTGCACATGTGCATCATGCACGCGGGGAGAATCCTGCTGAAGGACACAGGCGCCGCAACAACATCACACTGAACTATTTCTAGTGCGCCCATACCCCTCACACAACACTGCACTCATGCATGCCACATGAATTAATGACATGAGGAAGATTTGTGTTCAAAATAAATTCTTATTTTTTAGGTCGACAAGCTCTAGATGTGCTTTAAATCAGCACAAATTTGTGCAACTGTATTGAGTCATACAGGCTCTTGTATCCAGAGCAGGCATGCGTGGTTACCTCACCATGGTACTGCCGGTGATGTATAGTCAGTCACTGGCGCCTCCTGCCAGACTCACCCTGTCGCCTCTCCAACTCCACGTTGGGAGTGTCCAGCCGTGATGCAGCATTGGGCCTGGAACTGCGGCGCCTTTCAGGTAGCACTGGCACAGACAGGCTGCTCAGGCTCGATGTACCCTCCCTGGCATCTCCCACCCCTTGCATGGCCATGGCCGCACACCTGTTGGTTCTCCACAGCGGTGGTGACCTGCTCCAGGACCCTTGCTACATCTTGGCAGCATTGTACCATCTGTAGCTGCATGGCCAGTGACCTGCGCGTCAACTGTGAAGTGGCGTTCCCAATGAGGTGGTTTCACCGGGTGTAGGCAGATAGTCGTGTCAGCAGCTGGCGGTGGCATCAGCGGGTGATGTCCTGCTGCGCCACCATCAGTTGGTTGCTCTCTTTCACAGCTGTGGTTAGCTCCTGCACACTGTCAGTTAGTTGGTTTATGTTGCGTGCAGTTTTGTACAGCTGCAGCTGCATGGCTGCCATGTGCTGTGCCTGCTTGCAGTGCACAGCAAGCATCTGAGCTTCAATTCCTAGCCCTAGATTTTGTGCCTGTTGCTCCATGTCTGGTGGTGTGGCCACAGAGCGCTGCTCCCTCAACCTGCCGCTTGCCTGGGACTGCACAGTGGCTGTGCGGCATGTCTGCCTCCTGGGTGGTGGTGGGGTCTGCTCCACTGCCATGCTTGACGTCTGGGTTGGTTGCGCTTCTCCTATGGCTGCAGGGGTGACCCTTTCTATTTGGGAAGGTGCTTGTCCAGGTGCTGGTGTGGGTGCATGTGATGGTCCAGGTGCTGGTGCTGTTTGGCTCTCTCCCTCCATCTCATCTGGAGTCTCCAAAAATATGGAGTGTCTCGCTATCAGACGTTTCAGGATCTGCAGCACCTGTGATGTGAATGAGTGCATGATTAATGATATGATTCAGGCACCTGGGATGTAGCAACATGCATGCAGGCTTGCATTCCCTGACTGGCTTTAGGAGTATGTTTCACTTGCCTGTTCTGGCTGTGTGTGGCTATCAGGGCACATTGTCACACTACAGGTCCCACAATGCAATTGGGCGTTTGGGATGGGCAGGGACTGCATTACTGGTGTACCAATATGGCTTGCTCTGGGGGCATGGGCATTGTTAGGGGATGGGGTCACAGTTGCATGGCTCTTACCTTGTGATTGGTGTATGGCACGGCAGGTGTCCAGCTGAGTGACCCCCACGCAGGCTGCAGGGTTGATGGTGTCCTCCACCAAGTCCTCCAGTGGTGTGTTTGCAGGAACTGTCGAGTCTCCTCTTCCCGTGGCCAGTCTCTCCCCCAGTCTCTCCGCAATGCGCTCCTTGTCACAGCCTCTGAGGTCGTACCACCTCTTCTTGAGGTCATCGATTGACCGCTGTGTCACTCCAACGATGTTGACCTTTGCCCTGATGCGCAGCCAGATGCGCCTTTTGTCAGCATCAGGCACCTTCCGGGAAAGCTTACCAAACAGCTGGTCATGGTCCCTGCTGACTCCCTCTATCAAGTACTACAGCTCTTGTTCAGAGAACTTTATTTTGCACTTCCTGTCTGTTTCACTGGATCCTGCTGCATCCTGGGACATTCTGATATCAATGTGTGTCCTGACTTGGGACTCCTGGAGCTCAGGGCTGTGCCTACTCCTCTATCCAGCTCTGTGTTCCAAATGAGGCATGGAGCTGCCTAATTCCTGGATGTGATGTCATCATTGTGCTCAAAATGCGACTTTACGTTTTTGCGATCTCGCAATCTGTGAGAACGCTATTTGCGATTTCGGTATTTGCGAAATCGCAATTTGGGGTTGGTAAAACAGCCGATTCTGCGATTTAATAGCGATTTTGGGTAATTCGCATACGGCGATTGCGGGCGATTGCGAATCGCAGTTGATTAGCGATTATGATGATGCATCCCATTCTGCGAATTCTAGAAAGCTATTCAGTATTTTTCGCTATTTTGAATTCACAGAGTGGGTGCTTGATGCATCTGGGTGTATACCTTCTATTCAGCCCCACACAACTCATAATCCAGAATTGATTTTATCCTCATCATCGAAGAAACAGACATTGCCCCAAAGATGATCTCTGACAAGACAAGACCAAGGAAGATCCTGGTTCATTTTTTAACATACACATTGAAGGATGAGATTTTGAATAGGGCACTGAAGAGCACTATTCTCTCAGCAGAGGGGATTACGTTCCAAATTAGGTCTGATGTGTCTTCGATTAAGGCCTCTAGGCAATGGGAGCTTGGGAAATTATTGGATCCATTCAGAAAACAAGGGGCGACAGCACAGTTACAGTTCCCGGCCTCTTCAAAGATCATGTTTAATAATAAGATGAGGGTCTTTAAGAGGGTGGAAGAAGCTGAGGCTTATTTACAGTTAATTAGGGATTCTGCTCAGGAGTTAGGGTTGGGATAGCTCTCCCCCCTCCCTTTTCGGTAAAATTCTCAGATAAATAGTCAGGTAAATAAGGGTTTTATCAAATTTACGAGGGAGACAATGTAACTCATTATGTGATAATGTAAATAGCCGTCGTGAGTCAAGGGAGGAGCCTCAAGGCCAGAGTAGGGCCAAGAAGAAGAAGGGGGGTTCTCCAGGGGAGCACTAGGGATGGGAAGAGGGTGGGGTGGGAGATGGGGGTACACTGGTTGGGGTGCATGTGGAGGAAAAAAAAAATGTCCAAGTTGCCAAAGCGATGTAGGTAATTATAATTTTAACCAACGGTCCGGGCTGAGCTAACCCAGGTTATATATCTGAAGATCTTATCTTGGAATGTGAATGGTTTAAGGGTAGCGCACAGACGAGGAAGACTATTTCAATATATAAAAGACGCACCAGAGCAAGTTTTTATACTTCAAGAAACCCATTTAACAAGGGAAGAGTTGCGAGAGGTATGCAATAAGAAAAAATGGATTCAGGAGGTAATGTGCACCTCACAACAGCTAACTATAAGAGGGGTAGCGATGTTGGTGAAAGTTAACTCAGTTATATCGGTAGAGGAGTCTAGGGTGGATAAAAAGGGCAGATGGGCGATAGCCGCGATTAAATATCACGTTCATAAATTTACAGTGGCAGGATACTACGGCCCGAATTTGGATGACCCGCTCCCTTTAAGGGAAAGGATGGAAGAATTGTTAGAATGTAAGGACCCTCTAATTCTAGCGGGCGGCTTCAATGTGGTTTTGGACCCTCAAATAGACAAAACATATAGGGATGGGTCCTTATATAATCACAGAACGCGTAACATTTTGCGAACTGTGATGCATCAGCTGGGTTGGTCTGATATATGGAGGAAGAAATGGGGGTCAAAGAAGGAATATACGTTTCACAATAAGAAGTTAGGGCATAAATCAAGGCTTGACTTCTTTTTAATCACAGAGGAGTTGGGGGATAAGGTGAAGGAGGTCAAACATATAGGGAGTCATTTATCAGATCATTCAGCAGTATCCCTAACTTTAAAACTGTGGAGTAAGCCAGGCACGAAGAGGTGGACTCTAGATCGTACTATTTTGTTGGAAGATGAGGTAGCAAAAAAGCTGATTGATGAGTCCGAATGCTTTTTTGAGCTAAATCTGGGTACCGCCCCAATGGAAGTGGTTGGGAACCTTATAAGGCTTTTTTGAGGGGGGGTATTTTAAGTATTCAGGTAACGAGGCAAAACAAATTCAGGGCTAAGGTTTACGAAATAGAGGCTGAAATAGCTAGGCTAGAACATGATCAGTCTGCCCAGAATTACCATCTAGATCCATCCGCTTTACAAAAGATAGCAGCCTGTAAGGCGCAGTTGGAGGATGTGTTGGATTCTAGGCTTAGGAAACGTTGGCAGGCCAGCTCGCTCTCTCATTTTGAGTATGGTGAAGCAAGTGGGAAGCTTCTGGCTTGGAAAATGAAGAAGGACCAAGTAAGGAATAGAATTAAGGAGATACAGTTGGACACATTGGGGGACACCTCAGATAATACATCGGAGATAGAGAATGCTTTTTTTAGGCATTTCGAAACGGTGTACAAAGAAGATCTGTCTCCACAGAATTCTTCGATTTATGTTTGGTTAGAACAATACGGTTCTCGAAGCATTGAGGATGCAGAAGCCATTAATTTAAACAGGAAAATAGATTTGATGGAAGTGGAGGGAGCAGTTAATTTGAGTAAGAAGGGTAAGGCTCCAGGACCGGATGGGCTACCAGCAGAGGTATATAAAATCTTGTTCCCCGTGGTTGCCCCAATTTTGTGTAGCCTATTTTCCTCAATTTTTGAAGAGGGAGGGAAGATTCCTGTATCGTGGAATGAAGCAACGGTGGTATTAATTCTCAAATCGTTAAAACCTCAGACAACGTGTGACTCATACAGGCCAGTCTCTCTGCTGAACCAGGATTATAAATTCTTTGCCGGGATTTTAGCAGAGAGATTGAACGGGGTTGCTAGCAAATTGGTGCAGGAGGACCAGAAGGGCAGAGGGCGATATTTACAGAACCTGATTCAAGCATTGGTGGGAGCTATAGATCAAGCATCTGTATATAAGTTGCCCATGGCCATTATTACACTCGACGCCGCTAAGGCATTTGATCGGGTAGATTGGGTCTTTTTAATTAGGGTGGTAGAGAAATGCAACCTGGGGAGGAACTTCTGTAGAACCATTTCTTTAATCTATCAGTCTCCGACAGCAAGAGTACTGGTCAATGGGAAATTATCAGCACCCATATACATTAAAAGGGGGACTAGAAAGGGATGTCCCCTTTCGCCCGTACTTTTTAATCTATACATGGAGTCCCTAGCGGAGAAGATTCGTCAAGACATGAAAATAACACCCTTTAAATACAGGAATTGGGAAAAAAATATGCTTATTTATACGTCAGACCCAATTCAAGCAATCCCGGCAATATATACTGCTGCGACCCAGTTTGGCCAACTGTCCGGATACCAGATAAATCAGTCTAAAACGGAATGTATGCAGTGGAAAGCTCAGCTTCCTATAGTGAAACAGGAGATAAGATATTTAGGTGTACAAATCACCCAGGACAACTATCTGATAGAAATTTAGATAAGGCAGCAAAGGAAATAACTGAGTTGTTAAAGGGATTGTCCTTTCTTCCCATCACACTTATTGGTAGGGTGAATATTATAAAGATGATGCTGCTCCCGAAGCTGATTTTTTTATTTCAGAATATTCCGTTAGCTTTTAAAGAAGACAAGCTCAAGCTGATTCAAGCTAAATTTAACTCCTTGGTATGGGCCTCGTGGAAGAAATTGACCAGGAAAAAGAGTAAAGGTGGTTTGTGCGCACCGGATGTGAAAATTTATGCATGGACCTTATTACTGAAAGCAGGAATTTTACTTTAAAAGTGTCCAGATAGATCAGAAACTGGAACAATGTTCAATGAAATGTTGATAGGGATTTATGGAAGTTTCCAGGGCTTTCTTTATAAATATGGAGATCCCCGCTTTTTTAAAAAGGTGCGACTGAAATCTTTGATGGTGTTTACTTGGGCAAGATTAAGGAAGGCCTTGAAACTCACATACTATACGGCCATGGCTCCAATTTGGGAGTCCCCTGGATCCCCAGAATGGGCCAAGGATAGTCTTGTGAAGCCTTTAAGGGAAGCGGACATCAATTACTGGTCTCAGCTAACGATGGAATGTGAACTGTTATCTTGGGAAGAGATCTCTCACATCACTAATTACAGTTTATCTAAGTTCAAATATCTTCAAATAAAAAGCTGGACCCAGGCGATAGGGATGCAAGTAGGAACGCCAAGCTCGGTTGAGGATATACTTCAAGGAACCAGGGGGAAGATAAAGACAGCAACTTTGTACTGGGCCATTTTGGAAACAGAAGATGGAGATTTCACTCTAACATCGCACTTATGGGGAGAACATATTCAGGACGTCGAGCTGGAGAAGATATGGCAAGTATCTTTTGACATACTACACACCACAGTTTTTCCCGCCAATTTAAAGCGCAATCATTTTTTCTGTCTTCACAGAGTATATTGTTCTCCCGCTAAACTTGCTAAATTTGCGAAGGAGGTTGTACCCAGTTGTCCTAAATGTAAGATGGAAAAAGCAGATGATCTCCATATGTTTTTAACATGTCCTGCCTTGCATAAGTATTGGTGTGCGGTATCTGAAGGTATGGAAAGTATATTGGAATTAAATATACAGGTCAGTGCTTTACTTGTATTTTTTGGTATTACTTTGAATTTTGAATCCCTTTCAAGAGAGACAAATAAATTGCTGTTTTATTTAATTATATTAGCGCAAAGAGAAATTTGCAAATTATGGATAAAAGATACCGCACCAATTTATTTGGATTGGATTAACTCAATTAAGTATACATTGAAACTTGATAGTGCAAATTGGAAGAGAAAAAAACAGTTTTGGTCTCCATGTATCTCTTGGCTGGATAAGCTTTAAGTTTTAATGATAAGGTCTAATGATTATGCATTTTTGTAGTTTAAAAATACCCTAAGATCGGTTCTGTGGTGGACAGTTGGAGGAACTGAATTGAAGTATCTTGGATGGGTATCTACAAAAAGTGCTTCCAATAAGATATTCGGATATTCCTGGTTACATTCGGTATCAATGGTTGGTAACAAGGGAAGGAATTTCGAGAATATCTTTTGGCATATGAGGATAAAAAAAAAAAAAAAAGCTGATCTCTGACCATTCTTGCATTAGCACCAAGCATGCGGGTTCACATTCGATCTTACCTCCTAAACGTTGGCGATTCAATGAGGAAATTCTATCAGACCCTGCAAACAAGAAACAAATAGAAAATGCTATAATGGAATACATCTCACTGAATGATTCCCCAGACACGAACACCCCCATAGTCTGGGACGCACTAAAAGCCACGATCAGAGGAGTTATTATTGGCATCAGAGCAAACACCAACAAGACACTGAATCAAGATCTTGGCAGGCTTGAAAAAGACATCAAGACCTTAGAAGGCACCCACGCGGCTGACCCTGATAACAAATCTGCCCTGGAGCAACTGACCCAAAAAAATTATGATTATAACGCTATCGCTAGCAAGCGTGCTGGTGTTTGGGTTAACAAGTTCCAAGCCCTAAAGTTATGCGATGGGAATAGAGCGGGGAAGCTTCCGGCGTCCTACCTCAAGCACAAACAAAAGCTGCTTACTATATCGTCAATCAAAGACTCCACAAACAAGATACACACCAACCAAGGGAAAATTGTAAACACCTTTAAATCCTTTTATGAAGATCTCTACGAAATTGAGATGTTACTTGATCCGGTCGCTTGCACTAAATACCTAGATACCTTGAATCTCCCCAAACTCTCTGACGAGGATAGCGCTACCATAGGGTCCCCCATCAAAGATACAGAAATCCTGGCCTCTATTAAGTCACTTAAAAATAACAAAGCCCCAGGTCCGGATGGGTTCTCTGCAACCTTCTACAAGGCGCTTGACTAACCGCTCGCCCCTCTACTTCTGAAGCTCTTTAATTCGATTGCCTCCTCTGGCAGTATCTCGGAATCAATGATCGAAGCCACTATAATTGTTATCCCGAAAGACAGTAAAGACCCCCTTCTAGCTAAAAACTATCGCCCCATCTCACTAATAAATTTGGACTGCAAAATATATGTGAAAATTCATGCGGCTAGACTCAATGCCATCCTTCACCAACTAATTAGCAACTCGCAGAAGGGATTTTTAAAACAACGCTTGTCCAGCGATAATACAAGACTATTATGCCATATCTTAGAGAAAGCCAAAATAACACCTACCCCAATGGTTGCCATAACCCTCGACGCTGAAAAAGTGTTCGATAAAGTATCTTGGTCCTTCTTACAACAATGCATGAACACCTTTAACCTAGGGACCCCTTACATTAATATGGGAATGTCCCTCTACTCATCACCATCTGCTAGAATTGCCATCAATGGCACTCTCTCTGACTCATTTCATTTACAACAGGGCACCAGGTAAGGCTGCCCCCACTCCCCTGCATTGTTTCTCTTGGCCCTTGAACCTCTCCTGTCAGACTTAAAACAAAACAAAGAGATAGCGGGAGTGAATTTCGGAGGCACGCAAGTGAAGTTAGCGGCATACGCTGATGATATTCTAATAGCGACAGAGAAACCAGAGTCCTCCATAAAAGCCCTCATGTCTACAATTGAAAGATACTCAATTTACTCCAGTTACAAATTGAACTGAGACAAGTCGGAAGTTAAACCCCTAAACGTCCATACTACCAGGGTTATGTTGGGTGACTCAGGCCTTACTTGGAAAACCGGCTTTATTAAGTACCTTGGAATCCAATTCGGCAGCTCCCTTCTCGATACACTTCACCAAAATGAATCCATCACCCTAGATAAAATTAAATCACATTTGGATGGCTGGTCCCCTCGTTTTATAACCTGGTGGGGAAGAGTCGAAACTGTCAAAATGATGATCTCCCCCCTAGTCAATTATCTTATCACTATGCTTCCTCTCACCCTATCCCGAGACTTCCCCCACAAACTGGATACTCTAATCTCCAAATTACTGTGGAAAGGGAAAAGAGCTAGAACTAGTCTAAAAAAACTTTGCCTCGACAAAACCTTGGGTGGGGTCAACCTGGCGAATTTCAAATTATATCAGATTGCCTTTCTTGCCAAACAAGGTTCTCATTGGTTGGCACCCCAGCCTGGATACGTCCCTGTTTGGCTTAGTGTCGAGAAAGCCCTCCTTAAAAACCTTGACCCAGCGTCCTTTCTTACGACCAAATTAACTAAGGCCAGTTGCTCCATATCCATTTTTAAAAATACAAAATTTGCCCTCCTAAATATTGATAAACTCCTGCCTAACCAGATAAAACGTTCTGAATGGGAATCATTATGGCATAACCATATAATAATGTACAAAGGGAAACCACTGCACAATGAGATCTGGATCAATAAAGGGATATTCTTCCCACACCAACTTTTTAATGAATCTCTCCCACTCTCCTTTACAGAAATCCAAAATAAATTCGACCTAGAAGCAATAGAATTTTATAACTTTCTGAATATTAAAGTAGCAGTCTCCAAAGCAAAACTAACCAGAAAGCTACCCTCCCTTCCGAGTTACTTAGCTACCCTCAATAGACTGGGCCACCAAGTCTCTAGAGTTTACAAATTACTTCATCCACAACAGTCCAATCTCAACAAGGATCTACGGCAGTTCTGGGAATCACACTCTTCAGTGGCGATCTCAGATGTGGAGTGGGCCAAAACATGGGAATCTACCACTAGACACAAAGTAAGCCCTACACTTTCCCAGGCTAAGTTTTGGCTCCTCCACAAAGCTTTCTGGACTCCGGCGCGTCTCTTTTTACATAATATTACAGACAGCGCCACCTGCTGGAACTGTAACGAGAGAGAGGGCGACCTCGAACACCTTTTATTAAAATGTGTATGTGTCACACCCTTCTGGGACAAAGTCTTTGCATTCATCGCTAAGGTATTCTCATTCTTCCCCACCAGAGAGCTTTCTACCCTAGTACTGGGCTTTACTAAAGCTATTTCGCTATCAGAGGATGACAGGGCCTTAATCGACCTTCTATTCACTGCGGCTGTGAAAATAATCCTGAACAACTGGAAAGACACTCGAAAAGCCTCCTTTAAACATTGGCTAAATTGGATCTCCAACCTGAGAGGTGCTGACAATATCTCACTCCAAAACACCCCAGGGCGCACCCCACATAGACAAATGTGGACTTCCCTAGACAACTACTTCAGCGTACATAAACCCCGGTGATTCTCCCCAACACAATCCCCGACCCCCGTACCCATATGTCCACACATACACTAGCTGCTGAACCTACTCCGTAAACTGCTCGCCTGTCCCAGGTACGTTTTCCCTGAGATGGTTGTCATCTGTATACCAAGACTCACTATTTCTTTGTAGATACTATATGTGCTGCTTATGACCGATGCTATGTTACTTCCAAACATCGCTTTTACTTTAGTTCTAGTCTTAATTTGTTCTGAACCTATATGATTGTCACTACCAATGCAGTTATTTTTCACCTATTTGGTTTTATTTTTATTAATGTACTCAACACCATACTTTCTGTTCACATCATGATAGCTTGTTTATTGTATGTATGTATGTTTTTGATTCTGTTTTGGAAACTCCCAATAAATAATTGTGAAATAAAAAAAAATAGATTTTGCACTTCTCTGTAATACCCTATTATTAGCACAATGCTTTCACAGCATTTTACCTTTATCGCCTTACGTATGAATTTTGTAATAAAATCATTCAATTATTCAAAAATAAATAAATAAATAGGGGTGTTAAATTGGTACTAATTGTGTGCAAGCCACTCTTGATTCCTTCTGTGCCTCTCTTGCCTCTTTCTTCATTTCTGTTGCTTCTTTCTGCACATTTTCTTCTTTTTCTGCACTTCCCTTGCATCTTTCTGCAAATTTCTTCTACTTTCTGCACCTCTCTTTCCTTTTCTGCACGTCTGTTGCCTCTTTCTGTACCTCATTTGCTTCTTTCTGTACCCTTCTTCCCTCGTTCTGCATCTCTCTAGCCTTTTTCTGTATCCTTCTTACATCTTTCTGCACCCTTTTTGCCTCTTTCTGCACCTGTGTTACTTCTTTCTGCACTTCTCTTCCTTCTTTCTGCACCTCTCTTGTGTCTTTATGCACCACACTTGCCTCTTTCAGCACCTCTGTTACTTTTTCCTGCAGGTTCTTTGCCTCTTTCTGCACCTCACGTACCTCTTTCTGCACCTCACATGACTCTTTCAGCACCTCTGTTGGTTCTTTATGCACTGCTCTTGCTTCTTACTGCACCTCACTTGCCTCTTTCTGCATGTCTTTTGCTTCTTTCTATACTTGTGTTGCTTCCTTCAGCAATTCTCTTCCCTATTTCTGCACTTCTCTTGCTTGTTTACGCACCTCTCTTGTATCTTTCTGCACCTCTGTTGCCTCTTTCTGCACCTCACGTGCCTCTTTCTGCACTTCTCTTACTTCTTTCTGCACCTCTGTTGCTTCTATTGGCATTTCTCTTGCCTCTTTCTGCACTTCTCTTCCTTCTTTTTGAACCCCTCCTGCCTCTTTGTGTACCTTTCTTGTCTCTTTGTGCATCTCTCCAACCTCTTTCTTCACACCTCTTGCCTCTTTTTGTACCTCTGTTGGTTCTTTCTGCACTGCTTCTGCTTCTTTCTGCACCTCACTTGCCTCTTTCCGCACTTCTCTTGTTTTTTTCTAAACCTCTGTTGCTTCTTTAAGCAATTCTCTTGCCTCTTTCTGCATTTCTCTTGCTTGTTTACGTACCTCTCTTGCATCTTTCTGCACCTCTGTTGCCTCTTTCTGCACTTCACTTGCTTCTTTCTGCACCTCTCTTGCCTCTTTCACCACCTCTGTTAATTCTTTCTGCACGACTCCTGCTTCTTTCTGCACCCCTCTTCCCTATTTGTGCAACTCTCTTGCCTCTTTCTAAACCTCTCTTCCCTCTTTCTGCACTTCGCTTGCCTCTTTCTGTACCTTGCGTGCCTCTTTCAGCACCTCTGTTGCTACTTTCTGTACTCGTCTTCCTTCTTTCTGCACCTCGTGCCTCCTTCTGATCCTCTGTTGTCTCTTTCAGCATCTCTGTTGGTTCTTTCTGCATTGCTCTTGCTTCTTTTTGCATTTCTCTTGCTTCTTTCTACACCTCTGGTGCCTCTTTCTGCACCTCTCTTACTTCTTTCTGTACCTCAGGTGCCTCTTTCAGAACCTCTGTTTCTCTATTCTGTAGATCTCTTGCCTATTTCTGCACCTCTCTTGCCTCTTTTGGTACCTCTGTTGCTTCTTTCTACACCCCTGTTCACTCTTTCTGCACTCCTCTTCCCTATTCGTCTAACTCTTTTGCCACACCTCTCTTCCCTCCTTCTGCACAACTCTTGCCTCTTTCTGTACCTCTGTTGCTTCTTTCTGCACTTCTCTTCCTTCTTTCTGCACCCCTTGTGCCTCCTTCTGAATCTCTGTTGCTTCTTTCTGTACTTCTCTTGGTTCTTTCTGTACTTCTCTTGCCTCTTTCTGCACTCTTTGTGCCTCTTTCAGCACCACTGTTGCTTCATTCTGCACCTCTATTTCAGCACCTCTGTTGCTTTTTTTCTGCAGATCTCTTGCCTCTATCTGTACCTCATTTGCCTCTTTAAGCACCCCTGTTGCTTTTTATCTGCAGATCTCTTGCCTCTTTCTGTACCTCTCTTTTCTTTTCTGTACCCCTCTTGCCTCTTTCTGTACCCCTGTTCCCTGTTTCTGTACCTTTCCTGCCTCTTTCTGTACTTCTCTTGCCTCTTTATGTACTTCTCTTGCTCTTTCTGCACCCTTCATGGCTGTTTCAGCACTTCTGCTGGTTCTTTCTGTACTGCTCTAGCTTTTTGCTACACGTCACTTGCCTCTTTCTGCACTACTCTTCCTTCATTCAGCACCCCTCCTGCCTCTTTCTGTAACACTCTTGCCTCTTTGTGCACCCCTCCTGCTCTTTTCTACACCCCTCCTGCCTCTTTTTGCACCTCTGTTGGTTCTTTCTGCACTGCTTACTTCTTTCTGTGCCTCACTTGCCTCTTTCTGCACCCTGGTCCCTGTTTGTGTACCTTTCCTGCCTGTTTATGCACCTCTCTTCCCTCTTTCTGCACCTCTTAGTTAGAGGTACTTTTAATCCCCCTGCCTTATTATGTACTGGGCCTTACAGGGAGGTCATGCCAATCACAGGGATACTCCAACCCATAGTCTACCCTAGTGTATGTAGGTGTTTTCACTGTATTCTAAGTGTCTTTCAGCATAGCACTGGCTTCGGCCTGGTTAGTCAGAATCAGTTACCACCAGTACCAGTCAGTAAAAAGATGGGGGCACAGGATGACTTTGAAGCAAGGCCTCTTTCTACACCTCTGTTGATTCTTTCTGCATATCTCTTACTTCTTTCTACCATTTTCTTCGTCTTTCTGGACTTCTGTTGCCTCGTTCTGCATTTTGCTTGCTTCTTTCTGCGCCTTTCTTCCTCTTTCATCACATGTCCTACCTCTGTAGGCCTAGTTAGACTTTACTATTTAAAAAACGTTAGAAATTCTCTGAAAAAACATAGGTTTCAAGGATGTTATAGTTAGAAATTATCATTTAAAAAACCTTTGATATTCACTGAATAAAAAGGTAGGTTTCAGGGACATTGGAGTTAGAAATTATCATTTAAAAAACCTTTGAAATTCACTGAAAAAACCATAGGTTTCAGGGGTGTTATAGTTAGGAATTAGCCTTTACAAAAACATAGAAATTCACTGAAAAAACCATAGGTTATAGGTAATAGGTTATAGCATATAGTTAATTGGACATTTCACTCGTACAAAATCTGAGAAATGTGTCTGTTATAGTTAGTTGAGCTAACTGTAACTTGCGCCCCTGCAATGCACTGCTGATGACGTCACATATTACATCATTCATGACAATGTCAGTGACATCACTGATGATATCTCAAATGACATCACTGACAACATCACTGATGACATCATCCATGTGATAATCTGATGCATCTCCTCACACCCTAATATAACCTTTGATACACCGACTCTAAAATACAGACTACCATTTACGAAACCATAGACACTCCAATACCAGTTACCACATACCCACTCACTGATTCCTAGGTCTACGTACACGTCCACTCACTCACCCATACAGTCACTCATACATGCAGTCATTTATCAATACAGCACTATCACCTATCATACACCTATACAGACACTCTCACATTACCACTCATCTATAGAGTTACTCACACACCTAGTCAATCATGAAAAGAATCATTCACCCTCCCATTTACTCACCTATACAGCTATACACACACCACCTCACTTATTCATAAAGATACTAACACATACTTACTCTCTTATGCACTCAAAGATACTAGCACACACTCATCCATACAGCCACTCTCGCAATCACTGACTCTCACATATAGTGATTTATATACTCCAACACTCACATATACTGCCTTTCACATATGTAGTTACTCACACATGTATCACTGAGACATTCATTCACTCACCAACACACCCACACACTCACCCACCCATACAGCCCTTCACAGATGCACTCTTGAACGCATACACCCAGTGAATTACCCACTCACACATCTATGCACAGAATCACCCCCCACCCAACCACCCACAGAGACACTCAGGCACCCATACAGATACTCAGACAACCAATCAGTGACCCATATAGACACTCATGTAGCTACTCAGCAACCCATGCAGCCACTTACAAACCAACTGACAGACTGGTACAGACATTTACACAGTTTGCTTACTAACCCATGCATTCAGTAAGACACATTTAATCACTCACTTATACAGTCACACACTTACTAAATCATCTATTCAGACACTCAAACCCCCACTCACACTTCAATACACCTTGGCATATATATAAAAAAACATATTTAAACTTTACATAAACAGACAGTCACTGGATGATGTCATCAGTGATGTCATCAGCCATGTCATTTGAGATGTCATCATTGATGTCATCCGTGGTGTCACTGACCATATCATGAATGATGTAATATGTGATGTCATCAGCAGCGCATTGTGGGGGCGCGAGTTATAGTTAGCACAACTCTCTGGTTTTGTACAAGTAAAATGTCCAACTAACAATTACGTCCCTGAAACCTATGGTTTTTTCAGCGAATTTCTATAGTTTTTTAAAGGCTAATTTCTGACTATAATGTCCCTGAAACCTATGGTTTATATATATATATATATATATATTCCCAAAAAAGCCTCCAAGCTTTAGAGATGCACTGTGCAAGGGATTGGTACAACGGAACGGTTGTACTAACCCATTTAGTTATGTCCCTGACATTTTTCAGTGCCTCCGGCACCTTAATCATAGGGCGGGCAAGTGGGAAAACTGATACTGGACTGCCACTTATTCTACCCATCATGCACATGCTTTCCAGTAAACAACATGCAGGGAGTAGTAGTTCCAATTCTTCCCCTTTGATGGGGTCCGTTTTCCGACAATAATTCTTCTGCCAATGTTCTCTTAAATGTTTTCACAGCCCTCCGGTGGGCCTCAGGTCCATGTAACCATTCCCCAAATTCTAACATCCCTTGCGCTGGAACAGGCTGTAATGATTTACAGCCACACAGACCTTCCTCCGGTGTTGGCGGTGGTGCAATCTCCCATGGCCGGAGCCGCCGTGCATCAACATTCCCAAAAAAGCCTCCAAGCTTTAGAGATGCACTCTGCAAGGGATCGGTCCAACTGAACTTTTATTTCAAAAAGAAACGGTTTTACAAACCCAATTAGATAAGTCCCAGATGTGTTTCAGTGCATCCTGCACCTTAATCATAGGGCAGGCAAGTGGGAAAACCGTCATGCACGTGCTTTCCAGTAAACACCATGCAGGGAGTAGTAGTTCCAATTCTTCCCCTTGGTGGGGACCATTTTCTGACAATAATTCTTCTGCCAATGTTCTCTTTAATGTTTTCACAGCCCTCCAATGGGCCTCAGGTGCGTGTAACCATTCCCCAAAATTCTAACATCACTACGGGAGCCAGCATTGCTTTTGGGCATTGCCCAAAAGCAATTCTGCCTCACTTCTTGGAAGCAAGAGCATTTTTCATGCTCTCGCTTCCATGAAGCGAAGCAGAGTTTGCTATGGCATGGCAGGAGCATTGCTCCCGCCAAGCCATAGCAAAATGAAATGTCCCAGAGTAGGCACCCTGGGAAATAGCTGGAACCTGCCCTGTGGAGTAGCAGTCCCCAGCTCTATGGAGGGCTCCTAGAGGCCCCCTCCCATCTTTTCTATAGCCCCAGGGAGGTGGTGGTCCCCGAGGCCAGGGCCCGCAACAAACCCCTGTCTTTATTTATTTCGTGCCCAGGGGAGATGGCAGTTCCTAGGACTGCGTGGGGGGCTAGAGTCCCAAATCCATGTTGAAATCTTGCCCCGGTGAGATGGTAAGCTCCGGGGCTGTGGGGGTCAATAAAGATAGCCCTGGGGATATGGCAGTTCCCGCGGCCGAGGGGGGCCATGCAGGCCCGTGGGCCACCACATCTATTTAGATAATTGCCCCCAGGACCTGGCCTACCCGAAGGTTTAAAGAAAACAAAGCGCGGGAGCCCGCGATTAATTTTTTTAAAACATTTCAGCTGGCTTTGCGCACCCAGTTTGAATGCCACCCCACAGAAACATTTTCATGATTTCTTTAGCCCTCGGAGTCTCTGTGAGACCCCCTGAGCAGGCCTAGTGGGTCATGGTGTTTCCAACCTGCCCCATTATTTTTTTTTTTTATGTTTTTGCACCTTTTTTCTTGTGACTCGGTTCAACTGAATCACAAGATGGTTGCCAACACTTCCTGGTTGAAACTTTAGGCAGCCAATCACAATGCAGGCTCGATATCGGGAGGGTTCATGAATCCTCCATGGCCATATTTATATATCTGAGAAATGTTTACATTTCTCAGGAACTACTGAACGGATTTATATCATTTAACAAAAAGAGTGCTTTCTGAACCAAGAGCTACCTTTTCTGCCAAACTTGGTGTAAGTCTGTCTTATAAGGCCATCATATTTCTAGGCTGCTTGAAAGTCTTAGTGCAAATATTTGAAGCAATACAAAGCGGACACCTTGATAAGGCCTGTTTACCCTCTGGGAGATGGCGATGCACTCAGCGATGACTGACACCTATAAAGGAGTCCAGTTTGTATTGTTTCAAATATTTGCACCAAGACTTTCAAGCAGCCCTAAAAATATGAAGGCCTTAAAAGACCTAGTGACACACCACCAACCATGAATCACATGGCTTGAGATGACTTTTTGGTGATTTTCCTGCAAAACCAACATGATCACGCCCTGATGAAGTCCACAGGCAGTGGACAAAATGCATTGGCTGTTTCCATGCTACTTTTGTGAAAAATAAAGTATACATGGCACACAATATGGATGGAATGGACTAGCTTACTGTGGAAACAGGTATCTGTGGTCCACTCCACATTTGTGGATGGAAAGATCTTAACTATTACTACCTACTTGCAACTGCCAGGTTATATATACTTTGGGAAGTTGTTGAGTACACTCCCGCAAAGGTTTCTGGTATAACATTTTTTAAAATATCGGCTCCCCAGGGCCCTCATAATCTTTCGAATACTGATGTACGCACAAGACGGAAAAACAAAACATTGTGTATCCACAAGCACTCGAATAAATAAATAGATTTAAAACAGCATTCATCCGATCTCCAGGAAACTTTGGGAAGTTGTTGAGTACACTCCCGCGAAGGTTTCTGGCATAACATTTTTTTACATATCGGCCCCCCAGGGCCCTCATAATCTTTCGAATACTGATGTACGCACCAGACGGAAAAACAAAAAATTGTGTATCCACAAGCACTCGAATAAATAAATAGAATTAAAATGACACTTTGAAATGTTTTCCATATTAAAATGAATACGTTTCAATAAAAATGACACAATGTAAATTGAATGTTATAACGAGTTTCCTTGAATTTCCTTTCTAAGGAGATCACAGCAACGCACGACGGGTAAGCTAGTAGATATATATATATATATATATATATATATATATATATATATATATATATATATATATATATACATTTTTCAAGAAACTTACTCGGTTTACGAGTTTCGCAACTTTGTGAATCTACAGAATGGAATTGCAAATTGCTTGATGACACACCCAAACCATGCCTCTTAATTGGTCATATTAGGACCACACCAAAAAACTGTTATTTCTTCAGTGAACTCTGTACAAAGAGGATTCAGAAGCATTGGTGCTGTTTTTCAACTTTTGTGAATAATTTGAAAGAATGGCTGAAGCTCCACCATCTGTCTAGAATGAACATTCAGAACCTATTGAGGATGATGAGGAAGATACACCACCAGCAAGAAAACAATGTGATGTGTGGAAGTATTTAAAAATACCTTCAGGGGAAAATAAATTTACTGCTAATTATGTGCAGTGCAGCAGTTATCTAAGGGGACAGCAAAGAAGTATTCACATAGAACAAGTTCCATGTGGAAGCACCTGAAAACTATTCTTGATAGGATCTACAACAGTCCTCCTCTTCAGCAGTCTTGAAAGAACCATCATCAGGGGCCCTCATTGCAATACCAGCTGCCCGCAAAGAATAAAGTGATATGGTTATTCAGCAGTTGAAATGCCATATGCTTGTTGTTGTAAAAATGTTTTCTGTGGGTCCGTTCGTGGATACAGTGAAAAAGCATCACTGTTAGTATTTTTTTGCCATCCAGTTGCCAGTTAATGTTTTTTTAACACTGAAGATAATTGCTTCTTAGCATTTAAGATACCTTACCCTTTTAGTACCTTGTTTACTTTTTTTGTTGAAAATACAACTGCTAAAAATACCTTCTACATTTGAACTGGGTGTGTCAGTGGTTGTATCTCTGTGTATTAGGTGTGAAAGTGGTTGTATTGGTGTGTGCCTGAATGTATCAGTCTCTGTATTGGAGTGCGGCTGGGTGTGTCAGTAGTTGTATCAGTGTGTCCCTAGGTCTCTAAGTGGTTATATCGATGTGTGAGTGGGTGTGTGATTGGGTGTAAAAGTGTGTGCCTGGGTTCTTAGTGCCTTTATTGGTGTGTGGGTGTGTCACTGGCTATATTGGTGTGCCTCTGGGTTTGTCAGTGAATATAACAATGTGTGCCGGGGTACGTTACTGTGTGTATTTGTGTGTGGCTGGGTGTGTCAGCATCTATATTAGTATGTGTGTGTGGGTGTTTGAGAGGGTTTATGAGTGTTTGGCTAAATGTATAAGTACTTGTATCTATATTTGACTGAGTGTGTCAGTAGCTGTATCAATGTGTGCTTGGATGTGGAAGTGGCTCTATCAATGTGTGAGTTTGTGGGTTATTGGGTGTATGAATGTGTATCTGGGTGTCTCCAAGCCTGTATCGGTGTGTGCCTTGATGTGTCACTGGCTATATCAGTGTGCACCTGGGTGAATCAGTCTCTATAGTAATGTGTGCCTGGATGTGTTAGTCTCGGTATTAATGTGTGGCTGTGTGTAGGTGGCTGTATCAACACATGTTTGAGAGGCTGTATCGGAGTTTGGCTGAATGGGAAAGTGGCTGTATCGATATGTGACTTGGTGTGCCATTGATTGTATGAGTATGTATAAAAAGAGAATTTCTCTTGGTTCACACCTCAACAACAATGTATTCGCCCGCACTCAATCATACAAAGGTCATTGAATACCCTTAGTCAACATTTATACCTGGACCCAAAAATCAATGATAAAAATGTCTTTCTTTTTATGTATATGTCAAAGGAACATTTATTAAAAAACTATTTCAATCATATGAGACACAATTATTAAATACAAAAAATGTATATATATCATTAATTCCAATTGGAGTATCCTTAATGATAATGAACAAAACGTTTTAGATCGGCCACTGTTTGCATTCAAACGGAATATTAATTTAAAAAGAGAATTGGTACATACTTATAGAGACACATCTAAATTGGAACAACATACTATTGTAGGAACAAAAGCAACGGGCAATTATAAATGTGGAAGTTGTATGATCTGTGATCAATGTTTGATGGGGAAGAGCACTGTATATAATAAATGCACATTGACAGCAAAAGATCTTCATAACTGTAGAAGTAGCAATATTGTGTATTTACTTACTTGCCCATGTGAAATAAGATATGTAGGCAAAACAGCTTGTGAGCTGAGAGTTCGCCTTTTAGAACACAAGTCTGCAATAAAAAACAATAAGGAGAATGCCCCCTTAGTAGATCATTTTAGAAAGACAGGACCATCATATACTGACTTTAAATGGTTCATTATTGAAAAAATCTAAGGGAATAAAAAAGGAGGGAACCTTACAAGTAAGCTGAAAAATAGAGTATACTTCAATTCTGGATACGGTAAAAACAGGCCTCAACTCGAAAGAAGAGTGGATGAGATTGATTAATTAATTTAATTAGTTTCTGTAACTTTAGTTAAACAAAATATAGGTGATAGGCGTTCTGCAATTTCAGTAGGATAATTTTCAAATTGATATATGGTATTAACACACTAACTAACAGTACTCCAATGAAAGAGACAAGGGGAGGATTAAGATAGTAACCTTCTTGGTCAATAGGCATCATCGACCAACCCCTATGGTACTGTATAATGTGGGCCCTGTACCGGCCAGGGGTCTCTGCACTACCGGGTGTCTTGTCGTTAGTTACACCCATGATAAATTATTTTGGTTTACCCTTCATGGAATATGTTTCTGTGCATGCAAGTATGTGTAAAATAAAAGAGTCACCTTATAGGGAGTACTACAAGCATCAATTTGTTGAATAAGAGTACTTTTGAATCAATATAAGGTCTAATGTGCTCGATTGATTTGCACATATCTGTATGGGTTGAAAATATTTTCATGTTTCCTTTTTGCGTTATCTAAAAAAAAATCCAAGATGGCGACGCTTGAGGACACATAGGAAGTTATACATATGCTGTGACCTTTACGTAACGAATGAGGGAGTATACACCACTGTGCGCATTTTGATGACGTATCAATGAACACAGAACCAGGTGTTCAGGATTAGTGATAGATATTTAAGGCTATGCCCAAGGAACATTAGTTGTTTTCCTGATCTTGAGTATAACTGGATGATATCCCTAGCCGCAGAAGGATTCTTAAAGGTAGGCGACAGGGAATACGATATAGGATCCTACATGGGCTATTACGATACAGTGACTCATTTTGATGTCTTAGAACGAGGTTATAAGTTTACCCGTTTTCTTGGAGGGGACACAAATATATTTTTTTGTTGTGTTCATAGTAGAAATAAATTGTGATAACACTCAGGGTTTTATTTACTTGGGTTCTCTATTCTTCTTAGAACCCCATTTTTCACACCAGAAAACTATATTGGTGATTCGGGATAAACATCTGAAACCCGGTGGAGGACATATTTATCCCTTTTGTTTCTGGAGATCTTTTACATGAAGGTGTGTGAACCCGGTTATATAAGAATATCCCTTATTGAGGGATAGTGAAAAAAGTATATACAAAATTGAGATGTGGGTGTGATACTTATGGTAATTATCTTTTAGAGACTCCTGACCCCTGAGGGATCGTTCTATATATGTATACCCGCTAAAATCGGAAATATAAACATCTGGAGTACATTTACCTAACCCTTGATGTATTAGTAATCATCAGAGATCAAGGTTAGTGTCACTATATGAATATTACTATTATATTACTATTTCTCTGAGAGATCAACATGAATAATTTTTGTAATCTGATTCTAATGGATTTAGATTTACGATCTCAGGATGCAAGATAACACCATATATCTGATGTGGAATTATATTTGACATCTTCCTTACCAGATGGATTAGTGGCACTAGAAGATACAATTGAATTTATAACGGTCTTTGAATAGGTTTGTGAGGAGAGCATGATGATTAAATGGAGATGTAGATACCCCTTCAAAAAGATTATGACATAATTTTGATGAATAATAATATAACATAATAATATAACATCGATATGGTGTGGAAGTAATAGGAGGATTACATCTTTGGTAACAGTAATACCTGTGGGAGGGATAGTGAGGAGGACTATTCCCTTTAGTTTTACCACATCCTTTATTTACATAAAAGGAGGGGTACCAAGTAGTCTTAACATAATTATAATGGTTGATTGGGTGATATGAGTATAAGTATGAATTGGTTTTCTAGCGTAAATAAGGGCCCTTGAAACAATTGTAAATTATATATAGGTTGTGTTGATCCTACAAATATTCGGTTTTCAACGTGTTTTTAGACTTGTTCAAATTGAGAAAAAATAGAAAAATGTATTGTCTTATTTCATGTTATGTTTAATATAGGATTGTGATATATATTTGGTATCAACATAAGCAAAAAGAGCAATTGCTGTACAGAATGTGGAACAATGTCATACATTCACCCAAGTACAGAGATCTGGGCCTAAATCCATCATGTTTTTGCTCACCGTGCCATTCCAGTTTCGGCCCAGCCATATGCCAATCAATCTTGACCCTGCGCCCAATGGGAACAGTCCAGCCCGAACTGCCAGGTCCTCCCTGGACTGGAAACAAGCATCCTAGGACCAGTTTCGGGCTTTCAGCCCTCATCAGCCAGGATAGTTTGACTTCAGTGCACAGAGAGCACGGGCACACGTCTGGGCATACCCGTCCCACTCGGGGTGGCAATTGCAAGAAGAACAATTGATGTACAGAATGCAGAACAATGTCATAAATTCACCCTAGTACAGAGATCTGAACCTAAATTCATTGTTTTTTGATCACTATTCGATTACAGTTTAGATCCAGCAATATGCAAATCAGTCTTGACCCTGTGTTCAATGGGAACAGTCCAGCCTGAACTGCCAGGCCAGGTCCTCCCTGGGCTGGAAACAAGCATCGTAAGACCAGTTGCTGGCTTTCAGCCCTCATCAGCCCGGATAGCTTGACTCCAGTGGCATGGAGAGCACGGACCCACGTCTGGGCATACCCGTCCCACTCGGGGTGACAAATGCAAAAAGAATAATTTATGGACCGAATGCAGAACAATGTCATACATTCTCCCCAGTGCAGAGATCTGGGCCTAAATCCATCGTTTTTTTGCTCAACATGCCATTCCAGTTTGGACCCAGCCACATTCAAATCAGTCTTGACCCTGAGCCCAATGGGAACAGTCCAGCCCGAACTGCCAGGCCAGGTCCTCCCTGGACTGGAAACAATCACCCTAGGACCAGCTTGACTCCAGTGGCATGGAAAATATGGTACTGTGCCTTGTCTAAGAAAGACATTCAAACTGAGAGTCCTGAAGAACGTGGCTTAGCAATATACTGCTCACCGAAACGCGTCAAGCCTTTTGTTCTCACTGTTAAATTCAAGGAATTTTTAAGTCTAACTACAAAAGAAACTATAGACTTCAACAATATTGATTCAGTTGAATTAACTTGGTTAAAATGATTTTAAATTGTCACTTGTTTTGTCTCTCATTTTTTTGTTAAAGCCTAAATGTAATATATCTGAATCTAACTGTTGAATGGTTTTTTAACTTTTGAAAAAATTATTGTATTTATTAATTGTGTCTCATATGATTGAAATTGGTTTTTAATAAATGTGTCTTTGATATATACATAAACATACATTGTTATAATTGATTTTTGGGTCTTGCTATAAATGTTGATTAAGGGTATTCATTGACCTTTGTATGATTGAGTGCAGGCGATTATATTGCTGTTGAGGTGTGATCCAAGAGAAATTCTCTTTTTATACATTTTTTGTACATAGTACCCTGTCTCTTGGATAGTGGGGCCACTCTCTTTCTGTTTCTAACTGTATGAGTATGTGTCTGGGTGTGTCAGTTTCTTTATCAGAGTATGGCTGGGTGTGTCAGCCACTGTCCTGGTGTGTGCCTGAGTGTATCAGTGGCTATATCATTGTGTGCCTGGGTGTGTCAGTGTCTGTAACAATGTGTGGCAGGGTGTATAAGTGAGTTTATTAATTTTTGGGTGTTCAGTGTCTGTATTGGTGTGTAGCTGGGTGTGTCAGTGTCTGTATCGGTGTGTCCATGAATGTATCAGTCTGTGTATTGGAGTGTATCTGGGTGGGTCAGTACCTGTATCAGGGCGTGCCTGGGTCTATAAGTGGCTCCACCGATGTATAAGCCAGTGTATTATTGGGTGTATGAGTGTGTGCCTGTGTGTGTCAGTGGATATATTGCTGGTGCCTGGGTGTGTCAGTTTCTTTAACAATGTGTGCCTGAGTGTGTCAGTGTCTTTATTACTGTGTGCCTGGGTGTCTTAGTGTCTATATCAGGGAGTGCCTGGGTATGTCAGTGGCTCTATCAGTACGTCTGTGGGTGTTTGAGAGACTGCAAGAGTGTCTGGTTGAATGTCTAAGTGGCTGTATAAATATGTGAGAGGGTGTATTATTAGCTGTATGAGCATGTGCCTCAGTGTGTAAGTGAGTATATCAGAGTGTGGCTGAGTGTGTCAGTAGTAGTATCAGTGTGTGCCTGGGTATGTCAGTGTCTAATAATGTGTACCTGGCTGTGTCAGACACTGTATCAGTGTGTGCATGGGTGTGTCAGTGGCTATGTTGGTATGTGCCAGGATGTGTTAGTGGCTATATTGACATGTCTGGGTGTGTCACTGTCTAACAATGAGGGTCTGGGTGTATCAGGCTCTGTATCAGTGTGTGGCTGGGAGTGTCTGTGGCTGTATCAGTATGTGATGGATATATGAGAGGCTGTATCGGTGTTTAGCCAAATGTTTAAGTGGCTCTCTTTGTAGGGACCTGGATGTGTCAGTGACAGTAGTGCTGGGTGCATGAATGTACCCATTTATGTATCAGAATGAGACTGGGCGTGTCATTGGCTGCATCAGTCATGCTGGATGTGTCAGTGTCTAACAATGTGCATCTAGATGTCTCACACACTGTATCACTGTGTGGTTGGGTGTGTCAGTGGTTGTATTTGTGTTTGAAAGGGTGTTTGAGAGGCGGTATCAGTTTTTGGATGGGTGTATCATTAGCTTAGTTAGTGTACAGCTGGGTGTGTCAGTGCCTGTGTCAGTGTGCATGTGGGAGTGTGACTGGCTGTATTAGTCTCTGCCTAGGTGTTTAACCTGAGAATGTATTCTTATGAAACAGCGCTGAAAAAGGTAATTCGTGAAATACATTACCCCAATAGGTGATGGCATACATCTGTATGAAAGCAAAATAAAAACACAACTATGAGTTAGCTTTACAATTTATAATATTACAAAATATATTTACGATTTTAATTATGAAAAACTTCATAATAACAAACTACTACTCATTTCTTATGCAGTATTGCTATGTTACATTAAAATTAGCCATTTCATTTTCCCTTTTTTAATGTTCTCAGTTTCTATACTCATAGAGCAAAAATGATATATTATTGAAAGACTCATCATTGAACAGTGGAGAAAAACAATCACAAATATTGTGGAAAAACTGCACACTATAATCACTGCAATTAAGCAACACTGTGCATTGCCCTCACTACATTTTTTTGCCTGTACTTCCTCTACTAATGTAAAGAAATATGGAAATATGTTATGTAAATGAGACCTTTACCATTATAACAATATATATGGCACACCAGCATATGGAAAGCCTTATAAAGACATCACGGGGCATGGGTACGCAAGCGATGAAGACATACGTACTCTGTTAGAGCTCCACTGCTCATTCCCTAAAATGTGCTCAATTATCCATCTCAAGGGCTGCTACATAGTGCGCTATGCCCCTGCCAGGCTGGAGTTAATCTACAACCCTTGAGTGCACCATTAAGGAACAGAACAGCAAAACGACTGCAACGAGGAGGTGAGGCCAGTGACAGAGACGCAAGCAACATGGCCACGGCCACTACCCAACACACTGCGCCCCTGCCGCAGATGCACCTGTGATGGGTAGCTCTCTCTGGGCCTTTCGATGTTAGAAATCCATTAAGGGTGGTCCGTACCTGGAAGACCGGATGAAGGCAGGCTCCAGTGGTGGTGGTCCGAGAGCGATCCCCTCAGCCTACGTGCCGATCAGGGTTGGAATCAATGTGTAAATATCACCCCAAAAGGACAGGGTGAATCCAAAGACTTGCTGCCGGAGAGCCCCGCTGTGAGTAAACGCCTCAGTGACATCAGCAAAGCCATGCATGCGGTTAGTCCTCAACATTAAACACGGCTGATAAGTACAGAACCACGCTGACATCAGGTGTGTGGCAGGAACGGGAGCGCCCACCAAGCTCCTAAAATGGACTTAAAAGAAGAGCGAGATACTGTAACAGGCAGTAATTGAATACTCACAGACCCCGGGCTACAATAGATCTGTGTATGGCTGAGGATTTATTTAGCTGGAGGAAAGCTGAGAAAAGCAGAGACTGGTGCACCACGTCCACATTCACGGGCCCTGGACTTCATGGATGATGCCATTACTGTGGGTAAGGTGCATAAATGCACAACAAGTAAGGTATCAAGCATCCAGGACCATCTCTAACTCTGAAGCCCACCCAGACGCATAAACATCCGGCAACAGGAAAGCGCCAACATTTGAACACTGGGTTAAAACAGCTAACCACCAGGGTAATATCATGAATGTATGATGATACCACGCATACCAACACAACACGTAATTTACATTGTGGTTTTGACAACATAAGTCATTACATCGACTTGCGTTGGAGGGCGCTGGACTTGGGAATAGTGTGAATTACTATTCAAACTCCAGTCTACGTACAGTTGGGAAGGTGTTGGTATAGTAATTCACACTATTTCTTAGTCTAGAGCGCCCTCCAGTGCAAGTCGACGTAATGACTTGCTTTGTTAAAACCACTATGTAACCATTAAGCATTGTAATGGTTGCGTGGAAAAGGATGTTTCCCAATATACATACCGGCATATACAGGCGAGCCTGCCACGCAATACAAAGGCGCCATATGTCTCACAGAGGCGGGCCAAGAACAGGCACTGGAGGCCCACCGATACAGCCCCCTTTAACTCGTGCTCAGTCACACAAAATGTCTGGGGAGTGGTCCACAGAACAGATGTCCACCAAACTAGACACCATTTTAGCCACGGTCAAGAAATTAAGTACATCAATGGAGCAGACTCAACCCTCACTAGAAAATAAAATTGACAATGTAGTGATTGACTTCAACCTCCTACATGCCGACCACCATAAACTTACAGATAGAACATCTATGCTGGGAGCTACAATGGCAGAAATCTTCCCACAGGCACAGGCTGCTGAAAAGCATCTCAAAGATCTCACAGCCTGTGTAAATTTCCTTGAGAATTGAGTCGAAGACTCAGAAGGCTGGTCATTCCAAAACAATGTGTGGGTAGTGGGGCTCCCTGAGGGTGTAGAAGGCAGAGATGTTGTCGCATACACAGAGAACTGAAACTGCAATCTGCTACCGATAGAATCGCTTTCGTAACATATTTTCCTTGAACAGGCACACAGGGTGCCAAACAGACCCCCACCACCGGGTGCAAACCCAAGACCATTCCTTTTCCATGTACTAAATTATAGGGACAGAGATGCCATTCTCCAGGAAACGATGAAACAACAGAAACTACAAGTGGGAAACAGCACGGTCATATTTTTCCCTGATTTCACCGCAACAGTGCAAAGGCAACGGTATTCATTCATGGAGGTGAAGCAAAGACTTCAACAGCAAGACCTCAAGTACTCCTTACTGTTCTCTGCTCACCTGTGGGTAATTGCAAAAGGAAAGTCTAATTTCTTTGATACCCCTGTAGCAGCGTGGAAATAGCTAGATTCTCGGAAGGTGACGGAGGGAGCCACGGCTCCCAGAGGAGCAGGGGAGAAGCGACTGACCAAAGTCCCAAGACAACGCAGAAGAGAGAAAAGGCACAAAAAACAGTTGCTGTCCCTAAATATCGGCCCAAACCCATAACAATGAAGTTGAATCAATGTGAAGCACTTCAAGCAGCAGCGGATATAGGAAGTGCGCTGGGCGATATATCATCGGAATTAGCCAAACGGACAGCGGAAGGGATGAGGAATCAACGGATGAAACTACCCGAGGTCACTCCCCAGATGGCATAATATAACATGCCGTGCACAGACCATGGGACTAGGCCCACGAGATCGCAGAGATAACTACCCAAGTATAAAGGGACTTTAGAAACGCTGATATACAATAGTTCATGTCATGGGAAACACGTATTGCTGTAAGTAGATTCCAAAGCTTCCTACCTTATATTGTTTGGCAAATGGCCTCTCATGATGAGATGGCACACGTAAAAGGTGTGTGCAGCCCTGGTATATGCCTTCCTTATAATGTTATGGGGAGATGCTTAGTTTTGAATCTACCTATTCATAGATATACACTGCCTGGTTGACCCCACCCTTTGTCATTGAGAAATGTTTATTTGTCTCATTGTTTGGAAGATTGCTTGTTGCACTCTTGCCCTTTTGGCATTATATGTCAGGGTTTCGATTAGTTTAGTTACTTGTTGCGCACTGAGTCGGCACAGTCCCCTAATCAGCTTAATAAAAAGGCACCAGACACCATCACCCCCAGCACATGTCATACACATCACTGCTGCCCCATGGCATTAAACAGGGCATCAATCCACCCATATAACAGCACAATGGCACTAATTAAGATATGTACATCGAACGTAAGAGGAATACTTAGCCCCTTCCGCAGATATCTGATTTATTCATATCCCAAGAGGCACCAAATCCAGATAGCTCTTCTGCAAGCGACACATTTAGCGGGATCTGAGGCAAAGAACCTAAGGAGAAGGTGAAGGGGGCACTTATACGCCATGGGCTATTCAGCATATGCCAGAGGTACACTAATTTGGGTTTGGCCAGGCACCCCCAACAATATAGAGCAGTCACGTATAGATGCGGACGGCCGATACGTCATAGTGATGGGTAGGCTTGATGACAGACCGGTTATAATAGCATCGATATACGCACCCAATATCGACCAAACCTCATCCTAGACCTCCTGTCGAACAAGCTATCGACTTTGTACAGTAGCCCGATGCTACTTGGAGGGGATTACAATTGTGTATTAGATGTAGACCTGGACCGTTCCCCTCCCCCACTTCCCGGAGCGCCCACTTTCGCTGCCATGAGGGCTCTGAAAAGCTAGGCTATGCAATGGCATTTAACAGATGCATGGAGACATAGAAACACTACGGACAGGATTTACTCATTTTATTCAGAAGCACATGACTTACATGTATGACTTGATCGTATGTTAGTCACAGTCGACCTATTACCAGTCATAACAGACCCCTATACCTTGGGAGCACCCACTCCGACCTCAATCCGCACACATTACAGTTAGAATAGAGTACTACTGCAACACCAATCCCAAGATGGCAAATGCAGACCAAACTGTTAGAAGACAGGCCTTTCAGGGAATAACTAGGGACGGCAGTAATACAGTACTTCGAAGAAAACACAAGCTATGCATTGTCAATTCTAATAGAATGGGACGCATTCAAAACGGTCATGCAGGGACACTGCCAAGCATACAAACAAGCATGCATAAGAAGCTAGAGATGGACTTAACCAGACTGGAAAACAGGCTGGCTAACCTTAAGAGACACGCAGAAAGGGACTCCGTACAGGAGACTGAGTGAAAGCAGGACAGTACATGCCCAACTATTAGAGAGGCTCCGTTCATTAATTATGCTGCACACTCTGCACACATGCATAATAATGGTGAGAATGATAGCAGGCTCCTCGCATGGCTCATCAGGCAGGACAACGCCAGCTCCCCTGTTACATCCATCCACTCATTACACAGCACAACACTATATTCACAGCAAGACATCCTCCAGGAATTCACAAGTCACTACACCATGTTGTATAAATCCACAGTCTCAGTTGACGACAGAGGAAATTCACAGACGCCTAGAAGACATTTCCCTACCCCAAATAACCCCTGAACAGAGGTTTGACTTAGACAAGCCTTTAAACCTGAGAGAAATCTAGACAAGCATACGCGCACTCGCTACAGGAAAGATCCCGGACCCTGATGGTTTGCCATCTGAATTTTATAAGGCCTATCCAGAACAGTTGGCACGGCAACTCAAAAGGGTGTATGATACTGCATTAACGGACTCCCTGCTCTCAGCTACGCAAAAAGAGGCCCTGCTGGTTTCTCTTCCCAAGCCCGGTAGGGATTACGGAGTTACTAGGTTCATACAAGCAGTTGGAGTTACTTAATACGGATTATACAATTTTTGCATCTATAATTGCCGCGAGATATGCCCCGTTGGCAAAACCCTGGTTCAGACTGACCAAAATGGCTTTGTCCATGCTCGGACCACAGCACTGAACATTTGCAGACTATTCAGGGTGCAGCAATATGCCACTGGCACCTGGCGTAACTCGGGCTGTATGGTCTAGGACTTAGAGAAGGCCTTTGACTCACTTGAATGGCCCTACGTCTTTGAGGTGCTACTCGGGTTTGGATTCGGGGACACCTTCCTCCAGATGATTAGGTTACTCTACACACACCCCACGGTCCGGGTATGAAGAGGAGGTATGATATCAGAGAATATACCTATTAAGAGAGGCACCAGACAGGGTTGTCCCCTATCTCCTCTTCTTTTTTCGCTCGCAATGGAATCACTAGCAACACAATTTCATAAGGGACGCGGGTACTGGGGCATCTGATTGGGAGATGGCCTGCACACTGTTTCTATTTATGCAGATGATCTTCTACTATACATCAGAGATTTGCACAGTATACCTGGCATAGTATCAGAAATGCTACAGAAGTTTGAGAAGATGTCTGGCTTCAAGGTGAACTGGGCCAAGTCATACTTGTATCCTTTTTGGGGAGAGGCCCCAAACCCACGTTTGCGAATAAACAACGTTCTCCTTAGTTGGCAGTCAGTCACTGCTAGATATCTGGGCATCTTCGTCTACCGCGATCCCTCTGATATCCTGGATGGGAGTTTGACCAGAACCACACAGTTCACAGGTCAAGTTTTGGAAGACACTCCCGCTGAATGTGATGGGCAGAATCGCTCTGACCAAGATGGTAATGTTGCCAGAGCTACTATATTATTTTTCCAATCTCCCAGTCTACGTTTCCACTAAAACATTTTGGGAATTAGAACAGCTGATCTGAAGCTTCATTTGGAACTTGGGCCATCACAGAACAGCATTATGGAAATGGTATGCACCCCTCTGCAGGGGAGGACTAGCGGTTCCTATTATGGAGCTATATTACCTGGCTGCACAGCTGTAGTGGGTGGCAAGATGGCTCGCCGGGCTCAATTTAAATGACACAGCTACATTATATCCACCATGTTCACAACCTCAGATTTATCATTTTATTCCATCCAATAACTCGCCCCACCCCAATCTGTGCAGGCCAGCCTAGCCCTAGCTTTACTCTGCTACAAACGTGGTCTTTACCTCACTATGAATAAAATCCCCTATGCTCCAACGATATCGCTTTTAGGGACACTGAGAAACAAAACAGGTACCTTTAATGGAGCGCTCAAACATTGGCATGCTGCTGTGATCCACACACTGGGTGATCTATATGGTGATGGTACTCTGATACCCTACGATAGACTGGCAGTCGAGAATGACTTGCCGGCAGGTCAGTTCCTAATATGCAATTACAAGACCACTCTCCAGGCTTGGGGTAATATAACCACTGAGCCAGAAATGCATCTCCTAATCCAATACCGACACGTAATGGGCAACATATCTCACATAATACATTGGCTGACAGAGGCACTTTTATCTCACACAACACAAACTATTGTGACCTTACGTACAAGGTGGGAGGCAGACAGGGTACATACATGGATGGACCGCAAATGGGACATGATATTAGCTAGCCCCACGCAAATACCAAGAAATGCTAAATTCAGGCTCATACAAACATATATTACACACAGAGCATATCTATCTCCAGACAAGCTGAACAAATACTTCCAGCTGGCTAACTCAGCATGCCCTCGTTGTCTACAGGTGAATACTGACCTTCTACACATGCTGTGGGTTTGCCCCTCCCTACAAACATACTGGCAGGGAATAACAACGACACTTGCGACATACACTGCTATCTAGCCCTGCTGACTATGGGAATATGCAGCGAAACTAGATTTCTCTTTATCTTATATTAGTCCTTACTGCACTCAGTCGAGATACCCATGAGTTGTTTCACTGGCTTCCAGCTGGCAGTGGATATGATGATTTCATACAGGTTGATGTGTATAAAATGACTGACTTGTAGCACCATGGCATATGAGACACTAGTCTGGCATTCGAGCATAATTTTTCTCAAGTTTGCAGGTTGTTCAAAGATTGGCTCTAATACACCTACAGAACAATACAAGGAAAGTTTTAATTGTACTATAATCAAGATATAATTGGTTTCGTCACTCAAACGTATAAATGCAATAATACAGTAATGACATGTAATGTACCAGTGATATTTGATTTGATATGCTTTGTCAACGTTTATATACATATGGTCTCTAAAAAATAAACATTGCTTATTTTTTTAAATTAAAGCTTTACAACTATGGGGTTTGAATATTTGCATGGATGAAAAAAACTAATAGGGTGTTAAGGTATTTCAAGTAAGACGCATTCCCACGCAAAAAATTAGTTGAATAAATAAACATGCATTGTAGATAACCAATGAATTATGTAAATGCAAACACAAATGCCAGAAAATGCTCCCTTAACAATGCGGCCAAAAGACTGTGTTGATATAATTAAACCAAAACACACCCAATCAGTGGTAGAAGTGGGCGGGATCGGAAGGGCACGGCATGCCCCTACTTAAAAAAAATATTTCAGTCTGTTCCCCTACTTCTTTCTTTCAAAAAAGGATCCCGGGGCGGCAAGAATAGTCCAACTTAAAAACGATAACTTTTTCTTTCAGCTTCCAGGGGCTGCTCACACTTTTCTGTTGAACTCCAGAGGCTGCAGCTGCCCCTCCCTCTCACAGGCTGTGGACTGGCCCATTGTCATTCCGATTGAGGCCGATTATCCCCTTTTGAATGACAATGCGCCGCCTTCTGCCTTTAGCATATCATGCTGAGTTAGTGATTACAGAGGAGCTTTCCCGAGACAGAGTAGTGTGGGGAACTTGCCACCATGTGAAATTTGTCGATGTATACACAGAGTCAACTGGGCAGGAGCAATGAAGGGACAGAAGAGGAGACAGGAAAGGAGAGGTGATGGGGCAGGAGAGGTGACTGGGTAGGAGAAGTAATGGGCAGGAGAAGTGACAGGGCAGGAGAGGGCAGGAGAAGTGAAGGGGCAAGTAGAAGTGACAGGGAAGAAGAGGCAACAGGGATGGAGAGGTGACGGGGCAGGAGAGGTGACGAGGCAGGAGAGGTGACTGGGCAGGAGAAGTAATGGGCAGGATAAGTGATGGGACAGGAAAAGTGACGGGGCAGGAGAGGTGACGGGTCAGAAGCAGTGACGGCATAGGAGAGGAGACAGGAAAGGAGAGGTGATGGGGCAGGAGAAGTGATGGGACAGGAGAAGTGACGGGGCAGGAGCGGTGATTAGGCATGTGCAGGAGAGGTAACCGGGCAGGAGCGGTGAACGGTTAGGAGCAGTGAACGGATAGGGGCAGTGAACGAATAGGGCAAGTGAACGGATAGGAGCAGTTAATGGGGCAGGAGCAGTGATGGGACAGGAGAAGTGATGGGACAGGAGAAGTGATTGGACAGGAGAAGTGATGGGGCAGGAGCGGTGATCGGGCAGGAGCAGAGAACGGCATGAGCAGTGAACAACAGGAGCAGTGAACGGGCAGGAGCGGTGACGGGGCAGGAGAGGTGACGGGGCAGGAGAGGTGACGTGGCAGGAGAGGTGACGGGGCAGGAGAGATGATGGGGCAGGAGAAGTGACAGGGCAGTAGTGGTGATTAGGCATGAGCAGGAGCGGTATCCGGGCGGGAGCAATGAAAGAACAGGAGCAGTGAACGGAGCAGAAGTGGTGAATGGGGCAGGAGCAGTGAACGGGGCAGGAGCAGTGAACTTAGCAGGAGCAGTGATCGGGCAGGAGTGCTGATCGGACAGGAGCAGTGAACGGCAGGAGCAGTGAACGGGCAGGAGCAGTGAACGGGCAAGAGTGCTGACCGGACAGGAGCAGTGAAAGGGCAGGAGCGGTGACGGGGCAGGAGCGGTGACGGGGCAGGAGCGGTGACGGGGCAGGAGCGGTGAATGGGCAGGAGTGGTGAATGGGTAAAAGCGGTGAATGGGTAGGAGCGGTGAACGGGGCAGGAGCGGTGAACGGGCAGGAGCAGTGAATGGGGCAGGAGCGGTGAACGGGGCAGGAGCAGTGGACAGGGCAGGATCAGTGGACTGGGCAGGAGAAGTGACAGGGCAGGAGAAGTGGCGGGGCAGGAAAAGTGACGAGGCAGGAGAAGTGATTAGGCAAGAGCAGGAGTGGTGAATGGATAGGAGCAGTGAACGGGGCAGGAGCGGTGAATGGGCAGGAGCAGTGAACGGGCAGGAGCGGTGAATGGGCAGGAGTGGTGAATGGGCAGGAGTGGTGACAGGGCAGGGGAAATGACAGGGAAGGAGCTGTGACGGGGTAGGAGAAGTGACTTGTACTTATGTTCCTTGCCTATTTATTTATATACTATTGCATGACATCCACTGATGTGTCTGCAAAGCATACCTGTTGGCCCAAATTTTTGTCCTGAATTTTGACCTCCTGTCCTGAATTTTTGTCCTGAATTTTGACCACTTGTCCTGAATTTTTACACTCACCATCCTGAATTTGCGCCCATGCCATTGTTCCTGCTTATATTTCGCACGCTTTACATAAACCTGTATTCCCTAAGAGTATTTGCTTTTTCCTGAATTAAACCTCAAGTAACATGTTTATCCATTGTTTGAATTAAATACCGTTATAAGCTGTAACTGGTCAGTGAAATGCTAAATGTACAAAAAATTGGTATGTTTTGCGATTTCTAGCCACACCCCTGACTCCGCCCACTGATGCAATCTTCAGGTATTCCCGCCCCCTGATTCTCCACCCACAGTTCCCCTACTTTTTATTCCCCACTTCAACCACTGCACCCAATCAATAAAGAAATATCCTTAAAAAGCAAAAACAGCTGTGACTTTTCTACTCATTCGCTATTGGTTTCACCAGTGGCGTTGCAGGGGGGACGGTCCGCCCTGTGTAGCACAACTTTTGGGAACTCCCCCTGCTCTTACCTGCAGATGTCGCGGGGTGGCAGATGCAGGGACTGTTGCCCACCCCCCGCTCCCACCTGCAGCCATCACAGGGTGACATATGAACGGACCGCCATGAGAGGCAAGCGGTCTAGCTATGCCACTGGCTTTCACTACCCACTAGGCCAATTACAATCCGTCCTCCCCGGGCCTTATGCGACTAGCCCGGCCAGCCTGGAGCACCCGCAGCCAGTCTCAATTCCTTTGAAAGCCCCAGTCTTCAGAGGTCCTCATGCAGGCAAGGCGACAGGGCTTCTTTTCAAACCAGTGAGAAAATAGTAGAAAAACATTAAAAATACCAGCAAATCCTGCAGATTGACCTGCTGGCTACTGAAGGACCCCACCTTGCAGGCAGCCTCTTTTACTGCACCATCTTTCTCCATTAAACAATCCCTCTCCTCATTCATTCATCCCCGCACACTGTAGGCTCATGCATCACACCCACGACCCTTACTGAGCACATCCGCAAAATCTGGGAAAAAAGGAGCAAAACAAAACAACAAAAGTTTACAAGAGCTCCAAACCCCACACTCACTGCTCCAGCTGGGCCTCCCTCCATCTCCATGTCGTCCAGAGGATCCTTTCTGTTTGAAAAGGCATCGAGCGTGGCTGTAAAAAATAAAGAGACAAACAAAACTAAAACCAGCCCCCTGCATTTGTTTCCCACCGAACCGGTATTAAGTATCCACTTTTTCAGTGCATTCCACGTAAGCAAAGGGGAGTATGAGGGTTTCCCTGTGCTGCTTTTTTGATGAAGAAAGTGATTTTTGGGCTCCTTTCCTCCCTGCGTGAGTGCTCTTCTCTCACCCTCTCTCTGTGGCTGTGTGAAAAGTTTGAGAAGGTCTTGGGATGGGCTGGCAGTAGTACACTCTGCCATGTGATGGTTGGTGGAGTTTTGGCCAAACCCCTCACTCCACGTAGAGCTCACAGTGGCAAATCTTTGCGAATTCAAACGGTGAAGTGGAGTTTACCACCCACCCCATGCTAAGTACTCTATCTCACTCCTGTGAGGAAAGCTAATGAAATCAATACTTTTACCCATGGCACCTTTAACTAATCCTTCATTAACATTTACATTTTGGTGCAAAATTACTTTATAGTTCTTGCTAACACTTAAATATTTCTTCAATCCTGCAGTTTTTTAAAACAGATTTTTCCAATGAATCCTATTTAGTTTGCATCTTCTATTTAGCAACACTGCCATGTGCTTGTGTTCTATTTTGTCTATGGCCGCCAGTTCTAAAATTTCTTCTTACTCCAAATGCAGAAATTCTTTGTTGAAAGAGACACACTCCATTCATGTAGCCATTAGTCGCACAATCGGTTTTCTTTCTTGAATGAAAGTGAACATTATCTCTGCTGCTGTCTTGGTCGTTGGATTTTTTTTTTCAAGAAGAACATTTTCTAGCAGACACTTTCCCTCTTTATAAAGAACACCTACTCTAATATTCTTTTTTTGCAGGTTATTGACAAAACCATGCAACGTGACATGACGTAAGGGTGGAGTTGCAAGCTTCAAGGATCATCTGCAAGGGCTAGCGGAGCTGTTGCCGCCATTCACGCCGTAACCCGTTGCCACTGCCAACACTGCTCGTGTTGCCCGCTGCCTGCTGCCTGCCCATTGTGGAGCTGCCTGCCGCCAGCTGCTGCCACTCACTCACCGCTTGCTGCCATTGGCGCAACCAACCACCAGACCGGACCAGGACCTGTCTCATCAAACAGGCAAGCGGCCGGACGGCACTGCGTGGCTCTTGCGTCTGCGGTGAGTCCTGCACATTGAGTGCTTTGGTCATGCCGAGCTCGTGTGCTTGTGAGCACAGAAGCCTGAAACAAGCCTGATTCCACACCCAGTATCCGTATCACAGGCTGCACGGCCGCCTGCCTCACTGCCCCTCACTGCTGGTGACCTCTGTCCCTCAGGCAAGTGCGAGGGGGAAGGTAGGAGCGGGGATAGCCATGGCTGTGCTTGCCCAAGCAGCCCGATAGGTTGGGTGTGGCTTGCAAGCCAGAAGCAGGAAAAAAACAACTTAAAAAAGCAGGCAGAAACAGCTAACGTGGACACATCTGTGAGACTGAACAAAACCCGTCCCGCTGACACCTCAACAGGAGAAGGGGTTGCTTTTGTCTAACTGTTTCTCACTGTCTTTCCCCATGGCACCAACCTACGACCAGCAACTTGACAGACACAGCCGCCCAGATGGGCCAACATAATTAAACAACATGCTCGTGCCATCCATTTGCAAAATAAACTTGCTACACAAGACTTTATTCACTTGATCTGCACTTGCCCCTCACTGGATAGTGAACGCCGGAGCTTACTAAAGGCAAAATTGAAAGAAAAAGGAATCCGTACATATCGCTCAGCGATTTTACAAGTGATGGACTCATTAGACCCAAATGTATCTGTCGAATGATTAAATATGTCACTAATTTCGAAAAAAAATAATAATAATGTTTTGTAATGATTTAATACCACCTTGAATGTTTAGGATTCTCAAAACTGTATCTCCTATTATTGAATCAAGTTTTCTAAACTAATAGTATCACTGTTTTTTTACAATTTTTATCAACTGCTGTTTTTAATATTGTGTAATAATGCATTTTTCTAAATATTTTAAAACAAGATTGCATTTCATATTGTAACGGTTTTTATTAACTATACAATAAAATAATTATTATTCCACTCCCTACAAAAGAAAGTCCTGGGTCCCCAAGTGTATACAAAGGGGGTGTGGTGCGCTGAGCACCAGAACACAGAAACTAGTAACCAAGAGACTTGATCTGTGAACAGAAATTCCAATCTCCAGCAGGTCCCTACATACTTAAGCGTGCTAGTGGTGCAAAGAAGAGTGACAGCAGTGGCAGCCATGCCATTGGCTGCCTTACAGCCCCACCCACAACTCAGCATGCTCGTGCCCCCTGATACTTTCAGGACCAGTGGATAGACAGGGGAGAGGTAGACATCGATCTGCCTGCCAGCACTTCAAGGACCAGGCATCGGGCTACTCATGAGGTCCTGGAAGGTCAGAGGGGAGGCCCTCCCAAGCTCCACAAGGAGTAAAAGTGGTAGAGATTACAAATCACCTGCCCAGGCAACAAGCCCAAGGGAGAGGATGTAGCCTTATGGCTAGAGCGGTCGACCTCCAAGCTGGGGGAACCGGGTTCGAGTCTTGACTATGAGGCTCAACATCCTGTGATTCTGGGCAAATCACTTAATCTCCCCGTGCCTAACAGAAAAAATGAATGTGTCCTTCTGTAATTAAACTGGTACTCATGTCAGGCGCTCTGATACCCGATTCGGGTCTAGTTCGCACTATACAAAACTCAATAATTTTTTTAAGCGAGTCAGAGCCATAGCAAAGCCCAAACCATGAACCGAAGAAAGACATTTAATAAACCACCTGAGCCAGGAGGACAATAAAAAGGGGAACCCAGGGTCGCAGGAGAACACCACGCAAGCCTGCTGCCTACATGAAACAACCATCTTGCCAACAACACACAAGCCTGCTGCCTACATGAAACAACCAAAAATCTACACAAAATGTTACTTCATAAAGGATGCCAGCTCAGTGCTCTTCTTGTGTAATGAGAGGCTCAGTGGGCTGCAAACAACTCTACTACCAATGGCCACCACCAATAATGCTGAAGCAGTACCAGGCCACATCCTCTTGCCTGAGACTTCTGACAAACAGCTGAGTGCCTTCCCAGAGCCTTCACAAAACAAGGATAGGAAATCTGGGTTCTGATAGGACTGAGGATCCCCCCTCCCCCCACAGATGGAAGAGCTTAAATTCAGCAGATCTGACAATCCAAGCGGAGAAGACAACGGGAGCATCCCTAGTGCTCAACAAAACAGTGGAACACAAGGTCTCCTCTGGCCTAATGTGGACCGTGATGAAGGTCCAGCTTGTTCCACCAGTGAAGGCAGTCCACACAGCACCCTAAACCCACATACCCTACCTGATGGTTCAGGGGTGTCACCCACTGGACCTACCAGAGACAAAGATGATGCAGACGAAAAAGACTGAGAGGAACTCTCTCATTTAAAAACACCAGAACTGGTCGGAATTCTGGCAACCTACTTATAGGACTCTCAGGAACCACACCAGACTCCTGGCAACCCAGCCCTAAACACTGCCAAGGAGGCAGCAAATCAGAAGATTGCAGAGCTCAACAACCAGTCAGAACAATGTATGGGTATCCCTTTTGAACACTGCACAGCTATCTGTGGGGGCACTACAGTACCAGTCGAATAAAATGGACATTCAACTTTCACTTCTCATCACCTTTGCCTTTTTTGTGGCTGGGACTGAAGATAAACTGGGGGAGTTAAACTCCTTGATCCAACAGGTCCAGGCTGACACCACATTCACCCAAGCACACTGTCCCTGCACGAACATTGTCAATAAGCTGTCAACTCTTGTCATGACCCGTCTGGCCTTGGCTAGTCCCTGTCCACATCCAGCTAGCCCTGCTGAGTTGGAAGTACCCCGTATGGACTTCGCCATGGCCATCTTGACAATGCCATGGTCGTGCAGTGTGTGCCTTGTGCAGTGTGCGCCTTATACGTCATGTCATCAGACTCACTATGTACTCTGACCCATGCACTGCACTCTGAACTGCTTAGCGTTACTATGATACATCCAAAAACGATACAAGCATCCAAAAGCAATACATGCTTTGAAAACCGTTTCTTTTATTTTGTAGTTATGTGCCATCTTTTTTTCTTTTAATATACATAATTTCCCCAGTAGAACAGATCTTTTTGCCAAGGACATTACAGAAAAGAAAAACTTTCAGGTTTCTTTCCTGTATAGAACCGCACATACTGTCATTAGTGCGCTCCGCTTTAAAAATGCATGGAAAGACTTCATGTATCATTTGAAAGACTTCAAGTTTCATTTGAAAGACTTCATGTTTACTTTGAAAGCTTGTGCAGACGCTTGGAAATTGCTGTGTTTATGATTTACATGTTTCAGTAAAGATTAAGCATAAAGTAAGTGGCACAAACTCAGTGCTTCAAGAGTCACAAACTGCAAAGGTCAAAAGGTGGCTCTCAGACTACAGAGATAACAGCTTTTATGTTTTAGTTCACAAACAGTGCATTTAATGTATTTCAGAAGCAGATGCTTGCATCTTGTTTGAACCTTATTGTAATTCCTGGCAATTGAAGATATTGCATCTTGTTTGAACTTTCTGGCAATATGTTTTATAAAATCTGCAAAGCTTTAAACCCTTCCAAGAACATTACTGAAGGTTTACATAAAGACTATTGAAGACACTTATATACCTATTCCTTATTTTATTTTTCAGGTAAGGTTTGGTTAAAGTGTACAGCTTATTTATATATAATATTGCTATATGAAATTAAATGAAAAGTGAATTTATAACAGCGCGGTTGCTGCCCGGGGGCGTCCAAGCGCTAGGAACCAGAAAAGAGGTAGCGAGCTAGGGTAGCAGGTTAAGTTTACTGAGGGGAGTTAAACAGAAACGTCTTTAATTGTTTTCGGAATGAGGAGAGGTTGGGGTTAGATCTGAGGTGAAGAGGAAGTGATTTCCAGGTCTTGGCGGCATTGTAGGCGAACGTCCTTCCGCCAGACCTTGCCTTTTTTATTCTCGGCGCTATAGCCATAAAAGCCTGGCTAGATCGGAGGTTTCTGCTTGGTTGGTACTGGTTTACTAGGCCACGGATAATCATAGGCCCTGTGTCCCAAAAAGCCTGATGGGCAATACACATGGCCTTGAAGGTGACTCTCTGACGCACTGGCAACCAATGCAGGCTAATCAGTCCAGCTTTGACTGACAGTCTGCGTGGAAGCTGTAGCAGTGTGCGGGCGGCACAGTTCTGCACTATCTGCAGTCTATGTAGGGTGTACTCCGGGGCACCAAGGTAGAGGACGTTGTTGGAGTCTAGGCGTTACTGTATCAGACCCTGTATGGCTACCTGCTTTGCCTCCACGGGTAGGAGAGGGAGGACTTTCTTTAACGTCCTGAGAAGGCCAAAGCAGGTAGCCGAAAGCTTTGTGGCCTGGGTGTTAAATGAAAGGCTCCTGTCCAGCCACACCCCAAGACTTTTGATATTGTCCTTCGGTACTGGGGGGTGCCTAGACAGGAGGGCCACAGTGAGTTGAAGAAGGTGAAGGTCGAGGGGCCCAGGAGCATCAGCTCCGTTTTATCTCCGTTGAGTTTGAGGGATGACGAATTCATCCAGGCCTTTACCTCCTCTAAGCATTTTATTAGCCCACTTGATAGCAGCCGATCAGCCTCCTGCGCCAGTGAGACCACCAGCTGGGTGTCGTCCGCGTAAGAAATAATCTTAACCCCAAATGGACGAACAACCTCAGCCAGTGGTCTCATATAGATGTTGAAAAGCGCGGGGCTTAAGGAGGAGCCTTGAGGGACTCCACACTTCAAAGGCCTACTGGTGGACGCTGTCTCTCCATCAAATACTTGAAACGACCTGTCACTCAGGAAGGATTTGAGCCAGAGCCAAGCCTTATCCACTATTCCGATATTCAAAAGACGGCTCAGCAAGGTGTCATGGCTGACCGTATCGAATGCCGCACTGAGATCAAGGAGGATCACTGCCATTGATCCTCCCTGAGCTAGGATTTTTCTGGACTCCTCGGTGACCACTAAGAGGGCGGACTCTGTTCCATGTCTGGGTCTAAAACCCGTCTGGGTGGCATCCAACAACTGGTTATCTTCAAGAAAATTCATGAGCTGGAGGTTGATGTACCTCTCCAGGATTTTGCTCATCCAGGGGAGGAGGGAAATGGGCCGATAGTTGCTAAAATCCGATGGATCCAGATTAGGTTTTTTTAGGAGGGCTCGGACCATGGCCCGTTTCCAAACAGGAGGGACAGTGCCAGAGGTGATGGATGCATTTAGGAGGTCCATAATGGTTGGTAAAGTGACCTGGGATGCTAACATCATGACGTCAGGAGGTGCCGGGTCGCTTGGCGACCCCGATTTTACTTTGCGAGCCACGGACTCCAAGGCTTCGAGATCTAAACGGGGGAAGTGATCCAATACAGGTAGGGACACTGAGACAGTGTCTACCAGATTTGTTTGAGCCTGAGCTAAAGGGGCAGGGGCTGTGAGGGGGAAGGATGCATAGATTTTGTTGACTTTTTGATGAAAGAATTCTGCCAAGTCGTTGCATTGGGCTGTAGTTTTTTCCTCGTGCAGACTGGAGGGAGGGGGTTTAGTAAGTTTTTTCAAAATTTGAAAAAATTCCCTCGGTTTGGATTTGGCTGTTATGATTCTATCAGAAAAGTATACAGATTGGGCAGCTTTGACTTCGGCTTTGTAAGCTTTAATTGCCTCTCGGTAACGAGTTTTTACCTCCACGGAGTAGTCTAGACGCCATTGTCTTTCTATTTTTCTACATTGGCGCTTCTTTTCCCTGAGAGCCGCTGAATACCATGGGGCTGTTTTATGGGGGCGTTTTAGCATTATTTTCTTCAAAGGAAGGGTGGCTTCCAGGGATTGTGTGATCCAGTCTTCGTAAGCCTGATTGGCCAGACATGGATCCTCGTTGTAGGAGGGTTGGTCACTAGCAAGCTTACTTGTCCATTCATCCACTGGTATCCGCGCCCAGGATCTGGCGTGTCTTATCGTAGGTTTTGCAGAGGGTGGCTTAAAAGTAGACCAGGTGAAGGGCACCAGTGAGTGATCAGTCCACGGAAGGGAGATTGGAGATCCAACCACAAGGTCTGCGCAGTTACTGAACACAGGGTCCAGTAGGTGGCCCTTCACGTGAGTTGGGGTCTTCACTCATTGGGTTAATTGTAGAGCGGCTAGGTCGCCAGCGAGTGTCATGGCCGTAAGATCCAACGTAGTGTCAAAATGGAGATTAAAATCTCCTAACAAGGTGTAATTATATAGCCAAGAAGATAGAGTGGAACTCATTGTGCTCTGCTGTTGTTTCCAGATCTCCCTCCCGCAGTACCCTCCCTAATCCGGAAGGTGCGCCTCTTGAGGGTACGGCTCCTGAGGAACTACGACCCCTGACAGCTCTACCTAAATGCTGAATGACTTCATAACTGGTTTTAAACAAAATCCACCGACACAGGGGCAGCCGCAGCCGGTAGTGGGAGTACCGACCGGGCGGTGACGTGGGGAGGGAGAGGGGCAGTGTGGGGTGTAGTAATGTATGGATTACTGACTTTAAAAGGTGAGTAAACGAGTGCAGCGGCGACTGCCTGAACGGTGCTAGTGCTCTTGTATTTTGCTGTTATCCTGTCCCTATGTTTATTTTTATTTTTATCTTTGATAGAACTTTACACTTATTAGGAGGGCAGTGGAACTGGATATTACACCCCAAAATGGCTGATCGCATGTTACTACAGGAACAAAGGGGCCACGTCCATTCATTGGCATCTCCCCAAAATGATTAGCAGCAACAACTACAACTGAAATAGGACTTCCCCCTGGTCAATCCCAGCTCCCTCGCTGTCCCCCTACCACTACAACAGATTTAGGACACTTGATTGAAACAAATAAAGGACTACACTGCCTTTACGTTCTCCCCATCAGAAGTAGGTCCGGTCCTTGAAACAAACATAGGACTATGCCGCCACTACCTTTTCCTCTCTAAACTGTCGGCCATCTTGGACTAGTCTTCTGACTATTCTTTGCCTCTCTAAACTGTCGGCCATCTTGGACTAGTCTTCTGACTATTCTTTGACTAACCTCTTGGCAGACAAGCTCGGAACGCTCTCTAGTCAAGAAGTAGATGATGTAGAGGGCCGATACTATAAGGAGGGAAGAGAGAGGCTAAAAGGGAGATTAGCAGCTGAAGAGAACGTTCCGAGCTTGTCTGCCAAGAGGTTAGTCAAAGAATAGTCAGAAGACTAGTCCAAGATGGCCGACAGTTTAGAGAGGCAAAGAATAGTTAACCACTCCAGATACCTCAATCACACTCCCCCAGCTGCCCCACCACCTCCACAGTTCTACATACTCACAGCACCCTCACCCACACCATACTTACCACCATGGAACTCTCCGGCACTCACACATACATTATCATCTACCCACCCAAGCTCTCAAAAAAATCTGCCAAAAACTCCAAACACAACTTTCTGAAATCCCACCCAGAAACACTCTTTGCAGATCCCTATTTCTCACCCCGTATTGGACACATGACCACCGACATCATATTCTACACTAAACGCAGAGCACAATGGAGGAAAGCCTTCCATGCCCTACTCACGGTCTCCTCTTTGAGGAAGTCCGCACATGGTCTTATGATGATCATTACCCCATCACAACTCTTCCAAGCAACAGCAACAACTACTATTTACAACAATGGCACTATTCTCATCCAGGCCACAGACCTTAACCTTAACCTATTTTAAACTCTATTTCCCACCATTAAAGATAATGTAGCCAATTCACTGACCCCCTCCCAACCCACCCCTACTCCCAACACCCAATCCACTGCTTCTCCCACTCAGTTCCACACCCTCCCACCCCCTACATTCTTGACTCCTGGATCCCCAGTACCGCACACCATCCTGAACCACTCTACCACAGTCCACAACACAGACACCCTTTCTACATCTATCCACACTGGTTTCCCCAGCCTCCCTCCGCCTCGCACACCACCTCACATTCAGCTCCAACGCCCCACACCCTTAACACCTGGGTGCCCAGAGTCTGATGCAATCCTTAAGCCCTCTACTCCTCCTCACAACATAAATCTCCTCTCCCCTTATAGCCCCCTCACCTCCATCACCACCCCCCACCTCTCACATCCAGCCCCTCCTGTCTATCATAACCCCCATACCTCCCACACCGAGCATACCTTCATCCTGTCACTTCCCCTCCCTGCCACCTCCCACACCCAGCTCACCTCCTCCTCTCACACCACCAACGCTCCCCCTCGCTGCACTTGCTCCCCCCTTCCTCATCACCCCTCCTCCTCTCACACCTTAGCTCCTCTCCCCCGCTCACATCAACACACTCCTGCCCTCCACACCGTGGCCCCCCTCCACCCCATCCCGCCTTCCTACACCATCCCAAGCTCCCCCTCTTCCTATACCACCTCAAGTCTCCCGTCCTCCTTTACCACCCTCCCCTACCGCATCTCTCCCCGCTCTCCCCATCTCGATAATCACCCACGTACCTACCAGGGAAACTCCCACCCCTACCCCTACTCCTCCTACTCCTCCACCCACCCTAACATCACCCACACCTACGTCTAACCCACACCCATCTTTCTACCCTCCCCCCACCCATACCTTTCCCATGAACCCATTGAACCGAATCAACTCTCCTCAACCTACCCTTGGTTCTCCCACTACCCCACCTCTACTGTCCCTAACCACACTCTTGACAAGATCATGTCCACCCTTCAACAAATCAAAGACGAGCTTCAAACATTCAAACTACTTTTCGCAAGCCATCTTAGGCTCCCCTCTCCACCTTGTACCGTGTTATCCCGCAAGCACCCCAACCATCCCACACTCTTTCACAAACTCAACCCCCCTTACTGTACTTCTATCCCTGCCCCTAATTCTTCCAACCGCCCTCTCCGCTGCACCAATCCATGGACACGATATGACATACGTACCCTACTACATTCCTACAAATCCGCTCCCACCACCCACATAGCCTCAACGCATCTACCCATCCCCACCAATCAGTTCAACCCTCACACGCACCCCCCAAAATAACTCACCTCTGTCCACTCACCTTCCTATCCCCACCATCCTCTCCAACCCCACAGGCCCCCCACTCAAAATATTAGAGGCACCATCTCCAACAATCTGAAAACAGTCACCCTCACATTGGACCCCGCCACCTCCCTTCTTAGCCCACGGCTCAAATGCACACTACATAACTGCAGATCTGCCCCCAGACACGCATCTGACATAGCTGACCTCATTATCGCACATGACTTAGACCTTACCATACTCACCGAAACCTGGTTAACTGAATCCTCATCCCCCCTCATCGACATTCTAGTTCCCCCTAACTATCACATCATCAGATTAGATAAGACCGGCAAAACAGGAGGTGGGATAGCATGTATTTTTCGCAGTAGCCTTTCAGTAACCAAAGCCATCTCCCCTACATTCGCCACTTGTGAACACTTCTGCCTCGATGTCAACAGCGAGGGCAATCCAGTGTGCTCTCTACATATTATCTACCACCCACCAGGTGACAACCTCGTCTTCACTGAACACCTCATGGACATGATCACAACTAATTCGGGTCGACAAAACACACAAATATTCCTTGGTGACTTCAACCTTCATTGGAATGATCAGAACAACTCAGTGGTTAACAGTCTCAAAAACTTCCTCAAAACCTTAGACCTAACCCAAATCTGCAACAGCCCTACCCATGACAAAGGCTCTATCCTTGACCTCATTATCTCCAAAGATCACACCACCCAACTTGACTCAATCCAACCTTGTGACTGGTCCGACCACCACATTATCACATTCTTCATCAATGAACTGATGAAACTTCACCCAGCCCAATCCACCAAACCCAAGGTATGGAAAAGAGACTTGAGGAATCTCAATCCCATCTCCTCACCCTCCCCCAGTTACATCCTACTCATACCCCCTATGGCAACGACGACGTCCAGGCCCTTACCGAGCACTACCTCAACTCAATGACTACGATAATCAACGAGGTTGCCCCCCCCTCAGCTAAAGAGAATCTCTTCCAAAATCTCAAAGCCGTGGTATGACAGTCTGCTTAACAAGGACAGGCGAGACATGAGACTAGCAGAACGCAATTGGAGATCCACCCCATCAGCTATGCACCTCAACACTCTGAAGAAAAAAAGAAATGCCTACTTCAGAAAAATCAAACGAACAAAAGCAAACTTCTTTAGCCAGCAATTAGACCAAGCAAAAAACCGACCAAAAAAGCTATTTGAACTAATCAAAACTCAATCCAAAGATGAACCACAGCGAGTGCATAGTACAACCAGCACGCGAAGAATTTTCTACCTTTTTCAACACAAAAACAATCAACATCAAGAAAGATCTCCTCACGGATCTAAACCTATTCTCGAACCCCAGCAGCATAACACCCGCCAAACTAAAAACCAATGCTACCTGGGAATCCTTTGAGACTTACACGGTAGTCTCTATAGGCAAGATCCTAAGTACCCTGAAGCCCTCTAACCACCTCTTGGATCCTCTACCTGCAAACGCCGTAAAGGACCTCAGCCCATGGCTTCTCCCGCTCTGGACCAAAATCATTAACAGTTCTCTTCAACAAGGATCTATCCCAGACTCCCTCAAAGTGGGACAAGTATCACCCATACTTAAGAAACCCACAGCAGACCCTACTGACCTCAACAACTATAGCCCCATCACTAATATCCCCACCTAAGCCAAACTGTTAGAAAAATGTGTCCACCTCCAACTGACTAAACACATCACTCATTTTGACCTCCTCAACCAACACCAATCCGGCTTCCGTGCCGGACACAGCACAGAATCAGCCATGACTCACATTATTGATGACGCACTCCAAATTCTAGACCAAAACGGCACCTGCCTCCTCATCCTACTTGACCTCTAATCTGCATTTGACACGGTCAAACACGAGAACCTACTCGATCTCTTGAATATCAGAATGGGCATCTCTGGGACAGTACTCAAATGGTTCACCTCCTTCCTTCCTAATCGGACCCAGAAATTCAAAATTAATAACGCCATGTCAACACCTGTTCCAGTTACACTTGGTGTCCCGCAAGGTTCCTCCCTATCACCGACTTTGTTCAACCTAGTCATGGAGCCACTGACCGCACTGCTTCATGCCTCTAATGTGCAATTCCACATGTATGCGGATGATACCCAACTCTACCTAAAACTACAATCCCCTGAAGACCTCAAACTTCTCAACTCAACACTTAAAGACACACAATCATGGCTGGCAGAGAACCATCTCAAACTTAATGCCCTAAAAACTGAATTCCTCCTAATAGCACCCCCCACCAAAATCCCCATCGCCCAGGACTGGCTAAAACACCTCACTGCCTTAAACGTCCAACCTATCATTGTGGACTCAGCCAAATCCTTAGGCATCACCCTCGACTCCAATCTCAATATGCAACGACATATTAGCAATGCAACCAAGGGAGCTAATTTCCAAATCAATACTCTGAGAAAGCTGAAACCCTTCCTCCCAGCCAACGACTTTAGAACTGCTGTTCAAGCACTAGTAATCCCTCGGATTGACTATGGAAATACCGCCCTCTGCGGCCTCCCACTATCAACAACCGCACCATTAAGAGCCTCCATCAATGCTGCAGCTAGGCTCATAACCGGATCAAAAAGACGCTCCCATATCTCTCCAGACTTAAAATCTCTGAATTGGCTACCGCTCAAAGCCAGAATACACCTGAAAATCGCATGCATCACTCACAAAGCCTTACATCACAGCTCGCCCAGCTACATTGCTCAAAAATTGACAATCTCAGGAGGCTCAAGAACCACAAGAAGCACAGGCACTCTCCTTTTGATACCACAAAAATTCCACAAGAAAAAAACCTACAAACGTTCCTTCTCAGGGATGGCCCCCAGGATCTGGAATACCCTCCCGCCAGAAACGAGACTCATCTCATCCACTGCCTCCTTCAAAAAAGAAGTCAAAGCTATCCTCATGGCTAAATTCACCTGAACGTTAAATTTGCATTTTCTGTTTGCCGTTTGCCTCCCCCTTGTATTTCAGTGCCTCAATCGACCGCACAATCACACCCTACTACCTGGCATTGTGCGCTCCCTGAACTAATCGCCTACTTATTCCCTTCTTTTTCTTTTGTTGTGTTCTCCTTTCCTATGTATTTACGATTTGCCTTATTTATTTTTCTTTACTGCACTCTCCTTTCATATGTATGTAAAGCGCTCTGATATCTGCAAGGATCTTGTTCGCGCTATACAAAACTTTGAAAATAAATAAAATAAAATGAGTAAACATAAAAATAAAGAAAACACATTTCGTTGCACACACTGCATCGCATTTGGTGATGCAGTGTGTGCAACGAAATTTGTTTTATTTATTTTCATGTTTACTTACCTTTTAAAGTTCGTAATCCATACATTACTACCCCCCACCCTGCCCCTCCCCCTCCCGTGTCACCGCCCGGCCGGTACTCCCACTACCGGCCGCGGCTGCATAGGGGGTAAAACAAACTGGGGCGAATCCCTCAGACCATAACTTCACCACCCACAGGGACCACACAAGCCCTCAGCCATCCAAAATAGGCCACAGGGGTAGCACAAATCTAGTCCAATTCTCAACAGTGATCTCAGAGAATGCAGGGGCCTCCAACAATGAGACATCAAACATAGGGAGAGGCAGCCCCAGGCCAGGAGCACAAGAAACAACGCCAAACACAGATTAGCACAAAGGAGAAAAGGATGAAATAAAAGCATGGCTGACCAAGAGAGTGTACCCTCCTCTTCAACTTAATAGCGAGACCAAACGGAACTGACCACCAAGCCTTCCAGGAGGGAGAGAAAGAGGAAACTCTGGTGGAAGAGCAGGCTCTCATTCCAACAAACCCACAAGGAGCGGGCAAACAGTCAACCACCAGAAGCACCAGGCCCCTCGCTGGGCTCACTGCCCTGTCAACCCTTTGTAATAATCAACAACTCAAGTGCAAAAGGGTAACTGTTATGTAGATAAGTGGTTGACCTCCCCAGTCCTACAGACTCTCAATCAAATGGTCAAACATGCATAAGGAGTTCCACAACTGAGATGGTTCTCACAAACACCGCTATGACAAGGACTGTTCACCCACAGCACATGGGTGCTGAGCAGAACCCAGCGACAAGCATAGGTCACAAACCTCCACACAACACTTGCACTAACCCAAGCAATGCACTAAGGAGTGTCTCTGAAAATCATTGCACCCGACATAAATCCACAAAAGACCACACTGACTTTCATCTGGAAAATGAACATCACCCTCAACCCACCGGTGACCACAGAGAAAACACCACAGTACAGGACCCCATTCTGGAATACGCCTCCAGAGAGTACCATGGTGTCCTAAACCAAGGCAACATCCTTTGGATGCTATCAGAATCCTAAGCTCAAAGGATCTGGTAGCAATTCAGTTTGATCGCTCAGAAGGGTGAGGAAGCAACCAAGACCGCATGGACCATAACCAGCTTGGCAACGATAATCCTCACGGAAGGGCCTACCTTCAAAAGGTGGGGAATAAAGATTGCACCCCATTATGAGCCAGGATATCCCCTACCCCTCCTGGCCTTGGCAGAGGGTCCTCCAAAGCGCAGAAGAATACCACCTCTGTGCTAAAGGATACCGGGGCTTTTCATCCAGAAACAACTGGAGAGCATGGCATCCTGAAAATGAGCAAACAATGGGCATTGTGAGAACAATAAACAACTAACCCCACATCAACATGACGGCGCTCGGTCTAGGAGTCTCAAGACAAAGCTAACACCGGGCTACTTCATATGTGCTTCTGGAATATAAGCGGTCTCACTACAAAGTTACGCAATCCGGGCCTTTACAACTATCTGAGGTCATTTGATGTCATCCTCCTGCAGGAGACCTGGTTGCCTGAACCTGTCCATATTCAAGGCTACACTGACTTTTCTACCCCAGCTGTGAAACAGGGTAAATATGGTTATCCCTCGGGTGGCATAGCAATCTACATCTCAATAGCAAGCATAGCCTCTGCACCGGCCTTGAATGTCAAAAAGCCTAGTACGAGCGCAAGAAAATGCACCACACCAATCAATAACAAATGAGTTAACATACTCTTCATCAACACCTACATTCACCCAAGGAGCAAGTCATCAGGTTGCAGGAAACTAGTGCAGGAACTAAAGAGGGTCACTGAAAAAGCCAGCTTTATGCACCTTGTCCTCTCCAGAGATTTTAATCTGCATCTATTAGGTGCCTCCAGCAGCGGCCTTGCTGTGACCCAAACTACACTCTGAGAGATACCCATACATGGTGTGAGCACATTTGGGTCCCAAACAGAAATCGGAGGCGCATGCAAGCTGACCTCGAACACCTGTGCTTCAGGGTGCTGAATGGTTGATTCACAGAAGACACATCACTGGTTGCCACATACCATTCCAACAGAACCAGCACAACCTTGGACTACAACTTTGTGCATCCGCCAATATTTCAATATTTAGACACATACCAGATTAAAGATAGATTCGGCAGTGACCACCTCCCGCAGGAGATATCTTTGCCTTCAAAACTATCAATTACAAAACACATCAGGGAGACAATAGACATAATCTGGAATATATACTACAAATTAATTAAGTCCACCCTGGATATTCTCGTGTGACTACCTGCAACAACAGTGGACATAATTCAGGAATCTAGGGGCACAAACGGCGACTTGGTATAAACGGGAGAGTCTCTTACAGTAAGGCATCAAGAAACGTATGCAAAAGGGACCAAATTAAAAACTCTTGTAACATGCTTCTGAAGAGAAGGAACGTAACAAAAAAATCATACTCTAGCAGCTTAAAAACACGGCAAACATGCTGCGAATTCTGTGGAAAAGACCTGCTGACCTGACCGCCCATCAGCCTTAAAACAACACAAAACTCAGATAGAAAAAAACTGAAATGGGCTATTAAGAAAAACAGGATGACGGCCTTTGGGCTAAGCTGAATGCAGACTTAAAACGCAACAACATTGCAAGACTTTTGCACCGGTATTTATACAGATCAGGAAAATGGGCAGCGTACCTAACTCATGGAAAGGCTCAGTTATATCCCCAATTTTTAATGGTGGTGTGGAGTGCAAACAAACGATGGATTTAGGCCCAGATCTCTGTACTGGGGTGAATGTATGACATTGTTCTGCATTCTATCCATCAACTGTTGTTTTTGCATTTGTCACCCTGAGTGGGATGGGTATGCTCAGACGTGAGTCCCATGCTCTCCACACTACTGGAGTCAAGCTATCCTGGCTGAAGACGGCTGATAGCCAGAAACCGGTCCTAGGATGCTTGATTCCGGTCCAGGAAAGACATGGCTTGGCAGTTCGGGCTGGACTGTTCCCATGAGGCACAGGGTCAAGGCTGATTTGCATATGGCCATGTCTGAACTGGGGTGGTGTGGAGTGCAAAAAAACGAAGGATTTAGGCACAGATCTCTGTACTGGGGTGAATGTATGACATTGTTCTGCATTCTGTCCATCTACTGTTGTTTTTGCATTCGTCACCCCGAGTGGGAGGGGTATGCTCAGACGTGAGTCCCAAGCTCTCCACACCACTGGAGTCAAGCTATCCTGGCTGAAGACGGCTGATAGCCAGAAACCGGTCCTAGGATGCTTGATTCCGGTCCAGGAAAGACATGGCTTGGCAGTTCAGGCTGGACTGTTCCCATGAGGCACAGGGTCAAGGCTGATTTGCATATTGCCATGTCTGAACTGGGGTGGTGTGGAGTGCAACAAAAACGATGGATTTAGGCCCAGATCTTTGTACTGGGGTGAATGTATGACATTGTTCTGCATTTTGTCCATCTACTGTTGTTTTTGCATTTGTCACCCCGAGTGGGATGGGTATGCTCAGACGTGAGTCCCATGCTCTCCACACCACTGGAGTCAAGCTATCCTGGCTGAAGACGGCTGATAGCCAGAAACCGGTCCTAGGATGCTTGATTCCGGTCCAGGAAAGACATGGCTTGGCAGTTCAGGCTGGACTGTTCCCATAAGGCACTGGGTCAAGGCTGATTTGCATATGGCCATGTCTGAACTGGGGTGGTATGGAGTGCAAAAAACGATGGATTTAGGCCCAGATCTCTGTACTGGGGTGAATGTATGACATTGTTCTGCATTCTGTCCATCTACTGTTGTTTTTGCATTTGTCACCCCGAGTGGGATGGGTATGCTCAGATGTGAGTCCCATGCTCTCCAAACCACTGGAGTCAAGCTTTCCTGGCTGAAGACGGCTGATAGCCAGAAACCGGTCCTAGGATGCTTTATTCCGGTCCAGGAAAGACATGGCTTGGCAGTTCGGGCTGGACTGTTCCCATGAGGCACAGGGTCAAGACTGATTTGCATAGGGCCATGTCTGAACTGGGGTGGTGTGGAGTGCAAAAAAACGATGGATTTAGGCCCAGATCTCTGTACTGGGATGAATATATGACACTGTTCTGCATTCTGTCCATCTACTGTTGTTTTTGCATTTGTCACCCCGAGTGGGATGGGTATGCTCAGTCGTGAGTCCCATGCTCTCCACACCACTGGAGTCAAGCTATCCTGGCTGAAGACGGCTGATAGCCAGAAACCGGTCCTAGGATGCTTGATTACGGTCCAGGAAAGACATGGCTTGGGAGTTCGGGCTGGACTGTTCCCATGAGGCACAGGGTCAAGGCTGATTTGCAAGTGGCCATGTCTGAACTGGGGTGGTGTGGAGTGCAATAAACGATGGATTTAGGCCCAGATCTCTGTACTGGGTTGAATATATGACATTGTTCTGCATTCTGTCCATCTACTGTTGTTTTTGCATGTGCACCCCGAGTGGGATGGGTATGCTCAGTCGTGAGTCCCATGCTCTCCACACCACTGGAGTCAAGCTATCCTGGCTGAAGACGGCTGATAGCCAGAAACCGGTCCTAGGATGCTTGATTACGGTCCAGGAAAGACATGGCTTGGGAGTTCGGGCTGGACTGTTCCCATGAGGCACAGGGTCAAGGCTGATTTGCAAGTGGCCATGTCTGAACTGGGGTGGTGTGGAGTGCAAAAAAACGATGGATTTAGGCCCAGATCTCTGTACTGGGATGAATATATGACACTGTTCTGCATTCTGTCCATCTACTGTTGTTTTTGCATTTGTCACCCCGAGTGGGATGGGTATGCTCAGTCGTGAGTCCCATGCTCTCCACACCACTGGAGTCAAGCTATCCTGGCTGAAGACGGCTGATAGCCAGAAACCGGTCCTAGGATGCTTGATTACGGTCCAGGAAAGACATGGCTTGGGAGTTCGGGCTGGACTGTTCCCATGAGGCACAGGGTCTAGGCTGATTTGCAAGTGGCCATGTCTGAACTGGGGTGGTGTGGAGTGCAAAAAACGATGGATTTAGGCCCAGATCTCTGTACTGGGATGAATATATGACATTGTTCTGCATTCTGTCCATCTACTGTTGTTTTTGCATGTGCACCCCGAGTGGGATGGGTATGCTCAGTCGTGAGTCCCATGCTCTCCACACCACTGGAGTCAAGCTATCCTGGCTGAAGACGGCTGATAGCCAGAAACCGGTCCTAGGATGCTTGATTACGGTCCAGGAAAGACATGGCTTGGGAGTTCGGGCTGGACTGTTCCCATGAGGCACAGGGTCAAGGCTGATTTGCAAGTGGCCATGTCTGAACTGGGGTGGTGTGGAGTGCAAAAAACGATGGATTTAGGCCCAGATCACTGTACTGGGGTGAATGTATGACATTGTTCTGCATTCTGGCCATCTACTGTTGTTTTAACAGATCATCTCCAGCCAACTATGACCTTATCACCCAGATTGATAATGATAATGAGTCAAAGTATTTTGCTGGGTCCTGGCTCGAAGATCTATTATCATGGGCCTTTAACAACCATCATTCCATTTAATCAGACTGGATTTTCAAAATCGTCAGGCACAACAAATGTACTGGCAATCTCACTCCTAATGGATGCGCCCTAGGCACTAAAACACCATAATTTTTCAGTTTCATTGATTTCAAAGTGGCCCTTGATAAATTTGACCGGGAAAAGCCGTGGTGTAAAGACACATGGGTGCAAGTTAAGCTAGGTACCAGAACGCATCGCTCACGGAAAATTCCAACTACACATGGCCTAAAGCAGGGGTGCGTCCTGGCTCTGACGTTCTTCCACATCTTCTTGGGGGACCTGATGCAGAAACTACAAACCTTCAACTTCCATGCTCCATGCACAGCAATATCCAGCTTACGTGGTTCTGTTTAGCCACACTCAGTGACGCTGCAGCAGTTGCTAGGCACCACAAATACCTACTCCGTGGCCAATGACCTAACCATCAACCTTGGCAAAACTAAGACCATGGCGTACAGCAACAAAAAAGCACAAACACAATTATGTTTCTGGGGAGACCCCAAATAGAATGTATGCATGAGTATACATTTCTATGGATCATCATCGTCAGGAAAGGCTGCTTTGCAGCCCAGAAGGAGATGATATGAAGGAAAGGGCTGGCAGTAACCCTTAAAATCCTAAAGAAAAAACTGTCCAGGACTTACCTGATGCCCCTTCTCGAAGCAGTAATACCAAACCTCATACTCATTAATCTCATATGGAAGTGAACTACCAAGAAGCCATGATGCCAAGGTCTTGGGCAATTTAATGATGTCCACTTACAGAACTATCTTCTCACTCCTGCACCTCAACTCACCGAGGCATATTTTCCTATAATTTGGAAGTCATAGGTTAGGTGTGGGGCTTACCTAATATTCTGGAATAAGATCTAGAAAGCAGAGCCAAGCATACTGAATCACCTGCTATGGAAGAGTTGCAGGACCGGGTGTTGTCGCAGGCAACGGCTTAACTACAGGAATCACTTGAAAACAAAGAGATCACACAACTCGGGACACGTCCACAAGCCATCAGTTATTCAAGCATACAGTCTTAAAAGCCTTAGAAATCCGTTCCGTTATAGAAGATAAGGCCTCACTATCAAAAATAGCACATGGATGGATGATATTAAATAACTACAAAAAAACCTTACGCCACAAAAATATTTTTCCAATGGATATTCAGCCATTGTCAAAGAGAAGTTCTTAAAATATTGACTGGGCCTGTTACCCCCCAAAGTCCACCTACCTCCCTGGCTACAACAAAGCCTTCCCAACATCTGTAGCTTTCACAGGGTTGGGAAGTGAGACTTACTCAACTAAGTTTGGTCCTGTGAAGCGACACAAGGTGAAAGGATACCGTTTTCGAAAATACTTTTTGACCAAAGAGGCATTCACATGAGAAGGCAGGCAGTGCTGGCCTGCTTCAATCTGGGAGACCCTCAGCTGAACATTCGTCTTGGTAAATTCCTGCTGAGGGTAGAAAAAAGTTTGCTCCACAACAAACCCCCCCAAGTCTGTCGAGGTATAAACACACCACCAGCATAATCAACCTTGCTCTATTTTGACCGCTAGACGATAACATCAGTCGCAACTTATGCACCTGCACTTTATTTATTGTCACTCATAAGTGAGGGCCCAGCCAAAACTGATGGTGAAGCACAAGTACCCCTTAAGCAGAAACACACCTTCCTACTCCAAAATACAAGAAGATAATATAGGTTGCACTTTTTGCACTTACACTTTATTGCATAAACAATATAGCTCAAAACTTGCACTAGTGATGATCAATACAAACCACTCTTGAGTGCTCAGAGAGGCCGGACCGAAGGTCATTGAAAACCTCAATTACTTTTTAACCTGTGAATGTGGGCTTTTAGTTTTAACTCATTATATAACATTTATTTGTATCAATTTTTATGAGGAAATGTACCATGTATTTAAACCTATTGTTTTATTGCAACAGTTGTAACGACGCAATTAACTAATAAACTAAATTGAACTACTCTAACATCTTACAAAATATTCCCATATTCAACATTAAATGCTTACTGCATATTCCCAAGTGATTATTTGTATTGGTAGTTTAACTAAACATTGACATTGCCAAGCTTCTCAAAGAATTTGGCGTTTCATATAGGAGTACTCTTTTAAACACAGGCTATGCTTTTACAGGTGAAAGCAGCAGTGGATCTTCAAAAACAATCAAGTGATTTCCTCCAAATAGGACAGTAGTCTGTTTTTAGAATGTGTTGCATTCTTAAATGTACAAAGGCAAGCATTACGTTTGAGACAATGCTCACATCATCGATGATTAAAAGCTTTAACTTTTTTAGTACTCTCGACACTTCATGACAAGCTTCACCAGAAAGCTTTTGGTATTCTACTTTGTTTTCATGCTCCACCGGCAACATCAGTAGTTGATGTAATAAATAAATCCTTTGATATTATGTGCAGCTGATCCAGTGGGTGCTTTTATTACACATGACGAATTACAATCTATAGTCTTCTGTAGGAAAGCAATACAAACTTTTACTAAAAAGCTTTTGCCGGTGACATCTTGACCGCTGACATACAACAATATAGGCTTGAATGATGTGTATACACACTCTTTCTTCATATGGAGGAATTCATGAGCAACTTTATCTTTTGTCTCCATATACATTTCCTTTTGCTCTTCATTTAGTTGGGCAGCTAACTCTTCCAAATCAATAGTTTCCTGTCTTGCTAGTTGCATTGCAGTTTCCACCTTGTGCATTGCAATGGCAGCTTCATTCTTAAATTCTGGCTGTTTAACCACATCAATGCTGATGGTATTCCCCTCCTGTGCTGAGATTTGTTGATTCCCATGTTTCATGACGAGCTGGGCTCGTCATGAGCGTGCGAGGAGGCTACCTCATGACGAGCCCAGCTCGTCATGAGCGTGGAAGGGGTTAAGAGGATCTTGACTTAGAGGACCTGAACTGTGGCTGCTTTTGTAAAGTCTCCTTAGCTATCTCAGCCCTAAATTCTTCCTGTTCAATTTCATCATATAGCATTTTCAAATTGGAAATACTGAACATTCAATGCTATCCTTTGCATCATTGAAAGAGCCTTCATATCAGTCAAACTCTCCTAATAATCCTGATTCAGAACACCACGACTTAAAGAGCTGTGGAAGTGCCAAATAGAAAATCTTTCTTTTTTCAGCAGTCTGGCAACTCAGTGTTTCTATGAATAATTCGACTGCCTTTACTATGTAGTACCAAAAAACCTGTCCCAACCAACCACTTCAAATTTAACTTCATCTACATTTTCTGTCGCATTGTTTCTATATCTGTAGTTTTGAAGTATTTCATAAAGACATACATTTTCAAGATATGGACTCCTTTTTGGATGAAAGGTGTCCAGCATGTTTGCTTTGATAATATCTGTACATTCTGGGTCAAATTCGGCAAGGCACTGAATTCCAGGAAAAGAATTCAACACTCTATTTTGCATGCATACTAGCTAAGGCTAGACTCACCCAAACAATTCCTCTTGACTTAAATACAAACTAGCTGAACTCAACTGACATGTCTATGCCTTCTTTGTACCTCTTCAGCTATCTCTTCCTCTACATTTCTAGGAACCATCTCTTCTTTTTCAATAGGGGGTACCAATTTTTACCTCATAGCATCGACCAGTCATTTCGATTGCATGCTAGAACTAATGTGTTCCCTTGCATGTAGCTTTCTTCATTAAAGAAATGTTCAGTACTAGACGTCTGCTACCATTCTCCTTTGAAGATTTTACAAAAATGACTTTTATTTATAAGCCTTTTTTTCTGGGGTTTTCTATTCATAGACAACACTATTCTGTCTAGTGTTCTCATTGTCTTCAATATTAAAATAAAATGTTTCTGCTATACAACAAATGCTTTATCAACTACATTTTCAACATGTTATTTTTGCTTCTCTGTTTCCTTTCTCCTCTTATACTGCTTTATGTTTCGTACCAAATTCTGTATTACTCTACTAAGAAACATTCTCTCCCTAATTTCCTTAAATTTATCCTGCCTTCTTGTTGAACTCGTGGTTCTCCTATAAGAATTTTTACTTTGAATTTGACTTCTTTCTCCTTTCTGAGATGATTTTAAGCATCACTTTCTAACAGCATTCTCTTGTGCATTTTCAATTGTTCCACATACTATTTTTAGAAACGTGTTTGTTCTCTTATTAGCTGCTTTTTTCTGTTTTACCAGATTTTCATCATTATGTCCCTTTACACCATCAGTTGTAAGCAGATAGTACTGTTTCCTCAGTTTTTTTGTTGTTTCTGTCTTTTTTGCATCGTTAATCTGCCTTTGTAAATGCAAGTAAATCTCTGAGAAGCATATAAACAATTCATTTACTTTTACATTACATACTATTAAATTACATACTATGAGCAATTAAATAGCTCCATAAGTAGTCATAGCAGTGTGTAACAGGCAGAGTAAGTCTGCAACTTTGAATGTATCAGTGCATTTATGAGTTAGTGTATGGATGAGTGGCATACTGGCTTTGTTAGTGGATGATGGGGTATGTAATTGTGTGGCACAACTGGCTCATTTACCACTGAATCGATAAGTGCGGTGTGTGTGTGTATATGTGCCAGTGTGTGTGTGTGTGCGTGTGGATGTGTGTAAGTGAAAATGTAAATGCCTCTGTCACTGTCTGACTGGGTGTATCAGTGGCTCTATGCCTTAGTGCATAGGCATGGGAGTTGCAGTACGGGGGGGAGACTGGATGTATAACTGAACGAATTGGTCTCTAAGTGTGCATGTAACTTACCCAAACCTCAAAGAAAGTCTTACCTTTTAAACACATAGCTGTCTGCCCAATAGATCACCTAATATTCTGGAAAAATATCTAGAAAGCAGAGCCAAACATACTGAATCACATGCTATGGAAGAGTTGCAGGACCGGGTGTTGTCGCAGGCAACGGCTTAACTACAGGAATCACTTGAAAACAGAGAGATCACACAACCCGGGACACATCCACAAGCCATCAGTTATTCAAGCATACAGTCTGAAAAGCCTTAGGAATCCGTTCCGTTATCGAAGATAAGGCCTCACTATCAAAAATAGCACATGGATGGATGATACTAAATAACTACAAAAAACCCTTACGCCACAAAAATATTTTTCCAATGGATATTCAGCCATTGTCAAAGAGAAGTTCTTAAAATATTGACTGGGCCTGTTACCCACCAAAGTCCACCTGCCTCCCTGGCTACAACAAAGCCTACCAAACATCTGTAGCTTACGCAGGGTTGGGAAGTGAGACTTACTCAACTAAGTTTGGTCCTGTGAAGCGACACAAGGTGAAAGGATACCGTTTTCGAAAATACTTTTTGACCAAAGAGGCATTCACATGAGAAGGCAGGCAGTGCTGGCCTGCTTCAATTTGGTAGACCCTCAGCTGAACATTCGTCTTGGTAAATTCCTGCTGAAGGTAGAGAAAAGTCTGCTCCACAACAAACCCCCCAAGTCTGTCGAGGTTTAAACACACCACCAGCATAATCAACCTTTCTCTATTTTGACCGCTGGACGATAACATCAGTCGCAACTTTTGCACCTGCACTTTATTTATTGTCACTCATAAGTGAGGGCCCAGCCAAAACTGATGGTGAAGCACAAGTACCCCTTAAGCAGAAACACACCTTCCTACTCCTGATTACAAGAAGATGATATAGGTTTAACTTTTTGCACTTACACTTTATTGCATAAACAATATAGCTCAAAATTTGCACTAGTGATGATCAACACAAACCACTCCTGAGTGCTCAGAGAGGTCGGACCGAAGGTCATTGAAAACCTCAGTTACTTTTTAACCTGTGAATGTGGGCTTTTAGTTTTAACTCATTATATAACATTTATTTGTATCCATTTTTATGAGGAAATGTACCATGTATTTAAACCTATTGTTTTATTGCAACAGTTGTAACCAAGCAATTAACTAATAAACTAAATTGAACTACTCTAACATCTTTCAAAATATTCCCATATTCAACATTAAATGCTTACCGCATATTCCCAAGTGATTATTTGTATTGGTAGTTTAACTAAACATTGACATTGCCAAGCTTCTCAAAGTATTTGGCGTTTCATATAGGAGTAGTCTTTTAAACACAGGCTATGCTTTTACAGGTGGAAGCTGCAGTGGATCTTCAAAAACAATCAAGTGATTTCCTCCAAATAGGACAGTAGTCTGTTTTTAGAATATGTTGCATTCTTAAATGTACAAAGGCAAGCATTACATTTGAGACAATGCTCACATCATCGATGATTAAAAGCTTTAACTTTTTTAGTACTCTCGACACTTCATGACAAGCTTCACCAGAAAGCTTTTGGTATTCTACTTTGTTTTCATGCTCCACCGGCAACATCAGAAGTTGATGTAATAAATAAATCCTTTGATATTATGTGCAGCTGATCCAATGGGTGCTTTTATTACACATGACGAATTACACTCTGTAGTCTTCTGTAGGAAAACAATACAAACTTTTACTAAAAAGCTTTTGCCGGTGACATCTTGACCGCTGACATACAACAATATAGGCTTGAATGATGTGTATACACACTCTTTCTTCATATGGAGGAATTCATGAGCAACTTTATCTTTTACCTCCATTTCCTTTTGCTCGTCATTTAGTTGGGCAGCTAACTCTTCTAAATCGATAGTTTCCTGTCTTGCTAGTTGCATTGCAGTCTTCACCTTGTGCATTGCAATGGCAGCTTCATTCTTAAATTCTGGCTGTCTAAGAGGATCTTGACTTAGAGGACCTGAACTGTGGCTGCTTTTGTAAAGTCTCCTTAGCTATCTCAGCCCTAAATTCTTCCTGTTCAATTTCATCATATAGCTTTTTCAAATTGGAAATACTGAACATTCAATGCTATCCTTTGCATCATTGAAAGAGCCTTTATATCAGTCAAACTCTCCTAATAATCCTGATTCAGAACACCACGACTTAAAGAGCTGTAGAAGTGCCAAATAGAAAATCTTTCTTTTTTCAGCAGTCTGGCAACTCAGTGTTTCTATGATTAATTCGACTGCCTTTACTATGTAGTACCAAAAAACCTTTCCCAACCAACCACTTCAAATTTAACTTCATCTACATTTTCTGTCACATTGTTTCTGTATCTGTAGTTTTGAAGTATTTCATAAAGACATATATTTTCAAGATATGGACTCCTTTTTGGATGATAGGTGTCCAGCATGTTTGTTTTGATAATATCTGTACATTCTGGGTCAAATTCGGCAAGGCACTGAATTCCAGGAAAGGAATTCAACACTCTATTTTGCATGCATACTAACTAAGGCTAGACTCACCCAAACAATTCCTCTTGACTTAAATACAAACTAGCTGAACTCAACTGACATGTCTATGCCTTCTTTGTACCTCTTCAGCTATCTCTTCCTCTACATTTCTAGGAACCATCTCTTCTTTTGCAATGGGGGTACCAATTTTTACCTCATAGCATGGACCAGTCATTTCGATTGCATGCTAGAACTAATGTGTTCCCTTGCATGTAGCTTTCTTCATTAAAGAAATGTTCAGTACTAGACGTCTGCTACCATTCTCCTTTGAAGATTTTACAAAAATGACTTTTATTGATAAGCCTTTTTTCTGAGGTTTTCTCTTCATAGACAACACTATTTTGTCTAGTGTTCTCATTGTCTTCAATATTAAAATAAAATGTTTCTGCTATACAACAAATGCTTTTTCAAGTACATTTTCAACATGTTTCTTTTGCTTCTCTGTTTCATTTCTCCTCTTATACTGCTTTATGTTTCGTACCAAATTCTGTATTACTCTACTAAGAAACATTCTCTCTCTAATTTTCTTAAATTGATCCTGCCTTCTTGTTGAACTCGTGGTTCTCTTATAAGAATTTTTACTTTGAATTTGACTTCTTCTCTCTCCTTTCTGAGCTGATTTTAAGCATCACTTTCTAACAGCATTCTCTTGTGCATTTTCAATTGTTCCACATACTATTTTTAGAAACGTGTTTATTCTCTTATTAGCTGCTTTTTTCTGTTTTACCAGATTTTCATCATTATGTCCCTTTACACCATCAGTTGTAAGCAGATAGTACTGTTTCCTCAGTTTTGTTGTTGTTTCTGTCTTTTTTGCATCGTTAATCTGCCTTTCTAAATGCAAGTAAATCTCTGAGAAGCATATAAACAATACATTTACTTTTACATTACATACTATTAAATTACATACTATGAGCAATTAAATAGCTCCATAAGTAGTCATAGCAGTGTGTAACAGGCAGAGTAAGTCTGCAACTTTGAATGTATCAGTGCATTTATGAGTTAGTGTATGGATGAGTGCAGTGGCGGCTGGTGACATTTGAAAGTGGAGGGGCGTAAAATGCTAGCCATACTGCTACCTAGAGGGGGATTCGGGGAGTTCTCCCCCGAGAAAATTTTAAAAAAGAGTGGCCAAATGATGCATTTTCAGGCAAATGTAAGAAAGCAGGAAGGGTAATAAAGCAATTGTGAAAGTGTTTTGCTTTATACTTTTATAATCTACTGCACTTTACATGCATTTTAACAAGACCACACATTATTATCACATTTTATAACCAGAGCCCCTTATTAATGCTGCAGAGGAGTGATTAGCATTTTGAGGCAAACAAAGGTGGACTTAGTGGGACATGACCCCTCTGTCATTAAATTATATCCATGATTAATGATCTTCTGTAGCACCAAGCTAAAACTTTGAGTGATAATGAATAGATTGTAAACTAGATGGAAACAAAATCAATCAAAATGATGAGAAGCACAGCTGGTGCTCAAAGTTTATTTTAAATTACAGCACGCATCTCTGCCATGGAGCTGTCAGGGAGGTTTTGTACTCAACCAGACTTCCTAGAATAGAGCACGAAATTTCTCGCTCTTAAAGCAACAGTACAAACGAGGACATCCCTATATTCAAAAACACGCAGACACAACATGTTTTCATGTCAGAGTTGACGCTGTTTGTGGCGAACATTAAAGGTGGTAACATTGCTTGGTGTGTTTGAGCGCCCGATGTTGACCATCTGCTTGTAATCTGCACCAGTGGGCTGGTAGGCCTGGCAGGGCTGTCATCCCGACCTTTATCCTACAATCCCCAGCTGGCACGTGCAGCAACAATGCACTCCAGAGATACAGCGAGATGATTTGCACGCCTACAGTGACTCATTCATGCCGCCGTAGCATAGATAGCCCTCCACAAAGACACTGAACTTAAGACAACACCGACCCTGGGGGAACCTGCTTTCTACAGTGACTCATGCCAACATAGGCCTTTTGCACGATTACATAGGCCCACCAAGACACTGAAGTCAATCTTACACACCGACTCTCGGGGAACCTTTCTACTGGCTGCCATAATTTCTCAATGTTGAAATGGTTATGCAAATGTTTACTGAAGGCGGCATTCATGTCACCCCCGCACCGTAGATTTTGGAGGCCCGGCGGCGGCACAGATTTTTATCCTGCAAAGGCAGAGGACATGCCCAGGGGAGCCCTCACCTGCCAGCCAGTCAGCCAGCCACCAAGACGCGCTTGTTGTTAATCGTGTGTCTTTTCTGTTTATTATCTCGACGCAGTAACACCTTAGCGGCATAATTTCACAAGCATCCTGGCGAGGGCACAACGCCTGATTTATGCTTTTATGGTGAACGTCTGAGGAATAAAATAACACATCCAGTAGAACGTGCGCAGCGAAATGTGGGTTGTGACATTTAGAAACTAAAGGAGGGAATTAAGAAGACCAGGATGTGAAAACAAGACTGGGAAAAAAGTGAAAAGAAAAACAGCCTGTAGAAATCCTGCGAGTGGACAAAAAAATGAGGCCGGAAGGAGAAGAGAAGTGAAAGCTGAGGAATCAGGAGGGCACATAAAAGCTCTCCAGGGAAGGGAGACTGGTATACAAACGAAGGGAAAGACACCGTGACATCGACGATAATAAATAATAAAATATTATAAAACTTACCTTGGCTTCAGTTCCCGCTTTTCTCCCGAGACTGCAGACTCCCGAATCCCGCGTCCTGGATTTTGAAAACGTCTGGGCTCTCGTCAACAGGAAGGCTGCAGGCAGCCTCCCTCCCCTCCACAGCAGCCAGCGCTGTGATTGGATCGGCCGGCTGCCCTACCTACGTCATTTCTCTCTGTATGCTGCAGCATACAGAGAGCAGGGAGAGTGGGAGGGGTTACTCGAGGGCAGGGGGGAGCGGCTTGCCCATTGTTCTTAATACTGTCTGTTTGGCAGCCTCTCAGGCTTCCCAAACAGACAGTATTAACAACAGTTGGCAAGCCGCTCTCCCCTGCCCTCGAGTAACCCCGCCCACTCTAACTTCTGCTTTCTCGTAATAACTACCATGTGTTTCTGCCTTCTCGCACGGCGAGAAAGAAGTGGGGCGGCGCCCAAACGCCCCCATGGACCAGCCGCCACTGGATGAGTGGCATACTGGCTTTGTTAGTGGATGATGGGGTATGTAATTGTGTGGCACAACTAGCTCATTTACCACTGAATCGATAAGTGCTATGTGTGTGTGTGTGTGTGTGTGTGTGCGTGTGTGTGTGTGTGTGTGTGCCAGTGTGTGTGTGTGTGCGTGTGGATGTGTGTAAGTGAATATGTAAATGTCTCTGTCACTGTCTGACTGGGTGTATCAGTGGCTCTATGCTTTAGTGCATAGGCATGGGAGTTGCATTACGGGTGGGAGACTGGATGTATAACTGAGCGAATTGGGCTCTAAGTGTGCATGTAACTTACCCAAACTTCAAAGAATGTCTTACCTTTTAAACACATAGCTGTCTGCCCAATAAATTACCTACAGCTTACCTTAGGTGTGAATTATATGTAGTAGAAAGGGAGTTTAAAGCTTAGGAAGGCATTTAAATACCAGGTTGGCCTGGCAGTAAAACTGCACACATGCGCTCTGCAATAGCAGGCCCGAGACATGGTTAAAGGGCTACTTGTCTGGATTAGTGACTTAGTAGTATCAGTTCTTCAGTACATATCTGAATAAGTGTATCAGTCCCTCTGTGGGTGTGTCATTGGATAAGTAAATAACTATACCAGCATATGACTGTCTCTCTTAGTAACTCAATAGGTCTGTATGTAAGTGCCATCCTACTTTAGAGGCGAATTATATGTACTGGTAGGAGACTTTAAGGCTTTTCAAGGGGTTTTATATGCCAAATTGGTATGACATTAAAACTGCACACACAGTCTCTGCAGTACCAGGCCCAAGAAATGTCTAAAGGCCGACTTTCTGGATGGGTGATTTGTACTTGTCAGTTCTTCAGTATATATCTGAATGAGTTTATCAGTTCCTCTGTGGGTGTGTCACTGGATATGTAAGGAACTACCAGAGCATATAATTGGCTCCCTTAGTAACTCTTTGTGTCTGTAAATGTGTATGTAAGTGTCTTTATGGATTGCTTACTGTCTGTGTTAGTGAGTACGGGGATATGTAACTCTGCGAGTGAATGTGGAAGTGCTTCTGCTGCTGTCTCATATTTTTCTATATTTTCTCTTCAGACATTTTATTCTTCCTGTGGTGCTCACTATGGTTTTCCTTACTGTCATCATCTACCCTCCCTTTTATTTTAACCTAAGTTTTGGTCTTAAGTTTAACTGAGATCAAAGTCTGGTCCCAGATAAACTAAAGACCAAAACTTAAGTTTAAATGATACAAAAGTCTAACTTTACTACTCGTAAATACCCTTTGTGAATACCGAAAGTTGTAAAGTTAGGCTTTTGTCTCAGTTTACCATTGTGAATCAGGCCCATTCTTTTTAAAAGTACAGCCCAATTGACATACCTGTGAAATGTATTTGTTGTTCTCCTATTTTCTTCTCAGTATCACTTAGAATCTCTTTTCATGATAATCTGAAGTCAATTGTGCCGGAAAGGTATACTATTCTCAGTACATAGGAACCAATAATGGCAACTCTTCCCACCTTTTTTTCATATTTTACTTTTGTTATGCCACTTCTGAATTGTCTCTGTTTTTGAACCCTTTGTAAGACTCTTGTTGAGGAGCCCAATTTGGGAAAACTTTGAGCGGATTCACAAATACGTTGTGATGCTCAGAGTGACCTCTTTGTTACACTGCAGTGGATCCGCAATTCTGCATGGGAGCCCATACACCCTCTGAACAATTATCTGTTAACCCCTACGCTGCTGGGCCTTTTCACCTCAACCTCCCAACCCACCTCAGTGCTATGCCCTCTTTTTTGCTATTTGGGGAAGTTCATGCTTACGGCTCCATAACATTTTTTTCATATAAGATATCTATGCCAAATGCGCACCCTTTTCTTCCAACACCATGGGGATTCAAAAGGTACCCAGAGTTTGTGGATTACCATGGTCACCAAAAAAATAGGTGAAATATAGCAACATTTTAACGTTTTTTTTTAAAACTAGGGCTAAAGTGCTCCAGATAAAAGTGTGTGTTTTTTTTCTCTTACAAATGGCATCCACAAACGGTTTCATGTACTAGTCACCATCTTGCCAGCTTTCTGGTACGTGCAGAGCTGACTCTGAAAACTTAAGTGTGTACCACAGTTTTTTCCTGTTTTTTGTACTCTCAACCTACTTCCAGTTTGTGGTGGGAACCAGTGTGAAAACCATGGGTAATCCAGACGGCTATAGATTTCTGAAAAGGAGACAAAATTCAGCGAGGGATCATATGCGTAGATCCCTCAAGGTTTTCCCAAGGAGTATAACTGTTTAATAATTTTTAAATATTGAAAGTGAGTAGGAAAAAATTATCATTTGTGACAACATTTTCATCTGTAACTTTTTGTCACAAAAGCCGATTGATAAAAGCAATATACCATTCTTTCCTCTATCTCCTTCTGGTTGGGGGGATAAATAGGGTTTGTAGGTTTTCCAAGAACCAAAGGTAACCAGGGCAAACAGCTGAATGCACTGTACAATGATTTATCATTAACTACAGAGTATAGACCAATTTTTATAGCGAAATTGGCAGAGTGAGAAATGGGTATCAAGGAAACTTATGTATTTCTGAGATGGGCACAAGATATAGAGTTTAGGAGCAGTAGTTATTTCTACATTTCTAAATTTGTGGGTACCCCCACTTGTGTATGATGTAGAGGGTATTTTTCAAAATGGCATCTTTCTTATACACTTTCATAAATGTAGAAAAATATATTTGGTAATAATAAATGTTCTACTACTCTATGCTTCCACAAGTCTCTCGATAAAAATAGTACACCACTTATGTGGGTAGGCCTAGTGACCGCAAAAGGAAACGACCCAAAACGCAACATGGACATATCAGATTTTTTCACAGAAAACTGACCCGTTCCAATGTAGGTAGCTCTAGATTTTGGACCCTAGCTCAGCAGCACCTAGGGAAGCCTAGCCAACTTGACACCTAGAGCTATCTAGGAAAGGCTGGCTTGTGTGGCTCTTGCCTCATTTTATTACCCTTAATCCCTTGCACACCTCAAACTTTGACCAAAAAAATGACATTTTCCTTACATTTCTGTGATGGAAAGTTCTGAAATCAGTGGGGAGCCACAAACTTCCTTCCACCCAGCATTTCTCAAATTCAGCACAGACCCAAAAAAGCCCTAAGTCAAAAGATAGACAGAAGGTCTCCATTGCGCCACCCAATAGTTGATGTTTTGTCATTGATAATTACATGCATTATACATTTGTTTGGTGTGAGGTCTAGTCAAAGTGCTGGGTTATTTAGTTGACTGGTTTATCTCTGTCTAAATTAAAGAGGTCCCTTGGTATGGGATGTATTGTACAAACATGCATCCTTGTGGCCGCTACCTCCAGAGCTCTCAAGCTACCCAGTTCCATGCATGAGTGTTTAATCGGGCCCTGGTTGTTCACATTGTATGCTGGGATTTGTAGTCCTGTTAACCTATCATAAAACAAGGAGTAAAAATACCAGAAATCAAAGGAATTTCCCGGGCTGGCTAAGCGTGCAAGGATCTGGGCAACTTGTGGGTTCTGTCTCTGATAAACACATACTTCTATACGTTACACAATGATGGCACATGCTTATGGTTTTCTTGTGGTTTGTAGTGGTGTTTCCAGTATATATAGAAATAGCTTGGCATTGGCAGTGACATTTGTTTCTTCGTAGCTCATTTAAGGTATGCTGTAGTAAAAGCTTCATGACTGTTTATGATTCAATTCTTTTCTACATGTTGAGACTAATCTGGAACGCAACTGTGTGATTTGCAAACCACAGTTTCAATGGTCGAGCCTGAACGAAAGAAGCCTCCATGTAGTAACTTTTGAAGTAAATGCAACATACGCTAATTAGGAACGGGATCGGAAGTTAAAAGATTTTAGCAATTTTAATGTTCCAAAGGTAAATATGATGAGAAAACGTAACTCACACGTTTACAGTTGAGACTTGCCCTAAAAAAAAAAAATTAATGACTCCTGTTCAGGTAAAACTGCAAGAGGGCCTGATATTCAGACGGCAGCTAATTTTTCATGAAATGTAGCCAAGATCATTCTGCTGTGAAATTGGTGGCTTAAAAACATAACAGCCCAACCCCCTTCCGACACATTTGCGCCACCTTTGTGTTACTTCTGCGACGCAGCGGCGTCGTAAACAATGCACCACGTTGCGACAAATTTACAACGTGGCGCATCTAGGGAGATGCGTCACTTTGTAAAGCTCTGCGCTCCATTATACCTGCGTCAGGTATAATGTATGCAGGGTGGGCGTACCGTCGCATGGAAGCCTCGTAAAAGTGACACATTGAAATCTACAAGATTTCACTGAGTAACTTTTACGACGCTGCTGCGTCAAAACCTTATGCCTGCTTGTAGCAGGCATAAGGAGTGACGCAGCACAGCAAGTATAGGTCGCCCCTGAGCAGTGCTGGAGTCGCATTGCGCTTGCGACACAACTCCAGCACTGCGTCACCTTTACGCCGACAGATGCGTCACACATCTGTCTATCCTTGCGCTATCGTGCGCCGCATTTGGAATGCAGCGCATCCATGGTGGCGCAAGGGTTTTTTTACGTGTTGCATTTTAACTGGCGCATCCCTGCTAATATGCAGGGATGCGCCACTTCTAGCAAATTTGCCCCAGGGTGTGCGAGACACTTCTTCCAGTGAGAGAGCCAGCCTGCGCCTCTCGCTGTGGAGGCTGCTGCTGTCAATGTGCTGGGCACAGGTTCATTGTTTTATTACCTTGTTTCACTGCAAGCGCCTCTAGAAAAAGGCAGAGATTAATGAGTAAAAATCTTTTCTTATCAAAGATTTCCAAAGCAACGTTTGACTCGGCGTTAGTCCAGAGTGGAAATCCAAATGCTCCAAGGTTAGAAAGCTTCATAGGAGTGACAGAAAACAATGGGCCATCTGTGCCAGGCCAATCCAGTTAAGGTTACCAACTGATGTGATGCTATCAAGGGCTCTCAGTACCCCTGACCGGGGCTTTCATTAATGGTTCTCTTTTCCATCAATGAAGCAAATTGAACTAACGTACAAAATTAACATGGTTAGTAAAAGGGAACACAGGTCTGAAGCAGTGTGTTCTTGGCAACATGGAATTGTTTGGTAAGCTTAAAGGTAATGTATCAAAAGCTATATTGACTGCGTGTATTGAAAATGTGGTATGGAATCTTTTTAACACAATATATTAATGAAATTAAAATGCAGACAATTCCAATTACATCTTGGATCTGGTTTCCAATGTAATTCCTTGTTTTGAATTGGTTTAAAGGTGACTAATGGTTTCAGTCTCTATGTTAGTTAAACCATTAGATGTAAGAGGCTTGTCTTACTCGTGCCAATGTCCAAAGGATAATAAGCAGAAAAGGCACCTGTAAAATGTTAACTGCTCTCATGAAATTTGTTAAAATGTGTAGTTTGCAAAATTGATCACTCATTTTAATGCAATTTGTGTGATTTTTATTTCGCTCACAGGAGGCTGATATGAACAGAAAATAGGATCCTGTGCATTCTTATGTATATTACACAAGGTATTCTCGTGGGTGAATAATGTACGAAAGATACCAGCAAACCACATCACAACTTAATTGTATAGTGTTGTGTCATTTCCCTTAGTTTCAAACAAAATGTCACTACAACCTGTACATGAATAATGTCGCACACACATATATATCCAATAAAGTGGAATTCCCACCAAGGTAAAAGAGCAGGCAGGTGATACCCAGTCATCCATCTGCCCCTCCTTGTCCTCTTCCCACACGACAGACATGGAATCAAATGTTGCCCAATCATAACAGATGGTTTGCCTGCTGCTCTGCAGCTCACGAAGCCCCGTGCACTGCTCGGAAGGAAAAGAAGGCAGCATTCGAGCACCCCAGGTGCCTGCATGAGAGGCTCATCCAGGCCACATCTTCAGACGCATCCTGGGACCGGTATTTCCGATTTTACTCTGGACAAGCATCACTGTGAATCCCAAAACGCAAAGGAAGAAAACTGTAACGAGCGAGCTTGTCTGTCATGGAACCGTGAGAGCTCTGCCAACGACGCCCCAGTCTCTGTGGGCTTACGAGGCGGCGTGGGTGACCCGGTTTGTATGTTCCCTGCCACATCATAATTATCAGTCTTTAACCAGTCACAGGTGGCCATGAGTTGACTTTAATTGACCGGGCAGGTGCCTTCTTCGATGCAGATTGCAGTCCTCACTGGTTCTGGTAAGTGTGGGAGGAAAGAAAAAGTTCCTCTACCTAATGATGGCTCGCGCTAGTTACCACAGCAATCACATCCCCCTCAGCCAAGGATCTGTATGTGGAGCTGCGGCTTTAAAGAGGAACATGAGCTAAATATGCACCCTTCCATCACGCTTTAATCTTACCTGTAACATGGAATGCAGAGCTGACAGGATGCACTGAGATTAGTGCTCAAGGGAACAACACTTGTTCGTGTCACCTATAATGATATGTCCTGAAGGAATCTGTCCTGATGTGCGGGGGACCCGTCCTCACTCAGGAAGAGCCTTGCACGACTGACAAGAAGGCTCCCCGAAGGCAGGAAGTGGAACACAGGGCAGATTGAAGCAGACAGTTAATTTGTAGCTGTAAAAAAATAATGATATCATAAAGATGTTCTAAAATAAGATTGTATTCCATCACTCCAGGATACTGAATTCTGCGCATGTAAGAATTAAGCGACAGTTATAAATCTCGAGTTCAGCATACATTGTTTACAGTGCTCTGCTGCCATCTGCTGGATAAAGATGATAAGAGGCCGAGCTGCACATTTGTCAGTATTGTAAAAGTCTTGATGTGTTCAGGGTACTAGTTTTGCATATAATCATCTCTTAAATATTCGATTGCTTTTATATTAATCCTTGTGTGTTTTAAATCATGTATATTTTTTATGACCATCTGGAAAAATATCAAATAAACATCATTTGATTGATTGATTGATCATATAATAATCATCCAAAAGGAAATTAGAATGTATTGGTAGGGCACAAGTCCTTAGAAAAATAGTGAGGAGACAATTTAGGATATGCGAGACACAATGACGCCCCAGGAAGTGATGGCACAATAAGCAATGTTATGCCTTATAATCCTCACTAAAAATTAAATGAGCCTCATTTACAAAACAAATTAACAGCATTACTCAGAAATGGGAAGATACACGTTTTTTTGTTTGTTTAAATTTTATAATCCACATATAGGTTTTTCACATATCAATGTGTAATTGAATTCATAATTGGCTGAAAGGGACACTATTTTTAAACGGATGTGTGGAACTCGGTTTAAGATATTTAAAGTACCTTTATGTGGTTGGTGCTGGGTGTATTGTTTCATAGTAAAATGTGTTGTTAATGCATGTTTTTATCGCTGCGTGATCTTTATCCAGCGCAAAAGCCTGCACATTTGCAGCTCATTAAGTCCTAGAAGGTGTGAAGGTGTGAAGTTCACTGTGACTCCTCAAATACAAAGATATCCCCTCATTAGGCCACTTTTAGAATGGGGTGTCAGTGGGAAGGATTTCCAAATAAACCCTAAAACCAGCTTCCACGCGTACAGTATTTGTGAATGGTCACACCTGCAGTGTTGGGGCCCAAGGTGACACCTCTCATTCTCCTGCAACTTCCGGTGTCTGGAACAGAGTCCCCTCAATAAAAATAGTGGAGGGACTCTGCCCATCCTTGTCCACACCCGACTTGTGCCTGGCCTCTGGGCGTCTTGTTGGCACAAAAAAGTAAACTTGCACACATTACAGAGCTTAATTAATCTTTAAATTGTATGTGCCCAAAATGAATTCATGGTCAACTGTAATGGTGACTCAAAGGCGAAACAACGTGATAGTCACATCTCAGAGGACCTTTTTGACCTTAGCGAAGGGATCTCAGAAATAAAATCCAGAACAATAAAGTCCATTGGATAGAGGGAGCCCCTGCGGACTATTTCAACTCTAAAATGAAGCTCTGGGCCCCTAATTCGTTAAGGTTAGTAGACGCCTTGTTGATATCAATTACAGTACCAGATACCTGCAAGGGGACGGAGATTGTCGCTATCAACAAAATAGCCATTTATCAGCCAATATCGTACATTGATTAACTCACTGGCCAAAATATAAGTGTTGGGATTTCTTCTTCCTAGAATGGTGAGACGTTGCTAGGTGATCAGAATGTTGTGATGTGAATTACAGACAGTACAGAAGAAGCTGTGGAAGGAGCTGGAGGTCTCTTCACTTCTGACCAATAAAGATTTACTTCAATTATACAACCAGCATTGGAGTCATCCTCTTTACATTGGCGACGAGGGTGGGATCCGAACCCACGCGTGCAAAGCACAATGGATTAGCATCAAGGATGGAAGGATTGTCAACATCATGATAGAATTTTAACACAAGTCTTAGAGCGTATGGAAGTCAATGGTCTGACCATAAAGAAGGAAAAATGCCAATTGAAGAGAGATTGTGTGACATATCTAGGTCATGAAATATCAGGTTTAGGTATTAAACCAAAAAAAAGTATAATCTCAGCGATTAATGATGCTCCTACACCAACGTCCAAAGATCAGCTAAGATCTTTCTTAGGGTTAGCTGAATACTGTTCTAAATTTATTAGAAATTTTTCGGATGTGGTTGAGCCTTTAAGACATTTGATGAAGAATGGTGTGGTTTTTGAATGGAATCAAGTATGTGAGGATGCTTTCAAGCATGTGAAAGAAGGTATTATTCATGCTCCTACTTTAGGTCATTTTGACGTTAAAGCCAAGACTTTGCTTACCACTGATGCCAGTGCTGTGGGACTTGGAGCTGTGCTTTCTCAGTTATCTGATGGTGTGGAAAGAATTATAGGCTTTGCCTCTAGGAGATTACAGGGTGCTGAAGTATCTTACTCGGTGATAGAGAGGGAAGCTCTTGCTTGCACTTGGGGAATTAAACACTTTAGATATTTTCTTTGGGGATTGCCCTTCAGACTGCGTACAGATCATAAGCCTCTGGTGCATTTATTTAAAGGAGGAAGAGGATTGGAAGGTAATGTCACCCCTAGAATATCGAAATGGATTTTATCAGTGCTTGATTACAATTTTCAGATGGAATATGTGAAAGGAGAGAAAAATGTTATTGCGGATTGTCTATCCAGGATGCCTGTAGACTTACTAGATCTGGTTGAAGTTGAAGACCCTGTAATTAGTTGTGATGAAATTCTTGCTTTTGATGAAAGTCATTGGGAGTCTGCCATGGCTGAGGATCAAGTAATTCCTTTGGTTATAAAACATGTTTCCGAGGGATGGTCTAGAGAATCCTTTAATGACACTCGCTTGAAGGGTTTTTCTAATGTAGAAGCTGAATTGAGTGTGTCTGAGGGGAAATTGTGGAGGAGAAATCGTTTGGTGCCACCGTACAATCTTAGATCAAAGATCATGAACATAGCTCATGAAGGTCACTTGGGGAGAAACATGACCAAAAGAAGGATTCGCGAATCATATTGGTGGCCAGGGATGGACGGTGAGATTGATGAGTTGGTTAGAAATTGTCATGCGTGTGCTGCTAGCGATAAAACGAAAATAATTAGGCAGCCTTCTCTTTCCTGCGTTGAGTTTCCAGTACGGCCTTGGGAGAAATTAGCCATTGATTTTTTGGGACCAATTTCCAAATTGGGCACTCGGAATAGATTCATAATGGTTCTTGTAGATTATCATTCTAAGTGGTTCGTAATGGAGTCCACTGAAAATATTGACACAAAGAGAGTAATACATTTTTTGGAAAGAACATTTTTAAATGAAGGTATTCCAAAAACTTTGGTGTCGGACAACGGTGTACAGCTGGTGTCAAGAGAAATGAAGGAATTTTTGAATGGTATGGGGATTTACCATGAGAAGGTTGCATTATTTAGACCACAAGCCAATGGGCTTGTGGAAAGGATCAATAGGTTGTTGATGGAGAATATTCAGTTGTCATTAGCGAATGGCTTAGTGTGGGCTGAGGAGCTCAAGAAGATGGTTTGGTCTTACAGGATAACTCCACATTCGGTCACTGGTATCTCTCCTTTTGTTTCTCTAAAAGGACGTGAGCCTGGTTTGAAGGAAGTTCCAGGTTGGCTGAAGAACAAAGAATGTGTGTGGGTTGACCGATCAAGTGTGAGAGATTGTGTTGTCAATAGGCAGCGTGATTCTGCTCAATTATACAATCTCAGGATGAGGGTGAAAGATCCAAATATATGTGTTGGTGATTGGGTGGTGTCAAAGAAATGCGGTATTGTAACTAAGGGAGAAAGTAAATATTCGCAACCTAAACAAGTTAAGTTGGTTAAGAAAAATGTTCTCATCTTAGATGATGGTTCTGCTTGGAGCTGTGGCAACGTTGCAAAGTGTAATGCTCCATAAACTTTTCTTATTTGCACTATATGCTATGTTTTCTCTTTATATTGTTTCATTTATACATTTCTTCTGATATTATAATGGGGGGAGATGTGTTGGGATTTCTTCTTCCTAGAATGGTGAGACGTTGCTAGGTGATCAGAATGTTGTGATGTGAATTACAGACAGTACAGAAGAAGCTGTGGAAGGAGCTGGAGGTCTCTTCACTTCTGACCAATAAAGATTTACTTCAATTATACAACCAGCATTGGAGTCATCCTCTTTACATTAAGGCAAGCTTTTTTTAAGTGGTCCTAAAAGTTGGGCAGCAGGAACATTGAATTCTACAGCACCTTCAACATTCGCCAAGGGTCTGGGGAATATGAAGCAATTAAGCAATATTGCAGGGTGTAAAGGATGTCGACGAAGTCTGTAGAGAAGGGTACATGTGTGTATTATTTATAGACCTAAAAATTGCATTCGTATGTATAAATAAACAGATAGTTCCGCACGACCTTTATGAATCGGTCTTTTCTGCTGTGGGCAATTAGGACCCTTTGTACAGGGCCATTGGAATAATGCGCTCCTGCGGTGTTGTTTTCTGCAACATTATATCGCACTCTCTGATGTAGTGTTGAGTGTAATACCGTAGTTATTCTAAAGAAATGTGGTCCATTGTTTACACTCTTAAGACGACTGCATGGAAATAAACTACAATTACACCTCTGCCTTTTTAAAGCTGATTTATTGTTTTCTTTGTGCTAGAATTGTAATATTTTGTAAGCTGTTTTTGCATGAAATATTTGAATATATTTTAATATCTTTTGTGGTTTTATTGAAAGTATAAAGCTTGCAACAGGATTTATGCCCGGATAGAGGCATGCAGTAAATAAGGTGTAACAACTCTGGAAAATATATACCTCGACTATCAAAACTTCTTGGCAACACTTGATGACCCCCATCCTTACAATTCGCGACTGCGGTCAAATCGCAGAGTAGACAAAGGAATAAGCGCATGGTTAAACATAACTACTCTACAATGTGAATGTCTTCTTATAAAATTAACAGATTAAAAGTGAACAGTGGTGAAATGTTGCATTCCAATCAAAGGACAGAATAGCCAAATTACCATATCACCACAGGCAAAATGGGACTAAGGTGGGCTTTACTTCGGGAAATATGCTGTGCAAGGAATTGATGTTGACATGGAGCTGGTCTATGCTCAGAGAGTGCCCTGGGCGAAACCGCATGTAGTACACCCTCCCACTCTTCTTTAGTTGTGTATGTGTTGAACATTGGAACAAGTAGGAGGAAGCTGTAGGGGCAAGATTAAGGAGCTTAATAAAAAGAAAGACGAAAAAAAAGTAGGCAAGGTCACCAACAGCCTTCAGTAAAAAAATGTTTATACACACTTTCGTTTAGACCTGAGTCGTAGGGTGACGGCTCCATGGCACGTCGGTGCCCTTCTGGAGGTCGTTGCCCTGAGCGTGGGCTACAGCTCCATCAGTCTATAGGCAAGTCCTGATTGACACTATACTGGCAGCAATGGAGGTGTTCAGCTGAACGGATCTCTTTCATGAAGGCTGGATGAAGTACATCATCATAAAGCCTGAGACATTGACTACAACTTCTACAGTTAACGTTATGGTAAGGACTGGTTGTAACACTTTTTAATGTATGTTTAAAAAAATCCTCTAAAATTCCCTTTAAAAAAAATCACAGTTAAAGGACAGGTATTGTTCTAAATTAACACCGAAAAGCACTGAAATTTGCTAGCTGTGAACAACTCTTCAATCCATGACTCAAAAAACAGCCATGCAAAGCATAACTCGAACACCAAATGCAATGATTATGATCTCACAATATTTATACCAAGAAGTAACAACACCCGAAAGGACAGCTTCATTTACCCCCCGCTGTGCGGGGGTGGGTGGGTGCGCCCAGCGCCCCCATGCTGGTGACGAGCTGAGCTCGTCATGAGGCAAAGCGGAGCTGCTCTCATGACGAGCTGAGATCGTCACGGCCGCACCCGTTTTTAGAACGTTCAGCCCAGCGGCGAACGTTCCAACGGCCGTGACGAGCTCAGCTCGTCATGAGTGGACCTCAACTGTTCTCAACTGTACTCAAGTGGAGCTCAACTGTACTCCATGACGAACTGAGCTCGTCACCAGCATGGATGAGGTTAAATACCAACACCTACTCAAAACAGTAAATATTAAATTCATAGTCGTGTCATTGATAGTGTTAATGGTAATGTGATATATATAATCTTACCTGTAAGATCATTTATGACTTTTGCATTGCATATGTTACATCACAGGTGAGGTCATTAGTATTGCACTTGGTGTGCGAGCTGTAGTTTGTTTAGTTGCTTTGTGAGCTATGGAGTGCAAAGCTAGCCATAACTGGCATACTTCAGTTGTGCTTCAGTTTTAATGAGGTGCCATAACTGTACTTTATCTATATGTTTACGTTTAGCTAAGTGGCACTGGAGCCTCTTAATTTGAAATTATTGTAGGCCAGAATAAGACATTAGCTTATTTGTTTCAAACAATGATATTCTTTACAAGCAATAAGGACATAGCTTTCCATATACTGGGAACCAAGTTGTTGTAGCACTTGACTTTCTCAGTGTAGTGAGGCAGAGCAGTCCAAGGCCTACTCAGGGTAGGTGGTGTGGGCTAGTACCCCAGCCCACAGGCATGCAATGAATAACACCCAATAAGTCTTTGACCTGTGAGCCCTTTTACTTCTTAAAAAAAAAAGGATAAGGACTTTATTCTGCACACATTACACATTTGTTTACAAATATATACATGAGCCCAAGGCCCCCAAGGTAGAGTGCCTTCTGTGCCTCCAACCTTCTGGTCCCACAGTTAGGGCCTCCCTTTTTCTGGAGATCTCACTTCAGCAGGAACAGTCCACAGATGATCTAGGGAACTCTCCAGCCCCTGCTCAACAGGTCCATTCCTCTACTGTCCCCAGATGGATGAAGGGAGGTCAGCACCACTGGCCATGGAGAAATAAGTCCTAGGCCCTGGATGCCGACTGAAATCAGAAGTTATTGATCTTTCTTTTCGGTAGGGTCAGATGTCTTCCCTCCTCCTGCTGGGCATTCCTCTGGTTTTGCTTCCCCCAGGTTTAAACAGTTCTCAAAAGCCTCTCTCTTGAGCAGTGGTTTTCCAGTTTGGGTGGAAAGTTCCAGAAAGTAGGCACTTTTGCCCAGGGTCACACATCAGCACTCCACACCTGCCCCAATCCTCATTTTGGGAATTTCCAAGTTGATGCCATCAAATGGTCTACTGTAAGACATTTTCTGAGACCCTAAGTCCCCTGTCTAACTTCCACAGAAGCCTGGGCCCTTCCCGCCCACATTTCAAAGGGTGTTTCCTCCTGGGACTGGCTCCAGAGGTCTGGCTACCCTCCTTTGTTTATATGGGGTTGAGTCTTCCCTAGGCTGGTGCAGTGTGAAAAGTATTTAGCATATGGAGATTCCATTCCTAGACTTTGCTCTCCCAGGAGAAGGCCTATTTGCTGGCTATAGGCGCTATTGTATGGAAAAACCGTTGATCTTCCTACTGGCTAGCAGGGTAATTATTTTGGCCAAGAAGAGTGATGTTCAATGTCCCACAACTACTTAGGAGCTGAATCTGAGAAAAATGATAAACTATGAAGTGCCACTAGGAGTGCAGATATGTGGACATGAATGTTTAATGTTCATTTGGTGTTCTTATTTCTTACATGAAAGATGCGTCACATTCATCATTAGGCCTAACTATGGAGAAACTGTACTTTGGTGCAGATTTCACCAATAATTTATAATACAGAAAGCACTCTTCATACTTAAGTGAAGTACTACAGATGAAAATACTCAACCTATTTATTTCTGTTCATATTATAATGCATGCACAGATCACCACAAATCACAAATCACAATCAAGCCACAGAAGATCCTGACCATAGAAAGAATCAGAGGGACACTGCTGGGATCCAGGTAGGTGTTTTATCATCAAAGAAGCATCGGCATGACGCATTTCGTGGTGAATGACTTTTTCAAATGCCTGCTTACAATCTGGGTTTCCCGCCACTGCTCTGCAAATACTCCCATATGTTCTATCATTGGTGGCTGTCAAAAACACCAGCTGGGTCCCCAGGACGCCTCAACCGCAGGTATCCCCACTGGGGCAGGCCTGGCACCTCGGATTCAGTGGCCCTTGGTTCCTCCATGTTAGTACACGAACTGCTGTCTTCAGAGGTGCTGTACCCCATTCCAGGTGCGGTGGGACAGAGTACTCCCAGTACCCTGGAAACAAAGTTGCGAAGTTGCCCTACTTGACTCTGTCCACTTTGCAAGGCGGTTCCCTCTAGCGGGTCACGGGCCAGCGCGCATGATATGCCACAGAAGATCCTGACCGAAGAAAGAATCAGAGGGACACTGTGGGGATCCAGGTTGGTATTTTATTATCAAAGAAGCATCGGCATGACGCGTTTCTTCGTGAATGACTTTTTCAAATGCCTGCTTACAATCTGTGTTTCCCGCCAGTGCTCTGCAAATACTCCCATATGGTCTATCATTGGTGGTTGTCCTGGTAGGGCGGAACAGAGTCACTCAGGATACTGTAGTTGCGTCGGCAGACTACAGATCCCAGCATGCACCTCTCACAGCATGCCGGGTGACCTTCTCTTCTCATTTCCCTGTGTCCAAATATTGGGCCAAGGTCGTCGTTAAGAACATGGTGCAGAAGCAGTGGCAAACTCAGTTTGCAGAACCAAAAACACCCGCTGGGTCCCCAGGACGCCTCAACCGCAGGTATCCACACTGGGGCAGTCCTGGCACCTCGGATTCAGTGACCCTTGGTTCCTCCGTGTTAGTACACAAACTGCTGTCTGCAGCGGCGCTGTTCCCCAATGCAGGTGCGGTGGGACAGAGTACTCCCAGTACCTTGGAAACAAAGTTGCGAAGTTGCCCTACTTGACTCTGTCCACTTTGCAAGGCGGGTCCCTCTAGCGCGTCATGGGCCGGCGTGCATGATATGCCACAGAAGATCGTGACCGAAGAAAGAATCAGAGGGACACTGTGGGGATCCAGGTAGGTGTTTTATTATCAAAGAAGCATCAGCATGACGCGTTTCATCTTGAATGACTTTTACAAATGCCTGCTTACAAGCTGTGTTTCCCACCAGTGCTCTGCAAATACTCCCATATGTTCTACCATTGGTGGTTGTCCTGGTAGGGCGGAACAGAGTCACTCAGGATACTGTAGTTGCGTCGGCAGACTACAGATCCCACCATGCACCTCTCATAGCATGCCGGGTGATCTTCTCTTCTCTTTTCCCTGTGTCCAAATATTGGATATCTATATATATATTATGTATAGCGAGAATGAACAAGCAAATACAGCTATGCAAGTACTCACATTTCAAAAACCATTTAGGACACTTTTCCAGAAAGAAAACAGAAACAAAAGAGGGGGGCAAAATTATGTAGGATAATCAGATGCTGAAATAAAATAGCAGCCACCACTACAGATTGGTACTGTCACATATTTGAAATTCAAATAGTCTTGTACCATCATTTATTGGACTACAGCGGAGCTAAATGTAATTTTTTGTCACAATAATTAAGAAAAGGCCACCAAGTATGTTAAAAAACTTGTTCTTGATCCTTCAGTTTGAATATTATACATTCATGCCGATTCAACTGTAATATCTCTGATGACCATTCAGTCCAAACCCATTCCTTTAAGGAGCATATTTACAAGCCCCTATTGACACAGGAACATCACTTTGTGCGACGTTCCTGTGGCAATATTCCCTTTGCCTTATTTACAAGGAGGTGTTGAGGCACTAAACGTGGCTTAACGCTGCCTTGTAAATAAGGACCCTTTCACACTACACTTAGCGTGAAAAGGGTGGGCAATGAGTGTTGCGGTGGACCTTCTGCAGCAACACCCATTGATTTTGAAGCTTTCCCCTATTTACAAGGCGGAAGCACCAAAATTAAGACCATGGAAAACCTGGTATTAACTTGGCTAAACGAGGAGAAATGGTTAAAATCTCCTTGCTTTTGCTGTTTCTATATATTCTGCATTGTTCAGCACACATAGAAACAGCCAATCACTATGAGTGATTGTGTATGTGCAGACAGGTGAACATTCCTGCACATAAACAATCATTAAACAAATGGCAATTTGCAACTACTATGTGTGCTGCACAATGCAGCACACATTGGAGTTTCATATTGGCATTCTAGATTGTTTATGTGCAAGGAGGAACAACTTCCTGCACATAAACAATCATTATCTTCAACGCAGGCACACTTGCACTTTGGTGCAAGGGTGCCTGTGTTGGTGCTAGGCAGCTAGATGTATCACCAGCGATAGGGGAAATGCAGGGGCGCGCCGCATACTTGTGAATACAGCGCATCTCTGCATTTTCAACGTGGCAAGCACATCGTTAGCACTTTTTGCTTGATGCCGTGCTTCGCCATTCTGTTGTACATATGCCCCTCAGTATGTTAAAGATGCGAGAAAGAAAACCACCTCAGTCAATTGATGCTGAAGAGAATATATACAATCATTGTACTTTTGCTAAAAAAATCAGACCTATTCCCATTCTAGATAGTGTTTGAAAGGTATAACCATTGGACTCTTTTCAAATACTTTTTCAGCATTCAAAGAGACCAAAAGGCCTAATCTGGATCAACCTTCCCTGTTTATAGTAGATCCACAAGGAGTCAAAGGTGGTTCAAGAGCATCCAGCTTGAGATGAATCCTACTTGTGCATCATGTACCTGGCTTGGAATTACTTTCTGGACTTACTATTGTTATTTGTATTTTTTTAGTAGTAACTTACATTTGTATTTTGTGACTAGCCAAAAGTAGTAAACTTACTAAAAATTGAAAATTACTAAAAAAGTGTAAGTTTTCCAAACACATCATACATAATATACATACATGGTGGGGTTTTAGCGAGAAAGCTTTATTCATTGATCTATTAAGATGTTAGTCCCATTTTGCTTCCACCCAACACTGCATACTATATGGGTCAATGGGTCAGCCATGTTTCCCATTCACTTTGAGTGACAGCACAAAGCTTGTGAACCTTGTTTACATCCACCCACAAAAAAGCTCTTTTCTCTTCAGTGATAAACCTAGAGTGAATTGTGTTTATTATTTCAGTTATTTTTTATATCAACTTTAAATTGTAACTGCTTATGTTGCCTGTCATTCAAGTGATTTATTTTTTTATCAATAAATGTTTTGTTTTAAAACCAATTTAAATTTAAAAAATACTTTAATTTAGGCACTTGGTGCCTACGGTTAAGTGGCCACATGCTTTTATTTTTTCCTTTTTTTGGGCGCATTCTTGCAATAAAAAAAAGAATCTACTATCAGACAAACCTGCTAAGGTCAAGTCTATTGGCTTTACTAATGATTGTTAAAGTTGCTGTTATAAAGTGTTTAAGTGACATTGTGATATGGCAGCTGTCTGTGGTTTCTGTGACTGGTTAGGTGGTGATTTATTCTAGTCTACTTCTAAGATAATATATGAGATAAAGTTAACCCTGCAGTGCAATATGAGGATATTACAAGTCACAGAGGAGCTCCATGACCATATTTCTTTATGAGCTAACGGAACTCCGAGGTGACTGACAATACTATTCTTATCAAGTACAGCAGGGAGTACTTTATTTCTTATAATACATGGTCACACCATCACCTTTCTCACAAGCCTCTTACATTTTTGGTGCATAGTGCTTTCATATGAAAGACAGGACATGTTTGCAAACATGAAGAATAAAAACAGAATCTCTAGTGCAAAATTAAACACATCAAAAGCTGTTAGCTATTTGTAACACAAATATATTACAATCATTTTAATTAAAGTCTGTTTTTTTCTAAGAAAATGCACATTAGCTTGAAATGTTTAAAACATGCAGAAAGATTATAACTTTTCTATAGTAACCTAAGGAGTGCCAAAAATAAACATGTTGCCATAATAATATCTCCTTTCTGCTTGTCATTATGCAGCTAAAAAAACAAAGCCGAAGAAAGAAAAGTAAAATGTTCTTCTGTACCTTAACCAGCTGCTTTAATTATACTTCATGACCTGAACTGCCTTTCCCCTCCACTGCTGGCTCTGGCAGCAGGCATTAGGACGTCAGAACTCGACTGACTGAAGTGAACATTATTAGCAAAATGCCCACATCAGTGAATGTTTTTTACTATAATATTTGTATTGGAAGTAAATGACAATTAAGAAGTGACATTTTGTTTTTCTTTTTATGCCCTATGCTTTCAATAAAAATGAAAAAGAAAACTTAAGAAAACATAATAATTGCACCAGTTTGCCTATGCTTGTCTGAATTGTACTATTTGCAGCACATATATTAACTTTAAAAATCTCCAAGTTTGACCATGAACTGAAGAAAGATTAGAAACACAGAGCCACAATAGACTTCCTGTGCTTCCATGCTGTGCTGTCTGCAGTTCATTCATTAACTTGTAGATTTTCAGACTTAATATATGTGTTGTAGAAAGCGCAGTTTCTCTACTAATAAAGGCATAGGCCTATTCTGCATGAGTTCAGTGATAAAAATGGGGAAAGTATATGACCCCCAATGTAGTTATTATTGTCACTGAGTTTTCGCATCTTCCTTGTGAGTTTTTTTCATTTATTATATGACACTTTGAATGAGACATCCTTCTTCCATGCTCTATTTTGGGATTGTTATTCTACCTGGGAATACTAGCACCAAACTACTGAATAATGTTTTTTTCTGATGACGATCCTGTGAAATAAAAATATTGAGTCAATGTGTCAGAATCATCCATCCTCACAAATCGATTCATGTTAGTAAACTTTTGGTGCAACTGCATACGAATAAGTAATCCATAACTGTTGGACCAGGCCTTTTTTGCAGGGTTATCCCCAAACATGTTGCCATTCTCCACCTATATTTCTGACCTTTTTGTTGGATTTAGGACTCTGGAAACTTTGCCACTGCTAATCAGTGCTAAATTGCATGTGCCTGATCCTCTAAAATGTGGTATGATTGGTTTACACCTAGTTGGCATATTTAATTTACTTAAAAGACCAGTGTAAACTGGTATACCTTATACCCAGGGCTTTTGAAATAAATGCTACTAGTGGGCCCGCCGCACTGCTTGTACCACCCACTGACGTAGCCTTTCAAACTTGTCTCAGGCGTGCCATTGTAGGGCCTGTGTGCACAGTTTTCTTCCAATTCGACTTGGCTTTTTAAAACTACTTGGTATGCCTTAAACCCCCCTTTTATTAAACATAGGTCCTCCCTAATTTAGGCCCAGGTAGCACTATGAGCAGGGTACGGTGTAAATAAAATGATGACCATGTGCCTGTATTGTGTCAAATGTCCTGGTAGTGACAAACAGCCTATTTTGTTTCACACCATTGTGAGGCCTACTCCTCTCCTAGGCTGGCATTGGGAATTCCCTTATATATTTTAACTGGTAATTCCTGATCTGAAAGGAGTTTGTTGCCATTGTTGGTATTTTTTTTAACTTGTATTAAAGTTGCACCACTTATAGTTTTATATGTTTGTCAAGCACAATTATGTCAAGTCCATCTAATAAATGCAAATCCTCCTTTATGGGTTTTTGTATTCTTCTTTTTATTTGGTGAATCACAGCCAACGCGTTTCATTCTGAAACCAGAACTTCTTCAGGGCTGGAAAATTAAAACATGCAAACCACATAGATATAAGTACAAACATTGTAATCCACATAAAACATCAACCATATGACAAATTTTAAATGTAAAAAATAAATAAATATACAAACCGAACCCATAGACAATCCATAATAAAAAATAAAAAATACAAATGGTATATATATATACATACATTAGACTGGCACAACCATATTAGACATGTCCGACAACTTGGAAACACAGATGTGCTAAATATATACACCTTTACTAACCATTTGATGTAAAAACCCTAATCATAATTATATATCCAGTTTGGCAAAGGACAAAGGGTAAAAAAGGATGGATCACACAATCAATAACTACTCTTGCAGTAACACAATATGGTCCTATGCATATAAAGCAACCGTGTGGTAGAATTCCATTATCACACATAGTCATATCCAATTCCAAGTGTCTTAAAGAAATCAACACTGGGGAGAAGAAAAAAAGGGGGGTCTATCCCAATCATGACAAAGAGGAGCGAATATAAAAAGGAAAGATTGAATATAACATACCATATAGTATTCACGGGTACAGAAACGATGGTAAGAATAGATATAAATCCTCTTCAGATACGGAAAATTCATATATTTCATGTGGTCCTTTTGTCTGTTGCAAACAAGACAACAATAAACAAAAACTACTGAAATAGTCTTTTCTATCATATCGCCAAATCTAACTATAGTATATAAACCATAAATGTTCCTACCTGACAAATTAGCTCCATGTTTCTACTGAAAAACAATCCCCTTCACGAATATATATCCTGATATGATAATCAAGATGTGTTATCTATGTTTATTCCGGACCCATCACACAATGCGCCTGTCTAGAGATCAGTCATATATTACCATACCAAAGTAATATATACACTATTAGTCAATGTCACGCTAAAAGTGCACAAAACCTATTTAACAAATATATCAATAAATATTCATAAAACACCCCTTCGTCTGGAGCGTGATGGTTTAAACAAAATGCCAGCAGAAAAATATAGTCGAACCGCATATCTTAATATACCGAAATTTTGTTCCTTATATCAACCGGCATCTAAAGCCATTGCGGTGATACATATGACATGAGGTAAAAAAGGACATTGATCAAAAGCCACAATTTGCACCAATTTCAAACGTTTACCGCATGAAAAATAGAAAGCCATAGTATCGGTAATCTAGTAACACCGACCCTCTACAGAGCAACAAATGGGCAAAAGGCATCTCTTACCTTATGCAGGGGCCTGTGTATCCAACATCATAGTTTTAAACCAAAGAGAGGGGCTCAATCTTACCCAAAGGGAATTAGAGCTCCAGTATACTGTCAAGTAAAAAAGAATTTATTCCTATTGGGGAGTTTTTAGTATTCTTAGATTCAAATAGTCACCACAATCAGTCAAACGCTCTTATTCAAGTATACATTTACACCAGACGGCATGGTGAAGAAGTATACTTAGTACCATTAATCATTATAACAGAGACAAGCCCTACAGGACTATAAACTTATATGAAGGTGTAGAACGAGGAAGTTAAAATATTTTGGAAGATCCCGTTACATTGTCTTTTAATTGTATTTAATTATTGATCTATGTCTTTTTGTTGAAAATAAACATGTATATTTTTATAACAATAAGGTTTTTCTTGTGTTGAGTACTTCCCAAAAAATATGGTGTAAATGTATACTTGAATAAGAGCGTTTGACTGATTGTGGTGACTATTTGAATCTAAGAATACTAAAAACTCCCCAATAGGAATAAATTCTATCCAACATCATATACATTACTTCAGAAATTCCCGCCAAATCTACATTGCACAGGAGCCATCATTTCGTTGTGTTTTACACCGCAACATTTCAAATTCAGGATATTATGGTTAATTATTTGAATAATTTTTTTTTGGGGGGGGAGTCTTTAGATATTGATGCTCTACATACATATACTATTGCAAGTCTTATAGCCATTCTAAGATGATGGCAATATTAGAGAGGGACGTCATGACCGATGACGGGAAGTTGCCCGCAAGTTCGGGTCACGTGGGACGTTTTGCCTTCAACGTTAAATGGTTGATCGCTTGGTTCCCGTGTGATGTAAATTTGGTGGGTATTTGGGCCACGTCCAGTTTTTGTTTTGACATTGTTGGTATGTTTACAATGGGAAACTGCCTTTACAACGAGGTAAATACATTGCATGCCTTTGCCTCACATTTTTAGCACGCATATTTTTACCACAAATATGCATTTACAAGGCATGCCAATACCACGTATTTATGGTAAGTTGAGGTGGTTGGGGGTCTCCCCCCACAAATACATTGCTTTTAAATATAAAAAAAGTGTGCTTTTGGCATGCAATGTAAATGCATGAACGCGGTAAAAACATGCATGCTAAAAAATGCGAGGCAAAGGCATACAATGTATTTACCAGCGTTATATCGTCGTACAACCGTTTACAATAGTAGTGATAAATCCTGCTTACCGGTGTAATTGGAGTTTGCATTACTATTTTAGAAATGCCACTTTCATAACGTGGGTGTTTCTCTGTGCTTATGGCTCTTTGTGCTTTGCAGCCTGGCTCCAATCCACGTCTGAGCCTGGGTGACAGCTACACATTGTGCATACTTTCCAGACAGCCATCACATAGGAATGGTTGGTTGTTACAGGGTTGCATCTGCATTCACCTGCATATAGATGGTCTTCCTGGGCTAGGAGAGGAAAAAGGTGTTCACACGTTACAATTCTATAGGCTGTATTCTGCCATCACACCAAAGGCTAATTTACCCCCTATTGATGTCTGGAGCCAGGGCTGAGTTGAAAGGCCTTGTTGCGCACTCCTAAAGGCTCCCTTTGAAGTTCCCCCTTGTGTGAAATATTGGATGGATTTGTTAGCATGAGCTGAAAGCCATTTTGTATTTCTGGCAGCCATTTTAGTTAGCCATGTGCTGCCACGTGCTCGCCATGTGCTGCCACGTGCTCGCCATGTGCTCTGTCCTCCCTCAGTGTTGACTGCTCTTGTAATCTGCCTAGAAACGAACTATATTTAGCATCTTCCACCTTCGCACATGCCCAGAAGGGCCTAGCTAGTAGAATGCACCTGCTTCTCTAATATAACTGTCAGGCTATTTTTGCTGCTGTACGGAGAAGTAACTCCCCCCCCACTTTGTTGAGCAAGCAGATCTTGTATGCCCATCTTAGTAATTTTTGCATGCTTACATGTGCCAGGACTGTCCCTTGGTCTTATGATGGTACTGAGGGAACTAGTCCTACCCTACAAAGCCAACAGACCACTTCGCTCATACGGCGAGCATCTGGTCATTGTGCCCAGAGTAAAAAAGGCACGTACAGGAGGCAGGCGATTCTCGGTTAATACAGCTAAACTGTGGAACTCCCTCCCCCTGCAACTACGGGCTGAATCCTGCCATCTGCGCTTTCGGAAACTTTTAAAAACCCACCTATTTCCTTAAATCTTTCTGCACTTACTTTCTGGCTCTTCGCCTCGGTCTCTCTGTTTTTGGTTTAGCGCTGGGATGCTTCCGGGTAACTATGCGCTCTATAAATCAATATTCATTCATTCATTCATGATGACTATGTAACCCTAAGCATATATAAGGCCTCTGTTTTCTGTACTCCTCAGACTGCCTCATTCAGTTGCTAAGGCTTCTGTGTGACGTAGTCTCACTTATTTGAGGTTTAATAAATATGTATTTTATATTTCAGCTTATGTGCCAATTTCTTCTTTGTTGGTTTAAAAGGACCAAGTATCAGTGGGACTCCTGAGAAGGTGTGTTGTTTTCATCAATTGAACAAAGACAATTTTGAGTATAAGTACAGGAGCTCTGACCCCATGATTATAGTACACTACTGGACCAGAAAGAAAAGAAACTGCTGATGTAGAGGCTACTGGGCTGGAAGGATTGCCACTTTGCTGTGATTGACTCTTTCTCAGGAACTGCTACCCTGCTTTGCTGAGCTGCCCTGCTGCCTGCTGACCTCTACCCAGCCACAAAAAACACCCACAGTGACTCCAAAGGCATGCTGGCTTTCCCCCTATTCTCCTCAAGGTCTCAGGGACATCAAAGACCACGCCAACTGCATAGCTTTCATTTCCTTCCTGCAGAAGCCTTTCTGACAGGGCTCAGTACTCTGCTCTGGGGGAAGCCAAGATGCTCCTAGGATAAACTATTGCTTCTACTCGAGTGTGTGTGAAGCACTGTATTGATTTTACCCCAGTGTGTGTTGAGCTCTCTACTGTTTTTCTACACCAGTGCCGGTGTAGTGTTTCGTCACTTTCCCTGAGTCAACGCATGTAAACAGTTCCAGTGATGCCGTCCAATTCGTCTCACCCAGGCAAGAGGACAGAAATTCAGCACAGAAGGGCAACAATCCTTCAGTGCACCAGTCCAGCAGAGTGTTACTTTATTCAGCAGTCCTTCTTCCTGGCAGAGTATTCACAGGTCCAGTACTGTACTGAAGAGGAGGTGTCTGAGGTCCAATATTTATACCTGGTACAAGAAGTTTTTAGAGGTTTTCATTTGAAGTCCCCTGATATCCTGGCTTTCCTGCCTTGGCTTCAGACCAACTGCAGGGGGTAAGCAGCTCTTTGTGTGGAGGCAGCAAACAGTCTATTCAAGTGTACGTAGAGCTGGGCCCAGTTCCACCCTCCCATCCTGCTACTGATGGCCCACCCAGGAACACCTAAACTCTCTACTGTATGTGACTGTCCAGGAGGAATACATAAAGCCCAACTGTCAGCTACACTGAGTCATGTGACCCAGAGACGAGCTACAGGCACAAAATGGCTAAGGCAGGAAAATGGCAACTTTCAAAAATTAGCATTTTTGAAACTTTATTTTTATTTAAAATCCGACTTTACCATAAGTGAGGATTTTTCAATACAATTCCCAAGACACCAAACATGAACTGGTTCCCTGTTCCCATTTGGAAATTACAGCATATTAAAGGTAATAAGGTAACCCCAATGTAGGCCTTGTAATAGTGAAAAACACACTGAAGAGTTTTTTACTGCCAGGACATGTTAAACTTAAAATCTGATTTTCTACATTTTAAATACAGTGCTCCGTGCCCTGTGGGCTATTCAGGACCTATCCTAGGAGTGGCTTGTATGTATTAAAAAGGAAAGTTTGGGCCTGGTAAAAGGTTTATTTTGTCAAGTCAAAATGGCAGTTAAAAAACTGCACACACAAGCTGCAAAGGTAGGCCTAAGGCATGTTTAAAAGATGTATTGAGTGAAGAGCACAATAATGTAGCTTTTAATTTAAAGGCCCTGGATACATCTACTGCCACTTTAATAGGGACTTATAAGTACATAGAATATGCCAATAGGGGATAATCCAATGTTGCTGTATTTTAAGAAGTCAGCACATGCACTTTATCACTGGTTAGCATTTGTAAGGTGAACAGAGTCCTGAGGTCAGCAAAAACGAGATCAGAAAAAACAGAGAAGTAAGGCAAACGTGTTTTGGGGAGTACAACCCTAAGGCTCACAGGTGTAACAACTTCCCATTTATGTATTTATTTATTTTATAGGTTTATATAGCGCGGAATCGACTCCCGGAGGAGTATCTCTATGCTTAATTCGCCTAGCAGATAGAGAATGAGGCTCTCAAGAGTGAAGAAGGAGCTATATTTGGAACAGGAAAGTTTTCAGTAATTTCCTAAATGCCAGATGGCTGGTGCAGAGTCTAAGGGTGGAAGGCAGTTTGTTCCAGAGACATGGACCCAAGAAGGAGAGAGCCTTTCCACCCAGGCTCGCCCTTCTAATAGAAGGAATTTGAAGCAGGGACTGATTGCTGGAACGAAGGGTGCGAATGGGGTTGTAGGGGACAAACTTCTCTGCCAGATACGTGGGCCCCAATTTGAGCAAGCCCTTATGGATGACACAGCAGATTTTAAATTTGACTTCCTGTCGAATCGGTAACCAGTGGAGCTGGTTCAGGAGAGGCCATTGCAAGAGCAAACAAGAAAGCTCATTAGTGCTCGGAGGGTAGTGTGATGTATTCCTATAGGTTCTGTATCGATCCCCCTATTCCTGACCCTGTTCTGGTTAACAAGTTAACTAGCAGCCATCCCATGATGCAGAAACCGTTATCTGATTAAGCCACACCACGGCACAGGAACGCGTTATCTGATTAGGTCATAACGCTTGCCATCTAATTAGCTAAGCAATATTCCTCCAGCCCCTGATAAGGCATACGGAGTTCTCAAAACAAATCAAACCTATGACAACCTGGGAAAAACCCTGCGGCCATTGTTTTGATTTCACCCAGAACTTCAGCAAAAGAATGTGCTAACGACCAGTTCGTATGACATCCTTATTGACGTATCTATGTCCATCCTTACATCAATCTCGGCACCTTACAGGTATAAATATTACCGATATTGCCTTAAGCAAACACACGCGGTGGTGACGAGATCGGAGCAGCCAGACTTGCCGAAGCCCAACACAGAGCGGACCCAGCTGGCGCAGCCCCGCCTTCCTGACGCGCTGAGAACAAGACGCTGTTTTCTCCTGCCGAGAAATCCAGCTCCGGCGCTTCCAGGCAGCCCTTGCAGGCAGCCTGGAATATCGAGACCAAAGACGAGAGATACCATCCCTCAACCATCCTAGATTCAAGGTACAGAACTGAATAACCCCTTGCAGAGAATTCTTGAGTCAGTCACTTGGCAAAACAAACTTAACTTAAACTGCTACTTTCTATTCCCGCCCACGTATTAGGCTTAGGTCAGGTACACTGGGGTAGGCGTAGTTAGAAGCACCAGTTGAGTACGATTAGTCAAATGTTTATATGTATGTATCTATTTTATCCATTTTAAACCACCATATGGCTTAGAAACCATATAAATGTTTTGACAGTATTATTTTATACTTCTGCTTTTATTGTATGCACTTTACTTAACCATAAGTATTGCGATAATATCGATCCATTTCTCTTGTACGAGAAAAGAGACTGATCAATAAATAACATCTTTTATTGAACACGCCCGTCTCTTCCTTTTCTCTACAATCTGGTGAAACTAAGAATGCACGTACTGACTGAGTAAAATAAGTTGTCTATTGTTTTCACACGACTCTAGAGATACACTCTTGATTAGGGGAGAGCAAAGTTGTCATGTTCTATGGTTGTCAGAAACTAAATCCCTTCTTGTCTATCCAGGGAGGTTCAACTCCTCCTTGCCTATTCGAGAAAGTTTCTAGTGAACTCTGAGCTAGCTGGCAAACCCAAAACTTTAAGTCTAATATCGACAATAGAAGACCTAGTTAACGTCTGGTCTAGGCCTATACTATTGAAGGTATTATTCCAATGCGCAGAGCCTATTGGGATAATAGGAACTACACTACATGGCGCCCAAACGTTTGGAAAGGTGATAAAACTAACGCAAGACATTAGAGTAACTCAGTCGTGCTTTTTCACTCAGACCCCCTTTTTTCCCATAATACTCCAAAGACGTCTGGAGTGGGTGAAAGGTAATATCCGCCAAACCTCGCAGGAGGAATCTCCTATGTATGGTTCTTGGTTTAGTCAACGTTGAAGGATACACTGTTCCAAAATATTGTGCATCTAATCTTTGTTTCCATAAGAAACCTGATCTGCAAACAAACGGTAAAACCTTCCTGTCGGTAAAATGGTAGACAGTGAAGAAGAAAGAGAGACAGCTAGAATGGCAGCTGAACTCGTAGCAGCTGATAATACTATGCAAGATGCAGACCCGGAGATAATACTCATCCCGGTCAATATAAGAAAATCTGTAACTTTAAAACTTATAGAAAATGGACTGACACCTAGAGGTGGCACAGTCATATTCGTAATAGAGGCACACGAATATCGGCAGACAGAAGTGTTCTATTCATGGATAGACTTTCCAGCAGCAAACGCTGTAACAAAGCACTTCCACTATTACAAAACAGAGGAACCTCCTAATGAGTACACTCCTTTTGAGGAGGTGGAAGTACCACTTAAATTCCAAGAGCACCTGCTCTTGTTTAATGGCGCCCTAAAACATAATAATCACATCACCAGGCTCGGTCCATTAGGTAGACCAGGAGCAACATGGCCGGTCCTAGCCGGATACACACCACATCCAGACATCGAAGGAATGTCTGCAGCAGATCTTTTAATATAACTAAAACAATTAATAAAAGTACATAGACAATTAGTCCAATATGTAATGCGGACTTCAACAATCCAACCAGCAATTAAAATTTCACAGCTGACCCCTCATCAGGGGAACACAAATAAAATTACACCACAGAACATACAGTCCTGCCTAGGTAAAGTACCAGCTAAACGGGAACAAATACCATTCTGGTTAGCACAAAAAATCACCCAAATAGAGGCGGTGTTTCCAGACACCACCCCGTTAGAAAAACACAGGATTCTGACTATCTGTCTTCCAATGGGAATCGCACCACACGTGGAGGACTGTGACACTTGGGGTACAGTCTTTGCTTCCATTTACACAAAAACGCATGGTGTTCCATCCATCTCGGTAATACCAGATGTGCTAAAACAAATTCAAGATGAATATGGTCCAGAACCCGCTTTAACTCTTGGTATGAAATTACTGAAAGACTTCAAGCAGGTCTCCGCTATATTACTAGCCAATATAAAGGGAGAAGCAGCAAACGTGGCGATCCGCCAAAGGTTAAAAGAAACAGATATAGCAGACCAACCAGCTGAAATTGCCAGAATTATAGAAAAATCCTATGAGGAACTAGGTAGAGATAGTTTAGGTGGAATACCAGTAAAACCACAACTGATTGAAAGTCCTGAAAAAGTATTTTTTTAAAATAATTTAACAACACAAAAAAAGAGCTGGGATGGAAACAAACAATCCAATCCTAAAGAAAAGAAATTCCAGTCCAGAGGAAGGTCTCCTCGGCGGAGAGAAAGATCTCCGAACCAAGGACGCAGGTCTCCCCAAAGTGAGCCCTCTGGGAAAAAATACAATCTTAGAAATAGGGATAATATAAAGAAGCCTGATAGATATCAAGAAATTGATACACGTCCCTCTCAATCTTTTCAGACTTCCTCGCAGAAATCGGAAAGAAGAGGACGATCAGAACACAGGGAAGAGCACGTCAAGTCCAAAGACAAAGAACCTGCTCATCTAAATAAGAAATTACAATTTCCAAAAAAGAAGGTAGCCAGTATTAAAGTAATCAACAATGCCGCGAATACTGAGGACACAACTGAAAAACGGAGAATGGGCTCAGACAATGCTAGACAGCGCAGCAGAAGTGAGCATAGCTCGCAAAGTCCTTATGATTCATCTGGAGACAGTGGACACGAATGAATACCTTCAAGTGGAAACTGCAGATACCAGAGTTAGCAAACCTCACAAAATATATGAAATAACTTTACGTATAGAAGGGGATAAGACTAGAAAAATAAGGGGCCTATTTTGGGATAATCTCTCCAAGGGCTATGACATCCTTCTAGCTGAAAAAGACTGGCCACCAGAGTTTGTCAGGGAGTGCCCACATGGCGAAGAAATAATTATGCCTGCCTTCTCAAATAATATTCCAATTCATAAAAAATACACACTTGCTAGAAAATGGGCAGTAGCTCAAGCTCCTGCTTTATATAAAAATCATGTAGGATGGGATGAGGACTCTCCTCCTCACAAAATCCAGTTAAAATCACAACCTACTGCACAGAGACAGTACCCAATTAAGCAAGAAGCTAAAAAACAGGTACAAGAGATCCTAGATCAACTTGAATACCAGGGGGTGATTGAAACTTGCACCTCACAAATGAACAACCCTTTGTTTCCTGTCTCCAAACCAGACAACTCATATCGTCTAGTTTTGGATTACAGACACCTTAACTCATGTTGCAAAACTTTTGCACTGCAAAACTCGCATAGTGCAGCACTAATGAATAACATAGTGCGCCAAAAAATACAAAACAACATTAGACATCTCTAATGGATTCTTTTGTCAGAATATAGCACCAGAGAGCAGATACTTGTCTGCGTTCTCAATAAATGGCGCTCAAAAACAATTCTGTCGGTTACCCCAGGGGTACAAGAACAGCCCAGGATTATTCTCAGCGAGAGTAACAGAGTTACTACAAACATATGATGACGAAGCATTATCTTATGTCGACGACATATACCTAACAGATGATGACTTGGATACTCACTTGAAGAGAGTGAACACCATAATACTTGGGTTCGCAGCAGAGGGTTACAAATTCAACTTTAAAAAATCTAGAATTGCCCATCTAACAGTCCTGTTCTTAGGATATGAATTATCAAGTGAAGGAAAAAGCCTGGCTGACAATTTCCTAGAGAAATGTGCCGTACTCCAAGCACCTAGAACACTAAAAAACCTACAGTCAATTCTAGGCTTCCTAAATTTCGGAAGAACATACATTGCAAATTACGCAGAAAGGGTCAAACCCCTTTATGATCTAATAAAACCAGATTTTAAAAGAACCAATTGGACTCAAATACACACAGAAATTCTGAGATCCTTACAAACAGACATGTTAATTAAAACAAAATTAGAAACACGTGATAACACACGCAATCTTGTGATTCGAGTCATCCCAGGAAGATGCGGATTCACATACCTGACCTCTAATGAGGGAGAAAAGGTACCAATTGCATTCAAAACACACTTGTACACAGAAGCTGAAAAGAAGTTCAGCCTTAAAGAAAACATTGTCCATGCAGTTCAAACAGCAATAACTAGAGAAAAAGATAAAGCTGACGGTAGACGTATCACAGTCCGAACAGCAGAATCAGCTTTTGAGGCATTAACAACACCGTGTAATTTACCAACAACAGCATTGAATCCGGAATGGATACAATGGGTGAATTCAATTACAACGGACAGAGTAAAATACTACTTTGATCCAGAACTAAAGGAATTAAAAAATCTAGAATATGAAAGAACATTCCCTCTGCCAATCGACATTCTGCCATTACGACAGTACGCCTGTATAATCTATACAGACGGCCATGCTCAACCACCAGGGTGGGGAGAACAAGCATATAACCCCACATGTGAAATCACAAACGAAGTGTGGCACGGAGGGAAACTGAGACCTCTGCTAAAAAAAACACACTCAGTAGAAACTAATTCAGAACAACAGACTGAAATAATAGCATTGAAAATGGCGCTAGATAATGCAGATCGCGAATTCCCGACACTTATAGTGTCCGATTCATATTACTGCGTCAAATCATATAACAACGATTTGCAGAAATGGATTCAAAACGGTTACAAAGATGACACAGGTGCAACAATAAAGCAAAAACTGCTTTGGGAACAAATAGTTCTGTTACAGAAAGAACTACCAAAGACTCACGTGATACACTCACTGAGTCATCAGCGTGATGGCGTTCACGTTGCAGGGAATTCATTGGCTGAGACAGCCACAGCGGTAGCAACTAAATCGGCTTCCGTAGCTAGAAAAAAGCGTACAATGAAATACATTGACGGTGAGACAGTGCTGGCGGTGAAAACGTCATCAAAAGGCGACTGCTCAGCGTTACCGATCAATTACCCACTCAAATATACATACAAAATCGATGCAAACTCCGTTCCTTTTGCTCGAATCCCTGGAGTGGGGGATAGAGTAATTCCAAACATGGACAGGAGAACTTTGTTAATTGTAGACGCACATATAGGTGAGGGTCTTAGTCATCTCAAACTAAAAGATTCTCTGGAAGAACTACAATCAGTGTACTGGTGGCCAGGCATGAGCCTGCAGCATCACATTTTTGTAAAAAAATGCCCGGGCTGCAACAGAGATCGCAACGGCGAGAGGAACGGGGTAATACCATGGCGTTTCACTCAATAAGGGCTAAACAATAATCAGTAAAACCAGTGTAAATAATGCGTCCCATTAACAAACAAAGACTAGTTTCCACTTATAATGTAGACCCCAGCACTCGGCTGACGTCGGGACTGTTATACAAAGATTTGCGAGTCTAAATGGCATATACGCTAGGAGCATGCTACGTTTGACCAATGTTTTCACTTTAGCCCTCAAGCTTGTGGGGAAGCACGGCCAAATGAGCATAGCGAAGCGGGATTCTTCTCACTTCCTTCCTGAGGGATACGGGATGGTGTAAAGAAAAAACCAAGGCATAAAGCTATCTATAACAGAAAGGATATTAGGTTCGGGAGCTGGGTGGGTCAAACATCTAATAGGTGTCCAACGTAGTCTAAACAGCCTGCCAAGAAATTCTCTGAAGGGATTCAGTCCGTACGAATTGTCGTTTGGGACTAGGATGATGGTCTTAGATCTTGACAGTCAGACTTCAGTGGTGAAAGAAAAAAGCTTTGATATCAAAGATCGTTTGGCTATTTTACAGGACTTAAACGAAACAAGAAAAGACCTGAGCAACATAAAGTTGAAACAGCAGCCAACAACCACTGAAGAAACACCACCTGTCCCAGCAAGACCTGTCTGGATTCCAAAAGTCGGGGATCTAGTCAGAGAAAAGATCGCGGTAAAGAAGGAATTTGGGCCTTCTTACAGAAAAGCAGTTCCTGTCTTGTCTATCAACGGGACAAGATCAGTTGTACTGCCGCCGCTTGCTGGTAAAAAGGAGAACCGAGTTGTATCCATCGACCTGGTAAAACCACAATCATGTGGCCGATAACAAACAGTAGGCCAAGTGGACTCCCGATAAGTAGTAGAACACCAAGGTTTGCTACAAATACAGAGGTCCAAACTAAGAGGCTAATCACATTCGAAACGCCTACAGAACAACAACAAGGACTATGCAACAATGCATTGGAACTCAGACCTTTAAAAACCCAAATAAAAACATTTAGTAGAGACACACCAACCTACAATGAAGTAACAAATGAATATGCTGAAGCTGCAAGAAACAGTAATCCTGAAGCAATTGGAACAATTGACAGAACAGCGTCCGGCTACTTCATAAACTTCGATGATTCCTCTGAAGACCTCAGTGAATCAAAGACACAGCCATCAACAAAAACTTTTAAAGATAAAGCTAAGGAACTTTTGAAACAACTGAAAGAAACCTATCTGATTTCTCCATGGATTGAATTTTGGGTACCCTTTGGTGCATTTATCCTCATACTTTGGCTCATCATGATACTATGCTTGGGACGCTTCATTGAGGGAAAATATGCTAAAAAAGGACACAGCAAGCCAGAAAATCAACTTCCTCCTCAAGCCACACACGTCTTCACACGTCGAGAAAAGAGAACTTTCTTCAGTCAACTTCACAGCCAATCCTATACCGGGTGGGGTAGCATGGGACAACATTGACTATGAAATTTATGGTCCTGTTGAAATCCTGAAATATCCACACCAAATCAAGATCTCGTTGAGTGACTTTGTAAAACCAAGCTCATTTGCTGATGATTGGGACTTTGAAAGTATTAATGATATGATGTCTGACCTAGTGATGTCTGCTAAATTTACCAAACATGATTATTTGCAGGGTTCGTCTAATTATGATAGTATGTACTGTTACAACCACTATGGTAACCATTTTTTACATAAATCGGCACAACCTAGAAATGTTTTAAATTATAATCAATGGGAACATTGTGCAACCCCTCCAAAAGGAAGCTCAAGAACCTTTTATGACAAATATTCATACTTTTCAGGGTTCAACACAAGTAATGCTGAAACATTTTATTTCAAATTGTCAAATAAGACAGGAACAAAAACCATGCTTACAAACACGAAATTGATATATTCGGACTCGTTTTTTGAACAAATGAATACATTTGGTTTTGATTATTGGGACAAAAATGTTGAAGTAAAAAGTGTTTGGGGTACAAAGGAATGGCAAGTACAAGGTATAGAATCATTGTTTAGAGCCTGCATGATCCCAGAACAAATTATATTTTTGAATGACACTGTTCAACAAACTACCTGTCTTGGCCTAGCCAAAATCAAAGACTTAAATAAACCGTCTATTCCAAAGCCAACTATGAACAGCAATAGCTCTACAGATGAAGAGATAGATGTAAACTATGTATTAAACCAAAACAGAACACATCCTGATTGGAAACAATGGTTGATCTGGCCCACAGATACTAATAACTGTCAAGACAGATTCCTGAACAAAATACAGGGGTTCACATTGACCAGGCCAGACCCTAGATATTCCCAAAGACTACACCCAGGGATCATTACCACCTACAGTGTGGGCAAACTCTGCCTCCAATGGCTGCAAACTTCCACACTGACAGAAATTAAGCAACACCTAACTTTACTTACTGATGGTGCTGACTTGCGTGATTTCATTTTGGGACCGCGCAAACAGCGTCAGAAACGCTTCATAGCAGCCTCTGTATATGCAGCTTACAACGAGGCCTGGAAGATAACTCAAATTGAGACAGCAGAAAGTATACGGGAAATTGACCGTATTAATTTGGAAAAATCACTTTCTGTAGTGGACAATGGGTTAATGACTCTGTCCTCCAGAATCTTTTCATTGGACAGCATTGTGTCTTCAGCAATCGACATAATATCGCAAGACTTACTGTTGTTACAACACGGTCAGTCTCAATTGCGTTCTATTGTACAGCTTGGCTGGACGTTACAAAATCTGCGTTCAGGCTATGTGCCTTGGCGTTTAATCAACACAACGTCACTATTCAATATCTTTAACCTTACTGATAAACAAATCAGTATGGCACAGAAGGGTGCTGATTATACAATCCTGAGCATTGAGAAACTCGAGAGATTACCATTGACAATGTCAGAACGACCTGTCATTGAATGGATAATACATCGGATAATTAATATTCCAATATCTACTTTCAGGTTTCAATACTGCCAAAAATATATACAGGCTGGCATGTACGAAAAATTGGGAAAAGGGTACATTAAGACAACATGGAACTTGCCCTATTCACATGCATGTGTCAGTAATAAAGGACAGAAAGTGTTTCTTAGTGGCAATAATTGTGCGATGTCACTAAGCGGTACACTTCTGTGTAATGGAATTAGTTTGCATGGAGCCTGTGAAGGGAACTCAAATAACCTTTCATGTCACCAGCTAGGCACACCTGCAACAGAGATAGAACCATTCTTTAAAAGACTCTATAACGGGAGTTACATTCTAATTGTGGATCGCAGATGTTGTAGTCTTCTGCCCGGGATTCCTTATCTCATAACTACGACTGCGAAGGTCATGTGCTGTGGACGCTTATTGTTCCCCAGCTCCTTTCCAGACAGGGAGGCAAGGGCATGGCCTAACTTGAAAATTACTTCTATTCGAATTGATACTTTAAGCAGAATGAAAACAGTGCTTCTTCAGACGCCGACCAGGCTCACGTCATCAAAAGAAACGTATGATCTCCTAGTCGCAAGGACGACTGCAGAGATTCACTCATTGCTATCAACTAATTCCCCCATACATTTCGCAGAAATCCTGAATGAAATCTTAAATATTTCTGATACCAGTGGAGTCTCCAATGTATTTAAGACAGTATTTTCGATGGCATTAACACCATTCAAAGCCATACTGGGTATTTTTCCAGACTTCGTCCATTCGATTTTTGGCGGACTTCCCCTCATTTTGGGACTAATTGCAGGAATCCTATTCTTGGTCCTTATATTTCGTTATGGCAAACCATGTCACAGACAAAACACCTGCGACAAGGGAAGAAACAATCCGAGCCATTGGATACCGGGACCGGATATCAAAAGTCCTGGGACTTTCCCGGCTTAGAGACCTAAACATGACTTGGTTTCTTTCATTTCGACCAATGTGGCATCGATGTGTTTTACCTGTATTAAGGTGCTTGCTGTGCGGAGAAGAATGCGTGTTGGACACCTGTCTGACGCTACAATCAGATGCGCCAATGGATGCAGAAACATTGTTGGGTCCGGTAACGGCTCATGCATTGTGCTGCCCTCAACGGCTGCCAATCCTGATGACGGCATTCGTGGAAACTTCACCACTACGATTGAGGGGTAGTGAAGTTCAAGATGAAAGCAGCATCGATCAGGTACGACCTTCTGTCAGCAATACTAATCAAAACGTCAATGGAGACAATCATGCACACGAATACATGGTTACATCTTTTCCCGAGTTAGTGGAACTTTCACAGGAAGCTGTTGACAGCTTTTTCGACAGTCTCAATGATATGATGTTCTCACCAGAGCAGAAATAACGACTTTTGAGCAAGCTAGCACACGGCGTTCCCAACACTCTGAATTTGGCCTTCAACTTTAATAACAAAATAGCATGAACAATTTCCCCTCCAGTTTACGGACAGCAATTTTTTCAGCAGCCCCAAACTATTTTTACGATTTTTTCGGGACACTTATCTTCTGCTTAAAGTAAGAACTATTCTTAGAGAACTAAATTTCTATTTTTTAGTAACTTTATAGACATTAGCTGCCCGCTGGTATGTTCATAATTATTTTTATTCTGTGATGAAGTGGTCTCGAACCTTTTTTCTGTATTAAGAGCCATTTCATGTGTAAATTCTCATATACAAATTAGTAATAATGTATACATATGCGTGATTACTTTAGCAATATTCTACAGCTTGAGTGCATATAATACATGTGACTGTTTTTTGTTATATTACATAATTTCGAAATGCATTATATGTATTTTGGGGTGGTAAGGTATACAAGATACTCTACAGTATGTTGTACTATGCCTAGATTCGTAAATATGGCCATAGTTAGCGTGGAGTGGGTGTGATGTATTCCTATAGGTTCTGTATCGATCCCCCCTATTCCTGACCCTGTTCTGGTTAACAAGTTAACTAGCAGCCATCCCATGATGCAGAAACCGTTATCTGATTAAGCCACACCACGGCACAGGAACGCGTTATCTGATTAGGTCATAACGCTTGCCATCTAATTAGGCAAGCAATATTCCTCCAGCCCCTGATAAGGCATACGGAGTTCTCAAAACAAATCAAACCTATGACAACCTGGGAAAAACCCTGCGGCCATTGTTTTGATTTCACCGAGAACTTCAGCAAAAGAATGTGCTAACGACCAGTTTGTATGACATCCTTATTGACGTATCTATGTCCATCCTTACGTCAATCTCGGCACCTTACAGGTATAAATATTACCGATATTGCCTTAAGCAAACACACGCGGTGGTGACGAGATCGGAGCAGCCAGACTTGCCGAAGCCCAACACAGAGCGGACCCAGCTGGCGCAGCCCCGCCTTCCTGACGCGCTGAGAACGAGACGCTGTTTTCTCCTGCCGAGAAATCCAGCTCCGGCGCTTCCAGGCAGCCCTTGCAGGCAGCCTGGAATATCGAGACCAAAGACGAGAGATACCATCCCTCAACCATCCTAGATTCAAGGTACAGAACTGAATAACCCCTTGCAGAGAATTCTTGAGTCAGTCACTTGGCAAAACAAACTTAACTTAAACTGCTACTTTCTATTCCCGCCCACGTATTAGGCTTAGGTCAGGTACACTAGGGTAGGCGTAGTTAGAAGCACCAGTTGAGTACGATTAGTCAAATGTTTATATGTATGTATCTATTTTATCCATTTTAAACCACTAAATGGCTCAGAAATCATATAAATGTTTTTACAGTATTATTTTATACTTCTGCTTTTATTGTATGCACTTTACTTAACCATAAGTATTGCGATAATATCGATCCATTTCTCTTGTACGAGAAAAGAGACTGATCAATAAATAACATCTTTTATTGAACACGCCCGTCTCTTCCTTTTCTCTACAATCTGGTGAAACTAAGAATGCACGTACTGACTGAGTAAAATAAGTCGTCTTTTGTTTTCACACGACTCTAGAGATACACTCTTGATTAGGGGAGAGCAAAGTTGTCATGTTCTATGGTTGTCAGAAACTAAATCCCTTCTTGTCTATCCAGGGAGGTTCAACTCCTCCTTGCCTATTCGAGAAAGTTTCTAGTGAACTCTGAGCTAGCTGGCAAACCCAAAACTTTAAGTCTAATATCGATAATAGAAGACCTAGTTAACGTCTGGTCTAGGCCTATACTATTGAAGGTATTTTTCCAATGCGCAGAGCCTATTGGGATAATAGGAAATACACTACAGTAGCTCCTCTAATACAAACACTAAAACAATCTTGACTTTCCAACTCACCTACTGACATACTAATGACCAGATTTTCCAAGATAATTTCAGAGCCCTAAGTTCGCTTTATTGTGAAGATTCTGTGTTGTAAAAGATCACTATAATACAGTAAAAATTCAATACAGTGATACCTTCAGTAACAAGTGGTAAGCACAAACATATAACTAAAGATGTTTTTTTATTGTAGATGTGTTTAACATTTTCACAAAGATACAGACAATACAGAGACATGAGTTGTGCATTGCATACGAATGTGCAATCCGCATACAATCCGTTAACCATAGAAAGCATATTAACCACGCAATATACGTTATGAGCGAAATCTTTGCCCATAATGTGGACGTCCGTAATAAATAAATATTTTTCATCTAAATAAATCTGTTAGCTGTTTTCAGTTTTATTTGCCCTTCTCATTTCTGTGTGTAAACAATAGATTGTTTTCTTTTGTATTTTCACTTACTTACTTTCTCTTATCATTCTTCGTTGCATTTTTCAACAGGATTCATGAAACCTTTCGCCCATCTCTGTTCATACTGCCATGTTGCTATAAATCGTGCTAATGACAGCATGAAGAGATAGATGGAGCCGGTCTGGAAGATGTTGATAAGACCTCTTGCCTGTGGCTTTTGCAATCATAGTAGTCGATGTTTGTGCTGGTCTGGTGTGACTGTGGTGGTACGCTCTTCCAGTGGCTGGATGCACATCTGGAGACAGCCAGTGCAGTGATGTGCATGCTAACGATGTGCTGATGGGTGGGCTGCTTTGAGAGTGGTATGAGTCTGGCTGCAAAATAGAATGTTTTGTTTGGTGGGAGTTTAGTTAGCGGTAACACATGCTAATTTGAATAGGGATCAGGCTTCCTTAGATTGCAGGGTATGTAAACAAAAAGTCACACAGTCAGAGTGTTTGGCTCTGAATATCAGGTGGGTTGCAATGTACCGGGCAACATTGTTTGAACAACCATGATATTTTACCTCATAACCGTACAGGGTGCTTCTTGTAATGATGTGGATGCAGACATGAACAGCAACACGTATTCACCATATGAGAGTGTATATCCATGGCTGTACGATGCAAATCTATCTGTCATGGAGGCAAGGCGTGATTCCTTACTTCCAATTCAATTGTGCAAATAACATAGGTCCTGTTATCCTGTGGTCTCGTAAAGAGCCCCGTCTCCGCTCCAGGGTCAAGGGGAACACACCAGCAGTCAATTCCTCTGCTAATGTGTCACCACTGCGAACCAGAGACATTCTTTTTTCCCTGCTAGTCCCCGCTCTTATGGATCGTTTTCCAATGTTTCCATTTTGGGTCTCCTGCTGTGATTAATGTATTGCAGTGTGACTCTTTTCCAGGATGAGTTTCAACGTCACCAATCTAATTGTCAGTGTCTTCCTTTTGTGGGTGGCGTGCAACAATAGAAGATGGTGTTCTGTAGGTTTTTTTTTATAGAATGCTCCCCATAACTCCCTGAAATCATCTTATTACGTCATCCCGCGATTTCACTACATTTGCACAGTTACATACCATATGCATTACGTTAGCTCACAGGGCACCAAACCTGGGACAAGGATCAGATCACTATGGGTACATTTTGATATGTACCAACGGTTATACTACTTTGCATTGCTCCAACTCATTTTGGGGTACCCTAGTAGCATCTCCTAATTCCTATCTGAGGAAATGCGTTAAGTTATTATTCCAATCCCCAGGAGTATCTGTGTTTGTTATAAGTTGAGGGTTTTGTAATGAGAAGATGTGGGTCGGTCGTCCTCAGCCAATCTTAGTAGTGTGTCTGTTGTCTCAGAATCTGAGGGTCTGTCCATCAGCTCTCTCCAGAGCAGCCCAATTTTTCTAGTTGGCTGTGCTTAACACAGGAATTGTCCTGCTGCTACCCCAAATTGCACCCTAACTACTTCAAAGGTTTTCAGTCGGTCATCACTGTTCAAGTCCCCACACTTATACACCACCGTCCATCCTTCCTACACTCTCCATCTCCATCTCATTCTCCATTGCAACCAGCTCTGTAGAGCACCACATGTACACACCACCATGGAATGGCGCATTCCGCGGGATTTTCTCGGTGGTCCTTGACCATATATCTAACATGAATATATTTTTCAGCTCATTATTCCTGCGACACCCACTGGAAGTCAGGATTCCGATTTGGGGGCTAGTTCAGGCCACAACACCAAATGTTGCAATTGGAGAGCCAGGTAGTAGCATTCAAAGTCATGGAGGGTTACTCCTCCTTTCTCATTTGGCAGTTTTAGTGCCTCAAACCTCACTCTCAGTTTTTTTGTCTTTCCAGGCCAGTGGACTCAACAGTCAGACACGCTCTCTGAAATAGTCAGTCAATTAGTCCTTGAAAAATGTATAATTATATATCATGAGTAAAGCCCCTCAAATTCTACTGGAGCCTGGTAATGGGAGTTATGAATTACAATCCCATTAAAACATTGCCGGCGAGTGTTTACGAGCGAGACACTACTGCTTCTGAAAGTAGTCATATTGTCCATGTGAAGTTCCAGGTGTATTATTCCTCACTCTGATGGCAATTCCCCATTTCTACCTGTGGCTTGAGAGACCAAATCCTGACTTCACAAGAATTTCACCTTACCCCAACCCCCCAGACCTCCCAATGTCCCTTGTATCAGAAACTCTATGGGAGGTAAGAAATAAGAGGCCTATTTATGGCTAGATTGCAATTGCACTTGTTCCGTTGTTGTTTTCCAGGGTTACGCCAACACCTGTTGGAGTGTGAGTTCTCTGATCCCAGGGAAGTTGCACAGGAGGCAGACCTCTGGGTGAGTGCCAGAGTGTCTGAGGAGGCATTTGGCAGTGACTCTAAGGGGAGTGGCTCAGGTATTTCCCAACCAAGAGTGGTGAGAAAGGTTCTTAGTAGCCCAGATAGGTCCCGGTCTAGTGGACGGGGCGTAGGGACTCACGTCTTGTCTCCAAGGAGGAGTGAGAATGGGATACGCGCCTGTCTCTATTTCCACCCACTCCTTGGGCAGCAGGATGCAAATAGCACTCCCCACACGCTCTCACAGGGCAGAGCTGGGCCCAGGCAGGCCAGCTCACAGGGCTCTCCAGCAGGAGGGAAATCCTTCATGGCAGTTTCTCCTGGCACCCAGCAGTCCTTTCTTCACAGCTCCATGCAGGTCATCTCCAACATGTGGTCACAGCCCCAACCTTTATACTACCAGTGTCTTTGTTCCCCCCTAGCACAGGGCTCTGTGCCCGGTCAAAACTTGTCTGGGGGGCACTTGAAACCATATTTACAGTGCACAACATCTTCCTTTGTTAATGTAGGCTCTGGCCCAAGACACACCACAGGGGGGTGGAGCCAGCATTGTGTAAGGCAGGCACAGTCCTATTCAGGCCCGGATGCTACTCCACCCACTACTCCAAAGGCAGATCAGCCTATTCAGCCTAGCAATGACTCACTCAGCCATTCTGGAGTAACTGCACCTCCCCAGCCCCTGTCATCCAGACTGGACATGCAATACACAACAGGCAGGCACAAAGACACATAGCACACAGAAATGCCCACTTCTAAAAGTGGCATTTCTAAAATAGTGATAATAAATCTGCAAACACCATTACGCAGCATTTATTAGTACTATACCAAACATACCAAACTTGATCACGCCACCCTTCTTATATCAGGAATTACCACTGACACACATATCAGGGAATCCCCAATGCATTCTCACAGTAGTGATAAACCAAAATGGCTGGTTGACATTACCAGGACATGCCACACAGTTAAGGCACATGTCCTACCTTTTACCTACAGCACACCCTGCCCATTGGGCTAGCTAAGGCCTACGTTAGGGGTGACTGATATTTAGTAAAAGGGGAGTCACAGATATGGCACCTATTTTACGTGCCACGTCACAGTGGCAGTAAACTGCACACGCAGGCCCGGCAATGACAAAGACCTGAGACAGGTTTGAAAGGCTACTTTGGTGGGAGGCGCAAGCAGCGCTGCAAGCCCACCAGTAGCATTTAATTTACTGGCCCTGGGTATACGAGATATCACTTTACAAGGGACTGATAGGTAAATTAAATACACCAAACACTTGTAGACCAATCTTACCATGTTTACAATAGAGAGCACATGCACTTTAACACTGGACAGCAGTGATAAAGTGCCCAGAGTCCTAAAATCACCAACACCAGGTCAGAAGAAATACCAGGAGGAAGGCAAAAAGTTTAGGGATGACCCTGCAAAAAGGGCCAGGTCCAACAGCCCCAAACTAGGGACTGGCTGGATGCAGGATGGCAGGGTGAGGTGATGTTGCCATAATTGAGGTAGCATAGGACTAGGTATGGCAAAGCCAGTCTGAAGCTTGAGACAGTAAGCTGTGATTTGAGAATATCTAGACTGAAATACTGGGAAAGCAATATTTAAAAGGGAGCCAAGCAACCTGACTTCAAATACAAAGGCGCTGATTTGAACTAGTAACATTTTGAACAACTAATGCCTATGAGTTTTTTTCTGAGTTCTCAGTCCTTACATTGAAGATATACCCTGACTAAAGGTCTCCTAGTATTTGATTTACGAAGAGTGTGATATTTAGCGGTACAAAAGGGGGTGGTGATGGACGGAGCATCTGAACCAATCAAACACTCACACCCAGTCAACAGATCTGGGTTTAATCCATCACCGTTCTTTAGCCCACTCTGCCACCCCCTTTTGTACCAAGTGTGACATATAGGGCATCATTTTGATGTCGGACGGAGTTTCCTCCGACCATCATCTCTGCAGTTGCGCAACCGACCGACCTCTGGTCGGCGGTCCCATAACTACAGTTACGATGCAACCGCAAATGGTGCAGTCGCAAACTCCCATGTCTCTATGGGAGCTTTTGCAGTGGTCAGAAACTGGCCGCAGCACAAGCTCCCATTGAGAAGCAAGAGTTTCTGTAAATCTCTGCACCTTGTAGCAGGCACCTCACAATACCTGCTACAAGATTCAGGTATTAAGAGGGGGCCACCATAGGTGCCCCCAGGCCCACAACTGTAGGCCCAGGGGAGAAAGGGGTCCTATTAGGGCCCCCAAAAGTCCCTTTTCGACAGGCTTTCCATGTCGGAAAGTCTGACATGGAAAGCCTGTCAGAAACCGGCATCATAATCCAGAAAGTGAAAATCCGTACGTTGGGGATTATTTATGGCTTCCGACTGGTCACTGGGCTCCTTGAGCCCATCGGAAGCCAGTTGGATTAACTGGCTGGTCTAAACTCTGACCACGTCTTTGTAATGAAACATCCAAATCAGGCCCTTAAACGGTTACAACGCCTTCCTCATCCAAGTGCTGCAGCTGAGAATGGGGAATAATGTGGTAGTCCCTTGCTTCCCCCTAATTCCAGACTGCAAAACTCGCAATGTGTTGAATTATTTCTACACAAGGTGAAACAGATTTTGTCTAACAAAATTTAGTGCGGGAAAAAGCGAAATATTTCCGCACAAACTGCCATCCTAATTCTGGCGCAAATTGCTGGAGAGAATAGAACAATGGCGTCAAAAGGCGCTCTTACAAGGCAAACAAAAGCTATCCACCAGCGTTCTTGAGGGCTAATGAATTCTGTAGGTGACAGTTTCACCACAGAGGGGATTGGAGAAATGCACCGTTTCTACAATAAAATAGCACTGTCACACACCATTTCTCTAAGAGTTGTGAGTGCCTATTTTAAGTAATAAAACCCGCTTTTGGTGCTGCCTGTCTCGTTTCTTTATCTTTTTGCCATCTTTATTCATGGGAATTTAACTGTGAGAATGTGTACTTTCTGTGTAATCACATGTGACACAATTTGAGATGGTTTTTATGAGGTTTTGTTTTAAGCAGGAAACTAATAGGCACTCCAAATATAAAACAAAAAAAGCAAACGTGTCACTGACATTTCGGAGATGGAGAATGAGGTTTATTGGAAACGTTTAAGGCACAGAAGCAAGGCACTATATTTACAACAAAACAAAGATTGTAACCTTTCCCGTCAAGCTGTACTGCTACAAGGTGTATTAGCGTTAGTAGAAATGTCTATGCATCATGATTAGTGCATCTAAACTTGTTAGTTAATGGTGTCAGTGGTTTAACCATAAACAGGTCTTAGGCCTAAATTCAAAAAATATTTTTTTACAGTAAAAGTGCATTTGCAACTGAAAATGGCTACTGTTACTCTTTTAAGGTATAACAAAAGTATACTCGTGATTTTGAGGATATTCACAAATTCTCGTCAACTTTTTACCAACCTTGAAATGGTCAGAGACTTTTTTTAGGAAAGACCTAGCGTAATCTGTTTGCAGGATGGGAAGGGGTGTGGATCACCGACAGATTTTGAGGGGATGAAGGGGAAATGTTTTGCCTTGTTGATGAAAAAGGAAAAATTAGCTTTTCGAAAACTATGGAACTATACTTTGGGTTCAAATATGTATTGAGGAACTAGCAGTGCTTAATTCGAGTCAGTGGTTGCAGGTGGGACCCACCAGCACTTATTTTGTCTCATTAGACTTGGACCCAGAACATAAAAGGGGCAGAAGGAGAAAGAGATAGATGGGAAAGCGCTGACAAAGGAAGAAAGCAGAGATTACAAAGAACATGCAGGAGTGTGTTTGAGGGACAGGGGGTGTTATGCCCTGCATAGTTCACTTATTTCTTGTAGTTTATCTATCTTCCTGCTGCTCAGCCAGTGTGTGTATTTAGAGTAGAATGTTGGGACTGCAGTGATGTATGGATGTTGGGTGTCTGTGTGAGTGAGGAATGACAGTTAGAGATGGGCTGAGCAGCAGGCAGGCTTCACCTGGTGGGGTTTGCTGTCACCTGGAACTAAGGTCTTGTCTACTGGCTACCTACTTCTACATCACCTGCTTACCTGAGCTACCAAACTGATTTACTTGTGTACCATCTTCTTGTACTTGGACTAGATGCAGATTAAAGGTACTTGTGAACTTTACTTGGCTACCAGTGTCTACTTGTGCCACAGGGTTCAACATATTTTGGCGACGAGCGAGAGTTGGAGACGTTCCCACTTGCTTACTTATCTCCACTACTGGTCAAGGAAGCAGAAGATGACATCTTTAATGAGTCCAGAGGGTGAAAAGGAGCCACAAGTATTACTAGTGCAGACAACTAAAAAACGATGTTACATCAAGGATACAAGAGGCAACACTACAAGCATCAAAAGAGGATTTATCGCAACAAAAGAATTTGGCGCAGCATACTCAGCAACATTCACCAGTGTCTTGGACAACAGACAGCCCCAACGAAAGCATGCTGTACTATGTGTTTACCATTAGACCTGCGCAATCTAGGGAAGATTGCTCTTCAGTAACGACTTGTCATGAACGAAGTCTGTCAGCTGCCAGTTGTGGGTGCTACTTTGGAGGTGCCTGATGAATGTCTTCATGTGCTACATGTTCCTACAACGTGTGCACAGATCGCTACACATGATCTTGCACAATCAACAGACAGTCCACCGTGGATGTTTTCAACTATGAATCTCTACAGGAAGGTGAGCTTTGTTCATGGCTCATAGACTCCATTAGTCTGCCTACTACAAGATGTAGGCGTTACTTGAGAGGTGCCCGCATGGTTTTTCTCACATGTCTACTTACGGTGCATACAGCGACACTCACAGAAACTGTCATTTCCATTCACGGAGCTCAAGATCTGATTTGAACATTTTGTATGTTAGTCCTTCAAATGTAGTTGACAGAATGTGGAGGCTACTTTGGCAAAGATCCTGTTCCAGACCATCCACGTTACTTGTGCTTAATTGGAATTGTGGGGGTAAGTCTTACTGAAAAAATTTCCGAGCCCCAATCGTCCCCTCAACATTTGGCAGTTCAACCGCGGCTGTCAAATAGGAACATTCATGCCCACGAGCCAAGCAATGCGCGTGCCTACCTGTCCACTCTAATCGTCGCTTGCAGTCCTGACATCCTTCTTGAAATTTCCGACTTGTATAACTCATCACGATCAGCTTTGGGGGAACTCTATGACGTTGCAGCACTGCCAACCTTTCATCTATGCTTGGCAGCTTGCGTTGACCGCAACCCGCCCTGCGGGACGCCATTTAGTTGATTGTCGTTTTTCTCATTGGACCTCGTCTTTTCTGCCAACCACGTTGCGCTTCCTAGTTTTCTCTGCGGAGACACTGGATTTTCTCTGGCACTTGTGGTCTGTTACCTCACCTCAACTGAATGCAGGTACTTTCTGTTTTTTTACCATGTCGGAGTGCTGGTGACACGTTGCCCTCAATTTTCCTTTGCTGTGTCGACTTTGCTTAAGGACTTGTCTTGCAAGTGATGACTCACGTATGCGCATGTTGGTTCTTGATCTTCGTTGGGTACACAACGTACCAACTCTCCATGCAGTCTGCCATGTATGCCAAGCAGTTGTTCAAGAGGACTTCTGTGATTTTACTTTAGTTTACATTCTTACTTTTTGGCTTGTTTTTCCATGCAGGGTGATTTGGGGGCAAGTGTAAGTATGTACTTTTTGTCTTTTTGAATATGTTGCAGTGGGTATTCTCCGCAGCTTTCGTTTCTTGCTTGCATTACTTATGATTTACAATTGTGGTGGTAAGTATTTCGGTTTACAGTATTTCAGCTTCCACATGTTATTCTCACTTGCGTAAGGAACGTTTTGGTATTGTTTCAGTGGGTAGCTGTACCACGTTCTCCCTTACATGAGGGTAGGTCATGGGTTGGGTATGAGTCCCTATCAATAGTGCGCTTTACGCCTCCCTTACAAGAGGGATAGTCCTGGGTTTAGGTACATTCCCTTTTCCCATAAAGCGTTACACGCGGCATAAACCCTTACATGAGGGATGGTCATGGTTTGGGTTGGAGCCCCTTTCCATAGTGCGCTACACGCAGCGCCTGCACAGGGGTGGGTTCATGGGTTATTTTCCCATTCACAGTTGTTATATTTGGTAACCCTAAAATGGGGTATGTTTATTGGGTTTCCACCAATTAACATGACATTCAACCCTTACTCTGGGTTGGTTTTGGTTTATGGGTACGAGTCCCATTCACAGTTGTTAGTTTACTAACCCTTACGCGGGGTATGTTTATGGGGATTTCTCCTATTAACATTACATGTAACTCTTACAATGGTTGGTTTTGGTTTATGGGTACTGTTCCCCTACACAGGGTGTGTTTTCTTGATTTATGGTTCGTCATACGTAGTTAAAGTCTTAGACCCTTATAGGTGGGTGGACTTTATGGGTCGCAATCCCAAGTGTTTGTACCTCATATGAGGGGTGAAAGATTGGTTTGTATCCCATCTTCACAACGTTTGTAAGTTTTCCTTATATGAGGAATCTTGTTTATGCATTTGTTCCCTTGCAGTGGTGATTGAAGTTGCAGGGTGTGTTTTTGCCTTTTACAATTCACAACTAAATGTTCTCATTATATTTATTGGGAGAGGATGGATTATTTTACTCAATTTATTGTTTGTAAGCTATCCATTCTTTCCATTTTAAATGGCTCTGACCTTTTTGTTATGTGTACTTAATTGCACATCCCTGGGTTTTGAACTATTTATTCCATTTGTACATTTTTATCTTTACCTGTATTTGCAATGTTCATTTTTCAGTTTAAAAGGAGAGGGATGTGTTATGCCCTGCATAGTTCATTTATTTCTTGCAGTTTATCTATCTTCCTGCTGCTCAGCCAGTGTGCGTGTTTAGAGTAGAATGTTGGGAATGCAGTGATGCATGGAATGTTGGGTGTCTGTGTGAGTGAGAATGACAGTTAGAGACGAGCTGAGCAACAGGCAGGCTGCTCCTGGTGGTGTTTGCTGCCACCTGGAACTAAGAGATTGTCTACTGGCTACCTACGTCTACATCACCTGCTTACCTGGACTACCAAACTGATTTACTTGTGTACCATATTCTTGTACTTGGACCAGATACAGATTAAAGGTACTTGTGAACTTTACTTGGCTACCAGTGTCTACTTGTGCTACAGGGTACAACAGGGGATATCTGGTGATGGATTAAAGATGCATGGGGGGAATCAAGACTACACCCAGGCTCTTCCTTGTGGTCTTTTATCTCCGAGCATGTGGTTGCCTCTGCAGAGTGACGAATAGCTTTTAGAGTCTCTGGATTCACCTCTTGTATTCTCTACCACGGCAGGCCAGCCTCCGCACTAAATGGCAAACCCGGCTACAGAAGTAATATGAACCAGAGGACTGGGTGGATCTGCTGGATCGCGGTGCCACGGAGGCATGACTGAAGGTCTGCCTCTTCAAATACCCCTGCATGACTAGCACTGTACCCCGGTAAAGCTGAAGGGGTATGGTCTCCTGCCCCATTCTGACGGCTGGCACTATGACAATGATCACTGTGACCTGGTCCATGTCCTCTACGATTGCCCCACTGTTGGGCCCTATTGAGAGGTGGTCGACGCCAAGCTGAGAGCAGCTTGGCCAGTCTCTGTGCATCTAGCCTGTCCCCGGGTCCTGCTCCATGACCTCTCTAATGCCTCAAACCTCTCCCAACATGAGGGCCATCTCCTCCATACGGAGCTTGTGACCATGAAGAACTGTATACTTTGCCATTGGCGTTTAAACCACCTTCCACCCACACACAAAGAATAGCTGTCATCCATGTACCAGACAGCCTCACATGAACGGGTCATCTATAACTTGCATGACAAGGCAGAGCTCTTTTTCTCATCTGGGTGCCCTTCCTCCAGGAAGAAGGACAGTGAATACGCACTGTAGACTGCAGACTGCCTGACTTCCGGCCCCTGCTACATTTCATTTCCTCACACTACTGCAAAGCAGCATTCTGCTCTACCCTGAGGGACTGCCACTTGACCTCACCTCACCCCTGCTATTGCACCCACCACCACTATCCCTACTACTGCCAATGTTTGTGACTTCCAAAAAGTAGTAAATTTGCACCTATTCAAGGGGTACTTCTACAGGTGCAGATTAGCTACGTTAAACCAGTCAATAGATACATTTAAGATCCAAATCCATAAATGTTAATGAACAAGTTAAAACCTCTTACAGAAATGAGAACAAGAAAAACCAGCACAGACCTAACAGACCTGAATCAGGGTCCTCAGTCTCAATCATCCAAACAAGAATGCATTTTCAGGGGTGTTACACCGAAACACCCCTTATAAAGCCACACCCCAAGCCACCTAGGCCTGGTAGTTCTCACTGGAAACTCTTGACTATGGCCATGTACAACACAATGGCCTCGAGTCCCAGCCCTGGGATCACTTATTTTAAATGTACTTTCATAGCATGCACTAATCTTCACCTTTGCTACAAGAAGCCTTGATGGTACAGTTGTGAAATCGTTGCATGTGGGCAGCGCTCCATGTTTCTCGTGTGCGTCTGCTACAAATCAATTTATCAAGAGACTGGCAGCTCCTTTGTACTAAGCCTGAGTCGCAAATAGAGGAGGGCACAGAGGCAAATAATTAATAGGGCAGGTCTAGCCAGAGCTGAACAACGGATTCTGGCTTGGCTCTAAGAGTTCATGCACGAGCCGGCCAATGAAATCGTTTAGTATGTATATCGTGCAACAAACCTAATGCACAACTATGACACACTTTTTTTGAAGTGATGTATTTCATTTACATGGAAAAGTATTTCACCTCAATACAACAGATTATATCAATGCACAGACAGACATTTCTTAAAAGTGCTAGATATTAAAAACATTCATGGCTCAATATCCAGGGCCGGACTGGCTACCGGGCGTATTGGTGTGCTGCCGAGCTGGGGGCTTCTTTCACTGCAGTGGGGGCTGATTTAGTTGATGAAGACCTGCGTGTGCTTCAAAATAAACAAACGCAGGTCCCCATCAACTAAATCATCCCCCAGTTCAGCAGCACACCAAAACGCCCGGTAGCCAGTCCGGCTCTGCCCATAATAAACTAAGAGGCAAGTCAATAGTCACGTAAACCCTAAACATGGCCTAGATCCTTATTATAGATGGAGCAACCTAACAGTCTATTAAATCAAATATTAGAGGTGCTTGTAAACCCCATATCCTAAACTCAAGTGTTTAAAAGCATACTCATATAGATAATAATGGAAAAGGAGGCTCTGTGAAATAAAATATTTGCATAAAGTCACGCAAGTTGGACAAATCAGGGAAGCCCTATTGATTCCAGATTATCTGGATTCACATTGTGAAATTCAACCACCTGAAGGTTATCTCTACCTCTTGCTCTCCCGTTCACATCAAAGGTCACTGTTTTGCTTTGATTCGTGGCTCTTGGTGAGAAAAACCTTCCCACAGTTGCGGCCCGTGGAGGGAGTTCCGTGGGGCGAAAGGCGGGGTGGGGAGGGGCAGGGTGGGGGGTGGTAAACACCGGAATATGGATGATTGCAGGTAAGTAAACAATTAAATGAATACAACGAATTTCGTAGCGCGCAGCATCACATTTTCCATATTCCGGTGTTTACTATCCCCCACCCTGCCCCTCCCCGCCCCACCTTTACGCCCCACGGAACTACCTCCACGGGCCGCAACTGCCTACACAGAGATAACAAACCTTGACCTAGGGCCCACACGTCCCTAACTTACGCCCTGAAGCTATGTCCTGACTACAGAGCCTTGGTATTCGGCACCATGAGCTTCTGCAACGCCAATGGCAGCTTCTGAGTAAACCTTGTGCCCCAGAACTTATTTTTTTACAAATTAAGCACTAGGGACTAATAATGTGAAGACGTAATACGAGATTCCTATTAATACGCCGGGAAATGAATGACTAGTACAGCGTTTCAGAAGCATTACTGACTATGTTTGTGAAAGGCAAAAAGTAGGAAATATGCACCTGTTAGTTGAAGTACTACTTTATTTGTGAATCTGGTCCCTTGTTTGTCCACTAAAAACTTCAGTCCTCTGTAATATTTTTAATGGAGCCATTCAGATACATATAACCATTAAGCAGATGTAAATGGTATTTGTACATATTTTAGGATTGTCAACGTGTAGGAGCTGTGGACTCATTCCTGTTTCTTCAGGCATTACTCGCAGCTCTTAATTGGTGATAACTGCTTATGCAAAATGAGGCAGATGCAGCAATAATGCAGAAAATGGTGAAAAAACATTTTTGTGTGTTAATCCAATTTTACATTCAATCCCCCCCTGGAAGCACGCTATATATATATAACCCGGGGGTCTCTTATGTAGGTAGGACCGATGGGAATGCGGCCCTCCAACTGTCCACATCAAATAGAGCAATTGCAGCAGTGCATCACCGTCGTGTGGAGCAGGAGCGCAATGCGGATGTGTCCCCCCCATCACTATCGTATGCTGGGCCCTCCCCAAGGAATGTTTGCCAGGGAGGCACAATCAATCCGCAAGAAGTGAGGAATGTAAAAAACTAGTCCCTTGTTGTCTACCAGAGTTGTGATCACTTCCTTTCCGTTGCCAGTGTAAACCATGCTAGACTGGTGAAAATGTTACTTTTGCCAGGTGTTTTGAGGCAAAGATACACTAATATCTAAATCGGTTCATAAGTGCTCAGTAATCTATTTTCAAATTAACTTGATTGTTTTGGACTGGTTTGTGAGTGGCATCTAAGAAATTACCAATAAATACATTTAAAATTGTATATTTCTGTTTATTTCAGGGAAGTACTTAACAGTTGCAGTTCTACCATGCTGGCTTGTAGTCTGGCAAACGCAGGGCACAGTACAAGGTATTGACCGTAATATTAAAAGTAATCAATTGTCACTGAAATACCCTATTTTCCTCTGCTGACTCTATCACAACCCCTATGCTCAGCAAGTTCTGAAATCAATAAAAAGTCAATAGGGGGTGGACATAGCAACGCTGGAGTAATTGTAACATTTCATTGTATTGGTTTATGCCCCATAAGAAAAAAAGTGGAAAAAAGACAAAAATACACTGCCTAAAAATGGAAGCCATATAATTAAATGTTTTTTTTTAAATTGAATGTAACAGAGATCGTCATTCATGGCAGGCCAGAATGCTTAAAACAGATATAAACACACTTCTTTGTTTTGATGCACATCACAGGAAAATATGATTCCTCTTGGTATAAAGAAAAGGTATTGGTGGCTTGGATGACTTTAACGTGATGATATCATTTAAACACACAAAGGTCATTAAAAAATATAAAAAGGATAAAGAATGAAATTGGTATGTATAGGCCTATGACCCACAGCGCTGAAATGCACTTTTTTTTAGACGCATGTACACATGTTAGCAGTAAAATTATGTTGCTCCCAGAACAAGAGAGCTAGTAGATGAAGTATGCGGACCTGTTACTCCAAGCTATATGCAACGGTGGCTGCAAGCAAATGTAAATTACAGTAGAAAACACCAATGGATGAAGTGGGATGAATTAACTTTGTCCCTTTTGTTGCCCTAAGTGAGAAGAGTATGCTCGGACGTGGGTCCTGTGCTCACTGTGCCACTGGATTCAAGCTACCCTGTCTGATGAGAGATAATACCCTGAAACTGGTACCAGGGTGCTTGTTTCTGGTCCAGGGAGGAACTTGCATAACAGTTTGGGCGGGACTGTTCCAATGAGGAGCAGGGTCATGACTGATTTGCATATGACTGGGTCCATACTGGGGTGGCTTAGTGAGCAAAAAAAGAATGGATTATACCCATATCTGTGACTGGGGTGGATGTTTTATTTGTTCAGCATTCCGTCCATCATTTGTTCTTTTTGCTATAACCCAAAAAAAACACCTCCACTCTTTACAGCATTAAGCTAAAGTATCAAATGATCTAACTTAAAAAACAGTACATCAGCGAATGTTTTTTTTTTTTGCCTGAGTAATTGTTCTTCAATTTTTTATTGTGGTAGTGCATGATCACCGGATCACAAATGTATTCATCAGTTAAGGTACCAAACTCACATGTTGCTGCTGAGATACCAAATGCCTAAACGTAACCTTCAGTAGGCTCAAAGGTTAACTGATGTCTAGAATAGAAAGTAAAGTGTTTCAGGACCATATTTGGCTCCACCGTAAAATGTAACTTAAGTTTGTCTAATGCTTCGCTAAACTCTTCATACTCCTCAATACCATTAGCAACTTGAGGTTCAGGCAAATGGTCAAAAAAATCTTATGCCTCGGCATTCATAGCAGCCAATAACATTGGTAACTACAGCAATCAAAATGTTATTAAATAACCCTACCTACTTACTCCATTTCATAGGCTAATTTCCGGGGCTTTGGAGCAACAGGGGAGGTGGGTGACAGCACTGCTGCATGGTGGACAAATGAAGATTGAACAAAGTCTTAAATTACATCTGTTGGAGATAAAGAAAATTATAATTCTAGAACAGATTAAAAGGATCTGCACAAGACTGCAGGATGGAATGCAGGTAGCTCGTTCAAACTAATACAGAATCGCTGTCAGAAACAAATATACAATAGGTGACATAACCAAAAAATAAAACACCATGCAAGCATAGGACAGAGAAAGAAGCAAAATAATGGAAAATGAAAGAGGAAGGCCACGATGGAGCAGGAGAAAAGAAAAGAGGTCAGTAGAAAGGACCATGAAAGCATATAGACAAAGAAAATAGAAAGGGAGGGAATCATTTGAGACAGCAGGCAAAATAATATGCAAAAAAGAGGGAGAAAAAAACGTAAGGGGATTGGTATGCAATATAAAACTAAAATATAGCATTACACAGACAAGAGGGAGATGGTTGGAAAGAGACACAAAAGGGAAAATAAAGGTTAGTGGCAAAATGCAATTGATAAGACGGAGCGATGAGTAGAAAAGGGTATGTTGGACCTGGCCCTTTTTGCAGGTTTATCCCCAGACTTGTTACCTTTTTGCCTCCTATTTTTCTGACCCTCTTTTTGTTGACTGTAGGACTCTGGGCACTTTACCACTGCTAATCAGTGCTAAAGTGCATATGCTCTCTGAGTAACTGATTGGTTATCCATGATTGGCATATTTGAATTACTGGTAAGTCCCTAGTAAAGTGCACTGTGTGTGCCCACGCCTGTAAATAAAATGCTACTAATGGGCCAGCAGCACTGGGTGTGCCCCCACATGTGTAGCCCTGTAAACCTGTCTCATCCTGCCTTTGCAGTGTCTGTGAGTGCAGTTATAAACTGCCATGTCGACCTGGCAAATGCAGCCTACTTGCCAATCCCTAATCTTCACTTTTACTACATGTGAGGCCTCCCTTAGGCAGACCCAAGGTACCCCCATGGGTAAAGGTACAGTGTATGTGAAAAGTAGGACATGTACTGGTGTGTTTTACATGTCGTTATAGTGAAATGCTGCCAATTTAGTTTTTAACTATTGCAAGAACTAGCTCTCCCTTAGGTTATCATTGGAGCTGCCTTATAACATTTTACAAGTGTAACTTTCAATTGGGAACAGATAGAGATCTGAAGTTTGGGCCCCCTTAGCTAGCTCAGAATTTGAATATACATATTTTAGTAAAGGTGTTTTTTAAATAGTGTGTTTGAAAATGCCACTTTTAGAAAGTAAAAGACACACAATTGATGGATGGAATGTAGAACAAATCAAAATATTCACTAGCAGTCACGAGATTGGTGTTAAATCCATCTTTCTTTTGCTCATCATGCCACCCCAGTTTAGACCTGGCCATATGAAAATCAGTCTTGACCCTGTGCCTCATGGGAACAGTCCAGCCTGGACTGAATCAGAATCAGAATCAGAAAGTACTTTATTCGGCTAAAATCATTAACCATAAAAGTAACAACATGAAATACATACTACATAAAGAAGCTAAAAAGTACACATACTTATTATATTTCATTTACACTAATAGTTTTCCTTAGTTTCAAAACATGTTTAAAATAGTTTAAAAGAACCACAACGGTAAAAACAGTATCCATTCTCTGACATTCTAGGAAAGCTAAACAACATCTTTTTAAATTCATGTCTTTGAGAAAGGGGATTAAAAATTTTCGGCGAGGGATGCTATAAAATTTACAGAAGAATAAAATGTGAATGTCGGATTGGGGCGAGGAATCATCACAGGGACAGGTTGGTAAAGTCTGTGACCATAAATTCATCTTTGGGAAGGACAGAAGTCTAAAAACAAGATTCAATCTAAAGCGGGTTAAAAGAAAACGATCTTGATTTGACATCAACAGGGTCAGATAGGGCTGTATTTTTACTCCAGTCAATATCAGGTTATGCCAGGCCACTGTCTTTTTACTGGCTTCTGCTCTTTTTCTTTTATCCTTGAGGTATTCCAGTCTCAGTTTTTTCAAGGAACTTCTGGATATTGTTCCCATAGAAGGTGGATCCTCATAATATTCGCAGTGTCCAATATCAAACAGAAATTGCTTAATATATGACAACCATTCGACATTGGCCATAATTTCCATGTTCAAAATATCCTGTATCACAGCCCGGTTAACTACACATTCATTAGTAGTCCATACCCTGTGCCACAAGAGAATGGGCTGAATTCTAATTAAATCTGATAAATACGGTTGACCCAGCTCCACATGGCAAATGTACGTTGATACACTCTGCGGTACAGATAAAACATCCCGTATAAATTTATTTTCAACAATTTGTAGTGAGTCAATGTTAGAAAAACCCCAAAGTCCCGCACCATAAAGGGCTACGGATGTACATGTGACATTGTATATGGTCAAGATTTCTTTTATTGGTTTTTTCCCCAGCTTTTTCATAAAAGTCCTGACTGCCATTATAGTTTTTTGGAACAAAAGAGTTCTGGCCTTTATGGCACTGAACCATCCTCCCCGTTCATGGAACAAGATACCCAAATAGGGAAAAAGCAAAATATTTTCCAGGGGAACGTTATTTAAAAACATAGTTTTCGACTTTTTACCAAATTTTGTGCCGCAATTCATGGAGTATGTTTTACCACACTTTAATTTTCAAATCTAAGCTCAACATGAATTTTTCAAAGGATACTAGCAGTTTCTGTAAGGCCAGGGGGGTTCGAGCCATTAGGACGGCATCGTCCGCATACATGAGCGCAGGGATCGACCTCTTCCCCACTCTAGGCATGTCCCTGCACTCTTGCAGGAGACGATGTTCAAGTCCATTAATATAAAGAAGAAATAGGAACGGGGCCAGAACGCAGCCCTGGCGTACACCGCAACCCACTCCAAATCTTCTAGTACATTCTCCCCCATGGCCATAACGGACTGATGCAGTAGCACCTGAGTATAAATCTCTCAAGAAGCAAATTATGGCATCATCGACACCAAGCCCTTGCAAAATATCCCACAATTTAGTATGCGATACACAATCAAATGCCGAAGACAAATCAACAAACGTAAAATATAACCGTTCCCCTTTAACCCTAGTATATTTTTGTTGGATAATCATTAAATTTAGGCATTGTTCCACTGTTCCCAAGCCTTTCTGGAAGCCGTACTGTAGGTCACTCAAGATTTCATTTTCCTCGGCCCATTTCTGAAGTCTTACCAAAATTATTCTCCCGAGAATTTTTACAGAAGAGTCAAGAAGGGAAATTGGCCTATAACATGCACAATTTTGTCTTTTGCCCTTCTTGTAAATCGGCACAATAATTGAAGTAAACCAGGATGAATGCAATCCGTTGGCTAATGCGGCATTAAAAAGCTGTACCAACATGGGACCCCAAATCTCCATGTTTGCTTTGTATAAATCTGCACCTTGTGCCTCATGGGAACAGTCCAGCCTGGACTGGAAACAAGCACCCTAGAACCAGTTTCGGGGTTTCACCCCTCATCAGCCAGGATAGCTTGAATCCAATCATACAGTGTACCGGCGACCCACGGCGGGGCATACCCGACGCACTTAGGGCGAGAAAGCAATAGACGCACAATTGATGGACGGAATGTGGAACAAATCAAAACATTCACCCCCAGTCAAGAGATATGCGTTAAATCCATCTTTATTGTGCTCACCATGCCACCCCAGTTTAGACCTGGCCCTATGCAAATCAGTCTTGACCCTGTGCTTCATGGGAACAGTCCAGCCCGAACTGCCAAGCCATGCCTTCCCTGGACCGGAAACAAGCTTCCGAGGACCGGTTTCTGGCATTACAGCCATCTTCAGCCCGGCTTGCTTGAATCCAGTGGCAAAGTAAGCAAGGGACTCACGTCTGAGCATACCCTGCCACACTTATGGCGGCCAAAAGCGGTACAAAAGGGGGTGGTGATGGACGGAGCATCTGAACCAATCAAACACTCACACCCAGTCAAAAGATCTGGGTTTAATCCATCACCGTTCTTTAGCCCACTCTGCCACCCCAGTTCAGACATGGCTATATGCAAATCAGTCTTACCCTGTGCCACATGGGAACAGTCCAGCCCAAACTGCCAAGCCATGCCTTCCCTGGACCGGAAACAAGCTTCCGAGGACTGGTTTCTGGCATTACAGCCGTCTTCAGCCCGGCTTGCTTGAATCCAGTGGCAAAGTGAGCAAGGGACTCACGTCTGAGCATACCCTGCCACACTTATGATGGCCAAAAGCGGTACAAAATGGGGTGGTGATGGACGGAGCATCTGAACCAATCAAACACTCACACCCAGGCAAAAGATCTGGGTTTAATCCATCACTGTTCTTTAGCCCACTCTGCCACCCCAGTTCATACATGGCTATATGCAAATCAGTCTTACCCTGTGCCTCATGGGAACAGTCCAGCCCGAACTGCCAAGCCATGCCTTCCCTGGACCGGAAACAAGCTTCCGAGGACCGGTTTCTGGCATTACAGCCGTCTTCAGCCCGGCTTGCTTGAATCCAGTGGCAAAGTGAGCAAGGGACTCACGTCTGAGCATACCCTGCCCCACTTATGGCGGCCAAAAGCGGTACAAAAGGGGGTGGTGATGGACGGAGCATCTGAACCAATCAAACACTCACACCCAGTCAAAAGATCTGGGTTTAATCCATTACCGTTCTTTAGACTACTCTGCCACCCCAGTTCAGACATGGCTATATGCAAATCAGTCTGACCCTGTGCCTCATGGGAACAGTCCAGCCCGAACTGCCAAGCCATGCCTTCCCTGGACCGGAAACAAGCTTCCGAGGACCGGTTTCTGGCATTACAGCCGTCTTCAGCCCGGCTTGCTTGAATCCAGTGGCAAAGTGAGCAAGGGACTCACGTCTGAGCATACCCTGCCACACTTATGGCGGCCAAAAGCGGTACAAAGGGGGTGGTGATGGACGGAGCATCTGAACCAATCAAACACTCACACCCAGTCAAAAGATCTGGGTTTAATCCATCACCGTTCTTTAGCCCACTCTGCCACCCCAGTTCAGACATGGCTCTATGCAAATCAGTCTGACCCTGTGCCTCATGGGAACAGTCCAGCCCGAACTGCCAAGCCATGCCTTCCCTGGACCGGAAACAAGCTTCAGAGGACCGGTTTCTGGCATTACAGCCGTCTTCAGCCCGGCTTGCTTGAATCCAGTGGCAAAGTGAGCAAGGGACTCACGTCTGAGCATACCCTGCCACACTTATGGGGGCCAAAAGCGGTACAAAAAGGGGTGGTGATGGACGGAGCATCTGAACCAATCAAACACTCACACCCAGTCAAAAGATCTGGGTTTAATCCATCACCGTTCTTTAGCCCACTCTGCCACCCCAGTTCAGACATGGCTATATGCAAATCATTCTGACCCTGTGCCTCATGGGAACAGTCCAGCCCGAACTGCCAAGCCATGCCTTCCCTGGACCGGAAACCAGCTTCCGAAGACCGGTTTCTGGCATTACAGCCGTCTTCAGCCCGGCTTGCTTTAATCCAGTGGCAAAGTGAGCAAGGGACTCACGTCTGAGCATACCCTGCCACACTTATGGCGGCCAAAAGCGGTACAAAAGGGGGTGGTGATGGACGGAGCATCTGAACCACTCAAACACTCACACCCAGTCAAAAGATCTGGGTTTAATCCATCACCGTTCTTTAGCCCACTCTGCCACCCCAATTCAGACATGGCTATATGCAAATCAGTCTGACCCTGTGCCTCATGGGAACAGTCCAGCCCGAACTGCCCAGCCATGCCTTCCCTGGACCGGAAACAAGCTTCTGAGGACCGGTTTCTGGCATTACAGCCGTCTTCAGCCCGGCTTGCTTGAATCCAGTGGCAAAGTGAGCAAGGGACTAACGTCTGAGCATACCCTGCCACACTTATGGCGGCCACCCCCTTTTGTACCTATTTACTAGTAGGCAGTGCCTCAAAATCTCCAGTGCAAGGGTTTACAGAATGACTTTCCAAAGAATATTTGTGACTCCCATGTGTGCGGCTATGAGCACAGTGATGTTGACCTTCAAAAAACACCATGCAAGTGTTTGCATATCCTAAATCAGCTTATGTTCCTTAAAAGAGCAGGTGCTGCTTTAAAGAAAAACCAGGTTTCTGGATTGGGAAGACATCAGACAAAGTAGGCAGAGCTCCCTCTATTGTAAAATCATTGTTGGTGCACACTGGAAGCTCACAGTACATCGCTAATTGTAATCTTCATCACCATCATGATCTCCTGAGGCAGAGCACTTATGAGGTGGGTGGTTTCGGTTTTTCACATCATTAAATAACTTCCACCAGAGAATCTAGCTCGCTTGCTGAAGTTGTATCCAGTTTTGGAAAGTGAAGTATTAATTTCTTCTTTTTGCACCCTGCTCCCTCTGCCCACAGTGAACTGTCCTTCCAAATGATCACTTTAAACTGTTTAGTATAAAACGTACCTGCTTTTAAAAATAAAAAAAACCTGTTTGCCTGCTATATAAATTCGACAACACTGTTGAATTTAATTATACAGCTGTATACCTGGGTGCAGGTCAACGTAAGTAATAAAAGAGGTTCAAATCCACGATCAAAAAACAGAAAATGGATTAAAACAAGGCTGCATGTTGGCCCCATTGTTATTCTCGGGGCAGCACAGCATACCATATATGACCTATGCTGATGAGCTTGTGTTGTTTTCTAAAACCCAGATAGGTCTTCAATGTCAGTTAAAGCGGTTACAAGAATACAATTGAAGAAACAACTTACAAATTCATTTCCGAATGACCCAATATGTTGTGCTTTGGGAAATCTAAAGGTTTTTTTTTTAAGTGGATTACAGATCAGCAGAAAATCAAGGTTGCTAGAAGGTTGTCTATTTGGGCATAATATTAAGTATACAGGATACATGACTGTGGTCACAGGAGAGAGTGAGACGAGAGTGAGCACTTGAAAAACGAATGTATTAAAGCAGCTATTGCAAATAAACGATCTGCTCCTAGATAAGGAGGGGGTGAGGTGGGACCAACCATTACTGCAATTTGACGCAAAAATAGTATCTATTTTGATGTATGGTTGTGTTTTAATGACTTCTGTCTCCTGAAGTAAATTAGACATTATTTTACACAATAATGTGAGGAAGATTTTCAACCTAAGACAATTTACTCCTCAAGCAAGGCTGAGAAGGGAATTAGGACTACCTTAAATCTTGTCTCGGAATAATATAAATATTATTAATTACATCTGCGATTGTACATCTGCTGAAGAAAAGTCTGTGAAACATTTTATTTGGTTGGATTTATTCTCAAACTCTTCTTCAAACGATTCGTTCTCAATCTCTAATGCATCCACTTTATTGACAAACTACAATCTCCCTTCGTTGACTGTTCTTACTGATATGAAAAGGCTGGCATGCAAAAAGCTTATTAAACAAGCGAATGTATCATTCCAATATGAAGCTAGTAAAGAGATCTGTTCAGGGTATAAAAATAATGGTTATGTTTTTAGATTCTTACAAACTTATGAGACAGGACTATTTGGATTCTTCCGTTGATTTCTTCATGATTCAATTGTTTTAAGGTTTCGGCATTTACATATGTCATTGATACAATTTGAGGGTGTATGGAATAAAACAATAAATCAGTTTTTGCTATGCGGTTGTGTCATTTATTGAAAGAAACTATAGAACATGTTTTCTGCCTCTGGCCTAAACGGTTTGATATTCAGAAAATATATTTACGACTATTATTTACAGAGAATGGGGTACGAACAATTAATGACGCGTCTAGGTTTTGTTTGATAGAGTTGTCAGGGAAAAGTCATTTTTGTTGAAATGTATTTCTATTATTTATGAACGTTTTAAGCATGTGATTTGAATTGTTTTTATCATTATTTCGGTGTACTACAAAGAACGATAAGGAAAAGAACACTTCTAGAACAGATTAAAATGATTTTTAGCAGGATATGTTTTTCTTATCTTGTACCTTTTTATTGTGCATGATTTTAAGTTATCTAAAAAATAAAACTTACAACTACACTTCCAAACTGCCCATTCCCCTTGGATAGCCACATCCTGTAATGGAGCCCAGCATAGCCATCCCTGACCAGGGCTTCAAACACTGTTCCTTGGCTTTACCATACACTGTCACAGCTCAGCAGACTCAAAAAGGCTGCTGGAGGAATGCAACATCAGACACCTGTCCCTAACATACTATCCACTCACATGGATGGATCTCTCACCATCACCATGACTGACAACCCTGAAGCGTGCCAACGCTGTTCGCACTCGCTGACATACCTGGGTATATGTCCCCAGTGTCACTGATTCCAGAGAGCCACCTTGGGGTGTCATGAGCCCCCTACTATTGCTGCTGGAGCAGGGAGCAGGAGCCATTGCAGTGGCATAAAACCTTTAAAATGTTACACCCCCTATGATTTTGATTCGAGGCACTTGTCCTCAAACATAAGCTTATAAATACCAGTGCAAGAGGATAGGATAATGGAGATGTGGGGTGGGGGAAATTGCAACAAGAGTGAAAGGAAGGGAGGGATGGATTGAGGAAAGGATGAATGAATGGGAGAAGGTTGAATGAATGAAGAGACGGGAAGATGGATGAGAGCAGGATGGAGATAAGGATGGATGAACAAATTCACCGAAAAGGCAGGAATAAAAGGCACAATTTGGCCGTAATGTTTTCAGGATTTCCTCAGGAGACGACAGAATGAGTGTGGTGCTCAGCGTCAAATACAATGGGTGTTGCGATGGAATTCACCACAACAACCACTGCACGCCCCTATCCGCTAAACATAGCGTGAAAGGGTGCCTTCTGTACAAGGCAGCCTTAAGACTCATGAAGTGGCTTAACGCTGCCTTGTACATAAGGCAAGGCCCCTATCGCCACCGGAACATCACAAAAGTGACGTTCCCATGACAATATGGACTTGTACATATGCCCTTTGGTATCTAAAACTATGGCTGCTCCAGAAGGAATAATCGTAGTGCAGAAGCATATGGGGCTTCCATGCTGCCACACCCTTCACTACTGTACCTCCATGTCAGGCACCATTTGCCTCGAGTGACTGAGACACTTGGGCTTTTTTTCAGATTGGAATCTGTGGGCTCTCCATTATTCTGGTAGGAAAGGTCATCTGTTAATTTGATCACTTGTGACTGGAAGGTCACTGACTTGAATCCTTATTGGTGTACTGTGGAATAGTGACTTGCGCATTTATAGGGGTACGAGATTCCAGTCTGTAAGAGAAAACACTTTGAATATGTTAGTCATTATTTCACAAAATGTAAGATACGCTGCTGTACAACCAGACAAATGTTCATATTTAAGCGTTGACAGTGCATTCAAAAGTTAGATTTTTAGTTATACATCATCAGACTGCACGTAGCATTGGCATTTTTCCTCCATTAAAAGCACAAATTGCAGAAATGGTAGCACCCTTTTAGCAAGTCTTTGTAACCATGAAGCTTCAAACGATTCTATAAATTGAAGCTATGCAGGCAGGCTCTCCAGCAGCCTTTAGATATGCGGATTAAGCAGCTGAACACATTTACATTTCCTTCAGATAGCAGGCACCCTGGGGAAATGGCTTGTGTCTATTTTAGCAGTCTGCCCCCCTGTCCCTTCACAGGACAGGAAAGACCACTCCTTTGACATCACAGAAATGTCGTCACAAGAAGTGACATCAGATCTTAAGCCCTCACATATATCTTTAGCAGGTCTATCATGAGCACATTAGAGCACATTTCGAGTACACTTGCAAACCCTCCTGATTTAGGCAGAAGATTCACACTTTTGTACGGTACACGTAAAACAATGTTGCCTTTTGTCAGCGTAAAGCTTCCTCTAGCCATAGCGTTTTAAAAGAAAAAAACTGTGCTATTTAAATTATTACAGTGCCTCCTCAGGGGTAGTAAGCGCTATATAAATGCTATTTATTTTGTGCCAATCCTGGGAAAGAACAACACATCTGACTTCTTACACTGCTAAACAGAGCCTGAACAAAGTGAAAAGCTGCCTCTCTTAAGTATGTGTGAAGCCCTGACAAAGTATGAGCCTTTGTTTCCCCTCTGCTGAATTTGCTTCTAGGTGTGATGCTCCTGACTGCTGTCAGCCAGGACACTGAAACAGAAGGAGGCTTGATGACCCCTCAGATTGGGCCTTTGTTATGGACCCAGCAAGAATCTTAAATAAGAAAGACCGGTCCCTGCCTGCAGGTTGTTGCTTGTTTTAGATGGAAAACAGACACCGTGCAGGTGCTGATGAAAGTGTCTGAGTGTTTGGAAATTACAACAGGACGAATTCAGCACATTTATTCAGTGGGGCCCAAATTCTTGGCAGGGTGGATGGCACCCACCCTCTGAAACAAGCATTTGCAATGCAACAGGTCTCGCATTTACCCGAGCTTGAGTTATTAGCATTGTAAATAACAAGGCCTTTTATTTATGTTTTTGTTTTTGAAATATAAATAAAACGCATTGTCATTTACAATGACAATTGCTTAAACTCGCGTAAATGTGAGACCTATTGCATTGCAAATGCTTGTTGTTACCAGTCATTGGCACATGCATTTTCATCCTTGCCTTATCGGTGACCGTTCCATTTATAACCAAAAAATATTCCACCAGTTTATCTGCTCATGTTCTGTATTTTCTGTTAACTGAGCTATCTGCCATATGTGGATGATCCAACATCCTTAAAATTATTAGCTGATTTTGCTTCAACCACAACCATAAATGTTTTCTAATTGAGCATTACTAACCCTAATGCTGCCTAGGCAAAACCTAAAAAAATATGTTTTGTGGCGCTAAGAGAGCAGTTTATATTCACTTTATGCTGTGTGAAAAGCATATTTGAGGAAGGTTCTTAGCAATGTATGGTTTACCACATTTTGGAAATAAAGGATTGGTTTTGGAGCCATAAATACAAATTAGAGACTGAATATTTTTTACATTTTGCATTTTTTCCATCAGGGAGCAATCACAAGGAGGCAGTCACACCTATCGCACCACCTTAAGTTTAAGATGCGGTTACAAATATATGGATCTGGGGAAAAAGAGTGTGTGTGTGAAGGAGAGAGAGAAAGAGCGAAAGAAAGAGAGAGGGGGAAGAGAGAGAGAGGGACAGAAAAAGAGAGGGAGAGAGAGAGAGAGGGGAGAGAGAAAGAAAGAAAGAGATGGGGAGAGAGAGAGCGAGAGAGAGAGACAGAGGGAAAGAAAGAAAGAAATGGATAGAGAAGGGGGAGAGAGAAAGGGAGAGGGGGAGAGAGAAAGGGAGAGGGAAAGAGAGAAGGGGAAAGATAGCGAGTGGGAGAGAGAAATAGCGAGAGGAAGAGAAACAGAGAATGAGAGAGAGAGGGAAAAGAGGAGAGAGGGAGAGAAAGAGAGAGGGAGAGAGAAAGAGAGAGGGAGGGAGAGAGAGAGGGGGGCAGAGAAAGAGAAAAAGAGGGAGAGAGAGAGAAAGAGGGAGAGAGGGAGAGAAAGACAGAGTGAAAGAAAGAGGGAGGGAGGGGAGGAGAGAGAGAAAGCGCAGTGGGACGGCAAGAAAGAAGGAGAGAAGTCATCGTGGAAGATGCGAGGGGGAGAGAGAGAAAGAGGGAGAGAGAAAGAGGGAAGGAAAGAGGGAGAGAGGGGGAGAGAAGGAGAGAGAGAGAGAGACAGAAAGAAAGAGAGGGACAGAAAGAAAGAGGGAGAGAAACAGAGGGAAAGAAGAGGGAGAGAGAGAGAGGTAGATAGAGGGAAAGAAAGAGAGAAGAGAGGGAAAGAAAGAGGCAGAGAAAGAGAGTGGGAGAGAGAAACAGAGAAAGAGAGAGAGGGAAAGAAAGAGGGGGAGAGAGAAAGAGAAAAAGAGAGGGAGAGGGAGGGAGAGAGAGAGACAGAGAGAGAGAGACAAAGAGAGAGAGAGAGTGCAGTGAGACGGCAAGAAAGAAGGAGTAAAGTTGTCATAAAGAAGAGGCTGAGGTAGGCAAAGAGAATGAAAGATAATAAAAGTGGAGAGAGAGAATGGCAGAAAAAAAAGATTCGCCTATTAGCTGAAAATATAGAGTAGCATGCCAATGACATGAGACAAAAACGTACTAACAAAAAAAGACAACAGTAATAATAACAAGTAAACTAATAACGCCAATATAATAATTACAGGACTGCAATAATTATTATTGATATTAATAATGATAATAAGTATAAGAAGGATTTAATGTTGATACCTCTATAAGTAAAGCTATTTTATCTTTCTATTTATTATTTTACAGTTTTTGTGAAATGTTCTAATTCTTAGATATGAATGGGTTCAGGTGTGATCAAATTATTGAACGTGAGGGCGCCTTAAACTATTGTGAAATCAGACTGGTTATCAAAACAAGTGTTCTTTTCTGTTTATGTCTTCATCAGTGTCACAGTAGGGTCGATATTCTATTTGTATCGGAGTCGGTGTGCCAATGTTTACCACTGGCACTGGCCACTGTGTAAGCAGTAGTGCCATATGTGGTATCCATGGCTTTAAGGTGCCGCGTCAATGTGTAATTCATATATAAAAGCAAGTAAGAGGCTGGCGCACACATCACTGCACATGCATAATCCCTTCCAGAAGCTTTGTCCCCTACTCGGTGGGTGCGACCACCGTACACAAAGGCCGTAGATGTCCCTTGGGCTGGGGGATGCCACGCAGGGTTGGCATAGCACACTCTGGGCTTTGATCCTGTGCCCGCCAGCCCCTCACATGCCAAGCCTCCCCTTTCGGGGTGAGCCAGCTGCATGGGTCCTGGGGAGTGGGCAAACATATGCTTCATTTGGGAAGGCGAGACCCCGGCCCGGGGTAGCTGGCTCTGCGGAGGGGGCTGGACTCTGATTACATTACATTACATGTTTACATTTATTTCTCGCAGACAGGAACGTACACTCGTCCGTCTTTGATGTCCACTGCTAGTGACAGCACTGTGCTATGTCCTGTTTTACTAGGAAACATTTGCGGATTACAGCTCGAGGAGGGGCATCTAAGGATACGGGAGTGGTTCCGGAGCGAAGATAACAAGCATTGGCAAGGTCCAGTTTCAGATTGCCGATGTCCGACATTTGTGTCTGCCAATGTGCAGTACGCCTCGGCGGACTCCTCCCGACCTGAGCAGGGAGATGGTGAAGGCCTGCTCAGAGAATGGGCAGACCACCGGAGGACTACTTCTGCTGTGTTTGTGTTCGGAGGGTGGAGGGCGGCTGATAATGGAACGGAAAGCAATTGATTGGAAATATTGTGGTGTGAGCGTGTTGTGGACATTTCTTATGGGGGATTTTTAAACCTTCATTTTTCAAACCTGTGATTTTAAAACTGTTTGCATTTGCACTTTACCATTTAGAGCGCTGACTCCCCGGTCCACCGCAGCCCTCATTGCTGTTTGTTGTGGAGGGAGGAAATAGCGCTGGTACTTCCTGGTCGTCCCACGACGGGCGGCCATCTTGTCAGGGTGTCGGTCTAGTCTCCCACCCCCTCCCAATCTATCAATAGTTCTGCCATTCCACGCAGCGGTGACGGGCAGCGGAGCGCCGTAGACGCGCCGAAGAGGCGCCTAAGAGAAGCCAGTCTGCGCCAGTACGTGTCCAGACGCTCCCAGCTCGCAGACTGCGCCGACACTGTGGCAGGTGATCGCCTGACTTATAGTACCGCTCTCTTGCACGCTTTGCGCCCCACTCCTAACCTGCGGTGTTCACACTCAATGGCACCTACAAACAAAGGTGCTCGGTGCAATTCCTGCAACTGGGGCATGCTCCCTCCGGTGCTCGGGAAATCCCTACCCGCGCCTAAATGGAGGATGTACCTTCTTAACTGTCGGTCCTTGCCGAAGCATCATACTGAGTTGGCTCTGCTCATAGAGGAGTACAAACCCGATGCCCTCTTCTTAACGGAGACATGGTTACAGCTGGAGCTCGACCCCGCCTCAGTTTGGGCCTCACCCCCAGGTTATACCATCAAACGACTGGATCGTCTGACCGGAAGGGGTGGAGGGTTGGCTATCATCTACAGAGATAATTACGGGTGTCGGATCTCCCCTTTTACGACATCAGGATGTGAGAGTCTACATTTTACTCTGGAATTCTCCCCTACCACCACCTTCACGGGAGCTCTAGTCTACCGCCCACCTGGGACCCTCGGGAATTTTGTCTCTGACCTCACAGATATTGCCGCCAATTCAATGATTACTTCGGCCAATTTTACTGTGCTGGGTGATCTGAATTTACATCTAGACGACCCTTCTGACTCAGCAGCCAACAGTCTTCGCTTGAACTGTTTGGCTATTGATCTGCGGCAGAAGGGGTTCCACCCAACGCACATCAAGGGACATCTTCTTGATCACATTTTCAGCAATTTAGACAACCTGACGGTCGAGGTACCTATTCCTCTACCCTGGACTGACCATTTTTTAATACCCTTTTTGTGGTCCCCAAACATCTGTCCTGTCCCACTGAATAATAACAAACGATAGGGGAGGAAGTGGGCATCGCTCTCGTCCTCTGAGTGGATTCTGGCCCTCAATAAACATCCTCCTGCGATGGCGACCAATCCCGCCATGGCTACCGCCAATTTTGACTACTGGATAACTTGCACCCTGGATCAAGTCCTCCCTAAGAAACCCCTCGACTTGATAAAAAGACCTAAAGTTGCCCCCTGGTACTCCCCTGCTCTCAGGCTCAGGAAGCAGTCGTGCCGTAAATTAGAGAGAGCATGGAGAAGTGACCGCTCACCCTCAAAGAGAGCAGATTACAGAGCCGCTATAAAGCTCTACAAACTTGAAATGAAAACTGCACAGGCTCTTTTTTACGACTAAAAAATCAACTCAGCCGCCAATTCTCCCAAAGAAATTTTTAAAATTGCTAAATCCCTAATCTCTCCCGCACCCGAGCAGCTGTCCCCAACGGGCGCCCAATCCCGATGCGATGATCTAGCCTCTTACTTCTTTCAGAAGATTCAAACCATCTACTCTTTTTCTGGAGGTAATGAGGCTGAGGAATCCACCATCTCTCTGGAGATTGCTTCTACTGCCCCCTGCATACTGGACAAATTTCCCCTGTTAGACTCCGCCACTATTGATAAAATCATCCCTAAAGTCACCTCGGGATCCCCTAATGATCCAGCGCCCCCGAGGATTCTTACAAAGGTCTGGGATGCCATCCGCCCGGCCATTTTGAATGCTCTCAATGCCTCTATCACCACCAACTCTGTCCCTACCTCTTGGAAGTGTGCGATGGTCAAGGCTTTATTAAAGAAGCCCTCCCTGGACCAGAACAACCTGTCTAACTTCCGCCCAATCTCCCTACTCCCCTGGATGAGTAAACTGCTCGAGAGACACATCAACACCATCCTAGTAGACCACTTGGAATCAGCGGATCTGCTTTGCGTCTCTCAGACAGGGTTCCGTCCCCAGCATGGGACTGAAACTGCTCTCATTGCAGTTACGGAGGAAACCCGAGCCGGGCTGGACCGGGGAGGAAAGGCAGCCATTATTTTGCTCGATCTCAGTGCAGCGTTCGACACCGTCAACCACACCATCTTATTACATCGTCTGATGAGTTTGGGAGTGTCGGGCGCGGCACTGGAGTGGCTGTCCTCCTTCCTGGAAGAGCGTTTCTTCCAGGTGTTTGAGGGTGAGGCTGTTTCCATCAAACATCCACTTAGCTGCGGGGTGCCTCAGGGCTCTTCCCTGAGCCCCACGCTTTTTAACGTTTACATGCAACCTCTAGCAGGGATAGTCCAACCCTTCGGCGTGCGTATTGTCACCTACGCAGACGATACCCAACTGGTGGTCTCTCTAGACCACACGGATGGGTCGTCCAACACCTTAGGTCCCTGTCTAGAGGCTGTAGCTAGGTGGATGCAACTGTCCTGCCTCAAACTCAATGGGGAGAAAACGGAGGTCATGCTCCTGGGCAACCCTCCTCCGACCTGTCTGGCCTCTATTTGGCCTTCCTGCCTTGGCGCCCTTCCCCCCCAAACCCCAGATAAAGAGCCTGGGCATCTGGCTGGACAAGTCGCTTGACTTCTCGGCTCAAGCCATTAAAACAGCGGCCACATGTGCGGGGCTCATGAAGATGCTTCGTAAAGTGCTCCCGTTGCTCCCTTTCCAGGCGAGGAGAATCTTGGTCCAGGCCCTGATCCTTTCTCGCCTGGACTATGGAAACGCGCTATATCTGGGAGCACCGGTAGCTGTGACCCACAGGCTCCAGGTCACCCAAAATTGTGCCGCCCACCTACTGTACAACATCCCTCGCTGGCAGTCTGCTAAGCACGCCTTGAACGATCTTCACTGGCTTCCAGTCGCCGCCAGAGCTCAGTTCAAGGCCATGTGCATTGTCCACAAATCTTTTCATCGAACGGGCCCGGCCATCTTGTTTCCTTTAGTACTGCCTTATGTCCCCCCCAGAGCCCTTCGCTCCGGATCATTGCATCTAGCAACTACAACAAAGATTAACAAAGCTAGGTGGGGCGGCCGCTCCTTTTCCCACACGGCCGCCAGGCTCTGGAATTCCCTCCCTCTTGCCCTTAGAGGGATCCCCAACAGGATGGCTTTTAGGAAAGCGCTGAAGACACATCTGTACACCAAAACTCGGTAACCCCGCAGCCAGCTCAGTATTACAATCAATGTAAGCGCTGCGAGTCCTCCGGGTAGTTTCGGCGCTATACAAATATAATTTTTTCATTTCATTTCATTAAAGCAGCGTGTGTGCACTTGAAGTCAAAGCAGCGCACTTCATAAATATATAAAACGGCATTAGACATGCTGCATTTGGTGGGGGAGGGACAGAGACAGGTGCCGAAAGCAATTTAAAACAAGGCGTCGGGTGAGTGCAGGAAGCTGCCAGATGTGGAAATGCGCCTTTTCAAACTAGCGAGGTGAAAGCTAAGAGGTAGCAAGAAGCATAGAGGATCACTTACAGACTCCCCTTACTCCTGAAATGGACTCTCCCGACTTCACATAACTGCTCACACTGTCTGTGGGGGCTGCCTGCGCATGCGCACCATCCCTAAGTTTCGTTTTAGTAGCGAGCCCCGGAGCGAAAATGAAGTGCCGCAGCTGAAGTCCCGGGTCCCAGGAGGGGGCCCGGGTGAAGACCAGTGCCCGGTAAGGGAGGGGTAGGGGGTGTGCCTGCGTGTGTGTGCATGCGCGCGTGTGTGTGTGTGTGAGTGTGTGAGTGTGTGTGTGTGTGTGTGTGTGTGTGTGTGTGTGTGTGCGTGCGACCGCGACTGAGAGAGGCATGGCTGACTTCCTGGCAATCTGAGGCAGGGGATGTGCACGGCGCCGGGCTGGGCGTGCCCGCCCACGAGGTGAAGTCGACGCTCGTGCCCATCCCCTGGCTCAGATTCCCAGGAGACGGACGACTATAGTTGTCGAGCTAGACGCATGCAAGCATGCGTATTATAGCTCGACCTAAAAAGTGGGTGGACTCCATCCACCTGCTTGTACCCCCTACTCATGCCCTGTTTAAATCTCACAGAAATATGTGACTAAGAGACAGGCTACTACTTGTGCATTAGTCACCAGTGCAAAATGCACATAGGGAACCTGTAAACATGTGCAAAATGCTGTGGGCTAATAGTTACCAAAGGATGACATACAATCCATTGAGCCAATGACTGGAGAGCGCTGACCTAAACATGCCAATACATGATGAAGGTCGCTAGCTCAAATCCCCTCTGTGTGCATTGTATATTGTGTGTTTCACTAAGATGAGCTCAGACAGGCAGTTACATTGAGCTAAAGCTATACCCAAAAATAGAATCAAATGAATAGATGGGTGGGGTAAATCTGCAGAATGTAAAGTAATCCTGGGCATAGGACTACACTACGCTCGCGTAGTTTGCGTAGTTTGCGCAACTACGCACTACGCAAATTGCATGTAGCACAGTGCAAAAACACGTAGCGTAGCGGGCATTTTTTGCTTGCTCACGGTCCTCAACGTCATGTTGGCGACCGCGAGCAAGCAAAATGACATCCCGGCGAGACTTTTTCCTCATTCGTGGCAAATAAACCTCCCGGCGAGATCGTCAAGGCAGGTAGGTCAGGTTTCTCATTGCGAGTGGTCTCGTATGCTCACGACCGCTCGCGATGAGAAACTACCAGTCTACGTTGAGAAAACTGCTTTTCGAGTACAAAGCTACTCGAGCGACAGAAAACGACCGCTTGCACTGTGCAAGATGCCGTTTGCTATGATTGCACAGGGTGGACAAGCATCCGGCTCTGTGCAATCAGTGCGAACAGCATTTTCCCTACTGCACTACGCAGTTCACGTAGCTACGTGTATCTTGCGAAGTGCAAAGTGCACTACGCCCAGGGTTAATGTAAAGAAGAGTCACACCTAATATGTGTGTCCAGTGCACGGTTCCACTGTGATTCACAGTCTAGGCTACAGGTCTGCATCAAGCATCACTACTAATCCCTGTACACTGACGTCAATTCTATATTGAACAATAGTGCATTGTATGCGGGGTACTAGGAAGTGTGTTAACTTTGCAAAATGGCACTCGGTCGATCGGCAATGACAATCCAAGAATGGTCGCTTCGCTTTGCGCATTGCCTCTCAGCTCAGCAGCAGCACGTGCAGCAATGTCATTGGCATCATCGCCAGCTCACTTTCAGATGCTCCTGTTGGCATCACACTGGCCAGTGACTGGCGGGGACTAAAATTCTGTTTGACAGGTAATTCAACCAGTTCATAATGGCTGGGCTCTCCAGAGGCCGTGTGGCACTTTGTAAAGTAGGGAAGCGCAGCAGGGTAAGCTCACCAATAACAGGCGGGGAAGCCCGGAGAAGCCATTTCCTTATATTGAGCCTAATTGTCCAGATAGCGCTTGCGCCAAATTCCCATGAGGAAAGTCTACGATTGGATGTGAGATGGGTTGGGTGCATTTCCAATGCAGTTGTGCGGCTCATGAACGTTTCCCTTAGAAATGGCCAAAGATTTAAGAGAGGCGAACTTGATTTCAAATGGGAGAAAAACATTCACGAAATTGCGCAATTGTATTTATTTCAAAGGGAACTCACAAGCTGTGATGGAAAATCATTAAAAGAACATCTTGCGGATTCTAGAAATATGTCCCGCTAAATGTTTTGTTGTGTCAAGTTTTGAAAGCAGGCCTAGTGCTACTTGCAGGACATTTCTTGATGTCACTACCACAACGGGGATCTAAATGCAAAAAAGCCTATTTTACAATGATCCAAAACATACATTGCAAAAATTCGTTTTCATACCTAAAGTACTTATTTGCATATGTTAGGGAAACAAAGATTGCAGACATAAAAGTAGGGCTGGTTGCTGACGTTCTTTCTAAGACAAGCAGCTGTGATTATTCACAAAATCTGCCAATCCCTGAAGTAAAACATATTTTGTTTCGATCTCTGTTATTGCAAAAAGCATTGAGCACAGGCTGAATTGGACGGAACGCAAGATACATACATACACAAGTGTGGCTGTCCTGAAAAACAATGTAGATTCAGGCTCATAGCCTCAATGAACTGATGCTTTGTTGCAATGTTATTCTCTTGAATAGTTTTCTTGGAACACTGTGGGCTTCTTAAAGGCTGCATCAGTGTGCTTTCTGGGGTGGGAGAAGTGGGCGAGAGACAAAAGATCTTTGTCACGAAGACATGATGAAAGGGTGTGTGGACAGGTGCAGCAGCTGAACATGTCCCAGGGTCAATTCAGAGAATGGCAAAGAAAACACTTCAGTGTCGATTGATTTCTGTCACCCCTTTAAGCTATAACTATAAGTGAAACGAGCATGTTCAGGCCTTTAATCGGTGATAGGGGACGGGCTGTTTGGACATTACAGCAATAGTTAAGATGAGTGCTTTGGAGTTTGGACACAGCAGGGCAGCTGGCAGAGCAAAAAAGCAGAGTCCTTAGGCCCTTACGAAATCTCAGAAAAGACACATGAAATGTAAAGTTTTTTAAGGGATGTCTGTTGAGTAAATCTTTACACGTGTAGGGTTCTACCCCCAAACCAACAGTAGTTTGACTTGTAGATGCCTAACAGACCAGAGTTGGTGGACCTTATGCTTCAAGTTGGCTGGTACAAAATGGAAGATTTTGGAGAGATATTACTGATGTGCGACCCAAGGGTTCATTGCGAGGTCCCATTAGCTCCCCAGTTTGCTCATCCTCCAGCGGAGTTACCAATGCCAGGGAAATTGGTTACTCCTGGGCAGGAGAAACTACAGATCTTATAATCACAAATCAGTTGGTAACTCCTATGATCATTCACATTAGGACTACTGGGTCCTTTTAATGAGGCAAAAACTGTTTGTTAATTTAGATCTTGCTGAAGCCCGTTTGTAATGCGGATTAAAATAGTCTCCTCGTGTTACTGTGAGACAATTTCAGTCATAAGAGGCAACAGCTGTGGAAGTGGTGAAACACATTTTTGATTACCTCTATGGCTTTTGGAATGGATGACGGGTCGCTATCAAATAGCCCTTTCAAACTGCAGACATGCTGGACTACATAGAGCGGGACCTTTTAGGCCAATTGAATGAAAATGATGAAGGGTCTGCCAAAATCAGGAGCTGTGATCCAGAGTGAAATAGTTCAGGCAGAGCCAGACTCGATGCCTCAAGTGCAGGATAAGATTACCAAATTATGCAACGCGCTGTCAACCCCACTGAACCTTGCCAAAGCTTGGTGTGGAGCTCAGTGCTGTCTAAATGCATGTTGTAGTCAAGGTTCAAACCATAAAGACTGTTGGTCAATGTAGACAAAGATACATTCAACATAGTTGTGATAGTCCTTGTGGTCCTTATAGGTAATTTCATTTGGACATAGATAGGATATGTGTGGTTGGTCAGGAATATTGCAACTCATGCTAGTTCTTTCCCTCTAATTAATGCAGACTCTGCAACATGACTGAGCTGCACCCGGTGTTTAATGGCTTTTTAGGCCATATGGAATAGAGGCAAGGGCATGCTGAGCAACGAGATTCTGTTCCACCACTGTGATAAACTCGAATAAGGAGTCCTGTGGATGTGGCATTGCTGCATTTTTATGGTAGAGAGGCTGAAATTAAGAGCAAGAGGCTGCTTGAAGGAGCAAACTTTGCTTTCTTCTAGCATGCATTTATGAGAGCCTGTGCATCTGTGTTCTAACCTTACTGTGAACTCTGTTGTTTACTTCGCTCGTTTGCGCACCCCATAATTATAGCGAGCTGCTTTAAATGAAGCATCATCTTTTTTTTTGTCAGTGAGACCTGGATAACGTACCTGGAAGGCAAGTTGCCGTATCAGAGCTCGCAGATACAGCTCCCATATTTACAAGGGTTTAACACCACAGGAACATCACTTTTTGTGACGTTTCTATGGTGTAAGTCCTTCGCCTTATTTACAAGGCAGCGTTAAACAAAGTGGTTTAACGCCACTTAGTAAATAAGGCACCCTTTCACGCTACACTTAGCATGAAAGGGGTGGGCAATGGGTGTTGCGGTGGGCATTGCACCGCAATACCTATTGATTTTGATGCTGTCCCCAATTCACAAGAATGGCATAAATAGGGGCAGCGCTAAAATTAAGTCCAAGGAAAACCTGGTCCAAACATGGCAAAACGAGGAGAAATTATTAATTTCTCCTCGTTTTTGCTATTTCTATGCGTGCTGCACTGTGCAGCACACATTGAAATAGCAAATCACAATGAATGATTGTGTATTTGCAGTAAGGTGCTATTTTGTGGATGTTACGGGTGAGGATGAGTGCAGTTTTTGCTTTTCAAGCTGAGGAAATTTCCACGCAAAGCAAGACATTTTGTCTGTCTCTGATTACTCCTTCAAGAAGGCTTGTGACAACCTGGTGAATAGGTCTCACAATTCACTGTGCCCTTGTGTTAGAAAGTTGTGCCCAAGAGTTGTCACCGTGAACAAAAGCTGTGTGATACCCAGCCAGAAAATTATATTTGAAAGAACCCCTGCTTGGAAAATGTGTATAAATATAGGTTCCGAACCACCCCACTTTGGTTCCGCTCCAATTTCATCATGACCAAGGAAGGAAGTGCCCTGCACCGTACATTAATGGCTGCTTTGTGATCAGGACTGGTGTCTGCAAGACAGCCAGTCTCCAAGAGTTGACTAGACATTACCTGAAATTGGCACTTTTAGTTGGAGGAGCTAAGTGGTTGTTTAGAGCCAAGACGCTTTCCTGTCTATTGAGAGAGGGAAGGAGTGAGCCTAGCCCTACAGGAAGAGAGACTTTTCAGGAGACAATCTAAGCATTTTCATGGCATGGAGAACAGCCATATAAAGTGAGCAGATTTGGGGATTTAAGTCAAAAGTGGTCTGTTTGTGGAGGGGTTCACTGGTCACCCTGAGCGGTTCGCGCCAAAACTCTACAAAGGCTTTTAAAGTTGGCATGTATTGTGTGTGATCATCATTACACCATATGACACATAGACTGGTGCTGCCACTGCCAATATTGGTGTCAGAATCTTTTGTTGTCTTGGACATGGAAGCCCTTATTGGCCCAAAGGCAGCACCTACTGAAAGACATCAATCTGTTCAGAAGCATCCTGAGGCCGGCACTTTCCATTCAAGTGCTTCAGGTGCACCCGGTGTTGAAGCCACTTTTCAGGAGACAATGCAAGCATTTTCCTGGCATGGAGAACAGCCAGAAAGTGAGCAGATTTGGGGATTTAAGTCAGAAGTGGTCTGTTTGTGGAGGGGTTCACTGGTCACCCTGAGCGGTTTGTGCCATAAACTCCACAAAGGCTTTAAAATTGGCACGTATTGTGTGTGATCATCATTACACCATATGACCCCTAGACTGGTGCTCCTACTGCCAATGTTGGTGTCAGAATCGGCACTTTCCATTCAAGGGCTTCAGCTTCACCCGGTGTTGAAGCAAAATAAATGATACATCCTCTCAAGGTAGTGTTTTGCTCAAATGGTAGCACAGATCTGGTGGCTGTTGCAGCACTTGGCAAGCTTCACTAGTGTACAGAGGCAAACATTCCTGCTGCTTTTATTTTGTTGGATGTATTAGCATTCTTTGATGACCTCTCTCTTGCCCGGGACAGGACTCGATTTTGTACCCACTTTTGTTCAATTTGTTTGGATTCATTGATCCAGTCTCATGAGTTCTAATTGCTCTTGTAGGCAGATGACACTCAGATTGTTTCAACTATCTCTACCAAATTTAATACTGTTACAGCTCAATTGCATTACTGCTTCCTACAGCTTTAACATTGGATGAACCATCATTATTTAAAGTTGAACAGTAATAAGACCCAAATGCTACCACAGTGTAGGTGGTTTAGTGGACTAATGTGTCCACTGTAGGGGCTTGTGTTTGACCTCATAGTCACAGGTTCAAATCCCAATAGATCCCCTCAGACTATCAGACTATCATACTTCCGAGGTTGATAAAATAAGTGCCATTGAGTTGGGTAACAATACTCATCGGTTAGTCAGTGCGAGGATACCTGTTTTAGCCATGGCTCACCAAGTTAAGGCTGTGGTCAGTTATTGTTTTGTTTTTTCAACTGAGAACTCTAAAGACTCTAAAGAGAATCCTGCAGATGTTATCTTTGTCCCCAAAAGTCTAGATCCTGAATGTTTTTATATTGTCATGCCTAGCCTTCTGTAAATCTGTGTACCTCAAACTTCCCGCTTTATAGATTCATAGACTCTAATTGGTTTATAACTATGCTGTCAGACTGGCCCTATTACTTAGAACCCAAGATCATATATCACAAGCTTTGAATTCTCCTCATTGGCTTTCTATTAAAGAGTAACTGACTTTCAAGTCTCTTTTCTTGGTGAGGACGGTGCTGTGTTCCTCAAATTGCTTTCTTTTGAAAAGTTTCAAATGGTATCATCCAGCATATACAATGAGGAGTGTTAGTTTTTACATCATTACCTTTACAAAAGGAGTGATTAGATTACAGTTTTACATCCGGCATGACATTATATGGCATGGACAGGAAGTGGCATTACTGGTTTTCCCGCCAAAACAGACTTTAAAAGAAGAAGCCAAGCAATAGGACTTCATTTTCAATCACACATCAGCATACGAAATTACTTCACTGCACCCTGCACTCCTTCCCCTCCCAAGAACTACTTAACCCGTTTACTGCGGCCAACATTCCCACACGGTCCGGGCGTTCGACGGAGTAGGCGGGGCTGCGTTGGCCAACGGTTGTGCACAGCACCCAGCAGGTAGTGCTAGCGTTGGCTAACAGCCGACGCGAGCACGGAAGGGGTTAATGGCAGCTGCAACACCGACACACAGCGGATACATGCAGAGCTCACGCTACTTGTATGGTCTGATCCCCACCCAGCAACACTCCAAAGCACTCCTTAGGTTGCTAGATCCCAGACACCGTTCTCACAACTACTGCCGTGCTGTGCCTCACACCACTGTAGGAGCTTCCACCTGCACCCACTGCCTGTTCTCTAGCAGTCACACTCCCACACCCCATGCAAATATTATCAATGCCCTCAACGGCCCCTCCCAACAAACACATCACACAAGCACCAGCAACACCTACATCCCGACCCCACCCCTCACGCCACAGCACACGTCAACACTCACTTGCATGCATATTTCTCAGCACACAAACACTCATCAAATACATAACCAAAATATGGGACCAGCTGAGTAACGACGCCCCTGACACCACCTTTATCACAGAGACTTTGCTGAACATCTCATTGGCTCCCAAAATCGCCACGGCAACCCAAGTGGTCTACAAAATTGCTCTACAGGGCCGTCTTTACAAACCATGAGAAGGACTCATTATCATCCACAAAGAATCCATCAAATGCACAGCATCCACAGACAACGCCACCCCCTTCATGGAACACCTGCACTTCAAGCTGTAAATCTCAGAAAACACCACCCTGAATGGAACCCTTGTGTACCGAACACTCAGACCATGAGCCACCTTTAGCAACCAACCTCATCACCAACTTTGTCACTTCACTCACCTCAGAATTCAGAGCCAACAATCTCCTCATGTGACCATAACTTTCACCTGGAAGACTGACATGGCCATTGCTCCACAGCACTCCTCGAAACTTGAGCAACATCGGACTCACCCAGCTCACCCCAGATCCAACACACACCTCAGGGCACATTGTCCACCCCATCTTCACCACAAGCAACAGCATCAAATACAACTCAATCACACCGCTCATATGGACCAGCCACTCCATCATCCACTTTGAAATCAACCCACTGTTGGAGCTAGGACCAACACCCACAGACCATGCAGGAAATGTAGGGATCATCCAGATGACAAGCTCAGCATGATAGCTCAAGTCAACGCAGTGTGCATTTCCTGCTTCCACATCCTATGCAAACTGCAAAATATCTTTAAATGGGTGCTTCAGGAAGCTTCACTGGCTCCCAATTCACAAGTGCAGCAAGCTCATACTTCGCACACACACACATACAAAGTTCTACACAACAAAGTACCAGAATACCATATTAGCCGCATACACTTTTACCAACCCACCAGACACCTGTGCTGTGCTTCACTCTCACACATTCCCCACACCTGCAAAAGCAAAACTAGATGTCGCTTATTCTCCTGCATCGCACTAAAGACATTGAACGACCTCCCTCAACACATCCTTGGCTCTTTTTCCCTTCTTGGGCTCTGCAAGAAACCAAACACCTGACTCTTTGTATATGCACATTGTGGACCACAAACCTACACACCTGCCCAAGTGCCTGGATACCCTCTCGGTGATTAGTGAGCTTTACAAAACAATATAAGATAACAAAACATGTCATAATATCGGAAGCACCTTCTTCACCTCAGGTCTTTTCATCTGAAGTCCTTTCCTTTGTCGGTGAGTATTACTGCTAACCCCTTTTATCATGTATATATCACTTACATTATAATGATATATGTATGTCCTCTATATGTCTACATATAGTTTTAAATATTTAAATTAATATTTTCATATGATTACTAAGCAAGGTGTGCGATAGTCAGCCTATCACATGACAGTGAGACTCTGTGCCACTGCTAGTAAAGTCAGAATTCTTCAATGCGATGAAGGCTGGAACCCCAGTAGGAATTGAGCCGCAATTGCCAAAGAAGTCCATCTAGCTGTTCACTATCAGCCTGGAGGCTGCACTTGCTATAGAAGCTCCACGTATGCACCTGGACTAGGGAGGCTGTAACTCCCCAATATGCCTGTTGCTGTGTGTGCCACTACACTGACATTACAAGTTTACAAGTTCTAAATGAGCCTGCAGCACCTGCAATCAAAGAACAATGGCCACGGAATTAGGATTACTGCACACAAGCGTCCTGCACCACCAGAACAGCAATGACAGAAGCCAGGTAACCCAAAGGCCTAAACTGTGCATGAACGAGACTGATGAAGTAGACAGAAATCTGCTTTTTCTAAATCCATTCTTACTCTACCTGACTGATTGTGTCTGAGACCTCACCTGCAAAGATGGAGTTTGAGCTTGTCAACCTGGAGGGCTACACTGTGGCTGAGCTCAAGGATTTTTGCCAGGAGAAGGGGTTGCTTACCAAGAAAAGTATCAAGGAGGTGGAGCTCCAAAAAGCCCTGAGAGCATTTCAGAGGCCCTTCAGTTGCAGGCACAACAGATGAGCAGCAGAAGGAGGACTGGAAGAATCAGAGCAGGACCCTCAGGAGGGTCCTGCAATGCGGGAGGGGGAAACCTACTTCCAATATTGAAGATCCCCTCCTGTTGCTGGTAGAAGTGTGTCCTACCACTACCTGTCCACAAAGGAGCTGGTAGAGAGGAAGACGGATAGTAGACCTGGGTGATCAACTCTGCTCCGCTCGCAGAGTTTGCAGAGGTTCCCGAAAAACTTCTTATGGAGGCATAGAGAGGAGTTTTTCTTCTCGCGTGGCTCGCCAATATTAAGTTAGTGAGCGCAAGAGAGGAAAATCCAAAGCTAGACCACCTCTCAGTGAGTTTTCTCAATGCAGGAGGTTACATTGAAAAACCTGGGGGAGGAGCCTAGCTCGCGACCGAGATGGCCGCGCTTTAGCTCGGCTCCGTTCGCCCGCCTGGGTTTTCACATTTATCCTGCTGTAATCCTGCCCCGGGAAGCCCTGTTTGCTGGGTGGTGGTGCTACGACGCCTTGCAGGCACTTACCTCTTGTTCCGGTTATCCTGGCTGCTGTGGATCCGGTGCAGTGCCCCCGATTGTGTTGGGGTGTCGGAGGCGGACTGGCCTGGATCTTCTTGCCGGCTCCCGGGCCAGACGGAGCCTGCGGATCTGCCCTCCGGGGCGCGGAGGAGGTGGTCGGAGGGCCGTTGTTCGTGTGGGCCGGAGGTCCTTCCTGGCCGATTCCTGTGGGGAGGAGGCCTATGGTGGAGGCGCTGCCTTCCGTGGTCGAAGCTCCTCGTGTGTCCGGCTTGCTCTCCCTTTGTTCTCCGGTCCGGCCATTTTGATTTTGCCGCCCGGACTCGGAGAACGGGACCGGCGGCGTTGGGTGGCCGGCGAATCCCTTTCTTCTGGTGGCCCCCCTTCCTGCCCGGGGTGCTCTGTTGCCGGTCAGCGGGACTTTGTTTGCCTTACTGCCGCCCCGGCGGAGATTTACAGCCGCGCTGCCTTGTCGGACTCTCAAAATGGCGACCGACCCCGAGTGTCTTGACCGGGCCTGGGCGAGCGCTGGGGGCCCGCCGCATGGCCCGGGTGCCGGATACTGTGAAGGTTTTCCTACACTTAAGGAGTTACTGGACACCCTGCTCTCCTGGCGGCTCTGTGTGACCGCGCCTATCCTAGCTTCGGAGATGGTTCCTCACGGCGGGCCTCCTGGGCCCCCACGGCCAGATGTGATTGTGCCGCCGCGGGGTGCGGCTGGAATTATCCTGGCGGAATTGGCCCCGGCTCCGACCGCGTCTGCTGCTGTACGGAACTTGATGGCGCCTCCTCCTCCTGCGCTACCTTCTTTTTCTCGGGCCCGGGAGCTGGATTTTACTTGGCCTGGCCTTCATGACTCTCCCGCTTCCTTTCGGTCGTTGCTGCCCGGCGATGTCTCCTGTGCTGGCCCAGATGGGTCGGTTCTTCTGGACATATCCTTGGACTTGTGCCTGCATCGTTTGCTACACTTCGTGACTTTCCTGGATCGTCCGTGTTCCACTTTACGTGCCTTTTCCGGACTGCCGTTGGATCTTCCTGCTGTCTGTCTCCTGTTCTTCGTAACCTGGTCCTCGCTGGATCGGACCGTTTCCACTTTGGACAAACAAGGACAGGGCTGATGTATATTGGCATCTGTGTGCGGTAGTCTTGCACTGGTTTGGATGGTCAACCTGTCCCGGTATGGTTCTGTGTGATTGACTGGTGCCCCTGGACTTTAACCCGATGTTCTTTGGCTTCCCGGGGACTTGGCTCCTCGACTCAGGCGGGTGGCTGGGTGCGTTTACTCCTGTCTCCCGGCCCTCCCCCGTGTATGTCTGTGTGTGTTTCCCATCCCTCGTTTCCTTCTCTTCCCTTCCCATTTTTGTCTTTGTTTCCGACTTAACTTTGCTCCGCTATATTTCGGGTTCTAATTAGGGCGACAGGCACGCTGCGGGGGGGTAGGCCGTAGCCTTCTGCAGGGGTGCAGGGTGGGCTTTAGGGGTGGGTTGGGGGGGTCTGTCCGTATTGGGGGGTCTTTTTCCTCCCTTATTTCCTCTTTTTCTGTTCTATGGCTCTTGTGTATTCACTTTTTCCGGGACTCCGTCTCCTCCTGTATCCCCCTGGGGAGTTTCTGTGACTTTCGTATTTCGGTATGTATCTGATTGTAGCTCGCTGGGTAATTCGGTATCGATTTTTGCTATGTCGCTTGCCGGACTCTATTATCCTGCTTTCACTCCTGGGGGTGCGTGGTTTGGTGGGAGTCCCTTCTTTCGTTCCCTTTTTCCCTCTCCCCTTTTTCCTCCTTTATGGGGGTCCTTTTATTTTGTTGGGATGCGTATCGTATTGTCCTTTATTATGTGGGCCTTTTTGATCATGTCTCCTCAATTTGGGTGGGGGCGGCGACGGGTAGGTGCGGTTTGATTGATGCCATTGTCGTTTCTTTATATTCCGATTACGTTTATACTCTTTGATAGCTATGTTGGTATGGCCTCTTTTGTCATTCTGTGATCGTAAGATGGCGGCTTGCCGCGGCCCCTCCCTGGTTGTTTTTGCACGGCCCATGATTCTTCTGTTTCCCCACCCCGCATTAGAAAATTAACCTTTTATTGTCCTGTTCTTGCTGACGGCTCGATGCTCTTATTGTTTCTCCTGTGCTCCTGGTGACATATCCTGTTGAAAATTTGTTTTTCATTTATTACGTTATCTACCATGTGGTGGCCAGCCCTCGTGGGTTGTAGGCCCGTATTTGTGAGCTTTCTTTGTACAATAAAGGTTTTCAAAAAAAAAAAAAAAAAGAAAAACCTGCCGCTCACATTGAGGAAGCTGCCACTCAAGTAGAACATTTACTGGAGCTGTAGAAAGAATCTGCACCCTTGTGCGCTGCATGTGGTGCTTTTCACACTGATTTTGCAGTGTGCATCAAACTCCCAGAGCTAAAAATCAGCACGAGCAGTGAGACTTACCTCTCTCCGCTGCTTGCAGAACTCTGCGGAGGGTGGCAGAGATTTTTTGTCACTGCGCACAACTCCGCAAACTCCACCCAGGCCTAGCGAAGAGGGAGTGCAGGCTGGAGATGGCTAGGTTCAAGATGGAGGAAAAGAGACTGGCCATGGAAGCAGAACTAAAACCTTGTCCATGGAGGAGAGGAAATTGATGTTGGCTCATGAACTGAGTCTTATGGAGCTGGACCTCAAGGCCAGGCAGGCAGAGTCCAGCAATGACGGAAGCAGCACACTGGCCACCCATGGCCCAAGCTATATTAGTCAATATCATGGAAGAGATTCTCCTCTCTATGGAACAGAAAAGGCTAAAAACCCTGATTCCCTTTGACCTGTTTCTGACCTATGATGAAATCAACCACACAATATTTCAAGGAAGGCTCGACACCTAGCACACATTTCCACTCCTGTACTACAACGCGATAGTCATTCACACCCAGCTACAGCCTTAAAGTGAAATCTGGAACAATAAAATTACTTTTAATCACTGTTACATGTTCACAAATGTTTTAAAGCGCAATCTTGCTAAAATTGAGCTAGCCTTCCCCACTAGACCTACATTCACCTGGGGAAAGGCCATATGCCATGGGTCACCACTTGCACCGGCCAAGTACATTTGTTACCTGGACATTCATTTAGATATTGGGCTATCATTGAACATTCTGGTCTCTAAAGTAGCCAATATCTTGGTTGTTCAATTGAGAATCTAGTTGAAGATATTGCCATAAATTGATTTACATTGGCACATGGCATCAACTATCTGGTCCAACCACGCCTTAACTATGGAAACACCATATTTCTTGCTACACCTGTAAACATTTATAAATCACCTGCAGCTGGACTAGAAGAGAATGCTGCTGCCAGGCTGATATAGCATTTCTCACATCACAACAGTAGCTGCTCATTTGGCACAGGATGCTCTTTAAAGGCATGACCACTGTTCACACAACATCATATGACAACTCAAGATTGCTGGGCTGCCAGGCTCAAAAGGCATTTTCCAGGCCATATCTAGCAATATTTCTTCAGTACTCCCTAACTGTCCCTAAAACAAGAACATTCATCTACAGAGGCAGCGTCTTTTGTGGTTGCAGCACATGTTTGCTCCCACAAGTATTTTGGGGAGAGGCACACATGTGGAGCAGCATAATTGATGGCCCACCCCTTTTATATGTTACTTATATACTCCATGTGTGTTTAACTGTATTAATCGGTGTGAATTGTATTCATTATTTGCAGTATGTGGCTGTATATTCCTATTCATGAGAGTTACTCATATATTTGGTTGTATTACAATAAATGTATTCACAGCCTGGGTTTCATTCACTGTTGACTGGATATCTGTATGTCCTGTGGTGTATCTTTCTGGTGCTTTAAGAAGACTGAGGTACCAACTGGAAACCAAGTGCCAGTATCTCTGTTGCTGAACAGCAGTGAAGGCATTATTTGCAGTGCCAATCCAGTTCTCGGGGTCTGGCAAAACCCAACGTTGCTGCAGTCTCTACAAATTCAAAGACGAGATTCTTCTGTGAGCTCAAAAACTACATTATACACCAAGGGTGCAACTAGACCTCTTTTTTCCGGGTGGCGGTCGGGTAACTCTGCCATCTCTAGGGAAGGTCAATCATTTCAAGTAATGTAAGCAGAGATATCTTTATAGCCAATATGAGGGAAAGAAATGCCAAACCGCAGTTTAAACGCATTGGACAAAAACAATTGTATGATGAGCGACAGACTGGTGTCTGTATTTATCCCTAGATTCCTCATTTTGGCTCAGTTGTTTGGTGGCATGCCTACTTTCTGAGGCCATTTTCTTGATGGGCGGTTTTTAATTCAATTTACTGCATGTGGATACTTTGATGTGTGACGTGTTTATTTTGCTGTGGTTAGATGTTATCCATTATTTGGCTTTGAGATATTGTCCGATTTAGTATGAGTCAAAGTCAGATGAGTTTTCATACTTAGGCATGATTTGTTTAAAATATGCTTAACAGTAACACTTGAAATTGAAGGAGCAGATTGGGTTCAATATAGAACTAAGGTAAATGTTAAAAAGGGGGTAAAGATGTTTGGTACTATAGTTATAAAATGAATAGAGCTGACATGAAGGAAGCAGTGAGATGATGATCTGTCTGATACAAATGATGCAATCTGCTTCAGTTTTGCACCCTGCACTCTAATGTTGTCAAGTCTCTGTAGAAGCTTGGGATGGTGAACACTATCAACGGTAAGGGAGAGTTTAAGTAATAGTTGTGGCGGTACTCATCCCATGAGGAAATCACAGCTGCTTCTGTGCCTCAGCCATACTAGAATATGGTTTAGAAATCTGAAAGCAGGTTATTTTCTTTGAATGTAGGTATGTGTTTTGGGGCTGATCTTTCAATTGTTCTATCTTTTTGACTGAAAACAGTCTGTTATTGGCCAGTGGTTAAAAGGCTCTGTTGGCTCATAGCCTCTTTGGTTTAGGGAGGGTTTTATGTAAGGGATTTGAGGTTCCTTTAGGAAAATACCTATATTCATTGAGTCGTTGACTGTTCTGACTGGACTGGCTGCAGAGCTAGTCATTGACATGGGTCTGAAGGCAATTCTGTTGTCCTACAGACATATGCAACATTGATGAAGGATTGATTACGTCTCAATGAGATTAAAGGTGAGTGGCTGTAGATGTTTTTCTGTTTTGTTATCTGGTAAACTGTATTGAGCTTCTGGAATTGTGGTAGAGCAGGGGGAAGGGATGCAGGAAGAGTGAAATTGGCGGGTGAGATGTAATGCAGATTTCCCCTAGATACAGCAAGGGCCAGTGGTGAGGAGGCCTTGAGCTGTACTACCAAGGAAACTGGATGCTCTAAGGTACTACCACTTCAGGCTTTATGGCTGGCAGACCCTTTTTCCTCTGAAATCTTCTAGCGGAGCTGTTGTTTTTAACCTCTAGGCCTCTCATCAGGTCTGAATGTTCCTCACCAGCTTTCTCTATTTAAATCGCCTACCCCATGTTAACCTCAGCTCTACAGCCTGTAGGTAAGCTCTCCAGGACTTAGGGTCGATCTCCCTTGAGCAAGGCAGCCACCAGGTCACAAGGAGTGTTAACTTTACTGGCTACAGCCACATTTCCTTGCTACCAACTCATCATTCTTGTGAAGAAAAGAAAAGAAAACATTCAAGCTACTCACCATTTAGAGGGTGGGGAGCAGCTATTCCTGCATGTGTGCACTGAGTCGAGATGAACAATGATCAGAAATAATATATTTACATCAATGATTATACATTCGGACACAAATATGCATTAGTTAAGTGTACACAAAATAGCATATTTATAGGATCAAGTACACACATATGTAGTGAAAAAACTGTGAGATAGGCCATATTAATTTAGGAAAAACATAGTATGGCCTGTACATGCTGTCGGACTGAGAATGTACCCTGTGGTGATTGGGGTCATGTTGCCATGGTATGAGTGCTTGACTGTGACTCATTCACTGCCCAGTTTTTGATTTTGGCTCTAGGCTCACACTAATATAACATGTGAATAGTCCTGGCCCATGCCTTATCATGTACAAGGGTGTTGACAGCATACAGTGTTTTGTAAATCTACAGTCTTGATCAGACCTTCTATCTGTGTAGCCGACCCCACTTGTGTAAACTGTGGTTCTGAAAATCTGGATTCGTGTAATCGTTCTGGACTCGAGAATTAAAACTTCGTCGAAACATGACGAATTTGGTATCGAAAGACCGAGAATGGCGAGTACATCATGTACATATATTTTCAGCATATTCGAGTGACGATTTCACCTCGAAATCATCATTTGCGTTCTGAACCCTTGGCTTCCATTTATGTATTGCCCTTTACATAGGCCTTAATCCAGTTGAATTCAATTCCACAAGGACACATACTCCTTAATCGACTTTTCCATGACCTGTGCAAGTTGGAACCATTGCCCCAGGCCGTACTCGTCAGGTCAGTTCCCCTCCCAGTGGCCGAGCAAGATAGCATCTAGGCTCAACAAGCCATAAAACCATTTCAGCGCGCACACCTGCCGTATCTTGCTCACATCTGTCTCTACTCTTTTGCTTCACTTACTTTATGATGGGGAGGTGCCTGTTTTTATTAGGGGTCCACCGATATCTGATGAAATGTTGGGCCTTGCCGGATGATTTGTTATGGGCAGCACGACGTGAAATATGTACATGTCATCATGACTCTGCTTTTCTTTTGTAAACCAATAACTGTAAATGACATACTACAAATTCGAAGAATGTTAGCCTGAAGCTGAATATTCTGTATAAAGAGAGAAGCCCGACTTTGTAAATTCGAGCAGTCTCCTAAGAATATACTTCCCCGTGTTGTACTTCTAGGACACTTATTACCTTGGTTACAGCCAATAAACTAATCTTTGACTTCACCTAGAAGACTCTGAGTTTCTGTGGTCTGAATCAGGAAAAGGACTCGAGGTCTTTGGGTGTGTATTCCCTGACACCGCTGGGTTACCGGTTAAGTACCGGTTCTGAAAAACCCAGTACCTCAGTTGGCGCCCAACGTTTGGGGCAATTCCAGCGGTACCGGTCCAGCCAGAGGTTCGTGAGGAGCTTCGTGTGAAAATTCTGGAGGAAGGCCTGCCACTTCATCGACCCCTGCATGTCGACGTGGTCCGAAAGTCTTTTCTGCGAGGTTCCCCGCTTCCCGACGGCTACGAAGGTCTGCTGCCCTGGCTATCGCCCTGATTTGGACCCTTGAAGTTTGGTAGAGCGAAACACTGAGACGAGTCTTCTGGTGACGTCATCGATATCTCAGTTAAGTATAAGTGGAGCGTCTCCCAGTCCTTAGTTGATCTTAGTTTTGGTATCCTTGGGATAAAAAGTTTTGTGTTGGTACTTGCAAGCACCAAAACCGAAGGACTCGTGTATTCACGAGAAATATCGTAATCGATAAACCTTTGAAGTTTGGAACTAGACTAGAGAGCAAAGATGCCTGGTCTTAGACTTGGAAATTTGTTTTGTCTTGGCAGTAATAATAGGGACTCCCGATTGGAGGACTCATGTCCGGTTCCTCCGGTTGGAACTCCAACCTACGAGTTATATGTGAAACATGGGGTAGGCCCCATCACATACAACGAAGTGTGGATTAAATACACCAGGAAAGATGGTGTTTTAAAATGGCTCCAACATGGTAGCTTCGACACGGAAATTCTAGATAACCTCGAAGTTAAACTTTTCAAGAAGAAAGCCCGGCCGGCAATGTTTGACTCTTTTCGCCTATGGCGTAAGGAGGCCAGACAAAAAGAAATTAAATTAGAGAAGAAAAATAAGAGAGAAGGGAATATTTCAGTAATGAAAGCTGCTATGCAGTTTAAAGACAATGAAGAAGAACAGATGAGTGAGCAGTTGCACAGGGAACGTAAAATGGCGATAGATAAATGCTATCCAGTTTTGCCGCGTCCCAAGAAGGATGCAGCAAAAGACCTTAAGGAAGACCCGTTAATGGGCCATTTGTTAAGTTCACCCCCACCCTATGCACAAACAGCCACGGCGCCTCCGCAACCCTTAGTTGCGCCACCCATGGTTGTTATGCCTGCTCCTCTACAGCACCAACCAGCTGCTCTTCAGCTGGCTTCCGCTCCTCCGGTGCAGCCTCCTCAAGGCACACCGACTACATCTACTTCGCTTATGCCTTCTACGACTTTGCCTAGTGCACCTTCGATTTCTCATAATGCTCCCTCTGCTATTGCCTCTACTTCAGCCTTATCTCACCCTGTTTTTCCACCCGTTCTCCCTTCAGTTTCTCCTTCCGTTCGACAGAGAATGGCCAGCACTGTAACTAATATTTTCTCACCTCTTTTCGGGTCGCCTACTACGACCCCTAACACGGAACGAAGACAGTTGCGAAGTCAACTGCCTGACTACCAAGAGAGAGATGTATTGAATCGTTTAGCTCATACATGGATTATGGATACTGTAAAATATGACGTTGTATCTGTCATGAAAGTTTTCCTTCAGTGGGAAGCACCGACACAGAGATATGTTTTTGAACAAATGTGTGTTTTCCTCTGTGAGGATTTGGAAGACAATGATTTAGAACGCAACCCGCAGGAGTTGTGTCGTGTACGGTTCAAGTTTGGGGAAGGAATGATCGTAGGTCCCGATATCCAAAAAGCGGTTGAGATATTGTTGTCTTATCGGAGTAAAGGGAACACTTCTGGTTCGCAATCTGAGCGCGATACACCTAGGAAAAAGGCGCGACAGTATCCCATGAGAGAAGTTCCCCCTCAATGGAGAGAGGGTGACGCAACGGCTAATCCACCTATTCTGCCACACTTTCAGCGTGTGTGGGTACATGTCCCATGAAAGCGAGCTGAAGTTTTAGCACTTAAACAGACATTACCTGATCCGCGTAAAAACCCTGCAGGATATTACAAAGAGTTGTCGCAGACTGCTGGGTCATGTGTAATGAATTTAGCCGATATCGATATGTTATTTGGGAACGTTGTTCCACAGCCTTTATGGGGAAAGATTTGTCACACGGATCATGATCAGGAATTAGGTGACTCATGGGCTAATATTACTGCTGCAGATGCCCGACAAGTTGGTGGTGCTAAGCCTGAGCCTTTGATAGCAGAACTCCCTGGTAAAATAGTGGATTACATGAAAACGATAATGCCTGCAATACGTGTAAATTGGGATAAGTTGTCTGCATGCAAGCAAAAGAAAGAAGAAACTGTTTCAGATTTCTTCACCAGGTTTGAAGAAACTTTTGTCGACCACAGTGGTCAAGATATGAGCACAGAAGGTGGTCAGAGATTATTTGTCGATAAATTCGTGCACAATCTGCTTCCAGAATTGTGTAAAAAATTAAAGGATTCAGAAAGTTCTTGGGCAGTCTCATCTTCAGCCCAGATATTGGCTACTGCCCAATATTACGAAAATAGAGACAAGGACGAGAAAGATAGAGTAGAAAAGAAAACTAAGGAACTAAAAACGAAGGTTTTGCTACAGCAAGCCTATCCGCCACGTGGTGGTGGTAATCAGAATAATGGTAGCCAGAATCACTACCAGAATAATCTCCAGCAGCCTCAACAATATCAGAGGAACTCACAAAGGATCGAGTATTGTCAACCACGTGTTTCTGTAGGTCCCAACCAATGTTCGTATTGCAAGGAGGAAGGTCATTTTAAATATAGTTGCCCTATCCTACTACAGCGCGTGAATGGCGCTTCTGGTGTAAGAGGTCGAATACCCCCCCTGAACGAACGTCCCCTTCCACCTCAAAATTCCATGAACAAGTTTGATCAGCAGAATAACACATCTGGTAGGACAGCTCAGTACTATACGAATGATTACTATACAGAAAGTGAGAATTGGGAGAATAATGATTGTTAGGACAGCCATAGACAAAGAGAGGGAGTTGTTTCAGTTCCAGTAGATCAGAGTGGCCCATACGTTGAGGTGATTACATCAGGTGTGTCAGAACCTTTTCTGTTGGATACTGGTGCTACGAAGAGTTCCATTAAGCACTCAAAACTCCCTGGCGCACCTTTGTCTGGCGAAACGAATGTATCAGTAGGTTTTTCTGGCGCCCCGGTTAGAAATCCAATTTCTGACCCTTTGACTCTTTCTGTTGGTCCCCGTGAATTAGAAGCACCCCTTATTCTGACAACAGGTTGTGGTGAAAATTTGTTGGGATTGGATCTGTTAAAAAGATTGTATGCGACTCTGTACTGTTCTCCCTCGGGAGTACAACTCACTTTAGGTAAGAAAGTGGTTTCTGCCATGTATTTGTCGAGAGACAAACTTCCAACAGAGTTGTCGTTTCTTCCGTACATTCTTTGGGCTACTGGTCCTAACGATGTCGGTCTTTTAGAAATTCCACCATATGTTGTAACATTGAAAACCAATGTTCAAATGCCATGAATTCCCCAATATAGAATTTCTAGTGAAGGCGAGAAAGCTTTGCTAGCGATCGTTCACGAGTTAATTGAAAAAGATGTGATTGAAGAGACAAGAGGCAACGTTTGCAATAGTCCTGTTCTACCTGTTTTAAAACGAACTGACCCATCTCAGCCACCGGTGTACAGATTTGTGATCGATCTCAGAGAGGTGAATAAGATTGTGGTGCCACAATTTCCAGTTGTCCCAGACATTAGTACATTATTGACTATGATTCCAGCTTCTGCCACTTGGTTTTCGGTGATTGACCTGAAGAATGCTTTCTTCAGCATCCCGATCGCCGAGGAGAGCATGGATATTTTTTCCTTCAGTTTAGGAGGTCGAAGCTTCCGTTTGAAACGCGCTCCTCAGGGCTACTGTGAAAGTCCGTCAATATACAGTCAAGCTCTAAAAACACAGCTTGATATGATTGTTTTGCCAAAAGGTGCTACTCTTGTACAGTATGTTGACGATTTGCTTATAGCTGCGGATACTGAGGAAATTTGCAAGAAAGCAACAATGTCATTGTTACGCCATCTGTGCGATTTCCATCACAAGGTGTCACTTTCCAAGCTTCAATACTGCCGACAAGAGGTGACCTACTTAGGTCATCTTTTATCGAAGGAGGGAAGGAAACTGACCCCAGAGAGAATTCAGGCAATAGCGAAATTGAGTGTGCCAAGAACACAGAGAGAAATACGTACTTTCTTGGGCATTACATCATATTGTAGACAATGGATCCCTAATTTTTCGTTATTGGCCAAACCTTTGGTGGCGTTAACGTGTAAAGATACACCCAATCCCGTCCCTTGGTCTGAAGAGTGTCAAACGAGTTTTTCCGAATTACGCACAGCATTATGTTTGGCTCCGGTGTTAGGTAACCCCAACTACAGTAAGCCTTTTACATTGTACGTCCACGAGAAGGAAGGTTGCGCATTATCAGTACTGACTCAGTCATTTGGGGACAAACAACGTCCATGCGCGTATTTTTTGTCGACTTTGGACCCGGTAGCTAGAGCATTGCCAAGTTGTCTAAGAGCCACAGCGGCAGCAGCTGTTTCTATTCGACAGTCTGCTGGCCTGGTCATGAATAATACACTAGTAGTGATGGTCCCACATGCAGTAGACACATTGTTAAATAGAACCAAGACACAGCACTTAACCAGTGCTCGATTGTCAGGGTACGAACTGACTTTGCTAGCAAGTCATGTGCACATTCAAAAGTGCAACACCCTTAACCCAGCCACGTTATTACCATTCATAGAAGAATCAGATGCTTCAGAACAGCATGATTGTCTTTATAGAACAGAAGAAGAGACGAAAGGAAGAGTACACCTCTTCGACACTCCTCTTGCTGAATGTGATGGTACATTGTGGGTGGATGGTTCATGTTTCAAGCTTCCGAATGGCGATACGACTGCAGCATAGGCTGTCACGACTTTGCACACGATTGTTGAAGCTACACGCATCCCACATAATTCAGCTCAGGCAGCGGAGCTAATTGTACTCACGAGAGCATGTGTGTTGTCGAAAGGAATGAAAGTCACTGTCTACACCGACAGCCAGTACGCGTTTGGTGTGGCTCACAGTTTTGGACGATTGTGGAGAGAACGTGGGTTCCTGACTTCGCATGGAGCTAAAATTAAGCATGGTCAGTTGGTAAATGAGCTTCTAGAATCACTGACTTTGCCTTTACAAGTGGCGATTGTAAAATGTAGTGCTCACAAGAAGGTGACTGATGACGTTGGTCATGGAAACGCATTTGCTGATGAAACCGCGAAAGAAACCGCAAGGAATGTGACAAGTCGAATGTATGTTGCAGGCCCTGAAAGATGGACTGGTGATGTTGGAATATGTGAGGACACGATAGAAAGTGTGAAGTCCATCCAAGCTGAGGCCACAGAGAAAGAGTTGAGCACGTGGAGAGAGAGTACAGGTAGAATGGATGCAAACGGTTGTTGGATTGAATCGACAGAACATCAGAGATGGTTGTTACCCAATGCATATGTGCTTGCAGTAGTCACAATGGCTCATGGAATGGCTCATATCAGCGTGAAAGGGATTTGCGAGTTGTTGGCCCCAGTGTGGAAAAATTCAGGAATTCCCAAGTTTGCAGAGAATGTTGTCAAGAATTGCATGGTGTGTCTGCAACACAATCCTGGTAGGGGAACCCCAACTCCAGCTGGTCATTTTGCACCTCCTACTTATCCGTTCGAGGTTTTGGCGCTAGATTTCATCCACATGGAAAGGTGCAACAACTTAAAATACTTGCTCATTGTTGTTTGTGCTTTCTCAAGATGGATAGAAGCCTATCCCCTAAAGGACAATACTGCCTTGTCCACAGCGAAAGCCCTTGTGAAAGAGTACTTCCCTAGATTCGGAATGCCTAGAATGGTCTGGTCTGATAATGGGAGTGAATTTGTGGGTCGCGTGATGAAGAAAGTGTGTGAAGGGCTAGGTATTAGGCAGAAGTTTCACGCTGCAAATCACCCCCAATCAGCTGGATTAGTAGAATGTTACAATGGCACTTTAAAACTTAAATTAGCCAAAATCCAAGCGAGCACAGGTCTTAAATGGCCTGACGCTCTACCCTTAGCACTCCTATCCACCAGAATGACTGTGCATTCGCGAGTGAAACTCAGCCCCTATGAGATTGTCTTTGGCCGGCCAGCCAACATATGGGGAGTGCCTAGGCTCACAAAGTTCAGCGAGCTAGAACACCCTGTTTTGCTTGACTATCTGTATGAATTGACGGCTAAATTGCGTGTTTTGCATCAACAGGTCAACGACACCCTGCCTCCGGTCTCTGAGACTCCGGGACACAGCTTGACCCTGGAACCTGGGTGCTGGTGCGGAACTTCCAGAGGACTAAAAACGACCAGCCCAGGTGGACAGGGCCTCACCTCGTCCTTCTCTCTACCAGATCGGCGGTTCGAGTGGAAAGGAAAAAGGCCTGGATCCACGGGGTCCATTGTAAGAGGATCCCTTTTCCTCTGCCATATGACCAGTGGGTCCAGGAGGGTGTCGGCGACGCAGAAACGGACACGGTGCCTCGGTTCGTACCTTTCAGTGATGCACAAGTGAAAGGAACTGACTCTGAACAAGAAAACGAAAACATTTTGCACAAGGCTGTGCCACCATCCAAGCAAGTGAACATTACAGAGCCTGACCTTTTGTTCCCAGATCAGACAATACCTGGGAAACGACGATATAATTTGAGACCGCGAAAAACGAACTAATAAAATCATTTCTTTTGCAATTTGAGACTAAGATCCATGGACAAATAAAAAGATATTGCTTTTCCCCCCAAGTACTATTTTTGAAAGTGCAGCTCTCCCATCTAAGAAACTTGCTCATTTTTGTTTTTCGAACCGCCATCCGGGTTCCGCTGCTAGGGCCGCGGTTGATTAAATTCTTTGGGGTGCAGCTGACGACGTTAGGTCGGTAGTTCTGGTTGGTCCAAGGGAGTTGCCCTAGACTGACGGAAGCATCCCTTAGCAGAGGCAACCTCCCACCGCGGGCAGCACTTTAGAGAGGATGGAGTTTCCCGATGTGGAGAGACCTGCCAAACAAATGAACTTTAAGCACAGACTGTGTACCACGATGACAAAGAAAAGTTTTATAATATTGTGTACTTTTATGCTATTCAGCGTAATGATCCTTTTGATAAGTTATGTTTTATTCTCTTTCCATGTAACATTTGCGCCCCCTGCATCACCCATACCTCCTCCTACTGTTTCCTCTCATTCTTTTCACCCTCTGCCTGACCACGAATCAAATAGGAGATTGGAGTTCGTTAATAACTCCTTTGTTCAGTTATTACACCAGCACCAACTTGTAATGAACACGACTAACTGTTGGGTGTGCGGTCTTATGCCTCACACAACGGATAAGGGTATCCCTTATCTGGTCCTGCCATTTAGTCACAATGGTTCTGTATGGGCATATAGGACAATGTTCATATATGCACACGAAATCTACCCCCTACGTTCTGTAACAGACAATCCTAGGAAAAGTGCTCTAGTCAAGGGGATAGTCGACATGATTAAGGAAGGTATTTCATATGAGACTATCCCCAGAGATGAGACACTATTATACATAGGATGGAACATGACTGGATATGGAGCTACCCTGAGTGAGAAACAGCAAGCTAAGAGATCATCCCCGATTTGGATTGTACCCCATCAGGGTCATCTGTGTCTACAAGGCAATGGCACGAATCCCAGGGCTCAATTAGGGAAGAGTGTCTGTACTGAAACGTATATGTTTGGATCTCAGACTTCCCCTGCGTTTTTAGCAGCTAAGGGTACCTATTTCATCTGCCATGATAGAGCCTATACATGGTTGCCCCCTGACTTTTCGGGCTCCTGTTTTGTTTCCTTCCTGTTGCCTCCCACCTATACAGCAGCGGCAGACTACCACAGGACAAGGATAGTTAGAGGTGTCTTGAGTGAAGAGGACACTGCAGGTCAAGAATTTGGTGACTTTGCAAAGGGTTTTCTGCCGTTCTGGGGATCCATGGCTAACAGCAGGAACATAAGGCAATTGACAAGGGTAGTTGAGTCCACCGTGATAGAAACTACTGGTGCCCTTAGTAACCTGACTGCTGAGCTCCAGTCGGATCGACTTATGACCCTTCAGAACAGGGTCGCTTTAGATGTCATACTTGCAGACCGAGGTGGAGTATGCAGATTGATCCAATCTAGTTGCTGTATCTTCATCCCTGATAACGCTCCAACAGTGTACCAGGCCATCTCCAAACTACATAAGATTTCCGAATCTATTCATGTGGATAAAGGAGATTGGTCGCTAATGGGATGGGTCTGGGAACTAATATCCGCCTGGGGATGGAAAATTCTAATGGTCATTGGGATGGTCTTAGCAATTCTTTTCCTGTTCTGTCTATGCATACAGTGTGCTCCTGCAATATGTAGCCTCTGTGTTACATCATGTGTAAGGAAACCTGTGTCAAGAGATGAACTAAGTACTAGAATGATGTTACAGCAACATCTCAATGACTTTAGGAATATAGATCTGGACTCAGACTAACATGAGGATAGATTAATTGCCTATGTAAGGGCAAAAGGAGGGATTGTGGTTCTGAAAATCTGGATTCGTGTAATCGTTCTGGACTCGAGAATTAAAACTTCGTCGAAACATGACGAATTTGGTATCGAAAGACTGAGAATGACGAGTACATCATGTACATATATTTTCAGCATATTCGAGTGACGATTTCACCTCGAAATCATCATTTGCGTTCTGAACCCTTGGCTTCCATTTATGTATTGCCCTTTACATAGGCCTTAATCCAGTTGAATTCAATTCCACAAGGACACATACTCCTTAATCGACTTTTCCATGACCTGTGCAAGTTGGAACCATTGCCCGAGGCCGTACTCGTCAGGTCAGTTAGTCAAGTCAAGTCAAGTCATAAAATTTATATAGCGCACTACATACCCAGAGGGTTTCAAGGCGCTTGGGGAGGGGAGGGGGGTTATTTGTCAAATATCCACGTTTTAAGTTGTTTTCTGAACGCTAGGTGATTCTGGGTGAGGCGAAGGTAAGCGGGGAGTGAGTTCCATGTTTTGGCAGCCAGGTATGAGAAGGATCTGCCTCCCATGGTGGTTTTGTTGATGCGAGGGACAGTGGCGAATGCTTGGCTGGAAGATCGAAGTTGGCGGGAGGGGGTGTAGAAGGACAGTCGAGAGTTGAGGCAATCTGGTCCGATGTCGTAGAGTGATTTGTGCGCGTGGGTAAGCAGTCGGAAAGTGATCCTCTTATTGACGGGTAGCCAGTGGAGGTCTTTAAGGTGACCAGAGATGTGTTCGTTGCGTGGGATGTCTAATATGAGCCTGGCTGAGGCGTTTTGGATTCGTTGTAGTTTCTTCTGTAGTTTGGCGGTGGTACCTGCGTAGAGGGTGTTTCCGTAGTCCAGTCGGCTCGTGACCAGAGCATGGGTGACTGTTTTCCTTGTTTCGGTGGGGATCCAGCGAAATGTTTTTCTGAGCATGCGAAGGATGTTGAAGCAGGATGAGGATACGGCGCTGACTTGTCTGTTCATTGAAAGTGAAGAGTCCAGGATGACGCCAAGGTTCCGTGCGTGGTCTGTCGGGATGGGTGCTTTTCCGAGGGCTTCCGGCCACCAGGAGTCGTCCCAAGCAGAGGGGGATTTACCTAAGATGAGGACTTCTGTTTTGTCTGAGTTCAGTTTCAGACGGCTTTGTTTCATCCATTCGGCGACTTCTTTCATTCCTTCGTGTAGGTTAGTTTTGGCGGTGCTGGGGTCCTTGGTGAGAGAAAGGATCAGTTGAGTGTCATCCGCGTAAGAGATGATGTTGAGGTTGTGTTGGCGGGCGATGGTCGCGAGGGGGCTCATGTATACGTTGAAGAGGGTGGGGCTGAGTGAGGATCCTTGTGGTACGCCGCAGATGATTTCAGAGGCCTCGGACTTGAATGGTGGGAGGCGGACTCTCTGGGTTCTTCCGGAGAGGAACGAGGTGATCCATTCCAGTGCCTTTCCTTGGATTCCGATGTTTTTGAGGCGCTGTAAAAGGGTGCTGTGGCAGACTGTGTCGAAGGCTGCAGAGAGGTCGAGGAGGATGAGGGCGACTGTGTCTCCATTGTCCAGTAGAGTTCGAATGTCGTCTGTTGCTGCGATGAGGGCGGTCTCAGTGCTGTGTTTGGCTCGGAATCCAGATTGTGAGGAGTCGAGGGATTTGTTGGCTTCGAGGAAGGTGGCGAGCTGGTTGTTGACAGCTTTCTCGATGACTTTGGCCGGGAATGGAAGAAGTGAGATGGGGCGGTAGTTTTTGAGTTCGGTGGGGTCTGCTGTTGGTTTTTTCAGAAGAGCGGTGAGTTCAGCGTGTTTCCAGTCTTCTGGGAAGGTAGCGGAGTTGAAGGAGCAGTTGATGACGTCTCGGAGGTGCGGAGCTATGACGGAGTCTGCTTTGTTGAAGATGTGGTGAGGGCATGGGTCTGTGGGGGATCCAGAGTGGATGGAATTCATCAGGCGGATGGTGTCCTCAGTGGTGATTGGGTTCCAGGCGTTGAGGGTGTTAACGGGGGGAAGATAGTCAGCTGATGGTAGGGTGGGTTGGCTTCCGGGTTGGTTGTCAAAGCTGTTGTGGATGTCAGCAATCTTGTTGTGGAAAAAAGAGGCTAGGGAGTCGCAGAGAGTTTGAGAGGGGGTGATGTCGTTGGAGTTGGCCGAGGGGTTGGAAAATTCCTTGACGATGTTGAAAAGTTCCTTGCTGTTGTGGGCGTTGTTGTCGAGTCGATCCTTGAATGCTGTTTTTTTGGCTTTTCGGATCAGTTGGTGGTGAGTACGGATGGCGTTTTTGAAGGCGTCCTTGTTGCTGGTGGATGAGTCTTTTTTCCAGGCCTTTTCAAGGGAGCGGCATAGTTTCTTGGATTTCTTGAGGTCCTCGTTGAACCATGAGGCCTTCTTGATTTTGTGTAGGCGTTTTTTCAGTGGTGCTAAGGTGTCTGCGGTGTTGGATAGCCAAAGGGTGAGGTTGGAGGCGGCTTCGTTGGCGTCAGAAGAGAGGGCTGGGGAGGTTTGAAGGAGCGATGAGGAGATCTGTTCCGTGGTGATTTTGTTCCAGTTTCTTTGTAGAGTTGGTTGGAGGTGGATGATGGGTTTCGGCTTGTTGTAGGTGAAGTGGACGCAGCTGTGGTCAGTCCAGAGGAGCTCCGTAGTGTGGTTGAAAGAGACATGGTTGCTAGAGGTGAAGATGGGGTCGAGTGTGTGACCTGCGATGTGGGTGGGGGAAGTGACCAGTTGTTTAAGTCCGAGGTTGGCGAGGTTGTCTAAGAGGGTGGCGGTGTTGCGGTCGTTGATCTTCTCAAGGTGGAAGTTGAGGTCTCCCAGGAGGATGTAGTCTTTGGAGGGGAGCGCGTGTGGGGTGATGAAGTCCGTGATGTCTTCACTGAATTTTGCGCGGGGTCCTGGTGGTCTGTAGAGGAGGGTGCCTCTGAGAGTGGTCATGGGGTCGATGTGGATCTGGAAGTGAAGGTGTTCGGAGTTGGCGAGGTTGGCGTCAGAGCTGGTTGAGATGCGGATTGATTTCTTGTGGACGATAGCGATTCCTCCTCCTGTTTGGTCGGTGCGGTCTTTGCGTGTAATCTTATAGTCGTCGGGGATAGCGATGGCGATGTCAGGAGCGGAGGAGGCGTTCATCCATGTTTCCGTTAGGAAGGCGACGTCTGGAGAGATGGTGTCTAGTAGGTTCCAAAGGTCAATGGCGTGCCTGTGGACCGAGCGGGTGTTGAGAAGGATGCATTCTAGGTGGTTGGGGTCGGGAATCTGTGGTGTGGTCGGAGCGGAGATGTTGACGGTGCCGCTGAATTTGCAGGAGTAGCAAGAGAAAGGTCCATGGGTGTGGCCAGGGGCGGCTTGGACGCAGTTGGGGGCTCGACCAGGGTTAAGGGCTAGGAGGGTGGCTGCATCGTAGGTAATGCGGGGGTGGGCAGAGCGAGGGGCAGGGGGTCTGGCGCTGGGCGCGGTCCAGGCGCGGACGGGCGTAGACGGGCTTACCTTTGGCGCACCTTCGGCGTGTCCGTAGCGCGTGGACGCTGCGCGTGGAGGCATTGGCCATAAATGGAGGGTGGAGGGGGCGGAGCGTGGGAGGGTCAGCAGCTGGGAGGCGGTAGCGGGGAGGAGGGGCAGGGAAAACAACAACAGCAGACAAGATGGAGGTCAGAGGGGAGGCGAGGCAGGGGTAGTAGGTCGCCAGCGAATAAAATTACTCTAATAATGCACGTTGCTGCCAGGTGAAATGCAGTGCAGGGCGGGCGGCGCTATAGTCACAAGCGCTGATAGCAATGAGATTACACAAAACACTGCGCAAATGTGATAAAAGCAGGCGAGCCGATTTTAAACACGGCGCTATTTACTCTAATGCAGGCGATACCACTGAGATAAATAAATAATGCAGGCGATACCGTGCAAGTAGCAGTGCGATCCCCAGCAAGATAGCAGCACAGGGAGAGGAGCAAGGAAGGAGCAACCGGTCAGGAGCGAGTCCGGGCGGTCACAGGGGCTGTGAGGACGAGGTAGGCTCTGTGAACGTGGGTGGGAGGGTCAGCAGCTGGGAGGCGGTAGCGGGGAGGAGGGGCAGGGAAAACAACAACAGCAGACAAGATGGAGGTCAGAGGGGAGGCGAGGCAGGGGCAGTAGGTCGCCAGCGAATAAAATTACTCTAATAATGCACGTTGCTGCCAGGTGAAATGCAGTGCAGGGCGGGCGGCGCTATAGTCACAAGCGCTGATAGCAATGAGATTACACAAAACACTGCGCAAATGTGATAAAAGCAGGCGAGCCGATTTTAAACACGGCGCTATTTACTCTAATGCAGGCGATACCACTGAGATAAATAAATAATGCAGGCGATACCGTGCAAGTAGCAGTGCGATCCCCAGCAAGATAGCAGCACAGGGAGAGGAGCAAGGAAGGAGCAACCGGTCAGGAGCGAGTCCGGGCGGTCACAGGGGCTGTGAGGACGAGGTAGGCTCTGTGAACGTGGGTGGGAGGGTCAGCAGCTGGGAGGCGGTAGCGGGGAGGAGGGGCAGGGAAAACAACAACAGCAGACAAGATGGAGGTCAGAGGGGAGGCGAGGCAGGGGCAGTAGGTCGCCAGCGAATAAAATTACTCTAATAATGCACGTTGCTGCCAGGTGAAATGCAGTGCAGGGCGGGCGGCGCTATAGTCACAAGCGCTGATAGCAATGAGATTACACAAAACACTGCGCAAATGTGATAAAAGCAGGCGAGCCGATTTTAAACACGGCGCTATTTACTCTAATGCAGGCGATACCACTGAGATAAATAAATAATGCAGGCGATACCGTGCAAGTAGCAGTGCGATCCCCAGCAAGATAGCAGCACAGGGAGAGGAGCAAGGAAGGAGCAACCGGTCAGGAGCGAGTCCGGGCGGTCACAGGGGCTGTGAGGACGAGGTAGGCTCTGTGAACGTGGGTGGGAGGGTCAGCAGCTGGGAGGCGGTAGCGGGGAGGAGGGGCAGGGAAAACAACAACAGCAGACAAGATGGAGGTCAGAGGGGAGGCGAGGCAGGGGCAGTAGGTCGCCAGCGAATAAAATTACTCTAATAATGCACGTTGCTGCCAGGTGAAATGCAGTGCAGGGCGGGCGGCGCTATAGTCACAAGCGCTGATAGCAATGAGATTACACAAAACACTGCGCAAATGTGATAAAAGCAGGCGAGCCGATTTTAAACACGGCGCTATTTACTCTAATGCAGGCGATACCACTGAGATAAATAAATAATGCAGGCGATACCGTGCAAGTAGCAGTGCGATCCCCAGCAAGATAGCAGCACAGGGAGAGGAGCAAGGAAGGAGCAACCGGTCAGGAGCGAGTCCGGGCGGTCACAGGGGCTGTGAGGACGAGGTAGGCTCTGTGAACGTGGGTGGGAGGGTCAGCAGCTGGGAGGCGGTAGCGGGGAGGAGGGGCAGGGAAAACAACAACAGCAGACAAGATGGAGGTCAGAGGGGAGGCGAGGCAGGGGCAGTAGGTCGCCAGCGAATAAAATTACTCTAATAATGCACGTTGCTGCCAGGTGAAATGCAGTGCAGGGCGGGCGGCGCTATAGTCACAAGCGCTGATAGCAATGAGATTACACAAAACACTGCGCAAATGTGATAAAAGCAGGCGAGCCGATTTTAAACACGGCGCTATTTACTCTAATGCAGGCGATACCACTGAGATAAATAAATAATGCAGGCGATACCGTGCAAGTAGCAGTGCGATCCCCAGCAAGATAGCAGCACAGGGAGAGGAGCAAGGAAGGAGCAACCGGTCAGGAGCGAGTCCGGGCGGTCACAGGGGCTGTGAGGACGAGGTAGGCTCTGTGAACGTGGGTGGGAGGGTCAGCAGCTGGGAGGCGGTAGCGGGGAGGAGGGGCAGGGAAAACAACAACAGCAGACAAGATGGAGGTCAGAGGGGAGGCGAGGCAGGGGCAGGAGGTCGCCAGCGAATAAAATTACTCTAATAATGCACGTTGCTGCCAGGTGAAATGCAGTGCAGGGCGGGCGGCGCTATAGTCACAAGCGCTGATAGCAATGAGATTACACAAAACACTGCGCAAATGTGATAAAAGCAGGCGAGCCGATTTTAAACACGGCGCTATTTACTCTAATGCAGGCGATACCACTGAGATAAATAAATAATGCAGGCGATACCGTGCAAGTAGCAGTGCGATCCCCAGCAAGATAGCAGCACAGGGAGAGGAGCAAGGAAGGAGCAACCGGTCAGGAGCGAGTCCGGGCGGTCACCTCCCAGTGGCCACCTCCCAGTGGCCGAGCAGTGGCCCTCCCAGTGGCCGAGCAAGATAGCATCTAGGCTCAACAAGCCATAAAACCATTTCAGCGCGCACACCTGCCGTATCTTGCTCACATCTGTCTCTACTCTTTTGCTTCACTTACTTTATGATGGGGAGGTGCCTGTTTTTATTAGGGGTCCACCGATATCTGATGAAATGTTGGGCCTTGCCGGATGATTTGTTATGGGCAGCACGACGTGAAATATGTACATGTCATCATGACCCTGCTTTTCTTTTGTAAACCAATAACTGTAAATGACATACTACAAATTCGAAGAATGTTAGCCTGAAGCTGAATATTCTGTATAAAGAGAGAAGCCCGACTTTGTAAATTCGAGCAGTCTCCTAAGAATATACTTCCCCGTGTTGTACTTCTAAGACACTTGTTACCTTGGTTGCAGCCAATAAACTAATCTTTGACTTCACCTAGAAGACTCTGAGTTTCTGTGGTCTGAATCAGGAAAAGGACTCGAGGTCTTTGGGTGTGTATTCCCTGACACCGCTGGGTTACTGGTTAAGTACCGGTTCTGAAAAACCCAGTACCTCAAAACTTTTGCATCAATGTGTAACCTAGATCCCGGCAGCTGGTGACATTTGAAAGTGGAGGGCGTAAAATTAGTGGTGGAGCACACCGCTCGAGCGAGCGCAGCGAGTGAGCCCGAACCACCTAGGGAGGGTGGCTCACATAAAAAGAGAGCTCACTATAGAAAATGGGCCGCAACCCAAAAGAACTAATGAACTTGAACTATCTGCAGATTGTCTTTAAGAACAATATTGCGCGCACAGCATTTATATCTGTTCTGGCGCAGCAGGCCCGCCATGGCCGTTGGCCTGTGCATATCAAAGAGACTAACACTATTGTGTCAAATAGGAAAGATTTCATTATAAGTTCTAGTCTCTGCGTTGGCTTAACATCCTGTGAATCTGGCCAAATCACTTAATCTCCCCGTTCCATCCAAAAATTGATGTGTGCATCTGTAATGTAACTGGTGCTCGTGTAAAGGCTCCTTGAACCTACAGTCGAATTCGCGCTAAATAAAAAACTGCAAAAAAATAGAAAATCGAACAGACAGACTTTGCTGCTCTTACCCGTTTTACATGAACATATTACTGCACTCAGGAAAAGTTTGAGAAAATGCATTATAGCTTAAACAATAACTGCCTTGATTATAAATGAGTTTAACGACATGAGATAGTTTCTAGAAAATAAACAATTGAATCCTGAAGAAACGTTGTTAAATAATAAAGCAAACAGATTTTGTATAATTTACATTGCCTTCAGAAACAATGGGGCAAATTGAGTGTCATTTTAAACACTTGCCGTAACACTTATCACAGGAGCCCACGATTCTGGAAACCAGCTGCCTAGTTGCCCTTGCGGGACCCTCGTCTTCTTTGACTCGTCCCCCCGCTGCTGCCCTCAAGACCAACAGCGGCCGCCGAGCGGGGGGACCACAGCCCCCAGCAGCCTCTGCGGGTCCTTCACCCACCCACCCACTTCCGTGCCCAGAGGCGCTTAAATCAACGGCGCTTCCTCCACGTCGCGGGACACGCGCGGGCGGTGCCGGGATAAGCCTGGGACAAGGGCGGGACCGTTTTTGACCGTTCGTGACCGTACGAGGCCGGGCTGGGCCAAGTTACTAACATTGGACATACCGTGAGCACTTATATACTGTAACCATATATGTATATTCATTGGACTACCCACTATTGCTATTGTCACTAGTATTGTGAAAATGACCACCAAAATAGACACTTGGAGAAAGGGGGGACCAGGTGGTGGTATCGTGGGTACGCTCGACAATTTCCTCATTAGATCTGCCTCTGTGCTCGAAAAGGAAATTGCTATAATCGAGAAACGCCTGTCAACTGAAATATTACTTATAAGGCGCTCATCCTTGGGGGCTTTAGCTAATTCCAGCACACCCCAACATGTTAGGTTACAAGCTGGGCTAACTAACCCACTAAATGATGAAGAAGAACCTACCCCAGTTAGGAGGGATTCATCGCTCCTGCAGGGGGATAGCTGTAACGATGATACACCTGAGCTTTGTGAAACTAAGGATTCCGATGAAATTAGTTATGCTACATCTCCCCGTAGGACGAGATCTAAAGCTAATTATGTTCCTAATGCTAGGAGCAAATCAAAAGTTATAAATAAAAACTCTATAAATACTCCGAAGATACCTACAATAAAGAGAGGGGGAAGGAAGTATAAAACAAAGAAGAGTACTATAGTACAGACATTATCTACTCCTGATCTCACTGTGCCGATGGTCACTGATAAATCTATACCCATCGACCTCATTAAGGAAAACGGTGTAAACAATGTATTAGAAAACCCAGATAGCATAGAGGAACTCCTAGTAAAAATGGAACATATGATGAAGTCTCTTATGTTACCACTTATTGAAAGGGTTAAAGGCATTGGGGAGAAACTAATAAAAATTGAGGAATCAGTTCACCTAAATAACGAGATGTTGGTGAAATTTGTGGACTTAACTAAACCTCCTGTAAATAGCTTAACAATATTCAATCCTGTGGGAAATATAGAGGCCCTGGGGCCTGAACCTAGTGATGATAGGCATTTACCACCATCCAGTGGATCGGTCAACCAACTTGACACTGGACCGATAGAATCACTAGAAAAGAATCCAGGCATGCCAGGGAAAATTAGAACAGACGCGGGTAAAGATACTCAGACTGTGGAGTTGAAAACAGGTAATAAGGATAGGAGAGTTAGCGGGAGAGGATTGGATAAGGGACCTGGCAAAGACCAAGGAGATAAAAACAGACGAAATGATAAGTAGGAACAAATCGATTTACCTCCCGAATCGTTTCCATATACTGTGGTCTTAGTAGGGGTACCAGAATTGGAAGAAGGTAAGCCCGAAAGTTACATAGATTTGAAGAATAAGGTAAGCCACTGGCTTAACAGGTACAGGCCTATTCCACCATCCCTTCATGGAGAAATTCTTCACGTTCGTAGATTAAGTTGGGTGGGACAGAAATACAAAGATAAAAAGGGTGATTGTGTCTTAGTGAACTTTAGAGATAGGCGGGTGGTTTCCTATATCTGCGAATGGAGGGCGGAAAGCCTGGAGAGTAGAATACTCACAGTAGACCTTAGCTATTTCGACCCACCACTGCTGACAGAGAAATGTAATAACTACCCAGAAACCTCCCAGGGAAGGACATACATGGATCCCTATAAAAATCACTACAGGGTACCAATTCAAAATCGCTTTGATATATTTCACGAACTAGAGGGATTGGACGGAGTGGATTGACTGACGGTGCAATAAAAATCAAACCATGACCACCCCTTTTCCCCATTACGAAGTATGGTTTTAATTCCCCCTACAAAAGTGGATATAGACCTTTCCATCAATAATAGAACAGTCACCCGTGAAATTAATTTAGAATCCCCTGAAACTATTACAAAATTGATTAGGACTGGGGTTGATAATTCTGAAGGGCATCCTAGAGAAGACAATGGACCACACATGCAAAGTGGTCTAGCCGGAGAGTTGGATAATTTAATTACAATACCAGAAATTGAAGTCCTTACTAAAGATATGCGAATTAATGGAAGATGGGTGATCATGTACTAGAATATTGCTGGCATAAAATCTAAACTGACAGACGGAACATGGCTGAAATTGGTAAACGGTCATGATATTGTGAATCTCCAGGAGACATGGTCTAAGGAGGCTTTTCATCTCCCTGGCTATAAAACTTTCTTTGTACCTGCGATAGCATCAGTGGCAGGAAGAGCGAAGGGAGGTTTGAGTACCTATGTCTCAAATAGCCTGAAGTGTGAGAGTGTAGATGTCCCAATCAACAATACATGTTATCAAATGCTGCAAATCTGTATCAACAAGAACAAATCCCTATTGAATGTAAATTTTTACAATAACATTGCCGCCGAGGTTAGGGAGGGGGGTCATGAAGCAGTTTATCATAGATTTGAAAAACATGATCCACTGGAAAAACAAGGATGTTTTTGTATTGTGGGGTGGGGACTTTAATTGCCTGTTATGTAAGCTGGGTGAACTTGGAATATGTAGTACAAACCTTGAAAAGGAAATATCTCTATCTCATTTTGACCATAGTAACTGTGGGAATTTGTTAAATGAAGCTGCTTTCTCATGTGATCTGTCATTTGCTAATAGGTATGCCAACCGGAGGTGAACTTTTGCCCAACATTTTTGGGGAGAGGCACAATGTCTATCATAGATTTTATTTTAGTATCAGCCAGACATGGTAATGATGTGACTAACTTTAGAACTCTCGAAACAGCGCTGATGTGATCACTATCCCCAGTCCATAGAAGTTGTAAACTCTGACTTTAGGTATCATAAGGGTAACCCAGAGAGGAACCCGGTAGATAATATAATACTCCAGAGGCACAGGGTTATGCTTTGAAATGGATAAAAATAATCCCGGATGACCTCATAGGAAAAATAATTAAACAGTGTAAAACAAGCTTTGACATATGTCTTGACATAAACTCCCAGAATACCGCAGTGATCGAACATTTTCAAAAAATAAATTGCGAGATCAAAAAGACCTTATGGGTTGGCTGTAAGACCGGGAAAAAACAGGAGATTAGGTGGTTTGACAAACCCTGTATTAATGCACACACTAACCTAAAGCAGTCCCTAAAAAACCACCCGCTTGATTGTGAGCTAATTAAACACTGTTGTAAGGCTTATAAAAATGCATTAAAGGAAAGAAAGGAAGCCATAAAGAGGGAGGCATGGGAATTACTCTGTGAGGCAGCTGAGAGTAAGGACACAGCGGCTTTCTGGAAGGTAGTCAGTGCACCTCCTTTTGTGGAGCAAGGCAAGGCAAGCATAGAGATCGCCATCACTGGCCCAGAATGGGTAAGGCATTATGAAAGTCTGTATAGTAATGAAGAAAGGGAACCCAGGATGAGATCTTTGTAAGTAGCAATATGTTTGATTTCAAAGTAACATTAAATGAGGTAATTGCTGGAATAGATGCCAGCATGGGGGGGAAATCCCCAGGCCCCGACGGGGTCCCTGTTGACATATACAAGTACTATTTGCCTATATGGGCCCCAATCCTCACCAAACTTTTTAACGCAGTATGTACTGAAGGAATATTATCCTCCTGGTATGAGTCAACCATAATTCCAATCTTTAAAAAAGGGGATAGATTAAATTGTGCATGTTATCGCCCAATATCCCTGCTGGACTCCACAATTAAGATTTTTGGGAGGGTCATTCTGAACAGACTGCAGGTTTGGGCTGAGGATCAGGCTATATTGAGTGATCTACAATATGGGTTTAGGCAACATTTAGGGACCATAGAACAGGGACTTAATTTACACATCATTCTAAACAAGTATACAAAAGCAAGGGAAAACCCCCTGTACCTAACTTTTGTCGACTTGTCATCCGCCTTCGACTGTGTTTCGCATAATAAGCTGTGGCAGATTCTAGAAAACTTGAAGGTGGATTTAAATATAATCAACTTTTTGAGAGAATTATATAGGGGCGTGCAGGCCACAGAAAGAAATGGTAGGGAGGGGGAACGCACCACACTCTTCAAAATTGAAAGAGGTGTACGACAAGGGTGCGTACTAGCCCCCTTCCTATTCCCAATCTATATGAACAACTTGGAAAAGGTTTTACTTGGAGAATGTCGGGATATGCCCCTTATAGGTAAAATATCTATACCCGGCCTTTTATATGCGCAGTCTTGATGGCTCGAACCCCACTAGCCATGCAGCAGATGATTAATTCTTTCACTACCTTTATGGGCAGTCTAGACTTTATGGTAAACTCCTCTAAAACGGTCTGTATGAACTGTGGGCCGGGGGGATTAAAGAATAAGAAACGTATGTTCATAAATCCTAAACCCCGGGAATTTACGCCAGCCTTTCCTTATCTGGGTGTTTTGTTTACACAGAACGGTGAATGGAGCACAACAATTAAATCCCGCAAACTCTTGTTCGCCAAATCAATTATGGCTGTTGAAAACTTTGCGAGGAAGATTGGAAAGAAACCAATTGTGGAACTTTTAAAAATATATAGAGCAACAAGTGTAGCCATAGCAACGTACGGTGCTGGCATTTGGGGTTATGCCAACGTCAAGTCTCTACAATTAGTAGAAAATTCATTTATGCGCTACCTCCTTGCAGCCCCTGATAGCGTTGTTACACTTAATTCCCATATGGAATTAGGTCAATCCTATATTGAGGATAAAATTAAATGTCAACCTGTCCTCCTCTGGCACCGGGTGTGGACAACGGAAGAGTGTGTTTTTAACCGTGTAATTTTGCAAGATGCTTTGCTGGTTGAAAAAAGTAGAAAAATAAGATGGTTGGCCTATATTGAATTCTTTCTTAGGGAGATTGGTCATAGGGACTACTTCGATGAACCCAACTTAATGTCGTCCATTTCCAGAAAAGAACTTAAACGACAATGCATGACATATTTAGAGGAGAAAAGATTTGATGTAGAAATGAAGAAAAATACTGTAATACTGCATCAACTATTATTTCATGTGAAATCCAACCATACTTAAAACTGGGTATGAAAGCATTTGACAGGTTTTTATTAACCCGTTTTAGAATGAACATTTTACACAGATTAATTAGTCACCTAAAAATGAATGATTGGACTAAAGAATTCATAAAATGTCCATGTGATGAATTGTCGACACAGTCGGATATACACATCTTATTATTTTGTAAATTTTATATCCCTCAAAGGAAAAAATGGATTGTGCCCCTTTTGAGAACGATGGAACTCAACCAATGTCATCCAGCTTTCCTGGCTATACAAAAATTAGATAATGTTTTAACCATTGTATGTGTATCAACTTTTTTTAAAAATGTTTTTAGATCTCGTAAATCAATTTCCAATAATGTATAATATTAATCTGAAGTGTATATATGTATGATGTTTTATCTATGAAATATATTTATCTGTAATTTTTAAATTGTGCTTTTATGGATATTTACGCTCAATATCCGAATAAAGATGGAAATTGATTGAGTTTGTCGGAAGATAAATTACTACATATTCTCGATTTCAGGGCATGGAAATGCTGTCAGTGTCAGTCAGTGTTCCTTTCCTTATTCATTAAATGCGCTAGAAACAAGACAGCTTTAGTTTGCTTCAGTTCTGCCATGGTGCAGAAAAACTTCTGCAAACTTTTCGCGTTCCATTTCCTACTACAAAATTGGCAAACGCATTTACTCCATTTTGCATGAATGAAGAAATTGTGCAATCTAGTCCGGATCCTGACTATAATAGACGTGTTTTCTTGTAAGTTCTAATGTACTGTCACAGCAGCAGTGCTTCCGTATTTGTTGAATGAATAAAGGAGCACACTGGAGAGTGAGGGACCCCGCCTCATACTACCATCCATCCAACGTCTGTCTGGCTTCAGTATGCACGCCGTGCTTGCCAAAACGAAAATTAGGGGGTGGAGACTGGACCTTGTAGCTAGGTCTTTGCCAAGCTGATGAAGTCACAGCCTTCAGGGCTGTGAGGTTCTCAGCTGGCAAAGACATAGCAGGCTTCTTTGGGCCCGGGAGCAGCAAAGCAATCAGTCACGTGATGTGAACAGCGGAGCTGGTGCGGCGGTATTAGTGAGTGGGGCAGAGTGGCAGACTACTGCTGCAGAGTCAGAGACAGTGCCGAGTGCCCCGTGTTCTTTGGGATTTCATTTTTGTAATTAAATTAAATACATGTGATCTCTAAAATGTTATCTCTATTCTTGTCTTACAAATCTGAAAGCCCCGACACCCGCAAAGAGTAACCGCCACTGCTAGTACTAACATCTAAGTGTTTTTGTGACTCGTGTAGTGCATGCAGTATGTGAATGAGTGAGGCAGAGAAATGGAGGTATGCAGCGCCCAGATTGTAAGCCCTTAGCCAGTTGCTGTGCACAATATGTAGGTGAGATTGCTTTCACAGAAAGTGGGAGAACATTGCTGTCATTCCTGAAAATGAAGGGAGGCGACAATGCTCTTTCAGAATTCACTTATGCAGCTGCTGCTGAGTGGAGATTCTGATTAGTTTCCCTGTGGTAAAATGCCATTTGGTAGGTGTTCGGAGTGGAAGTCTTATCCTTGTTGGTCAAAGTAAGAGAGATCTTGTAGGGGAAGTCAGCCTTTTGTCTTCATCCTGAACAGATTTATAATGAGGCTGGTGATAAGCCATTTGAAACAACTTCACAACTCTTTGGGCCTCTGTTATGAGTACGCCAAGGTGGAGACTACCCTGCTGTGATGAGCATCAATCTACACTAAGGCTCTACCTGGCAAACAGCCTAAAGAGAACACTTGACAGAAGAACTGTTGCAAGGTTTGAGATTACAGACAAAGAAACCACATTCCTTATCTGATTTGACTACATAAAAGTGGGGGCTACTTAAATATTTGTTGCTTTAGCTGCAAGTCTTTTCACCAAGGAAGGGAGTCTTCGCAGCATACTTTGAGGACTGCTGTACAACACCCAGAACTGTTGTCTGTGTGACAACCATCTTCCCTGAGGAGAGGGTACATCCACTGACCTGAAGTACCTGGAAGCCAACCTGCCTGCTGGGAGAGTAAAAGAGCCTGTCAAGCCGCAGGAGGTGTGACTGTCCAGGTATTCCCGGAAACCGCCAGATTGTAGTGTGGCGGATCTACCAGGAGAAAGAAGACTGCAGAAAGCGATTTGCAAGTCCGAAGAGGGTTGGTGTAGTCTCTCCAGAAGTACAGTTCCAAGAGGGAACGAAGGGCAGGCAGCTGACCTTGCAATAGGAACAATCATGGTTGACCTTGCTGCTTAAAGCAAGAGCTGTGCCTCTAATGAATGTAGCCACTGAAACCCAGAGCTGTTCCTTTGGCTGAGGTCACCACAGAAGTCAAAACTATGTCCATGGTAAAACTCACCATTGTAGCCAAGATTTGTGCACATGTCGTTCCCCACTGCATTATTTAAAAAGTGCATTCCGCCGCTGTTAGCATGGTGTTGTGACACATGTGTAATTTGTGGTCCATCTCCTGCCCAATGACCCGAAAGCAGATCTGATGCCTGCCATGATCCCTCACTGACTTCCATTACCTGCATTCACTGAAGAACTCACAGCTGCAGCTCTGGTTGTTCCATCATGCTGTGGCCTACCCAGACCAATTGCCACTCCTGCAACCATACCGCCTCAGTCTAAAAGTGGGCGAGATCAGAGACACATGATGCTGAAATGAATAAAGACTTGCATTGTGGTTAGGTTGTACCTCGGAGACTGTACTGGACTGAGTACAACCATCATTGAAAAGGGGTACTTGCACCTAAGCCTTGATTAATGTCTCACAAAACTAATCCAATGGGAATCTGCCTAGACTCACATGAGGAGGGACTCATGTGAAAGAGAGAAGTGGAAGACAGTAAAGACAGTATCCCAAGGTGCAGTATCCTTAGTGGCAGTGCATAATAATGTACCTGCATCAGTATACCATTTTAAAGGTGTCGAAAGAACGTTTCTTATCCAAATAAAGCACTGGGTTGGACAAACAGGTATTGCTGTGCTGGGTGATCTGAGTTCTGAGTCTCCTTACCCCTACACTACCTTCCTGAGAGGTGTGTGAATGCCCCCAAGTTCTACCACTGAGAGTCAAATGCCGAAGGGATTGTACATGGCCCAGAATGGCAGACCACCCATGCCCCCACGGTTGAGGCCGAGTAGCCCTGTGCCCCCTGAACTGGATATGACACATGGCCTCTGCCAGAAAGGGTATATATTCAGAGTGATCAACTATACACTGTATGCCACCTAAGTCTACATAGTCAGTGTCATTAACTTAATACTATCGCAAAAATTTTAAAAATCGCCGCGAACATGCAGAAATATCGCAAAGATGCAGAAGTTTTTTTCACGCCCGTTTGCGCTATTTTCTGTGTGATCACGTCTTGCCAACTTACCCATGCGGTCACTCATGGGCGCGGCCATCTTGTTTTCACTTGTCCTACCCATTCGTGATGCTTACATCCTGTTCCGAGTCACGCAATGCATGCTCGCGCCCGTTCACGGTACGTATTTCCTGTTCGGGAACGCTTTTACGTGTTCGCTGTACTTTTTGGGTGCGGCCATCTTGTTTTCACTCTATTGATATGATTCTGGGGCCTGATTTTCAATCCTCCCTCTATCTTTCCAATCCTTTGTTTCAAGTGTTACTACCTTTTCTTTCCCGCCCGTCTCACTCTCTCTCTACCCCAGAACCATGTCCAAGGGTAGGGCTTGCCGCAGAAGCCAGAGCCGCGACTGCCTTCCTTGCGGAAGGCGGCATCCACAAGGGGTGCAGGCATGGGCCTTATTTGGGGAGGTGGAGTTGGCTGCACTCATTTACTTTGTGCAGCGCCACCTTCCCTTAACCCTGGCAGCAGGTGGCAGGCCTGGGTCCGGGTACGGGCTCCGGGAGCGTCGGCAGCAGTGGGGAAAGGTGCGCCAGGCAGTGTTCTGCAGCTCTGGGGTTCGGCGCACCCAGGCCCAGCTGACGCACCGGTAGTCCGACATCCTGGACCGGGAGCAGGACCTGCTGGACCTGCTAGGAGTGGAGGTCCCGGGTCTTGGTGAGTAACTATTTAATTATTACTACTTTGTGTCTATTCTTCTGCTCTGTGTAATATAATTATATTGCGAATATATTTTTTTTCCAACCAGCTAGAATGCTGCTGCTTACATTACAGGTTAATTATTACGTTAAAAAGTCTTCTGTGATTGTTATGACACAGGTGCTCTTCTGCGCTACTACTATTCTTACTTGTTTGCAACTTTGAGTTTGCGCTCGCTTAGCGTGATTATGTAAGAGTTTATTTTAGAAAAATTAAGTTACGTAATGCTATAGTGACTCTAGTCCTTACTTTGTCCTGTCACTAAGACATAGGGGCGGACTTATACTTAGGTTTAGTTAATTTGTAGGAGTTTGTAATTTTTTAGTGGTATGCGTGATGCCCCCTCTGTTACGTCATGTGCTGCTAGTACCCTAGTCTTTATTAGAACCTTTTCTAGTTTGTTCAATGAGTGGTAATAGGCTTAGCACTAGCAGAACATCAGCATCATTCAATCAACTAAAAATTTGGTGTATACAAAAATGTAGTCATCCATTTGACCATATGCATTGTTGAGGACTAAAAGAAGTGGAAATGCAGACATAATGTACAATTGGCACGCCTGGAATAGGTGGGCTAGGTCAGGTGGCACGTCATACTTAGGCTTAGTTAGTATTCTGGAATCAGAATGGAAGAATGGATTAGTGTTGATAAATAGTAAGTAGTCGATCCGCGAATCCCCGATACTACTTGTTGACCAGATGAGATCGGTCAATTTAGTTATTATTGTTTAAATAAGTGTTTTTTGACCGTTCTTTAAAAATATTTTATTTGTTTGACACCATCCATCAATGTTTGTCTCTTTCTTATATCTTTCCTGTTCAGCACCCAGGGGCAGGCAGACAGGGGCGCAGTCGGAGGGATACCAAAATCAAGAGGAGGACATCAACGGGGCCTCTTCTGCTGGCCCTAGTAAGTCTTCTTGTTTTTAAGAATAATTCTTATTCCATAACTTTTACTGCACCATATTTTTCCGAAACTATTGTTTCCGTTTACTAATGCTATTTTTACCAACAATTATACTTCAATCTGTACTGTTTTGAAAATCTTGTTATCCCTGCCTCTACTATGATGACTCTCTGTACTACTACTACTATTAGTCTGTCTGTACTGTAGTAGCTAAGCTTGCCCAGTTGGCCACTCTTTATTTAAAAGGTTTAAATAAAACTCAGATTCACCAGTAGCTCTAGCCATTGAGTCCAGTCCTTTGGGTCATCCTCTTGTACTACTTCTAATCTTATTGATCTTGAGTCTTTGTTAGTCTTGAGGCCTTGACAATTCACACCAACAAGTGCCCAACCAGATTTATTCCTATGTTGATATGATAGGACATACTACTACTGTTGTAGGGATTTTGCACATACAGAACTTTGCACAAGAAAATAGGATGTTGGTCATGGGAGGTTGGACCTTCCTCACACACCTCAATCAGAAGTTCAGAACCCACCACAATCCCCTGCCCTACTAGTTATAATAGTGTCTTGTCACTATTAGCTCTCCGAACCCTCCTGCAAGATACCCAACAAGTAGACAACCCAGAACATAACACACCCAACCTCTCAGTCGTGGAAGCAATGCACATGCACACCCTTCCTTTCGCTCGCTCACTCGTGTAAGTCCACCCAAATACCACTAAGTCTATGTAAGTAAAAAAAAAAAATTTGAATTGACAAGCTTTGTACGTTGTTCTATAATGCAGCACCAACAGGAAAATCAATAACATTAAAACAATAAACATTGTTACACTTACTTATAGTTGGGAAATAAAGCATGATAACTGAACAGTGGTGGAAGCACCACCATCCCCTAGGTAGGAATATGGTTTACATAAATTTATAAATGAAGATCTCTGAGTGAATTCTGGGGACCCCTCACCTTAGAAGAACCTAGCACTGGTAGTTGTTGCATCATAAGCTCTGCAAAGCTCTGTTAGTAGAAGGGAATATTCTGTCTGTTATGCGAAAAATAAAATGGTGCACATTAGTATATTGCAAGCATTTCTCAGCCGTGCCAAAAAGTGTAGCATTTATGGATAAGCAATATGGACTAACAATACACCAGAACTTCATAAAAAAGTGGCTTGTTAATGTTTTGGTTGACCTTGTACGCAGCGCTTAGACAGTAGTAGTATGAGGTCATGTGGGCTCAAAGGTGTCTTATACAACAAGCTGCAAGGTACGACACATGTGCAAAAATAAAAGACACAAAGGTAAAATGGTTGCATTGCTCGGGCTAACTAAGCAAAGGATAGAATGACCCTAGGGACCATATATAATTAACTACTAGTGTCTACTCTACTACTACCTGATTTGTACTAGTGATGTATGTTGTATACTATTAACTCATTTTTCAATCTTGCTACTGACCAATAGGGGGAAGTGTATATGACGCCTAAAAATGTGTAATGTTTTCTAGGCGCACTACCGACCACCATTGCCAGTGGTGAAGGCGACACGGATGGAGAGGATGCAACAGTTGCCGATGGAGCGGTAGGGTGCGAGCCAGCACCAGTGGCGGGCGGTGGTAAGTTAGATTCATAATCCTTAACTATTGACATTACACTCACTGCAAGGGTGTACTGTATGTATACTTACTGTACTGTTGAGACTTACGGCCCCATTAGGATGGTGGGCGGATTGCCCCCGCCGGGCCGGCGGTAGTTACCGCTGGCCTGGCAGGGGCAAAATTAACCTCCCGCCATCCCTGTAGAAAAGACCCCCCGCCATACTACAATGGCTGGGGGTCCGCGGCGGATAGAAACCGTCTGCCGACTTTCCGCACAGTCGACATGTCGACTGGGCGGAAAAGGGTTCAATATGGTGGCGGTGTCTGAAACACCCCGCCAGCCATTTAATGTGCATTTTGGAATGCCTTTCCGTGGCGGCAAAAGGCATGCGGAGTATGCTTGTGTGGCCCGTTGCGGGCCCCCATGGAGGGTACCTAGGGTACCCCCTGCCTTTCAAAGCACAATGTGGCAGGCACTGCGCGGGGCCTGTCACGTTGTGCTTGGAAAAGCACAACATTTATTTTTAACATTGCGGCGGGTGGTTCTTTTAGCACTGCCCACCCACACTGTTAAAAATACGGGATGCGCCCACCACTGTGGCGGGCGCATCCTAATTGCACCCACAGGACCCCCGCCCTCATGGCCAGCGGTCCCTTTTAGCGTGAGGATCCTAATGATGCCCAAAGTAAGTAAGACTTGTGAACGTTTGAAGAGTGAAGACACCCTTTAATTGGCATTAGTAAAGGCATTAGGAACGGGAGTAACCAATGGCCTCCTCCATCTGTGATTTTGTCGTGTATTTCTATAGGTTCTGAATCAGTCCCCCTATTCCTGACCCTATTCTGGTTAAACTAACTATCAAGTTAACTAACAGTCAGCCCATGAGGCAAGAAAACCCCCATGATGCAGATACCGTTATCTGACGCAGTCACACTCCGGCACAGGAACGTGTTATCTGATTAGGTCATAACGCTTGAGATCTAATTAGACAAGCGACATTCCTCCAGCCCCTGATAAGGCATACGACGTTCTCATAACAAATCAAACCTATGACAACCTGGAAAATCCGTGCGGCCATTGTTTTGATTTCACAGAGAACTTTAGTAAAGAATGTGCTAACGAGCAAGTCGTATGACATCTTTATTGACGTATCTATGTCCATCCTTACGTCAATCTCGGCACCTTTAAGGTATAAATATTGCCGTCTCTTTTCTCGTGTACCTGACCTAAGTCTAATGCGTGGGCGGGAATAGAAAGTTACAGTTTAAGTTAAGTTTGTTTTTGCCAACTTGCGACTTGCTCGTTAGCACATTCTTTACTAAAGTTCTCTGTGAAATCAAAACAATGGCCGCACGGATTTTCCAGGTTGTCATAGGTTTGATTTGTTATGAGAACGTCGTATGCCTTATCATGGGCTGGAGGAATGTCGCTTGTCTAATTAGATCTCAAGCGTTATGACCTAATCAGATAACACGTTCCTGTGCCGGAGTGTGACTGCGTCAGATAACGGTATCTGCATCATGGGGGTTTTCTTGCCTCATGGGCTGACTGTTAGTTAACTTGATAGTTAGTTTAACCAGAATAGGGTCAGGAATAGGGGGACTGATTCAGAACCTATAGAAATACACGACAATTTCAACTCCGCTTTGAAAGTTTTCTGGAGAAGACTAAAAGTCAGATCAGATCACCTGGTATTGAACTAAAAAGTGAAAGACGGGTGGAAGGAAGAAGGACGGGCGAGATTTTATATTTATGACTGACAGCGAGAAGGATACGTGTGATGCAAGCATGCAAATTACAAAGGTGGCAGATAGTAAAGAATCTGATGCATGGTTGGTTGAATGTCTGAAAAAAATCCTGCAAATGTTAAAGCCCAAGCAAGTGGGAGGATAGATACATACCACAAATGATATGTACTGTGCTTTATAGTGCTACCATGCCACTATGTGTATAATTAACTTGTCTTACTGTTTTTCTAAGAGTATATTTTACAATTGACTTGTTTTTTTTTTTTGATATACAGCTACTCCTTCCAAACCTGATCAGAAGGAGTTGGCTGCCAAGGCACGGCGCCGCAAGCTGGAGGCAATCCAGCGAGAATATCGGCGGCTGGTGGTCTTGGAAGAGGTGGAGGGGGAGGCTGCAGCACTTGAAGCCTCCTCCAGTGCCCCAGGCCCTAGCCACTGCCCTCCAGCGGTACTTCGCCACCGTCTGGTGGCCACCTGCCGCCACATTTCTATCTCTGGTAACCACTGTGGCTGCAACTGCCATGCTCTAAAGCGCCGCGTCGCCCGACTAGAGGAGCAAATGCGTGTCGTCTTCCAATCCTGCCACACATAGACTAGAGTCCCTGTCTATTGTCCCTTTTTTAATTCTTGTTTTGGTGGCTGGGAATCGGGCATTGGGGTTTTGGACATTTGGACTTTCTCATTACGGACATTGGTTGGGGTTAGGGAGGGGGGTGGGTCAGTTTTTGTGGGTTTTTTACATAGTTTATTTTTATTAGGGTTGTTTTAAATCTATATTTCTACTTTACATGCAATGTTGTTAATGTTTTGTAGGTGGGGTTACTGTTTTACATCACCCTGTATCCTTGCTGGTGCAGGTCTGCCCATAGCCAGTGTTTGATTTAAATAATTGGCTGACTGTGTAAGACACAAACAGATAGATGCGACACCCCTCAGTGATTGAGTTGTCCTACTAGTACTTTCAGTCTCTCTCTTCTAGTCTATGCATTCTTTATCTGGACTCAAAGGGGTGTGTGAATTCATTGAAAACATGTCCATTATTATTATTAATTATGCCTCCCCCAAACTTCTCTTACCTTTGCTTGATGTTTAACTTAGATACAGCGATGGCTGCATGGTGATGGTTTCTTTTTCGTAACATGCCATAATTGTGGTGGTGCTGGTAGTAGTAGTAGTAGTAGACACTGGCAGGGCAGCAGCATTTGCAAAAAAAGAAAATGAGACAGTCAGTCGCCTTTGAGAGACTGTTCGAGGAGTAGTAGAATGTAGTACAGTACAGAACTTACCGAGCAACAATAATATGCAAAAATATTTTACAACAAAACATAATGTGGTGGGGATAGCCTACTAGACAGAGTTACAAACTATAGTTGTGTCGAGTCACTTGACTAGGCCTACAGCGTAACAGTTAGTGCTGTGTATGAGGATGACAACAAATCCCATCAATGCCGCAATTATGGCAGAGGTATATGTTCCTTTGTTAAATAAAAATCACCTCTAAAATATACTGCTCATGGGTGGGCAAGCAGAAGAAGATCATCGCTCTGCCTTAAAACTGAAGTACTGTTGCTTTCGCAACATCCGCCCCAGCAAGCGTGTGATTAATTATTGGTGTACATTTAATTTAGTCACACCTCAATAAGTCACACAGCCCGGGGGAAGAGGGTTAAGGTTTGGTAAATGGATGGGAAGGGGGGCTTTGGGGAAAGGTTTGAAAATGAAAAACAGACAGTATGCATGGACAAACACCAAGCAACAAACTCTGCAGACTACCATATCCATATCAATATGTTACGGGAGAAAAAGGAAATGCATGCATGATGATGATTAATAAGGAGACCGGGATTACATACACTTCTTGTTCAGTTGTTCCGGGCTTAATACTTTTACAGATAGCAAATACAATTTTTATAACAGAGAGCAAACCTAATGATAATAATAACAACAAGAAGAACGCACTGTTGTAAAGACTGTACACAAAAAAATGAATCAAATTATTTAAAAGATGATGAAAGTTGATACTGTTACTGTGTTATCCTGGTAAAAAATGTGGACTGGATTTGCATCTCGGCATTCCTTGTGGTCCTCCTCTTGTCCATCAATCTTGGGTGTCGCCAGTCGCCACTTCCCGCCTGGATTTTTTTTTTAGATTTATTGGTAAGGTAAGTGTGCATTGTAAAGTTTAGATGGAAAAACAAAAGGGATATTGAGAAACAAACTTGAAAGAAATGCACAAGTTATGGTGTAGTGCAACAAGAATACTTTCCGAGGCGGCATGTATGCATCATCTTTACTGCATTGACTTTCAACAACAACAGGACAGAACAGGCCCACAGTGACGGCACGTCGCTTAGCACATCCTCCATTTAGAGTACTTCTTTTTAAAGAGTTGGACAAAGCACATATCCAAACATAGCATTTTACAATTTAAGTTAGTAAATCAATGCATCACAGTCATCCCACCGCTACATTCGACTCCACTTCTACACAGACATTTGGGTTGTTGTTGATGACGTGTTTACCTTTTATGCCACTTGCGAAACGTCCTCTTGAATTGTTATTATTCCATCAATCATCTCCGGTACTTGTACTGACTGACTGTGAAGATCGGCCTACAGTAGAAGTAACATTTTGTTATTACACAACAAGACTAGCAATATTGTTGACTTGAGTCACTCTTTAGTGTATACAGTAAGACTACTTGTACACTTTGACTTCACTTCATGCACAACAAACAAACAGCAAAAACACAAACACCAATCGCTCAGAGTCAGGTGTCCAATGCATGACATTCATTTTCATTACCTGTTCCTTCTCATCTTAAGTTAACGGGCTGTCTTTTTTCGCCATCATCATCATGGATGGTGTTGTTGTCATACTCAGTGTGCAGATTGAGTCCCCTACATGTATTCAATCAAAAGCAATGCGTCAAGCTTCAGTAGAAGTACAAATTTCTTATTAAAAATATTTGCAAGAGGGGGAAAATTGCATTGAGTTACGATTAGTGAGTTCTGTATAAAGATGATTAGTGCACAATGACATAACTTTATGCACAACAAACAACAACATCACTCAGTCTGCAACTCTGCGTACAATGCATGGCATCAATCATTACCTGCTCCATATCATTTTCAGTTAATGGGCAGTCTCTCTCGGCTCTGAAAGGAGGATAGCTATAGTAGTCATCATGTTCCACTTCTTTTGGCGGGACTGGGAAAGTTTTTATTTTTTCTTCTATTTTCCATCATCCAATCATCATGAGGGCAATGGATTTAGGGAGATTCAGTATGATGGAGCGGAGGAGCTGGATTCAGAGGACTGTACTGTGAAAAGCAGTCACCTGAAACTTGTATACTGAAATAAGAAGAGTAGAAGACGGTGGTAATGGATTTCTGTGATTCAAAGTTTGTAACCGGAATGGCAGACACATAAATAAAGGAAAATAAGGGAGGAAGACAGTAAGTGCAAGCCTAATTGTCAGGGAAGTATAGCTCGTCCTCAAACTCTGGGGGTTCAGCCAGTAGTAGGTAATCATGTGACACACTACTTCCGTCACCTGAGCCGCTGTCTTCATCTTCCTCCCTTGCTTCATGTATTGTGTAATTCGGTGGTATGAAGTGCTGATTCATTTTGATCATTTTTAACCTCTCCACGTTTTTGGGTGAGAGACTGGTCCTTCTCACTGTTACAAAGGAACCAGCAACCAGCAACACTGCAAACACGTACGGAAGAGACACTTGCGACAGGGCAAGCCAGATAACTAATCGCCAGCCTGCTGAGCAGTGGCCATTCAGCCCTTTTCCTATATTGATCAATGTATACCTCTGTTGGGTGGACCATCTGCTCAATGTTCAGGGGTGCTGCTGCTAACCTTTCGGGCTCTTTTCTCTGTGCATCAGCATTGTGCTTATTAATCCCTAACTGTAAATACCAATCGTGTAATGATTCTACTGGGTCTAATGATCCAGTTGTTGTTGCTGTTGTCGATAGTGATGGTGAGTGTTGTGAGCCAAACGCACTGCCCTCAGCCTCCAAAGTTTCACTCGATGGCGCATGCCCTACTGCAGTACTTCTTGTGGGTTGATCTTGCAGGATTTTAATTAGCAGCTGTTTATTTTCCAACTTACTTGCTGCCTCAGCTATCCAAGGTTTGTAGCGGGCAACATCCATCTCTGAAAAAGTAATGAATGTCTTCAGTCCCAATTTTGCCAGTGGATCCAGAATTGTGGCAGAAATGTAATGTTCTTTTGGCAAAATCTTATTGAGCACCCTTGTATTTTCAGCTAAGCGACGGGCTAAGCTCTCCACCAAATTATAGGCTTCCATTTTTTCCTCTACACCTTTGTATGATTCAGACACTTTCTTCAGCTGATACTCTAGCATTTGCAATAATGGGATAGCTTGGCCCATTGTACAGTCCTCCTTGCTGACTTCAAGTGTGAAGACCTCAACAGGATGAAGCATCTCAGTCAGGAATTTAACTAGGCACCATTGGTCCATCCGAAGGGTCATGCCTTTCACAGTAGCATCCAGTCTTCGCACAACATATTAATTGAGTGGCCTGTACTGCTCAAACAGACGATCAAGCATGTAATACGTTGAGTTCCAACGTATTGCCACCTCCTGGATGAGTGCTTTGACTGGCATCTTATTTTCACGCTGAATGATCCTCAGCTGCTTCCGAGCTTTAAAAAAAATGGCTGAAATGAGTGCATATTCTTCGTCAGGTGGTCAGTAAGTTGCTGACTATGGGTTCCTTTTTCAGAAAGTCTTGAACTATAATGTTTATGCAATGCGCCAAACACAGAACCCTGAAATAGGAACCAAGGTCCATGGCCTTAAGTACATTACTGCCATTATCTGTGGCAACAAAACCAATACTAAGCCCTCTTGGGCGCAGCCATTCAAAAGCCTTGCTGCAAAACTCTTCCAAAATGTTTACAGCAGTATGAGATTTCTCCATGGCGAACATGGCTACAGTTGCATGTTTCCGAGTAGCTTTAAAAATCTCAGCTCTGTCAACAACACCTCGTTTATCTCTAACCCCCACAAAAGAGACCCAATGTGCAGTGATGAACATGAAATCTGTGGCTTGGCAACTGGTCCACAGGTCTGTTGTCAGGTGGATATTGTGAACAGCACTCTGCTGCAAAGCTTGTCCAACCAATTCCAGCACATCATGATGTAGTGCCGGAACAGCAATTCTTGCGAAATAGGACCAACTTGGAACCTTCCATTTAGGGCAGATGGCTGACACAAATTCAAGGAAACCCACCCCTTCCACAAATGAAAAAGGGAGACGGTCCAGTGCTAACATTTTAGCCAGCTTCGCATTGTACAACCGTGCCGTTGGGGGGTTTAGTTGGAACTGCCCCTCCAAACTAAGCATGCTCTCAATGATAGGCTGGATTACTTTCCTTTGTGATGCTGTTGTTTTCATTAACCCACTTAGGCTCAACAAAGCAGTTTGTCTCATTCCAGTACTCGGTCGCCTTGGTGTCTCAGGCTGACTGAGTATGACTGTTACTGCGGTGCCACTCAGGTATTACTGAGGAGGATGTGTGTGGTACCACTGCACTACTGGGAACAGGGCTAGAAATGCCTCCCTCTTCTTCACCTCCCAGCACAATAATATCGTCCTCTGATTTTTCATGCCCAATTTCAATGGGTTGAGTTTTTTTACTTTGTTTTAAGTGAAGTAGGTGATTCTCCCACACGATAGTGTGGTGTATTCTGAGATGAATTGCTTGGCCTCCGGTACCATAGTTTGTTCCAAGCTTACCGCACCGAACACCTGTGCGACAAATTGAACATATAGCAACGTTCTCCTCCTTGGTTCTAACAGAAAAGAAGTCCCAAACTGGGGAGGAGAACTTTCTGGCATTGCTGGATGTGCCACTTTCAATACCAGATGAACTGGAGGGTATGCTTAGAATGTGACTCTGTACAGCTACACTGTGACTTTTACTACCACTACCTACTGAGATGGTTGAGCTGGATGTAGTAGGTCCCTGCCGGGCCTTTGAAAATATGGCAGCTGGAGGCCGTGGTGGTGTAACCTGTGTTGGTGGTATCCGTGCTACATCCCACTCAGTAGCAGCCTTTCTGGATAGGGTGAGAATGTCGGTCTCCATCCCCTTTGGGGCGGGAGTGTTGTGCGGGATGACAGGCTCATCTTCATCAACATCATCCCCCTCTTCTACATCTACCTCCATAACTCTACGTTTTTATGGAACCTTCCTTTTCAGAAGCATTGTCTTGTGGCGTGTATCACTCTCAGACTGAGCTGGTGGCTGCCAAGTGGCATCACGATCATCAGAATCGGGGCTTGAAGAAGAAGATGATGGACTAAGCCTCCTTTTCCTTGCTGGTGGTCTGAAAGGCAACAGATCTTCCGAAACAGTGGTTTGCTCGACTTTGTCTGCAGGAAGCTCGATTTCCCTGAAATGCCCCTACTTCAGGAGCAACAACTACTATTGTGGGCTGTTCTTGCGGCTGCTGCTGCTGTTATTGCAGCTGCTGCTGCTGCTGTTCTTGCATCTGCTGCTGCTGCTGTTCTTGCGGCTGCTGCTGCTGTTGCTGCTGCACACTTATCTGCTGAGTTTCCGCCTGCGTTGATTGTGTACTACTTTGCGATAATGGCATTTCAACATCGCTGCTAGTTAGTAGACTGGCTACCTCTGCGACACTCAAGGGCTTGGGCCTAGGTTGGTGGGGTTAGACCGCTGGTGCGGAGGTACTGCTCCCAGCTTGATTCCCGGACAAAGCTGCTGCAGGCGTACTATTTTGGTCCCAAAAAAAACACATTGGCCGGCACACCAGTCGTGGTTAATGGCACTTCCTTTTTCTGTTCCTTCTTCTCACCGTAAACTTTCTTGGTACTGGACCTGGTACCTTTCTTTGGGGCCATCTTCTTCAGATGTCAGGCAAGACACAGATGCACAACAAGTTGTGGTCACACGTGGACATGATGCGCAGCAGGACTTCTGGCTGGCAGTACAACAGGTGATGATGATGACACCTCCTCCTCTGACTTTTTATGCACCTAAAAGCAAATAAGCCAGGAAAAGAACATCAGTGAAATGTTGCATTTGTTGTTGTGGTTCAGTTAATACTGTACTAGTGCAAACAAAATATATAGTCTACCCATTTCTGAGACTTTGTCAACAAGGGCTATGTTATAGTACTGTGTACACACACTACACTCTCAGGAAGGATAGGAAAGAGAATAAGAACCACCAAAATAAAAATATAATGGAAGTGGGGTGGACCCTATTTGCCATTACATTATTTGAGCATCATATCATTCATGGAGCAGCTGCTGGCAAAGGGGGTGGATGGATGGAAGCAGTAAGCCAATAGGAAATCCATGCAGGCCTATGTGGCAAAAGCAGGACACTAATAATTCCCAACAGCCACATGGCCAGTCCCAACAACAGAAAGCCCACCCCCAAAAAAACACATTTCCCAGCTCAATCCAATGCCATCCATGCCCTAAATGATGTCTAAATTCAACAGACCACACAGAAACACTTGATTAATAAAACTGTGGATACCTGCTCTGAGCCTACTGGATGAAAGCAGGCCTGTTGGCAGACAAGGCCAGTCAAGCTTGTAGGCCTAGGCTTCAAAATGGCCACCAGTCACATGGCCAGGCCCAACAACAGAAAGCCCACCCCCACAAAAACACATTTCCCAACTCAATCCAATGCCATCCATGCCCTAAATGATGTCTAAATTCAACAGACCACACAGAAACACTTGATTAATAAAGCTGTGGCTACCTGCTCTGAGCCTACTGGATGAAAGCAGGCCTGTTGGCAGACAAGGCCAGACAAGCTTGCAGGCCTAGGCTTCTAAACGGCGACCAGCCACAAGGCCAGGCCCAACAACAGAAAGCCCATCCCAAAAAAACAAATTTCCCCAACTCAATACAATCCCATCCAGGCCCTAAATGATGCTTGAAAATGAAATACATTAAAAAACACCTAAGGAACTGTTGCTTCATCATGCCCACACCCATGATGCCATGACTATCTCAGGGCCTACTACTGGCTACTACTACCCACAACATTTTAAAAAAAGGAATGATAGTTACCAAAATTAAATTGTAGTTGCAACAACTGCAATGCCCACAATCAAAAAGACACAACAACCACTTACTTGTAAAATATCCAATTAAAAAATACTCAAATCCAATTGCAATGATGCAGCAGACAAAAAGAATGATCTTTCCAGCTCAAAATCCAAAGGCAGAATGAGCAGGAGATGAACAAAGCACTGGGAGGAGCCTGCTGGACAGGAACAGGAAATTGGAGATTCTGTGGCACTTCCTCCCTCTCCCTCCATTTTAAAAAAGGACTTCTTGCACAAAAAAGGACAGCCAAATGTCAATCTGAAGAGTTTTTTTCATCCAAATCATCATTTGCAGAAGGTTTTATGCTGCTAGAGCTGATATTCTTCACAAAATTGAAAATTTTACATGATTGAGTTCTCGAGTTTCACATGACTTCCGCCGGAAGTCGATGGCGTGTCTAAAATGACGTGTTCGCGTTCTCTCGCTCCCTGTCACGTTGGATATAACGTGTTCGGGTTCTCTCGCTCCTTGTCGCGTTTGATATGACCTGTTCGCGTCGCTCGCGGTGGAGAATGACATGTTCGGGTTCTCTCGCTCCTTGTCTAGTTCAATATGACGTGATCGCATCCTCACGCTCTCGCTCGCGGTGGAGAATGACGTGTTTGAGATCTCATACTCTCGAGGTGCATGATTGTGAGACGAATGACGTGATCGCGGGCGAGACAGCGCAAAATGGCTACCAACAATTTAACATCTTGTGGAGCATGCGACCGGATCAGGAAAACTTGACGGCGAACGCAGGGATCCAGGTAAGGCGATCGCGCGCGGGAGAACGTGAACAGTGTGAGCATGAAAAAATCTCCGGTACGCTGCGGATCGCAGAAACTTTGGCATTTTCGCGCTCTCCACGGAACGTGAAAATGTCAAATTATCGCAATTTCCGCAAGCGGAACGGAATTTGATGCTCATCCCTACTTAATACAACGTTTTCAATGTGAGTGAAGGGCACATTGGGTTCGGGTAGAAATAGTTCAAGAGGCATTAAAGGCATTGAAGGAAAGGAATGAAAACAAAGATTTCTGAATAAAACTAATACTGTTTCAAAAACCACTTCACAACTCTTGGATAAACACCAGTACTCCACAACACATGACTTAACTCCTTGTGTTATTCTTGAAGCGCTAATGTACTTAAGTTATTGTATGGTGCTCTGATATGAGTCAGTAAGCACCCTATTCACTGTGTTTCAACACTTCTGAGATGTACTTTTTAGGTCTGGCTATTGCTGTACCTTGTGTGATCAACAGAAAAAGCTTAAAGAAGCACAACCATCAGAGAGACTTTGGCTCCTCCCACATGTTTACCTTGATTACAGCATTTGATTGGGCAGAACTTGTGTAGTGCTGCCGAGATAGAGTGCAGTGCTTGTTGCACTTCTATTGACTCCTGAGTAGAGTTCCCTCACCTAACATGGCTACTCCATTAGAACACAATAGCGTGGCAGTGTGTAAGAAGAAGACCCCCTCCACAATGATGAGATAGGATTGGCTATGAATATTACTCTGTAAGCCAACAACAGTATAACTGGTAGAAGTATTGGTGAATAGAACTTCCCAACAAGGGATTTTCCCAATCCAAAACGGTTGCTATGTCCAGCATGATGATGCAGCAGCATCTGTGCCTTCGTGCTTTTTCTTCCCCCTTAGTGACATTCAAAACAAAAAGGTCTGTTTTACCCAACCTTCCTTGCTCTCCAGAAGTGCTACTCACTGCAGCCTTAGCCTGCAGCCTTGAGTTGCAGCAGCCCATCCCAGCCCCTCCTCCTACACCTACCTACAATCTCACTTCACTCTCCTGAACTTCACTGGCTTCTCCATAGACTGCTCCCATCTCATACACCAGCTATAGCCTAATCAAGCTCTCCCCTCAGATACCAGATCCTGAGGTCACTAATGGTATGCAGGTCAGCTGGGTCCAGATGTTTGTCTACATAATGGCTGAAGAAGCAGCAACAGCAGCATGTCTGGCAACATGAAACTCCCCCCACGTTTCTTCACAGTGGTTGCTTTAAGTCCAATGGGGCTCAGTTCAGTGCCAACGAGTACCACTTGGCTGTAAATTCTTCCCCCACCTCTTCTGCAGCCTAAGGGTGTACGAGTACCAGTCTACTCCCACATCAGATCACAACCATAGTTGCAGAGCTTCATCCTTAGCCTTTTGTGCTGCTCCCCTTCCTGCTGCCTTCAACTGTTTTCACCATTCCCTTTTGGCTGATCCCTACACCCTAAGACTGATTTCGGATCCCACACCAGCCCCCACAGGCCTAGCTTAATCTCCTTTCCCGTACCATCCGACAGTCTTAGTAAACTCTCCCATGGGAAACAGCCTTAACCACAAATCTTTAACTACAACAGTACTAAACAACAAATTTTAACAACGACCTTCCCTGAACAACGAATCATTTAAACCATGGCTTACTTGAACAACAACTTGATTAAACCACGGCTTACATGAACAACGACTACATGAACAACTAAATAAACTCACCTGGTTTGATCTGCTGCATGCAGTTCGCACTTCTGTTTCCAAACACCTTCTCAACAAAAGCGGATGTCTGGGTCAAAATAGTTATTTATCTTTGATTGTTCTGCCCCCACTATATTTTGTAGTTAGGCAGCCAAAGTATTTGTTTGCGAATTTATTTGAAAAGTGCGTGTACCACTGTCCGTCATGCATACATTGGAACTGGGAAATAAAAAAATTAATTATTATTTCTACAGAATAGGAACTCGTCAAGTATTTGATGAAAAAAACACTTTTGGCTACAAATCTGTTTTTTGTATTTTTTCGAGTCATCTTTCATATCAGGATTTCAGAGCTTGTAGCTTTTCTTGCCATACTTCAGGAAATTATATGGATGTTTTAGCGCCATGCTAGCTACCATAGCATACATTAGTAGGCCTGTGTTGACAGAATGGGCACAGATCAACTCTCCTGGAATCAGGCTCTGGAAACTTGAGTTACCTAGTGACCTTTCAAGCTCCTTGTTTATTTCTAGTCCGTGGACCGGGACAAAAAAGAACACCATTATCATCTCACGGGCAAACTTTCTCTAACACGGTTTCGAGTCGAGCGGATTTAATGTACTTTTATTTACGATTCGATTCCAAAGCTTTATTCGAGCAAAATACTCATAAAAGCACAACATACATTTAAACAAAACAAATCCTAAAATTGATCCTTTTGTACAATCAATAATAAAAAAACGTTGTGACAGCTTTGACAATAGAGAATAAAAACAGTTACAATTAAATACACATTTATACAAAAGAGAAGTCAAGTTACATTAGTGGAAGTAGCCCTCCGTCTAATTGACCATGCCCACCCCAAGTATTTTGCTGTTCCCAGAGCAACTGGCAAGTCAGTGGAAGTACAGATAATTCTTAGCGCCTCAACTCCGCTAGATGTCCCTAGATTCCTAAAGATAGGTACCAGCTATACTTTTCGTGGGATTACATATGCCTTGCAAAGGAATAGGAAGTGGCCTATGGTTTCCTTGGCCACACCACACACCGGGCAGCTCGAGGTGGTCGCACTCCTCCACCTGCCCGTCAGAGACCTCAGAGGGAGGGAACCAGATCTCAACTGAAACATTAGTTTCCTATCTCCTGGGACAGTGATTGTGTCCCAGTAAAGTTCTAACAATGGACTCTGTTTGAATCCAGGAAACACCCCCCATCGTGTCAGATCTCGTTCTACTCCAGAGTCTGTCATCAATCCTGCCCCAATATAAGCTTTTGATGGTATTTTTGCTGGGAAAAACTTCCCCCAAGGGGTTATTCCAGAGATTGGAAAGGCCGAGGTCACCTAAAGCAGCCCTGAGGTGTTTGAGCCAAGGTATTTTATGGAAAGCATCCGCTCTTATTACTGCTAGGAACCCCTCGGCATAGTGCCGTATCTCTGGAGTCGTCCAGAGGCGACGCCAATAAAGGATAGGGCGCAATCTTACTCGGTCGCTGACTGATCTTCTCCCTAGGTCAAGACCAAGCGGGATTAGTGGGGTGCTCTAGGGGAGTCCTGTTATACCCCGAATAAACCTATTCTCTGAGAGCTGTAAAGAGGAGACCTTGTCGAAGCCCCATAGTTCCGCCCCATATAGGGCAGACCCTATGGCTTTAGCGTCATAAACAGCCAAGACTGGTTTAATAGGTTTTGATTTTGATTTTTTGTGTTCCACCCTTAATGCTCCCGCGATCTGTTGGTGTTTCAGAGCCGCCTTTTCTATATGTTGAGACCACTTTAAATCTTTAGAGATCTGGACCCCAGGGTAGGTGAATACACTAACTACCTCTAACTCACTATTGTTCAGCAATATTTTTGGGCTGGCTCTGCGCTTGGGCGAAAAAACCATCAGCGTGGTCTTGCCCACATTCACTTCCAAGCCATGTTCTCCGCAAAAGCGGTCAAAGATGTGGAGGGCACGCAGCAGGCCTCCCGGTGTTTTGGACAAGATCAATGTATCGTCGGCGAACATCAGGATCGGAACACTGATGCCCGCCAACGAAGGTGCATCCACACAGACATCCAACATCCGAGCCACAATTCCGTTAATAAATAACGAAAAGAGCAAGGGTGCCATCGCGCATCCCTGTCGGACACCACGTTCGACGGGGAAATCGGAGGAGGATTCCCCGTTTGTGCCCCATTGGACCCTGGCAAAATTGGCCTCATGCATCCTCATGATCAAGGTTAACAACTCGGCCGGAAGGCCAATATCACTCAGGACCTCCCATAGCTTCCCCCTCAGGTCGAAGGCAGCCCGCAAGTCGACAAAAGCGACATACAGGCTGCCCTCGCCTAACACCACCGTTCCCCATTGAAGTAAGGCAAACCGGAACGCCTGGTCTACCGTACTTGTGGCCCGCCTAAAACCTGCCTGGTAGGGGGACAATGCATTATTCTCCTCAACCCATTCCATCAGCTTGTCTACCACCATTCTTCCTACCACCTTTTGAATGGTGGCAATCAAGCTTATTGGCCTATAGTTAGCCGGAAGGGACCTATCCCCTTTTTTGTATATGGGTATAATGATCGCCCCCTTCCATACTTCTGGGACTTCAGCTCCTTTGGCGATGAAGTTTCCCAAAAGGGAAACATATCTAACCCACCGTTCCATATCATTTTTAAAGACATCAGAGGGTATCCCATCGAGACCCGGGGCCCTTCCCCCTTGGGCGGCACGTATTGCAGCTTCTGTTTCTTTAAGGGAGAATACATTTCCCATTGCGAATACTACTGGAAGAGTTTTCGCAAACCCAACCTCCTTGGATTCTGCATATTGGGGTTTGAAGTATTCTACCCAAGCACCCTCTGCAACATTGTTATCTGGTTTGTTCGGAGTCCCACCTCTTCCCCACTTTAATAACCTCCAGAATAACCTGGAGTCCTTGCCCCCTGATACTTCTTTCAATTCTACCCAGTAGTCTTCGTCCCATTTTTTTTTGCTAATGCTATGCTGGCCTTGTAGTGCTTCCTCACCTTACTAATGGCATCCCTGTCCCTATTCCTTATGGCATTACCTAATGCTAACCTGGCTACCCTACACTGCTGATTAAACCACCTAGCTGGTTTGGGTGGGTGTTTCCTGTTAGGCTTACAAGCTCTCACAAAATGAGGTCTTATAGAGGTGAAGAATTTATTATGTATATCCGTTATTTCCCTAGACCCTGGGTTAACGGAATTTTCAGATTCCATTGCAACAATTGCAACATCCAACTCGGTACTTATAGAGTCCATAGAATCTGCATTCGCCAATACACTAGGCCAATTAAGTCTACGCATATCATTGGTCATTATGGGCATTAAATCTTCGTTCAATTGCTCACCACCAAACCCTGTTGACCACCAATTGTGGGTCACACAGAGGGGATTGTGATCACTTTCCAATCTACCCTCTACTTTCATGTCCCTAACCCACTGCCATAGACTAAGGCTGCAAATGACATAATCAATCCTACTATGGTTTAGACCATTATCAAAGGTGGACACACCTTCCCTATCACCTTTCGTTCTTCCGTTGAGAGCTCTTAACCCGTGTTCCAAGCAGATGGCATTCATTAACAATATATCTTTAGTCCACTGCGTGACGCGAGCCAAGGTTAGGGTCGGGACACCCCAATGTGTGTCCTCATCCTGCCCCACGGAATGATCTATACTATCGAGTGGCTCGAAAGTCCTATTCAGGTCACCCGCTATTATAATTTTGTTCCCCAGGGAGTACGAGTCTAGGAAATTGGACAGAGCCTCTAAAGTGGGAGAACTTCCTGTGTTAGTGCCCCTAGCATATATGTTGTAAATATCTAACACTCCCCCATTTTCTGAGACTAGTCTTAGCATTAGGATATCCTTGCAGCCCAGGTCAACCATTTTTACTTTAATTTGTGAACTTTGTTTCACCCAGATAGTGAGGCCACCCATTGGTCGACCCCTAGCACCTTTGCTTGCAGAGATCGAGAAATTCAAGTAACCATGATGAAAAACGGGATCACATGCCCATGTCTCCTGGAATAAACAGACTTCATAACCATTTATAAAATCGGTCCAATCCTGAGACATCAGCTTACCGGCCAGCCCAGCATTGCTCCACGAGAAAAACTTCCTTACACTTGGGCCGTCCCTGGGCACTGGTCCTACAAGATCTAAATTGTTAATCTCAACTTCTTGATTACTTTGAGTACTTGATATAATTAAATCCTCGCCCCCAGAAATTTGGTTGCTTTCCTCACGTAGATGCTCCAAAGCCACAAGCCCCAAAGCGTTGTTCCTGCTAATTGGTTCCACATAGGGGTCCTTGACAATTTTAACAAGATCACCACATAGGTTCCCGATATTGATACCATCTTCAGTACTTGCACAATTTTTAGACATTTGTCAATACTCCCACCCTGGCTTCCTCAAAGATCCAAAACAATTAGTATTAATACCACCATAATAACAGTTCGGTTGGAATGGTACAGTAGGGGGAGCAAACCCGAGAAACGGGACACTGGTTGGGGGTCTTGGATACATTGTCAGAATAGATTCGACACCCGATGGTCTTAGATAAAAAAAAGTTAGATCCACGATACCAATCCCCCCACAACCAGTACCCCCGTCCTGTTTCGTTATCAACTTTTATTTACAATGGCACCCACCTCAGATTAACTACTTTTCCTATTTGATAGCACTTCTGAATGGACTTCGCTTACACATGCCAGGTTGCACTGGAGACATTTCTTTACAGTTGCCGAAGTTGACTCACTGAAGTACCTCTCTGTGTTGTTGTGCTGAGTGAAGGGACAGGTGTGCTTTGTAAATAGTACAGGAAAGCAAAGAGTGGGATAACTGGGTAATTAGCTAATTGTATATTTTTCGTGGTTCAGGAAGTCGTAGATAAAAATGTAGTGGGTTAGAATACTTCGTGGTTCAGCATTCGTGGTTTAGGAATTTGTTGTTTAGGAAGTAGTGGTTTAATCATAGAACCCTCTACCATCTTGTCTTGCCCCTGCAGTTACAGATTTGCATTATCCTTTTGGGATTCTAATGTGCCTGAAACCGTATAGCTGAGCACTCCTGGACCCCTTCTTCCTTCCTCAACAAGATGTGCCCTCAAAAACACCTACTAGTGCCCTGTCTGCCAACTGATGAACAACCGACTGAAATGGGACCCATATTTCAGCCTATGCAGTTATTGTGGGCATGGCACAGAGATATTGGTATGTCAAAACATGGTGGCAGCACCACTCCTTGCAACAACCAGAACGCCTTGCAAGCAGCACATATTGCAGCCTCTGCGGTTATTGGGGGTGTAGTGTGGTGACTTCGACGTGTTACACTACAGTGACATCTCCATGCTCGCACCAGCTAGAACACCCTCTAACTACCAAGTAATGTGGCGGGAGGGGTGAGGGACGGGAAGGCGAGCACCAGGCACAAGGGGGAGGGGCTGCAATGGTTCATGCGCTCCACAGAATCCTGGTAGAACAGCTTTGCAATGAATATTTTAAAAAACAAACTGCCACGCGGGGGTAGCTGAGGGCCGACATGCAGTGGCATGAGAGGAGGTGGGAGGGATGAATGCTGCATTAAAATATGACCTATAAAAAAAATGGGCTGGATGTAAGCTCACAAAGTGTATACAACTGGTCTCGGAGTCTTGACCTAAAAAGAAGACCACCCTCCAGCCCCAGATAAAATAAAACATGTACCTAATAGAAAGAGCCATAACATTAAGGACTTGTTTTATGGAAACTTGACTCAATAACGAAGCCAGCCTGGCAGAGAATTGTTTAAACAAAAGGTTGGAGACTGTAGGCCAGCTGCTCTGGGGAGACAGAACCAAATTGACACTCCACTTTGAAGATTATCCAAGTAGTGCATGAGAGGTGAATTCCAGTCATACATCTATGTGCCAAATGATCAGTGACAATGGAAACAGAATCTAGAAGAGTACAAGCAGAGGAAGTAGATAAGTTATAAACATTAATAGCAGTGGCAGCAGGTAATTTTACCATGGAGGGGAGTTGAGGGGCCACACATGCATACATACACGCACATAGCAGGGCACACGCTGGATGGTATCTTTACAAGCAACCCGGACTTGCAGTTTGTCAACACTGAACCCGTGGTCTGGTCAGACCATTCTGTCGTGCTATTCACCGTCTCTACCTCCCCGCTGGATAGGGCTACGCAAGCCAGGAAGATAGCCAGGACCTATAGGATCTGGAAAGAAGTTGACGGCACGGCACTTGAGGACTTGTTGACATCCTCTATGGGTCCTTTGCTGGCAGAGGTCAATAATGCAGCAGATGGTATACCGATTGGATAGATCGGGCCTGCAGCATACTAGCTCCGCTGAAAATATGTCGCCGAACTCGTATAACACCAACAGCACCATGGTTCACAAACAAGCTGCAAGAATACAAGCTTGTCTGCAAAAAACTGGAGCGAGCCTGGCGGTCAAATTACCATCAGGAGGACAAAGTCAAGCTTAAATCCAGTCAAAGGATTTACAAAGATATGATAAAGAAAGCTAAAGGCACATATTATACTAATAGGATTGAGCGAGCTAGAAATTCATCCAGGGAACTTTTTGCCACAATTGCTAGTCTGACCACCCCTAAGCCAGTGATCATTCCACCTAGCCAGGAACTTTGTGAGACTCTAGCCAAGTTCTTCGCAAATAAGGTGAAATTGATTTTCACGGCATTGGAGCCTCATGTGAAACAGTCTCTTCATGAGGGATCGCACAGAAACCCCAGAGCTAACCCTTAAGAAGCTATCTTTTCTATGTTTGGCCCTGTGAGCCCGGAACAGATTAAAAAATTGCTGCACGCAACTAAATCAGGGTCGCCCCATGATCCCTGTCCAGCATCAGTGGCAAAGTTGGCAGCCGCCCCTATAGCGGCACCCTTGCGGATCTCTTTAACCTGATGTTTGACATCGGGGATTTTCCGACATGCTGGAAACGAGCTTCAATTGTCCCGCTGCTCAATAAACCGACACTCGATATCTCAGACCCGAATAGTTACCGGCCTATATCCCGGTTACCGTTGCCAGCTAAGCTTGTCGAGAAGGTTATGAACTTGCAGCTCTGTACATTCCTTAGATCTTCTCAGGGTCTGGACAAAGCCCAACATGGGTTCAGGGAAGGTCATAGCACCGAGACCGCCCTGATTAAATCCACTGAAGAGATCAGGAAGGCGTTGGATGCAGGGGGACGGGCAGCTCTGGTCCTTCTCGACCTGTCCGCGGCCTTCGATACGGTCCACCATAGTATTCTGGTGGATCGTTTAGAGGACTGCGGGTGCAGGGGAGGGCCCTGAACATCTTGAAACCATTCCTTGTGAATAGGGTTCAGGTGGTGGCCTTGGGAGACTTGAGTCTAGACCTTTCAAACTCCCAGGGGGGGTCCCGCAGGGGTCCTCCCTTAGCCCCACCCTATTCAACATTTATGTTTCATCTCTCGCCCCGGTGATCCGGGCTTTCGGATTTGAATTAACATCTTATGCAGATGATACTCAGATCGTTGTATCACTGCTCCCAGGGAGAGAAGAAGGCGTAGCTGCTAGGTTTCAGGACTGCATGACGGCAGTCAGCACCTGGATTGCAGGCAACTGCCTTAAATTGAATTCCTCCAAAACCGAGGTTCTTCTCTTCGGCTCTGATATCAGCTTCTGGAGCCCTAAGTGGTGGCCGGACACCATGGGAACACCACCCACTCCGGTAGCCAAGGTTAAGAACATAGGTGTCCTCATTGACAATCAACTATTCTTCAAACCTCAAGTCAATGCACTGATTTCCTCTATTTATTGGATTTTGAAAATCATCAGGAAGATCTTACCGTTCTTGCTGGACAGTAGTAGAAAATCGGTGGTGACGGCACTCGTGCTCTCCCGCTTAGACTACTGTAACAGTCTTTTCCTTGAGGCCCAACAAGGGGTACTTAATAAACTTCAAGTGCTGCAAAATGCCGCTGTGCGCCTTATTGCGGGCCTACCTAAGTTTGCACCGGTTGCACAGGAACTTAGGAAACTGCACTGGCTCCCGGTGCGAAACGGATAATGTTTAAATCACTGTGCATTGTTTATAAGGCGACACATGGACTGGGTCCATCTTTTTTCCAGCAGCACTTCCAACTGTACACGCCAGGCAGAGAGCTGAGGTCGGCTAATAAACGGCTGATCAAGATAACCAGGATTAGGAAGGCACGGTGGGGGGGCAGAAGCTTCGTTAGAGGAGCTGCCATTGTTTGGAATTCCCTGCCCCTGGCCTTGAAACAAAGTTCGGACCTTTTGACCTTTCAAAAAAATATTAAAACCTGGCTTTTTATACATTAGGAAGAGCCTGACACTTAGGGGAGCTATCATTTCAGCGCCAGGACACCGCTCGGTAACAGCGCGCTTTATAAATGATATAAAATAAATAAAAAATAAAAATACATACACACTCATTCACACCCATGTATTCACATATGCACACACACACACACCAAGTCACAATACTGACTAACAAATAAACACACATTCCTACATACATGCATGCACACACCAAACATATAAAAAAGCATAATCCTTACCTTCACTGTAGAGAGGGAAGCCTCGAGATCCCAAGAGGGCTGAGACTGCTGCCTTCCTTCCCTGGCTAATCTAATGTCAGCCAATGAGGGAAGACAGCAGTCCCTCACTCTTCACAGAGTGGGATGGGTTCAGTGAGAGATGTTGACACCACTCCACTCTGTGACAAGGTGTCATGGCTTGTGCTGGGCACCTCAGAGCCTACAACTGAAGTGCCCAAGTATGAGGCAATCAGTAAATCTCCCCATCATCGTGAGGGGGAGGGCCTCAAAGCACTTTTGCAAGCCTGAGGCGGTCATGCCTACAGGGCTGTGAAATCCTCAGCCTGGCAAAGTTCAGCTCAGGTAACAAGGAGCATGCACATTTAACACATGTCTAGCTCCTGAGCTAAACAAGAAGGGCGACTATCAGACTGACATTTGCTCAGCCTGACAGACATTCTTCTTGCTGAGAAAAAGGTGGGGGGCATGTCCCTTCAGCCACGTTGGACAGGCCACTGCTGGTTACTAGAGCGAGAGAAATAACTCTAGACATGCAGGAACACTAAAAAATCTGCTAGGTGAGATAATGGATCCAAAAGGTTCCACACCTCATTGCATACACAAGTCCACCCAACCTGACCATACAACTTTATAGGCTCTATCAGTGCCCAGGACTTAGACACAATGTTTTAACTTTCTCAGGAAAGGTTTGGGATTCATTCCTGACCTCTACGGCAAGCAAGGATTGTTTGTTGGGAGATAAACGATTGTGAACAAGCTGTAGGGTAACATGATTATGATGAATTGTTCATAGTACAGGCTGTATGCTTGGATGCAACTGTACTGGTGATGCTTGAATTTTGTCTGTTACTCAGCATAATGGTTCTTCGCAGGTCAGGGGTTGAGAATAATGATTGGCAGATAAGTAACACTTGTGGCTTTTACATGTTGACCGCCGGTGCTAAGGACGGGTTGTAAGTATATTTCTGCCTGTGATCCTTGGTGCTGTGCCATGGAGGTCCAGTTCCATTTACTTTCTCATGAATTTCTACTTGCATATGTTGATTGGTGCACTGCAAGGTCGGATTGGCCAATAGGGCAATCTGGCAGCACCAGAAGGGCTAGTCTGGTAGGTCAGTGTATGGGCTATTTCCATTTTGTTGCTGTTTGGGTACCTGTTTTATGGCCTGGAGGGACAGTTTTTCTTGTTGATTTCCCCGAAAGTACTGCGAAGATTGCCTGCTGGAAAGTACAAATGCTTGCAGTTTACCGTGTCTTGCAACCCCCCTAATAGGTCCTTAACCCCATGACTTTACAAGTTCCCTGATTTGCAAATGTTACCTCTTTCATAGCTTTGTGATTCGCTGATGGGGGCCACTTTTATGTTGATGCCCGAGCCTATTTTCATGCCCAGCCCCACTCTGGTGCACTATACTGAATGAATGTATTCCTTAACTGGCATTGCAGTTCCATGTGTGGAGAGCATGAAAGTGCTATCATCCTTTTTGGTTGTGTTGGTTGGCAAATGCCCTCCCAAATTATCGGTGGTGGGTGTGGATTGTTGGGTATGAGTAGTGCACGTGCCGCTGCGATCGCTGTTTGGTCAATCCTTTCCATTTATAATGTTGGAATAGCAGTATTTTCTGGTGTGTGCCTGTGCACTGTTTGCAGTTTGTAATTCGCTTGTTGTCGGATGCCATTATGTTGCTGCCCTGAAGCCCATATTTGGTGTTGTGAAGAGGGGCGTGGCGCTAATGCATTTCCAGGTATGTGTTTGTGGATGATGGCCGCCAGCAACAACAAGGATATTGTAACAGTTGCAGCTTTGCATGTCATTCACAAACATTTTAATTTTTATATGAAAATGAATTTACATCAACATAGATTTAGGCTCATTTTTTGGTGGTGGTTATCATTTTGCCGATTGATTATTTTACATAATTCCACTTTCTCTATCTGACTTTTTGAGTGAGTTGTAACACTTAAGTAATTTGGACACGTTATAGCTGATAATTACACCGGAGAGATTGTATAATTACAAAAGTGATAATGCTATTGAAAGATTGCCACAAGGTTTAGAGAAAAGGCAGAGCTTGGAGTAAGCAGAATGTATAATATCGAAGAAGGCATGGAAACAGGCAGACTGCGCGGGTCTGCAATCCTCATCTGCTGTCTATGTTTGTTCAGTGATGTGACACAATAGATGCGACTCCTTTTGTGCCACGTTTCTATAACACTTTCGCTTTTTGTTTCTAACTTGACGAGAGATAAAGTAAGTCTTTCATAGCAGTGCCGCTGCCGTGTGCACACATTCTATGGAACACTTTCTCTTATGCTCGCGTGCTAAATGCCTCTCTCTTCTCTTTTTGAGCAGGCTGCTGGGTGACGCTGTTGCTTTCTGCTTCCGTGCGCGCGTGCAGAACAATGCACTCTCCTCAGGTGGAGGCGCACTCCCCATGCTGAGGAATATTATATCTGAAAAATGCAAATGGAATGCTGCTGGCAGAGAACTAGTCCTCTCCTTATATCATTTTTTTTATTAACAAAAGGCCCAAGGCTCTTTTCACATCGACCTGGAAACGTTGAAGCGGAAGAATGTGGGGCTAATGAGGCGTTCTTGAACAGAGTTTTTATGAGCTGTATTTTCATGAAAATGTTTGACGATAGAAGAAAAAGAAGTGAAAAAGCGGAAGCCGATATTGACCCTTAGGAGACAATTATACTGTGATGCCCAAGGCAAAGTTTAAGGGGGAGAAACGGTATGCAGGGAGATGAAGTAAAGAAGAGTGGCGTGTATTACATCTGTCAAAGATGTAATACTAAGAATGTATCAATTAGAAAACAGAAGAAAGGTGTGGTAGTAGGAAGTAAGCATAATTCAAATATGTCTGAGAGCTCAAAAGTACGGGTGGCTTTGCTTGATGGCAGCCAGTATTGAATGGTAGTGGTAAACACATTCCAATAGTGGTAGTGTAGCAGGTAAAGACTAAACCTCTGGCATAGAAATATAGAAATGAAGCTAGTACATTTCAAAATAGGGATTTCTTTCATCATGGACATAGGCAAAAAGAATGAAGCCTGAATTGGCTTTGAGGTCACTCCTATCCCTGAGGTGAGAAATATCCCCTTTTGACAACTACTCATTTATAAATCCCAATGTTATGCATGGGAGCTAAACATTTTTCCAGTTTTATATAGCACAAACTTGGCCCAAGGGCATTAGAGTGTCTCCCAGAAGCACCAGAGTACATACACATTTTTTGGCACATTGAAAGTCTGTTTCAGCAGCACAGCAGTCTTTCTTCCTGGCAGAGTATCCAAAGGTCCAGAAGTGTACTGAAGTGGAGGTGTCTGAAGTCCTTCTTTTATACACCGTTGTGCCTTTGATGTGGGCAGGATTGTCTAGAGGCATGCCTTTGAGGTGCACACAAGCACTGTCTTCCCTGTCGTGACTACAGAGTCTCTACAAGGGGTATGCAGACCTTTGGGTTTAGACAGGACCCAGCCGATTCAGGTGTAAGCAAGGCTGGGCCAACCTCCTCCTCGCCATCCTGCCAGGGAAGGCCTATCCAGTCACCCCCAACCTCCCATTGCATGTGGCTGTCTAGGGGGAATAAACAAAGGCCAACCGACAACTTCACCCAGTCATGTGACTAGAGACAGGGTGCAGGCACCACATGGCTTAGGAAAGAAAATTACATCTTTCTAAAAGTGTCAGTTTTAGAATTGTAATTTAACGTCCAACTTCACCTTAAGTTAGGATTTCAAATTAGGATTCTAAAGAAACCAAACATGAACTAGTTACCACTTCCGATTTGGAAATTTCACTCATAAAATGTAGTAAGGCAACTCCGATCTTGTCCAAAAGGAGAAATTAGCCTTGAAGTAATGAAAAGGGAATTTAAGAATTTTTCACCACCAGGACATGTAAAACTTAAAAGTCAAAATTGTCCATTACACTGCACCCAGTCCTTTGGGCCATCCTGGGCCTAACCTAGAGGCGACTTATATGTAATAAAAAGAAAGGTTTGGGCCGTGCAAATGGTTTATTTTGCCAGGTCAACTCAGCAGTTTAAAGTGCACACACAGGCTTTGCAATGGCAGACTTGAGACATGTTTAAAGGGTCCACCTAAGTGAGTGGAGCAATCGGAGCTGCAGGCTCACTAATAGCATTTAATTAACAGGCCTGGTGCACAAGTAGTGCACTTTACTAGGGACATAGAAGTAAATTAAAGATGCCAAGTGAGTTCAAGCCAATATTACCATGTTTTAAGCAGAGAGCACAAGCACCACTTTAGCACTGCTTAGCACTGGTAAAGTATGCAGAGTCCTAAGACCAGCAAAGGACAGTCAAAAACAACATGTGTTTTCTCTTCTCTCTGAGTAGTGACTTTCTAGACTTTAATCCCTTAGCCGCCGCGGTAATTCCGCCGCGGCGCTAGGGGGAAGGGGGGCCGTGCGGCGCTACCATGCTCGTGACGGAACCACTCCGTCACGAGCTGCGGTGGCGCTGTGCTTGTGACGGAATGGTTCCGTCACGGCCCCGCCCGCCTAATAGAACGCTCAGCTCAGGCGCGAAATCAGCGCCGCGCAGGCACGGCGGCCGGGCCGTGACGGAATCATTCCGTCACCAGCACAGCACCACCGTGGCTCGTGACGGAATGGTTCCGTCACGAGCATGCAAGGGGTTAAAAACTGTGTTTTTGATGACAGACCTAGTATGTGACTACTGCATAACAGAAAGCATCATGAGGTATAGGTATCTATATGAGAGCTATTTCCAAAGATGATCTTCATTAAGCATCATAGAGATCGACAACTAAGGTTAATTTGTCACTTAGAACTATAGTAACCCGTCCCCATTATTAGCAGTGACCAATCTGCCATTCTGTGCTGTGATTGACACCCCTTGACCTTTCCCCTATAAGCTTGTACCATGAACTAGTTTTGCAGAGTGTGAGGAGACATGCATGGCTTCTTTCCCACCTCTCTGAGGCTCTACATATCCTTATTATACTATGGAAAATATGTACCTGGATTCGTGCTATTCTCCCATGCCTGCATCTGGATTTTCCTACATACTGTCCCTAATACCTTTCAAAAAAATCACCCTTCCCTAGCCGCGCTGGGTAGCTCTCCCCTTTACTATTCATTCAAATTTTACCTGGAATTCTGCCACCCACCTTAAATTATTGCACAACCACAACTTTGGATATGTTGTGTTTAAGTGCGTTAAGGTATAGTCCTCCCCCTCTTTTACTACTGCGTTGGTTGAGTTCCCGTCTGAGCCGCTGAGAAGGATGGCAGTGGACTCTTGTACCCAGCAGGTCATGCCACGAGGAAGGCAGGTGTGACGACCGGTGGAGATGGCACAACATTACCCTCCATTCCACGACTTACATTTTCACCGGTTAAAGTTACCCTGAGGGAAGCGGGAGATATCCGCAAAAGAAGTGGATTGACCACGGTGATGCCAATGAATTGAAAAATAAAATTTCATTTTCAGTGCTGTGACTTTGATGTAAAGAATAACAGAGCAGTCGAATCTTTCACTCACGATAATGGTTTACAATGGGTCCCATACTAAAGATACTAATTGCTTGAAATTTAGGGATTTGATGACTTCCAAGTCAAGTAATACACGTGAAATATTGCATTGTATAGAAAATAAAAAAGTAAATTTCACGCCTGTATTATTTTTGGAAGGTGGTTAAAGATAGGTGAAATAGTTAAAAGATCAGGTCTCGAAAAAAGATGGCATCAAATCAGCTAAATAGATATATCGATTATGATAGTTTAACAGAAATCAGGTAAAATATTAAAGCATTCACAGGAAAAGACGGTTCGCCTTTTTTAAGTTTCTTCTGTTTCATAAGACCTGCAAATAAAATATGGTTTCATATCCTGCTGAGAGAGAAACCAGGTTATTTCGAGAAATGGCTGATCTGTGCCACGTTTTAGAACTGCAATAAGGTTCGGTTTAAAAAAAAACATTTGGCCTCGTCTGTTTACAAATCAATTTCTGGAAAATGCATGAGTCTCAGGTGGGAGTTTCTGCCATTTGCTCTACAATATTTTCAAGGGGATTAAATTAAATCTCGGTAATGTCATGACAATTTTGGATTGAAGATCTCTTCCAGGTAGATGTCCCCGCTTGGGCTCTTTACAGAACACACCGGAGGGAGTTATATTAAACTTCAAAATTGCACCCATATCTTTTTTCAATCTAATGTTGTTACTGGCCATTACTAAGGAGACCAGGATTAATACCACAGACCCAGCCATAAATCATTTGCAGTAAATGCATTTTAGTTATTTCTCTGCATAAATGACACTACCAAATATTTCCTTCGAAGTGGATTCAACATTTTGGAAGGCAATATTTGTTCAAGGATTGTTTATTAGTATGAACAGGCGTTGCAACAAAGTAATACGTGTAGAGTCGCAAGGCTGATAACCTTCACAAGTATAAATGTAACTTTTTACTCAGGATGTAGAAAACTATAAAGGCCTCCAACAGACAGATTCTAGGCCCTGACAAGACAATGCATGATTACACAGTTACAAAACAAAGAACATGTATTCAGCACTTAAAATAAAAACAGCAAAAACTATTTTAGAGTAAATAGGCCTGGTATTAAAAAAAACACATTTTCTCGAAAAGCTGTGTCTTTGGACAACATTCTTTAGCCAGCGTTTAAAACTGCTGAACTCCTTGACTTTCATTCAAGATTTTTTTTATTCAATAAGTGGATCCTCAGTGTGCCAATGTCCTGCTACCCTCAGAGAGTTTACTCATGCTGCCCGAGGGTGGATTCAATGAGGGAACTGACCCCGGCGACCACTTCCATAAATTGCGAGACCCTGGAATGCAAATGCAGAAACCCTCTCATTCCGACTACATGGTGTAAAGTGCAAATAACACCTTTGAATCCTATGGGTGATGGATAACCACAGCAAGCACTGAGGGCTTGACAGAACAGGACTAATCTTATTCCTTCTTTTGCTTATCAGCTGTGCCACCTAATTTTGATCCAACTGCGTCTTCCATATATACTTTTAAGCAAACCCATTGATCTAGTACGAAACAGGTCCACCCTTAGTCTCCCTATGCAAATCTTAGTGATCATTTTGTTTTGTGTTGAGATTTCTGCAAAATTAATTCACAGAATATATGCAGTAATTTGTCGTGTTCATCAAATGTGTGCGCACAATAAAATATTTTAAAACGCTAGCAGTGCAATTGTCAGTTCTAAATTGGAGGAAGGTTGCGCCACTGGATTCAAGTTAGCCTGGCTGATGAAGGGTGATGCCCTGAAACCGGTCCTGATTGTTTATGGCCCAGGGAGGGCCTGGCTTGGCAGTTGCGGCTGGACTGTTCCCATAAGGAACAGGGTCAAGACTGATTTGAATATGGCTGGGTCCAAACTGGGGTGCTGTGGTGGGCAAAAGAATGAAGAATTAAACCCAGATCCTTGTGACTGGGGGTGAATGTTTGCATTGTTCAGCATTCTGTCCATCAATTGTATCTTTTGCATTTGTCACCCTAAGTGGGAAGTGTATGCCCAGACGTGGGTTCCATACTCACTGAACCACTGGATTCATGCTAGCCTGGCTGATGAAGGGTGATGCCCTGAAACCGGTCCCAGGATGCTTGGTTCCGGTCCAGGGAGGGCCTGGCTTGGCATTTCGGGCTGGGCTGTTCCCATAAGGAACAGCGTCTAGACTGATTTGCATATGGCTGGGTCCAAACTGGAGTGGTGTGGTGAGCAAAAGAATGATGGATTAAACCCAGGTCCTTGTGACTGGGGGTGAATGTTTGCATTGTTCAGCATTCCATCCACCAATTTGTCTTTTGCACACAAAGGACACCAGCCCTTATTTTTTTGTCCAATGCAGCTCTTTATTTTCCATGGATGAATGGAGGCCATAAACGAAGTTTTCACCACACCTGCCTCTTGGAAATTGTAGCTGGTCATCTGCACATAGGCAGTAACCCCCACATAGCAATCATAGGGAAGGAAGTCCACAACTTCCTCTATGAGAAGGAAAACTGTGCCACAAGCTGACTGGCATGACCCTTTAAACATGGGCAAGACAAACTCCACGAAATTCAGCAGAGTTGCATAAAAAATCAGCGAGATTCATCAGAGTTCCTCCAACAGGCGGAAATATGGATGTTGTGCTGCAATTTAGGGTGAGCAGCACTGAAAAACTGTATGAACAGCACCATGTAATGTCCAAGAGTGCATGGCTAATCGAGTTGATTTGTCATGTGTTTTCTACAAGGACATTGTGGTTTCTCCTATATTAGTCTAACTATGCCTGTTGAAGGCCACTTTAGCTTTGCATGGGTTACCAAAGCAAACACTTGTTTTTGTGTCATATTGTATTTTCACATATATTCAGTACATATTTTTGTATTCTGTCCTTTTACTGGGATTTAGCCTGCACATCCTAGCCTAGGTCAAACAACACTGCTCTTTGTTATTTTCTGTGGTCGGACACTAGCACCTAGACATAGACACTCAGCTGCTGTTTTTGAAAACACTTTTTGTCATATATACCGGGATATGTTCTAAACAAAGAGAGCAGAGACATACACACAGAGGAAAGGCCCTGAGTAAAGAGAGGTGCGTCAGCTGGGATGTAGAGCAGGTATCTCTTTATGCTAAAGTTTTGGGTCTGCTACTGAGCCAGAGATCTATAATCTATCATCACTTAGTTTTGTAGTGAGGATGGGTTTAGGCAAATCTGTTAGATAATGTGGCAGGGCTTTTTATTGCATATGGTCTCCTAATCATGCTAATGACATTATTGATCTGTATTTGTTTGTTAGTTGTGGCGCAATTATTGCATATTATAGTATGGTAGGTTAAATAAATAGTATAATCTTTCTGAGTGTTTCTTTTCTATTTATTGTGGACAAGTACGAGTGAGAGAATGAAAGGGGGTAACCTGCTACTTCGATCCCTGAGAGGGTCGGGAGTGTTGTGTTCTGGGGTGCCAAATCACCTGCCCCTCTGGAACGGTTGAGAGGGCGAATGAGGATAGTCAAATTCAGGCCCATAGATACTGATGGGGTATGGTGACCCAGCCCCTACTTGATGATCTTCCATGGTCCTAAGCATTGCTCTGATCTAGAACAGATTTTGCTGCTGCCCGAGTAGAAAATATACTTAAGCTTCGGAAAATCTACTCGAGAATCAGCCCTCTGACCACTCGCGACCTCCCGTGTTATAAAACGCTGCTAGGGGACTCCAAATCTTGCTCGCATTTTGGAGTCGCACAGAAAAAAATTCTGCCAAGCGGCAATTGGTGGAATTTAGCCAGAACTCCACAAAGTGGCGTAACACAGGCCCCTGCAGCCCCAGTGGTGCGCGGAGGGGTCCCTCTGCAAAATAGTCTGGCTGGAGAGCCTGGCGGGAGAGCTCCTGATTGAGTACGGAGGGGACTCCTCTACAAGCCCTGCAGGGGGGACCCCTCGAGTTTCATTACGCCAGTGACTCCACGTTACCAAATTCTGCAAATTCTGAAGGTAGAATGAAACATTATACCCACCACCTATTCTCAGACAAACTGAACATGGACATATAATTTGGAATTTCCCTCCAGTGTTTTTAATGCCCTTTTGGTCATCAACCACAGGGATCACTGCTTTTGTCTGTGCTTTCAGAAAATGAAGATGAATAATCCTTGTTTTCTTTTGTCTAAAAACAAGTTTGAACACCAATCCTGAATCTCTGCTGGCCTGAGTGGTGAATCAACCAGGCTGTAACAAAGTATGCTGTACATAGAAGAATACATTGTTGGAATATTTTCAAATGATTTCATAATCACGACTTTGGATATTGATGTGTGTAACTGTCATAATTGTGTAATACAGTAGCTAGATTCACCTTACACTACCATCCTTGAGATAATCCTGGTTTGCTTGTCCATTTTTATGTGAATTTTAGTCATTGTAGCCTGACCTATCAGTCAATAGCAGTTGTTTTGAAAGTTGATTGTCTAACAAATTGGAGTACCTTCCTAGCTATGTGACTTGTCCCAATATGAGTTGGAAAATGCTATCTTCTTCCTCGGATGCCCTGTAAAACACACTTAGCATTTTACTTATCCTTACTTACTCAGTGAACAGATGCTTGGTGTGAAGTTTAGGGTTACGATGTGTCTTTTAGAAATGCAGTATCACTAAGCAATGGTGTATATATTATGTAGTGAATTGTTTTTAAATAACCTATTAGATGTTTCTCATTCAACATGCATTTTCTGGCATCACCTCTTTAACAAATTAGGCAGTGTAAGAAAAGCTGAAATGTAATCCATCTTGATTATCGCTATGCTCAATTTATCAGGAAAGAGGGCGCTGTTCAAGTTCAATGGAAAATTTGACTCTCCTTGAACTGACAACATGGCTGTCAAATTAATTGCTTGACGCTGACTAAACACATGATGTGCAGGGCATGCATTCCACTCTTGATAAGAACTTTTCCGCATCCAATCTTTTCGGGTTCAAAAAATAAGCAACACTAACCATATTGGGTATTAGTAATATCTGTTATTTACAGCGTTCTGAGATTTTTAAGTCCGAACATTTTGTTTATTTATTGTTGCAAACATATTATTGGAATCTATTTTAAAAGGGCATTGAATTGTTTCCTATTTACTATGAAGCTGTCTAATGTGTGAGCTGTAAGCATTAAATAACAATTTGGCTACATATTTGTCACTAGTTTTAAATAGATTATTGTAGAGCAGGGTAGGACTGGCCTGGAGGGCAATCTAGCAGTGTCAGAAGGGATGATCCGACAGGTCAGTATGTGAGCCAGAATTATGGCTGTTTGTTCACCTGTGCTTGGGTCTTGTGGGTTCGTTTTTGCTGTTCGTTTCTCTGATATCACCACAAATATTGTCTGAAGCAGGCACACATGCATGCCATCTCTTATACCTTGCAAAATACGGTCACAAAGTTGCCCCAATTTGCAAATGTGAGCCATTTTTTAGGTCTCGCGACCTATCAATGCGCGCATGCGCATCGAGCGGAGCGAGAATTCAAGCGGCGAAAACATCATGAAACCACCAGCTTTTTGCTGGCGTTTTCATTGCGTTTTCATGCAGTTCATGTGAACCACGTGTTCAAACATGAACGCGCATCAGCCTCCCTCCATTTGCCGCACAGCACATCAAAGGGCTTCGCCCAGCGTGCGCTCTGCGGCTTCTCCTCCCCTAATTAGTCATTTTCGCCGCTCCCCTGCCCGCTGTCTCGCATTTCTCCTCCCCCTCCCCTTCTCTGCCTTCCTTTCCCGGCGCACGCATTTTCTTCCCCCAGGCCGTGTTCCCTCAGATATGCTATTGCATATCGTTTGCTACCTCTTGTATTTGTTGCTCTTGATACTTGCACAACTGTCACTATTGCCTCATGTAACATAACGTTTGCTTTTGTAACATGCTCACTTGTAATTTTTGCTTCATGTATCACTACTGCCGCCATAGTACTATTTTCTTCCAATGGACTTTGACAAACGGCTAGTTCAACTAAATGATCTTCAACCTCACTGACAGACACAGCCTTTTACTTGTGAAAGTGCACTTCAACGCTATAACTGGGAAAACATCGTAAGGTAACATTTTAAACACACTATAATAGCTACAAAATGTACGTATTCAGTGCACCGATCAGTTTGTACATACAATGCACAAGAGTTCAGTGCTCCTCAGATGAATCTGCCAGCAGCATAAAAAAAACAAGCATTGGCATAGCCAATAGGTCTCGCTTGTAGGACCTTATAAGTATTTAGTTACAAGGATATTGTATTGCAAAACAAAATACTTATAAGGTCCCACAAGCGAGACCTATTGGCTATGCCAATGCTTGTTAGCTTGAGCTACAGCGTGAAAGCCCTCTCTGCAAGACTTGCTGTAATCAGTGTTAGGAGTGTAATCCCGCCTGCTCTTTATAATTGGCCACTCCTGCTGTCAGTCTTCTATGGTGGTTCCTCCTGGGCTGGTGCTCCAGATACATCATTTCCTTTTTCAATCAAGAGCACCTAGTACAGTTTCCTTATGCTGTACATGTTAATTTGTTCATTTGAGAACTACTTCAATAAAACAAACATGTTCGTGTTAAAGCTTGCAATTATAACATGAGTTCGCCCGATATAACTTTTAAAACATCAGGGACTACTTCAACAAAACAAACATGTGCGTGTTGAATCTTGAAATTGTAAACTGAGTTCGCCCAATGTAACCAATCTATGTTTATTTATTTTCTGCAGCCACACATTTCTTTTCTTTTTCTCAAGTGCTAGGAGTGTCAGGGAGGGGCGAGGAGAAAGGCATTTGACAGCAAATGGATTGTACGACATCCACACCGACTGCACGTCTGCAGTAACTGAGGCTTGCTGGGCAGCTTGCGGAAGGGGCAGCTAAGGTTTCAGCTTCCGCAGTCCTCTCTTTCCTTGTTTTTTTTTTTTGTTTTTTTTTACGGCATTACAGGACCCACCTGGGAGCTTTTCAGTTGACCCTCTCATGAAATCTTGCTTTCATCCTCCCGATTCGCGTTCAGCCCTCCCACCACCCCAGCACATATGCAGCGTTTGCCTCCACCCACCCTATCCATATGCATTAAGTAAGGCACCATCCATGTCGTTATATTAAACAGTGGGAATAGTTAGGCCCTTTTTTGCAGGTGGATCGCCAGGCTCCAGGGCATAACATCGTCAGCTCTGTAGTTTCCTGCTGGACACGTTCTACTGTTCTGGCTGTTGTACCCCACACTTTACACCCACCCACCACAGGCATCACCGGTCAGGTGACCCTGCAAATAAAAGGGGCCGGGTGCCCATGCCTGGGCCAGTTCCAGTTCCTAACTACTGCGTGTCTGTGCATTTCTGCAGTATGTGGGCCTAGGGCCAAAGACACCACAATGGCGACAAGGTGGGTCTGACCCCGCGTTCCCATCGCAAGGCATCCCATTGTCCCTCATGGAGAGAAAATGAGCCAGAGGATGCAGCATTCCGCACTGTGCTGCCTCCGGACACTCGCAACTGCGGAGAAGATCGGGCTCGGCAACTGATGCGGGCCCATGCTGTCACAAGGCGGGGGAGAATAGTGACTGGTCATCTCGTACCTCACCGTTTCCCGAAGAAATAAGAGGGGAAAAGCACTCCCCATGAAATATGAACCTGGGTGCAGGAGCCATCCGATTCCGGTGAGAGATAGTTGCCCTCACCGTGAGGCGATAAGGAGAGTCTTTCCCCACTTCTGGACAGGACGAAGAACTGCCAACTGCAATGCCCACCCGCAGGAGAAATGAGCATGGCGTTAGTGAGGCGGTGCTGCATCGCGTAATAAACAGACCACACAGTGTTTAAGCGTAAAAGGCCATTTATAAGACCAGGCTGCGTAATCTTACATAACAATAAACATCAACAAATAAATAACTTCAAACCCCAACTCAACACCTCACTTCTCACACGCTTCACCCGTTCTACCTCATCACAACCACTCCATGCCCCATACCGTACCTCATCCATATCCACCAATCACCTGTCATCCTGCCCGATCCATGTGTCCTTCCAGTCATGCCTCTGTCTGCCATTCGAACTTCCCCCCCAAGGGATGGGTGTGCCCGCTCTTGACCCCCCTCTCCCTCCAAAGTACCGCCTGGCGCAGCTCTGGCCTAAACTGGCATGCCACAAACCAACCCAAACCACACCCCAGACTGCAGGGCGGGTGGGTGGCCTTTTCTACACCCTCCCGATGGTGCCAGGCAACAGGAAGAGGAAGTTCCCTTCCTCCCCTGTGCCTTAATACCCCCCACCTAACTCCTCCCCTTCCCCTGCCTGTCCTATCCCCTGCGCGAAAGACCCCGGGGGAAGACTAGTCTGCGACTGTGCTTCCCCCGGGGCCCGGCACCACGCCAGAGCCGTAAATGGAACTGCCAGTGAAGCGGCCTCCGTTTCTGGAGAGTATAGGCCAGCCATGCTACTGGCATCAAGAATCTACAGTGCCCCGGGACTTAGCCCTAAGAAACGGCAGAAAAGAAGCCATGTGCTGTGTCTGTCAGCCGCTGTGAAAGTGCAGCGCCTTACCTGCTGCACAGACTCACCCGACATGGTGAACACCATACAAAGACTGCACCGATCACCACTGACCGCATTGACTCAGCTCGGAGGCCCGACCGGGGTCAGCAAGATATAATTAGCCTCACCTGCCGCCTGACACTACCAATGAGCTGGGAGTGCCCCTGCAACCTTGCTTCTGACAGCAGCAGCGTATAAGCAGCACCTCACCGTCCTTTGGTGAAAGCAAGGAAGGCGACATTGCCCACTATGCAAAGCATGACCTGAGACAGCACATGCCCCAATCAAACCCAGCATCCAAATGCCTGCAATTAACTCTGCCACATGAGGAAGGAAGGAAACATCAATGGAGTGGGTGTGTGCCCCAGCAGCCAGCAGCCAGCAGCCACCGCGTGTCTCTACCTTAGTGAGTGGGCCTTCCTCTTTACACTGCCAGCCACCAAAGCTCCGGACGAGGGCTGTGTGCCTCCATGTAGCCCCCTGGTTATTTTCTATTCTTGCAGAGCTACTGAGCAAGCCCTCTCTGCGCTGCACTGAAGTCCTCAATGCCCTGCTAGGTCCACAGCATTAGGAAACCTGCTTATGAATAGGGTTGCACTGCCACCCAGTGGCTACCAGGGGTACTCCACCCCAACAAAGTAAGCACCAGAGAGCCCCTCCCGGTTGTTACACCGGGGAAGAGGCAGCCTGCTTGCAAAAGAATGTCTGGGCCAACTCAAGCAGCCTGTTGCAGCCACAAGCCTGTGAGAGTGAAGCAGGCCCCCAGTAAAGCATATAAATGCTGCCAAGTGCCCAAGCAGCAAGGAAGTGCATGAAGCAGCCCAACCACAAGGAGAGGAAAGAGTGGGAGGCACTGAGCACTGCTCAAGACATCCCAGTAACAGACCGGTCAAGGGAGTGCCACATGCCCCATGGACTGCCTGTCAGGTTGAGAGGAAGAGACTGCAAAATTCCCAGCAAGGAGACTGGTGTGGCAAGGACAGGCAGCGCTGTTGTGAATGTCTCTCTGCCCCAACTCGCAGCACCTTGACAGAGAGAGAGAGGGAATGCAGCACTGATGAATGTGCTGCCCACAGAACTGAGAGTGCCAAGAAACCCAATGCTGCTCCCAGCACAGAAAAGTGTCAAGCGACCAAGAGCAGCAAGGCCTAAGAAGGCAGCAAACCCCCCCGCCTTTGAAGCACAAAAGGAGCTGGCACAGGGTGTGCATTCCAAGTGGCGGACCGATGCCACTGCAATCAAGAGCTTTGCTCCACATGCCCCAGTGGTGACCGGACGTCACAGCAAGCCAGGTAAGCAGGCATGCCAAGCCCCAGAAGAGGACACACCACAGAAGGTAGAAGATTGTGAGGTGCGCGACATATGCACCCAGAACATTGTCACCACGGGTCAACCGCCAGGAGAGAGAGATCTCCCCAAAGAGGAGAAGCAATGCTGAAGGCAGCAGGGAGATCCTCTACATCTCCACTGCACCAGCGAAGCCCCGCAGTGGACAGAGGACAGCACAGAGTGTCCTTCCTCACACTGCCTCAGGACGTAGTCACCAATGAGCCAAGACATGCAAGAGAGAATGGCACACCCCACGTGGCAAGCTGCCACCACAACGTACGTTCCGATGTCAGGCGAAACGTGGCTGGACGCCAAAGTCAAACCTCGAGCATGGAGCACGTCACTCGGAGTGACCAACTCCGCCAAGCATGCCTGGGAAAAAGCGGGATCAAGTGCCACTACGGCGCAGCCTCGAGGCGCAAGCACGATGCCCTCGAGTGAGGAAAAGAGGAGTGCCACAAAATCCCTGAGGAGGGGATGGTGCCCTGGAAAGGTCCCCAAGAGGAAGAAGCCAGTCCTACAAACAGGACAGACCTGCGACAGGTTGGCGAAAAGTGAAGACCGTCCCAAGAACTGGATGCGACCAGCGAGATGTCCACGTGGGCCAAACATGAGACATGTGGCAGGACGCCACATCCAAGTGAGGACCTGGTTGGAAGGAGGAAATAGGCTGCTTGGTATCGATAGCACCATGCCTAGCAAGTGCACCTGCTGGGAGACATCGACAAGTGGCCACGAAGTCCCTCTATTCCTCCTCACCCCACAAGGCCACTCGAGGCAAGAGTTTACCGCCTATTGCCCAAATGAAGGAAAATCACTGTGATTGTCAATGTCATCCATGTGCATCATCACCAAGGACGTCAAAGGAGCATCGCACCACCAGAGTGGATCCCAACACTCCAGACAACTGGAGTTCAATGAGGTTATAACACCAACAGTACCAGGAAGTCGGAATCTATCTGCGTCACTCAACTGTTAGTCCGACACCAACACCCCACATGTGATAGTATAGTGGACACAAACAAAATGGTATAGCTAGGTGAAAAAAGACTCAAGAGCAGGGAGAAATATTCCCATCAGAGGCCACACTGTACCGCCCTATTTGACATCATTTGGGTGCCCCTTTGCTCAGGAGGCTACATCAATGGTCACCATAATGTCAATGTGACCAGAGGGAAGGAAGTATTAGGGTACAGTAAAGGAAATAATAATATGTGTGCCTACTGAAAAAGCAGTGTGAAGAAATGTGAGACGTGAGGAGTTCAAATTGAATAAACCGAGTAGATGTCAGTGATTTATTGTTATCTCCCAGTTTCCCAAATCTAAAAACAAAGTGAAAGGCACAGATTTAACAAAATATCTGTGATTGGTAGTGGTCAACATGTTTCTGCATATCAGCGAGAGATTCTCTATGCATTCTTCAGGACCAGATGTTATTTAACTACTGCTTTTCAAAGTGAGAATTAAAAATGATATCACCTGCGAAGTTCAGGTTGTCCGCTTAACCACACACTATTAGTGATGGTTATTGCGCCTCACCCCACCTGGCTGCAGCTCAGGTTGTGGGAGCACCGCTCTGTCTGTTGGTGTCTCCTGGCAGTCATCTGACCTGTCTGGGGGGCCCCCCAGACAGGTCAGATGACTGCCAGGAGACACCAGGGTGGGGTGAGGCGCAATAACCATCACTAATAGTGTGTGGTTAAGCGGACAACCTGAACTTCTCACTTTGAGAGTAGTAGTTAAATAACATCGGGTCCTGAAGAATGCATAGAGAATCTCTCGCTGATATGCAGAAACATGTTGACCACTACCAATCACAGATATTTTGTTAAATCTGTGCCTTTCACTTTGTTTTTAGATTTGGGAAACTGGGAGATAACAATAAATCACTGACATCTACTCGGTTTATTCAATTTTAACTCCTCACGTCTCACATTTCTTCACACTGCTTTTTCAGTAGGCACACGTATTATTATTTCCTTTACTGTACCCTAAGCCTTCCTTCCCTCTGGTCACATTGACATTATGGTGACCATTGATGTAGCCTCCTGAGCAAAGGGGCACCCAAATGATGTCAAATAGGGCGGTACAGTGTGGCCTCTGATGGGAATATTTCTCCCTGCTCTTGAGACTTTTTTCACCTAGCTATACCATTTTGTTTGTGTCCACTATACTATCACATGTGGGGTGTTGGTGTCGGACTAACAGTTGAGTGACGCAGATAGATTCTGACTTCCAGGTACTGTTGGTGTTATGAGTTACTGATTGGGGCATGTACTTGTGGAAGTCGTTAAACTAGCCCTTGGACCCCCCGACTGTTTTTTGTTTTATGTTCAATGAGGTTAGCCACCCAGGAACCTTCTGTGTGCCCCGTCAACCTGTAGCCTGCTGAAGCAGAGCATACCCGACCATTTGTAATATCCACCCTTAGGGTTACACGAAGCTTGGCCGTGGCCCTGTTGGGAGTTCTGCAGCAACCCCTCAGCGTGGCCTATGAAAGGCCTGCACAGCCCACTCGGTCAGGTGGCAATCCAGGGGCAAGGGCCTCGACGGAGTTCCTGTGAGAGGGGAATCCGAATTGCAGAGATACATCAGCAGCAGCTCCATGACAGGCACAGGAAGCATAGTGGTAACAGTCAAAAACTGGTCACCCAAAGACAATCAGTGGAAGGCACAGAACCTGAGTCCTGATGGCGAGAACATCTAGACCGAGATACCACCCTCTGCGGCTACGTGAGCGACTTGGCTGTGGTCCTGTTGGCAGTTCCTCAGCGACGCCTTCACACGGCCTACACGAGGCTCACACAGTACACATGGTCCCATGGCAGCCCGGCAGGAAGGCCCTCCAGGAGGCTCCAATAAGAGAGGAGTCCAGGCAAGAGAGGCAAGTCTGAAGTTGCTCGGCTGTCAGGAGCTGGAAAGACCATCAAGCACGTCACCTCCAAGGAAAGGCCTCATACACCAAGATCATCCTCAACAGCTTCAGGTTTGTCTTCCACTGGAGCGTGAGAGCCTGCAAGATCTCCAGAGTGGTCTCCATCACCGCTCCAGAAACACCGTTACTTGAACTTTGTAAATAGACTCCAACACCGCGAGACCAGGCCAGTCTGAACTACATGCGGTTCAGAGCTCCAGCACTGCTCGGCAGATGGCCTGAAGAGACTCATTGGTGCTGTGCATTGTTATTTGTTTTCTTATAAGTTGTACCTTTTTGTTTGTTTCTTTTTCATTAAAGTTTGGGAAGGATGTAGTGTCCGGCTGAACCCGTTCTAGTGTTCTGGCTGTTGTACCCAACACTATACACCCACCCACCACAGGCATCACCGGTCAGGTGACCCTGCAAAAAAAGGGTCCGGGCGCACGTGCCCTGGGCCAGTTCCAGTACCTAACCACTGCGTGTCTGTGTAGTCATTTGTGCAGTATGTGGGCCTAGGGCCCAAGACACCATAAGCTCTTCATGCAAATTTTATAGGCTTGCTGATCTGGGTCAATAGTGCGCTCCCACAGCGCTTTATTTTACAGCCACAATCCTAACACTACTGTGCGTGTAAAAGTTTTAGGGTCAGCAGTAGGTAGGTAAGTAATTTCAGACCCATCCACAGACCACACTCGCCAATGACATTCTTTCTAAGGCAGATGTGAGGGTCTAAGTGAATGTGCTCTGCTTTTGGAGGGAGGTGACACTAAACTTTATCTTCTGCACTTTTATATTTTTTAGTGTAGTACTACTAATATGGATCACCCGTATCTCAAGAACCCGAGATAGAAAAGTCGGCAGATAAACACATTTTCAAAAGCATGACCACCCCTTTCTGGCTAGTTTCACATCACTCTTTCATTAAACACGCCTAATTCAAACTGCCCATTCTGCAGAGCTAAGAAGGAATCTGCCCTTATTCATTCTGACGAAAACACAGATTGAAAACTCATCCTTTTCTGACAATCAACCCAATGCGCCCCTAATTTTTTGATGTTGAGTGTCGACTGGGGCAACAGAAGGGGTATATGTGACTATCGGAAGGTTTCATTTTTAAAAGTTTGCTGTTGGTAGGTCCATAATTGAGGAAAGTTCCGCTTTTTTGATTTCCTACAATGACAAAATTATTGCTTCCGGCACAACAGTGTATCACCAGCCCGGGCAAGTCTAAAAAATTATGGAACTTACATTGCTAACCATATTACACCAGACAGATCAACTTATTTGCCTTGGAAGTCTAACAAATGGATTGTTGTCCTGACATTGCCTGCTTATCGAAATCTGTTGCCATCTTGCATTACTCTTACATTTGAAACAATTAGTTACTAACCCTTCCCATGCTGCTGGGCACTCATTGCATCTAATATTTGTGTAAAAGGAATGTGTGTCTGATCTTATCTGCTATCCGGGCAGCTGATCAGGTCATCTATTGCCCCAGTTTCTCCTGAAATATTCAGAAGGTTGTTCTCAGCATAGCCTTCGCTCCGTGACACACACTGTCAAAAGTAAATTGTCCATCAAACACAAATAACCTCAGTACAACATCAAATGTTTCAAATCCGACAGCCATATTACAATGAAGGTGGTCGGAAACCAGCTGGTCAATCCAACTGGCTTCCAATGTGCTCAAGGAGCCCTTTGGCCAATCAGAACCGCTTCATAATCCCGTACGGATGGCATTTCCACCGTCGGGATTATGATAGTGGTTTCTGACAGGCTTTCCCTGTCAGGCGTTCTGACAAGCCTGTCAGAAAGCAACTTTGTGGGTCCCTAACAGAGCCTCCCATCTTCCGAGGCCTCTGTTTTGGTGCCTAAGGGGCATTTATTGTTCTCCCTTAAAATCCCTGTGAGGTGAGGTGCCTGCCACACAGTGCAGGGATTTACACAAACTCCCATTTCTCTATGGGAGCTTGTGCTGTAGGGGGTTTCCAATAGAGAAGTTTGCGACAGCACCATCTGCAGTCGCATCTTAATTGTGTTTGGACTGCCGGCCCCTATATGTGATACTTCATCCCTCATGATAAATCTATCACACAGGGCCAGCTAGAGGAGAAACGGGAAGAAGAATAAACATTCAAGAAATACTACATAGTCTGTCTCCTCTAAATAATAAAATAAAAGGTAAACATTTTCATGTAATGTTGCACTCTTTAAATTAGTTAATGCCATCTTCTTGTACAGGAATGTCATATTATGCAACATAATACTGCTTTCCTATTTTCAGTACCTACTGAGTTTTTTGACTGACTAAACTCCTAAGATAATTTAATAGTGATGTAACTACTACTGTGCAATTATACAAACAAGACTAAAATCCCAGGATGGTAACTGATTTTTACTATGATGGGTAAAAAGAATCTCCATAAAATACAGTGCAATGAAACCACAGTAGCGTGGCAAATATGCACAGCAAGGTAAAACAACTTTTATTCTAAAATTTACTATAATCAGGAGAGCAGTTTTATTTTACCTAATATTCTATTTCTTAGATAATCTGTTCTCTCCTATAACACTGAAACGGGATCGAACTGACATACAAAGAGGTGGGGCACCAAAATAAAAGAGGCCCCCTTCACCTAAAACAAGCATTTGCAATGCAATAGGTCTCGCATTTGTGAAAGTTATATCATTTGGAGTTGAAAATGATAATTCTAATTCTTTTTACTTTTGGGTATTAGTGCAGTGGAGCATTTGATGAGTTTGGTTTGGGTGGGGGTGAGTGCATAACTGACTCTGCAGCGTAAGAAAGAAAGCTGACGAATCTGGCCCTGGGGAACCCAGTTGTAGTCTCGGCATGGGCTGTTTTAAAAACATAATGTCAACTTTTAATAATTATTGTTAAATTATTATTTTGAGTTTAATATAGTGCTAGCTAGACCTGAAGGTATCATAACGCTCTACATGTTATGTGATAATAGTACCATGCCAGCTCTTCTTAGAAAGGCTGTGATGCTTGTGATAGGACATTACAGTCTTTAACAGCGTATACATGGTTTTTTTTTCCATACACATACAAATAACTACAAAGTTCCAAACCATGGCACTGAGGGTGTCTTACCTTGGAAAACAGGTTCTAGAGTGTTGTCATGACGTGACTGCCTGATCCCTGTCTGCGACAGGACAGGCAGTAGAGGAAGGGGCGTGGGGAGGAAAGGAAGCAAGGGGGAGAACAGTTAGTTAGGAGGTAGACACTGGTGAATAAAGAAGTGTCTCCTGCCATCAGTAAGGCTCCTGTGTCTTCTGTAGGGGAAGCGCGACACTGGCGACGAGGGTGGGATGGTCATTCAGACACCCACATCGCTCAAACCCCTGCCGCCTGTAAGCGGCCGTGAACAGAGAGCCTGCAGCCTGTGTCGGAGCGGCGCGTGTGGAGCGCGAAAATTGAAGTGCTCACACGCTGCCTCTGATTGCTGCCAAAAGCGGTATCCGGTGGACTCCACCAAGCTGCCTGCCTAAGTGAAGAAGACGCCCGGCGTGCGACGCCTCAATCAGCCAGAAGTGTGGCCAAAGTGAAAATCAGCGCGGAAACGGCGCGAAAATCGGGAAGCACCCGACGAGCAGCTGCACCGATCGTGAATGAGAGGGTGAGTCCTGCCCAGCAACAATCAGCCTGCATGACCCATACTGGTCCGAAGCTCCGTGGCCGGAAAGCTGCGTGGAGTGCTGAGGAACTCGTGAATTCAAAGGTTCACGTTAAGTCTGCCTGTCTGGAGGGCTTTATCTGCCTGGATAGCCTCCTACCCACCAGGAGACAAGCAGTGCGATTAACACGGCAGCCTGAGGCTTCTTTTTTTCTGAACAGACCTGGTCGGGGTGTATCAAAATAAAAGTCCTCCCGAGAAGGAGCGCTGCCTCAAGGACAACGATGCCCATCTTGTAGAAACACAAAGCAGATGCCTTTCGCTTACGAGGCTACGGATGTTTAGCCAGTTGAATGGACATTTAGATCCTGTGCACACCTTTTCTTAAGTATAACGCTGAGGAAGCACGATTGCGCGCGGAAGAATCAGGAACTCACCCCTGAAGCGTGAGTCATCGGACGTGACGCTGCGAGCTCACCCCAGTTACCCTTGTACCATTCGCCACAGTTGTGGATACATTAACAGCCTCTGCGCCCAGGAGAGGGCCCCCCCCTGCACCTGGTGAGTGTTGTGAATGGGTGCCGAATGCCTGCAGCATAGGGAAAGAGCTAAATCTCGCGAAAGACGAGATCTCAGGGAGTAAGCACAGCCAAGTGCAAGAGCCATAGTGAACAAACTTTGACAAGTGCAAGGCGACGACAAACATAACAAGCATTAGCAAATGCAAGAATTGAACTAAAACAAACACGAGCACAAGTAACAAAGGATGCAATGAATCAAAGGTATTCCGACAACAAGCACGAGCCAAAGCAACAGTGACACGCAACAAATACCAGCACGGGTGAAATCGAAAATAGAAACAAGCACAAGCAAATGCAAATTCCAAATATGAACGAATACCAGCAAATGCAAGTTTCACATGTAAACAAACACGAGCAACCGCACGTCCTGAATGTCACACACACACAAGCAAACGTCAATTGCGAATGCAACAAGCCCCAGCCCATGCAAGTGTCAAACGCAACAAAGTCCCATGGTAAACCTCCAACACCACGTGAACGTAAGCAACTGAAATCAAAGGAAATCAAGAACATGAATGACCTGGAAACACGAATAAACAAAAATCGAGGAAGCTTCCGTTCGTCAATTAAGTGACTGGTAACCTGCACTAGTCGTAAAAAGGTATATGAGAACAAGATAGCGACATCGCCACGTACCGGCGCTGAGGAAACACAAAATACTTGCAGCCAGCACGCTACATTACAGAAAGCAGAAACCCCTGAGACACGAGCCGCGTATGCTGCAGCTGAGTATCAGCCATATGGAATTCACTGAGGTCTACTGAGCCGGTCACGCTGAGGGTGGACACCGAGCCAGGTTGGTAGTGAAAAGGGAAGGTCAAACCGGTGGACACACCTGACAGTGGCGTACGAGGCCTTGCCCCCATCATGTCAGTGCGAAAGGAGGCACGTAAATCTAAACCCTGCATTGGAATACCACCCCCAGTGACACAGTCCAGTGGCCGGAGTTTGGGTCCCAGATGGAACCGGTGGCTAGAATCACTAGATGCATTTCTCGAAACAACCGGCGAGCAAAGAGATAGCAACTGTCTATTATTACTACGTCAGCTGTTGGGTCACGAAGGCCGACGCCTAGTCAGGACGTTTTCAGCAAAGGACACAGAGACATATAGACACCTCAAAGAGACGCTACGCACTCACTTCAACACACAAGAAAACGTAGATCATGAACGCATGGTTTTCAATGCAGCCCAGCAGGAACCAGGAGAATCTCTGCCAAACTTCATCACAAGGCTGAAAAGCCTGGTACAATGCTGCCATTTCAACACATTCTCAAATGAGGAAGCAATTAGACTCCGGGTAATTGAAGGCTGTTCCAATACTAACACAAAGCGCAAGATTCTTCGAGGGCAGTGGTCGCTAGAGGAAATCATCAGGAAGGCCGAAGTTGGAGTGCGGGTTAAAGCAAGAGAATTATCAAAAGAAGTGCACCCGAGTGCAAGACACAAAGGTACCAGGAAAAAGATATCTCTCATGTCTTTAAATAAAACCCAAGAAGCAAACAAAGCCAGAAACGGGGAGGATGAAGGCAGACCAGAGACCAGACTGCGGGAGAGACAAAGTGACAGGAAATACTCTGAGTCAACACCAAAGACTGAGATGACCCAGGATTGCGACAGCGTCACTGACACAACCTCAAGGAGTGATTCAACCTCAAGGAGTCATTCAACACATGGTGAAAACGATTCTGAAGCAGAGGACGTGTCAAGTGGGACAGACTGCACCAATGGACCAGATGACAGCCTGCCCAACAAAGATGCAAGAATGACAAACCATAGAGGACTGGACCAGTCACGCCAACACTGGACATCGATACACGGTCACACCCGTAACACAGATGTCAACCCACAAGACAAGCGGGAGGAAGAAGCAAGCCGCACAAGACGGACAAACATGTGGTTGTCAAATAACCTCCCCAGTGAGATGGCACCGAAGCCACTTCGAGAAAGGTACCCGGAGAATTATCCGAAAGATAACTCTGACTCGAGGAGCAGCTTGTCATGGCCTACCCGTTTCGGAAATCTACCATTCAAGACGCCCTCAAAGGAAGGTTCCCAAAGAGCATCAACAAAAGACCTCTCCGATTCAGAAAGCATGTCTCTCCGATCTCTCAGGTCGACCGAGTCATGGTCCTGACAATGGCCATGGCATCAACCACTCGAACACACCACAGAACCACCGGACATTCTTCCTATCCAGAGCGACACAGCTCTCACCAATGTCTCTGAATACCCACTCACCCCACAAGACAACATGTCATGTCAGCCGCAGGTATATCAAGACATCAGCAATATACCGTCACCCCTAATGGGATCAGCGAGGCTGACTCGAAGGGCCAACAGAAGGAAAACAGACATAAGTGGCATTACCAACTGGATGGGAAAAGGCTATCCAGTCACTCCGCAAGGAAGGCCGGGCGTGGTGACAGCGACAGATCATCATCGGATGAGAGAGAAAGAGGTCCATGCCCAGATAGCTAAAAGGTTCCCCAGTCTCGGGGCGGGACAACCAGAGGCAGCAGATGAGGCCCCTAACAAAACTAGGATGACCCTGTCAGATAGTGCCCTACCGGCTGGCATGCATGACTCTGAACAGGAGGACAGTGTTGCCCTCGACCGGACGAGACAAAAGGAAGTAGAATTATATGCGGGTGCTCGGAAGAGAACCAGAACAACATCTACTCACAGAAGAGATCGAGCATCAATCGAACAAGAGCCACAAAAGAAGACGGAGTGCCGCCATAAAGCTGAGCCCTTCACAGTCACCTCCCGAGGGACAATCATGGTCGCCTCAGAAACTGAAGATGAGTGGATAACCCAGAAGCTCACAGGAAACCGCCATGGATCTAGGACACACCTCACCGAATCAGGACACCAGAACAGGCTGATCGACCCAGACGACAAACTAGACGGCCGGAGCGTCTCATTGAAGTAATCTAAGACACAGTAAGACTTTGTACAAAAGGGGGAGATGTCATGACGTGACTGCCTGATCCCTGTCTGCGACAGGACAGGCAGCAGAGGAAGGGGCGTGGGGAGGAAAGGAAGCAAGGGGGAGAACAGTTAGTTAGGAGGTAGACACTGGTGAATAAAGAAGTGTCTCCTGCCATCAGTAAGGCTCCTGTGTCTTCTGTAGGGGAAGCGCGACAAGTGTCTTTCATGGCCGCAGCACATTAGATCAAAGTATCTAGATTATTATTGTTGACTTGTGCTTCCTCATTGAGATTTTAGGTGACCTGCAGATGGAGGCATTCTGACCAATATCCAAATTAGGCCCTGAGTGTAGTTCACCTAAGTGAACTACACTTTATGTGATACTTCATCCCTTTCTTTAATACTTCATCCCTTTCTTTAATACTTCATCTCATTCTTTCTATCCCTCTGTCTATCTAGGAAATTGGTTTACTGGTGTAAAACGCTACTCAAGCAGCAACCACAATTTATGATGGGGTGAAATACAAAAAAAACTCAAATTATCCTGTGCTTAATCCTCTGGTAGCTTGGCACAAAAGCAGGCAGGCATAACTTAGATGCAGTGTGTAAAGTATTTATGCAGCACTTCGACCAGCAATAAAGTAAAAACCCACCACAAAAACAATCCCACACTAATTTAGAAAAATGGAGTAAAATGTATTAAATCAAAACAACAAAAATTCAATCTGTAAAACCAAAGATATGCAATTGTAAAGATTTAAGTAAAAGCTGCTTAAAAGCACTAAGTGCCAACTGTGCTGATCTGGTCACACTGGACCGGGACAAAGTCACAACTTCAGGCTGAGCGCTTTGGAGTGCAGGCCAGATACAGAGACCAAGTTAGAGCAACTGACTAAAGTACCTTCAATCCTCATTGCATAGCATTGTGAGATCCTGCATTGAGGATGCGTCATGCTGCAGTGGTTCTGATAAGCTGTGGGCTGCGAAATGAGGTCTAGCATCAAGGATGCTCTACACAGTGGCAATTCCGGAGAGCTGCAGGGGTGTAATGCAAGGTCCTACAGTTGAATAGGCATTGTGCAGCAGAAGCTCCTATACGGAGCTGTGAGGCGATGCATGGTGCTGCATTGGTTCTCTCCATAAGACCACAGCTGGGCTGGCAGAGCACCTTTAGACCCACTTCCAAGTGTCTAAGACTGTGGTGCCAACACTTTACAAGTGTTGGGGGACAAGTGCCAACACTATGGGAGAAGCATGCCTCGCTGTTGCATTCTTTAATTATTTAAGTTATGTTTTTGTATCTACACATCCTTTCTAGTTGCTGGAGCCTGGAATGTATGATACGTGCCTGCATCTTACATGCTGGGTTCCAGATTCTAGATTCAACTGTTTTATTTAGGATCTACTTTGCAACGGACGTGCTGTGCTTCAATTACTTATCTAAAAAAAAAAAAAAACTTGGATTTTCTACAACATTTGAAGTTTCAACATTTTAATATTGGCGACGACGGACTTTCTTCATATTTCTGCCGCGTTTTTAAGGAGCACAGGAGCAGAAATTTCAAGAATCCACTTATAAATGACTTTAAAGCTACGTTACTTACTTGGGAAGAGAAGCGGTCTACATATTGTTGATTTCCTTTTTGCCCCGGTTAAATTTCGTTAAATTTGGAGGCTTTTCTACATTTCTCTGTGTTTCAGTGTTTTGGTGAGTGAAAGGACAGAAGCTCTGCTCGAGACGAATTACATACGTCACCCCTTACGCTCATTGTGTGACACGTCATCCAGCGTCGTCTAACAAGACGTGGATTTGTACACTGTGTCATCGAGCATTACGCCAAGCCGCCATTTTGTTTCTATGGTCTATGGTAACTGAAGTTACCGGAGAAAAGAAACACGGAGAGTTTTTACTTGTGGCTACCGGAGGAAGGAAATCTAACCGCATTTACTTCCATAATAAGAAATAAGGTACAATTTTACACGCTGTTACATTTATTGCGTGTTTCATTATAAGAAATCCTTATTCAGGTGAACTTTAATGAACTTGACGAAAACGACCCTCGATTTTTCTTTAAGGATTTACAATAGTTGATCAGTTCTATATTGAGACTAACTTATAAACTACTGTTTGGATCTACATTGCATTATAATTTTGGGAATTTATATACGGTGAAGACTTGAAGAAGAATTCAATTGGTTTTTATTACAAGACTGGAGTCAAGCTATCCTGGCTGAAGACGGCTGATAGCCAGAAACCGGTCCTAGGATACTTGATTCCGGTCCAGGAAAGACATGGCTTGGCAGTTCGGGCTGGACTGTTCCCATGAGGCACAGGGTCAAGACTGATTTGCATATGGCCATGTCTGAACTGGGGTGGCTTGGTGAGCAAAATAACGATGGATTAAACCCAGATCTGTGACTGGGGGTGAATGTTTTGCCATTGTGCAACATTCCGTCCATCATCTTGTGTGTTTTGCTGTTCACCCTATGTGGGAAGGGTATGCCCAGACGTGGGTCCCTTGCTCACTAAGCCACTGGAGTCAAGCTATCCTGGCTGAAGACTAGTGATAGCCAGAAACCGGTCCTAGGATGCTTGATTCCGGTCCAGGAAAGACATGGCTTGGCAGTTCGGGATGGACTGTTCCCATGAGGCACAGGGTCAAGACTGATTTGCATATGGCCATGTCTGAACTGGAGTGGCTTGGTGAGCAAAATAACGATGGATTAAACCCAGATATGTGACTGGGGGTGAATGTTTTGCCATTGTGCAACATTCCGTCCATCATCTTGTGTGTTTTGCTGTTCACCCTATGTGGGAAGGGTATGCCCAGACGTGGGTCCCTTGCTCACTAAGCCACTGGAGTCAAGCTATCCTGGCTGAAGACGGGTGATAGCCAGAAACTGGTCCTAGGATGCTTGATTTCGGTCCAGGAAAGACATGGCTTGGCAGTTCGGGCTGGACTGTTCCCATGAGGCACAGGGTCAAGACTGATTTGCATATGGCCATGTCTGAACTGGGGTGGCTTGGTGAGCAAAATAACGATGGATTAAACCCAGATCTGTGACTGGGGGTGAATGTTTTGCCATTGTGCAACATTCCGTCCATCATCTTGTGTGTTTTGCTGTTCACCCTATGTGGGACGGGTATGCCCAGACGTGGGTCTCTTGCTCACTAAGCCACTGGAGTCAAGCTATCCTGGCTGAAGACGGCTGATAGCCATAAACCGGTCCTAGGATGCTTGATTCCGGTCCAGGAAAGACATGGCGTGGCAGTTCGGGCTGGACTGTTCCCATGAAGCACAGGGTCAAGACTGATCTGCATATGGCCATGTCTGAACTGGGGTGGCTTGGTGAGCAAAATAACGATGGATTAAACCCAGATCTGTGACTGGGGGTGAATGTTTTGCCATTGTGCAACATTCCGTCCATCATCTTGTGTGTTTTGCTTTTATTACAAGACTGCCATCTACTGGATAATTTAGAAATTACTTTTAAACTTTTATTTTATTGAAATTTCATTTATATTCTATTTAGTTTAAATAGTATATGGAGATGTTATTTTATTCGCTTGTTTTTAATTTTGTTGATTTTGATGAACCAATCTGTTAATATTCTGTATTATAGTTTAGACATTCATCTTACATTTAAGATTTTATATATCATTTAATATGCAATTTGATCCTCCATCAAAATTTTTGCAGTCCAAGGGTGATCCACCAATTCCATGGACAAGATGGAAAGAAGAATTTTTTACTTATCTCAAGGCAATGGATGGAGAACGGATGTCTGCGGAGAGGAAAAAGAACATTTCTTTACATTGTCTTGGTTCAGAAGGACAGTTAGTATTTAGAACATTACCGCCTGTTAGGTCGGGTGGTGATAGTAATGTGTATGATGAAGCTGTTTTAAGGATTGAAGGGAGATTTAAACCTGTTACTAGTGTAGCTCTTAACAGATTCAAATTCTATACTAGAGTTCAGGATGATAAAGAATGTTTTGATGATTTCCTTACTGCTTTACGGGCATTATCATTACATTGCAATTTTGGTCTTATGACGGATGAAATGATCAGGGATCAGATCATTGTGCACGTAAAGAATAAGAAAGTTCAGGAACAGTTATGGATTTTAGGTGATCCTAGCTTAGAAACAGCTATCAGTACAGCAAAAGCTCTTGAGCAGTCAGATAAGTGGATCAAATCTTTAGGTAAAGCATCCACTTCTAGTCCTTCTACCTCCAATAATGAGGTCAGTGTTGTTAAACCTCATGAGACAAAAACTAATTATTATTCTAATAGGAATGATAGTAAGGGTAAGCAGTTTTTTTGTTTCAGATGTGGCAATCCTGATCATATTGCTTCTTTTCCGCAGTGTCCAGCTATTAATAGACAATGCAACAAATGTGGACGTACTGGGCATTTTTCCAAAATGTGTAAAACTCCAACAAAATCTTTCCAAGACACTAAACAATCTTCGTTTCCTGCTTCTAAACATCCCAGTGGTAATGTCTCATATGTTAATGATGAAGGGAAGAATGATCCAGATATTAAGGAATTTGGTATCGTTGTATCTGTACAAGAGTCATTTGATATTTCACAAGCTGATAGTTTATCATCTCCTAAAAGTTTTGTTAACAGTTTGGGGAAAGTATTAGAACTTATGGTGGACTCTTGTTCTCCATGGACTATTATCACTCAGGAATACTGTATAGAATCATTTGGAGATTTAGTAGATATCAATACATTATTTTAACCTGATATCTGTGCTTACAACTTTGATGGATCTAAAATCAACTTTATTGGTTTTAAAGAAGTTCTCCTTACTATCAAAAGTAATTCTGCTATTATCAAACTATATGTTGCATGGAAAGGTGTGAATGTCTTGGGATGGAGAGATCAAGCAAAATTAGGTATTACATTGAATCCTAGGTTAAAAGATCCTGTGTCGGTTCTTACAATATCTGATGGAGTGTCTGGTGTTTTACCTGATTCCACTGAAATTTCCAAGTCTTTTCCTAAAGTATTTTCCGGTAAATTGAATGGTTTCAGTCACAGGATCAAGGTTAAACCTAATTCTGTTCCAGGTAAACAAAAGTTAAGGGGGATTCCAATAAGTATTAGGAATGAGCTTAGAGATATGTTGGATACTATGGTGAAGGAAAACATAATTGAGGAGGTGGAATCGTCAGAGTGGGTTTCTCCCATTGTTTTAGCCATTAAACCTGATAAAAGTATTAGGTTATGTGTAGATTTAAGAGCGCTTAATAAGAGTTTAGTTACTGACTGTCACCCACTTCCCAACATTAATGAAATGCTGTGTATGTTGGATGGTGCATGTGTATTTTCGACATTAGATCTTAGGTCTGCGTATCACCAGATCGAGCTCACTGAAGACTCAAAACAATATACAACATTTATCACCCCTCATGGTTTATTTCAGTTCAAGACAATGCCATTTGGTTTGGCCTCAGCCGCTTCGGTCTTTCAAAGAGCCATGTACCACATTTTTAAAGATCTAGGTTTATTTGTCAAATGTTTTCAAGACGATATACTTGTTTTTTCTAAGAATGATTCTGAACACCTTTCTCATCTTAAAGAAGTATGTTCTAAGTTAGAACAATATGGTTTAACGATTAAAGCTAGCAAACGTAAATTTTCCTGTAAATCTGTCGAGTATTTGGGACATACCCTTTCTGGAGAAGGGGTTGTACCAAAGAAAGATCTAGTTGATGCCATTATAAAAGCACCAGCTCCTGATAATAAGGAAAAGTTACTCTCATTTGCAGGGTTTTGTGAGTATTATAGCAAATGTATTCAAAATTTTGCTAACAAGATGGAACCGCTTAGAGAGTTGACCAGGAATTCTGTCAAATTCATCTGGACGGACAAACAAGATCTTGCTTTTAAGCAAATTAAGAATGAGACTGTCAATGCCCCCACTCTAAAATCGTTCTGCATTAATAAGAAATGCATTATTACTGTGGATGCTAGTCTGTATGGGAATGGAGGAGTTCTGAGTCAGTGTTCGGGTAAAGATGAATGGTGTGTGGCATTTGCATCAAGGAAGTTGTCTTCATCAGAAAGAAGGTACTCAGTTATTGAAAAAGAGCTACTAGCTTGTATTTGGGCTGTGGAACATTTTAGAAATTATGTATGGGGAAATAGGTTCATTTTGAGAATGGACCACAAACCGTTAGTGGGTATTTTATCTCCTGGTGGTGGATGGAACTCTACAGAGCGAATAGCCCGGTTATCCTCACGTCTTCAAGAATATGATTTTGAAATTGTTTATGTACCAGGGAAGAACAATGTTACGGCAGATTTTCTCTCGAGATTACCCTGTAATGATGATAAGGTTTCAACTATTAATCAGGATGTTGATGTTGTTGCTTCTATTGGTGATTGCATTTCTCAAGAGTTTTCAACTTTAAGTGAAGAAGAGTGGTTTGAGGAATTGAATAAAGATGCTGTATGCCAGCAAATTTTTGAGTATGTAAGAGTAGGATGGCCAAATAGTAAGGGTATTTCTGCAGAGTTAGCCCCTTTTTGTCAGGTTGCTCCTGAAATTGAAGAATTTGGTGGTCTTTTGTTTAAAGCTGGTAAGATAATTCCTCCTTCTTCTTTACAGGAGAAAATTTTGTTGCTTTCTCACCAAGGTCATATTGGTATGTCGTCTATGAAACGCCTAGTTAGGGAACATTTTTGGTGGCCTGGCATTGATAAAATGATTGACAGAATGGTGAGGGACTGTTCATACTGTATTAGTAGTGATAAGATGCTTCATCTATCTTCTGCTCCTCTTAAGCCTGTGAGTTGGCCTGATTTTCCTTGGCAGAAGGTAGCATTTGATATCTCGGGTCCTTTCAGACATTTGCCGTTAAATGCTCGCTTTGCTTTAGTTTGGGTTGATTACCACTCGAAATGGCCCGAAGTAAAGTTTGTTGGAAATGCCTCTTCGCAAGCAATTATAGTTTTCTTGAAGGAAATTTTTGCTAGGGAATGTTTCCTAGAAACATTTATCACTGATAACGGTACGCAACTTGTCTCTTCCGATATTGAAGATTTCCTTAAGAGTTGTGGTATTACACATCATACTGTCTCTTTATATGAGCCTAGGGAAAATGGCCAAGTTGAATGTTTCAACCGAGTTCTTAAGGACTGTACTAGTAGTGTAAATTATTTTGGTGGTGATTGGTTGGAAGTTGTCAGGAAAAGGTTGTGGACATATCGCATCACACCCCATTCTGTCACTGGTGTGAATCCTTTCAGACTTTTGAAAGGAAGAGAACCTTCTTCTATAATTTGTCCCTGGTGGATTAAAAAGTTAAACAAAAGTGGTTCTTTGGTTGATCTTGAATGCATTGCCAAACGTGTTGAAGATAAATTTTGCTAACAAGATGGAACCGCTTAGAGAGTTGACCAGGAATTCTGTTAAATTCATCTGGTTGGACAAACAAGATCTTGCTTTTAAGCAAATTAAGAATGAGATTGTCAATGCCCCCACTCTAAAATCGTTCTGCATTAATAAGAAATGCATCATTACTGTGGATGCTAGTCTGTATGGGATTGGAGGAGTTCTGAGTCAGGGTTCGGGTAAAGATGAATGGTGTGTGGCATTTGCATCAAGGACGTTGTCTTCAACAGAAAGAAGGTACTCAGTTATTGAAAAAGAGCTACTAGCTTGTATTTGGGCTGTGGAAAATTTTAGAAATTATGTGTGGGGAAATAGGTTCATTTTGAGAATGGACCACAAACCGTTAGTGGGTATTTTATCTCCCGGTGGTGGATGGTACTCTACAGCGCGAATAGCCCGGTTATCCTCATGTCTTCAAGAATATAATTTTGAAATTGTTTATGTACCAGGGAAGAACAATGTTACGGCAGATTTTCTCTCGAGATTACCCTGTAATGATGATAAGGTTTCAACTATTGATCAGGATGTTGATGTTGTTGCTTCTATTGGTGATTGCATTTCTCAAGAGTTTTCAACTTTAAGTGATGAAGAGTGGTTTGAGGAATTGAATAAAGATGCTGTATGCTAGCAAATTTTTGAGTATGTAAGAGTAGGATGGCCAAATAGTAAGGGTATTTCTGCAGAGTTAGCCCCTTTTTGTCAGGTTGCTCCTGAAATTGAAGAATTTGGTGGTCTTTTGTTTAAAGCTGGTAAGATAATTCCTCCTTCTTCTTTACAGGAGAAAATGTTGTTGCTTTCTCACCAAGGTCATATTGGTATGTCGTCTATGAAACGCCTAGTTAGGGAACATTTTGGGTGGCCTGGCATTGATAAAATGATTGACAGAATGGTGAGGGACTGTTCACACTGTATTAGTAGTGATAAGATGCTTCATCTATCTTCTGCTCCTCTTAAGCCTGTGAGTTGGCCTGATTTTCCTTGGCAGAAGGTAGCATTTGATATCTCTGGTCCTTTCAGACATTTGCCGTTAAATGCTCGCTTTGCTTTAGTTTTGGTTGATTACCACTCGAAATGGCCCGAAGTAAAGTTTGTTGGAAATGCCTCTTCGCAAGCAATTATAGTTTTCTTGAAGGAAATTTTTGCTAGGGAAGGTTTCCCAGAAACATTTATCACTGATAACGGTATGCAACTTGTCTCTTCCGATATTGAAGATTTCCTTAAGAGTTGTGGTATTAAACATCATACTGTCTCTTTATATGAGCCTAGGGAAAATGGCCAAGTTGAATGTTTCAACCGAGTTCTTAAGGATTGTACTAGTAGTGTAAATTCTTTTGGTGGTGATTGGTTGGAAGTTGTCAGGAAAAGGTTGTGGACATATCGCACCACACCCCATTCTGTCACTGGTGTGAGTCCTTTCAGACTTTTGAAAGGAAGAGAACCTTCTTCTATAATTTGTCCCTGGTGGATTAAAAAGTTAAGCAAAAGTGGTTCTTTGGTTGATCTTGAATGCATTGCCAAACGTGTTGAAGATAAATTTTGCTAACAAGATGGAACCGCTTAGAGAGTTGACCAGGAATTCTGTTAAATTCATCTGGTTGGACAAACAAGATCTTGCTTTTAAGCAAATTAAGAATGAGATTGTCAATGCCCCCACTCTAAAATCGTTCTGCATTAATAAGAAATGCATCATTACTGTGGATGCTAGTCTGTATGGGATTGGAGGAGTTCTGAGTCAGGGTTCGGGTAAAGATGAATGGTGTGTGGCATTTGCATCAAGGACGTTGTCTTCAACAGAAAGAAGGTACTCAGTTATTGAAAAAGAGCTACTAGCTTGTATTTGGGCTGTGGAACATTTTAGAAATTATGTGTGGGGAAATAGGTTCATTTTGAGAACAGACCACAAACCGTTAGTGGGTATTTTATCTCCTGGTGGTGGATGGTACTCTACAGCGCGAATAGCCCGGTTATCCTCATGTCTTCAAGAATTTGATTTTGAAATTGTTTATGTACCAGGGAAGAACAATGTTACGGCAGATTTTCTCTCGAGATTACCCTGTAATGATGATAAGGTTTCAACTATTGATCAGGATGTTGATGTTGTTGCTTCTATTGGTGATTGCATTTCTCAAGAGTTTTCAACTTTAAGTGAAGAAGAGTGGTTTGAGGAATTGAATAAAGATGCTGTATGCCAGCAAATGTTTGAGTATGTAAGAGTAGGATGGCCAAATAGTAAGGGTATTTCTGCAGAGTTAGCCCCTTTTTGTCAGGTTGCTCCTGAAATTGAAGAATTTGGTGGTCTTTTGTTTAAAGCTGGTAAGATAATTCCTCCTTCTTCTTTACAGGAGAAAATGTTGTTGCTTTCTCACCAAGGTCATATTGGCATGTCGTCTATGAAACGCCTAGTTAGGGAAAACTTTTGGTGGCCTGTCATTGATAACATGATTGACAGAATGGTGAGGGACTATTCACACTGTATTAGTAGTGATAAGATGCTTCATCTATCTTCTGCTCCTCTTAAGCCTGTGAGTTGGCCTGATTTTCCTTGGCAGAAGGTAGCATTTGATATCTCTGGTCCTTTCAGACATTTGCCGTTAAATGCTCGCTTTGCTTTAGTTTTGGTTGATTACCACTCGAAATGGCCCGAAGTAAAGTTTGTTGGAAATGCCTCTTCGCAAGCAATTATAGTTTTCTTGAAGGAAATTTTTGCTAGGGAAGGTTTCCTAGAAACATTTATCACTGATAACGGTACGCAACTTGTCTCTTCCGATATTGAAGATTTCCTTAAGAGTTGTGGTATTACACATCATACTGTCTCTTTATATGAGCCTAGGGAAAATGGCCAAGTTGAATGTTTCAACCGAGTTCTTAAGGACTGTACTAGTAGTGTAAATTATTTTGGTGGTGATTGGTTGGAAGTTGTCAGGAAAAGGTTGTGGACATATCGCATCACACCCCATTCTGTCACTGGTGTGAATCCTTTCAGACTTTTGAAAGGAAGAGAACCTTCTTCTATAATTTGTCCCTGGTGGATTAAAAAGTTAAACAAAAGTGGTTCTTTGGTTGATCTTGAATGCATTGCCAAACGTGTTGAAGATAAATTTTGCTAACAAGATGGAACCGCTTAGAGAGTTGACCAGGAATTCTGTTAAATTCATCTGGTTGGACAAACAAGATCTTGCTTTTAAGCAAATTAAGAATGAGATTGTCAATGCCCCCACTCTAAAATCGTTCTGCATTAATAAGAAATGCATCATTACTGTGGATGCTAGTCTGTATGGGATTGGAGGAGTTCTGAGTCAGGGTTCGGGTAAAGATGAATGGTGTGTGGCATTTGCATCAAGGACGTTGTCTTCAACAGAAAGAAGGTACTCAGTTATTGAAAAAGAGCTACTAGCTTGTATTTGGGCTGTGGAAAATTTTAGAAATTATGTGTGGGGAAATAGGTTCATTTTGAGAATGGACCACAAACCGTTAGTGGGTATTTTATCTCCCGGTGGTGGATGGTACTCTACAGCGCGAATAGCCCGGTTATCCTCATGTCTTCAAGAATATAATTTTGAAATTGTTTATGTACCAGGGAAGAACAATGTTACGGCAGATTTTCTCTCGAGATTACCCTGTAATGATGATAAGGTTTCAACTATTGATCAGGATGTTGATGTTGTTGCTTCTATTGGTGATTGCATTTCTCAAGAGTTTTCAACTTTAAGTGATGAAGAGTGGTTTGAGGAATTGAATAAAGATGCTGTATGCTAGCAAATTTTTGAGTATGTAAGAGTAGGATGGCCAAATAGTAAGGGTATTTCTGCAGAGTTAGCCCCTTTTTGTCAGGTTGCTCCTGAAATTGAAGAATTTGGTGGTCTTTTGTTTAAAGCTGGTAAGATAATTCCTCCTTCTTCTTTACAGGAGAAAATGTTGTTGCTTTCTCACCAAGGTCATATTGGTATGTCGTCTATGAAACGCCTAGTTAGGGAACATTTTGGGTGGCCTGGCATTGATAAAATGATTGACAGAATGGTGAGGGACTGTTCACACTGTATTAGTAGTGATAAGATGCTTCATCTATCTTCTGCTCCTCTTAAGCCTGTGAGTTGGCCTGATTTTCCTTGGCAGAAGGTAGCATTTGATATCTCTGGTCCTTTCAGACATTTGCCGTTAAATGCTCGCTTTGCTTTAGTTTTGGTTGATTACCACTCGAAATGGCCCGAAGTAAAGTTTGTTGGAAATGCCTCTTCGCAAGCAATTATAGTTTTCTTGAAGGAAATTTTTGCTAGGGAAGGTTTCCCAGAAACATTTATCACTGATAACGGTATGCAACTTGTCTCTTCCGATATTGAAGATTTCCTTAAGAGTTGTGGTATTAAACATCATACTGTCTCTTTATATGAGCCTAGGGAAAATGGCCAAGTTGAATGTTTCAACCGAGTTCTTAAGGATTGTACTAGTAGTGTAAATTCTTTTGGTGGTGATTGGTTGGAAGTTGTCAGGAAAAGGTTGTGGACATATCGCACCACACCCCATTCTGTCACTGGTGTGAGTCCTTTCAGACTTTTGAAAGGAAGAGAACCTTCTTCTATAATTTGTCCCTGGTGGATTAAAAAGTTAAGCAAAAGTGGTTCTTTGGTTGATCTTGAATGCATTGCCAAACGTGTTGAAGATAAATGTTGCTAACAAGATGGAACCGCTTAGAGAGTTGACCAGGAATTCTGTTAAATTCATCTGGTTGGACAAACAAGATCTTGCTTTTAAGCAAATTAAGAATGAGATTGTCAATGCCCCCACTCTAAAATCGTTCTGCATTAATAAGAAATGCATCATTACTGTGGATGCTAGTCTGTATGGGATTGGAGGAGTTCTGAGTCAGGGTTCGGGTAAAGATGAATGGTGTGTGGCATTTGCATCAAGGACGTTGTCTTCAACAGAAAGAAGGTACTCAGTTATTGAAAAAGAGCTACTAGCTTGTATTTGGGCTGTGGAACATTTTAGAAATTATGTGTGGGGAAATAGGTTCATTTTGAGAACAGACCACAAACCGTTAGTGGGTATTTTATCTCCTGGTGGTGGATGGTACTCTACAGCGCGAATAGCCCGGTTATCCTCATGTCTTCAAGAATTTGATTTTGAAATTGTTTATGTACCAGGGAAGAACAATGTTACGGCAGATTTTCTCTCGAGATTACCCTGTAATGATGATAAGGTTTCAACTATTGATCAGGATGTTGATGTTGTTGCTTCTATTGGTGATTGCATTTCTCAAGAGTTTTCAACTTTAAGTGAAGAAGAGTGGTTTGAGGAATTGAATAAAGATGCTGTATGCCAGCAAATGTTTGAGTATGTAAGAGTAGGATGGCCAAATAGTAAGGGTATTTCTGCAGAGTTAGCCCCTTTTTGTCAGGTTGCTCCTGAAATTGAAGAATTTGGTGGTCTTTTGTTTAAAGCTGGTAAGATAATTCCTCCTTCTTCTTTACAGGAGAAAATGTTGTTGCTTTCTCACCAAGGTCATATTGGCATGTCGTCTATGAAACGCCTAGTTAGGGAAAACTTTTGGTGGCCTGTCATTGATAACATGATTGACAGAATGGTGAGGGACTGTTCACACTGTATTAGTAGTGATAAGATGCTTCATCTATCTTCTGCTCCTCTTAAGCCTGTGAGTTGGCCTGATTTTCCTTGGCAGAAGGTAGCATTTGATATCTCTGGTCCTTTCAGACATTTGCCGTTAAATGCTCGCTTTGCTTTAGTTTTGGTTGATTACCACTCGAAATGGCCCGAAGTAAAGTTTGTTGGAAATGCCTCTTCGCAAGCAATTATAGTTTTCTTGAAGGAAATTTTTGCTAGGGAAGGTTTCCCAGAAACATTTATCACTGATAACGGTACCCAACTTGTCTCTTCCGATATTGAAGATTTCCTTAAGAGTTGTGGTATTAAACATCAAACTGTCTCTTTATATGAGCCTAGGGAAAATGGTCAAGTTGAAAGTTTCAACCGAGTTCTTAAAGATTGTATTAGTAGTGTAAATTCTTCTGGTGGTGATTGGTTGGAAGTTGTCAGGAAAAGGTTGTGGACATATCGCATCACACCCCATTCTGTCACTGGTGTGAGTCCTTTCAGACTTTTAAAAGGAAGAGAACCTTCTTCTATAGTTTGTCCCTGGTGGATTAAAAAGTTAAACAAAAGTGGTTCTTTGGTTGATCTTGAATGCATTGCCAAACGTGTTGAAGATAAACAACAAAAAATGAAGATCTTGTTTGATTCAAAAATGAATGTCAAAGCTCATGATTTTGGGGTAGGAGAATGGGTGAGGTTTAAAAAACCTGGTTTTCTTACTAAAGGGTTTTCTAAATTTTTTCCTCCCATTAAGGTGGTTAAGGTTTTTAAAAACAGTGTTGTCACTCAAGTTGGAAGAGTTTGGAATGTTCGTAGAGTAGCTAAATGTCCTGATACTTACAAGCCACTTTGTTCTCAAATGTCTGGTCCTGATAATAATCTGGGAAGGTTGGTACACAATTATAATAAATGTCCTCAAGATTTATTACAAAATAATTTATCGATTGCCTCTAGAGTTAAAGATGATGTTAGACAAAAAAGAATACCCAGTAGGTATTTGTATTAATTTCTTTTTGTTAGGGATAAGATGTGTTGCATTCTTTAATTATTTAAGTTATGTTTTTGTATCTACACATCCTTTCTAGTTGCTGGAGCCTGGAATGTATGATACGTGCCGGCATCTTACATGCTGGGTTCCAGATTTTAGATTCAACTGTTTTATCTAGGATCTACTTTGCAACGGACGTGCTGTGCTTCAATTGCTTATCTAAAAAAAAAAAATACTTGGATTTTCTACAACATTTGAAGTTTCATCATTTTAATACTTGCAGTAGCAAAAAATTATGTTAAAGTTAAAATTACATTTCCAACTTTTTAAATACACTGCACGCTGCACTATGGGCTATTTAAGGCTAATCCTAGGGGTGACGTACATACAATAAAAAGGAAGGTTTAGGCCTGCACACACAGACTGTAAAATGCAGGCCTGGGACATGTTTAAAAGGCTTCTCTAGTGGGTGCACAAATAGTGCTGCAGGCTCATTAGTAGCATTTAAATTACAGGTCCTGAGTACAGTTGTACCACTTTACTAGAGATTTACAAGCAAATTAAGAATACCAATTGGATGAGAACCAATGTTTAGATGTTCAAAGGAGAGAGCTCAAGCACTTTAGCACTGGTTATCAGTGATAACGTGTGCAGAATCCTAGAGCCGGCAAAACCGAAGTCAGCCATATCAGGAGGATAGAAGGCAAAAAGTTGGGGGAAAACAATTCCATGTATGTCAGGTGCAACAATATCTATCTAAATATTTGATTTGGCAGCCACACTACATTAACTATAACTCATGCCTTCTCGATGCAGTGCTAATACCGTTTTATATTTTCTCACTTAAACCATGAAAACTAATAGCATTTACAAGGACAGACATGACATCGTAAATCAAAACTTTTGTGAGAACATGGTAGAGTGGCAAGTTATAGTTAATAATGTACGTGTAGCTTCTAAGTTAAATACACAGTGTATGGAGATGCGCAAGTTGTAATAATTTGAAAGTGTTGCATAAATTATAAATGAAAGGTATGCATTTAGAAATGTACATTTTTTGTGTACTTTAACATTTGTTTGTAGCTAAAGAATAAATAAAGTTATATTATTTAAGGTTTGTGCATGAATTATACATTTAAGGTATAACTATAAATAAAGAATTTCTATTGTTTGTGTATTTTAATTTTGGTTTGTATAGAATGTAATGTGTGTATACTTGTAAAGCGCACTGTTGCCAGCCGGCGTCCTGGCGCTGTATACCGCTGGGGAACCCGTCCTGGCTTTCCCTGTGGAATGGTCCCTGCTGGGAATCCCCAAGGTGGAGCCAGGCATCCCCGGCGTTGAGGGGGCCGTTGTGGAGATTAGGCAAGCTAATGCCCAGAGTTGCCGAGTGCGACCCCTGGTTAGAGTAGGCACCGAGGCGAGAATTATCGAGTCCGTAGACCCTGGTCCACGACGCTGCCGCGTCGGGAATCGAAACCTGGTCCCGGGCCGACTTCTGCTTCCGGGTCTGCCGCCTCTAACCAGTGAGCCACATGAATAAATGAAGCTTTCCTAACTATAACAAAGGTTTAACTTTAGTTTTTTTTTCATTGATTCGCATACTTTTTTATTTTAGATAAAAACATTTTGAAATGATAGAGTTTACTGTTGTCGAGTGAAGTGTCAATAAGTGCAGTGTGGTACAGTAGAGTGGAGGAGAGTGTTGTAAAGTGTTCTGTTGTAGAGTATAGTGTTGTAGAGCAGTTAGAGTGGAGTACAGTGAAATGTGGGACAGTGGAGTAATGTACAGGGGTGTGGTGTGGTGCAGAGTAGAGTGGTGTGCAGTGAAATGTTGCACGCTGGAGTGCGGGAGAATGTAACGGCATAAAGTGGAATAGTATCAAATGAAGTGTTGTGGTGTGGAGTGGCGTAGACTGGAGAGGCGGACAGTAGAATAGCATGCAGTGGAGTGGTGAAGAATGGAGTGGTATAGAGTTTAGTGCTGTAGAGTGTAACAGCATAGAGTGGAGTAGCATAGAGTGCAGTGGCTTAGAATGGCGCGGCATACAGTGTAGTGGCATACACTACATTAATGTAGACTGGAGTCTTGTAGAGTATAACGTAGTAGAGTGGAATAGCATGTAGTGGAGTGTTTTATAGTGGAGTGCAGTAGAGTGGAGTGGCGTATAGAGGACTAGTGTATAGTGGAGGGGTGTAGAGAGGAGTGGGATGATGTAGTGGCGAGAGTGGAGTTGCATACAGTGGAATAGCATAGACTGGTGTCATATAGCTACTGTTTATCTTTATAATGTGTTAAGTTAGCATAGGCTTATTAAATGTTTAAACGCCATTTTTCCTTTTGCTGCTTCTGCACACGACACTTAATTGTTGATTTAGCTTTCAACCTAGTAGCCCGTTGTGGTTTACATGAGAATAATATGTTATTGCTCTGATATCAGCTTTGCTTAATAAACTATGTCTGTACAGAGAGTGCTGAAGCTTCAGGAATAACACGATACAGAATTGTTATGAGGTCTGATCTCTGCACCTTCATAGACATAACATAAGTGCAGCTTCTGCCAACTTTAGGCTTTAGGCAGGTTTTATATTGCTTTGCTTAGAGCACAGATACACACTTGATGCTGTTCGCATGCAGAGAGAGCTGGTGTATGCTGATGGGATCTCTTCATTCTAGGATCTTGAGGTATGGGCCCGCCCTGTTAAAACCCAAAGAGACCTTCTTAGCTATTAATATAATATGTGAGTTAGGGAGGGTGAGAAATAAGTGTTGTTAACCCTTATTCATTACAGCATGTTAACATGCTGTCACCGTTTGCTTTCTATGGACTAGTAACTATGCTGATAACTTTGCTTCTGATGATATGTTTCATTGTATTATCTAAGATACTGCGTTTGAGAAAACAGCATTAGGAAATAAATATTTCAAATGTGCACGTGTCCTCATTTACTCCACGTTCTGGTTTGAAATGATTGTATAACGAAAGAGTGCTCATGTGTTCCACGTAACCTGAGGTATTGTAAGTTCATGTTCTGGTTTGTCTAAACATTGGGAGTTTGTTATGACCAATGAGACACTGTAGCTAGCCTGGTAAGGGGTTTTGGGTACTGAGGTGAGTTTTGGGTCACTCTAATTCACTGAGGTTTCAAATCTCTATGCACAGTTCTGTGGGAGAACGGAAACCCTGCTACATGGCGCCCATACGTTGGTGGTCTTATATCATGACACTCGAGTAGTATATCATTCAAACCTTAACCCCTTCTCTATCGTTTCCGGAAAACGGTGGTGTCGGAAAAACCTACCTATTTTTGAAATAGGTCTTTTCAAGCTTAATTCTATCTAAAACGGTTTCTTTGAATTACTACCCAGTTGTGCTACAAAGTTTCCTTTGTTTTTCAGTAGTTCCGGTGTTGTCATGGCGCAGGCTGTGAACATCCCGCAGCATAGTCGCATTGCGGTGCGCAACCATTTACGGCCTTTCCTGGTCCCAGTGGATGGCTTAGCTGTGATTTTAGTGGTGTGTGCAGATCCAGCGTACCCTTACGAACTGTTTTATTCGTGGGTAACGTTTCCGGCAGTGGATGCAAATTCTGGTGTGTTCCACACCTACACACCCTCACCTGTACCGGCTGAATATACACTGTACAGGGCACTGGAAATACCTATTGATCATTGGCAGCATCGCGTTTGGTTTGATGGCGCCCTACCCCACTCTTTGTCTGCTGCGAGGTTGGGTCCTTTGTCCATTCCAGGCACAAATTGGCCTGCATTGGGTGGATTCACCCCGCATCCGAATCACGGCGCTTGTCCCTTGGCGTATATTCGCAGACTACATGTTGTTTCGATTGCCGTGATTCGTGCATTAGTGCAATACATAGGTCGTCATCTCCCGGGTGGTCCCCTGGGGGGTCCGGCTGTTCAGACGGAACATGGCGGTTTAAAGCTCAATCCGGTATTGGTCAATTCGGTTTTTGGTAAGCGCCCCGATGATAAAGATGAGTTCCCTTTCTGGCTTGCCGAGAAATTAGACCAACTGGAGGCTGTGTTTCCGAATTCTACTCCTGCTGATAAACATAGAATGTTGACGATTATTTTGCCTAAGGATTTAACTCCTGAACTCGTTGACTGTGAAAGTTGGGGGAAAACTTTTGCGGCTGTTTATGCGAGGTGTTTCGGCACCCCATCTATGTCCGTACTGCCTACGATCGTTAAACGTGTTCAGGATGATCAGAGACCGGAAGCAGCGGTTGAATTGGGTATGCGCCTGTGTGGTTCTTTTGAGATTGTTAGCGATCTCATACTCTCCAATATCAAGGGAGATGCAGTGAACTTTCAGGTGTCGAATACTTTGGCTGCTCTAACCGATGCCGAAAAACCCCGACAGTTGGCGAAGATAGTTGTGGCCGCGTATAAAACTATAGGTCGCACAAGTAAAGGTCTGAAGTATTTTGCTATCAAGGAGAAAAAACAACCACAAGGGCAGTCTGCTGAGGCAGATGTCCAGCCCAAGTCCAAAAAACAAAATTGGCCTAAAAAACAGAAACAGGGGAAGCAACAACAGCAGACTCAGGATTCTTATCCTGCGCCACAAGTTTCTGCGCCGACAGAGAGAGTTTATGACTTGCGCGATCGCGCGATGATTAAATCACCTGATCGATTTCAGGTTTCTGATCAACGCTCTCCTCGTTCCTTTCAGGACTCATCGGCCCCGAAGACCGGTGGAGGAGGAGACGGAAGGGGACGTGGTGGCCAACAAGGACATGGCCAGCCCCGCCAGACAGACGGCGCAGGAAAGCAGGAGGATTTACGCCGAAAAGACCGCAGTTTGCGAAAAAGAAAGTCGCAGCCTTAACAGCGCATCGATATGCCACAGATAGTGAGAACGCGGCTTCGGAATCTGACGTGGGCTCTGACCTTGCTGGACAGCGCGGCGGAGATTACCATAGTGAGAGAGGCGCTGCGTCCACTACTGAGGGTGACAGCGACTGATGTCTACGTTGTAATAGAGACAGCCGATACAAGACTTGCTCCCCCTGAAAGACTTTATGAAATTGTCCTGTTAATAGAAGGTGACATACAATGTACCATCAAAGGGGTATTTTGGGAAAATCTTTCGTCTACGTATGACATTTTGCTTTCGGAGGTTGACTGGCCCCCACCTTTTGTGCTCGCGGCGCAGCGAGGGGAGGAGGTAATCCTCCCAAGTTTTGCGAACACTGTCTCGAAAGAGCATGCGCAGCACTTTGCAGAAGAGTGGGCTAGGGCTCTAGCGCCGGCTCTGTACCGCAACCAATGTGAATGGGATAAATTGTCCCCATGCCATGAGATTCCTTTGCGTTCTCAGCCGCAGCCTCAACCTCAATATCCCATACGACGTGAAGCCAAAGCTTCCGTCGCGGAAATCCTTGAACAATTGGAATATCAGGGTGTTATTGAAACATGTGTGTCACCGATGAATAATCCTCTTTTTACTGTGACCAAGCCTGACGGATCGTATCGTTTGGTATTGGATTACCGGCATTTCAACTCGCATTGCTGTAACTGTGCAGTACAGAATACTCACGGCTCTGCCCTAGTGGATAGTCTAGTGCGTAAGCGTTTTAAAACAACGCTTGACATTTCCAATGGTTTCTATGCCCGCAGATTGGATAGCTTTAGCTCCCAATGGACCAGTTTTACATGCGCTGGGATCCAAAAACAATTCCGGCGTCTCCCAATGGGCTATAAGAATAGTCCTGGTATATTTACCGCCCGCATAGTCTCTCTTTTGGAGAGTATTGACCCAGATGCTTGCTCGTATGTGGATGACATCTATCTCACAGACGACGAAATTTGGGAGCATCTGTGTCGTGTAAATTCGATTATTTGTAACTTTGCAGACATGGGTTACAAATTTAACTTTGCAAAATCGCACGTTGCTGAGTACACAGTGTTGTTCCTGGGCTATGAGCTCAACAATGAAGGTAGAGGTTTGGCTCCTCACTTCTTGGAGGAATGCGCACAGTTGCGCGCTCCTACAACACTGAAAAAATTACAGTCTTTACTGGGCTTTTTAAATTTCGGGAGGACATACATTCCGGAATATGCCCAGCGTATCAAGCCTTTGTATGCTTTGATACAACCAACTTTTTCCAAATCATGCTGGCTGCCTGAGCACTCAGCCATCTTGCAATCCTTGCAGGTTGATCTGCTCGCTTCTAAATTCCTACTGACTCGTGATAACCACACCAACCTGGTGATAAGAATAATTCCAGGGACAGTGGGTTTCACGTACCTCATTTTTAATGAAGGAGACAGAGTACCTATTGCTTACAAGTCACACTTGTACACTTCGGCTGAGATGCGGTTTCCCACTGTGGAAAAGGTTTTAACAGCTGTGCAGATGGCGATTCTTAAGGAACGAGCTCTGTCACAGGGGAAACGCATGTTGGTTGTTACACCCTGTCCTCATTTGGAGGCAGTCACGAAAGCCAGTGTACCAAATTCAAAAGCTTTGCACCCTCGGTGGATTCAATGGGCTGCGTCCTTGACATCCACGGATGTCATGTTTATTTTTGAAGCCTCGTTACGGTCGCAGGAGTACTTGCAGTATGAATTAGTTCATCCTGCTCCTCTAGCAATGCGAACTTTGGAGGACTTCCATTGCATCATTTACACTGATGGTTTGGCGCAGGTTGCGCATGGCTCTAAACAGGCCTACGTTTCCGCATGCGCCATTGTGGTCGGTGCCATGGTGAACAATGAGTTCCAGTCCGAGGCAGTACACACGCTGCCTCTAGGGGACTGCACAGCACAATTGGCAGAGCTTTGTGCTCTCTTACTAGCGTTGGAGTACGCTGATCCTGGTGTGACAACTCTTATTGTGAGTGATTCTTACTACTGTGTACAGTCTTACAATGAAAACTTGTTCTTTTGGATTCAGAATGATTTTCGTGATTCCAAGGGTAGCACAATAAAACACAAGTTGATCTGGGTTCGAGTGGCGGAGCTTAAGGCTACGTTGCCACTCGTTTTTGTGATTCATACTCTCGGCCATCAGCGTGTTGGAGTCCACGCTGTCGGTAACTCGCTTGCTGATGAAGCAGCGAAATCAGCGGTTTCTACATACTTAGTTGCAGCAGTTACTAGGTCCAAAACTAAAATTGATGGTGACATCTTGGCGTCTGTTGCTGCCACTGAGAAGGGAGGTAAACATCCTGCGGGGTTCCCTTCGAAGTACACTTACCACTTAAGTCCCGAAAAGGTTCCTTTTGTGAAAATTCCTGATGTTGGAGAACGTTTGATTCCCAACTCGGATCGCAGGGCTGACTTGATTACAGCAGCACATGAAGGTGTGGCGTCTGCGCATGCGGGCGTCTCGGCCACTGTAACTCAATTACAACAACTTTTCTGGTGGCGGGGACTGTACAAACAGACGCGTGATTATGTCCTTCAATGTGACATTTGCCAGCAGATTAAACCTTCGACTAGTGCTGGTCCGCCACAGACACAGTTGTACATTTCTAATAAACCACTAGGATGTGTTTATTTAGATCACTGCGGTCCTTTTTCCTCTGATACTGCGTAGAAGTACATCTTAGTAGCAGTTGATTCATGCACACGCTTTATGTGGGTCTGGCCCCATCGCAGCGCTGATTCACGGACTGTCATTAGAGATTTGCGTATCTTTGTAGGGATTTTTGCCTGTGGTACCTTCCATTCGGATCAGGGTCCGGCTTTCGCCTCTAAGGCGTATAAGGATGCCATGACTTCGATGGGGATCCAAGTCAAGTTTTCGTCTCCCTACAGACCTGAGGGTAATAGTGTAGTGGAGCGAATGAACCGTGATTTAAAGCAATCTTTGACAGCTCGAGTTATAGGCACTGGCAGAAAATGGCTGGCCCACCTCAATGGCGTGCAGCGTGCTCTTAATAATCTCCCTAGAAGGTCTCTGGGTGGGCGGACCCCATACGAAATGCTCTTTGGCATCAAGATGTACGTCCCTGACCTGGACGGTCTAGACTGCGTGGCTCGCGCCACACCCTTTGACGTAGATGAACATTGCAATGTTTTACAGGATCTACAGGAGACCAGAGACAGTCTGGCGAAAGAACATTTGCCCTCCACATCGGATGTTGCGTTGCAGATCCCGGTAGTCGGCTGGCTACCCCAAGTTGGAGAACTGGTTCGAGAGAAGATTGATAACAAAAAAGAATTTGGTCCTTCCTATCGAGCTCCGGTTCCAGTGCTTGGCGTGAAGGGCACAAGAACAGTCATTTTACCACCACTTCCTGGTCGTAAGGAAAACAGGTTTATCTCAATTGACAATGTCAAGATACACAGAGTGGCCGATTCTTCTTAGCATGACACCGGCAGTTTCCTGTCCTTCCATTGTGAGAAATTCAGTTTTGCCCACTGCTTCTAATCAAGAAACTGAAGTGGCCATCTAATTACCTGCAATTTCCAGTCCTTTATTAAGTACTTTGCCCGGAACAGACCATGATGAAATAGACTATACTTACCCCACTGACTTGTCCATGCCTGACCTGCAAGCACGATTGGCCACGGTATCCAGATTTTCTTTTGACACTGTTTCCAATGCTTCGAAAAGACCCGCACGTTTTGCATTTTATGCCACGTTATTTTAAAAACTTTTTTGATTCCCCCTTGGACATATATATGGCTGGTGCTTTTTTCAATTTACCTTTTTATGTCAATTGGGTTTGTGTTTTATTTTTTCCGAATTATGAATGGACACTATGTCGAAGAAAGAACGTGTATTCGACATCTAAATGGAACTTTGGCCCCCCTTTCCTCATCGCATTCTGCACACAGATTGAAGAGAGACTTGACATTTGTTAACATCACTGCTTGGCCTGTCCTTGATGGGATAGTGTGGGATGTCGTTAGGTTTCAAATTCATGGCCCTACCGAGGTTGTTAATGTCCCTAATGTGCTTAGAGTTAATATGGGGGATGTAATGAAACAAAACATATGTTCTGATGATTGGGATGTTCAGGCCGTAGAGTCTTTGTTTTCTGATTTGAAATACTATGCTGCCTTTGATGCTGAGGATTTGTACTTAGAATCTGCTAATTATGGTGATTTGTTTTGCTTTCAACATTTTGGCAATCACTTCTTACATAAAACGACTTCCAGAAGGAATACTGTAAATTATACGCAATGGGAGCATTGCCCAGCACCTAAACAAGGCAGTTCAAGTACTTTTTTGAAAAAGTACACTTATTTTACTGACTTCAATCAGTCTAATCCCGAGTCCTTTTATTTCAAAATGACACAGAAGCCTATGTCCAAGGTTAGACTTACCGATACCAAATTATTATACTCGAAGTCCTTTCTTGATCAGCTAGCTGTTGGCGGCTATGAATTATGGAAGGAAACTATTGACTTAAAATCTGTTTGGGGTTCTAAAAGCTGGTAGGAACAAGGCACTGAGGCTTTGCACCGTGCTTGTCTCATCCCGAATCACATGTTGTTTTTGAACTCTTCTATTTCACAGACAACATGCTTTGGATTGGCTACTTCTAAAAAATTGAATACTCCAACCATCCCTGAGTTAGAAGAATATTCTGGCTGGACTAATTATACTCAGTTTTCGATTAGGGACTTGCAAACCCTATTGCTGAAGTCATCCTTTAACATATCCAGTATGGATTCAAAAGGTTGGCTGGTGTGGCACAGGAGTGCTGATTCATGCCAGCATTGTTTTCTGGGTTTATCTGATGGCTTTACACAGGTCAGACCTGATCCACGTTTTGAAACTGAGCATTCTGTCACAACTTACTCTGTGGGCAAATTATGTCAAAATTGGCTGAAACATTCTAAATTGTCGGCAGTTAAATTACATCTTGCAAAGCTGAATGATGATGTAGATTTAAATGATTTCATAAAAGGCCCGGCTAGTGGTAGATCAAAAAGATGGATATATGCTGTTTACAATGAAATCTGGAAGACATCACAGATTGAGCCAGCGACACGCCTTAGAGCTATAGATCAAGCCAATCTAGAAAAAGTGCATGCTGTGGTAGATAATAGTATTACCATGCTTTCTTCCTGCATTTACACTTTAGATAATATTGTGTCTTCTGTAGTGGATATTGTGCATGATGAAGTGTCTGTGTTGTACCATGGTCAGAATCAATTACGTTCTATCATGCAATTTGCTTGGACCCTTCAAACGCTTAAATCTGGCAAAGTGCCATGGACTTACATGAATGTTTCTTCTCTCTTTGCACCCTTTAATTTGACTGACAAGCAGCACTTGCTTTCCATGCGAGATGCTTCATTTTCTATGTTACATATTGAGAGATTGGAGTCCTTGCCTTTTTCTGTGGCAGAGGCCAGCGCTGCAACGTGGCTTATCCACGGTTTGATAACATTACCTTTAGCTTTGTATAAATTTACAAATTGTATGAGATATGTTGCCATAGGTCGCTATGAGCCCTTAGGTAGTGCGTTTCTCCATGAAGTCTGGTCCCTTCCTTTCACTTATAGATGTTTGAAAGACGGACAGGAGGTTTATCTGAATGGGGAGGAGTGTACAGAAACACCAGATCACTCACTAATGTGTAGGCATATACAATTGCACGGTTCTTGTAACCAGGACCGGCCAAACTTAGCCTGTGTTTTAAAAGGGACTCCAGTTCCTGCAATCACCCCGACTTTTACCTTATTGGAAAACGGAAGTTATTTACTTTTAAATAATGAAGATTGTTGCGGGTTAATTAAAGGTGTTGCTTATGTGGTAACCGTAACTGAGCGTGTAGTATGCTGCAGAAATGTTCTGTACCCACCCACACATGAAAATAGGGATGTTTCCATCTGGCCACGCATCCCAACCTTGACAGCAGAGTTCAACGGCATGAGCAGAATAAGAGCTCTATTGTCCCAGAAAGAAGTGGCCTTGAGTTCGGCTCGGGAAACTTTCGTGCTTCACATAGCTAACACCCGAACTGAGGTTCAGGCCCTTTTAAATACTGATTTACCGTTGCATTTCAGCGAGATGGTTCATTCTATCTTTAACGCGTCCTCCACAACTGGGCTGGCGCATTTTTTTAAAACTGTTAGCAGTGGTCTTGTAACTTCATTTGAAAAAATATTTGGAGTCATCCCTGCTTTCTTCCATTCCATTTTTTCGAGTTTGTTTGGTGGATTCCCGGTTTTACTGGCACTAGCGGCAGGCGTACTAGTGGTTGTTTGCTTCCTTAAATATGGATGCCCCACATGTGGAAGGAGCCGCCCAGCCACTTCTGACTCTGTTTCGCAACCGGATGCTTGAGTATTATGGCACGCTGCCGCTTGCGATTTTAAGCACGGCATATGGATTATCGTTTCGATTTTCCTACTTCACCTGTGTCCAGTCTGTGTTTCATTGCCTAAGCTGTGATTTTGACTGGGCCATTGATTTGTGTCTCTGCGGACCGGTTTCTCCTGACGTCGACTTTAATCAGCTGACGAGTCCCATCGTTACTCACGAGTTGGTTTGTACTGGCGAAAGGATTATGGCCTTGGCAGCGATGCATGGACTAATGGGTCCTTGGAACATTCTCGCAGCACGCAAGATTTCTTGGCACTGAGCTTTCTTGAGTACCCACCGAGTTGTCCTCTGATGGTAATAGAGGCTCCGGTACTGGGTGAACACGTTTGTTCTTTTCCTCTTTTGAATTGGATGGCTGAACTGTTTTCGGATGAAGACAGTGATTTCATGTTGGAGGCTGTTGCTGCATATTTTGCATATTCGGTCTTGCCTTGATGACCTTTATTAGTTTATGATGATGCCACCTTTTTCTCTGCATTTTTTCACTTCCCTGTCCTATTGACTTGAGTGCTGTTGAATACTAAGATTGACATTTTGAGTTTTGATTTGGTTCATGTAGTTTTTTTCCATTTCTTATTATGATTATAACGTTGTTCATGTTGAACTCTGCTCTCATGACGTTGCCCTTATCTTATCTTATCTGATCCGTGCTCGGATCATGGGGGGTGTCATATAGCTACTGTTTATCTTTATAATGTGTTAAGTTAGCATAGGCTTATTAAATGTTTAAACGCCATTTTTCCTTTTGCTGCTTCTGCACACGACACTTAATTGTTGATTTAGCTTTCAACCTAGTAGCCCGTTGTGGTTTACATGACAATAATATGTTATTGCTCTGATATCAGCTTTGCTTAATAAACTATGTCTCTAAAGAGAGTGCTGAAGCTTCAGGAATAACACGATACAGAATTGTTATGAGGTCTGATCTCCGCACCTTCATAGACATAACATAAGTGCAGCTTCTGCCAACTTTAGGCTTTAGGCGGGTTTTATATTGCTTTGCTTAGAGCACACATACACACTTGATGCTGTTCGCATGCAGAGAGAGCTGGTGTATGCTGATGTGATCTCTTCATTCTAGGATCTTGAGGTATGGGCCCGCCCTGTTAAAACCCAAAAAGACCTTCTTAGCTATTAATATAATATGTGAGTTAGGGAGGGTGAGAAATAAGTGTTGTTAACCCTTATTCATTACAGCATGTTAACATGCTGTCACCGTTTGCTTTCTATGGACTAGTAACTATGCTGATAACTTTGCTTCTGATAATATGTTTCCTTGTATTATCTAAGATACTGCGTTTGAGAAAACAGCATTAGGAAATAAATATTTCAAATGTGCACGTGTCCTCATTTACTCCACGTTCTGGTTTGAAATGATTGTATAATGAAAGAGTGCTCATGTGTTCCATGTAACCTGAGGTATTGTAAGTTCATGTTCTGGTTTGTCTAAACATTGGGAGTTTGTTATGACCAATGAGACACTGTAGCTAGCCTGGTAAGGGGTTGTGGGTACTGAGGTGAGTTTTGGGTCACCCTAATTCACTGAGGTTCCAAATCTCTATGCACAGTTCTGTGGGAGAACGGAAACCCCGCTACACTGGAGTCGAGTAGAGGGGACAAGCGTAGTGGAGTGGCGTGCAGTGATATAGAGTGGAGTGGGGTAGAGTAGAGTGGCGCAGAATGCAGTGGTATACAGTGGAGCAGAATACAGTGGAATACCGTATGTTAGAGTGTCGTAAAGTGGAGTCACATACAGTGGAGTGACAGAGAGTGGAATGACATAGTGTGGAGTGCTGTATGGTGGAGTGGCACAGAGTTGAAAGGCATAGAGTGGAGTGGCATACAGTAAAGTAGCGCACCATACAGTATCGTACAGTAGAGTTACTGTAGAGTGAGGTATAGTGTAGTGACATAAAGTGGAATAGCGTAGACTGGAGTGTTGTAGAGTTGAGCAGGGTACACTGTAGTGGGGTAGGCTGTAGTGGGTGTACAGTGTAATAGTGTTTTGTGGAGTGGCATACAGCGGAATGTTCTAGCATGGAGTGTCGTAAAGTGGAATAGCATAGAGTGGAGTGGCATAGAGTGAAGTAGTATACAGTGGAGTGGTGTAGAGTGGAAAAACATTGAGTTTTACTGGCGTACAGTGAAGTGGCAGAGTGGAGTGGCAGATACTTCAATAGCATACAGTAGAATGGCGTAGAATGGAGTGTCATACAGTGGAATAGGGTAGGTTGCAGTAAGGTAGAGTGGATTTGCATACAGTGGAGTGGTGTAGAATGGAATGCGGTACAGTGTAACAGTATACTGTGGATTGTTGTGAAGTGGAATGGAGTAGTGTACTGTGTAGTGATGTAGAGATGAATAGCGTGGAGTAGTGTACTGCGTAATAATGTAGACATTAGAATGGCGTAGCAGTGGGGTTGCGTACAGTTGAATAGTGTACAGTGTATTAGCTTATAAAGTAGTAGCGTACAGTGGAGTGGCATCGACTGTAGTGTCGTACAATTGAGCAAAATATAGTGTAAAAGCATACAGCGGAGTGGAATTCAGCGGAGTGGCATTCAGTGGAGTGGCATACAGTGGAATGTTGTGAAGTGGACCAGCGTAGAGTGGAGTGAGGTACAGTGTAGTGGCGTACATTGGAATACCGGAGAATGGAGTGGCATATACTGGAGTGGCATAAAGTGGACTAGCATACTCTGTAGTGGCGTAGCATGGAGTGGCGTAGAGTGGCCTAGAGTGTAATAGTGTAGAGTGGAGTGGCATACAGTGGAGAAGCATAGAGTAAAGTGCCATAGAGTGTAGTGAGGTACAGTGTAGTTGCTTACAGTGGAATATCATAGAGTGGAGTAGCATACGATGCAATGGTTTAAAGTGGAGTGTTGTAGAGTGGAATACCATAGAGTGGAGTGTTGCAGAGTGTAGAGGGGTAGAGTGTAGCGGGTAGACTGTAGTGGCATAGAGTGTACCATTGTACTGTGGAGTGGCAAAGAGTGGAGAGTTGTACAGTGGAGTGGCATACAGTAAAATAGTGTAGCGTGTACTGGCATAGAGTGGAGTGGCAAAGAGTGGAGTAGCGTACAATGTAGTGGTATTGAATGGAATAATGTTGAGTGTTACTGGCATACAGTGTAGTGGCTTAGAGTGGAGTGATGTACAGTGTAGGGCTGTACAGTGGAATCGCATAGAGTGGAGTACTCTACAGTATTCCATTCTACAGCACTCCACTTTAAGCCACTCCACTATACTCCACTCCCCTCTACACCACTCCAATCTGCGCTATTCCAATGTACACCACTACACTGTACCTCACTCTACTCTATGTCACCCTATTGTAAGACCGGGTCTGGTGGCTCAGTGGACTAATGTGTCCACTGCAGGGGCCTTTGCTTGACCTCATGGTCACAGGTTCAAATTCAGCAGGTCCACTCAGCCTTTCGTACATCTAAAGTTGATAAAATGAGTACCATTAAGTTGGATAAAAATAAACAACTGTTATTCAGCGCTAAGATGCCTATGGGTGAATGTACGCTATACAAATACACATGTTAAGTAAGTTACTTTACTGTACGCCACTCCACTCTTTTGTATTCGACTGTACACCACTCCACAGTTCACCACTATATTGTACACCAATCCACTTTACACTATTTTACTGCATGTAAATCCCGCGCCCCGCCACCCTGAAAAGGCTGTCCACCCCAGGGACTCCATCCCCCACGGCGCATTTAAATTAATTTGGGTAGAGGTTGTATGCGGCCAAACCCTGAGGCCCTATGTATTTAAAAAGGGAAGGGGAGTCACATGGCCCACCCTCCCCAAGCCCTGAAAAGGCCCGGGGAACCCCATCCCTCATGGTCGATACTTGAAATTAAAAGGGAGGGAGGCCAGTTGGCCCCATGCTGAGCTATCTTAGGCCCCTGGGAGCCCACTCCTGGGCTGTATTCCCTAATGGTAGGGTGACCAGCCCTCCATGAGCTAATATATGCCATGGGGAGTCCACCTCTGGGACCACATTCAATAAGGAGAGGGGCGCTGCCCTCCCTCTCCAAGTCATTATAGGTCCCAGGGGGCACACCATGGGCCGCAATTTACCAATAAAGCCCCCTTTCCTGAGCCTTTTTTGTTGGACACCATCCCCTGGGGCCAGCTCAAATGCTATTTCTTGTCCCTACCTGTACATGCGTGTGCAGGGAAACCTGTGCTGGCTCCCACCTGGCAGGAGCATTTTTAAAACTCCAAACAAACAGGAGCAAAAGGTGAGTTTGCTCCCAGCGGGCGGAAGCTTCGTAAATGCTCAAACCCACCAGAGCAGACTTGTATTCTGTTTATCTGCCTGCACTGACGTGGGCAGGGAAACAGCACACATATTGCTCCAGCCCAGAGAGACCAGGTATTTATGCTGCTCCCTCTGGGTGGGAGCAATATCTTGAATTGTTTCACTGCCCGTATCAGTTCAGGCAGAGAAACTGATCAGAAGTCTGCTCCCAGCTGGTGAGAGCATTTTCAAAGTTCCCATCCACTGGTAGCAGATTTTATAATTGCTACTGTGAGGCGGCAGTTTTAAAAAAGGCAGGTGCAAACACAGGTTTCCCTGCCCGCACCAATATGTCCCAGGGGTGGGCTCCCCAGGACATAGAATATGAGCCGTCTACGGGGGATGGGGTTCCCGGGACTATTAATGGGTCAGACAGGGAGTTTTGTACTCCCCTTCCTATTTAGAAAGTTAGCAACCCTGGGGGATGAGTTCCCCAGGGCCTTTTCAAGGCTCGGGGAGGGGGGCAGCATGGTCCCCGTCCACTTTTAGTGAATTTCAACCCTGTGGTGGGATCCCCTCAGCCTGTGATGGCTCGGGGAGGGGGTCATGTGCCACTTCCCCTTATTAAATGCAGCCCCAGAGTTGGGCTCCCTTGGGACTATAATGGCTCAGGGAGGGGGCCATGCAATTGCTGATTCGGGCACCAGGGGATGGGGTTCCCCTGGTTGAATGTGGCTCGGGGAGGGGGCCACATGTCCCTCGTCCTCATAATAATGAATAGGCACCCAGGGGGTTGGGTCCCTGGGATAAATACTGTTCAGGACATGGGCTGCATGCCTCCATCCCCTTAATTACACAATTGCGGGTGACCCCAGCCACCATATTTTTTTACGAACCTGCAGGACTCCCGCCGTATTGCGGCAGTAACTGCCCATTTATTTTTATTTTGGCCCTGGGGAGTCCCTTTGGGTCCTCCCCATGAGACCTATGGGGCAGGGTATCTTTTTTAGAAAAAATTCAGGACAGGGTACTAAGTCTTCAAGTACTGTAATGGCTGCCAGCAACATTTTTCTGCTGTTGCTGGCAGCAAATCAAACTGTACGCTCATGCAGGAGTCTGACTCTTATGGGAACAAATTGGCCCAAAGAAAATAAAGTTCCCTGGACTAATCAGAATACTCCATTTTAAACTGGTGCTCACACAAGAGTCTCTTGGGCTGCTCGCAGATCCAACCGTCCAGATATCTTTATTTATTTAACCTTAATTTCTCATAAACTACAGAAAGGATTTACACAAAATCACAAAAACCACAATCTGTGTACTATGATCTACCTTCCTGATAAGTTTGGTATAATTCAGTTCAGAGGTTTTTGCTGTAGCCCTGTCTAAAGAAATCTATGGAAAATGCATGGGGATTTTGTGTTTTGGGACCACCTCTTATGTTTCATATGTTTACAAGTGGACATAAAATTCCTCATCGCAGTTCAAACCATAGGATTGCTTGGTGCGGAATCTTATGAATAATCTAGAGCCCAAGTGTCTTACATAAATATATACATATATACGACACAGCTCCTATAGGCTTGCATCATACAGTATTTCAAAACCCCGCCAAAAACGAACTGGTTAACACGAAGCTGGCATTGAAGAAGCCATTCGCCGAAATGCCTCTGCCAGGTGTTCTCATCATGTACATGCACAAAATCTGTTATGCCAAGTGGTGAATTAAAACCTTACCTTGAGGCAATCCGAGCTGTGTCAGATTTGTTTTTCAGCTGTGAAGCGGGATTAGAGGTTGATATTGGGCAGCAGTTGGAGCTGCACACTGACTCACCTCTCATTCTGGAGCTCCACGATCTGCCGGCAACTAGTGGGGAAGTGGATGAGTTTGCACAATGTGGCGCCCCACCCCAGCTATGATATCTTGTGGTAATTGTGGCAATGGGGAGAGAGCAGCAGATTGACTGCTGAACTGGAAGCCTCTCGGTGAGGAACACCGCCATTTCATCCTGGCGCAGTGAGGAGTAGGCAGCTCCACAGCTGGCATTGTAAGGGCATTATTGTGTGCACGAGCGGGTTATTGTACCTAGTTATGGATTTAGACTGCTTGCACGTGCTGCTGGTGTAATTTGGACATAATTGGCTGTATACCGGGGGCTTTGAAATATTAAGAAGAGGGCAGTACTAACTGTGAGCTGAGACTTCTTCGTCCGTTCTCTGTGGTTGCACAAAAGAGCTCTAATAGGATTGCATCATACAATATTTCAAAACCCAGTGTAAAACAAACGGGTTACACAAAGCTGGCATTGAAGAAAGCATTTGCCAGGTGTCTGCCAGGTGTTCTCATCAAGCACATGCACAAAATTCGTTATGCCAAGTGGTGAAGCGACCCGAGCTGTGTCAGACCCGTTTTTCAGCTGTGAAGCGGGATTGAAGGTTGATATATATATAGCTTGTGCCCTGGGTTGGTCCCTGGGACTGCAGGGGGGTCAACGTCCCCCCCTGCATTAATTGAAATTAAAGCCCCAGGGAGGAGCGGACCCCGTGGCGGTGGGGGGTCCGTACGCACTCTTCCCCATTTTTTTACAGGGATAGCCCTGGGAAGGTGACCATCCCCGGGGCTGGGTGGAGTCTGAGAGGCCCTCAAATTAAAAAGTAAATAAGCCCCAGGGAGGTGATCACCCCCAGAGAAGCGGGGGAAGCCACATTGGCCTCCCAGCATTTATTTATAAACAAGCCCGGGGAGGTGGTGATCCCAGGGACATTAATAAGGTCTAGAAGGGGGGGGGTGTGCGCCCATCCTCCTTTTTTATCAAAATGCCCCCAGGACCTGGCCCCCCCGGGGGGCGATTAGTAACAAAAGCGAGAGCCCGCTCTTTGTTTGTTTCTTTTTTATTTTCAGCAAAATCCGCAGATCCTATGCAACTCCAGCAAAAAAAATTGAATGATTTTTTGGGCCTGCAGGATCCCTATGGGTCCCCCCAAGTGGCCTAAGGGGTTAAGGTATTCCTACCATGTCCCCTTTTCTTTTTCTTTTGTTTTAACATTTTTCTGGGACTTGAGCCAGGATGGCTACCAACACTTCCTGGTTTGAAGTGTTGGCAGCCATTCAAATCTCAGCACGACATTGGGAGAGGGTCGCGGATCCTCCGTGTCCCTATACATACAACTCAAAATTTCTTTAAATAACACCGCAGCTATTTAATGGATTTAAACCAATTTACAAAAATCTTGCTTTCTGGACCAACAGCTACCTTTCTGTCAAATTTGATGCAATTTTGTTCAACAGTTGGGTTGTAGCCATGTCTAATTCTAATGGTTCCTATGGAAATTAACATGAGGTAAATGCATTTTGGAACCCCTCCTTTATCTCAGTCCCCGCTTGACAGATCACACCGAAACTTTCAAGACAGTAGCTGAATTGAGCATTCAACTAGTTTTAAAAAATTTGCAAGGATTCGTCAAACAACTATGTTATTGGCAAATGAAAAAACGCTCTTCCTATGGAAACTTCATCCTAACTATAACAACAAAAAACAGGTTAAAGTGACGTTATAGTTAGATGTTGAAATGGATTGAAAACTAATATGTATAACTCCAAAAAAACACAGAAATTTACCAGTAATAGTTTTATGAACTAACTATAACTTGCGCCCTGCCATGCACTGCTTATGACTTTGCATATTACATCACTAATGACATACATATTACATCATTGATGACAGCTCACTGATAACATCAAAGGCATCATACAGACTACTGCTCCTCGAATTACTCTGTAAACCCATAGATCAGTTTAGAAAAGAAAGTAGGTAGTAAATTGCCCACAAGCATATACAGAATCGACTGACTGCATGTTCGATATAGAAATAGTGTGCTACTGGAGGCAAGTCTGATTCACTATGGTAAAAGTTATATGGTGTACTTTTTAACTACCAGTATATGTTTAAGTGCAAATAGTACTTTATTTAAACAAGGTAGAGACTCAGCTCAACTTAAGTGAGCTGCAGGTGTATATTACAAATAGGTTGCAGCCTAAATCAAAGTTTGGTTGCCTGAATATGAGTGAAAAACTAAAGCTTATCCTTACAATACAATATTAATTTGTGGATTTCTGGCTATATTCCGATGTTAAAATGTTGTCATGTAGTGCTGTCAACAATTTCTATATAAAGTGGAGATTTAAAAGGTGCAGATATTTATTTCCAGAAATTCTGTGAAAATTCTGAGACATTATAAATTGGTGAACAATGTATGGGTGACTTACAAATTATTCAAGTCACAGTATGACTGTAAGTGTTGCCTGAATGGTGTACACCATTCTGCTTATTTCATGAATATGTGTAATTTATCTTTGCAACTTACAGAGGGTTGTGCAAAGGACCTAGTTGTGAATGATTTATCAATGGCTAATGCATAAATGTGAAGCAGTTCACTTACAAGTCTATTTCAGAGGAGGCATTTTTATAGGTGCATCTTATTAAGACAAATAATCATCAAAATTATTTTTGATCAGTATTCAAGGTTTAATAAATTGATGATTGGATTAATTCAATTATAACTTTATTTTGTACTTTTAGACCATAAAAGTACATAAAAAGATAAACATTTCCATCATACACTTAATCGATGGCTGTTATTTTCACATTGGTTGGGTGTTAGAAATCACAATTTTCATGGTCCGTCCTAGGTATACAATTAAAACCAATTGATCTATAAATACAATAAATATGGTAAAAATATTTCGAACAATAAAAATAATCACATTAAAAACTATCTAAAATCTTCCAGTCGCGCTCCTCATAATTACAAATTATCAAAATATATGTTGTCTGATAGCTCCATCATTTTTAAGAGGTTGAAAAATTCATCACTGGGTTCTTTACAAATGTAAAATATAAATACAAGCTATGTCAATTATTTGCTAGAGATACATATAGCAGTATTACAGTTTCAAACCAATTTTGGCTCTAATGAACATCACATTACACGTGAATCTGGATACACAAAAAAACACCAATTGCGTGTTATCTGTCCTTAATAGACGCTCTGCCTCTCTACAATGCCTTAAGTTCAAAGTGTTGCAGATGAATTTAATCCATCTTTTTCTTGGAGTGTCATATAAGGGGCAAAAAAAAAAGTATACATGCATCATCTTCCTTGACCTCAGCCAGATTTTTACAAAACGTACACTTATCATAATCTTTGTCATCGCGATTACTGCCCGATTCGGATTTAATATTGTTTGTTTGTAAAACCCCACATCTAAATTTCAGGTACAAAGATTTGGCAATTTGCGGGCGCACCTCATCTAGAAACGGTTCAAACTGGGCTATGTTTTTGAACAAGAGAAACGATGTAGTTAGGGATCCTAGACTGGAATCATGTCATAGTTTACTGCTAATATAAGTCCAAAAAGATGACCTAACAACCTTACTACATGCCATAGTCAGATCTGAGGGCTCCTCCCAGTAATGTGCTAATCCTATTTTTTTAAACCAGGTTGACACATGTTGGAATCATGGAATGGCCTTTAAAAGGCCAATGCTCATTATCTCCTGTAAGCCTTTTTTTGTAGTGTACAATCTCCGCTGTTGACCAGATTCTTATCCAAAATAAAAGGGGGTGTAATACAGCAAGATTGCCAGTACGTTTTACGTTCAAATCCAATGTTACCGGAATCAACGGGGTCCTATTAGGTAGAGACAATAATTTACGGATGAAATTGTTTTCTCCAATTTCAAAATTACGTTTACAATAGGGTCTCCATATTTCTGCTCCATACAAGGCAGCTGACTGGGCCTTGAACTTAAAAACCTCAATGGCAGGAGATACAGCCTTAGAGGTACTCCCCCCATGCTTCTTTATAATGGTAGTACAATTTTGGAGCAATACTATTCGATTTTTTTCCAGTTGTGGCTTCCAGGTCAGTTTTGTGTCTAATGTGATGCCTGAATAGTTAAAACTCTGTACATATTCTAATCTTTGACAATTTAACTCTAGATTCTTTTTAAAAGATTTATGAGGATTAATAGACATATATTTGGTCTTGCTGGGATTTATTTCAAGTCCCTTATTAGTACAGTACAAATGGAAGGAATTCAGCACATTTTGAAGGCCGCTGGGAGTTTGCAAGATTAAGATGGTATCATCTGCAAAAAGTAATGCGGGTATTACTGCGCCTGCCAGATTAGGGGAATCATTTTTACAGCCTTCCAGGAAACAGGGGATATCATTTACATACAAGGTGAACAAGGTGGGCGCCAACACACAACCTTGACGTACTCCCCGTCTCACAGGTATTTCCTTGGTAAGTTCACCCCTCTGCCCCCATCTCACTTTGGCATAATTTTCCTCATGTAGTCTAATTATCTGAACAAGCAGTTCGATTGGCACCCCTAGATCTTTCAAACAACCCCAATGCCGGCTCCTGGGTACCAAATTGAACGCAGCCTTTAAGTGTACAAAGGCAATATATAGACTAACTTTCCTTAAGGTTATATATTTCCAGCAAAGACACAAAAATCTGAAGACTTGATCAATAGTACTAGTCTTCTTTCTGAACCCAGCTTGATATTTTGAAAGTAAGTCAACCTCTTCAATCCATGCAGTTAGCCGAGATAATATATGCCTGGCAAATATTTTCTGTGGGATGTCGATCAGACTGATGGGGCGATAATTTGCCGGATCATGTCGATTTCCCTTTTTAAACATTGTGACTATTTCCGCCCCCTTCTAGGTCTCTTTACGTTCTTCCCGACCTGTTATCTTTAGCCATTAAATTCCCAAATTCAGCCTGGTCCTTAGCTTTAGCCGCACAAATTAGGTCTGACCAAATTGCCTCATCCCAGGACCTCTTTGCATCTTCTAGGGTCTGTTTGTAATTATGCCTTTTTGCCCTTATTCTCTCTATATTTTCACTCCTGATGGCCTGGATTAACTCTGTCTTGGCCACTCGGCAATTCCCATTATACCAGGGATTACCAAAGCCAATCTTATCTGGTGCTCCTGCTTTCCCTTCTTTGGGTATTTTACTTAGTACTGGTCCTAAGGCACCTACCAGCGTACAATGCAGGTCTGTCATCTTAATTTGGCCTATGGGATGTTCTCTGAAGGGTGCAATGGTATCTACAGAAATATAATAAATACTAGCAATTGCTTTAGTATTCCCTATAATGTGTGGCCACTTGACAACTCAATTATTTTTCCTTAGTATATTTTCATCATCCTTGGTGCAGGTCTCATTGGAACCAGTTTGGGATGGGAGAAACAATTCCGGTAATACCATCAAACACAGGGGTCGATGGTCATTCTCAATTCTGGCATCTGTTTTAAAGTCAACCAGATGGCTCCAAAATCCCAGTGTCACTAGAATGTAATCTATATTACTGCGCGATTTACCTCTGCTAAACCTATAGACATTTGGTCTATCAGAGGGAAGGCGCCCATTACAGGCTCTCAGGCTATGGGCCATTATAAGCCTTAGTAGTTGAGTCGCCGCTACTGTACACTTTACCTCTTTGTTACTTTCTATCTCTGGTATATTATACGCAAGGTCTTCAGCCTACAACAAATTGTCAAATCCCGATACAGGTTCAAAATTACAGTTAAAGTCACCTCCAACTATGATATTTGGTCTATATCCTAGTGTATCAAAGAGGAGGGCCATCTGACTTATTACTGCCGCCTCACGATGTGCAGGGCCAGGTCTATTGTAGAAATTAAATAAAAATAAGACCCCACCATCCTTTGCAACTAATTTTAGGCCCAATATGTCTTGGGATGGTACATTTAGTGGAGCAATGTTAATCTCCAGGGACACCCTATTCCAAATCACCAAACCCCCCGACGCCCTTCCTTGTACTGAGAAACTTGCCCCCACACTAAGGGGCAGATTTACAAGCCTCTTGCGTCACTTTTGCGTCACTTTTCCCATATTAAAAATGACGCAAAAGTGTTGCAAGGGCCTTGTAAATATGCCCCTAAACGTTTTGAAGCCAACTCTGTGAGGTGTTTCTAAGATCCAGGTCTCCTATAGAAGTAGCACATCACTAACCTCTATAAATTTATTCCAAGATGGGTAAGCCATACTACTCCTTAAACCTGCAGTATTCCACAATGTAACACGCAGATTCGATATATCACTAAAGACCCTAAGCCGCATTAAGTCAGCTCCAATAGTCACAGTTGTTGTAGATGGATCATTAATATCTATCATATTGGTTGAGAGCACCTCTATGTCTTGCTACTACCTGAGCTTTCCGGATGAGACGACCGTATATCTATTAAATAAGGCAAATTTATTGGCCTTCTTCCTAAAACTGCTCAGGAGTTGATGCGCACACATAGCAGGTGACCTACCGATACTGAGAGTGCTGTACAATATGACAAGCCATCACGTTTCTGACTGAAGATTCTTTCAACCTCAGAAACCTGCACAGTGTGAAAAATCGGCGTAGATAATAGCCATCAGTACACAGGATATGCGTCACATTGCAGCCAAGGGTCTTCAGAAATATCCCTTTGTCCTGAAGATGGTCTCATCAATTCACTATTAGGAACCGAAACGTCGACTCATGCTTTTTCTTTGTTGAATTCAGTATATCAATTACAACAAGGGAGACAAGCATAGACAATTGTTCCAAAGAAATGTTCAATTAATCTTTTTAATATGTACTTCTTGCAACATTGTGAATATTGATTGTGTACCTATCTAATAATTTTTTGAAAAGTATTAAATTCAAATTTTTCATATACACCCGTTTTGTTTCTGTTCTCTGTGCTTAGATCACCTAGTGTGACTATTATAATTTGAATGATTAATCACTGTTGCATATCTGCACGACTGACCGACATTATTTTGGGTCATAAATCAGTACTGTTTGGTTTAAGTTAAAAATAATACGAATAAAATCCCTTGAAGGTACTTTTACCCTCTCATATTTCTTGCCCGAACCCTCAAGGGTATATTGGGTCGCTCGCTTTTTTGATAATCCTGTAGAAGTGTGATCTTTGTGTCCTCAGGATTGAGTATAGAACCCTACCACCCCACGTCCGTACCTTGAAATGACGTAACCGAATCAGTGATGCTGTTAACCGAGGTTTATTCACAGCAAATAAAGAACATTAGACTATCAAATCCGTAGGAGCGTATGGGCTGCTGCCCATCCTTCCAACCGTCCTCTGCACGAATGTCGGTCCCAACACTCTCCAACAGAGGACACCGTGCTAAGCAGTGGCCGACAATGCCACTCGATTGTTTATGGGGGAATAAGGATGTTTTCCTTTTTCGTCCTCCGCATTGATGTTATGCCTAACACCAGCCAACGGAGGGCAATTTGTAAGCCTTTCCCTAGCCCGGTTTTCTCCAATCGGTTAGTCTCTTGAATCCAAAACAGTGAAGCAAAACTATATTCGCGTGAGTCTCACGCTCGATGCCCTCGAGCTGGAACTGTGGTTAATAGCGCCTTAGCGCGAGTCTCCAGGCTCGATAAACCCTCGAGCGGGGACTGCCGTGAATAGCGCCTTAGCGCGAGTCTCCAGTCTCTATAAACCCTCGAGCGGGGACTGCTGTAAATAGCGCCTTAGCGCGAGTCTCCAGGCTCGATGAACCCTCGAGTGGGGACTGCCGTGAATAGCGCCGAGAGCGCGAGTCTCCAGGCTCGATAAACCCTCGAGCGGGGACTGCCGTGAATAGCGCCTTAGCGCGAGTCTCCAGGCTCGATAAACCCTCGAGCGGGGACTGCAGTAATTAGCGCCTTAGCGCGAGTCTCCAAGCTCGATAAACCCTCGAGCGGGGACTGCCGTGAACAACGCCTTAGCGCGAGTCTCCAGGCTCGATAAACCCTCGAGCGGGGACTGCAGTTGTAGGCGCCTTAGCGCGAGTCTTTAAGCTCGATATACCCTCGAGCGGGGACTGTGGCTGAGAACAACGGTTCTCACACAGGTAGACAGAACACGCTTCGCGTGCAAACAAGGCTGTGGCACGATACAGGATTCAAGGGCTCACCTTGTTGGAGGTGTCAATTCGGTCCACGAACGGCAATAACTGACGCCTTCCTCTGTGTCCGTTGAGGGCTTTATGCTGTGTGATTGACAATCGCCGGCTCGCCGCTCGGCATTCTGGGTCCAGTAGTTCTCGCACCATGCGCTCTGGGGGTTGTAGTTCCTTCATCTGTCCGTCGGCGCTGTGTCTTCGTTCTGTGTCCTAACAAGAAGTAGCACATCACTAACCTCTATATATTTATTCCAAGATGGGTCAGCCATATTCCTCCTTAAACCTGCAATATTCCACAATGTAACACGCAGATTCGATATATCACAAGAGACCCTAAGCAGCATTAAGTCAGCTCCAATAGTCCCAGTTGTTGTAGATGGATCATTAATATCTATCATATTGGTTGAGAGCACCTCTATGTCTGCCACCTGCGTTTCCCAAGGACATTCTGCTGTCTCTAGGATAATTACTTCATCCATTGGGTCCCTTGACGGATGAGGCTGGGGGGACTCCACCATCAGTGTCTCAAGGACAAGGCCCCTGTCCATACAATCGTCTTTCCGAGGCACTGTTGGTGGTTCCAACCTACAATATGGGAACTTTAGATGTCAATCCAGATCCTCGAGGGTTGATAGAACCTCAAAACCATTGTTCAATGGGACCAATGGATCGACACCATTCGCATTACCTCTCACCATCGGTCTGTAAAAATATCCCAACGGTAACACACTAATGCTAGTGTTCCTCAAGGCAGTTATCTCTTTGGTGGCTAAGATGGCCCTGGTCATCTGTGGCTGTCTAAAATGTACCACTATACAATCCCCCCTAATATTCTTCCTGGATTCTCCCACCCAGCCTACCCTGCGTACCATTAGGATATCAGCTGCTCTCATTGAAATGAAGTGCCTGAATTTTACTAACCAGTCTATCACCTTGTTTTTCAGATTCATCCAATTCTCATTCTGGTCCCTCCTGAGCGCCGGTACCCCTGCTAAAACTAACGCATACGGGCATGAGGCGGGTGGTAAATTCAGGACGTCAATATTGGGAATTAAATCTGTACCTTTGGGGCTGTATAGTATTGGTTTAATAGTGTGAGTTCCTGGTCTATCGCAAACTGGATCACAAAGTAAAAAACCTCCTACATTACATTGTGGTTCAATACTGGCTCCTATCTCAACCACCGTTGTTACCGCCCTATCGTCTCCCTTGGACTTATTGTGTGCTCTGAAACTATTCCTGGCCATACCATGACATATACTTATCTCTGGTTCAAGCGGTATTGGCCTATTGGCGCCTTGTACACTTAATTTTAGCGATCTCCATGGTTTTTTTTACATCCCTCTCTTCTGGGCGCAATCACTAGGGGAGTAACTACCTTTTCTCAATGGTCCTATACAATTTTGCAGTAGGCCCAACTTTTCTTCTTAAAGGATGTTCCCCTCTCTTTACAATGGACTCAAGATCCCCGTAGTAATTGGCTAGGGCAGGGTAGTTTTGAACATCATTAGGCGCTGTCTGGGCACATACATTTTTCACAGGTACTCTAGATGGATCAAAACTGGATTTTATTTTCCCTCCTTGTGCCAAACCCCCTGCAGCCCTGGCCCTAGATTTCCTTGGAGCTGGAACTTTCTTTTCTACACACTTGTCATCTCCTTTTTTTCCCCAGTGTCTGGTTTTGCTTCCTTGATCTAGTTCCCACTGTCAAATTGATTGTATAATTTGTCCCTGTAGAAACAGATATATTAGAGCAATTAATTGCCAATCCATTCTCTTTACCTGTTTCTATGGATACCAGTGGGGATAGATGCGGAGTGCCTGAAAGCCTAGGTGAGCACATTTGTGTGTGTGTTGGTTCAAGAGATAATCTCCTTTCGGCAATTTGAATCTCATGATTTAATAGAGATTCTGCCCTAATGATAAAAGCATCTAGGGCAGCTGCAGGCCCCTTACGTTTACTCATTATACTTCCCTTTGTAAACGGAGAATAAACAAGGAGTATACAAAGCACTTTAAAAAAGAAAAAAGAAAAATACAGGAAGTCCAACCACACTAATAGTTGAAGCTTACCACGCAGATATAGGGCTACCAATGTCCAAATGTTAGAGGGGTGTCCAAGTCCAGTCTCTGTCGGGCTATGACGGCTATGACGGGAGTGGACGGGTGACTCAGCGTGCTTATAAGCGCCTCCTGGCACTTACAGATGATGCGGGACAGCTGCGCGCCGAGAGAGCGCCGGGAATGCTGGGAGTTGTAGGCAAGACCGTCCGCATTGCCACCAGCGGAACGGTCTCCCCAAGCGGAACTCCGACGGTACTTCAGCGCTTTTATCGAAGGTTGCTGTGGGGGTGGAGAGTGGCTTTCACTGGCTGCCCTAGTGGCTGTCCTTGTTCTTTGAAACACACAGCTGCTCTGACTCCGGGGGGTTGTTTTCTCTGCTGTTCCTTGGAGGGTCTCCCTGCGTCGGCCTCTCAGGGTCTGTCGTGTATTAAGGTTCTGTTTGTTTCATCAGAAAGGGGTCTGTAAGGATTTCGCAGCCTGCTGCTGGGCTGTACCTCTCTCCCGGCAGGATGGACTTTAGGGACCGTGCAACCTTCTGATTGGATTAATATCTGCAGAGACATTCTCAGGGCAATTCACAAAGGGAGCATACACTTGTGAGTAATCTGCATGTGTAAACTTACTCCTACATAAAATGCTGATCACATTAATGTCTAAAACGACTTTACGTTTCTTACACACCTCCCCTGACCAACAGTAAAAATATGAGTATAATATCTACTATTGACTTCACAGTGCAGCATGTTGCGAAAGAGAACATCGTTTGGCACCTCAGGGTTAATAGAAAGTTGGGTCTAGATGTACATCGCTAAAAACCTTGCAATATAAAAACCGTATACCAAACTGTCACATTTATTGGATGAAGTGATCAGTGATGTAATTTGAGATGTCATCAGTGATGTTATTAATTAACACAAATGGTTGATGTAATATGTTAGGCAATCAGCAGTGCATGGCAGGAGTAAGTTGTAATTAGTTCACTGAATCAGAACTGGTGAATTTCAGCATTTGTTTGATTTGTAAAGGTTAGTTATTAACCAACCCAGCACCTAACTATAACATCACTCTATCCTTTGGTATTTTCAGTGATTTTGTTTTGTGATTTGATTTTATGAAAGGGAAGATCATATTACCACAGCACACTTTACCATTTCTTTACCTTTTGTCTTTCTCAATAAATTAATGTTTTTTTTCATTCTATTCAGCCAACTGTCTGTCCATGCAGAGTATGCGATGTCCCAGGCCCATTGATGCATTGCATACACACAGAAGTATGGCATCCATGGCCAGCTTACTCATCCTGCCCCCTCCTGCCTGCTCTCAATTCTCCGTTCTCCATCTGCATGCCTCTGCTGCTGCTCTCTTATCCACCATGGTAATCTTAAGTCCCCTTCCCCTAGTGCTCATAATGCTGCCCCTGCACCCTTCCCCCCTGCCCTCCATTACATGTGTGTATGCCTCTGCCTCCTCCCTCCTGTCCTCTGTGGTCCACTGTACTGCCCCATTCACGCTGACCTGTTTTACATTGTCAGCTGGCTGCCCCTTCCACAGAACCTACCTCTGCCTTCCATTCCTTGTGTGTGTGCCCCTGCCACCTCCCTTGTGCTCATGGTTCATTGTGGCTTCAATGCCAATGCCGGCCTGCCCTCAATTTTCGGCCTGATGCTCCTACATCAAGCCCATGGGCCCTCCATTATCCATCTGCGTGCCCTTTCCCCTTCCGTCTACTCTCCATGGTCTGCTTGCTGCCCCTGACAGCCTCTCCTCCATTGTTAGTTTGCTTCCCCTGCTGTGTGCAGTGTAGAGTTGTTTGCATGTGGGAATTGGCAGAAAGCAATGCGCAGCATGGGTTTGGGCATCTATGGGGGTTAGGTGCATGTGGCTAGGCCCTGTGGAGTACTGCTCCTAGTTCTCCCTTTTTGTCCTCCCTGCCTGCCCGTCCCACTGTCTCTGTCCACTCCAGCCTTGCTGTCCATGTGGCATGCTCCTGCACCCTCCCTCACTGGTATGTTGTTGTGCCACTGCCCATCTGCTGCCATTGATCTCAGTGACTGCCCTTGCCCCTGTCACCTTCTCCTGAACGTCGATGAGGCGTTCCTGTACCTCCTCCTTCAGTGGTTTGTCACTGCCCCTCTATTGCCACTGCCCTCTCTCCCTTCCTGCCTGTGCCTCTACCCTTGCCCCATCCCTCTTTGCAGTCCCTGTGGGATCCCCCTTATCCCTTAATCTCTGGTCTGTTGTGCTGCCACTGCCTCTGTGCTGTCACTACCCTCTAATACCATAATTGCTCCTGCTTCCTTCCCCCTTCCTGTCCATGTGGTGTAGGTTTGGCCCCTTTCGTAACGGTTTGTTGTTTAGCCACTGCATTGATGCTGTCATTCTCCTCCCTAGCTGCTCCTGCCCCGATTTCTACTTTCTTTTCTACTAGATGTTGACTACCTGCAGTGGATTGGGTGAAGTTCTGCTCCGGGGTTACCCTTCTTGTTCTCCCTAGCTATCAACCCTTGCTGTTTATGTGGTATGCTCCTGTCCACTCCCTCCTGGCCTGCTCTGCTGCTGGTGCTCCTGTGCTGGCACTCCCTTCCATAGCTTTCCCTGCCTCCGCTCATGCATCCCACCCTCTTGTTGTCCTTTTTGTGTGCTTGTGCCCCTTTTACCCTGCTCCCTTGGCCTGTCACTGCTCCATTGGTACTACTGCTCTCCCTGCCTGCCCTTCGTGTGCCCTGCCCCTCTAACCCATCACTGTTCATGTGGTGTACCCTGCTGCCTTCCTTCCTGGTCCCCAGATCTACCACCGATGCTACTGTCCTCTGTGGCTGCCTGCCTCTGCCCCTCCCCTCTCGCTGTATATGTGGTCAACCATAGCCTACCCTACTTTGCTGCCAATGCACTTGCACTGCCACAACCCTCCCTGGCTACCCCTATCCCTGCCCCCTTCATTTACATGCACTGTATACCTACCCCCTACCTGCCTGGCCCTTTGTGCTGCCAATGCATCTGTGCTGCTACTGTTCTCCGTGGCTGCCGCAGTCACTCACACCCCTTGCTCTTTGTGTTGCATAGGTTTGGGCTCTCCCTTAGTGGTCTTAGTCCCCCTGGAGGCAAGAATTCAACTGCAAATTGTGTGCATGATGCACAGATCCATGCATCACGAGACACCCAGCTACCTGGCACAGAAACTGACGGTCTCGGGTGGCTCCAGATCCTCAAGAAATGCGGAAAAATGACTACTGAAACCACAAAAAGACCATAAGAAAAAAACTTATAACAGATCCTTCTCTGGGATGACACCCAGAATTTGGAATGCCTTACCCCCAGAAACCAGACATAACCCGTCCACTACCTCTTTTAAAAAAGAAGTTAAATCCATCCTCATGGCCAAATTCACATGAGTAGGGTCTACTGAAACACTGTGAGGAGATGCACACGCACTCCCAACCACAAGACACTTCTTGATGTTACATCTAACTATGTTGTTTTTTTACTATATGCTTTGTACATATGTTTGGATCTGCTCCTATTTTCTGTATAAGTAACATTTATTGTTTGTACAGCGCTCTGATATCCGTTAGGATCTTGTTCGCGCTCTATAAAACTTTAAAAATAAATAAATAAAATTGTTTTGTGGAGTGCCCCTGCTGCCTTACTCCCTAATCCCTTGTGCTGCCACTGCTGCTACTCGAATTTGTTGCTGCCTAGCTCCTTTCTTTCTGTCTGTGTGGCATGCCTCTGCTGCCTCCAACCAAATCACTGTCAAAATATCGACCTACAAAATATCGACCTACAGGAATATCGATGCAGAAATATCGAAGGCAAGAATATCGACATCCAATCTACAACATGGTAAGTACAAAAATATCGAGAAAAAAAATATAGATGTTAAAAATATCGATGTTAAAAATATTGTTTTTTTTCTGTAAAAATATAAATGTAAAATAAACTAAATAACACTAATAAATAAAATAAACATAATTAAAAATATCTAATAATGTTTACAATTAATAAATAATACATATATATTAATAATACATTAATTAAACATATACATAAAATATATAATATATACATAGTTAATAAGTTGTAATAATTATTTTAATAATTTATAAATTAATAAAAAATATTATAAATTGCAAATACATTTACAAACATAAAACAAAAACATAAATAAAAAGTAAAGAATTACGTTTAATAAATTACAGAAATTAAATATACCTTTAATATTTTTTAAATTAATTATATACTACATTATCTAAATTTATACAAAAAAATTAAATAACTAAATAAATAAAAATACTATTCAAAATCCATAAGTAAAAAAAATACAGTAATAAAAATGTTGTATAGCATAGAAATTAAAATTACCATTCCCAATCCAGAGACCGTAACAGTAGAGAAACCGTTGTATAGCGTAGAGGTAAAAATTATTATTCCAACTCCAGAGAGTGCAACAGTAGGGAAAGCGTTGGATAGCGTAGGGGTAAAAATTACTATTCCAACTCCAGAGAGTGCAACAGTAGGGAAAACATTGGATAGCGTAGGGGTAAAAATTACTATTCCAACTCCAGAGAGTGCAACAGTAGGGAAAGCGTTGGATACCGTAGGGGTAAAAATTACTATTCCAACTCCAGAGAGTGCAACAGTAGGGAAAGCGTTGGATAGCATAGGGGTAAAATTTACTATTCCAACTCCAGAGAGTGCAACAGTAGGGAAAGCGTTAGATAGCGTAGGGGTAAAAATTACTATTCCCACTCCAGAGAGTGCAACAGTAGGGAAAGCGTTGGATAGCGTAGGGGTAAAAATTACTATTCCCACTCCAGAGAGTGCAACAGTAGGGAAAGCATTGGATAGCGTAGAAGTTAAATATAAAATACTTTTAAATAATTTTTAAATAACTCTACATCATTTGCAAATACCCATTAATAATTACTCAAAACATATTTAAAATTGAATAATTAATTAACACTAAATTAACAATAAATACCAATAAATATGAATTAATAAATATAAATTACCAAATAATAAATATTGAACACTAAAATATTTTTCAAAACAAAAAACATATTGATAATTAAAAATTGATTCACAATTTAAAAATGGTAAACAATAAATTTATTTTTGAATAAAAAAAATTTTTATGGAAAATTAATTACCAATTAATAAAATAAATTTCCAATTCATAAAAAGTAATTACCAATTAAAAATATCATTTACCAATTGTCAAAAATTAATTACCAATTAAAAAAATTAATTGCTAATTAATTTTTTTTATTTCCAATAAAAACCTTAATTACCAATTAAAAAAATTAATTGCCAAATAACAAATTTAATTTTCAATTCAAACCTTAATTACCAATTAAAAAAATGAATTTTCAATTACAAAATGTAATTACCAATTACAAACATTAATTACTAATTAAACAAATTAATTAGCAAATAAAATAATTATTTACCAATTAGTAATTAATTAGAAATAAAAAAATTATCAATACCAATAAAAATGTAATAATTACTTAATTACAATTAAATTACTTCCCACCCAATTCCCCTATAAACCCACAACCCGCTACAGAACTTAAATGCAAAAATTAATTAAAATTAAATTACAATTACTAAAAATTAATAATTAATTTACTATAATTGAATTACTTCCCACCCTTTTCCCTTATAAACCCACAACCTGGTCCAGTACTAAAGCATAAAATTAAATTAAAAATAAAAATTTTAATATACAAAGAATAGTACACATATAATTTAAAACAAATAAAATACTTTAAAAAAAATCACACATACATGTAAAATACATAATAAAATACATAACAACAAACAAATATCGATATTAGTAACATTGAAATTAGTAACATCGATATAATTGATATCGATATTACTAACTTCGATATTACTTGCATCGATATAAAAAAAATCGATATTACTTACCTCAGGGTCGATATTCTGTCCAACGATATTCTTGACCTCGATATTCTTGACCTTCGATATTTTAAACTCAATATTAATGTAAGTTGATAATTAGGAATCGATATTTTGACTGTGCACCCCTCCCACCCTGGTCACTTGTGCTGCCACTGCACTCTCCTGCTGCCATTTTCTGCCTTTCCCTTGGGTTGGGGTGAGGTTCTGTTGTAAAATGCAATTCATCCCTTCTGAAGATACCACGAATGTCAAAGTGAATATTATTGTGGCAGATGGAGTCCATGGTGTGGTTTTGAAGATATGCATAAATACTTTATAGACATGTTTCTGGGATTTTTCAATCTTTGGGGCAAGATTGGTTGGACCCATTTAACTTTTGCTTTTGCAGTTGACATTCATAAAATGAGGGGGTCACAATTTGAAATGCTTTCCTCTATAGGGAGCAGTAGGTGTCATTTCATCCCTCTGTGGTCAACCATAAGTAATGTTCACTCTGGGAAATCCTAGATCCTTGTCATTGCTCCAATTTTGTCATAGTCACAAATCCAAAAGACAAAGGAGTGACCCACTATTCAGACACGAGCCATAATGCTGGTATCTAAGTGAACCCAGAGAAGGAGTCTTCAGTAGAGTGTTCTGGAACAGTATGCAGTTTGAAGAAGAAAAAAAGTATTTTAGAGTTCCAGGTTTGTGATTGCAGTTAGTGAGGTAAAACAGTTGGTTATGTAGTAGGTGTTAGATCTGGGGGTAACTAGTTGGCAGAGGTAGGTAACAATGTCCAAATAGAGACCCTTGCTTCTAGTCAGGGTAAGGGGATACACTCTTTAGATAACCCCTGCTCACCCCCTTGGTAGCTTGGCACGGGCAGACAGGCTTATCAAAGGCAATGTGTAAAGTATTTGTACCAACACTCACAGTAACACAGTGAAAACACCACAAAGGACTCCACACCAGTTTAGAAAAATGAAGTATCTTTATCTAAACTTCACAAGACCAAAACGACAAAAATCCAACATACACAGTTCAAGAATATGATTTAAAAAGAGTTGTAGGGTTTGCGTCAAAATAATCCACAGTTGCGTCACGCTTAGCCCAAAGTACTTGTAGACACGACAAAAGTTCCAAGTGGAAGCTGCAGCATTGAAAAACAAGTGATGCGTCATTCCTGAGACCCTGGGGAGGCGATGCGACAGCCCCTCTGCACGCAGCAGGCGTGTTGCGACGAATCCGGTCTATATAGGGAGGGATGCGATACCTTGTACGGATTCCGGTGCGCAGGTTCGGTAGGAAGCATCTGGCACAGGCACGATGCGACGATCTTCGGGAGGGCGACGATCTCAGGTGCAGCTGTGATGCTCACAGTCCCTCGATGCGATGGCTCTGCGACGATGTTCGCAGCGACGTGATGCGGTCCGATAGCAAGCAATGCGGCGATCTCACCCAGCGCGACAGGCTCTGCGACGATACTCGCAGCAACAGGAATCTTCCCGCACCAGGGTGATGCGCTCCGCAAGCGAATGATGCGTCAGTTCTTGCAGCGGCAACAGGCGCTGTGCCGATCTTTGCGGCACCAGGAATTTTCTCGCACTGTCGACTATGCGCTCCGCAAGCGGGCGATGCATGAAAACTGCAGATCTTCTTCTTTCCTTCTTGTCCAGCTCCCCAAACAGCAAGCAACAACTTCCAGAGACCCTACAATTGGATCAAGCACTCTAGGAAGGGCAGAACTCACTCAGCAGAGTTCAGGGGGGAGCTGGGGGTGAAGCCCTTTTGTTCCTAAGACTTCTTAACAGGAGGCTAGCTCTACTTAGGCCCTTGGAGATCTCTTCAAGCAAGGGGACATAGCAACAGCAAAGTCCTTCCCATCTTCTTGGCAGCAAAGCAACTGCATGTCAGCCCACAAACACACAGCAGGACAGTCCTTCTTCTTCACTCTTCCAGCTTTCACTTTGGCAGAGGTTCCTTCTTGATTCCAGGATGATCAAATTTGCTGTAGTCTGGGTAGCCCTTTTTATACCAAGATTCTCTTTGTTCTCTGAGGGCAGAGAGGCCTTGGCTTAGTCAGAACCAGTTCTGGTAAGTCCTGGAGCACTTTGTTTACTTGACTTTTTCTTTCCTTTGAGATAGAGGGGCAGAGTCGTCAGCCGCCCAGCAGGAGGTGGAGCCAGCATTGCAGAAGGCAGGCACAGCCCTATTCAGGGCCAGGTGCTATCCCCTCCCACCACTCAAGATGCAGATGGAGCTATTCAGCCCAGGGATGACTCACTCAGCCTCTGTGAGCCACCCCAGCCCCTGTCACTCACAAACCAGGCAGTCAATTCACAAATAGGCTCAGGCACACAGAAAGGTCAGAGAAGAAAACAGCCACTTTCTAAACACAAGATTTAAAAAACATCCTTCCTAAAAGATGTGTTATTAAATTCTGAGTTCAGGGATACCAGACTTTTATTCTCTATCTTGGTCCTATGAAACGATATGCAGGTAAACATTATACACAGCATTCCCCATTATAGCCTATGGGCAAGATAGCCTTACAATAGTGAAAAAACAAAAATGGCTGTAATTCACTGCCAGATCATGTCACACACACCAGTACATGCTCTACCTTTCATATACACTGCACCCTGCCCAGGGGAGTACCTATGGCCTTCTATAGGGGTGTCCAATGTGTACAGAAAGGGAAGAGTTAGACCTGGCCAGTGAGGACACTGGTCAGGTCAGCATGGCAGTTAGCAACTGCACCCAGGCACTGCAGTGGCACGCTTTAGACACCATTTTAGGGCTACTCGTGTGGGTGGCACAATCAGTGCTGCAGGCCCACTAGTAGCATTTGAATCACCAGCCCTGGCACACTTAGTGCACTTTACTAGAGACTTCCTGGTAACACAAATATGACAATCATGGATTACCAATCACAATAACAATTTACCTAGGGAGCACTTGCACTTTGACACTGATCAGCAGTGGCAAAGTGCCCAAAGCATCTAAACCAGCAAAAACGAAATCCAGCACAGCGTCAAAAATACAGGAGGTAGAGGCAAAAAGTCAGGGGAAACCACGCCATAGATGCCAGGTCTAACAGTAAGTAACTGCAATTAGGTTTGTGAATCTTGATTGGAAAGAGGAAGTCCTATGTATGGTGCTTGCTGCTATTGGTTTAAAGTTATTAGGAGAATGAGACGGAGACTAATTGTAATATTTGAAACCTTCTGGGAAGCAAGCTATGTGTGCTGAACTTCTGAACTAGAGGCAAACTTGTAAGCTGGTCTTACGCTGTTGTCTAAAAAACTGGTGTAGAGTATTGGGGGGAGGGTTTACTGTTGGTTCAATGTGAAACATTCTTTGCAATTTAAATTGTGCTTTTCCATTCGAGTATATCTACAGTGTTAAGATTTGTTTAACTGCATATAGATAACTAAAGTTGGAAAATAAAATGAAGGGTGTGGAATGAGCAGGATAAGAGTATAGTTAGTGACATTTTAACAAAAGAGAAGGAAAAATAATAGAATGCAGGGGCAGCAAGAGAGGACAGGGGCAGCAAGAGAGGACAGGGGCAGCAAGAGAGGGCAGGGGAAGCACTGGGTCAGTGGCAGCTAAAGGGACAAAGGAGGGAGAAAGCGGGGGCACACCAGACAGGCAGTGACCAAGTAGAGAGGTGGCAGTGGCACTATGCATGCACAACATAGGGGGTGAGGTTCTGAGGCAGTGACATGGGCAGCCGGGGGAGAGCAGTATCAGCACAGGGCAGTGGTACAATTACAGACTAGAAAAGCAGGGGTATGCTACACGACAGCAAGGGGGAAGCGGTCCAGGTATAGGGCAGGGACAGCCCGGAAGAGCAAGAAGTGCACTCAGGAGCAGACATATTTAATACTTACAAATGATTTGTTGTGGGTCCCGCACTCCTAGGTAGTTATTTTAAGAGGTTGTTTAATGTGTGTAATACTGTCGTTGGTGCAATGGATGGTGATCTTGCTGGGCTTCCAAGATCGAGATATATCGTTATTAGACTATGTATCCTGTGAACACAAGATGCATTCCGTCCATGCACTCCTTTTCAAACTTTCATAAATTTTCGTGCAAATCTTATCATATTGAATAGTTCATTTATTTTTCATTTTGTTAGAGGTATGTCATTATATTCATGACTGTTCAACATATTCCATGTCTCAAAAACATTTTTTTCGCATTATTTTAGTTGCCCAATGCATTTCAAGCGAAACGCCCTTCCTCAGGGGACTTCATAAACTCTAAAAACAATAATCATAAGTCACAATCAGTATTCAAAAAAGAAGTGGTCCCTAAATAGAAACACGTTCTTGTAACAACACAGTACAACAGTGATATCCCACACACTGTAGTGAAGCTAATGGAATTTGTAAAAAACATTTATGGTACTTTTTATAAAAAGGTGCTCAAAAAATACTGAAGACCCAATGACTGGGTACTGACCTTAATACATGGAATTATTCATTCGGGATGTTTAGCTGCAATGAGGAAAATAAAATCTTGGTGTCAGTGTGTAATGTGACACGAATGTCTCGTGTCCGTATTAAAAAATGTGTCCATAGTGTCTTACCGGGGTATTGGGAACGTGGAGTCTCCCTCGCTAATCTCGGCGTGCAGCGCTCTGTACGGGAGCGCTCTATGGTTTATGTGACGAGCATTGGGTGTTGCCAAGGTTACCATGCGTCAGCAAGTGACGTACTGCGTTCTCTATGGTTGTGGACGGCGCTGTAGAAACGGCGTGTATTTGCGGGGGTAAACAAGGAAGAAGGACTGTGTCACTAAGGAAACAGCGTGTGTAAACAAAAAGGCGGACTATGTCGCTGTTTGGGAACTCGAGTGCGTGTAAATACAGGGTGTAAAAATAAAGGTCAGAAAGCATACACGTGGGAGTGTATCTATTAAAAAATAATATTCATACAAAGAGTGATATTCACAAGAAAATAACCGTGTTGTATGTACATGGCAAAACGTACGTAAAAATATCATATTACCGTTGTCCAATGACTAATTCAGTCTGTAGTTCGAGCTGAAATGCGAAGTGTCTCAAAAACTACCCAAGTTATGAATTATAGATAACAGTGAAGATCCAATCTTTCGTTAAGCCCTTTCGGCTGGAGGGTACATAAGTAGTCTATCCAGAAGGTTTCTCTGCGCAGTAAGTGGCTGTTGTTGTCTCGGCCCGGCAGGGTTGCCACTTTTTCAAGTATGCAGAATTTGAGTTGGCTTGCATTGTGTTTTGCCTCATTGAAGTGTACTGCTATGGTAGATTTGTCATTTTTTAACCGGATGTTGCTTTTATGTTCTACTATTCTGGTCTTTATTTTCCTTTGTGTTTTGCCTACGTATGAGAGTCCACAGGGGCATCTCAATAAGTAGATTACGTTTGAAGTGTCGCATGTTCCAGATACCTTCAATTTTATGGACGAACCTTTTGTTGGGTGGTTTAAGATATTTCCTTTTATAATTGCTGAACAGTTACCGCAATTATGACATGGTTGGGTTCCTTTGTAAATGCCATGTTCTGTTGTTTTCATTTCCTTTACCAATTCTTTCAAATTCTTGGTTCTTTCGTACGCAAAGATTGGTTGGTGTCTGAATAAATCATTGAAGTCATCTTCCAGTGCGAGCATAGACCAATGTGTTTTGATTGATTTTTTGATCATGGGGCTGTTTGTAGAATATTTTGATACGAACACAGATCTGCTTTCATCAATCTTTTCTTTGGGTTTTAATAGGTGTTCTCTTTGTAATGTTTCAGCTCTCTGAGAGGCAGAATCCAAGATGGCTTGGGGGTATCCTCGTTTTCTGAATTTTTCCAACATGTCTTCTCTATGTTTTTGGTACAATTCCTTTGTAGATGCTATTCTTTTGATCCTTAGTAATTGTGAGAAAGGTAAATGGTGTTTGAGCGGAGTTTGGTGAAAGCTTTTGAAGTGGAGTAAATTATTTCTATCTGTTTTTTTGGTGAATATGGATGTTGTGATAGTGCCGTTTTTGTTTGTTAATTGTACATCCAGAAATGATAAGGACTCTTTGTCAATGGTGAAGGTGAATTGTATTCTTTCATCAATTTGGTTTAGTAGGTTCAGTTCTTTGGTCAGATTTTCTTTGCTCCCTTTCCATAACACAAAGATATCGTCAATGTACCTCTTGTAGAGGATTAGATTGTTGGCCCATTCTTCTTTGTTCAGTATGTGGTCTAATTCGTAACGGTGCATGAACATGTTGGCATAAGTAGGCGCGGCACAATTGCCCATGGAAGTACCCGACATTTGTATGTAAAAGTAGTTCTCCCATTCAAAATAACTGTGGTACAGCGTAAAGTGCAATAACTCCATTAGTAGTATTTTGAGATCTTCTGGTTTGTTCTCATGTACGAGAAAACTTTCCACGGCTGATAAGCCTGAATCATGCGGTATGGATGTGTATAATGATTTCACGTCTATACTTGCCATGATCATGTCTGTGGTAAAATTGTTTTTTTCTGATTCCAAAATGTTCAGGAAGTGTGTGGTATCCTTAATATAGGTTGAGCTATTTTGTACCATATTTTGAAAGTGTTTGTCCAAGTATTTTCCAACTGGCTCATGAATGGATCCAACTGTGGATACGATGGGTCTTAATGGTGGTAATGTTTCATGTTTGTGGATCTTGGGGATCATATATATATAGGGAGTTGCTGGATTATTTTTTGTGAGGTATTCTTTCTCTTTAAGGCCTATAGTACCTTGGTCGACTGCATTCTGTATTATGTTGGTGAGAATTTTGATGAATTCTTTTGTGGGGTCTGATATGATGCGTGTGTACATGTTAGAATCTTGAACATGTTTCTGTACATTTTCTTTGTAGTAACTTGTGTCCATTATCACCAATGCTCCGCCTTTGTCTGCTTGTCTTATCGTAATTTGCTGATTGTTTGCTAGTTTTCTTAGGATCTGCTTTTCCTTTAGCGGCATGTTGGAGTGTTTTGGTCTTGGTTTTTTGAATATTTCTTCAATTTCCGTTAGTATGACTTTTTCAAACGCGTCCAATACTTTATGGCTCACTGGAGCTATGAATTTGCTTTTGGATCTTAAACACATTAGGGGGTTCTCTTGATTTTGTGTGGTAGTTACTGTGGGTTCTATCACGTTAGTGAAAAAGTGTCTTAGCCTTAATGATCTGAGGAATTTGTATACACAAACTTTTGTCTCCAGTAGGTTAGAATGATATGTAGGAACATATGATGATCCTTTTTGTAATGTCTGTAATTCTTGATTATTCATTTGGTACTGAGAAATGTTTATGACAAGGCTTTCTGACTCCGTGTGTTTTTGGCCACCGGAGCACCTTCTGTTTGTGCGTTTGCTCCTCCTGGTTCTGTTTCCTGTCCAATGCTTACCTCTAAAAAAGGTGCTGGTGTTTGTTGAACACTGGATGTACTAGCTGTTTGTTTGTCCGTTGTTAGACTTAATTGAGCAGCGCGTGGGTCTTTTGGTTGCCCTGGTTTGGGTCTCCTGTTGTCCCAAGGGGGACGTCTTTGATGCGAATCGTCAGAAGATGTATCGTCTGTGGATTTGTCAGTATTAGGTCTCTGTTGTCGCCTTTTTGCATATATCTCTGCCCATGAGTATACTTCTCCCAATCGGTAATCTGTTGTATCTCTTTTGAATTTTCTTAATTTTCTGTCGTTTATTTCTTTGGTGTATTCATCCAGTTTTTTATTGGTATCTATCAGAATTTGATCCCATTCATCCTTTGTTACTAATTTGTTAAGTTCGTCTTTTGTTTGTGCAGCTTCTTTTGTCAGTTCCTCTATTAATTTCGCTAGCTCTTCAATGATCAGTAAGATTAAGTCCAGGGAACATTTGTTTAGGATGGCATGCCATCGTTCTGTGAACCTTGCATTGTTCTTGCATAATGTAGATTTTAAGGATATTCTCAAACCTCGAGGTATTCTTTGTGCCTTGTGATATTTTATCAAAGTGCTCGCATGGAGTTTTTGATTTACAATACGTTTTGATATGTACAATAGTTGTTTCAAGTTTGTTTCTTTAGAGCCAATACTTGGACTTATGTCTTCTGTTTCTTCTATGAGAAACATTACAAAGAGAACACCTATTAAAACCCAAAGAAAAGATTGATGAAAGCAGATCTGTGTTCGTATCAAAATATTCTACAAACAGCCCCATGATCAAAAAATCAATCAAAACACATTGGTCTATGCTCGCACTGGAAGATGACTTCAATGATTTATTCAGACACCAACCAATCTTTGCGTACGAAAGAACCAAGAATTTGAAAGAATTGGTAAAGGAAATGAAAACAACAGAACATGGCATTTACAAAGGAACCCAACCATGTCATAATTGCGGTAACTGTTCAGCAATTATAAAAGGAAATATCTTAAACCACCCAACAAAAGGTTCGTCCATAAAATTGAAGGTATCTGGAACATGCGACACTTCAAACGTAATCTACTTATTGAGATGCCCCTGTGGACTCTCATACGTAGGCAAAACACAAAGGAAAATAAAGACCAGAATAGTAGAACATAAAAGCAACATCCGGTTAAAAAATGACAAATCTACCATAGCAGTACACTTCAATGAGGCAAAACACAATGCAAGCCAACTCAAATTCTGCATACTTGAAAAAGTGGCAACCCTGCCGGGCCGAGACAACAACAGCCACTTACTGCGCAGAGAAACCTTCTGGATAGACTACTTATGTACCCTCCAGCCGAAAGGGCTTAACGAAAGATTGGATCTTCACTGTTATCTATAATTCATAACTTGGGTAGTTTTTGAGACACTTCGCATTTCAGCTCGAACTACAGACTGAATTAGTCATTGGACAACGGTAATATGATATTTTTACGTACGTTTTGCCATGTACATACAACACGGTTATTTTCTTGTGAATATCACTCTTTGTATGAATATTATTTTTTAATAGATACACTCCCACGTGTATGCTTTCTGACCTTTATTTTTACACCCTGTATTTACACGCACTCGAGTTCCCAAACAGCGACATAGTCCGCCTTTTTGTTTACACACGCTGTTTCCTTAGTGACACAGTCCTTCTTCCTTGTTTACCCCCGCAAATACACGCCGTTTCTACAGCGCCGTCCACAACCATAGAGAACGCAGTACGTCACTTGCTGACGCATGGTAACCTTGGCAACACCCAATGCTCGTCACATAAACCATAGAGCGCTCCCGTACAGAGCGCTGCACGCCGAGATTAGCGAGGGAGACTCCACGTTCCCAATACCCCGGTAAGACACTATGGACACATTTTTTAATACGGACACGAGACATTTGTGTCACATTACACACTGACACCAAGATTTTATTTTCCTCATTGCAGCTAAACATCCCGAATGAATAATTCCATGTATTAAGGTCAGTACCCAGTCATTGGGTCTTCAGTATTTTTTGAGCACCTTTTTATAAAAAGTACCATAAATGTTTTTTACAAATTCCATTAGCTTCACTACAGTGTGTGGGATATCACTGTTGTACTGTGTTGTTACAAGAACGTGTTTCTATTTAGGGACCACTTCTTTTTTGAATACTGATTGTGACTTATGATTATTGTTTTTAGAGTTTATGAAGTCCCCTGAGGAAGGGCGTTTCGCTTGAAATGCATTGGGCAACTAAAATAATGCGAAAAAAATGTTTTTGAGACATGGAATATGTTGAACAGTCATGAATATAATGACATACCTCTAACAAAATGAAAAATAAATGAACTATTCAATATGATAAGATTTGCACGAAAATTTATGAAAGTTTGAAAAGGAGTGCATGGACGGAATGCATCTTGTGTTCACAGGATACATATTTAATACTTACTCAGTTGTATAGCTTCAACTTCTTGTGGTGTGCATGATGAATGTAGCAGATGAGAGAAGAGGATTCTGGCAAAAAATTAAATCACTTATGTCTGTTTTGAAACATAGGTGTCGAAACATAAATGTTTTAGTCTAAGCAAAGTATGTGGAAAAGTCTGTTACCAGCTCGCAAAAATATGTGAACTAAACTAGAGTAGGATTGAAAATGGTATAAAATGAATTAAAGCATGCTTCACAAAGGTAAACTTACACTTTTGTATAAGTTTACTACTTTTAGATATTCCCAAACTATGAGCAGTGTTACAACTCTGCATTCTCTATACGTGTGTGCAGAGTTTTCTGCACCTGGAGACTCCGGGCCAGATATAGGTAAAACCGAAATACCGAGTTACTAATAGCGAATTTTACCGATAAGTAATTAAGAACTCGGTATTTCAGATGTAGATAAAAAATCTGTAAAATTTAGCGATTCGGTAAAAATCGCAAAATAAATTACTGATTCCCCATTACCGAATCGGTATCACCGATTCCTTAATACCGATTTGGTAATTAGCGCATCCGGTATTTTAAAAATCGCAAATTGGTGAATCAGCCAATCCTGGGCTTTCTGATGATCTCACAACCAGGAAGTAGCCACACCCAATCAGCTGCACTGATCCTGTAGCTGTAGGAGAGGCAGGGAGCACAGCAAACAACACAGGAGCAGCATTTCTAAGTTCTTGCTGACACGCCAGGCCAGAAATGGACAACCAGGAAAAGGAAAAGGAGGCAGGAGAGCGCAAAAGGAAAAACAAATTCAGTGAGAGGGAATTGGAGGTGCTGATAGAGGAGGTGACAAAGGACCATGATAAGCTGTTTGGCAAAAATTCCCTGCACGTCCCTAAATCACAGAAGAGGCAGATATGGCTGGTTATCCAGGAGAGAATCAATGCCATTGGCGTAACCCAGCGCTCAATTGAGGAACTTAAAAAATGCTGGTATGACCTCAGAAAATGTGCAAAAGAGAGGTTGGCTGATAGACTGAAGCAAGCCAAGCAGACAGGTGGTGGGAGATCTACAGCAGCTGTACAAACTGCCCTGGATCTTTTGGTGGAGTCCACCCTCCAGCTGGAGAGCGTGAGTGGGATTGGCGATGCAGAGAGCTCAGCCAGAGCTGGCAACAGGCAAGGTGAGTTGCATGCACAGCATGCTGTGCCCCCACTCCTTAACCCCAATCCACAATCACCAATGAGGCAGTATGATTCCCACTCCAGTACATGTTTTCCTAAAAAACAGCAATGCATTATGGGAGATGTAGTCAGAAGTAACACATATCATAACAGTCAGTCCACCGAACCCAAAGGCATGTGACACACATCAGCAATTAGCTAGCAGAGGACAGTCAGTTTGATTGGCAGTCATTAAATGTTTTATTACGCCAATGCGGCCAGACAAGTGAGCAAATGTACATTCTGTCCCCACAGACGAGCCATTGCGAAAGGCTGCTGAAGGGGACACAGGAAAGGCACCCAGGAGAGACAAAGCACTGGAGGAGGAGGTCTTGTCGCCTGATGAGCACATACCACCACCACCACCACAACAACCACCACCAGCACCATCACCATTCACCACCACCACCATCACCACCACCACCACCATTACCACCACCACCACCACCGCCATCACCGCCGCCACCACCACCACCGAGGGCCAGGAGGCATACAGTCGCTAGCCTCCAGCAGATGGAGGTGTCCGAGGAGGACAGCATGGGAGGCCAACATTCCACACGGGCAGAGGATGACAACAGTGCAGGCACACAGTCCCCCACCGAGCGCGCCCATACAGGTGTCAGATGCTGCAGAGCAAGGGTAGTCAGTCCTGTTGCACAGGGCAAGGATTCAAGCATATTTGCGGTCTCGAGGGGAATATGCTCAAAGTACAGCGCCTGCAAGGCAAAGCAATTAGATCAGTGCAAGAGCAGATGGTCCACATGAACAGACACATGCGGGAAATTAAGGAGGGCATAAACAGCATGAACAATACTGTGGCTGAGGGCATGACATGTCAGAGGCAGTGAGGCTGCTGTGCAGCTAACTGGATGAGGATCATTTGGTGAGGCGCAGGGACCAGCAGAAATTGGACAGCTACACTAACGCGGTGAGCCGCCTCTCCACTGCCACCTCTGTGCTATGCAGGCGCTCGGTGGCCATGCAGGAGGAGATGGCCCACTGCAGCCGTGATGTGGCAAGAGGGCTGGTCACAGTGACCAGTGCACTGGAAGTGCTCCAAATCAACCAAATAGCCACTGCTGGGGATGGGGGAGATAGTGAGGAGGTGCTCGTGGTGGGGGGAGGCCCATCTGTATGGTCGTCGGCATGGTGGCCACCCTGCCTAGGAGAGACACCTGTCCCCTGCCAGGAGGTAAGGAACCTTGGGGTATGGCTGGATGTTGACCTTACCTTTGGCTCCCAGGTTAGCCGAGTGGTGGGGACATGCTTCGGAGTTTTAAAAACTCTGAGGAAGGTCTTGGATCTCCTGCCTATTACAGCTCGCCGGACGCTGGTGCATGCTTTAGTCACCTCGCGCCTGGATTACAGCAATTTCCTGTATCTGGGGGCCACGGGAAAGGCTCTCAACCACCTCCAGGTGCTGCAAAATGCTGCCGCTCGCCTTGTTTTGAGGCTTCCTAGAAGATCTTCCTCCAGGGCAGCGCTCCAGGCTTTGCACTGGATTCCTGTCAGGAGCAGGGTGGAATTCAAGGCTCTAGCCACGTGTCACTGCATTCTGAGAGGCAAAGCCCCTGCCCCGTTACAGAGTCTGGTTACCCGGTATGAGCCTACAAGGAATCTGCGCTCCTCCTGTACAGGACTTCTGAAAATCCCTAAAATAAAGAAAGCGCGTATGGGGGGGCAGGTCATTCAGATATTTGGCTGCGAAGCGGTGAATGACCTGCCGCCAGAACTACGTTTGGAGCATTCGGAATCCTTGTTCAGGCGGAAACTTAAGACTCATCTTTTCAGACGGTAGGTGACTGTGATGGCTGCTTGGACTGCTTACCCTACTTACCATAGCGCGGGGACACGCCTATGGGCGTAAACCAGGCGCTTTATAAATCTCCCTAATAATAATAATAATAATAACTAGCCTCAGCAGCATCACACCCCCGATAACCGAGTCCAGGAGGCACAGCGAATGGCACAGCGCTGCCACAGGACAGACCGCCAGTGAGGACAGTGTGCCCAGGGAACACAGCAGTGCTGCGTGTGGGCGCAGGAAATAATGACAGCCATCACCTGGCATTGTGAAATGGGTGATGTAACCCTTTTCGCCTTTGGAATGTCCATAGAATATCGGCATGGCATGTTGAGGTCTTCATGTTGTGGCAGTGTGCTATGCTATCGCCTGAGTTAAAGGTTAATAAAACACCGTCACTCAATTACAGTTACAGACTGTGTCTCCGTACTTACTCAGAAATAGTTGTATGTGATCTCAGCCCGTCTCTGTCTCCCTTCTGGGGCTGCTGCCCCCCTGCTGCGCTGTGCTCTGACTGTGGACAATCCTCACCCTCGTCCTCGGAGTCAGTTAGTTCCACTGCTGTTCCTTTCTTTGTGGCAAGGTTATGCAGCATGGCAAATTTTGCTATTATTTTACAGCAGATGATGGGGCTGTACTGATGTGCAACTCCACTTTTGTGGAGGCAGCGGAACCTGCTTTTCCAAATGTACGCTCCACAACATTGCGCTTAGATCTATGTGCCACATTGTATCTTCTCTCACTTGGGTAGATGGGGTTGAGATATGGAGTCAGGATAAATACCAGCACGGCATATGCACTATCACCTGAGTGAGAAAGGCAGTGTCATTAATAACAGTCACCAACACATTCATCCAAGGTATACATCAGCGTGTGTCACACGGATTTACCTAGCAGGTATCCTTCTCCAAATTCGCCCCCAGCCAGACATATGTAGATCCCACTGTTCCTGAATATGTAGGGGTAATGGGTGTTCCCTGGAAATGTGGCTACAATATCGGTAATGATGTGGTCTACATCGCAAATTACCTACACGTTGCTAGAATGTGTAGATTTGTAGTTCCGATCTATGTACTCTGTAGCTGCAGGTGGGCAGATTGATATGTATGTCCCATCAATGCACCCTATTACATGTGGGAACTGTGCCTTTTGATAAAAATCCATCTTGTTTTTCTGCAGTTCCGCCTGTGTGCTGGGGAAGTGTATGTAGTGATGCATTCTTTGCATCATGGCATCCAGGAAAGTGTTGAAAAAACGAGACAGGCATCTCTGTGACACACCATCTGCCACAGCTATCACCCCCGGTAACAACCTGCAGGATACAGAGCGCCTGAACATATGTTGGTATAGCGTGCGCCCGTGGGATCTGATGCTCCAGGAGTGGGTGCAGGTCCTGTATCAGGTCTAAGATGGTTTGGGGGTGTAGCCTGTACCTCTCATGGATTTCAGCCTCAGTCAGTTGAAACAATGTAACGCGCAGTCTGTACACGCGTTCCTCCCATCTCCAGATCCTCAGTCCTGCTGCTTGCATACGAAGCCGCCTTGCAATAACATAGAGGGCCGCCATTGTGTTCACACTGTTGCATTTTGGGGCTGTTTAAATGTAGTGCACCTGATTACCACCAACTTTGAGTCAGTGGTAATTTGCGACACCTACATACTAAAAAATTGAAAAATCAGTATTAGCAATTTTTGGTACATCGATTTACGAGTTTTTAAGGATTTCTTATTTTGCGATCCGGTATTTAGGGTTTCGGTGTCTGCTAATCGCAAATTAAGGAATCGCTAACTGGTTTCCCTTATTTTTAGCGATTCCTTTTTTGCAATGGTGTTTGGTGTTACCTACATTGTACATGGCTATTTACCGGTCGATAACACAGAAATTCTGTGAATTTCTGCGTAACTGCTCAGTATTTGGCCACCTACATCTGGCCCTCCGTAATTGGGACAAAGAACTCTGCACATGTAAGTATCGAAGTGCAGAATCAAGAAAATCAATCTCTCATATTTGTGAATACCTAAAAGAAGTAAACTTACACAAAAGTGTAAGTTACCTTTGTGAACCAGGCCCTGAATCACTAGAGAGTTTTAGCACTAGTTTATTGTGGGTTATGTGATGGTTGCAGTAGGTGAAAGACGAGAATACACTATGAAAATGAAGTAACTTGTCCTTGCTTACAAAGAAACATATCCAAAACCTCATAATGAAACTGTGCATATCAGCACAGGGAAGGTGGGAAAATGTGAGTTGAACAAAGTTAGTATGATTTAGTGTTGGTGTGAGTCAGGTCTAAAATATTTCATTTACAGCGTTGTTTATCTTCCCCACTTATGCCCTGAAAAAGAAATTAGAGTTGAAATATATGTAGAATTCTTTGGAAACACTTTTCAGAAAGAGTGTCAAATGTAGGCTGCTGACACGACTATTGAAGTGGGGAGTTTCAGGTTTACAAACTACAGTGAACAGAGTGTGACAATTGGGCGGCCAATAGGCCTTTTGAAGAGGGAAGAGTTACCATTAAAAAGAGAAGTGACCAGTTCCTTTGCAGTTCTCTTGTCCACTCAAAATAAGTAAGGAGTACAAGTACTACATGTAAACAATTAGAAACAGTAATTTAAGTCTGATAAAAAGTAACTTTAAATGAAGATCTGGAGAAGCTTTGAGGAGGAATTACCACTTTGCCCTGTGCTTTGCTGTGTTGTCCTGCACTGGCTGCTTCTGTCTTGGGCAGTGAAAGGAATGGACTGGACTTTCTGCAATCTCTTTTTGTGAGTTTCTCCAAGGGCTTGAGGTGGAGCTTGCCCCTTGTTCAAGAAGTCTCAAGAACAGGAAAGACTTCAAGTTCTTCTACCCTCAGCATTGGGAACTGTGTGTTTTGTGCTGCAACAGAAGAAAAAGCAATCCAATGGCTTCTAGGATGCCGCTGCCGACTCTGTGTCCTGAAGGCACCGCAGAGGGCACCGCAGCAATGCCGCAACAAAACCCTGGTCTCACTACACCGCCCGCTGATGCCGCCACCGAGCCGCTGCTTGCACCACGACCTGTGGGCACCGTACTCCACACCACCTCACTCCACAACGTCGCCCTGGTATCGTCGACGACACCGCTTTACACCGACATCAGCGCCGCTGATGTCGGTGCAAGGACACCGCTCGTAAGTTACATGACGCACCGTCCTTATCCTGCACCGCAGCCTGGCCTACCAACACCTACACCATCGACTCCAGTCCGTCAGTCGACGGCAGCGCTTCAGCAATGATGACGAAGCTACTTGCACCGTGACCTGCCAGCACCGCGATGAGCAACGCATCACTTCGCACCACAGCTCTGGTCTCACCGCTGCCACTGGACTACCGTCACTGAGCCGCTGCCTGCACCACAACCTGAGGGCACCGCACACAACACAGCTGCACCTTGTACTGCAGTACCCAATGCCTGCCTATGCCAGCACTCCTGAATTCAACCGCGAGGAGTTTGATCTGCAACGTGTGTGACTTCAAGGGCCCGACAACTCCTGCACTGACTTCCGGAACCGATGCCTGCGGATGCCGTGCTTTCGGAGACCAACAAAAGGTCGCCGATGCCCTGCATTTCTAAAGGTAGTGTTTTGCGGGTCTTCCCGACACCAAAGCTGGCCCGCGACGCCGTGGTCAGCCAGAACAGTTTGGATTTGTTGTTCACGATGCAGTGATAGCCCCAGATGGAGCTATCAACTTCAAGGAGCTTTATTTCAAGTCTAATTTGACTACTGAAGATTTCTAAGTACTGTATTGTAGATTTTTTATCGTTTTTGGTCTTGTCTTAAGTATATAAAAATATTGGATACTTTTCTAAACTGGTTTGGTGTTCTCTTGTGGTGCTAACACTGTATTACTGTTGGTTATGTACCAATGCTTTACACACTGCCTCTAAAATAGGCCTGACTGCTCGTGCCAAGCTACCAAGGGGCTGAGCAGGGGTTATTTTAGGAGTGTAACTCCATTATCCCAACTAGAAGGAAGGGTCCCTACTAGAACAAAGGTGCAAACCCTTGCCAACTAGAGACCCCCATTTCTAACAAGACCTCTCCGAGTACATGTGGGAGTGAAGGAGCTAGAGTGACAATGGCAGTCAGAAAGCCCTGTCATCAACTGGATATGGCTTGAGCAAAACATGCCGAACAGAGGAAACACATTCCAATTTAAAAACAATATGTGCTCAAGTTAACTAGGATCTTCTACTTCACTCTAGGCAAAAATGTGTCACTTTGCAATTTAAATCTGCGGCACCTGGTGGGCATGCATGGCATATAAAGAACATCAAAGTATTGTTATTACAACTTTTATTATTAGGTGCTTGTTTTTTTATTTCTGCTTAAATTATTTGGCTTCTGTTTGAGGGATATATATTAATTTTTCAAAAATCCAGATCTGATATTTAAAGTCAAAACAAATGTATTTTTATAAAATTCCTTTCTGATGTTTGTGGAAAAATGTGTTTATTTGCCAAAAATATAAGATTTTTAAGCTGCTATTCTATTATTAAAAAGTGATGTGGAGACAGTTATTCCAGGTTATTTCTTTGGAACCACAAGTCACTTGCTTATATTTTCTAGCACTTTTGGAAGCATTTCCATAATATATATCAATAGCTATTTATGATATTGTCATAACTACTGCTGCCTCAGGCCCTAGCCTGTAATATATTTATCACTTAAGGGAAATGTCTCCTGCTGCCTAAGCCTGTAAATTTTATATAGCTTGTGAGGAAGCTATATTGCCTGAGCCAGTGAGATAGCTCTCTGTCTACGGCCTGAGAATATGACCTCTTACTGAGATGCTATTAAGTCCTTCACTAGAAGGACAACAGTTTCTCTTCTAGTCCGTCATAATAGAGCATCAAGCATTGAGGAAAAATTCTTTCAAGAGATATTACGAGTTTAGAAAGATTCTATGCAGTCTCACACTCATTCATCGATGCTGAAAAATTGCGTCTTTTTGATTTAAATTTAATAAGATTCTATGTTACTTTAAATAAGATAGGTCAAAAGGCTAGACACTCACCTAAACAAGCATTGGAAATGCAATAGGTCTCACATTTGTCAGAGTTGGAACTATTGGCATTGTAAATGGCAATGTTTTATACTTATGTGTTATGGAGTGTATTTATGAGGTGTGTTGTAGAATTATGCAGGTTGGATTGGATTAGTCAGTCGTGTAATTGTGTGGCATGGAATTGTGTGATTTGGAGTGGATGCGTGTATTGGAATTATGTGGCATGATGTGCTGTGGAATTATGTGAATAGTAATTATGTGTTATTGAGTGTACTACAATTATGTGGAGTGGGATTTTGTATTTTTGGAGTGTAAATATGTGCAATGGAATTTTATGTTGTGGAGTGGTATGGAGTGGAGTTTAATGATGTGGTGTGCTGCTGAGGGCTGCCTTCTATGGCACAGAAATGCATATAAATAATAATTTAAAATTTGCTTAATACATTATGTATATGGTCAAACATTAAGGCACTTGGGGCCAGATGTAGGTAGCCCAATACAGGTCGGTAACAGACGAAATTACCGAATTCTAGGCCCATAAGAATGATTGGGAATTACAGAATCGGTAAATACCGAATCGGTAATAACCGAATGTTACCGATTCGGTAAAATTTACCAAATTGTTTCCTATATAGCATTTACCGATTCTAAAATACCGAATCGGTATTTTAGAATCGGTAAATGCAGATTACCTACATATGGCCCCTGGTAAGGATATGCCCTACCTACCTTAATAAAACAAAGAACTCTGTTGTGTGTCCTGTCCTGTAGAACTTTATGCAGCATGCTCATAACTTAGCGAATCACATGGCGCAGCTGGAAAGGAAGCTCACTGTATCAGCTCAGCACCTAAAAAATCATCAAGGTGCAGAGCTAAGCCATAATGTGACCCACAGTTACAGGAACAGTCAACGTGGAGTGACAGGCTACTGATTGTAGGCACTTGTATTAATTGCATAGGTACCGGATTTCGCAAAGATATACACTGCTTTAGCACTGTGGTGTGATCTCATCACTTGGTGGAAGGTGGCGCTGAAAGTAGGGATAGAGAAGCTATGGTAGAGCCTTGTGGACCTATTAGGGGGTTTGGTCATAATAGAGGTGCATTGGTAGAGACGGTGGTCCTTGCAGTTGGCAGCAGGGAGTGTTCCGGCTAGTGTCTTCCATGATCAAAGATCACTCAATATTACAGGGTAAATCATTACTTACATGCTGCTCACTTCTCCCAACTTTCATACCATTATTTCTTCTAACCTATTGATCACCTACAGACAATGCAATATCCTGGACCCCATAATAGATATTACAACAGACCACCCCACAGATGCATACTAATGTATTGCAATATCTGGATTGAAAATCGAATCTCCACCAGATCATAGCCATGGCAAATAACAATGTAGTGCTCAACTATGAACCAACTTGTCATTAGGGCCATACATGTTGCTGGCCATACCCTCAGTGTGGTAGAAAAGACCATTTCCAAGTCAATGGAATACAGCCCATATTCTAGAGTGATCAGCACATCATCACAGACTTTGGTGAGTTTTCATTTTGAACACAATGTGGAGCTATTTTACTGGATTCTCAGACACATGTGTTCTACATAAGACTGCAAAAAAAGTAAACCCATTAAACAAATATCTGAAACCTGAAGGCCTACATTATAACTTGGGTGCTACTCCTGTATAAGCTCCATAACCAGTGTGTCTAGTCTCCTAGGGCCTTATTTATGAAGGCCTTGCGCGGCCGGTACGTCACTTTTTCCCATTTTAAAAGTGACGCACCGGCGGCGCAAGGCCTTTAAAATAAGGCCCCTAGTGCCTAATTTCCCAAATCTAACAAAATTGGATGTTCGCAGAAAGAAGCAAATAATTGTCAAAAGCCGTTTAGAACAAACCTTTATGTAATAAATAATATGCCTGGCCTGTTGTAGGGAAACAATGACCAACAAGCTGTGTAAAGTTTTGCACATGTGCAAAAATAGAGCAAATAACTTTTGCTGCTTGTGTAGACTGGTCCCACTCGGTTAATTGTTCATCATTTCTCCAGTCAAACAGTCTGGCTTGTAGATTTTTGTAGCAGCCTATAGAAATCTGAACTATGCAAGAATGGCAGGTGCTATTGATGGGCATTTAATTTGAGCCACGGACATGTGAGTCTGTTAGTTGTATTGAATAAGAGAATGGAGGGATAGAAGAGAGAAGAGTTTAGAAAGTGTTAGTTGGGAGATCATAGCAGTAAGCTGAGGTTTAGGATGAGTAAATGGAGAGATGGGGGAGTCTCTAGAAAGGGATTAGAGATCAAAGTAGTAAAATGAGGTTTGGGATGAGTCAAAGTAGGGATACATGAGGGAAGACTTTAGATGGATTGTTTGGGAGATCATAGAAGCAAACTAAGATGTGGGGTAAGCCAAGCAGGGATAGAGGTGGAAGAGTTTAGAAAGGGTTATTTTGGAGATCATAGTTGTAGAATGAGGTTTGGAATGAGTCAGAGATTGGAGGTAGAGGATATATTGATATAGTTATAGGGTGAGACAGAGTAGCACATTGGAGAGAGTCAAAGGACTTTTTTTCCTTTTGTTCAACCATAGGAGTAAAGTAATAAATGTATTAATACATATCTACATTGAAAGGGTATACATATATAAGGAAAATAACATATTGAGAGAATCTTTGCTTTAGAAAATATAACTGGGAAATAGTGATGTGATTTCCCACAGTATTGCACGTTTTATACCTTAAGTAGATAAAAAGAACCCTGGTCCGAGGGAGAGTTGGAAATGTATCTGACATGAAATGAAATGAAATGAAATGAAATGAAATGAAAAAGAAACTTAATTAAGCGCACTGTGGCCAAGCGGCTTCCTGGCGCTGGGGGGTAAGGGGGAGAGGGGGAAGGAGGGGAGGGGGGGAGGGAAGGGTGGGAAAGGGAAAGAGAAAACGGGTTCGACACTGCAAACAATGGGGCTAACCAGGGAAGGCCTGAAGAAAAAGAAAGGTTTTTAGTGCTTTTCGGAAAGCCGGGTAGGTGGGAATTGATCGGATAGAGAATGGAAGACTATTCCAATACTGGGGGGCCAGCACCGAGAAGCGGGTGCCGCCAATGCGAACTTTACGGAAGCGGGGGACTTGAAGAAGAAGTTGAGAGGACGAACGAAGAGTGCGAGAAGGGATGTAGGGAGTGATCAAAGAAACAATAAACAAAGGGGCAGAGTGGGTGAAGGCCAGAAAAGCTAGGCAAGCTAATTTGAAGGAAGAACGAAGGCGTACAGGGAGCCAGTGGAGGGACTTGAGGACAGGCGTGATGTGGGAGAATTTGGGAAGTTGAAAGATGAGTCGGGCGGCCTGGTTCTGTATGGCCTGAAGCCGGCGCATTTCGAAGCCGGGGATGCCGGAGTAGAGGGCATTCCCGTAATCGAGACGGGAGGTAATGAGGGCCGAGATGATGGATTTGAGGGCATCAGTGGAAAAGAATCGGGATATCTTACGAATGAGGCGGAGGGATAAGAAACAGGATGAGATGACAGCACTAACTTGCGAATGAATGGAAAGGTCACTGCTGACTTTGAGGCCTAAAGTACGGACAGTGGGAACTGGAGTAGGGGGAGTGCCAAGAGAGAGGGGCCAGTAAGAAGGGGACCAGGGATTAGAGGGACCACCAGTGAGGACAAGCTCCGTCTTGTCGGGGTTTAATTTAAGGTGGTTCATGATCATCCAGTCTGAAATGAAAGTTAAAGTGGTACTGAAAAAAGAGGAAGAATCAGGAGTGGAGAGATCGAAGATGAGCTGGAGGTCATCAGCGTAGTTATACACGGAGACCCCCAGCTCACGAAGGGAGAAGATAAGAGGAAAGATGTAGAGATTGGAGAGAAGAGGGGAAAGAGAGGAACCTTGGGGGACCCCACACACCAAGGGGCGGGGAGGGGCGGAAAAACCAGCAAACTGGACTGCCTGGGACCTACCCCGAAGGAAGGACTTCAGCCAGGATAGTGCTGACCCCCCGATGCCGGCTGCGCTGACACGGTCGAGAAGGATGGCATGATCAACCGTGTCAAACGCAGCCGACAAGTCGAGGAGCACCAGCGCCTGGGGGGAGTTGGAATCAGCCCCTCCCTTAAGTTCATCCAGGACAGCAGTGACGACCGTCTCAGTAGAATGGCCCGGGCGGAAACCCGCCTGGTGAGAGGCCAGAAGGCCATACCTCTCGATGTAAGAGGAGAGGCAGGAGGTGACATGGCTTTCCACAATCTTCCCCAGATAGGGGAGGAGAGAAATAGGCCTAAAATTAGAGGGTGAAGAAGGGTCTAGACCGGGTTTTTTTATTATGGGAAGAACAGAAGCTATTTTGAAAGAGGAGGGAACAGATCCAAGGGCCAGGGATGAATTAAGGAGTGTGAGAGGGGGTCCGGGGGAGTGAGAAAAAAGGGTTTGAAGAATCCGGGCCGGCGCGATGTCAGCTGGCGATCCCGATTTGACCTTGGCCAGCAAAGCAGAGAATTGTGCAGTAGTAATAGGGGGAAAGAGATCTAACGAAGAGGGTGGGGGAGGGAGAGGCGGGAGATCCAGGGTTTGAGAGACTGCAGGAATGTTAGCTTTAATAGCAGAGATTTTATCAATAAAGTGATTATTGAGGGAGAGACAGAATGAGAGGGAGGGGGCGACACTAGCGCTGGTACGGTCGGACGTGGCCAGTTGCTTCACAAGTGAAAAAATCTCTCGAGATTTGTTGGAAGAGCGAGCGACTTTTTCAGAGAAGTATGCCTTTTTTGTCAGGATGATGTTTTTTTTATAGTCATTAAGTAGTGCCTTGTACTTAACACGAAGGAGAGGACAATAGTGATGCCTCCATTGGCGTTCTGATCGTCTAAGATTGAGTTTTAACTCTTTGAGTTCACTAGTGAACCACCGGTGGGCCTCATGGGGCCGACCAGATTTGATGTTTTTCAAAGGGGCGACGAGATCACAGGAGGAGGATAACCAGACACCAACCGCATCAGCTTGATCTTCCAGGGAAAGGTCAGTCAAGTCAGGTGTGGTGGAAGTCAGAGAGGAAGAGAGAAGGGAGAGATCTGTTTTGTTCCAGCAACGTGCTGTCAAGTTCTTGGGGTAAGGGACTTTGGGATGAGAGAAAAAAGGAATGTTAAAAGAAATTAAAAAATGGTCTGACCAGAGACAGGGAAGGATGGAGAGAACAGAAAGGGGGCAACGCAGGGACCAGATTTGGTCTAAGGTATGACCCTTAGCATGAGTGGGTGAAAAAACGTGAGGTGAGAAGTTTAGAGAGCAGAGCGTTGCAGAGAAATCTTTAGAAGTCTGGCTTTCTCGAGGATCGTCCGGCCAGTAATTAAAGTCGCCTAATAGGACGACTGCCGAGTTATTAACTGATAAAGTGGCTAAAATATCTTGAAAAAGGGGAACAAATTGGGGCATTGACGAAGGGGGCCGGTAGACAAGGACAAAGGTAAGGGGGTCAGTGAGATTGGTGGACCGAGCGACCAGAAAATCCACGTTGGGAATGGGAGAGAAGTCAAGAAGCTGAAACTTCAGCGTAGACCGAATGATCATAGCCACTCCACCGCCGGTCTTGCTGGCCGGTCGGTCCGCACGGAGGGCGTAATATGTGTCAGGGAGAATAGCAAGGAGGTCGGGGAGAGAATCAGGAGAAAACCATGTCTCCGTGAGGAAGAGGTAATCGGGGGAATCAGTAGAGAGAAGATTGAAAAGTTCAATCTGATGCTTAGCAGCTGACCGGGTGTTTAATAAAAGTGCCGAGGCTCCAGGGGAAGACAAGGGGAAGGAAGGGGAAACTTGACAAATTAATGGAGAGGGGGTGATAGGTGAGAGGGAAGGGGATAAGGTTGGACAGAGAGGAGCAGAAATGCCGAGTGAGGCAATGCGCGCCGCTAACGAAGGAGGGACAGTGAAGGAAGTCGTGATTGCAAATAGTTGAGCAGAGGTGTAGGACACAAATTGGGCAGGACCTGTGGCCCCTGGTCCCGGCCGGTCGCGGACGGGCGCAGACGGGCGCAGACGGGCTTGCCTTAGGCGCGCCTTCGGCGCGCAAACGGCGCGCCCGCTGCGCCCGTCCGCTGCGCGAACGGTGGAGACACATGGTAAATAGGGCTGCAGAGGGGCGTGTCCAGAAAGAGTGGGCGTGGCCGGGGGAGCGGCCGCTGAGGGCGGCAAACGGGGACTCCTGGGTCCGCTGCAGCGTCAAGCTCGGCTGCGCGGAAAGGCTGTAGCAGGGAGGGGTCCCTGGAAGCAGGTAAGAGTGATTTAGAATCAAAGCGCTAAGCGAGCGCTATGCTGGCTAAAAATAAGTAAAAAATCAGGGCTTAGGCTAATACTCCCGCGGAAGGCAGGGGAGGAATCCGTCTGATGACCTGAGCTCGTATTCAGCTCCTATCAAGGTTTCCAAGGGGCGTGGCCAGAAAGAGTGGGCGTGGCCGGGGGAGCGGCCGCTGAGGGCGGCAAACGGGGACTCCTGGGTCCGCTGCAGCGTCAAGCTCGGCTGCGCGGAAAGGCTGTAGCAGGGAGGGGTCCCTGGAAGCAGGTAAGAGTGATTTAGAATCAAAGCGCTAAGCGAGCGCTATGCTGGCTAAAAATAAGTAAAAAATCAGGGCTTAGGCTAATACTCCCGCGGAAGGCAGGGGAGGAATCCGTCTGATGACCTGAGCTCGTATTCAGCTCCTATCAAGGTTTCCAAGGGGCGTGGCCAGAAAGAGTGGGCGTGGCCGGGGGAGCGGCCGCTGAGGGCGGCAAACGGGGACTCCTGGGTCCGCTGCAGCGTCAAGCTCGGCTGCGCGGAAAGGCTGTAGCAGGGAGGGGTCCCTGGAAGCAGGTAAGAGTGATTTAGAATCAAAGCGCTAAGCGAGCGCTATGCTGGCTAAAAATAAGTAAAAAATCAGGGCTTAGGCTAATACTCCCGCGGAAGGCAGGGGAGGAATCCGTCTGATGACCTGAGCTCGTATTCAGCTCCTATCAAGGTTTCCAAGGGGCGTGGCCAGAAAGAGTGGGCGTGGCCGGGGGAGCGGCCGCTGAGGGCGGCAAACGGGGACTCCTGGGTTCGCTGCAGCGTCAAGCTCGGCTGCGCGGAAAGGCTGTAGCAGGGAGGGGTCCCTGGAAGCAGGTAAGAGTGATTTAGAATCAAAGCGCTAAGCGAGCGCTATGCTGGCTAAAAATAAGTAAAAAATCAGGGCTTAGGCTAATACTCCCGCGGAAGGCAGGGGAGGAATCCATCTGATGACCTGAGCTCGTATTCAGCTCCTATCAAGGTTTCCAAGGGGCGTGGCCAGAAAGAGTGGGCGTGGCCGGGGGAGCGGCCGCTGAGGGCGGCAAACGGGGACTCCTGGGTCCGCTGCAGCGTCAAGCTCGGCTGCGCGGAAAGGCTGTAGCAGGGAGGGGTCCCTGGAAGCAGGTAAGAGTGATTTAGAATCAAAGCGCTAAGCGAGCGCTATGCTGGCTAAAAATAAGTAAAAAATCAGGGCTTAGGCTAATACTCCCGCGGAAGGCAGGGGAGGAATCCGTCTGATCTTACGGACATTTGCATAGTTGATAAATCTTCTGAGGAAGAGCAGAAAACCTAACACAATTTACTGATCTAACCTTACTGTTCCATATTAAAGTTTATTTCACTCACTCCCTAAAACAAATTTTTTGGCTCAGGCTATGAGCATCTCGCAGGCAGATTTAAACTATGTTATCTAAACCCACTCCAAGTTCTTTCTACTGCAGAGCGACGGCAGATACGGAAGGTACCTAGCGTTAAAATTCCACATTATGTTGTGTGTGTTCGTGTATGTTACCAGGGTAGTACATGCATTGTATAGGTTAGTGAAGGAGGCTTGTGGGTTTCTTTTTCAAAGCCCCTGGTTCATTGCTAAGCAGGAGGAAGAGGCCCAGGCATGGATGTGGGGACCCAGAACACAGTGGCCCTGCAGAAATTCGATTTTATGTTTTAACTGAGAAGATTTGCTGATAAGTCATCTTGTCTTGTAGACACTTGGTAGAAGGTCGGAGTGAAGTGTGGGACTATAATCTTTATTCACAAAAGTGAGAAGGGTCTTTTAGGGGAGGGAAGCCTTTCGTTTATTTTCCAGATCACGATCTGTGTCACTGATGGCACACAAGTGTGGAAAGTTCACACCTCTTTGGGCCTCTGTTATGGTAACTCCAGGCTGGAGAATACCCTGCTGAGAGGAGTGTCACTCTGTGTAAAGGCCGAGCCTACAGAACAGCCCGGGGAGGCAGTTGGAAAATGTTGGACTTGGCCCTTCTGGCAGGTTCACCCCTAAACTTTTTGCTTTTACTTGTGACATGGTGTTAGTGATTTTTGGCTTCTGCGCACTTTACCACTGTGTCCCAGGGTAAAGTGCGTGCCTGTAGTGAGGTTGGCCTGCCCTCCCATAGGAATGCATGGGGAATGTATGTGTCCATGGTAGTTCCTGATGCGTGAGGAGTACAAGCTTGAGTTTGGTATGTGCGAACTCGTGAGAGTGAATGCTGCGCGATGATGTGTGCGGCGTTATTGTGTCTAGTGTGGAAGTGCCACTTCTAGAAGTTGGCCTGTCTGTGTATAAAAGGAAAATTGGCTGTCTGGTTTGTGATTGGCTGAGACTGACTGGTGTGTCTGGCCCCATGAGTCAGGAGGGGTCTGCCCCGGTGGTGAATGGGAGATCTGCATGGTAATATGAGGGAGGGGTGCACCTGGGACCTGAATAGGGCTGGGCTTTGTCCACACAATGCTGGCTCCGCCCCCTGTGGTGCGAATGATGACCAGCTGCGACTGGTTTTCCCCCCACCCTGCAGACACAGACAAAGGGATTTAGGGCCCGATGTAGGTAATTTATTTTTACCGGTTCTTAAATACCGAATCATACCGAATAAGTATTTAAGAATCGGAAAACCATATGTAGCAAAAAAATCGGTAAAAAATACCGATTCGGTAACATTCGGAAACCACACTCGGTAAATACCGAATCGGTAAATACCGATTCAGTAATCTCCGAATCGGTATCACCCGTTGAACCCTATGGGCCTCCAGTCCCATAGGAATGAATGGGAGACACCGATTCGGAGAATACCGAATCGGAATTTACCGAATCGGTAAAATCCGATCTCGAAAATTCGAATAGATGACATGTGAGCCAGTGAACCAATCAGGGACACCCACCACACCCCACAGCAAAGCAACTGAGAAAGCAACCAATCAGATGCAAGTACCACACCCCAGTACCTGGAGGTGGCCACACCCATGCAGGTGCAGAGCATCAGAACTGTAGAGAGAGCTGGAGGGGAGACAGAGGAACAGGCTGCACTGAGCCCAGCAGAGCATCACCATGGAGTCCCAGGAAGGCCAGAAGGATGGAGGTGACAGAAAGAGGAAGCTGAAATTCAGCACAACTGAGCTCCAGGTGCTGGTGGAGGAGGTAGTGCAGCATTACAGACAGCTTTTTGGGAGACAGTCCCTGCAAGTACCACAGTCTGTCAAGAGAAACACCTGGCTGGCGATCCAGAGCAAAGTAAATGCCCTAGGGGTCACACATCGTCAAATTGAAGACATCAAGAAAAGGTGGTATGATCTGAGGATCATCACCAAAAAGAAGATTGCTGCGCAGAGGAAAGAATCCTCAGTCACAGGTGGAGGGAAGAACCATGCACCAAGCCTCACTGAACTTGAGCAGCTGGTGGAATCCACCATGGAGCCGGAATGTGTACATGGGATTGGGGATGCTGACAGCACAGCCAGAGCTTCAAGAGAGAAAGGTAAGATGCATGGACATGAATCCCCACCCATTCCCTGGCCCCTTCCCCAATGTGGGTGACTGAATCATAATCCAGTACACATGTCAGTACTCACCTGCAATGCATCATGGTAGCCGTAGTCATAGGAACTTACATCAAAGCAGCCAATACAGAATCCTGCATGCCATGCCACACTCCCCATACACAAGCATTTGAGGCATAGCAAATAGTGTGATAGGAATGATTGTAATGAAGACACACAGGTGACCATTGTCCATGTCTGCCCACAGGAGAGTCATCGCGCAGTGCAGTGCAGGGAGGGGAGGCGAGTGCACCAGCAACGGCTGCGAGGGAGAAGCCTACTGACACGTCAGGACCCAGCACTGTCCCTGAGGACACTTCCACAGCGCAGGCACCCACAGCATTGGAGGAAGACACCACAGCACAGCCAATGTCACCCCTGCTGTTTGGGACACAGCCTCTGGACACACCATCCTCAGGGTCCCCTGTGCATGCAAGGCCAAGAAAGCAGGATGTTCCACCACTCAGATTCCTTGCAAGCGCTGATGAAGAAGAGGTGGAGGTAGACACACCTAGCACTCCACCACTGGCTGGCAACACAGGGCAACAGGGGTCATCAGGATCTGTGCGTGCCAGTGTTCGTGGTCGTAGGGCACGTGAGCGCGACGAGGGGCAGAACATGCAGGGGGTCTTTGCCGGTTTAGAATCCACCATGGTGAAGATTCAGCGCATGCAGGCCAAAGGGATCATGGCTGTGCACAGACAGGTGGGCATCCTGAACAGCAGGATGTCAAACATTGATCGGGGATATGCTACATGTCCCTAGGAATGAAGTCCATGGGAAAGGGAATGGAGTCCATGGCAGAGGGGATGAGGCAAATGGGTGTGCGCATGGGTTCCCTATGTGACATGCTGGAGCGTGACCAGGCCGAAAGGCGCAGAAATAGGCACAAACTGAAGCAGCGTTGCAGATCACCTGCACATTGATTGAATGCGTAGACGTCCGGTTTCTATATATGTGTTCTGTTGCTGCAGGTGGGCATAGTGGGATGTGCGTACCATCGATACAACCTATGATGTGCGAGTTGGTAGAACTCGGTTTTGGTCTTAGCTAGTTCTGCAGGTGTGTCGGGGAACTCAATGTAGTGTCCCATCCTCTGCATCATGACGTCCAGGAATTTTTTTAAAAAACGTGAAAGGCAGCTCTGGGACACCCCACCTACCACAGCTATCACATTCTGGTAGCTCCCAGAAGCAAGAAGGTGTAGGCAGCACAGCACCTGCACGTGGGGGGATGGCATGTGCTCTTGGGGTTGGGTGTTACAGATATGGGTGCAGGTCCCTGATCAAGTGCAGGATGGTTCTGGGGTGTAGTCCGTATCTTTGCAGGATCTCAGCTCCAGTCATTTGGAAGAGGGTGATCCTATGCCTGTACACCTGCTCCTCCCTTTGCCTGACCCTCTCTCCTGCTGCCTGTATCCGTAGCTGCCTTGTCATTACGTAGAAAGCCGCCATTGTGGTTACACTGTTGCATTTTGGGGGAATCGGTAAATAAGAATTTGGTATTTTGCGAATCGGTAAATAGCCATTTCTTATTTTCCGACTCGGTAGATTAGAATTCGGTATATTCCGATTCGGTAAATACTGATTCGGTATTGTACCAACAGCTTTTTACCGATTCGGAAATTTTTTGGACACATACATCTCGAAACTCAGATTCCGGTCGGTAAGGGCCGAAAATACAGATTTTCGGCCGTTACCGACCGGTAATTGGCGACCTACATCGGGCCCCAAGTGAATAAAAGCGGGGCTGTGACCCCATGTAAATGTTCTCTACCTGATCCTAACTTGGAGGGGGGCCTGCTGCTGCTGGGCGCCAGGAGGACCGCCACTGGGACTACCTCCCTTCCTGGAGGGCCCTGTGAGCTGGCCCTTGGGCCCAGCCATTGCCCCCCCTGCCTTCATTTCTTTCTGGACTTTGTCCCTGGACCTGGGGGACTTGGGTGGCCTGCCAGTGCCTAGGGAGTGCTGGCCTCCGTCTCAAAATAGCGCGTGGCGCCGCTGGTGCGGCGATCCGTACTTTGAGGGATTCCCCGGCATGGGGGTCCCCCTTTTGCTTTATTTCAGAGCAGGTGCCCACCCTGCATTTGGCCCGCATTTTTATTATAAGCTGAGCAGGTGCCCACCCTGCAGGTCTGCCGCTTTTTAGTATTTAAACTTCTGAGGGTGCCTACCCCTCGCTTTACCCCGTATCTTGCCCAAGGAAATCACCACCGCTGGCCCGGGGGCTCGAGGTGAGGGTCGCGCTGCCATTGGCTGCCTGCAGCACAACGACCCAGAAGTGTTTTTACAAAGAACCGGAAGCCGACGGGAGCCCACCCCGCTCTCCGGTGAGGAAGGGAGAAGTGAGCCGAGCATCGAGCCCAGGCGGGAGCCTACCCCACCTTGGACTCGGGTCCCAGAATCAGCAGAGCCCTGGAGGACGTCCGGGGAAGGAGAAGGGCTGCCGGCACTAACAGGGGCTCCCGGGGCGTGAGAAGAGCCCCGCAGCACCACGGCAACCCGAGAGGAAGCAACCGCAATGTCGGAGCCTCCCTGCAGCAGAGCCCGGGAGTGTGGACGGGCGGGGGAGAGCTCCTGGCATGTCCATAGAGCCTGAGGCTCCACTAGCTCCTCATTACCTGCGAGCGGCCCCGGTTGGCAGAGGGCCGCTCTCCCAAAAGTTGCTGCACCTTTGTTCAGAGCCCACGAGGGCTCTAGGCGCCATTGTCTTCTGAGTCCCCAGAGCGGGACTCCAACAAATGGGGGGCATTTGTTTTGTGCCTGAGAGATGCACACTTTCATTCATAGAGCCCACAAGGCTTTCTCCAACGTGTGGGGGCATTTTGAGGATTTGGAGCCCCGAGGTTCCTGGGGGCATTATTGCATACCGAGCCCCGTGGCTCCCATGTTGTCCCGGGCACCGTTGGATTCCGAGTCCCCCAAGAGGGACTCCAGTGATTAAGGAGAATTTAGGGTGGTAGAGCGGCCCCGGCTGACAGCGGGCCTCTCCCCCCAGAGTGGGCAGCTGCTCCGTTTAGGAGCCCTGCGCAATCTTCTTTGGCTGCCTGCGCAGTCTGCCCTGACTTTGCTGGACACAGGGCGTTTCAGCCCCTGAGAGGCCAGGTTGGCCTGGGGTCAGTTCTGGGTACTTTTGCGCAAATGTGATACCTGCCTAATGTGATTCCTTTATCATGTGTAATGCTTTATACCTCTGAATGTATGCGATGCTTAGGAGGTTGTTTTTCCTAATATAGGTCCTACTAGTGAGTTCATGATTTCCTGCGTGATATTTTCCTAAGGCAGTTAGGATTGCGTAGGTGGTACTTCCTCTTGCCAGTAATTACTGGTTGTGTGCTACATTGGTTATTTGGTGCTACAATTGTTCTATGACCTAAGTGCTAGTTCTACCAAGTGCTTATTCCTGTCAGTGGTCCATGTGGCTCTGTCCTGTACATATATCCCCTGTAAATTCCGCCCGTGCCTATGGCACATTGTAAAGTGTGTGTTTCCTCTCTAATGTGTTTGGTATAATACAAAGGCTATTTTTATGTATAACCTTGTGTGGAGTTCCTTTTGTGGGGGGCCTGGGATGTTGTTGCTGGGGCTGCGTGCGCAAATACTTAATTTACATTGCCTCCGGGATTAGCCTTACTGCTCGTGTCACGTTACCTAGAGGGTGAGCTGGGGTTATCTTTGGTGTGTAACTCCCTTGCCCTGACTAGAGTGGTGGTTTCTGCCTGGCTTTGGTGCAAGCCTTAGCCAACCGGAAATCCCATTTCTAACATTGGTGGCAGCGGAAGGGTCCCGGTTTGTGTTTGCGCAGTACCACAGCGACAACTGGCTCCACTACAAAACTCTACATTTTAGATAGTCACATAGAAGGGAATTATTGTTTTTAAGTTTATGCTAAAAGTCATTTCTTGGGAAATGTGTTTCTTGTGCACTGTGAGTTAGGTGTCACTAGCTCAGGGTGGCTTCTATCCCCTAAGTGAGTGTGAATTTTCTGGATTCACCAGAGGGTGGGATCTAGTGGTAGCAGCGTAATTGTGTCCAGTACATTTGTTCCCCGCCCTGCTCCCAGAGTTTGGTACCTGTGTCACGTGTGGTTAGGTTGAGAAATCAGGGGCGGTAGAAACTGCCTTACCATTCCGAAGGGGGGGGGGGTGTGGATGAATGGTGTGTTGCACTGGACAAGTGAGTGTGTGTTCTCTGGGATAGGGAGCTTTTTGAATATTTTGTGAATTGTGTACTCTTGCTTCAGCTCAGACAAGTCCCCTGTGTTGCACGTGTCTGGGAGCATCCTGCCAAGATGGAGTCTCCTTTTAATTTCTGGGGTATGTTTATGCATGAGTTGGTAGAGTTTTGCGAAGAGAGAGACATCGCAGTGAATGAGTCAGACACCCAGTCCCAACTTAACACAATGGCAGAAGGATGACTGGGAACGTGAGCACAGCAAGGAAAGGAAAGGGCCCGGGCCTCATGCCAGGAGGGTGGTGGGTCTTAGGGGAGCCCTGAAGAGTCTGGGGGGAGAAAGAAAATAACAGTACAGGGACGCCAGCAGATAGTGAAGACCCCATAGATAGGGAGTCCCTTGCTGGGTCCAGTGTAGGGGGCAACAAGCATTGGCATAGCCAATAGGTCTCGCATTTGGGACCTTATAACTGTTTAGTTATCCAGCACAATATCCTTGTTGCACCAACATCAACTGTTGCATGGCTAAACACTTATAAGGCCCCAAAGGCGAGACCAATGCTTGTTTATAACAGTTAGTGAATTCTCTGCTTTTATATCTGTTTATTAAGAGCATCCTTATCAAAAGTCACCATACACATACAATGAAATAACCTTTAGTGTACTTCTTTGTGCAAGAAGTAAAATGTAACTGAATTTACCATGGTATCTGACTATTTTTGTTCACTTTTAGATTGAGCAGCCTGTTTTTATCCCTTCTATAAATCATGGACCCCATGTTTCTTTCTGTCCATGTAATAGAACCTAAAAGGCAGATCAGTCTGACTACTGCAAACTAATTGCTTTAAATAGTATGTCTGTACAAATGCTTCAAATGCGGGTCAGGAGTTCAAACTCTGTTTAATTACACACCAACCAACAAAAATAAAACTTCTACCACCAACCAGCATCACATAAAAGGCAGTCACTAATTCTGCCGAACTGATGCCTCTTTTTCAAAACTGCACTGCAAACCGTGTCATTTCAGTTAAGCCATATCAACATTTTCCGACCTTCGGCGGATGAATGGTACATATCGACTTTAATGTTTCTCTATAGGGAGAATGTTCATGGACAGCAAAACTATGTTCACAATCTGTTGCTCCGAAGTGCACCCTCTGACTCTACCTAATGTCAAACTGAGGTGAGTTTGCCACCTGCTGGTGAAACTGGAGAAGTGTGGCTCACTGGTTAGAGGAGGCAGACCCTGATGCAGAGGTCAGACCCGGGACCAGGGTTCAATTCCCGACGCGGCAGGGTCTTGAGCCCAAATGTCCACGGACTCGTTAATTCTCGCCTCGGTGCCTACTCGAATCATGGGTACACACTCTGCAGCTCTGGGCAATAGCTTGCTTAATCTCCACTACGGCCCCCCTGCAGCGGGATGCCTGGTCTTCTCCTTGGGGATGCCCAGTAGGGGTAATCTTGCAGGGAAAGCCAGGACGGGTTCCCAAAGCAAGCGCTAAGAGACCTGTCGTGATTTGGCGCTATATAAATCGAAATTAACATAACAAATTAACATAACTGGGGACTGCTTCATACCCCAATTAAAAGATGTATACGCTGGTCATAACGCACACAACTTTTATCAAACATAAACATTACCATTTCTTTGTGAGTGGGAACCAGGCCCGGTTCCAGGAATTGTGACCTAGATGGGCCTAAGTTGTGTTCTGGTGGGCCAACGTGAGCCCAATTTTTGTCAATTCAGTAATCCCAAGATTGACATCGTATCTTCTTCCAAACAGTCATATAGAGCATCTAGAGAGTTATTTTTAGAGTAGCAGCTGATGCCTATACTCAACAGCTCAACTCTTATAATTTCCAGCAGGCTAGGCTTTAGCACCAGCACCAGGACTCCTAGCAGATTGTAATAGCAGTTTATGGTTAAGGAGGTACCTGTTACCACACCTGAGCCTTGACATTTCACAGTAAGGAAGACAGGCACTGAAAGCTTCATCCGGGCTTGAGCCTGAAGCCTGTCTCTGGCTCAGCTTGAGGTCCTGTTGGAAATTCTAGCCCATAATGAGCCGAACTAGTATGTACCTTTTGTGTGCCACCCTCAATCTCATCAGGATGTGGTGTTACAGCGAGAGCTTCCAACTTTATTTCACCAAAACTCAATTTTCTTCATATTTACGCATAAAAGCACATTCAAATACATGAATCAGAAAACCAACAATACAAAACCTATTGGGTTTCATTTAATAGATTAATGTTGCTCTATAATAATCTGGCCTACATACAGGGTCCAGGTGACAACTGTCTTGCCTGTTGGTTCACTCATAGCACTGTCCACCAGTGTGAGGACAGGGCAGGGATGACTGGCTCTAAGCTCATGTTTATGAACTATCACTTTTAACAAGTGCTTCTTAGTACAACTCTGTATTGTGGCATATTTATGTCAAAGCTTCCTTGTGTTAAAGAAATACAGTTTCATCAAATTTAAAAAGTGTATCATATTTTACGTGATGTTTGTTGTATGTTTTACATAGCAAACATTTTCAGAGCTCGTATTGTACATGGGCTCTAGGAGCCAAGCCAGATCCTGAGCTCGGGTCTTCCTGTTTATTTGTTTGCTCGCCCAACTCTAACCCCAAAACTCTATTTCATTTTTAAAGACAGTGAAAACAACATTTGGACGTTCTGGCTTTGAGATTGATGAAGCACTTACCAGGTGCCATCACCATGGCCTCTTCTGCCGTGATTGGGTGGGCCAAAGGTCAGGTTTGTTGAGCCTGGCCCACCCAGCCCCCCTGCTAGAACCGGGCCTGGTGGGAACCCTCCCCAATTAGGGTGATAGGAACCTCTTGTCCTCGCCAACTTCCACAAAGAGATTCATCCTTCGTTTCTCCATACATACAGTTCACTATGGTGTCTTATGCTATTGTGAGCAGTGAGATTCTGTGTAGTCACAGACATCCTTTTAGAACGACACTTCTATGGGGGTTTGCTTTGGTCTCTGTGTTCAAATAGCTGTAGGGTCTTTCTAAAACAATCTGGTTTACAGAGTAATGCGACCTAATCCCACAGGAGACGGTGGGTATCACCATTGGGAAGAGGAGTCAAGAGTTGAGTATGGGACTTTGACATCTGGTGCGGTACTGATCACCATAATGGTCATTAAGACACCGCACACATTCAGGGGCTCCCACTGACCTTCTGCATGAGGTCAAAGTCCGGGGTTCGGCCTTTCTTCAGATCTGGATGTCACTGTCCAGAGAATGGCCACAAAAAATGCATAGTAGGTGAGTATACTTTATAGACCAAACGCTCTGCTCCATAGACTGTTTTGCACCACGTGTTCGAGCCCCACTCTCTATTACTTTAGAAGCTCTGGTCTACATTCCATAGAGCATTAGTGGGTGAGGACCCTCTAGTTTCTAGTAGTGTGTGTGTCTACAGCCCATCATAAGAATAACGCCCAAAGAATGAGAAGAGTATTTGGCTATGAGCAGTACAAGTTGCTGCATCAACCAACAGGAAGGAGTTATTTGCTTTGTTTGAAAATATGCGTTCAAAAACATCAGTGGAATATACTTAGTGAGTATGACATGTTACTCAAATTCATGAAATGAAATGAATGAATGAAATGAATGAAAAGAATGTAATGAAATTATATTTATATAGTGCGTTTCTACCCTGAGGCCTCGTAGCGCTTGTGGACTGCATGGGGACGGCAAATCAATTTAGGGCACATTGCGAAATAGGTGAGATTTGAGAAGCTTGCGGAAGGCCAGTATGTTTGGTTCACAGAGGTTTGAGGCATTCAGGGAGAAAAAGCGACTGCCCCACTTGGCATGACGGACTTTCCTGGTGGTGGCAAGGAAGGCTGAGCTGTAACGGAGATTTCTTGAAGGTTGATAGGGCGTGATCAGGGAGTGTGAGATGGCTGGACCAGATTTCCACATGGCTCTGTGAGCCAGGCACATGGACTTAAACTGGATTCTGGCCCGGATAGGGAGCCAGTGCAGCGTCCTTAGGGCGGGTTTAGCCAATTGTCTCCGGGGGATTTGGAGCAGAAGGCGGGCTGCGCAGTTCTGGATCACCTGGAGTCTTTGTAAGGTTGCCTGTGGGGCGCCCAGGTACAGCGCGTTCCCGTAGTCCAGGCGGGAGAGGATTAAGGCCTGTACCATGATCCTTCTCGCTTTGAAGGTAAGCAGGGGGAGACCTTTCCTTAGCATCCTCAACAAGCCAAAGCAGGAAGCCGCTAGCTTGGTGGCCTGATAGCCAAAGCACAGAGAGCTGTCAAGTTATATGCCGAGGCTCTTAATCCCGCTGTTTTGGGGCATGTATTGGGTTAAGGCAGGTTGGCCATAGATGAGCCGACAGGGGGGATGGCAGTTTACCCAGGAACATAAGCTCAGTCTTGTCGCCATTTCGTTTGAGGTGGGAAAGTTTCATCCATTCGGCTACTGCCTCTAGGCAGCTGCCGAGGGAGCAGGATGAGCCAACTGGGTGGTTCAAAGAAACCACCAACTGGGTGTCATCTGCATATGTTATAATCTGTATGCCGAATGGAAGAGCTACCTCAGCTAAGGGTGCCATATAGGTATTAAAAAGTGTGGGGCTCAGGGAGGAGCCCTGAGGGACCCCACAACTGAGCGGCCAGCTGTCGGAGGAGGCGTTGCCTTCGAAGACCTGAAAGAACCGGTCTTTAAGGAAGGATTGTAGCCAGGAGAGAGCTGAGTGGGTCACTCCTAGACTTTTTAGTCGGTTCAGCAGGATCTTATGATCTACAGTGTCGAAGGCGGCCCTGAGGTCTAAGAGGATAATAGCTGCTGAGCCGCCCTGGTCCATGAGTCTCCGAGCCTCTTTGGTTACGGCCAGAAGGGCCGTCTCTGTCCCTAAACAGGGACGGAAGCCTGTTTGTGAGACATGAAGCAGATTGTTGGACTCTAGGTACTGTACCAGAATGGAGTTTATGTGTCTCTCGGTTAACTTACTTAACCAGGGGATGAGGGATATGGGTCGATAGTTGGCCAGGTTAGAGGGGTCCAGGCTGTTTTTTTTCAGGAGGGCCCTTACCTGGGTGCACTTCCAGGCAAGGGGGACCGTGCCCGCTGAAATGGAGGCATTTATAATAGCCAGGATGATTGGGCGTATGACATTGGCAACTGAGGAAAGGTATTGCGGAGGGGCGGGGTCTAGTGGAGAGCCCGAGGTCACTCTGGGCATGATTGCCTTTAGGGAACCTTCATCTAATAGGGGGAACTCTGCGAGGGAGCATCGGGGGTTGGGAGGAGGACTCCTTGGGTTGGACTCAAGGGAGTCGTTCTGGGAGGGAGGGAAGGATTGGGCAATTAGTTCGACTTTTTGGTGGAAAAATTCTGCAACATTGTTGCATCGGGTGGGTGCATGTTCTGGGTTGGGGTTTTTTGGGGTATGGTGACTAGAGATTTGGCGACGCGAAAAATTTCCTTAGGGGAGTTTGCGGCTGCGCTGATCTTCTCCTCGTAGAAGGAGGATTGCGCAGTTTTTATTTCTGACTTATATTTCCTAATTGCCTCTCTGTAGATTGATTTCCCTTCTTCTGTTGGGTTCTGTCTCCAGCTCCTTTCTAATTTCCTACAGGTTTGTTTGAGCTCTCTTAGTTTTGTGGAGAACCAGGGTGCTGTTTTAGGGTTAGATTTTTTGGGGATAGATCTTTTGGAGGCTAGCGTGTCTAATGAGCTTTGGATCCAGAGGTTGAAGTTGCTGTTCGCCCTCTCTGGATCTGAGCCAGAGGGTGGTATGGTATTCTCTAAGAGATTGGACCAATGGCTGGCGGAGAGGTTTGACCATTTCCTATCGTGTGTCTTAGTGGTGCCCTTGGGGGGGGTGCTGGGTAGGAATTTACAGGTAAAAGGAATTGATGATGGTCGGTCCATGGGAGGGGAATGGGGATATCAATCTGGAAATTCCGTGATTTACTGAGCACGGGGTCCAGGAGATGACCTTTTATGTGTGTTGGTGCGAAGGCTTTCTGGATGATTTGGAGGGATGATAGACTGGATAAAAGTTCTTTAGCCATGTTATCAGTGGGGTCATCGAGGTGGATGTTGAGATCCCCTAGAATCATGTAATTGGATGGGGAGAGAGCTAAGTTGGCGACCATGGTCGGGAGTGCACTAAGAAATTGACCAGGGGGTCCTGGGGTGTGGTAGAGCAGTAAGCCGGAGAACATAATGGTGGGCGAGAATTCTAAGGAGAAGTTCATATTTTCACAGTCTGGCAACTCCTCTATAGAGGAACGGCAATTAAAATGATCCATGAAGATTATCGCTAACTCTACCCCTCTGCCGGTATTGCGATCCGCTCTTTGGATCAGGTAGCCAGGTGGTAGGGTTTGAGTAACAGCTGGGTCTGCTTCATCCTGTAGCCAGGTCTCGGTAAGGAATATTGCATCAGGTTTTAGGTCTTCTATTAACAGAGAGAGTTCAGTTGAGTGTTTGGTCAGGGAGCGACAGTTCAGTAGATAAAATTTTAAGGGAGGGCAGGAGAGGGAGTTGTTTCACTTTCTAGTTGAAACTTGAACTTACAATGGGAGCAGCCGGGGGGGCTGTTAGCAGTATGTAGTGAATGTCTGCATTTTGGGTTAGTGGGCCCTGCCAGGCTCCGCAGTGTCTGGGCAGTGTAAGTAGGGATACCTTTCAACGAACTGGCAGGGTTCGTGGCCCCTGGTCCCGGTCGGGCGCGGACGGGTGCAGACGGGCTTGCCTTTGGCGCGCCCGCCACGCGTGTCCGCTGCGCGACTTGAAAGGCATCTGTATTTGAAGTGTGTGGGCTAACAGCCCACACACATGCAATCGAGATTTCAAAGATTGAGATCCTGTCCGATCTTAGAGATTTATAAACAAGCTCAGCAAAATCCTGGTAAAAGCATGAGGAAACAAGTGTGCGCACCTTGCGCTGAAAGTAAAAAAACAACACGTTTGAGGGGGAGTAGAGAGAGGAGGGGGCCAGCGCCTGTTTCCCTTGAGGGAGTGAGCAGGAACCATCTGTTAATTACAAACAGATGGTTTCAAAGCTCGTTCCCACAAAGGAATCACCAAACGTGCACGCGTTGCCATTGAAAGCAATGCAAAGCGTGCACGTTTTTGCGCGAAAAAGGGAATCGATTACTAAAGGTCTCCTATGCAGCACATGCGCGCTGCGTAGGCAAGTCCTAAAAATAAAAAGCGGCACTAAAAACTACTGCTTAAGTTCCATTCTTTTCTCAGGACATTTTTTTTGTCATAAACTGATGCACTCATAATATACAACGAGAGAGGGATTCAAAAACATAATTTGACACAAGCCCCTCTAAAACTTCTGGCAGGCCTCGCTATTCCCGGAAAGCCAAACTTTTTTCCCACCCAACCTTGGCAATTCACCACAGTGTCATCCCCAAAAGTTCACAACCTAGTAAAGATCTCTAGAAAAACTTGGTCGACGTTGGGTGCATATGTGTTGACCCATGCCAGATGTATATTGTCAAGCGAGCTAACAGCAAGTCATCTACCTGCCATGTCTGCATAAGTTGCATGTGTTTTAAAAGCCAAACGAGGGCGCATCAGGATGCACAGACCTTTATAGTAGGACCTGTACGAACAAAAAATATCGGGACGGCAACAATTTCTAAGCAAAGGAGTGAGAGTGCACTGGTGCAAAAGGTGTCTCCTGTAAAAAGGCTATGTCAACCGCTTGGCGGTCTTGGTAAGATGAAACCCTGATAACCTTACAGGGGTCATTGAGACCTATGATGTTCCAGGTGAGTCATTTAAGGGCATACCTACGAGAGGTCATGGAACAAGAAGAAAGCTGGAGAAGGAGAGGACCAAGGAGAGGGCAACCCCAGGGTGCATGCTGGAGTTAAATGACTGTAGTAAATGCTAATGTGAAACCACTTGTACTGACAAAACCATAAAATAACATAATCCAACACCCTCCCAACGCCAAGACTTAACATGGGTCAATTAGTCTGACGATTGCGAGATATACTACATCTCCCTCATCAAAATGCTAGGAACCGTAGGACAACTTAATAACTAGCAAATCTAGAGCAAAATCAAGCTTACTCATGAATCTTTAACCTGTACATGGTAAGATAGGATTCAACTAGTGCCCTAATCAATCCAGCAGGCACGACAAAATGCACAGATATTCTCATTGTGACAATATCTGTAGCAGCTGTCATGAACTAAATCTTTTTTTTTCTAATTCGAAAAACTGCACCATGGTTTACTGCTGATCAAAAGCAAGAGAATCGTCAGTTCATAAAAACCCCTAGAATCGTAAATTCATAAAAGAGGAAATCGCCTAGTATAAAATGCAAAAACCCCGAACACTTCAACATAATGAATACGGATGCAACGCAGCCTACAACAAAGTAGTAAGTACATTAGGTACTTGAGTAATCTGTTTAGTGCTTTAAGACCATATAAACCTATCTCCCTCATAGTAAGTCCTTCGCTCTTCGAGGTAATGGTATGACTTTGAATAATTCTTCTCAGAACAAATCCCTCAATGTCAGGATCTTAGCACTGGCACATCATCAACATGTTCGCCCAAAACACCGGCAAGACATTACACTTCCGTCAAGAAGAACAAGAAAGGACGGTTGCCTACTTGAAAACCGACCAATAATAAACCAGTCCTGATACCCATCAGTGTTGCCAAAGAAAGCACTTGCTGTATTAAAACGCTGTATCTGAAGGTAAGTAATCAAAGCATCCTTACATGTAGGAGTCTTCTCTCTGAGCCTCGAAGTATGTCACATAAACCTCTGCATGAAAATCATCCGGCTTAGTCCTCACCATCAACGCTGCTGCCACCATTTTATCATAAAATCTTTTTTAGCCAAAGGTGTTGGAAACAGTTGCTACATTAAATGTGTATAATTTGTCAGTTGTGAAATCCTGAAGTGTGCATTTGTGGAACCACATCACCTAAAAACTGCCACCAATTTATCTTTTAGGAAAGCAAAATTAGCTTATTACAAATGTAAAAGAAGGTAAATTGTTTGTATTTCTGTTGCTGGTATGATAGGTGTTGTTCCTTGTTATGTATTTGAAATATATTTTAGGAACTGAAGTAAGCTTGTACCAAAACTAATTGTGCTTGCCTAAATATGTTAAGCTGTGGCATGCAACACTTCTTCATGTAATGAAATGTATCATACAAATGAGCATGTTTGGTCTACAATTAATTTGTCTGGTGTGTAAGTTGAATTTAACATTCCCAACTCGACATACAAAGTGCTCACCTGCTGTATACTAATAGCAGTCTATATTCTTCATTCAAATAGTCGCTGTTTGTAATGGCGTATACGGAATTTGTTGTATAATAAAATATTTGTCGTGGTGGTTTGTGTAGCACCTCATTTCATTTCATTTCATGAAGCTTTATTCGGTACATGTTAGACAAATGACCATAAAAGCATACAGGCAAAAGAAAACAATTACATGAAATATATACAGAAAATATGAACAAGATTAAAACATCATACTTTTCCGATGGTAAATAGATTTACATATAAAAGTAGCAGTAAAAACACATATATCTGGCGAATTCACACTAAAAATCAATTTCATAGCCTCATCAACACTGCGGATTCCATATTTAATGAATATTGGTTTAAGGACAAATTAGCATAAAGTGCAGTGTGCTTTGCTTTGTGTGCCCGTCACATGGGCAGGGGCCAACAGGTTGTTTCTTAGGATGTGGAAAGGCCACCGAGACGTGGGCCAGTCCAAATCTAAGTATTGTAAGAAAGAACCTATGGGCCGGTCTAGATACCTGGCTTAAGTACAACTGCGGACCTTCGAAGTCATTATATTTGTTGAAAGAATTAACAGAAGTCAGGCGAACGTTGTTAACTTGACGCCTCTCCACTTGATATGCTAAAAATTTATTTTTTAATACCTGTTTAGGAATATCTCCTGCACCAGACGGATTCTCTATTATGTCCAGTCCAAAAATATCCTGAAAAGCATCTACGGTATATTTTAGCCAAGGGATCTTGTTATAGTTAGCTAAATTAAGACAATCCCGCATGACATATTGGTTAAAAAGTGTCTCTTCCTTGTGCCATATGGCACGCCAAATCATTAGGGGCCTTAATAAAACAAGATCCGACAAATAATCAACCCCCAGTTCCCTGTGGGTCAAATCAGTTGTAGCCGACGCGGGTAAGCAGAGAAGTTTTTTCAAGAAAATATTTTCTTCCGTTTGTAAACTGCCTACATTGGAGTAGCCCCACACCCCTGCCCCATATAATGCAATCGAGGCACTTCTAGCCTTATAAATCTGCATCATGTCAATAATTCGCCTATCGCCGATTTTGGAGGCGAATTTAATTATTCCGTAGGCACTTTTGGACATCTTGGACCTTACGCTAGCAAGCTCTTTCGACCAGCTACCATCACTGGAGAAGGTCACACCCAAGTAACTGAACTTTTCAACTTGCTGCACTTTCACCCCTTCTATATAAAAGTTGTATTTTTTGTTCGTCCTGGCACCACAAATCATGGTATAGGTTTTGCTTTTATTAATTAATAGTTTCCGTTCATTAATAAAAGCAGAAAATCGGTCCATCAGGTGTTGGAGTCCTATGGGGGTCCGGGACAGAAGCACAGCATCATCTGCATAGAGCAGTACTGGTACTCCAGACCCATTAACCTGAGGTGCATCGGCTTTAACAGTTTTTAAAATCTTGTCAACAGCATTGATGAAGAGGGTAAAAAGCAGGGGGGCGAGAACACAACCTTGCCTTATTCCTCGCCTAACATTAAAATTTGGGGTGCATTCCCCGCTTGCCCCATATCGCACACAGGCTTGCATCTTTCCATATAAGCGGGCCAGAAAGAAAATAATTCCCTCTGGTGCACCAAGGTCTAACAACACGGGCCATAGAAGTGAATGGTCAACCAGATCAAAAGCACTGCTCAAATCGGCGAAGCAAAGATATAGGGTGCTTCGCTTGGCCTTGGTGTATTTGCCAATTAATAATTCTAGATTTAAGCATTGATCCGTTGTACCGCGGCCCTTTCTAAAACCATACTGGGAGGTAGCCAGTATCCCCTCTTCATTCGCCCACTCTTCCTGTCTGGTGAGCAGCACTCTGCTCATAATTTTCACAGACGAGTCGAGTAAGCTGATTGGGCGATAGTTGCATGCTTCTGACTTCTCACCCTTCTTATAGATTGGTACAATAATAGAACCACCCCAAGTTGGCGGACTCATGGTAGTTACGGCAGCATTAAGGACCAAGGTAAGTATAGGGCCCCATAGTAGCGGGAGAGTTCTATAGACATCAATGGGTACCCCATCCGGTCCCTGGGCCTTACCCCCCTTGCTAATTTCAATACTGCTTTCTACCTCAGCTAAGGTGATATCTAAAGGGACTATAGGCCAAGATGTAGAGTTTTGATTATTTGGGCCAACTGCCTGGAATATGTTTGAGAAATGAGAAACCCAATCATCACTACTAACATTTGACGCAAGATGGGGGGCCCTATCATCCCTAAGAAAGGGGGAGTTGATCGTAGCCCAGAACAGGCAGCAGTCGGAAGTATCCGCAGCCTGCGCTAGGTTGTCCCAGCCTTCCTGCTGCAGCTCCCTCTTCCTTATAGAGACAGCCGATTAATATTCGTGTCTCAGGGATATTACCCTTTCTTTGTCCCTGGGTCTGAGAGTTAAAGCCTGCTTCAGTTTGGAGTGGAGGGCTGTACATGCATGATCAAACCACCCTTTATTTCTGGTAGTTTTCTCTTTACTAGTCCTAGTAAATACGGTGTCCACAGTCTTATTGATATTAATAAAATATGCTACTATAAAATAGGGGTCACAACCAGGTGTCAGGATACCATTAATATCTGCCATTGATTTTGTTACTATTAGGCTCAATACCTTTTCAGATTTTTCCCCGTTCCACCTCAGCCTAGTCCCGTTGAATCTATGTGGTTCAATATTGTCAACACTATTAGAGATCTGTTGTGTTCTAAGTTTCCAGATCTCATTCCGCATTATAATACGGTTGTCGTCACTAATAGGGGATTCATCAATGACTGGGGTCTGACAATAAAGCACGATACCTGATGAAACCATAACGTGGTCAATTTGGGAACTACTATTCCTGCCTATAAAGGTCGAATTAACTGGCCCTTAGCGTCTGTTGCCGTTTGCAAGAGCTCTAGATCATAAATTGACAACAAATTGTTTATTGCCTCACCATACTTATTGTGCGGGAAATGTGGTGTGTTATCACCCCTATTGTTATGTATCCCACACACCCTGGAAGTCGACAAAGAACAAATTGGAGAATTAAAATCACCTAACCAAATAAAATCTAAAACAGTTTTGGCCTGTGATGCAAGCTTCAGTAAGGCACCTTCCAGTTCATCTATAACTTTGTGTTGAGTATTGTCAAAACAATTATTATAAAAATTAATTATAAGCACATCTTTACCTTTCTTCTCACGTAACCATAAAATTTGTGAATGAGTCCCGACAGTTAGATGTTTAACAACAGTCAACATAAGGTTCAAAGACAATAAAATAAGCAAACCGCCTTTGGCTCTACCGTATCGTGACTTGGTTGCTTCTAGATGAAGTTTCTTGAAAGCAGAGGATGTCATAAGACCTTATCAAGTCTGTCCACCCCAACATTTTTTCTTTGGAAGCCCAACCGGCTATATTCCAGCTGATAATAGAAGTCCCCCTCACGTTACAACAGTTAGGCTGCTCTTGGGCATTAAAACAGTTACTGCCTTCATCTCTAGTCACAATATCATATATATCAGCACTAATTGTTTCCACATCAGTGGAGCCTTGATCAGAGGCAGACCTCTCAATAATAAAAGCAGTTTGATCCCCTTCATCAGTCATACACAGTTCACCCATCACAACTCTCTCCAGCTCTGTGCTTTTATCACCTAATTCTTTTTCCAGATGAGTAGGAGTCACATACATAGGGGGCTCACAGTCCTGTGGATGTCAGTCGTTCGTATCCAGAGAGCTCAAGGCTTGGTACCTATTTTGTACTGGAACCTCATAAAAGGAGGGCTGAATGGGTGTTAAAGTAGGAGTGAGTGGTCTACCTCTTCCATTACCCTGTGGTGCTTTAATGAGATGGCTGTAAAAGTAACCAAGAGGGCGGACATATATACTGGTCTCGTCATATGTCATAGAAGCCGCTCTTAGCAGGACAGTAGCGACATGTTGGGGGTGTTTAAAATTAACGATGACGCAGTCACCCCTGCAGGATTTACTAGAATTACCAATCCAATTTACCCTTCTGGTAGTGAGTATTTGGTCTGAAAAGGCAATTGGGAACCCACAATGCTTGCGTAGCCAAGAAACTGTTTTGTTTTTAAGCGATTCATGTGTTTCTGGCTGGGGTTTACTCGGACTTAAGTCAGAAGGAGGTACATTGGTTAAGACTACTACATATGGTGCACATTTAGGTGGGAGGTTGATGAAACAGCTTTTCTTTACCATAGTTGCCCCTATCTTACATTCGGATATAGTCAGCACATTTTCTTTCCAACGTCTTAATGGCGTAGGAACAGACATAGTTTCTTTAGTTGTATTAATCCTTCTGTCGTCAGGTGTCATTTGTACATTCGTACTAACTTCAGGGTTCTTGTTGACACCCCTACAATTTTCTCACTTTTTGCCTTTGTCGTTGTGCGCATTTAAAAGCCCACCTAGTCTTAACACCTCTGCTGACATCTGGTCAAGCCTAACTAATAGGGGTTGGATAATCTTCTCGAGCTTGGCCTCTATGAGACTTGTTAAAAGATCAAGTTGCTCTGAGCTCTGAGTGACTGCCTCGTTATTACCAGATACGATCACATCAGAATTGGTATGTTTAGGGGCAACTTTGTTTTTCCTCTTGTTGTCGTTCCCCCCTCGTTTGGGTTGTGCTTTCCTGCAAGTCCTCACTGCTCTAGGAGCTGGGGAGCACTGTCTAAGAGTGTCATTAGATGTGTCGCAGCTGTCCTGAGCAGGTGCAGGAATAGGTATCACTTCCGGGCAGTATCAACAAACTCACAACTGTCATCTACTGGTGATGGTAAAACTGGTGTAGGTGAGGTAGGTGTTATAGATAAAGCCGGGGGACTCCCCTGCCCAGCGATTTTCTCCGCTCATCATTAATTTTATTGACTACTTTCACGAGATAGTTATCCAGTGTCGCCTTTTGTTTAGACATGATGACTTAGCTGTAAGGACTCAAGGTTACAGGGGGCCAAACACTAAGTACAGAGTGCTAAGTACTGAGAACAATACGGACAAAGTATGGGACTCCTCTAGAGGTCCTTAGAAGATGATTAGACAGTTATAAAACTGTACGCGTTAAAATGTGAAAATATAAAAAGGCTCAATAAGAAATTAGGGTCTCACTTGGCTCAGGTAGAGGAACTGCGTTGTAACAGCCAGGGACTCTGGCCCAGCCCAGCCACGTCCTGCCCCAGACTGCCACAGACTGTCCCGCCCTTGTTCCGGGCTTCTCCCACGATGCTCCCACGCGCGACTCGCGATGCGAGAGGCGTTCCGACTTCTTGTAGCACTTCCGGGCGCACTGCTGGCGTAAGGAATGTGCGCTGCCTCCCCAGGGCCTGCCGGGAGTCGTAGTCCGCCATACTGACCACATGGACCACTGCCGTTCCCCTCACGGTGTCTGTGGCGTTGGAACAGAGCCATTGCCCTCACGGCTTGCAGGTAAGATAGCGAGTGAGGCCCCAGGAGCTCTAGGCGCTCCGACTTCTTGTAGCGCCTTTGGGCGCGCTGCTGGCGTAAGGAACGTGCGCCGCCGCCCAGGGCCTGCCAGGAGTCGTAGTCCGCCACACGGACCACACGGACCACTGCCGTTCCCCTCACGGCATCTGCGGCGTTGGAACAGAGCCGTTGCCCTCACGGCTTGCAGGTAAGATAGCGAGTGAGGCCCCAGGAGCTCTAGGCGCTCCGACTTCTTGTAGCGCCTTCGGGTGCGCTGCTGGCGTAAGGAACGTGCGCCGCCGCCCCAGGGCCTGCCGGGAGTTGTAGTCCACCACACGGACCACACGGACCACTGCCGTTCCCCTCACGGCGTCTGCGGCGTTGGAACAGAGCTGTTGCCCTCATGGCTTGCAGGTATGATAGCGAGTGAGGCCCCTCTTTTTGGTTATATTGCCCCCTTTTTTATGTTTATGAACAGTTATGCAACCCTTATATGGGAAAGGCGGTGGATTGGGGGGTCAAGGAGTTGTTCTCTCCTTTTGTTGTGAAAGTAGGACCATCTACTTGGCTATTCTATTCCACCAGCAATTCTTTCTTGCCAGTGTGCAAAAATCTTGGAGAGCAGCAGTATTGGCTCCAAAAACCCGGCTGACTTTCACTCCATTGTACTAGTGGCAATGTTTTATTGCAGAATAGAAGTTATTCTGAATATACGTTTGTGTCATATTTATAAGCACGAACAGTAACACTAACCATCATTTTAAAATGAATACATTTTAGTAGCTGAATTTTCCTTTGCACCGGTGATAAAATAACGGACAAATAGATCATTTAAGAACTTAAAGGAAGTGTAAGAAAGGGAAAATAAATCCAAGGCATTCAGTTAATACACGAAATAGTCACTTGCCGCAGCTGGATTAATCGCAGCTACAGTCGTGAATTTACCTGGCGTCTGGGAGCACTGTGTTCATTCACATTCTCTAAAGCAAACCCAAGCAAACCCATACGATTTATTAGATGAAACTGTGCAAAATGTGGTAAAGTTGCTTGAGGGTACTTTAAGATGCAGATTTTAGGAATAATTAAATGTAAGCCCATCCTCACAAGTCTAAGTAGTTAACCCTAGTTATGACCTACGTTTCTTTCTTCCTGTTCCGTAGGTACCTTCATCGTCCCTGTCGAGCCTCGTGTGGCTTTCGCTGTGTGGGCTACTGAGTCTACCTCTCCCCCACTGTGATTGCGGACTCCGGTGGTTGGTCCGGGACGGCGCTTCTGCTCGGTCCCGCTGACGGATAGCATTAGCTCTGGGCGCGAACTGTGGTGTGTGCCCCCCCCTCTCCCTCCACCTCACTCATCGACCTCTGTCCTGCGGCCTGCGCGCCTCCTCGCCGCCGGCTCACTTACTCTGGTGAACCCGAGAGCTCACCACTTGCTGCATGGTGCTGGGATTTCCGGCTGTGATTGACCCTGACCACACCGCCCTGTGTTATCTTCCATCTGATGTGCTCCAGCTGGGGACTGCAATATCTACAACCCCTTATGCATCACCACTGAGACCCGACCTACCGCTCAGTCACTGGGCACATGGTCCTCTGAGGCTGTGTGATCCACATCCTGCCCGGCCTGCCTGCGCGACCACAACGCGCTGTCCACTGCTTCCCCGGCGCGGAGTTGGCGGGTGTGCCGCCTGTGGGCTATGCTGGTCACTGTTTCCTGCTGTTAGTGCTCTGCTGCTGGCTTTGCTCTTGCTCCATGGCCCAGCCATAACTTCTGTCCGCCTTTGTGAGCCGAGGTGGGGATTGGAGCCTAGCGCATTTCTGTGGATCGCCCTTGGGTGAGGCGAGAAACACTGCGAGCGCTGGTGGGCCCTTCTTACTTCCTTCCACTGGTGTAGATCCCCCACGGCTTGCTGGCTCAGTGACTTCTGGTCATCAATTGCGACACATCAGCGTACGTTGCAGGCGGACGTGCCCACACCGCTACCTGGTACCTGTGCAGCTCCATAGACCGTTCTACCTGCGCTGACATGGGGAAGTCGTAGCGCCATCAACTGCGTCTGACTTTTGAACCCCACCTGTCCAGCAAGACATCCCAACAGGTGGCCACAGATTCTGAACTCGATGGACCCAGCGACCGGCTGTCCAACATAGACAAAACTCTTCTCGCTGTTTAATCAAGTCTCCAATCCATAGATGGTAAGATCGATAATCTAAACCTCAGCATGGACCACATGTCACAGAAACTAGACAAACAGCTTGCTGCAGTGTCTGTCCCCAAGATGGCAACTGGGGCCATTCCTGACTACTGCCGCAGGGGACTCCTGATGTACCAGGGTCCTCCCAAACTGAGTTGGTGGGACGTTCCACAGGATCAAGTATCTCTCCTGACCTAAAATCATTGGTCATCGTCCTGTTCTGGATCAGCCCTCAGCCAACACCGCTCCTGCTCACCCTTCATGGTACTTGACTCTGAGATCTTTCCTTCGGCAGCTGAGACCTAGACATTTTTACTGAAGTCCGGTGGAGCTACCTCATGAGCTAAAGGGGAGATGGGCTATGGATTTCCCTCCTTGGCCTCTTCTGTGTCTCTCTACTGGACCTTTCTCCCTTCTCGACTTCACCATACCCTCTACCCCCTCCTCTCTACTCTTCTCCTCTTTCCTGCTATGGACTTTTGTCCTCATCTGTCCTTGCTCATAGTTCCCACCCTGTCTATCCACTGACTTTCTTCTGTGAACTTTCCCTCGTCAGTTGAGACCTAGCTATCTGACTGATGCCTGATGGAGCTACCTGTTAAGCTATTGGGGTTCTGGGCTGTGGATTCCCTCCTCGGACGCCACCTACCCAGTCGGTCTTTGGGCAGACTTCCTTTCGTCTCTCCTGCCATCTTTTTGTCTCTCCTGCTGTCTTTTCCATCATCCTCCCCCTTCACGCTTCCCCTTTACCCCATCCTCTCTATTTGTCTCACCTTTATTACCTCTCCCAATTTGTTGCTTAATTTTTGACGTAATGTGTGTTTGTTTTCATTCTCTGTAACATTGTGTAGCCTAATGTAAAGTGCTCTTATACCTACGGGTCTAGCCAGCACTATATATAACTCATAAATAATGTTCCTCTCAACTTCTGTTGGACCTTTGACGAAGCCCCATGGGCGTCAAAACTGTTTGTACTCACCTCGATGCACGAGCAACCTTGGACGATGCCCGGTGGAGCTGTCAGAGGCAGCTAAAGAGGAGTCTGGCCCTGGTTTCAACCCCTCGCCCGTCACCTACCCAGTCGGACATCTGACATTGTTTTCCTCGTTTCCCCTGTTGTGTATTCCCTCACTCCCTCTCCTCCTCCCCCTGTGACTCTGATTTAAGTGATGTAACTATGTAACCTGTAACCCGCTGTAACTCATGTAAAGTGCTCTAATAACTCCAGGTCTAGCCAGCGCTATATAAAACTTTTCAAATAAAAAACAAATAAGAAACCTGAATCCTGCAACATATCAGGAAATGTCCCTTTAGATATCTCCCAGGCCTGGCTGCGGATTTCCCCAGCTTACAAATATGCTTAAGAGACCTACAGCTCAGAAGACCATATAAGCCATTCATACTTCAGAGCTTGATGAATCAATACTGTTAAATTAGGTAATATTAAACCAAGTGGCTTACAGTTCTTAGAAAGGGCAAACTGTAATAGCTAGCGCTGTATGCATTATAATGTGTGCATTATGACTTAGGTTTTGAAATCAGTGTATGGGACATCATGTATCCAAACTTCATATCCTACTTAGATGTATGACCATTTTTCAACACTTTTGCGACCACCAAAAATGGGAGTGGTATGTACCAACGCTATTTTTCGAGTCACAGACTCGCAAAATAGCATTTGCGACTTGCTATTGGGAAGGGGCATGCCAAGCGCATCCCTTCCTAATAGCGAGTCCAAATTGTATGTACCATTGTTTTGCGACCGCATTTGTGGTCACGCAACACTCGCAGGTTGCCACCTACTTTAAGTAGGTGGTAAACCATTCGCAAACGGGAAGGGGTCCCCAGGGGACCCCTTCTCCTTTGTGAATGGGAGCAAAAATATTTCCCAGGGACCACTGCCTGTCCATAAAAAATTAAACTGGAAAGTTTAATTTTCCTTTGTTAAATGCATCTTGTTTTTCCTTAAGGTGGGAGGGGGTGAGGGACGGGAGCACCAGAAAGAAGGAGGAGTGGGAGGGGTTGCACTGCCTCAGGCAACCACTGCACTGAATCTGAATTAACCATTAACATGAATTTGGCAGCTATGGTGTTGCTACAAACTGAATGTGCGTCACCGCTGCTCACACAAAACAAGGCTGGTATGGTGGTCTCCAGCAGGCCAGTTCTCAGCATAGAAAGCAGACTGCAAGAATGTGACTGAGGCTAGGAAGGGTTAGAGGATGGGGCCCAGAGACACAGAGAGCAGAACTGAGCACAGTAATCAGCCTGAGGACGGAATACAAATAAAAAACAAGTATTGGAAATGCAATAGGTCTCGGATTTGTTTGAGTTAGAGCTAATGGCATTGTAAATGGCAATGTCTTTTAGCCATGTGTTATGGAGTGTATGCATGTGGTGTGTAGTGGAATTATGTGGTTTGGATAGGAATTGTTCACCCTGCACACTGACACACTGTTCACCCTGCACACTGACACTGCTCACCCTGAACACACACACTGTTCACCCTGCACACACACACTGTTCACCCTGCACACACACACTGTTCACCCTGCACACACACACTCTCACACTGCTCACCCTGCACACTCACACACTGCTCACCCTGCACACTCACACACTGCTCACCCTACACACTCACACACTGCTCACCCTACACACTCACACACTGCTCACCCTACACACTCACACACTGCTCACCCTACACACTCACACACTGCTCACACTCACACACTGCTCACCCTACACGCTCACACATTGCTCACCTTGCACGCTTACACAATGTTCAACCTGCACGCTCACACACTGTTAACCCTGCATACTCACACACTGCTCACCCTGCACGCTCACACACTGTTCGCACTACACACTCACACACTGCTCACCCTACGTAATGTGAAAAGACCTAGCACTGCCCTTTGGCCTGTGTTGTAATCGTACAGTAGGTTGTGCGTAGTTGCGCTTGATTGGTTGAGGCGTCCCCTCCTTGCTGCTCCCCTCACAGAGGGCTGCCTCAATGAAGCTCCCAAGACACGTGTTCAGCTGTTCTTTGTTTTAGCTCCTGTGTCAGTGCACCGTGTAAGCGCACAAGCATACCCTGCTCTCTCTGGAACAGTCACTCTGCACTCTGCCCTCAACACTCTGCCCTCAACAGCACTCTGCCCACAACAGCATTCTGCCCTCAACAGCACTCTGCCTCAACAGCACACAGCACTCAACAGCACACAGCACTCTGCCCTCAACAGCACTCTGCCCTCAACTGCCCTCAACAGCACTCTGCCCTCAACAGCACTCTCCCCTCAACTGCCCTCAAAGGCACTCTGCCCTCAACAGCCCTCTGCCCTCAACAGCACTCAACATCACTCTGCCCTCAACTGCCCTCAACAGCACTCTGCCCTCAACAGCACTCTGCCCTCAACAGCACTCAACAGCTCTCGGCCCTCAACAGGCACTGAACAGCACTCTGCACTCAACAGCACACAGCGCTCTGCACTCAACAGCACACAGCAATCTGCACTCAACAGCACACAGCACTCTGCACTCAACAGCACACAGCACTCTGCACTCAACAGCACACAGCACTCTGCACTCAACAGCACACAGCACTCTGCACTCAACAGCACACAGCACTCTGCGCTCAACAGTACTCTGCACTCAACAGCACTCTGCACTCAACAGTACACAGCATTCTGCACTCAACAGCACACAGCACTCTGCACTCAACAGCACACAGCACTCTGCACTCAACAGCACACAGCACTCAAAAGCACACAGCACTCTGCACTCAACAGCACACAGCACTCTGCACTCAACAGCACACAGCACTCTGCACTCAACAGCACACATCCCTCTGCACTCAACAGCACACGGCACTAAACAGCACACAGCACTCTGCACTCAACAGCACACAGCACTCAACAGCACACAGCACTCTGCACTCAACAGCACACAGCACTCTGCACTCAACAGCACACAGCACTCTGCACTCAACAGTACTGCCTACTTCGCCTCCGTATTTCACAAAAACCTTCATGGAGCTAGCGTTGCATGTAGTAGTGAAGCAAGGATGCCACGGGCCCTGCTAAAGCAAGGAAAATGGCACTTTTGACTGCCGCTGAGAAACTAAAATACAGCATTGTCCGGGTTTATGCCTCCCCCTTAGGCCCAAACGATTTGGTCCCGGTGCCACTGCACCTGCTGCACCAATGCTACGCCCCTGGTGGTACGCAAACGTGAGGCTCCTATGGCGTGCCCGTTCGTTCTATTTCCCATGGAGAAGGGTGTTGTGACCCTCTGGGGTGGGGATGTCAATGGAAAGAACTGCCTTGCACACTCCAGGCTGCTGGAGACAGGAGGTGAATAATGAATAACAACGTCACGTAGGAGGATAATGGCTTCACGTGGCGAGTAAGACTCGCAACAAAATCATCCCAGCAAAGAGGGGCACTAGGGGCGCCACGTACAGCATAGGAAGGTGCCCCCACCCCACCCCCGACAAAAATAGAACGCTCCGCGGCATCCATGTACTACTTCTGGGAACAGGACAAAGGTCAAAGGGGCCTCGAGCTCTGATGTGAACAATGCAGAACTTACCCTAATGTATCTGAATCTTAACAAAGGGTAAGTAACACTTGGACATCTAAGGGGGGACAAAGCACGGCTTCCACAGGCGTGCACACAGAGTGCTGCTATAAAGGGCCCCACTAGTGCGGCTTTCGGTGGCAGCAGAGAGGTGATTCCATTGGCTTCTCGAGAGAAGAATGCGGGCGGGGGGCGCTTCTTATTATCGATGGCAATCAGGGGGCAGAAGGCAAGCTTCATAGAGCAGACAGCAAAGAATGGTGCACGCGCCCAGCATCTGTCTTCAATTACCGTGGGCCCTGACAGCTGGTAATTGAAGAAATATGGCCTTCTGGTGCGCGTGACCGCACAGAATATGCCATAGGCAGAGCTACTCTACCGCCTATGGCCTATTGCGTGATCTCTTCTAAAAACACACTCATGAGAGGGACAATTGCCATGCAGCTGGCAAAAAAAAATAGCAAAATGCGCGAGCATTCGGGAATTCGGTAGGTACGATTTCCGAACCCCCTCAGAAAAGGACTCTTGGGCTCCGCCCACACTGCTACGCAGTGTGACGTAGGCCCGAGCCCTAACAAGTAGGGCAATGGTTTTGTAAATGTGAGGGAGATAATAGCATGATTTACAGCCCCATTTACAGAAACAGTGTTGCAGGAAAGCCAAGCTCAGAGCAAGAATGCTCTGCAAATGAAAAGGGAAGCTTCGTTAGACACAAGCGAGAAACCAAGAAAAGAAAATACCCCAAAGAACATAGAAGCATGACAAAGTGTAATGATACAGTAGTTAGTCCCTGCTGTGTGGGAGGAATGCAAGAGAAAAGGAGAGGCAAAGAGGCAGGTCTGAGCACTAGCAAGCAAGGATTTATAAAAGACACTGAAACAAACAAATCAAAAGAAGAGTGTGGCTTTAAGCCCACAAGAGAAGTATACTAAAGTATACAAGAGGTGGTTCGCTTACGCTAGACCTAAAAATAAATATAGTAAAATAACATTTGCAGTCTTTTGCCACATGGAGCCACAGATAGTGGTTTGAGAATGTCGGTTAACTTCCACATTTTTCGATTTGCTAAAGTTACCTTTTTTTGCAAGAACATGTTTTGGAATTGGATTTACTAATAACATTTGAAAAACATGCACACCTGTGGCAATAGTGGCTCTAGGTAGTCCTCATTATATACCGTTCCTCAGGCTTCAGCCCTCTCACCTCCTGATTATACAGTAAAAGATAGGAAGATCAAGGATAAGAAAAGGAGGAAAACTAAAAGACAAACCTGGAGGGACCTAGAAAATCTTGCTAGTGCTGCAAGTACCTATGCACACCGAGTGCACACAATTGGCCTGCACATGAACATAATGAGCAAGCACTCCATCAACATAGACAGTCCCATAACCTATGCCAGTTCCAGGGCAACATAACCCAAACTGGGCCAGAAAACAAAATGCTCATAAGACACTTCCATCTTTTATTAATTTATTACCAGACATACTAGCAAGCAGGTATTACCAATAAGTACCACAACTCGAAAATGCTCTGCTTATCTCATTCCAGCACGGTCCTCGGGAGCCACATAATGCACCCTTAGGTCAGCATCCAACTCCCAATAGGGCAGTTTTTATATGGAGCACAAGGGCACAAGCACAGCAACTGCACTACAGAAGAAGTACAGCGGCTGCTAGAGTAATGTTAGCTTCTTGGAGCAACCTAGTGGAGTGGGAGGTGCCACTTTTAAGCATTTATAGAAGGTGCTTGGTTGTCTAAAAGTAGGATCCACCTCGTCATTAATGACAGAAATAAGGAAGATGGACGTTGGGTAACAACGGTCTCTTCCTAACGCCATAAGCTAAAACAGACTTATAGAGAAAGTTGCAATGCAATTAGTAGTCATCTCACCTATGCACATGTGATCCTTCAAATTAAGAAAAAAAACTAAGGCTCAAACGATTTGTGGCCTTTGATGTTACAGTAAGTCACAGGAAGCTACAAAATCCATGAGTAGTTTCTCATGGTGCACAATAAGAAAACTTTATGGAATGACTGCACACTAAGGGCCTGATTACAAGTTTGGTAGTGCGGCGCCGGGTCCACCCTGCCGCTGCACCGCCAAACCCGTGGTCAGGCCGTCCGCCAGATTATGAGTTATTTTCGTTTCTATAGTGCTTTGGTTTTGACGTTCTCACAGCGTTGCCCTGAAAATGGGCACTGCAGTGGGAACACCAAAATAGTTCATGCGCAGAATGGTCTGTAAAGTCCATGCCAAGCAAGAACTGGGGTGCATGCACACAGGGGGGCACACATTTTGCCTCCCTGTGTAAATCCACATACAGAGGAAGCAAAGGGGTCCTGTAGGGCCCCCTTTGTTGCCTCTCCACCACGGTGTAGATGGAGTAAGAACTCCATGACACCCCGGCAGACAGGAAACTCGGAATATGCTTGGTGGGAGCACGGTGGTACCACCAAGCATATCCTGCAGTTCCCTGGCAGGTTCAGTGGGGCTGTGGCGGCCGATGCGTAATCGGGTGATCGGGAGACCACCATGCCCCCACAGACTGCCAGATTCATAATTGGGCTCTAAGTTACAAAACAAGGGTCAGTGAACTTTTCAAAGGAGGGAAAAGAGCTCCATTGCGCTGAAAATAAAATTACCATTTTAGATTGTGCGTTTGCAGTGAAATAATTAACATTGAACCTATTCACCCCCTTCGCATCTGAAATTGAGCTTATTAATGGTGTCCCATGTTTTTCCACAGAACTTGACTAGGCACAATGTCTTCCCTCAAAATCGAAACAAAATGTGCTGTGCACAATAATCCTAAAATTCCTTTCAAACCCAAAGCAACCAAAAGTAAATTAGAAGAAATTCTAATTAAACTAAGGTTAGACAGAGAAAATGCATACATCTTAAAATGTGTCCATTAACAAAGATGTCTCAAGACAGCCTTATTTCCAAGTTTCCCACAGCTTAATTTAGTATGCTACAGTATGCTACATTCACATAATGAAAAAATACTCAGAAATGGCGTGCTGTAATTGCTGTTTCAAGTTAAATCTAATTGGTGCGATTGCGAACAATTACTTATTTAATGTGATTGGGGCTCATGTTTCTTATGGAGAGCGAACATCTGTTCTCAGGCATTACAAGTTGCTCAGTGCGAGCTGATAAACAGTGTCAGACCATTAAGGCATGCTTAAGGATACCTGAAACTCTTTGTCTGGTAGCAAATTGTCTATCCAATAGAAAAAGAAAGTGAGCACACTCCATTAGCAGAGTTAAACTGTACTCTCAAAGAAAAGTGTTATGAAAAACAGTTTGTTTTTTAAGTGGTAATCTCAAAAGGCAGGCACAGCAAAATGGAGCACCCTAGATACTGTAAACAAATGGACAGTATTTGTGTTGAAACTTTTAGAAAGACTATGTGGCATGCATTTTACTTAATAAACAAAACAAATTGTAAATCCAACTGAATGTTATTAATACATAATCAGAAAATAAATGAGTGCATCATTGCAATTAGATAGTGCTCTGCCTAAATGATAGGGTAAGACAGCTTTCAATAGTATGCTCTACCTAAATAAAAGTCTAATAAAAGACCTACCCCATTTTCAAAACCTATTGGTAACACAAATGGAACACTGGAACAATGGGCAAAATCACATGGTGTTGATAGGCAGCTCAACCAAGAAATTGCAAACAATAAATTAATGGCTGAAAAGGTCTCACCCAAAGCCCGTTCTCTCCCTATGGTTCCTATTGTACACTTTTGAAGAACTGATGGGACGAGGTATTACAGGGACCAATAACTGTCTTTAGCCCCACGTAAAAAGCATGTGAAATGTTGTTGGCTGCATGACAATGAGGATGATTATAATGGGGACACCAATGAAGCATTGCTTTTCAGTCTAAAAAATTGAACCAATTTGGAGGCAATGGTGAAACTACCTTCTATGCCTGGGAAGAAACTATGTTTAACTTTTTGGCAAAGATTACAGTTTGGGCCCTGAATTCATTCTGAATGCTACATTGCCATGTTAGTCTGGTAGATCACCTTTGGGGATGACTTGCTTTTGTTTTCCTTTCTTCAACAATTCATTGTGTTTTGTGTCAGAGACGGATTGGATTAAAAGAGGATGGAAGAGCATGTAAGAAAACCCAAGACCCTTCCATGAACCCAGTGAACTATATTGATTTGGGTCTTCTAGGTGTTTGCAGCAGGAGCTCAGTACAAGATTAAAAAATGACCCCAGATTCCCAAAATCAATTTGGTAGGGAGGATGACTATCTAGAAAAGAATGTGATTCAAGAATAGAGTTACAGGAGCAGCAATGTTTTTCATTTGCTTTCACCTAATGCCAAAGCTTTGAATTTTGATCTGCTTTTGTTTGGGCCTGTGTGTCGCCCCATTATCAATAATGCATCTTGACCCATAGTTGATGCTGGTAGGGAGAGAGCTAATTGTTCAAAATCATTCCCTGCACCACAAGACCCTTCACTCATGACTGAAACAGTCACGTGGAGGATGTGATCAGCATTGTAGAATGTTTACACAATATCATGTACTAGGGAAGACCTAGAAGAGAGGTTGCACGACATTACCATGCCTGATTTTACAACGCTGTAGTTTATAAAGCAGAATTTCTCACGCATACCTCTAAAACGCCAGTGTTTTCCATGTGGAATTTTTTACCACACATTTTTTACACATATAAAATACCTGTGTGTATTACGTTTTAAATCAAACTACAAAACAATGCATCGAGTGGTACTATGTTATAAATAGGACATTCTCCAACCAAGATGGCATTCCATTAAACCAAGTGTGAAGGTCAAATATTCTGAAAATAAAAGGAACCCAAAAAATATACCTTTGTTCATTAAATTGAGTTAATAATAATAGAATCACGATTATTTCGATAAAATAGTATAAAATACGCGGTCCATTGTTTTCTTTTCCTGGTATTTGTGTATGTCTGCTGCCCACACTACTCTCCTGCCATATGAAGATTGAAAGATGTACTGCTACACAAATCTGGAAGTAGGTAACAAATACCACAAAAAAAATTATTCAAATACTTATCTTATTACTAAACTGATGCTAATGTTATTCTTCAACAGGTGCTTTTATTAGCATTTTAAGAATAAAAATGTCATTATATTTAGAGATACCATCTGGGAAAAAAATACCACATGACCAGACAGTGCAGGTATAGTGGGATTTTTTCCATAATTGAATTAAGAAGGGCAAATATTAATCCAGAGTTATTTATTTACAAAGATACAGTATTTACCTCCGAAGCTAACAGAATATAATGGGCCTTATTTTGATGTCAGTCGGAAAGCCTCTGACCACTGGTCGGAGGCTTTCCGACCAGCATGAAAGGTTTACATTCTGACTGGCGAATTACAATGTCGGCAGTTGGAGTGTAAACCTGCCGGGAAACCGACTCGGTTCTGCAGGCTCAAGGAGCCCATCAGCTAGTGAGAAACCGCTCATAATCCCTAAAAGACGGCGTTTCTGCCGTTGAGATTATGATGCTGGTTTCCGACAGCCTTTCCATGTCGGCTTTTCCAACATGGAAAGGCTGTTCGAAAGGGACTTTGGGGTCCCCTAGCAGGGCCCTCTTCACCTGTGGTGCCACCCTGAAAATCTCTGAATCGTGTGGCAGGAATCTCATGGACATCGTAATGAGGCCCCAATGTGCTATAAGAATAATGCTCTTTCTACTATTTTTTTTTTTATATATTTCTTCAACAATAAAGCTACCATTTCAGGAATGTGCAGGTAAAAGCTTTATTTTCCGTAGTTTAATTATCTAGGGATGAATATTAAACTTGAGTCTTTTATTTACAAAAAATACTTATTTAACTCCAAAGCTAACAGGACTTGGGGCCATATTATCAAGAACATCGATAACATTATCGCTGCTTTAGCTGCAATAAGGGGCTTGATAATATGCCCTTGTGAATTCCCATAGAAGCCCAGGTTCTGATGTGCAGGACATCAAACCTGTGCTTCTATGGGAATTCACAGGGGCATATTATCAAGCCCCTTATCACCGCTTTAGCCGCATTTTTCTGCCGCTAAAACAGCGTTAATGTTATTGCCATTCTTGATAATATGTCCCTTTATGTGGTATAAGAATAATTCTCACTTTTCTTCTATTCTTTTTTTTTTTTAGATATTAAGTAAACTAGGTAAATAACTACAAATAAAAATTATCACAAATTTTTATTTTCTATACCTATAAAGGCAAAGCAAATAAATAATTAAAAAATATTTTACCTATAGCACTATTTTTGAACAATTACGGAAAAAGAATCAGCAATAATAATTGGTCATTAAAAATGACACATTATTTCTACAATATTTAAAATAAACACTAACAACTCTAACCCATAACTAAACAAAGAATTGTTTTATCAAAAGCAATAACCGATTTGTAAATTCCTGCGCGCCCATTCAACACACCTGGGCTGCTCTCCCCGCTGGCCACGCCCCCGCCTGACGGACTGAAAAGCTGCTTCCTGCATTCACTACTTGGAACTCTTTTTACACAGAACTGACCCCGGATTACAGCCCCTACCCAAGCGGAGTCACAGCACCTGAGAACGTCCACGGTGAAAAGCGGGTAAAACCTCGCCGGACCCGCTTCGCGGGTCCCGCAGCGCTTGTCTACCAGCGGCTGGGTTGCTGTGGGAGTGAGGAGGTGCGGGCAGGCGAGAGAGTCGGCGGGGCTGCGAGCGCATAGGCAGGGACTCCAGTGTCCAGGAGCCCCTGCGCGCCCATTCAACACACCTGGGCTGCTCTCCCCGCTGGCCACGCCCCCCACCTGACGGACTGAAAAGCTGCTTCCTGCATTCACTACTTGGAACTCTTTTTACACAGAACTGACCCCGGATTACAGCCCCTACCCAAGCGGAGTCACAGCACCTGAGAACGTCCACGGTGAAAAGCGGGTAAAACCTCGCACACCCCCCTGCTCTTCATCCTATTAGCTAGCCGTATTGAGTATAAAGATGACCACTACTTCCGCTTCACGGGAGCGAGCGGGAGCGCGCCCAGGAGAAGCCCGGGACAAGGGCGGGCCCGTCTGTGGCCATCAGAGGCCCGAGGAGACTGGACTGGGCATAACCCCCTGGCCCAAGGTCACTATTTAGTTATGGTCTGCTTGATTGAATACAATTTGTGTTTATTGTTACTATTTGCTATTATCCTAGTTTAGTTGTGATCTAGTTATGGCGGACAAGCAAGGGGGTCTGTTAAACAAAACCCTGGACAATTACTTTTCTAAACATGCTGTTAACATTACTGAGGGAAGCACACTAGAAGAGCGACGAGCGGAACGTCGGCGTTCTGTTGAAAATATGAAGAACAGGCAAGTGAACGCTCCATCCCTACCCCTACCTTCTCCTGTAGAGGGCAGCCAGTATGCGAATGCTAATGTTAGTGTCCATTTGATGGAAAATCAACCAATAGTTCCAAATGATAACCTACATATAGATAATACTTGCTCCGCAACAACTGAGAGTGGACCCCAGTTAACCAGTCAGACTAGTACACCTAAAATAACGAGGTTACCGACTGCCCCTGCCTCCATTGCAATTAAAACAACACGCCACAGGGGGAAAAAAGTAATGCCTTTGTCCAAAATACATGGCCCACCTCCGTTTAAAAAACGGCGGAAAACGGGGGAAACACAACAAGCAAAGTTGAGCCATTTAGATTTTGGAAAAAAGCCAAAAATTTCCATTGGAAACTTAAAGGAGAAAACAGATTTAGTAGAAGGAACTATTATCTTACCTCCATCCTCCCCGAGTGTGTTGATTACCAATGGGGACAGTTTAGAGATTAGTGCGGTTGATAATGCGCCTCAAGTAGTTCAGGAACCAGTCACATTGCGCAGTATAGAGAGCTTATTTAGAAACTACTCAGCTCAAATCCTAGAGAGATTGAGCAAACTAGAGGATAGACTGGGGAAAATTGAACAAGAATTGAGCAGTAGGGGAGTAGGTAGTAAGCTAGCTGTCAGTAATGTCCCTCAAAAATCTGTACTACTAACCCAAGCCATTGTAACTGCCCCAAAATCCGTTCCAAACACCAACGCATTAATTGCTAAAAACTCTGCCAACACGTCCACCAAACAACTTAACCAACCCCCCAAGCCACCCCAAGATAAATTAGATGGGACTCTGGCTATTCCAGCTATTAAACCAAATGACGGCATAGAGAGTCTACCTTTGGGGAGACCGATAAGGGGGGTGGATGGTACTAGGAACAACTGGGGGAAGCAGAAACGGATCCCACTCCCAGAACTCCCACCAGAAGCTGTACCTTATGTTATAGTCTTGACAGGGGTGTCAGTGTTGGAATCAAACAAAAGGGAGGGCTTTGCACAATTGAAAAACAAGGTTATCCACTGGTTGAGTCTATTTAGACCTCTCACAAATAATATAAATGGAGACATTGTTTATGTTCGCCGCCTCCAGTGGTTGGGGGGCAGACCCAAAGACATTGATGGTGATGTGCTGGTTGTAAATTTCAGGGACCCAAACGCTGTACATTTTATTCTAAACTGGCCGAAAGGCAATAGTAATAATTGTATAATCCCCAGACCATTGACATATTTTTATCCAAGATCGGTGGTCTTTCCAACTCAGTGCCAACCACATAATCCTACGTCAATTCACCCATACTTGAATTTCCATCCCCCGATTGCTCCAAGTGTTAGTCATACTCATCATGTGCCCCGTCCTATGCTAATCCCAGACCCTTTTGGGTGGAACCATGTTCCAGCTAGATCAAACAATTTAAATAATATGAGAATGGATCACTTACACCCATTCACACCTCTTGAGATTATGAACAGATTTGATGTCTTCAATGGTCTTGACGATTGTGATTGACGTTTTTTTTGTATGGGAAAAGAGGGAAGTGGGACATGTACCTTTGATGCAAAGGGTGATGTAATGGGTGTTGCAAATGGAGTGGAAGTGACGGGGAATTTTGGGGTTGTACCCATATCAAATCTGATTGTGGGGGATGGTATTATCGAGTGCGAGGGCAGCTCAATTTTGATAACTGAGGAAATACCATTGATAGCACAATTTGAGACCCAAACCAGGGTAAGAGTGATACCTGACCTGAGTTCCGAGACATTAGCAAGACCTAGAGAACCTGTAAAACTAGTGTCTTGGAATATAGCTGGTGTTACAAAAAACTTAAGGGACCCAGAATGGGCAAAATTTATTGATGGGTTTGACTTTTGTTTGTTACAGGAAACTTGGGCTGTAGCCACACCACATAGACTTGGTTATAAATCTTTTGGAATAGGTGCCATCCAATCTGGAAGTGGAAGGCCTTCGGGTGGACTTTTAACCTGGGTGAATATAAACATAAGGGTACAAATTGAGGTGTTGGATGCAAATTCGCCTGATATATTAGCCTTAAAAATTACTGCACATGAAGGGGAAAAATTTGTCTTAATAAACGTCTATAACAGACCATCACCTTCTTCTAGAGAGTCGTTAACACTATCAAAACTACATTGTTTTTTATGTACACTAGTTGGTAGGGAGGAACATGTCATTTTGGCAGGTGATCTAAATTGCAATTATGAACCGATCTTGGGTCTATGTGAAATTTTTGAAGAGGAAGATCTAGCTAATAATATCCCTGCCCTGGAGAATGTGAAACCCGCAAAATGTTCGGCCTTGGCTCTCCAAATGACAAAATTATGCACGGAGTATCGCCTTAGAGCGTGTAATGGACGTTTCCCGTCTGATAGTTTGAAAAGACCAACTTTTGGTAGGAATAACTGCAGAAGTAACTTGGATTTTGTGATTGCTTCTATGTCTATCTGGCCGAACATTTTAGATCTTGAGGTTAAGGATAGGCTAGAAAGCGATCACTTTCCTATTAGCCTCTTAATAGAAGCATCCTTATTTGAAGGAGTAATTTCCTCTCTCCCACTAGATGATAGCAACATTGACAAAGTTGAGATCCATGTAAATAATAACAGACGTGCATTAAAATGGCCATATATATTAGATCACCACGAGATTTTGGCGGAAATTTACACACTTTTTGCAGATACCTTTGGTTTATATGCAGGGTCTAAGGTTGAGGAGGTAAACCCATTTCATCTTATGTCACTACACAATACCTTTTTTAATGAAGTTAAAGTTTTAGTTTCCAAAATGCCCAAAAAGGACCAACAAAAAACACAGAATCTGTCCTATAGTAAACCTTGGTATGGCAGTTCATGTAGAGAATCCAAAAGGGCTCTTTTATTGGCAATTAAATCTAAGTCCCCTTCAGACATAAGAATTGCAAGAAATAACTATAAGGTAGTCCAAAGGGTATCTAAAATAGCCTGGGAAGAAGAAAAATGGGCTGATTTGCTGTTGGCGTCCAAAACAAGAGATAATATTGGCTTCTGGAGGCTGATAGCCAACGGAAATCATATAGGGAGAGTGGCCAAGGACACTTATTTGGACGAACAGACATGGACTAACCATTTTACTAGTCTTTATAAAAAATATGAAGATCCCAATTTGGATTTGGTTGCCCCATGCCACGTGCTACCCACAGATGGGCTGGGCTTTACTTTGGGAGAAACCGAGCTGGCAATAAACCAAATAAAGTCCGGTAAGGCACCAGGCCTAGACAAAATCCCCGGGGATTTATATAAGCATGACTTAAAAGTATGGGCTCCATATATTAATCTTCTGTTTAATAAGTTATCTTGCACCATGGATTTTCCGGAAAGCTGGAGGGGCGCGGAAATTGTTTTAATTTTTTAAAAAAGGGGATAGAAATGACCCCTCAAATTATCGGCCAATCAGCCTGATGGATATCCTCCAGAAAATGTACTCACGTCATATTCTAACCCGTATTAGTGACTGGATGGAGGGTAACGCAATCTTAACCAAATTTCAAGCTGGCTTCCGATGTAAAGTGAGCACAATCGACCAGATATTTAGATTCTGTTGCCTTTATTGGAAATATGTTTTAATTAAAAAGGGTCATCTACATGTCGCCTTTGTAGATTTAAGGGCGGCATTCGATTTAGAACCACGAAATCTTCTTTGGAAAACGTTGAGCGATGTGGGGATCCCAATTAGTTTATTAGTTCAGATAAAAGAGTTACACGAAGGGAACTTTGCAAAATTCCGATGGGGCCGAAATGGGGAATTAACCCAAAAAATCCCTATTGAGCGTGAGGTTCGCCAAGGCTGCGTATTGGCACCCACGCTCTTTTCCCTTTTCGTGAATGATATCCCGTCCCATCATGGAAACCGCAAATGGAAAAGAGCAAAATGGTATTTACTCAAAATGCAAAACCAATACTTAGGGAGCAAAATTTGAGTACTAGTAAAGCTGTGTCTCCGGCGATTGAACTTTTCAAATTTAAGGTACAATCAGCAGTGTTATATGGCGCTGAAATATGGGGACCAGGGTCCAAGGACACTTTTAAGGTCCTAGACAACAAATTTATGAGGAGTCTAGTAAGGGTCCCAAGAGGCACCCCTTTGGTGCCACTTCAATTAGATCTAAATTTCCAAAGAACCGATCATTTTACTATAATCCGGCCATTGATGCTATGGATCAGACTATGGCGTGTCCCAGAATTACATGACTATAGGGACGGGTTAAAAGAAATCATGGAATTAGATAACTTAAAAACGATTCCATGGTTAAAGCATGTTAAAAATTGGTTCGGAAAAATAGGCCTAAAACACTTCTGGGAGAATCCTGAGCATTTACCGCCCAATTCAAAAATAATTCTAAAAAGGGCTTTTTGGAGTTGTATTAATAATATGACAACCAGTGCCTTAAATGCCGGGACTTTAGCTACTAACTTTCTTAGTTTTAAGAACGAACCATTATTTGAGATCTTTATGGATGAGATTGAACCCCCCTTGCCAAAACTTTATTCCTTAAATTAAGATATGGGAACCTGTTATTAAAAACAACTTTGGCACGCTGGGCAAAGAAGCCCAAAGATACATTGCTAGTGACTGACGAGACTTGCTCTATGTGTGAATCCCGTCAGATTGAAAACGAGTTACATATCCTCTTTTTTTGTTCCGCCTATGAATTGGCCAGGAAAAGATGGATAAAACCAATATGCTTAATGTTAGGAGTGAGATCTTGCTCACAGGCACTGAGAATCCTTATAACTAACACAAACCAAACAATAATATTTAGTGTTAGTAGATTCTTATATTCAATATTTTTCCTAAGGAAAAAAAAGGGCCAAAGTTTGTAAAAATATACATCACTGTATATAACTGGATCAATATTGTAATTAGCTGGGTTTTTTTGAATATCTGGTTGAACTTTGAGTTACAGCTTACTTTAGTATGAATATTTGTATATCTTGTTTCATCTGTTTGTATGCTTTTATGTCAACATTTTTTATATTGCTTGTATGTGTAGTGAATCTTTTATGGCAACTTTGCCGAAATAAAGACTTTGAAAAGATTTGTAAATTCTCCAAGCAAGCTCAGCACAACCAGTTGATGGAAGCAAGAGTTAAACAGCAACATAACATTTATTCAAATGATTGCTAATTGTCTTTGTTGTTGTTTTTTGCATGGAAAACATGCAAAGTGCCAATAACACTCTCGCTAAATGAGGTATTTGTTTATTAAAACACACTGGATACACCTGCTGCAAGGAGAGACATACTGAGCCCGGGGCTCATTGGAGGTGCGGAGCAATGTCGGTTCTGTTTTTCTGGCCCTCAAGAGTGCAGGCAAGGGAAACAGAGCACAAGTCTGCTCCCAGCTGGCAGGAGCATCTTCAACTCTCCCGCTGGCTGGGTGCAGGCTTGCGTGTTTTTGTTCCCGTTTGGTGGGAAATTAAAACCGCCCCCGCCAGGCGGGGGCAAACACATTTCAGTGCCTGCGGTAGGGCGTTACAGTCTGATTACATTGCTTGCCACAGACACTCATGCAGTTATAGAGAATACTTCCAGTCCTGCATCATAGAATCTGTCAATTCCTCTACATCTACAAGCACGTGGTGTAACTAAACTCCTAAAAGAGTTTAAACCTCCCCTTTCAACAGGTCTCTGAATAGATAGTCAATGGTACTTTTCTGATGGACGATCCCAATTCACCATTGAACCTGTTGCTCTATTCTCTTCAGTGAATTTAAACCTGTAGATAAATTAGGCAAACATCTACCCCTTCTTGGAATTTTGCAATGCCAGATTCCGAAATCTAGATTTTTATGTTCTCGCACCGATGACCACAAACCTAGTCAACTCTTCCCTGGCTTCAGGAGACATTTTTCAACTCTAAAAAATCCTAAGCAAACGGACTTAACTCTTCAAATGACAGACCAATCTCAGGGGTGCCCTGGGTCACCAAGGGCCTTGAAAGAGTCCCAACCCACTAGCTTTTACCTCACCTTTGGTTAAATGGTCTGGTATGGGACTTTGGTTAAATGGTCTGGTATGGGAATTATGATTGTACTCTTGAACATCAGGGAGGAATTACTTATTACCTGCCACCAAGGCAAGGCATGTGCTTTTAAGTCAATCTGACCTATTAGCTATTAGCTCCTTTAGGGACACCTGACACCATTTATCATCACATACCAAATGACTGGCAATAGCAGTAGGCATTTGAGAACCAGTGTTAACATAATTTGCTTCTTTCCTCATGAACCACAAGAATCAAGACAAACATATTCCGTCCTTTATAGAAATTCCATATAAAAGAGAAAGTACTGGTAGAATTGTCATTGTAACCTATACTACTAAATGTCTTATTCAATTCCAGACATGCACAGCACTAGTTATGAAATAACTGAATACCGATGATACAGAGATCCAGCTCAAGCATGAAGACCAGGTACAATAGCTTCCCCAAAGATGCCCAGCTTATCACAAGTTCAGCTCTGGATGCCGGAAAACAAGTTCTGGTTAAATGATGACAAGACTAACATGCAACTTATTAGCCCTATAAACTTCTCTCCCCTCCATGTTATCTGGCATGAATCACGGGATACTCCGTCACTACCTGTAAAATAAGCCTGCCATTTGGATGACTGCTAAGTGATCTCTTTCCTACAACAAAAAAGTAGTTACCAAAATAGCAGTCTATCACCTACACCATAGAGGAATCCTGCTTATTTGCAATTTCTTCCAAAAACAGACATTAATCCTGGCAGTAATCATGTCATGCATTGGCTATTACAGTGTCATCTACACAAGACTCCTCATCTCTCATGGCCAAAAGAAAAACCACCACAAACTTGGGGTTTGCGGGATCCCCCATAAAGGCAGTGGTTTAGTTACCAATGCAATCCAGCCAGTAAGATGGAGTCGTGGAGAAGGCATTCCAACTACGTCATCAGGTCACCAGCGTGCTCACATACATATGCAAGTTCCCAGTGAAAACCATCTTGCCAAAATCACATTAATGCATGCATACCATCAAACCATCAATCATGCAATTTGTTTAGCTATGTTATTGGACCCTCAAACCTGTAAAAGAAAGGGCAGCCCCTGTTGGGCTTCATGCGCCATGCACTGAATGACTCAGCCCTTTGCCCATATGTGCGCACTGATCATGACTCAGCCCTGTGTACGACCCAGCCCTTGCTTCAGACACTTCCACACTGTTCATGACTCAGCCCTTCCTCGAGAGACTTCTTGACTGTGCATGGCTCAGCTCTTCCAGAACCTTCACAAAAGGAGGCTCTTAACTATTGTGAAGAAGTGTGGCTCAATGGTTAGAGCAGGCAGACCTTGATGCAGAGCTCTGGCCAGGGACCAGGGTTTGATTCCCGCCTCGGCGGGTCTCTGGCTCATTAATTCCCCTGACTGGATATTCTCGCCTCAGTGCCTGTTCTGATCATGGGTCCCACGCTGCAACTCTGGGCAATAGCTTGCTTAGTCTCCACAACGGCCCCAAAAGTGCTGGGATGCCTGGCTGCACCTGGGGGGTGCCCAGGAGTGGACATTTCCCAGGAAAGCCAGGAAGGGTTACTAAGCGGTATACGGACAGCGCCGGGACACCTCCGGTGGAGGTAGCTGTGCGCTTTACAAATTCCGACATTTTTTTATTTACATTTTTTACTATAAAAGGCACACCCTTGGTGCCAAGCCTTTATTGGCAATTGACTTCCCCGAAGAAGATGCTCAATGGTTCCAAAAACTACCTGCGCATTACCACACAGCTTGGGCCAGTCAGCAGTGATTTTGTCAGCTATGCAGACTTTGTCAGTAACAGCTGATCCCGGCTATCTGCAAAGAAGAAATCAGCCATTACCAGATGAGTACAATCATCGTACTAAGCATGAATAACCCTAATTATTGCATGACAGCATATGGCTTGACCTTGACGGTTGCTTCCCAATGCAAGCGCATAGCCTAGAAAGAGATAGGCCAGGACTATTATGCACTTGTCACACTGTTTCTCAAGAAAGACTACTCTGTTTGACTAAAAGTCATCTCTGATGCAAAACCGTAGAGGCCGTTGTTGAGACATGACTTTTGAGCCCTAACCTTATTGCACAAACCTAGTTTGCAGCACCTTGTATTCCTTTCTTCAAATTCTACTGGGCACTATGTACTCCCTTTCTGAGAGGTTATGGAACGGCCAAAGGGTTAAGGAAAATGTATGATCCACCCTGTTAACAAATGTTATATTCATCTCTTCGGACTCTACTAAACAGGCACAAGAGCAACGCTGGGTCAGATAGCAGATTAGGAGCCCGAACGAGTGTGAAGATACACAACGAGGTACCTCCTGTGTGAAACAACATGAACCAGTATCTCTTCTCATCTTTCATTCTCATTCTGCTCTTCCCCATGGTGCCATCTTGGAGCAAGTGTACTCCATAGAGCACTAGAGGGCATAGGTGGGCCAGTGGAATGCAGGTTGAACTTTTCATTTCACAAGTTCGCTTAATGTACTCCTGACAGATTGCCAAGCCCACGTTTACTACCCAGCCTGAGCCATTCTGACCTCAATCCTGGAAATCATTATCTCCCTTCAGCAAGAGAATCAGGCTTCAGAAGCAGAGAGTCAAATCCTTAGGAGGGAATTTGGAACTATTCATAGGGAGGTGGCTGGGTTATCGCAAAAAGGAAAGTAGACTCTAGAAAGGGTGCAAACCTAAAACCTTAAACCCTTCCTCCACCGGTGATGTAATCTGTGCAACAACTTACTAACCATCTTCAGGTTCTTCAGGTATAGGTCCTCCCCTCCAGCTCCAAATTGTCACTCCAATCCATGTCATTCCATCTCCCCAGATTAACTTGGCTCCACCTGAACTACTTTACAGTGATCCTAAAAAGTATATCAGTTTAAGTTAATCTTCCTAAGCAATCCAGCAGCCTTCCCTGAAGAAAAAATGAAGACAGCCTTTGCCTTTTCCTACTTCGGTGGCAATGCCGTCAGTTGGTTGATATCAATCTTAGAAAAGGGTGACCCTATTCTGTACAATTGAATGCCTTTTGTAGAGAGATGCAAAAGCTGTTTTACTGCACGACTCATGCACTGTCCCCAGTTAAGGAATTACTTACTCTTCGACAGCTGCTAAAAGATTTACTTACCTATATTACAACTTTCAATCAGCTTGTCATTGAGACAAAGTGGTCCAAGGACAAGAGAAGTGACTCCTCGACGAGAGCCAGAAGCCGTCTTAGCTCAAGTAATTAATCTACCAGAGACTTGTAAAGAAGTGGTCAACCTTACAGTACAGTTAGACCACAGAATAGTAGAGAGACATGTGGAAAAGACTATGGCTGACCCAAAAGTGATCATAGTACATCCCAGTAAGGTCAGTGTGAGTGAGGTAGAACCTATGCAGGTGTACAGAATTAGAGGCCCTTTTCCACAGAAGAATGTTGTGGAATTACCAGTACAAAGAAAAGACTAAGACTACATTACTGGTGGCCAGGCATGGATGTTTCGGTTGAAACGTTATTGAATAACTGTAATGAATGTTCTCATGCTGAAAAGTCTTTACGCACAATCAATTCACCTTTGTCTCCTGTGAAATTTCCAGAAAATCCCTGGGTAAAATTAGGTATGGATTTTTTAGGACCAATCGGTGGTTTGAACCAAGGTTATAGGTTTATCTTAACTGTTGTAGATTATCACTCTAAATGGGTATCTTTTAAATTTATGAAGGATCCCAATACAGAAAATGTGATTTGTTTCTTGTCCAAATTATTTAGGTCAGAAGGAAATCCTGGTTTTATTGTCTCAGACAATGGTGTGCAGTTTGTTTCACACAAAATGAGAGATTTTTTGAACAATTATGGAGTTAAACATCTAACCACTGCCTTGTACAGTCCACAAGGCAATGGTTTAGTGGAAAGGGTGAACCGCATTTTAAAAGACTCTGTTCAACTTGCCATCTCTTCTGGACAAATTGTACAAGACGTTGTCAGTGACAGAGTGTGGTCGTATAATAACACTCCTCACTCTACCACGGGCATTACTCCATTTGCTATGTTACGTGGTAGAGAATCCTTTAATGAATTGTCCCCTCAATGGGTGGTTACCAAAACCAAATCTGGTGGAACCTCCCCTGACCTGAATGCAGTAAAGGACAGAGTTGAGAATTCTCAGATTCGGTCAAAGATCAGATATGATGACAGTAAACACGTAAAGAATCTATGTTTTTCTGTTGGAGACAAAGTCAGAATAAGGAGACCAGGTAAAGTCAGAGGATCTAGATTTTATCCTGAAACTACCATTGTCAGAGTTGGAAAACACTCTGTCATGGTCTCAGGTGGCAAATGGTGGAGCAACAGACGCATTGCTAAGGTTGTTGGTAATAATTCTCCAACCCTCTCTGAAACTGATAGGTTGCTACACCCCAGTGATGATTCTCGCAATTCTGTTTCCAATGTTCCTTTTTCTTCTCCTTGTGATGGTTTTTCTGTAAATAATGATGTTCCTGATGATATTTTGGACGGTCCTGGGATTGTTTCTGACCCTTCCATTAGACTCGGTTCCAGGCTAAGGACCATTGAAAGAGGGATATAACAAATGTGAAAAAGGAGGAAATTAAAGCTCTGCATGTATTGTGGTTGGGGTGGTCACTTCATTATGAACTGTAGAGCAAATTGGAGAAACCCAGATTTTAAGTCCACAGGAAGCAACCAAACAGTAGCAGTAACTGATGCTGATGACTAACTCTCTCGGATTTGATGGATGCCCCCCATTCGAGAGGAAATTCCCTTGAGACATCAGCCTATTTGACCAACACAAAACAAGGTGCTGTGGAACACATTAATGTGCCTGGTTTTATATTCCATTCCAATGGAGTTAAAATCGAAGTCTCAGCACCGTTAAGATTCTAGGCCAACAGACAACTTTATTGATCAGACCTACGCTAAGAGATTAGAAATTCCTTGCATAAAGAAAGAGATGCCTGAACTCGTGTAAGCAGTCAATGGATTTGCCTTGAAATCAAGACCAGTACTCTATCACACTAGTCCATTAGTCGTGAATCTAGTAGAAGACTACTGGAAATGCATAAGCTTTGACCTTATATAAGCTCTCAAGTTTCACCTTATCATGGGAATGCCATTTGCTAGCTCTACACGATCTTCACATGCAGGGGGCTTCATATTCATTGCAGTCATATTCGGCTTACTGCCTTTGAAATTGCTTGTCTGATTTAATTTTGACAAATAAGACAGAAACCCCAGTTAGGTGGCATTTCTGCACATCTACTATGACCCAAAAAAGTTAAATAGACCAATTTTACATAACCATTTTAGGGCCACGGCCCACTCCCTATGGCACAGAATAGTAGTGTCTCTGTGTAAAGAATCCTAACACAAGTAAAAATAGGGTCTAGGAAAAGGAAAAAAGTCTGGGGTTGAACACAGAGAAAAGGTGACTGCTACAAATGACATCATTGAAGACATTCACAACCTCGTATGCACTCAATTGGTTAATGAGACAACTAGGGAGAGTGGCTCATTCTATTTTAACTCAGACAATGAACAAGTTCTTTCCCTCCAAAATTTCTCACACCACACTGGGTTCAGAAAGCAAAGGATACTCCAGTGTAATGATAATTCTATAAAAATGTCAGACTTCATTCTCAACTTTTAAAGTAGCATCTTACCACAAGTGTATCAAGTCAAATCTACAATAAATAACCCCAGTCAGTGTTGGAGTTTCTGGACACCCACAGTTCAACACCAGCACCATGTGGCAACCCATGTCCTGATTTGGGAGGCATGGAGTGTTTACGTGATGGGGGAAAGTGGCTAGTACTGACTTGGTATTTCCTTTGATGCCAGAACTTCACCAGATCAGCGTAAATCACCTTTCCTTGTTGTATCATGTGGTAAATGTTTTTATTGAAGATCAAATTGACAAGAAATTCAAACACCATACAGATCACAGCTATACCACATTATGGATAAACATAAACAAAATCAATCTTTTCCCAAACCTACACTAAACTATTTCTGCCATTGGATGCACCACACCTAGAAAACCTCAGATATGCTGTCATATTTTCAATCAGAAGTTCTAAGAACCCTTAACATTCTGTCACCCATCTCCACTTACAGACCCAATGAGTTGAAGGAAAAATTATTCATTAACATTCTTTAACATCTAGAACATCAAAGGAGGATTCTTGAGATGCTGGATCAAATCAAAATACGGTCTGATTATATTGATTGCCACAGACACTTGTGCAGTTATAAAGAATACTTCCAGTCCTGCATCATAGACTCTGTCAATTCCTCTATATCTACAAGCACATGGTGTAACTAAACTCCTAAAGCAGTTTAAACCTCACCCTTAAACAGGTCTCTGAATAGATAGTCAATGGTACTTTTCTGATGGACGATCCCAATTCACCATTGAACCTGTTGCTCCATTCTCTTCAGTGAATTTAAACCTGTAGACAAATCAGGCAAACATCTACCCCTTCTTGGAACGTTTGCAATGCCAGATTCAGAAATCTAGATTTTTATGTTCTTGCACCGATGACCACAAACCTAGTCAACTCTTCCCTGGTTTCAGGAGACATTTGACAACTCTAAAAAATCCTAAGCAAACGGACTTAACTCTTCAAATGACAGACCAATCTCAGGGGTGCCCTGTGTCACCAAGGGCCTTGAAAGAGTCCCAACCCACTAGCTTTTACCTCACCTTTGGTTAAATGGTCTGGTATGGGACTTTGGTTAAATGGTCTGGTATGGGAATTATGATTGTACTCTTGAACATCAGGGAGGAATTACTTATTACCTGCCACCAAGGCAAGGCATGTGCTTTTAAGTCAATCTGACCTATTAGCTATTAGCTCCTTTAGGGACACCTGACACCATTTATCATCACATATCAAATGACTGGCAACAGAAGTAGGCATTTGAGAACCAGTGTTAACATAATTTGCTTCTTTCCTCATGAACCATAAGAATCAAGACAAACATATTCCGTCCTTTATAGAAATTCCATATAAAAGAGAAAGTACTGCTAGAATTGTCATTGTAACCTATATTACAAAATGTCTCATTCCATTCCAGACATGCACAGTACTGGTTACCAAATGACTGAATACCGATGATACAGAGATCCAGCTCAAGCATGAAAACCAGGTACAATAGCTTCCCCAAAGACCCCCAGCTTATCACAAGTTCTGCTCTGGATGCCGGAAAACAAGTTCTGGTTAAATGATGACAAGACTAACATGCAACTTATTAGCCCTATAAACCTCTCTCCCCTCCAGGTTATCTGGCATGAATCACAGGATACTCCCTCACTACCTGTAAAATGAGCCTGCCATTTGGATGAGTGCTAAGTAATCTCTTTCCTACAACAAAAAAGTAGTTACCAAAATAGCAGTTCATCACCTACACCATAGAGGAATCCTGCTTATTTGCAATTTCTTCCAAAAACAGACATTAATCCTGGCAGTAATCATGTCATGCATTGGCTATTAAAGTGTCATCTACACAAGACTCCTCATCTTTCATGGCCAAAAGAAAAACCACCACAAACTTGGGGTTTGCAGGATCCACCATAAAGGCAGTGGTTTAGTTCCCAATGCGGTCCAGCCAGTAAGATGGAGTCGTGGAGAAGGCATTCTAACGACGTCATCTGGTCACCAGCGTGCTCACATACACATGCAAGTTCCCAGTGAAAACCATCTTGCCAAAACCACATTAATGCATGCATACCAGCAAACCATCAATCATGCAATTTGTTTAGCTATGTTATTGGACCCCAACCCTGTAAAAGAAAGGGCAGACCCTGTTGGGCTTCATGCGCCATGCACTAAAGGACCCAGCCCTTCCCCCATATGTGCGCACTGTGCATGATTAAGCCCTGTGTACGACCCCGGCCCTTGCTCCAGACACTTCCACACTGTTCATGACTCAGCCCTTCCTCCAGAGTCTTCTTGACTGTGCATGGCTCAGCTCTTCCAGAACCTTAACAAAAGGAGGCTCTTGACTATAAAAGGCACACCCTTGGTGCCAAGCCATTCTTGGCAATTGACTTCCCCGAAGAAGATGCTCAATGGTTCCAAAAACTACCTGTGCATTACTGCAGAGCTTGTGCCTGTCAGCAGTGATTTTGTCAGCTATGCAGACTTTGTCAGTAACAGCTGATCCCGGCTATCTGCAAAGAAGAAATCAGCCATTACTAGATGAGTACAATCATCGTACTAAGCATGAATGACCCTAATTATTGTATAACAGCATAGGGCTTCACCTCGACGGTTGCTTCCCAATGCAAGCGCATAGCCTAGGAAGAGATAGGCCAAGACTATTATGCACTTGTCACATTGTTTCCCAAGAGAGACTACCCTGTTTGACTAAAAGTCATCTCTGATGCAAAACCGTTGAGGCCATTGTTGAGACATAACTTTTGAGCCCTAACCTTATTGCACAAACCTAGTTTGCAGCACCTTGTATTCCTTTCTTCAAATTCTGCTGGGCACTATGTACTCCCTTTCTGAGAGGTAATAGAAGAGCCAAAGGGTCATAAGGTGCATAGTGCAAACCAAATATCAGAGATGTGAGATTCTTATTACTTGTTAAGGAAAATGTATGATCAAACCTGTTAACAAATGTTATATTGATCTCTTCTGACTCTACTAAACAGACACAAGAGCAACGCTGGGTAAGATAGCAGGTTAGGAGCCCAACGAGTGTGAAGATATATAATGAGGTACCTCCTGTGCGAATCAACATGAACCAGTCTCTCTTCTCATCTCTCATTCTCATTCTGCTCTTCCCCTTGGTGCCATCTTAGAGCAAGTGTACTCTATAGAGCACTAGAAGGCATAGGTGGCAAAACTACATAGATCGGTTCTGCTGGGCCAGTGGAATGCAGGTTAGACTTTTCATTTCACAAGTTTGCTTAATGTACTCTTGACAGATTGCCAAGCCCACGTTTACTACCCAGCCTGAGCCATTCTCACCTCAATCCCGGAAATCATTATCTCCCTTCAGCAAGAGGTTCAGGCTTCACAAGCAGGGAGTTAAATCCGTAGGAGGGAATTTTGAACTATTCATAGGGAGGTGGCTGGGTTATCGCAAAAAGGAAAGTAGACTCTAGAAAGGGTGCAAACCTAATACCTTCAACCCTTCCTCAACCGGTGATGTGATCTGTACAAAAACCTACTAACCATCTCCATGTTCTTCAGGTACAGGTCCTCCCCTCCAATTCCAAATTGTCACTCCAATCCATGTCATTCAATAACGCCGGATTAACTTGGCTCCACCTGAACTACTTTACAGTGATCCTAAAAAGTATACCGTTTTTATCAATCAGTTTAAATTAATCGTCCTATGCGATCCAGCAGCTTCCCTGAAGAAAAAATGAAGACAGCCTTTGCCTTGTCCTACTTGGGTGGCAATGCCGTCAGTTAGTTGGTACCAATCTTAGAAAAGGGTGAGCCTATTCTGTACAATTTAATGCCTTTTGCAGAGTGATGCGAAAGCTGTTTTACTGCAAGGCTCATGCACTGTCCCCAGTTAAGGAATTACTTACTCTTCGACGGAGGTCAAAAGATTTACTTACCTATATTACAACTTTCAATCAGCTAGTCACGAGACGAAGTGGTCCAAGGAAAAGAGAAGTCACTCTTCGACGAGAGCCAGAAGCCATCCTAGCTCAAGTAATTAATCTACAAGTGACTTGTAAAGAAGTGATCAAGCTTACAGTACAGTTAGACCACAGAATAGTAGAGAGACATGTGGAAAAGACTATGGCTGACCCAAAAGTGATCATAGTACATCCCAGTAAGGTCAGTGTGAGTGGGGTAGAACCTATGCAGGTGTACAGAATTAGAGGCCCTTTTTCCACTGAAGAATGTGAAAAAGGAGGAAATTAAAGCTCTGCATGTATTGTGGTTAAGGTGGTCACTTCATTATGAACTGTAGCGCAAATTGGAGAAACCCAGATTTTAAGTCCACAGGAAGCAACCAAACAGTAGCAGTAATTGATGCTGATGACTAACTTTCTCGGATTTGATGGAGGCCCCCCCTATTCGAGAGGAAATTCCCTTGAGACATCAGCCTATTTGGCCAACACAAAACAAGGTGCCGTGGAACACATTAATGTGCCTGGTTTTATATTCCAATCCAATGGAGAAAAAATGGAAGTCTCAGCACCGTTAACATTCTAGGCCAACAGACAACTTTATTGATCAGACCTATGCTAACAGGTTAGAAATTCCTTGCATAAGGAAAGAGATGCCTGAACTCGCATAAACAGTCAATGGCTTTTCCTTGACATCAAGACCAGTACTCTCTATCACACTAGTCCATTAGTCATGAAGCTAGTAGAAGACTACTGTAAATGCATAAGCTTTGACCTTATAGAAGCTCCCCAGTTTCACCTTATCATGGGAATGCAATTTGCTAGCACTACACGATCTTCCCATGCAGGGGGCTTCACATTCATTGCTGTCAAATTCGGCTTACTGCCTTTGAAATTGCTTGTCTGATTTAATTTTGACAAATAAGACGGAAAACCCAGTTAGGATGTTCATGCTTGGAAGCCTCTGCACACATATGTTATATAGCCAGCCTACTTGAATGCTATGGTGAATTTGGGAGGTGTTTGATAAACATAAGGCAAGTGTTTTACTTTCGCATTATGACTATGATTGTCGCATAGACTTACAATGGGAGCACCTATTTCATGTAGCAGGATATTAGCTTTGAGCGAGCCAAAGACAAAACATTTGGAGGTATACATCAAGAAAAATATAGCCAACGGCTTCATTAGGCCATCTAAATCACCAGCCTCCTCTACTCGATTTATTTGCCTAAGAAGGGAGGTGAACTAAGAAGCTGCATTGATTATCACTCTATAAATTGGGTAATGAAATAGAACCATTATCTCTTAGCACTGATAGCAGTACTCTTGGATCAGATATGGGGAGCCATCATCTTCCAAAAATTAGACCTCCACGGCCCATACCATCTCATCAAGGTCCAACAGGGAGATGAATGGCAGACCACTTTTAGGACTAAATACAGTCTATTTGAATACCAAGTCATGACTTTCGGACTCTGTAATGTCCCAGTGCATTCTGGTATTTCATGGATGATGCCCTGTCCTTTAGCTGAGGTTGCCTTTACCTCTTTGCAAGGGCAGTTCATCCAGGTCCCAGTATTACATCATCCTGATGTTAGCTACTATGCCTCTTGGAAACTGATGCTGCTACCAATGCATGAGCGAAGTACTGTCCCAATGACACCCAAACACCAGTCAGCATATATTTGAATATTGTATGAAATCAATTAGAATTTAATTTGCTGAAAATGAGTAATGAAAGTAAATTTCTCTGGACACAAAGTGTTTTATTCCCACAAGTTTACATCATAGCAAACTAAACTACAGTATAACTGATAAAAAGCTTCTTAAAATCAAACGAGCATTCAAGGTATGGCAGAATTATTTTATGGGGCTAGACCTACAGTTGAAATTTACTCATAAACCATAAAAACCTTCAATTTAAAATCAGCACGGATATTAACCCCCACGACAGCTGCGCTTGTCGCTATTCTTTCCTGACTACAATTTTATTCTAACTTAACATCCAGGACCACAACACTGGAAGGCAGATTACTTATCTAAGACTTATACTCTGGTAGAAGAACTACAAAATTGCGCTAAGATCAATTCCCTCTGATCTTGTCACAAAACCAAAAGGCCAAGAACCTGAAACTCTAACAGTAACAGTGAATTCAGAAGATTTTCTCTCAGTTTTACAGCAGCTTTTTAACGAAAAAGAATTCTGAAACTTTGTTAAGGAAAGACCCTATAGGTATAAAAAATTGGGGGTACTGTTTCACAGGAATGTACTTTATATCCCTGTTGTGGCACTGCACTTATATATTTTACAATGGTCCCAGGATTCCGATTTGGCCGGACATCTTGGGATGCATAAGACGTTGGATATTGTCCACCAACATCTTTGGTAGCCAACTATGAAGACAGATGTGAGGAACTATATCTCCACCTGCGTAGTTTGTGCTCAAGCCAAATCGATTCGACAGGAGCTGGATGGTTTCCTTTCTTTTATCCCCATACCTCCAGCTCCATAGCACACAATTTCTATGGACTTTTTAGTAGAGATGCTCATAAGTCACAAAAACACCACAGTTTTTGTAGTAATAGATCATCTCATTAAAAAGGGTCATTCTTTTACCACTATCCAAGTAACCGTCTGCCCCTGAGCTAGCAAATTGTTAGACTACCTGGCATTCCTTGGATAATAATCACAGATCGCAGTTTCCGATTCACATCACACTTTTGGAAATAACTCTGTAATAATTTAAAAATAGACGCTAGACTATCCTCAAGATTTCATCCAGAGACAGAGGAATGACTGAACGTTTGAATCAAACTCTGGTTAAATACTTGAGTTGTTTGGGAATTCAACAGGGAGAGGACTGGTGCGAGAGTTTCTGGATGGCAGAATTTGTATGGAACAATTCAGATCGCTCAACCTTGGGCTGTAACTCCTTTTGTTGCATCTATGGTTGTAACCCCAATAGCTTACTATTCAAGTGGCCAGAGCAAACTACATTGTCATCAATGCAAAACACCACCCACACCTCTTTAATACCAAGAAAAAAAGCTAGGGGACTGTTACAATGGCATAAAATAGAACCAAATGTTATGTGGACCAGAAGCGTTCCCAGTAGCTAGAATAGTGTGATTAGCTACTTAACATATACCAATTCAGGGCAACAAGAGGGTGAACCTCAGATTCTTAGGACCTTTCACTGTGAAAGAAATAATCAATCCAGTGGCAGTCAAATTAGATTTACCAGCAGATTCCAAATCCAATCAGTATTCCATGTCTCCCTTCTCAAATTGTGCTATCCAGATACTCGGTGGACAAAACTCCCAAAACCAGTTGACATAGGTGATGAGTTGGAATTTGAGGTAAAACAAGTCTTGATTTTCAAGCTAGTAAGAGATTTACTACCTAGTTGATTAGAAGGGTTTTGGTTCTGAGGAAAGATCATTGGAACCATAGGAACCACCAGATCACCTCCTCCATGCCCCTGACTCTGGCGGCAATTTCTTCAGCAACATCCTGGGAAACCTGGCACACTGCTGAGATAGAGGTCATTTGGGAGGGAGTGCTGTCATGGCCACTAGTAAAACCACCAGAAAACATGGGGCCCAAAAGTGGTTTTCTCCTTAATCTAGTCCAGTAACATGTAGACATGGAGAAGGCGTTCCACCGAAGTCATCTTGTCACTAGCATGCCCACATGTGTCACAAGTTCCCAGTGAAACCCATCTTGTCAATACCCCTTGCAGTGGACAACGACTCAGTGCGCTATTTAGGATGTAGATGAAAGGGAATGTACGGTAGACTTTGCTTCTAGGTGTTTATCGTCGGCAGGACGCAATTCAGCACTATAGAGAGCAAAGCTCTAGCTTGTGTGTGGGCTACAAACCATTTTTCAACATACCTTTAGGGACACAATTTCTCCCTCATCACAGATCTCAAATCTTTGGTATTCTTGCTATCCGAGGAGAATCTAGGTAAAGTGAGTCCTAAGTTGGTCAGATTATTAGCAAGGATGTATAAATTAAATGTTTACGTTAAACGCATCTCAGGAGCTAACATTGCTCGGGCTGATTTTTTTATCTAGGTGTCCGATCAAAAGGTGGTGAGGACGAGGGAGCTATGGTGGAAGAGGTTGAATGTGTGTGAGGAAGGTGGATGTTATTATGGCAACTGGTAAGATTATTTCATTTTAAGAATGGAAGGAATGTTTGGGAAGAGACAGTTGTCTAACAAAGTTAAGGAGATTTATTGTTGAAGGGTGGCCCCAGGGAAGGTATGTGTGTGATGAAATCAAGCCGTTCTACAAGGTCAAGTAAGAGTTCTCCATTGAGGATGAATTGGTGCTGCATTAAAATTTGCTCATTCGGCCAAGCATACTCAGGAACCGGTTAGTGTGTTTAGCACACCAAGGCCATGTGGGTATGACTGGCACAAGAAAAAGAGTTTGTAGTGTCTACCGGTTGCAGAGATATGGTTAATGAGGTTGATTTGTGGGTAGGCATGTGCACCCCGGATGAAGTCAAGACTACAACACACCATTGTGTCCAGTTGAGTTTCTCAAGGGCCCGTGGGAAAAATGAGGCTTGGATTTTGTGGTCCCCATGTACGATTTGCCCTGAGTATGAAGTATGCCTTGGTAGTCATTGATTATCACTCCAAATGGGTGAAGTTTAAGTTCTTGAAAGAACCCAACACGGAGGTTGTGATTGAATTCCTTTCTCTTTGTTTAACAGAGAATATTATCCCCAGGTGATTGTCTCTGATAATGAAGTGCAGTTTAAGTCAGGTGCCATGCAGAAGTTTCTTACTGACTATAGAATTAAACATCTCACAGCGGCTATTTACAGTCCACAGGAAATGGAATGGCAGAAAAAGTTAATCGGATGTTGAAGGATTGTATTCAGGTGGCCTTGGGTTCTGGGTTGGATATTTTGAAGGCTGTCCAGAACAGGTTATGGAGCTACCGTAATACTCGACATTCATCCACAGGTGTTTCCCCATTTGTTTTGTTGAGAGGTAGGCACTCTTCTTGTGATTTATCTCCTACGTGGATGGTGAAAATAAATCCAGCAATAGGATACCTGGTCAGGAGGAGGTGAGAGGGAAGGTGTTAGAGGAACAAAACAGAAGCAAGTTTAGATAGTATGCACTTCACAAGGCCAAAGGAGTCTCATTTCAAGTAGGTGATTTGGTTAAGATTAGGAGACCTTTTGGGAAAAAGAGGGGTGATTTTAGGTTTTTCCCTGCCAAGTTTGTGTTGAAGGATTCTAAACATGCCATTATTGTTGAGAATGGTAAATAGTGGAATAAAAGAAATGCAACTTTGGTTAGAAATGCAGCTTTGGTTAAAAGGGCTACTGATGAGGGATTGTGTATGGATGTGTTACCGGCGGCTTGTCCTGAGACCAAGACTGGTTGGTGGTTGTAGGAAGAGTGTTGTGGTCCTAGGAAGGAGGGTAGGCCGGTGTGTGGCCCTGGTATGAGTGTTGAGTGTGTGGAGGATTCTGACTCCAATGGTTGGGGGTCTTTCCCCAACTTGTAACTGGTTCTTCTGGAAAGCAGTCCAACCGTATTCAGTGGTCTGTAGTGGGTCCTTTTTGTTCTCCCACCCTCTCAAAGAGGGAGAGCAGCCGGAGTAATCACACTCTCCCTAAACATTTAAGGGATTACATCTTGGAATAATGTTTTACTGTGGGATGCTATTACATGCATATCTTGTATTTTATGTATTTTCCAGGTTTTTTTATCACACTGTAAATTGTACTTTGTCATTTTGCTTTTTTCCCATCTATGTTGCCAACTCTTCCCCTATGTTTTGCTATATGCCTATTTCTTTAAACCACTTTTGTATGGTTTAAGGGAGGGAGTGGTGATATGTTCTGTTCTACTTTTTTTGCTCTGCTTCAGAACATGCTGTAAAATCTTGCATGGTCATTCTGGGGGAGCGTTCGGAGTCTGGTGGTTGTTGCTGACTTCTGGACGTGCTGTTGGAGTGGTTGTGTGCTGTCTGTGAATAAAGACCTCTTTCAACTTACCAAAGCCTTCTGTTTTGTGTTGTCCGTCCCAACTTGGGGTTTCTGGGAAGTCCCTTAAAATCCCAACAGTGGTTTTGTTCCCAATCTAGCCCATTAAGATGTAGACACTCGTCTTTCACCGAAGTCATCTGGTCACCAGCATTCCCACACATATGCGTAAGTTCCCAGTGAAACCCATCTTGTCAATACCTCTTACAGTGGACATAGACTGGGTGTGCAACTTATGTATTTAGGCAGGCGCGGTGCGTCCGTTGTGGTGTGGTGGCGTAGCCCCCCTGCCCGCAGCCGCCCGCAGCTCCCTCGGCGTTTTTGAACTTAAGTAAACTGAATCAGTTTACTTAAGTTCAAAAACGCCAAGGCGGGAGAACTGACAATGATGTCAGTCAGCATGACGTCGGACCGCCCACCCCTTCAGAGTTTGAAGGGGTGGGCGGTCCTGCGTCATGTTGACTGACATGCATTGTCAGACATGGGGCAGCAGGCAGCAGCACAACACAAATGCACATGAGTGGGGACGGAGGCCGGATTTTTTGCCCATGCCCACTCATGCATACTTGCGTTTGAACTGGTTTGCGCATGCCCGCGCATGCCCATTAGGAGGCCCTCGGTCTCCTAATGGGCGTGCGATGTCCGAGGAGTAACTCGTGCCCTAAGCCACTCCTGGTGCTGCAGCAGCGCCAGGATTGGCTGAGGGGCTGCCACTCCAGTGCTGCTGTCCCTGTTCCTGTTTGAAGAAGGCTTAAGAAGCGCCAACGCGGACCAGGAGCAGAGGCAGTCTGGTAAGTTTTCTAACTTGTATTCTCTCTCGGCCCCCCCTGCAAAACCCCCCTGCAACTCCCCCCACGAGTACTGCAAACCATGACTGGTGTGCGGCTGTGGGCTAGTCTGTTGGCAGGGTCAGCACCCTGGAGGAGCAGGGGTGCCAGTGCAACGTCCGCAGGGAGGAGGCACTCACTGTTTTGGCTTGAGGGCTGGGAACCATGTAAGGGTATGGGCAGGGGAGGCGCTGGTTGCTCTGCTGCAGCCCAGGCTTGACTGACTCTTGCTGGAGGTGAGTGGTACCTTCATGCATTGTCCGATGTCAAACTGTTTCCTTTCTGGCACACTCGAACACACCCAACGGACCTCTCTTTTGAGTCTGCCTGCAATTATGCTGTTCTAAGCATTGTGCAATTCTCATGCTGGTGAAATAAGCTTTCCATTTATCACATGCATATAATATGCTGGAACAAAAATAGTTAATTGTTAATATTTCACTGGTCGAATTAAGTATCTGTGTTGTTTTAGGAGATGGTTGGTATTTTCCCCTCTATGCTCCTTACGTAACTAATTTTGACCAGAATATGTGTGTGAGATTGGAATTATGTGCTGTGGTCTATAATCTGGTATGAATTAAGGTAGTTTACAGTTAGGCAAGTGAACCCAGGAGCAGTAGTATATTCTCATTATTACTCTTATCAAGATAATTGTGACACAGCAGCTAGCATATTAATAAAGCATTTTAGCATAACACTTTTGCGGTTTTGCACACTTATTTAATTGTAGCATACTTTCTACATCCTAAAACGACTGAGTGAAATCTGCCTGGATTCGAACTTGGAACGTGCAGTTTACCAAGTGCGTCAGCAGCGAGCGAGTAACTCCTTTCAGCTGCATATCTGTTTCGAATATAGGTAGCGCATGGCTCGCAAAGGTAGTCTGTTGCATAAAAGTGCAATTGATGGCTGATTGGTAGTGCTTTAAACTTGGAAGTGAGACGACTGTTGAAAAGAGGGGATGGCATGGTTTGAAACAGTTGAAACACCTGTTTCCCATATTTGAACGGAGATGTTACTGTCCTCAATAAACCATGATCCCTGGGAGTGCGGCACATTTAGGAGAAATACACGTTGGCGAGGTGTATTAAATAGGTAGTCAATTGCATAGTTATCATGGTGCAACAGGTGCAGTGGCGATGCGGGACACAAGACTGAAGGGCCCACTCTGTTTTCCGAGAGGGAAGACCTCTAGAGACTCAAGTAACTTTTTTAAGGATTGTGGGCCAGATGTAGGTATCGGTAACGGCCGAAAATACCGATTTTCGGCCGTTAACGACCGGCATTTGGATGTAGGGCATTAAAAAACACAGATTCACAAAATTTACAGATTCGATCGGTAAAATTACCGAATCTGTGTTTTGAGATGTAGGTAGCACTGTAAACAGATTCGTTATTTACCACCAATTATTAGTTGGTGGTAAATAACGAATTCCTATGTAAATGCAAATATGTGCATATACACATACATGCCCTTAGGGCATGTATGTGTGCCACATGGCACACAAGCACTAATCAGGGGTGCAATAGGGTGTCAAAGTGACACCCTGCCACCCCTGAATTTTTCGGTATTTACCAAATCGGTAATTACCGATTAGGTAATTGACATTCATTCCTATGGGCCTCCAGGCCCATAGGAATCAATGGCAAATACCGAATCAGTAAATACCGATTCGGTAATTACCGAATCTTACTGATTCGGTAAAAAATACCGAATTATTACCTACATCTAATTTACCGATTCTAAAATACCGAATCGGTAAAATTCGGTATTTTAGAATCGGTAAAAAAGATTTACCTACATCTAGCCCTGTGTTCTGTTATGTCGCTCCCCTTATTGATGTAAATGTAGCTTGTGTTTAAGTGTTGCGCAAATTTTTGTCGAGGTTTGCACTACACACATTAAAAATAAATACATTAAATTTGCAATAAGCCTGGTCTATGTTTCCGGTGCATGCTTCAAAGCGGGGTGGAAAATTGTCTGTGGGCAGCTGTCGATCTCGTTGTTTCTGGACGTTTTCCCATTGCGGCTTCTCTTCTACCCCCGCTACAGCAAAACCAGAACATTGATTGCTGCCAGCTGGGTGCTGTGCTGGACCTAAACATGCAGGCGCTGGGATCAGACAATGTTTGCCAGGCTGGCTGGAGTGCCAGTGTTCACTCAGCCATCCCGCAAACTGCATCTGTTTGAGGGGGCTGGCTCCTCAAGAGATAAGACCCCAGTTAGGGGCAAGGCACTGCCATGAAGCACGACAGAAAGTGGCGGCCTCTGGGGCATGCAGGCCAGACTTGTATGGCTGAGCTGAACTCTGGCTTGGCAAACCTCATTTTGAAGTCTTGATCAAGCAATGTTATGCCCAGACCTGGTTATGCCATTGGTTTGTGTTCCATAATGTGTTTCCTGGGAAGACGACCATGACAATGCGGGCTTTACGCCGCGCTGCTATCACAACGCAAGTCGTTACAAAGACTTGTGCTGGAGGCGACCTTGGTAAAGGAATAGTTTTATTTTCTATTCCAACACCTTCCCTACTGTTTCATGGGCTGGAGTTGGAATAGAAAATGAAACTATTCCACAATCCAGTGCCTACAGCGCAAGTCGCTGTAACGACTTGCGTTGTAATGGATGCGTCGTAATGGCAGCGCGGGGTAAAGCCCGTGTTGTCATGACATACATCCGTTTCCTGTTATGTTATGTTCATGTTGTTTTATACTCCGGATTGTGATGTGTTATGTCATGTTACCTTGTCCTAGATCTCTTCGTGTCATGTTATATGATATTACGATGTGTCACTGTGTCACAGTTTATATTGTGTTTACTCTGCGTGCTGCTCATGCAGGTTTCGTTTTTTAATGGGTTTCCTTGGCAGCGGTCTTGGCTCCAAGAGTTACAGGTAGCAGCACAAGCAGCAATGTATTCGAGTCTGAGGGGGAAAATAAACTCTCTAGAGTTTCTTTTTGACCAAAATCCATCCACATTTGTAAAGAAACTTGCAGCAATCACAGGTTTCTAGTCATCTTATCTGTGTTTAGGTTGATTTAAATTACCATAAAATGCACACGATTGAACCAGCTTGTGTTCCTTATGTTTTAACCCTCCTCCGTATACTTTTCCTCCATTTTGCAGACGCCACTAGTTGTATACAGGAAACTCTCTTGTGGAGCAAGTGGGATGTCTCGTAATTGTCATTTTACAATTGCATGAACATGCTTTTGAATGCGCCGCACATGGGGGCGCTCATTTATTTAAGCTAAAAACCTAAAATATGCTAGCTTTCTTCCTCTTAGGGATGTCCCTGCTTGCCTTTGCAAAGCCTCCCCAGACGCCTCCTGAATTTGCCCCCACACACTGGTCAGGGCCTGCCCTCGCACAGCCCTCTGTCCATTTTTCCCCCCTGCCCCCTCCAGACCTAAGGGGTTGTACCTGTATTGACTGTTTAACAGTGCACCATTTTACAAAACGTGCAATATGTTGATAGAAAAGTAATGTTTGTATTTATTTAAACATATTTTAATGCGTCATATCCTTAACTACTTCCTGGCTTTTAGAATGCAGCGTAGTGTATCAGAGGTACAAACTTGAACATTTGAGATGGAAGGGGGGAGGAGGCTGAGTGTCTGCAATATTTGTCTGCATTGGGTGTCGAGATACTTATATACCCATTTATTCTTCCATCGACCTTGAGATATACATATATAAAACATATTTAAATTTCGGAAAAACACACATTCACTGGATGATGTAATCAGTGATGTCATTTGAGATGTCATCAGTGATGTCATGAGTGATGTCATGAGTGATGTCATGAGTGATGTCACTGAACATGTCATGAGTGATCTAATATGTGACGTCATCAGCAGTGCAATGCGGGCGCGCGAGTTATAGTTAGCTGAACTAACTATAACGGGGAATTTCAATGGTTTTGGTAATTGGATTTTGAGATGTAGGAGCATGCTTTACAGAATCGGTATTTTACCGAATCTGTATTTACAGATTCGGTAAAATTACCGATCGGTAAATACAGACTCTGTAAAAATACAGAGTCTGTAAAAGCACATGTAGGTAGCACATCTTTGAGTGCCGCAGGCCTTTCAGATTCGGTATTTTACCACCCAATCCAATTGGGTGTTAAAATACCGAATTCAGGTGTGCATGCACATGTGTGCATGCACACCTAGCCATGTGACAGACAGACATGCCCTTAGGGCATGTCTGTGTGCCACATGGAGCACATGCCTATTTTTGGGGTGCCAGAGGGTGTCAAAGTGACACCCCCTGCACCCTTGCAAAAATCGGTATTTACCGATTCTGTAATTACAGAATCGGTATTGCCCATTGATTCCTATGGGCTTCAAGGCCCATAGGAATCAATGGTCAATACCGAATAGGTATTTACAGATTCGGTAAATACCGAATCTTAACGATTCAGTATTTACAGATTCTGAAATACCTACATCTCCCCCCTTCATATTTACCGACTCCTAAATACCGAATCGGTAAAATTCCGTATTTAAGAGTCGGTAAATATGAATTACCTACATCTGGCCCAACATGTGTGAAACCTATTGTTTTTTCAGTGAATTTCTAAGGTTTTTTAAATGCTAATTCCTAACTATAACGTGGCTGAAACCTATGGTTTTTTCAGTGAATTTCTAAGGTTTTTTAAATACTAATTCCTAACTATAACGAGGCTGAAACCTATGGTTTTTTCAGTGAATTTCAAAGGTTTAAAGTTAATTTTCATTCTTTATTCATTTTTAGATATTTTATTTTTTACATTACATTACATATTTTTAATATAAATTGGAAAAAATGTTTTTAAAAATATTGAAATTGTAATATATATTTTTTTATTTTATATATTTTTTTATTTATATATATTTTATATAGCAGGCAATGATATCCTATGGAAGGAAATTCAAGTTACTGGTAAGTGCAGTTAAATTTACTTTTCAGGTCTCTCCTGATAACAGGCGAGTAAATCGGAATTCGTAGTTCGGCTGATTTTTGAGGAATTTTTTAAACTTCCAAAACTACACACTTAGAAGAATTTCCAAGTGAAACCTGTCAATGTTAGCCTATGGAAGGAAAATCAAGTTACTGTAAGTATGGTTAGAATTACTTTTCAGGATCAGTAGTGGTCTGAAAGATGCAGCACTGAGGTCTCTCCTGATAACAGGTTAGTAAATCGGAATTCGTAGTTCGGCTGATTTTAGAGGAATATTTGTACGTTTCAAAAATAGACACTTAGAAACTTCTCTGGTGAAAACCACACAATAGATTCCTATGGAAGGAAATACAAGTTACTGGTAAGTACGCTTAAGATTTATTTTTCAGGGTCCGTACTGGACTTAAAGATGCAGCACTGACGTCTCTCGTGATAACAGGTGAGTAAATCGGAATTCGTAGTTCCGCTGATTTTAGAGGAATATTGTGCTCAATAGTGAAGGAAGGGGGCAGAGCCTGAGGTGACATGTGTGCAAACACGCCCTGTGGCACGTTTTAGATTGGGGAATTAATTCCTCTTCAATCCTGAGGTTCCCTGTAAGCCAACTAGTGCACCAGGTACCTCCAGTATTGCGCCAGGGAGCTGTGTTGCAGAGAGGTGTTCAGAGGGCACGCCCCCTTTTTACAACACTCTGCAACACTGTTAGACTAGTTGGCCCATAGGGGACCTCTGGATTGAAGAGGAATTAATTCCCCAACTTAAAATGCGCCACAGGGCATGTTTGCACACATATCACCTCAAACCCCGCCCCCTACCTTCACCACTGTGCAAACATGCCCGTAGCGCGTACTAAGTTGGGGGATTAAGTCCCCTTGCATACTGGGGGTCCCTGGAGGCCAACTAGCCCACCAGGAACCTCTAGTATGCGCCAGGGGGCTGCGTTCTAGAGAGGTGTAAAAAGGGGCGTGGCCTCATTACACCTCTCTGCCACACAGCCCCCTGGTGCGTTTGCAGAGGGGGAACTAATTCCCCTTGCATACTGGGGGCCCCTGGGGGCCAACTTGCCCATCAGGAACCTCCAGTATGCGCCAGGGGGCTGCGCTGCACAGGTGTAATGAGGCCCGCCCCTTTTTACACCTCTCTGCACGGCAGCCCCCTGGCGCGTTTGCATAGGGGGAACTAATTCCCCTTGCATACTGGGGGTCCCTGGGGGCCAACAAGCCCACCAAGAAACCTCCAGTGTGTGCCAGGGGGCTGTATTGCAGAGAGGTGTAAAGAGGGCATGCCCCTTTTTACAACACTCCGCAAAGCAGCTCCGTGGCGCTTACTGGAGGTACCTGGTGAGCTAATTGGCCCCCAGAGACCCCCATTATTTAAGGGAAATTACTCCCCCCTCTGCAAACACGCCAGGGGGGCGCGTTTGCAGAGTGGTGCAGGGCTTGAGGTGACGGATTGCACCACTCTGCAAACACACCCCCTGGCGCATTTGCAGAGGGGGAACTAATTCCCCTTGAATACTGGGGGTCCCTGGAGGCCAACTAGCCCACCAGGAACCTCCAGTATGCCCCAGGGGAATGCGTTGCAGAGAGGTGTAAAAAGGGGCGTGGCCTCTCTACACATCTCTGCAAGGCAGCCCCCTGGCACATACTGGAGGTTCCAGGTGGGCTACTTGGCCCCCAGCGACCCCCAGTATTCAAGGGGAATTATTTCCCCCTCTGCAAATGCACCAGGGGGCGCATTTGCAGAGGTAGCTGGTGGGCTAGTTGCACCCCAGGGACCCTCAGTATTCAAGGGGAGTTAATCCCCCAACTTAAAATGCACCACGGGGCTTATTGCACAGTGGTATAGGGAGGGGGCGGGGCCTGAGTTCACATGTGTGCAAACACGCCCTGTGAAGAGGTTTAAGTTGGGGAATTAATTTCTTGTCAATACTGAGGGTCCCTGGGGGCCAACTAGCCCACCAGGTACCTCTAGTAAGCGCCACGGAGCTGCGTTACAGAGTGTTATAAAACGGGGCGTGGCCTCTGAACACCTCTCTGCAACGCAGCCCCCTGGTGCATACTAGAGGTACCTGGCGGTCTAGTTGGCCCCCAGGGGACCTCAGGTTTCAAGGGCACTTAATCCCGCAACTTAAAACGCGCCACAGGGCGTGTTTGCACACATGTCACCTCAGGTCCCGCCCCCTTCCTTCACCATTGTACAAATATTCCTCTAAAATCAGCCGAACTACGAATTCCGATTTACTCACGTGTTATCAGGAGAGAACCCAGTGCGGCAACTTTTAGACCAGCACTGACCCTGAAAAGTAATTCTAAGCATACTTACAGTAACTTGTATTTCCTTCCATAGGAATCCCTTGTGTGGTTTTCAGCAGAAAAGTTTCTAAGTGTTGAATTTTGAAACGTACAAATATTCCTCTAAAATCAGCTGAACTACGAATTCTGATTTACTCACCTGTTATCAGGAGAGTCGTCAGTGCTGCATCTTTGAGCCCAGTACTGATCCTGAAAAGTAATTCTAACAGTACTTACCAGTAACTTGTATTTCCTTCCGTAGGAATCCATTGTCTGGTTCTCACCAGAAAAGTTTCGAAGTGCCTATTTTCACGAACTAAAAATATTCCTTAAAAATTGCCTGTATGACTTAAACGCATTCTTTCGACTGTTTACAGGATATGCACCAGTGACCAGGATCCACCAAGTAAGAAAAAGTAACGTTAACACTACTTACCTGATAAGTGAATTTCCTGCCATAGGATAAAATTGGTGATTCTATGTTTAAAAGTTTCTGTCATCTTTTAAAATACAATAATATTCCTTAAAAATCTCTACTGTAACCAAAACGCTTTTACTCTGTTTACAGCTGATGTCTCAGGACTGAATTTAGGATCCAGTCCTGTGGTTAGAAAAGAAATCCAAAAAGTAATTAATTGCATTTAACTAGAAATTCACATTGACTTCAATGTTGCATTGTGTTTGAAATTGAGTTGCCCATTGCAACAACTGTAACTACTGTACTTAAAAGTCTATTGCCTATTTGCAAAGTATTTAAACTAAAGTAATTCATTCTGAGAAAGTATATTTTTTAATGTGATGTATAATGTAATTATAATGTAATTTAAAAAATAAAAGATCTAAAAATAAACTGTTTAAAAAAATGTAGAAAATCAGTATATAAAAAAAAAACAATAAATACATTTCAAAATTGTCATTTACAAAACCTTTGAAATTCACTGAAAAAACATAGGTTTCAGACATGTTATGGTTAGGAATTAGCATTTCAAAAACCTTAGAAATTCACTGAAAAAAACGTAGGTTTTAGGGGTGTTAAAGTTAGCTGGACCTTTCACTCGTATAAAACCATTGAAAGTCCCGCATTATAGTTAGTTGTACTAACTATAACTCATGTGCCTGCAATACACTGCTGATGATGTCACATATTACATCATTCATGACATGGTCAGTGACATCACCGATGACATCACTGATGACATCTCAAATGACATTACTGATGAGGCACCATTTATCATATACACAGAGACTTACTTTTTGAAAACTGAAAATAGGATTCTTGCAGGGTGGAAAGGTCAGAGGACGGACATGCTAGATCTGCGCAACCTGAGATGCAGTCCAACTAACTACAAAATGCCAGGTTCTAATCCCATAGATCACTGGTATACCACTGTGCTCACGTAGCGAGGGAAGCTTTAGGCAGATATACCATTCCCCATGGTAGGGCTCTTCATTGTATACAGTTTACTCATAATGCTGATTACTCGGCTGAGTTGTATATGTTTTCTAACTGGAGCACAGTTGCTTCTTACTAGAGAACGATAGTTTCAATAAATATTTAAACTGTCCTCATGTTTTTCTTTTATTTATTATGGACATGCATGTGTGATAAAAACAAAAGGTGAGTATCTGTTTCCAGGGTTTCCACAGTTCCCTCTGGACTAGAGAGTTGTGTCCTGGGGTGACAATTTACCTGTTACTCTGGGAAGGTTAGGAGGGCAGGTAACGCACTATGAGCTAGTCAGATTTGGCCCTTAGGTACTGATGTGGTATGGGGATTCAGTCCCTATATTCTGACGTCCTGAGGTCCCAGGCATAATAGTTTCCAAACAGAATCCATGCAACAATGTGCTACCAACGTTTGGTTTGGTGCTTATTACACAGATCTCCGGAGTAGTGTTTCTCTATCTCCTTAACACCCCTTACACCTACCACCAGAGACGCAAGTGGCATTGTGGATCAATCCTCCACAGTGTTTAGGAAGCACCTAATTTTGTTGGTTGTTGAAGCTTAGACTTTTAAAAAGATAACCCATTTGTGAGTTTGCTCTTCATTTCCATTTCTGTTTTATGACCGCCCCAGCACCTACTGTCATTGCAGTTAATTGCAGACCTGCTGTCCATGCTCATTTAACACACAATGGACTTACTATGCAGGTAGTGATTTTATTTTTGTGGTTGAAGCTCAAGATGGCCACAGCTTTGAAATCTTTTCTTAGGTCAATTTTCTGGCTGTGGATGCTCAAACAAACACATTTCATGAATACATGGCTGTTGTACCACCAACACAATGCAGAGCATATACGCTTATGGAAAAAACATTCTCACATTGGGACCATCATACTTGGTTTCACAGTGCCCTTCCAAATGCATTTGCACCAACACAAATGGGTCCTCTTAGTAATGATGGGGTGATATGACCAGCATTAGCTAGATACACACCATACAGTGACATTGCAAATCTTAATGCTCTGCAGCTACAACATGTATGTACTGGTCTAGTTCGACTATACAGATGCTTGACTCAATATTTTTTGGGCAGATTGTTGGCTGTGTCAGCAAGGCCTGGCCTGCCAGGGCAAGCTCAGTTGCCTGCAGTGCGAACAATAAGTCCAGTAATTGTTCATTCAGTGATAGGCAACATTCCTACTAATTATGTGGAAATTCCATTTTTAATCTCCCCAAAAACTCCATCAAATTGAAGCTGTGTTTCCCCTTTCGGGACCACAAGCAAAGGATGTTGATTATGTGCTTACCGCACCGAATGGTTCTTAAAATGGGTTCTTACTTGGGGCACAGTCTTTGCCACTGAATATATCATCAGTCATGGCACGCCATCCATGTCAGTCTTACTGGATGTGTTAAAACAAATACAGAACAAACACAGGGCACCTGATGCCCTGAATTTGGGGATTAAACTAATGGGAACTGTTCCTGTGGTGTCTGCAATAATTCTGTCTAACATTAGAAGCAAAGCGGCATGTCTGGCTATATGCAAGAGGCTCGCAGCAGTTGCACAAGCCGACAGTGAATGTGAGCTACCTATAGTTATTGCTGATGTGTATACATCTTTAGGATGCAATAATTTGGGCACTAGACCTACAAAAGCACCTCTTGGCAAACCTAATATTGACAAGGAAGCCAGGCAGAATTGTGAGTTTGTTAACTCCTTAACTGTGGCGCGAATTCCGCTGTGGTGCTGAAGTTTTAATGAGTGTGGGGGGCTCGTCGGCCAACGGACGTGTGCAGCACTAGCCAGGTAGTGCTCGCGACGGCCGTTGCCCGACGCGCGCACGGAAAGGGTTAAAAAAAACTATGGAAACAAACACCGAAAGGTAAACCTTGTGGAGGATCTCCAACCCCTGGAGGCCTCTGACTGGCGCTACATTTTTCGTGCTCGCATGAAAATCAATGTTCCAGACAGGTACCAGATTTCTGACACACGTTCTCCTTGTTCATTACAGGACTCATCTCAAAAGCGGTATGAGAGGAGGGTAATCTGATCAAAGACAAAGAGTATATGAAACCAAAAAAGAGACTCTTAAAGCTTATCTGATGTGAAGATAAAGAAGGAGGAAAAATGTCCTCCATTTAAACCCAAATTTCAGAAAAAGAAAGTTGCGACTATAATCACAAGGTATGCCACAGACACTGAGAACCCTCCTCCTGAACAGGAGTTGGGCAGTGAATCTCCTCGACAGCGCAGCAGAGAGGTCACCATAGTATGCCAGAATCTCCAGTAGTTTCTGGCAGCGAGAGCAACTCATAACTTTGTTACAGTTGAAACTCCGGGTGGCTCCTTCAAATAGGTCACGACTTAGATATACAAATTGAGGGTGACATACAGCTTCTGTGAAAATGTAACTTTGTCTTATGACACCCTTTTAGAGGTGGTCGATTGGACCCAAGGTGAGGATGCAATAATTCCTTCATTTTCTGCTCTTGCCCCTAAAGAAGTGAAACAAGCTTATGCAGCAGAACGGGCTCTTGCACAAGCCTCAGCTTTATCCAGCAATCATGTCTGCTGGGATAGGGACTCTTCTTATCATATAATACCCATATAAGCCATCCGGCAAGTGCAACCACAATACCCCATTAAACAGGATGGTAAAGCATCTGTTAGAGAAATACTCTCAAGTGTAAACAGTCATACACATACTTTTGCAATACGAAAGACACACAGTATGGCACTAATTAATAATTTAGTCCATAAAAAATGCAAGACAACCTTGGATATTTCCAATGGTTTTTTTCAGCCAAAATCTAGTGCCTGAAGATGGACAGCGTTCTCAGTGCTTGGCTTTCAATGTCGATTTCCACAACTTGAAATGAGAACAGTCCAGGACTGTTTGCTACGCGCATAGTCAATTCTACATGATATTGATCCTAACATATTGTCTTCTGTAGCTGGCATCTATCTGATGGACAATGGGTTAAACCTGCACTGAGTTGATTGTATAATCGTAGGATTCTCTGCATATGGCTATAAGTTCAACTTCAAGACATCTCATATCGCATTTCTAAGTGTCCCTTTCATGGGATATGCACTTACACATGAGGGTAAGAGTTTTGCCCCTCAATTTTTGGAGAAATGTGCAAAATTGAAACCTCCAAACACTTTAAAGACACTATACTCCTTACTAGGATTCCTTAATTTTGGCAAAACCTACATTCTTGATTATGCACAGCGCATCAAATCACTGAATTAATTCACTCTGTTTTTTCCAGTTTGCACTGGAGATCAGAACACACAGATACACTCAGATCTTTACAATCTAATTTACTTGCATCACTTACATACACTTGTAAATACCACAAACCTAGTCATCCGTATTTTACAGGGTGATAATGTATTTACCTATATCACTTTAAACAAAGATGAGACAGTGCTGATAGCACATTTATCATCCAATGCGGAAATACCTTTTGCTTCCACTGAAAAAATTATTACTATGGTGTACATGGCTATTTCTAAAGAGCAGCCACTGGCACAAGGGAAATGCATCATTGTCATTACTCCTGTGCCAGCCTTAGAGGCTGTTACAAAGGCTAGTGTTCCCAACGCTAAAGCCCTCCACCCTGCAAGGATACAGTATGCAACATCCTTAACAGCTGTTGATGTCGACTTTGCCTTTGACACATTTATACAGACACAGGATTTTCTAAAATATGAGTTTTTCCATGTCTTACCTCTTGAACAGTATAAATATATTGTTTACACTGATGGTTCAGCCCAGCCTGCTATAGGCTCTAAACAGCAATCTTCAGTGATGCGCTGCACCGTTGTTGGTGTAATGTTGGACAGCAAATTCCAACCACAAAAAACTCACACCCATTCCTTAGGGGTCTGCTCTACGCAGGTAGCTGAACTAAAAGTTTTGCTTCTTGCACTCGAACATACGGATCCATAGTTCCCCACACAATCAAGCATAAAATGCCTTGGGTTAAAGTGGCAGACCTCAAAGATAGGCTGACACAGACTCATGTTATACATACGTTGAGTCATCAACAAGTGGAAGCACACATTGTAGGGAATTCTCTGTCTGATGAAACAGCCAAATATGCAGTTGTAACTGCGACTGTAATTACTCATTCTAAAATCAAAATAGATTCTGACATTTTGGCTGCTGTTAATGCTAATGAAAACTGCACCCCTTTACCTAAGGGTTTTCTTTCTAAATATACAGACCAATTAACTGAACAAAACATTCCTTTTGTAACTAATCCAGGAGTTGGTGATTGTTTGAATCCCAAGACCTCAGACTAGTTTTAATGACATCTGCACATGAAGGTATTGCTTCTGCACATGCCAGTGTAGCAGCCACAATTTCACTACTACAGCAATGTTATTGGTGGCACAGCTTATATCAACAGACCAAAACATATGTCTTTTGTTATGAGATTTGTATACTAATTAAAGCTTTCACCGTGGCACGTCCACCGCAGACACACCTGTTAATTACTAGCAAACCTTTTAGCTGCATTTATTTGGACCACTGTGGTCCTCTTATTTTGGATACAGTGTTTAAATTCATCCTAGTTGCTGTTGATTCTTGCTCAAGGTTTTCTGGATTTGCCACAGCGTTCAGCTGATGTTCACACTATTATTAAAGACATGCAAGTCTTAACGGGACAATATGTCTTCTGTGGGTGCACAGGTGCATTTATTTTCTCCATATCAGTCAGTGGTCTATTCTGTTGTGGAGAGGATGAACCGTAGCCTAAAGCAGTCCTTATCATCTAGAGGATTAGGCACAGGACATAGTCGGATCCCTCGCTTATATGGGGTACAATGAGCACTTAATAATCTCCCTAAAAAAACTCTGGGTGGCCAGACCCCATATGTGGTCCTCTTTGGCATCAAAATGTACGTTGCAGACCTTGATGGTCTAGCCAACGGATAGTTATTGTGGCCCGCAGACAGATATGTGTGTTATGCTAATTTTCTTTAATTGCACACCAAGGTTTAAGGCAAGCAGACCCTACCCCTGTTACTCCCACTCCCAGCATTCAGGTATTGTCACTACCTTTTTGGTGAGGAAACTGGGTCATCAATGGTTGAAATGTTCCATACTGTCTGCAGTAAACCAACATCTTTCTCTCCTATTGGAGTATATGGACCTATCTGATTGCTTGTTGTGTCCTAAGTCTCCATATTTCAAAAGATTTATTTATGCCACATATTGTAATCCCTGGCTGACCTCGGGATTGGGTTCAGGCAGTAGAACCAAGACCACAAACCCACCATACAGCAGCAAAGCTCCAACAGACCAAAAGTAGAGGTAAGGCTTTATTGAGATAACACTAATGCTCCAGATCAAACCCTCCACTGTCATGAACCAATAAGGACTGGGTTCTAGTCACCCTTCATAAACCATATATACTCACACCGTCCTCCGCATGAATGCCATTCCTGGCACTCCCCAACGGAGGGCACTGTGCTAAGAAATGGCCGAAAATGCCACTCGAGCTTGTCTGTCAAATAACAAAGGTGACTGGTAGATACCTGGTCTACTGTCCCCCGCAAGAATGCCGGTCCCGGCACTCATTAACGTGGGGTACAGTGATATGCTGTGGCCAGCAATGCCACTCAAGTGCGGTGTTCTTTACTCCGAGGCTGGAGCAAGTGACCTCGGCTCCCCCAAATATAAATGTCGTCTTGACCTGTGAAGTACTATGTTCCTTAGGTTGAATGAGTGAGATTTCCACTAGAAGACTAGAAGACTTTCATTCGGTATGAATTCGGTATGAATGCCCTCGAGTGGTGTGTAACGATGACGGGACGCACAGGAGCAGCCGCTCGACTGGCGCTTGCTTCCCGTGCAGTCCGGCAATGAACAAACAATGGCCCCGCCAGACCCAAAACAAAGTCCCCAGTACGCACTCTCTGGTCGGGTCTTGTGGGAGCCGTCGCTCGACTCGCTAGATCACCCGCACCTCAGCACGCTCTGGCAGGAAGATGAATAAAGGAACGCTGTTCCTTACCTCACACAGCGATTCCCCGTACCTCAGCTCTGGCTCGGCAATATCCGACACTGTTCCGGGCGGCCCCCATTGTTTTATGTGCTTCCTGGCGTGCGCATGCGCCGCGTACAGCATGGGATTTGTAGTTCCATCGGGGCTGCTGCTGGGATTTGTAGTTCCGTCTTCCTCCGCGATTGTGATATTTATTTATTTTATTTATTTTATGTAGTTTATAGAGCGCGCAGCTACCCCCGAAGGGGTGTCCCGGTGCTAACAGGCCGATATCGTACCGTTTGCTGCTCCGTACCCCCACGAACCATGACACACATATAATGAAATTTGAAAATTGTCACAAATGAAAGCTGCCGCACATTTAAGACAAATTGATCAAGATAATTTGGGTAAATTGCTTGCTGTTGTTGATAATAGTATTAATATGTTGTATTTTTGGGTTTATAATTTGAATAACATTGTTTCATCTGTAATTGATATCCGGCAAAGTTGCATGACTACATTGTCCCATGGGCAAAGTCAGCTTAGATCTATCATACAGTTTAGCTGGACACAAACCTTAAAAATGGTTGCGTCCCTTGGTATTACCTTAATTCTAGCCAGCTATTCATGCTTTTAAATCTGTCACGTAAACAACAACTCATGGCTCAGACAAATGCCACATACACTAAGTTCATCTCAAGAAATCCGAACAGCTCCTAATCACAATAGCAGAAATACCTTCCCATGTCTGGGTAATACATGGCGCAAAATCTTTGTCAATTTCAACATTTCAGTTTACAACTTGCATGAAACATTTCCCTATTGGTAGATATGAACCTCTAAGAGGCAGCTTCGTTCATGAGTTACCTTCACCCCCATTTTCTTATTGTTATGAATGTGCCAACTAGGCGGTCTTCTGTACTGGAAAAACATACAACTCTTCTGTCGGACATTCACTTGTTTGTAAAAACGTTACCATTCATTGCGCATGCAAGGCATCAGTAGCTAATTTGGCTTGTTTTCTAAAAGGAATCCCAGCCCTTTCAATTGACTCCCTTATTCAAGTTCTTTCAAATGGAAGCTATTTAATGTTAAGTGATCAGGATTGTCATAAAATGAAAGCTGGGATCTTGTATATTTTATCAGTTTCTCAAATAGCGACTTGTTGCAACGTGTTCCTTCCTCCCACTCAAAGTGCCCTCCATTCCAACTTTGAAGGCAGACTTTAACAAGCTAATCAGACTCAAAACACTATTGTTTCAAAATGATGTAGCAATAAGATCTGTTCGAGAAACTTTTGAACTGCAAGTTGGGAGGACATCGAGTGAAATACATTCCTTCATAAACTCGAAGCCCCCATTACATTTTTGCTAATTGGTACATTGCATTTTTAATGCATCTAATATTGCCACCCTTGCTCACGTCTTTAAAGTTATTGGTCCTTGCTTAGCCAGTTCCTTCCAAAAAATCTTTGGTGTCATACTGGCTTCGTTCCATTTTTTTTCAATGTTTTCAGGGGTATACCATTGGTGTTATTCCTCATTTACAGCATTTTGATTCTATTTTTGCTTCATCCACCATCTCAAACCCCTCTGGATCTACCACTGGTCTAGCCGAGCCGTGCGTGCATGCCAAGGTTCTTTGGAATTGTACTGCTCCTAGAACTGGATCTAGACTGGTCATTGACATTCTGATCTGTCTGCTTTACCTGCGTCCAACTGTTGCTTCATTGCCTATGGTGCCCCTTTGAATGGGCACTGGATATTTGCCTGGCTCTGCAAGCTCCAGTTCTTGTGAACATGAACCTGTTGATGAGTCCTACTAATGACTCAATTTCGGTGTTGTCCCATGGGCTTGCAGCTGTTGCACAACACGAGGTGCTAGCTCCTCTCTTCGGGGGAGACGAGTGCTTTGGCACGACACGTTAAACTTTTACTGTAATAACGCAGCTGCAGGTTGCCTGGATACATCCTCAACATCGGCTGATAACGAGGATCATGTCTGTCGTCTGCGGAGAATGAATCCATCCAGGATTCGCTTTCCATTGGAGTCATGGAAGACATCATTGATTCTGCAGACACACCTTACTTTGGACATGTTTTTGAAATTGGTATGTTATCCTTTTTTTATTATTATCATTTTAATTTGTTTGGCATAACATGCTTATTAGCAAAGCATTTAATTTACTTAGCTGGTGCTTTACATTTTTATTATCTAATTTGTAGCTCAGTTACTTTCCCATACAAGAAGGAGGTGTTGTGAGTTCCCTTTTAGACCCACTTAATTTAGTCTAACTGCACATTTAGGCTGATGTGATTTGAACATGTTACACATAGCACGTTTATTTTTGTGCCACAATATTATTTCATAAATATGCTGCACGTGTTTGTATTACTCAGTTCTCCTTTCTGGGATTCATTCTGAACATTTCGTACAAGGTTGAACGACATTGTGCCCTGTTTTTTCTGTGATAGTCTAGCAACATAGAGGATTTATGCAGAGGGGAATAGTCCCCGGATGACTGCGCTAGCTTTGCGCAACCTGAGATGCAGACTTCCTAACTACAAATACCATGTATGGGGGGGCCAGTTCTAATCCCAGAGATCACTGATAGATATATCAAGGTGCTCACGTGGTGAGGGTAGGCTTAGGCAGACATCATTCTGCATGATAGGGCTTTCCATGGTATACAGTTTATTCGTAATGCGGATTACTCTGCTCAGTTGTATATGTTCTCTAATTGCAGCACAGTTGCTTTATAATAGAGCACGATAGTTTAAATAAATATTTTAAACTTCCCTTGTGTCTTTCTTTTGTTTATTATGGACGTCCATGAGTGAGAAAACGAAAGGTGACGAACTGTTTCCACGGTTCCCCTAGGGTCTATAGAGTTGCTATCTGGGGTACCAATTTACCTGTTGCTCTGGGAATGTTAGGAGGGCAGGTAAGGCAATATGAGACAGTTGGATTTGGGCCCATAGATACTGATGTGATATGGTGACTCAGTCCCTACATTCTGACTTCCTCTGGTCCCAGGCATACTTCTGTTTCCAAAGAGAATCCCTGCAACACTACTTGTTCACTTGCTAGCAGAATCAGACTGGCCTATAGGGAAATCAGGCAAAGCCCGATGGGCTGGTCTGACAGGTCAATGTGTGAGCCATTTTATTACCTTGTTTGTGGGCATGTTTTATGATCTGCTGGGCCAGTGGTTACTGTTGATTTCCCTCATATTTAAACATACATTACCTGTAGCAAACTCTAATCCATGCAGTCTTCAGGTGTGCATGGTCTGAAAGGCTAAAAGGGCTTGAGTCTCTCCCTCCATTCCCTCCTGCCCTATTGTGTGTCTCAGCCCAGGGCAGCTGCAGCTTCCAGGACACATAACTGTTCTTGAGCTTATGTGGGCTCGACTGGACAGTGTCTGGTATCTTACCTCAACCTCACCCAAGTATTTCACAGGGCTTTAAAAGACCATTTACATGTCTTTGTGAACTGGTAATGAGGCATTGTTTTTGGTTTGTTCACTTTCCTACATGGATGGGAGATGTTGCCTCTGGCAAAGTGCAGGCCCTGACCAGCTTCTATTAAGATACCATCATTGGCTGTAGGAACTAGAACCATCTAACTGAGAAAGCGGCATGGATACAGAACACACACCAGCTACAACTGCTCGAAGTCCCTGACATGGTGTACATAATTTTTAGCATATGGGTGGATCCATAGCAAAATGTTGGAACTGATATTTGAGTTAATTCGGGTCATACGGTCTTTATGATTAAAACTGGCTTTCCTCAGGACCAAAGTGTGTAGGCGCAGAATCAACAAGAGATTCAACGCAGACACTGACCGAAAGTTTCGGTCCATTCCTCTGCCGGACTACTCCTTGGGGCTAATTTGGCAACAAGCCAACTAGTGCTGTAAGAGGGAATCCCCCTCCCACATGTAAAGCACCGTAGCGAGTGCTACACATTTTCAAAATTACACAATCACTTAAAATTAAATAATCTGCACCTACACACTTGGGTCCTGAGGAAAGCCAGTTTTAATCATAAAGGCCTGGCTGAAACATGTAGACCACACCTGGATGTAGGAGACCCTAATTAACACTCCTATAACATCCATCAGACTTTTTTAATGCTAACGGTGACCCAGTTATTAAAATATAATTTACCCTCGGGTACTGGGATCCCTGTATAGCTTTTAAACTTTCACCTTCACGTCACTACACTGCACACTCAGAAACATACCTGCTCTGCTGTATTCGGGCGTCGAAGCACACCCGGGATACACTCGGTGTCACTGGGTGGACCCGATGATGAAGCATGCAACCAACCAGGTTGGTGGGTGAGGGCTTCATGAACAAACAAAAGGGTTTGTACCCTGTCTTACAGTCTTGAGTCTATGCAAATTCACAAATAGGATAGTCCCTATTGATTTCACATATAAACTCTGGGGATACGGACTAGCTACCTAGTCCTCTCTCTCTCCTTTGATAGTGATATAAATCTCTGACATTGTCATATTGTATGTACTCTTTGGCATAAGGGGCTAACCCATGAACATATGCTGACCTCTGTATAGTGGAAGTAATTTATGACTTATGACAGTTGAAAAATAGGGCACTACTCCTATGAAAGGCCAGGCTTCTCTGGTGCCCCATGAAAGTACTGGCCTTTTAGGAAATTTGACCTAAAAAGTTTATAAAAGCCTACTCTCTCTGAAACTACTTACAAGAAGTCTGTTTACTCGTTTTGCTCACTGTCATTTGGAGGGGGAAGTATCACATTGAACCACTTACACAGATCTTCAGCCTGCACTATTGAGCAGATTTTGCAGGGTGTAGAGGGAGCAGTTTAATAGTTGGGTGCGCACTGCCTCTGTAGGAAGGACAGGAGCAGAGATTTTGCAATGAAATAACAGCATTGTCTAATCCGAAAATCAATATAATTGCTCACATTAATAAAGTAGCTAAGCCTGTCACTTTTTTAACCTACCTGTAATTTTTCCCAGTTTATAGGCACAATTTAACAATATGGTCCGGGTTATTGCAGGTACTGTGAATCGGACTCCCATGACTTGAGGAAGCTGAATTTGTGTGGGCAGCTGCAGTTGGGGAGAGCAAACGGAGGCATTTATGTGGCAGGAATCATGAGGCATGTTGGGGCTGCAGCAGCATGCATGTCTGTTGGAGCACTAGGATGATAGGGCAGAACCAAGTGCTCATTTTTCGCAGTATAAACGTAAAAGGGGAAGAAAGAAACTTGCACAACCACCTTTGCAGCATTAATGAGGATGACACAGCCATTTGAATAAGGGGAAATCCTTATTAAAAACCTATTTTTGCCACTAGGATTAGTCTACCCATAAAAGCATAGTCCGCAGTACAGGTAATGCACACTGTGAGCATCTATGATGCTTTAGAAGTATTATTGGGCAATAATGTTACCACGTGGTAAAGGAGTCTTCCCATTGCAAACTGCCACTTAATTAAAAAAGTTTAGGTGACTGAACTGCCTTCAGGAGCCAACAGGAGTACGACAAGCACTGCATCTTAATGGGAGCAGACACCTTCTGCCCAATAAAATATTACACTCAAGGTTACCAACTGGTGGGCAGAGAAAAAGCCCCTTTGTTAGGTGTGTTTCCTAAAGCTTTTTTTCTGCTGATCACATATGGTCAGAAGACTGCAAAGATGTGCAGCCATAATCTGAAAAATAAAACTCGGACTCTCAGAAGTTTTGAAACACATCCGCTAACTATGGTGCTTTTAAAAAAGCACATCACAACAGTATACAAGTATCTTAACTTTTCCAGACTTATGCATGTAGTTATGTCAATGGTTGCAGAGTATTAGTCATTCTCCAGAAGCAGAAAAGTGGTTTTATAACACTTTAATTTATTCAAAATCACATTGTCTTCATTTATTGCCAATAATCTTGCACAGTTCCTAACTGCACCCATTGTGCTTTGACTCACTGAAATCTTATTAAGTGGATGACAGTGCTTACTAGGAGCTAGGCAATTCACAGTGCACAGTTTTCCTGTTGGAATATGTACCTTTGAAGTAGAGCATATTCATGCCACATTACATTTTTCCTAAATTAAAAGGAGCGCTCTTATGGTTTGTTCATTGCAAACATTTTTAATGGACTCCATTAAATTCGTCACTGCATGGATACTAAACTGATGCATATTTGTATCTGTGTGTAATCATCGAACTAAATATATATATTATTTCCAATAATTGCCCAAGTCTGTACAGCACACACCTACCAACCTTTAAATGTTGAGCAGCATGGATGTTAAATTCTCTTTTCTTCTCAAGAACAACCCAGGAGTAGGTACCAGGAAAACCTGACTAGAACCAGGAATGCCATGAGACCTGATGCCTGCCTTGCCTTAGAGTAACCTGCTCTATATCCTGGAAAGCAGATCCACGGCCTGAGTAGACAGTGGTCAAGAGACCTTAACATAAGACAGGAGAGCTGAACTGGCAAAAAGTGCAGGTTTGACGCTGCAAAAAGGGCCAAGTCCAACACTCACCTTTTGCCTTGTGACCACACAGGACTTCATCAAGGCTGCAATAGATTGTAGGCCAGCATGATCGCTGGCACGCCCATGTCCTGCTCATATATGCAACAATATCCTCTTTAACAGCTTTGCAGCCAGTCCAGACAGAAATATCAACAACTACTTGGCTAAAGGTACATTCCCAAAATAACTCTCTGAAACAAGGAGGCCTTCAAACAAAGGCTTCTTCTAATTTCTGGTCAATTACCAACTGTTTCTAGGTAAAAATAGAACCTGATCAGCTTCAAGGCAAATATCTACATTCATCGAAGAAAGCAACCTTCTCTCAGATTACCAAAATAGATTCTGGAATGCCTGTGGTACAAAAGCAGTACTGATTTAAACACTGTAATTGAATCAAATGGAGAACCAGAATGCCTATCCTTGACCTCTACCTTGCCTTTGATTCCTTTCATTTCTACAGGGAATTGGACCAATCTTTCTAAATGTATGACTTTGTATCAGTACTCTAGGTAGGCTTCTACCATTGAGGTTGGCACCACTGCCCATACTACTCCCTACTTGGCAACTTTGTTTGCTAGTTCATCAATAACAGCCTGGTGCATTCCTGTATGGATGTACCTCAATATGTAACATATACGGGAACTGCTCAATATGGTATGGTAATAATAACTACTGGATTTTTATTTTGTGTAGCGCAGGTGTGTGGCAGTGCATTTACAGGCAACAATATTGCAAACTCATTTCACACAATCAACTCAGAAAGATGGAGTGGTATTTTGGGAATCGAATCTTTGACTTACCAGTCACACACCCCAATGTAAAGTGTGGTAACCCACTAAGCAACCTTAATTTGTAAAATAATAAATTCCGGGTTCCAAAATCTTGCTCAGGAGTCTGTATCCGGCAATTTCAAATGTGGTGAGAGCCACACACCAAGACTGCCTAGACGTGATTCAACCTTGGGCCACTTTCATCACCACCAGGCACCACCGTGCGCTGAAATCTTACTCTTGCAGGCTATTTTTCATCGCTGCTTTCTTCCTTCCTTTGTCTCAATTTTGCCATCTTTCTCTTCTTCCAGTCTACCTTTTGAGTTTTTCTCTCTCTTGTTCTGTAACAAAGTCTTATGAGGAAAAATATGTATGTGATCCTGAAAAGGGTTACCTGTGGACTCCACCTACAACTACTGGCTCAAATTAAGCACTGCTACTTAGCATAATATTTTGAGACCTGTACATAAGGGCAGCCTTACCCATGCATATTTTACATCATCTCAGTGGGTAAACAAACCGTCACAACTGTGGGTCAGGAGCTTTTTTCTGGAATTGCAATGAGTTGATGCCTAGGAACAGTGGCAAACCTCCCAAACAATATGTTTGCTATAATATCAAGTTTGCCAAATGTGTTTACATTGCAGTTTGCCACATCTTTTTTCTCAAATAATGGCAATGAGGTTAGCAACTACCCCATTTCTGGAAACGCTTGTCCTGATCCATTGCTGAGAGTATTGACCGCCCCAGAGGTTCAGGTCCAGTTGCGCCCCTGGCAGACGTGCCATGCAAAACACTTACACTGCGTTTAAAGTTCAAAGCTACCCTAATTTGTAAATATGGCCACTTTTTAAAATCTTTGTAATTCACTAATCGGGGTCCCTTATATGTTGGAGCCCGGGCAGGTTTAATGTCCTATTTCCACTCTGCCTGCTAGGCAGAAGTCCAAGACTGATTAGTGCATCAACATCCAGAAGCATTTACAAAATGTTGTGGTCTGGACATCACATGGCTTTGACATTGTTCAACTGCTAAAAAGCACAGGGGCTATTAAGGAGAACTTCTGACTGCTCAGCGTATGATGCCCTTTCTCTTCCTTGTATGAACTACTTCAGTGCCCTCAAACTGCTTTAGATGTACGTTGTGCTTTACACAGGAATGAAACTAAATACTAGTTCAAGCCTATGTGTGCCATGCCACTGTGCAACTTGCTTTTTTCTGTGCCTCCTATGACGGCAGCCTTTATTATATATTCCTCAAGCTGGCACTCCTGCTCTTTTTAACTCATACAGCACTGCAAGCCCAGAAGTTGCAAAGAGACATGGTACCAATAGTATTTAAGCATTCATGCAAGCGTTAGCCCATTAAAGCCAGACCTATTGGCTTTGCCAAAGCTTGCTTTTGACAAATTAGTTGCTCGTTCGACATTGGTGGAGAAGTGTGGCTCAGGGGTTAGAGGCAGCAGACCCAGAAGCTGAGATCGGTCCTGGACCAGGGTTCAATGGTCTTGGGCTAAAAAATTCCACGGACTCGATAATTCTCGCCCCGGTGCCTCCTCGACTCACGGGTTCACACTCTGCGACTCTGGGCAATAGCTTGCTTAATCTCCACAACGGCCCCTCGCGGCGGGATGCCTGACTTTCACCTTGTGGATACCCTGCTATCTCACAGGGGAATACCAGGAAGGGTTCCCTAAGCAAGCGCCGGGAAACCCACTGCGGGTAGCTGTGCGCTATATAAGCTCATTTACATTTGTTGTAAAGTTTAATGGACTAATTTTGCCCGCATCCAATTAATATTTCATACTTTCAGCACTACCTTGCTTTCTTGCTAGCTCTACGCTGTAGAACTATTCCTACTAAAATATATTAAACCTAGAAATGACTATGCGGATAGCTGTGGCATGAGAACTGACAGAAACACCCGAGAAAAAAAAATCAAACATCCGACATTTCCTTTTACGCCTCAGAATATTAGTAAGTACAATTTCTTTGTTGAAATTAGGCATTTGGCAGTAAACCAAGACCTGGCATGATGCCTGGCGCTGCCCTTGGCAGTATATTTAGTACAAAGGGCACTGTTTGCACAGAGCTGTGAAACGTCACCCAACTGACAATGCCATGGTCGTCAGCAAATTCTGAACTGCCTCTGAAATCATTTCTCCCATTTGTACATCAAAAGAGCATGCCCCAACCCCCTCCTTCCCTCCACCCCCGAAAAAGCAATCTCTTGGAAATAAAATTTCCAGATGACAACAATCTTTTGTTCTTAGAAAATCTCAAAACAAAAATGAGAATTAAAGCGGCACAAGCACTGCAGCATTAATTGCTCGTAGGCCTTTTCTATAGGTCTCCCCCCTGAAGACGGGTGAGGTGTACCCAATTTCAAGAGAATCCTGGGACATGTTATAAATGTCCATTTTATATTCCAGTTGATCTAAATAGTGTTGAGTTTGTTGTTAATGTTCTTCTGTTGAGTTTTGCAAAGTAGCTACAAAATATTTCATGTCAATTTTGTGACGGTGCAATGTATACTGCAAGACGCTAAGTTTGCAGGAGAATTACATTTTGTTTGGGTGACCGCATTATCTCTTTGGTTGCACAATGATGTGTGGGTGTGGTACTTACTGGCAACTCTTAGGCAGAGGTGATGGAGCAAGGATTCGCACGCTACGCGACTTGCTCGTACTCATGAACCTCGAATAACTATAACAAATTAACTCAACATGTTTGTCTTACTAATTTCCCTTTTATTCTGACATTTTGGGTGTCCCAGAGACGCTTGCCTATGTGTATTAACCTTAACAACGCTTGTCATTAAAAGGGCCACTGCTTGGCGGGAATTTAGTCTGCGCATGCGTCGGTCACAATCACGTGATGTGACGTACTCGCAGTTCTGGTGGGAAATGTTTGCTCATGCGCAATACTGCTAATATGGCCGCTTTGTTTTTCATATGCTCCGTGCTTGCAAACCTGCTTGTGCAAAGTTGTTTGTTTTGCATTTACCCCAACGCTATAGTTATTATAAAGTAAGGGGTATAGAGTAGCTATTCATGGTATACAGAGTACTCATTTTTTCCTGTATTTCTAAATTGTTTTCGCTTACTTTTCATGTATCGTATTATTTGGGGCCCGAGACACACTCGAGATTCCATATTGAACAGCCTTTCTGCGCATGACAGTCTTCTGCCGGTGACATTGAAAACTTGCCAACCCGAAGTCCCAGCCAAGATGTGCCTGGGAAGATGCACCTTCGCCTAGCAGAAGAAGCTGAATGTACTATTGTAATAGGAATGTTAGGTCATGGGAACCCCAAATACAATAGGCGGTCCCAGATCATGTAAATGTAGGCTTGTAGAAATGAAATATGATTGGTGTGTTGACCTATCCTACTTGGGGACCAATCGAAACTGGGGATTCTTACACTTGCAACATTTGGGGGGAGGTACACTGACCTGAAAACAGTATAACTAGCCTAGGTTTAGCTAGAGAAATTGTCCGACTTGTCCGAATAGCTGACCTGTCACTGACCCAACGCACTCAATAGGTGACTGATACAGAGGGCTGCGGAGCACTCTGTCCGAAATTTTCATAGACCCAAGAGGTTTTAAACAATCGGGGTTCTGTCTGATAGCTGCAGAGAGGGTGGAGCGCAGGCGTTGCTTCCGAACTGCGGGTGCTGGTCGTGCCTTGGTGGTCCTGTCCTGATCCTAATCTGGGTTTCCTGTCCTGTCCTGGGGTGTCCTTTCCGTCCTTGCTGTCCTTCTGGCGACTGTCCTTCCTTGGGGGTCCTCCCGTTCTTAACTGACCTGTGGCCAGGATTGGTCTTCACACCACTTTAGGTAAATATAGTGCTGAAAAGTTTACTCTGCACCTTCTATATTTTCCTTCTTTTGCTTTAATAAAGTCATATTCTTGCAAAATTTATTTCCATGCTTTTCGCATCTCTGAATGAAAAGTCATATATAAAATTGTCGTTATTCTAGCATGTTCCATTTCCTTACCCACCCTTTAAGTTCATTCCTTTTACGTTTCATGATACAATAGATGTTCCGTGTTTTACCCATTATTTAGTCGATTCAAGTAATTGCACCGGTTTATTAGTATGGTCTATTTGCATTTTACCTATAGTTCCTCTTTATGGGGAAATATTTCACTGTGAAATTCTAGTATGCTCTTTATTCTCCCCGTCTTTTAGTCTCTCCATACTAAGTCCAAAATCTGAAAATGCTGCCTAGCATGTTCCTTGTTCTTACCTTCCTTTAGACTCACAAATGGTTGGTTTCATTTATTTCCTTTACGGATATGTGCTCTTTATGATTTTGGTTATCGACTGTTTGTTCATTGTGAACCTTATGCTTTCCGAGATTGAAGAATTTTAGATAAAGGCTTTCAAACTTCTTGAGTTTGTGGTTCTTATAAAAGTATAAATAGAATATATAAAGTATAAGTATTTTGGTGTCTGCCTTTCTTTTACAGCTAGCTCCCTGATCCATTGTGATCTTAGGTATCCCTAACGGTGGAATGGTAAGTCGGGTACACTGGAAATAAAATAGGAAGGAACAAGGGTTACTGGTAGTAGAGTGTATGGTCGCCCGATTAATGAATAGTGTATTATTGAAATTTATGGGCCCGATACGTATATGGTAAAATTGTTGGTCGGGTGACCTGCGCGCTCTATCAGTAATTTTCTGGTAGCAGAGCTATGGTTAGGGACTAGTTAAAGTTAGGTAGGACTAGTTAAGGTAGGTAGGTAGGTAGGTTGGATGCTGCTAAAAGATTATTTGCTGCTAAACTGTGAAAAAATGTTTGCTGCTAGATTGATCGATCACGTGAAATGTTTTTTTGCTTTAAAAATTATGAAATGTTTTAAATTGTTTTTCTTGCTGCTATATTGATATATGTTTTAACAAAACTCGTTAGTGATTGTTATATGTTGTCTGGAATCCCCGGGGAATTGAATAACGGGTGGTGAGGAGAATCCACGCCGTGGTGAGGTCATTGGCTCAAGGAAAATTAGTGCATGGTTAGGCAGAACTGGAAGCGCTAATTAGGGTTTCTGTATGAGTAGTTGAATAAATGATAGCAACGAGTTCGTTAATGAAACTTCGGTTGTGATATAACCTAGTGAGGGTCACACGAGAAAGGAGTAGTAGGTTCATCGGAGCTCGAGTGATAGCAAAGGAGTTCGCTAGTGAAACTTTAGACTTAGTATATATCCCGGAAAGAAGTGGATGAGTCGAAGAAGTAGCAGGTTCTCTAATGCTTGAGTGAAGGGTAGGCGGAAGAGATCTATCAGTTGTGTATGAAAAGTAGACAGAAGAGGTTTACTTGTAGTGAAACAAATCTTTACTTTCTAGACACTCGAGTACAGTGGCGAATGTGTTTACGTTGTTAATTAAATACAGCACTTGCACTTTAAGAAAGAAATAAAGTTTCCGTTACCTTGTGAAGGAGGGAGACAGTTGCGGAGCTGCTCTGACGTCACTCTGTGCCGCGCTGGGATTGGTAGAGACAGCGGGTGTGTAGCGGAGCTAGTATTGTAAAGGAGGGGTGAGCGCCGAAGCGTGGGAACTTGTCTCACGAAAAGGCCGCGCACCCATTGGTCAGAAATTTTTTGCAACCACCGTGTTGATTGGTTGTTGAAAAATAAAAGACGCAATTGGATTGGAAGTGCCTTGTAAACAAAGTCGCTTGCGGGAAAGTATATGTGGCATATAACTAACCCGGAGACTAGACCTGATCCAAAATATTTAGGGTTTGGAAAAGAGAAGTGGGAAGGTCGTAGATACGACATTATGTACGGAAACAAGAGAAAGATGACCTTGGTAAACAAAGTGAAAAATTATTTCAAAAGAAACAAGCCTATTAAAACTAGAGAAGGAGTTGTCATTCCGCCACCGAATACTCCCGCATCTTTCATGATGTTTGTTAAAGGGTACCACTCGTGTGTATGGTTGGAAAATTGGGTAGAATACACTAAAAATGACGGAGTTTTGGCATTTCCGTTAGAAGGAACATTTAATGGCAGGATTCTATTTAATTTGAGAACCCGAATGAATGATTTACATCCCAGACCCAGATTAACGCAGTACGAAGCCCTAGAGGAATGGGAGATAGAGGCTTTTGAGAGGGACAAACCCCGAATGGATAAAGGGTTAACCAAATGGTATCCTAAAGTGAAACAAGAAACCCGAGAGAAAAGAATGAAACAATGGAGGCAGAATATGATAGTAGAAGGACTGTACCCTATGATGGCCCTAGAACAGTGTTTCCCAAACTGTGGTCCGCGAACCCCCAGGGGTCCGTGACACATTCCCAGGGGGTCCGTACGCAACAGTTTTAAAAGCACAGAAACATTTCTTGTATAATTAGCAGCTTTCCAGCAACAATAAAAGTGTCAAGAGAATGCCAGTGATTAATGTACCTGCAGGAGAGCGAGGAGAGTTTTGTTCAGTGGCAGCTTTGATTTAACTAATGTAGCACAGAGGGTTAATGTGCCTACTGCAAAGAATGTGTAACATGCATCTTAAAAAGCAGCATTTTATGTGCCTAGGTTCATAGTCACTGTTTTTGTCACAGAGATTCCTTTATTACTGTGCACTTCATTGCTTTTGTCACAGAGATTCCTTTATTACTGTGCACTTCATAAGTGACAATCATAATCTAGCAGAGGGACCTATAAACTGTCATCAAAGAGCTGCTTGCAAACTGCATGGTACCAGTTAGTAACTTATATTTTGTCCCAGTTATTCATAATCCTGATGCTGCTAAAAAGATATATTTGGGTGGAAATACATTTTTAATGTTAAAGTCAATGCTAGCCACTGTGTTATGCTCTGAATCCGGAGTTTGTGCTTTTCCAGACAAAGCACTCTTTAAAACATTTATATACACACTGATTTACATGTATGATTCAATGTCTCTATATATGTGTGATGTAAAGTGCTCTGACATCCTACAATGGTATGAGAGATGCTACAAAACAAATGAAATACATGTGACAGAGGGGCTATTACTTCAATATAAAATCCTAAGGGCCAGATGTAGATCTGTTTTTATATGCGCGAATGGGTACGCGAACCTGTTTGCGCATGCAAAAACCTATTGGGCCATGTACATAGCCTATTTCGCAAGTCGCAATTTGTTTGCGACTCTCTAAATAGGTTTTGCAACTTGCTATTTGGAAGGGGCATTTCCTTCCAAATAGCAAGTCTCAAAACCATGTACAAATGTTTTGCGTTCGCAAAACAGTCACAATTACCACCTACTTCAAGTAGATGGTAATGCATTCGCAAATTAGAAGGGGTCCCCAGGGGACCCCTTCCCAAAAGCATGCAAAATTATTTTTTAAGGTCAGGCAGTGGTCCCAGGGACCTCTGCCTGCCCTCAGAAAATTAAACGAAAACGTTTCATTTCCTTTTTTTTTTTTAAATGCATGGTAAACAGGCTGCATTTTTTTTTAAAAACTGCTTTATTTAAAAGCAGTCCGAGACATGGTGGCTTGCAGAGCCCAGCAGGCCACCATCGCTGGGAGGGCTGGCATTCCCAATGGGCTCGCAAATTGCGAGAAGCTCATTAATATTAATGAACCTCGCAATTTGCGACCCCATTGGGAATCCCAAACAGTGTTCAACAAACTGTTGTACATTTCATTTAGCAACTCGCAATTTGCCACTCGCAATGTGTCGCCAATTGCGAGGCGCTAAATGAAATGGTCGTACATCTGGCCCCAAAATCCTTAGTACTTTGAGTATTTGTTTTGTGTGCCGGCGTGTGTATTTTTTTCGAATTACTGTTTTAACCCCTTGGCCATGGCGGTAATTCCGCCGCGGCGCTAAGGGGCAGGGGGGGGCGCGCGGCTCCATAATGCTCGTGTCGGAACCACTCCGTCACGAGCCTCGGTGGCGCTGTGCTTGTGACGGAATGGTTCCGTCACGGCCCCGCCCGCTCAATAGAACGCGCCACGCAGGTGCGAAATCAGCACCGCGCAGGCACGGCGGCTGGGCCGTGACAAACCCATTCCGTCACCAGCACAGCCTCATCGTGGCTCGTGACGGAATGGTTCCGTCACGAGCGCACGAGGGGTAATGTTTGAAATTTAACTCATACAAATTGCTTGGGGGTCCCCGGCTTCCAGTGGCGACTCAATGGGGGTCCTCAGGAGTCAAATGTTTGGGAACCACTGCCCTAGAAGATACCATGGGAGGGAAAAGGACCGAAAAGACTAAGCATCTGATGACCGGAGGGGATTCAGATGACGATTTACTGGATGATTTGTTCATGAAAAAAAATCCACCTCCTTATAATGAAGGACCCTGATCCTCTAGTGTAGGGGATGCTTGTCTGAGACCTCCTTACCAGGAGGGGCCTAGACCTGTCAATGTAAGAGACAGCTGTCAAATACCTCCTTATCAGGAGATGCCGAGACCTTTTAGCACAGGAAATCCATTCATGAAACCTAATTATGGTGAGGGACCAAGTATGACGCATCCAACTGCCCCAACCCTGACTCCGCAAATAATACCTGAAGTAAGCCTGGAAAGAATACTACAAGAGAGAGAGCAAGAGGCATTAATTAAACAAAGAACAGAGTTAATTCAGAAAATCTCCCAGCTAAATACCAGTCCTGAAGCCCTGACCATCCCAGTAACTATTGGACCAGTCGTTCCTTTGTATGGGGATAAACAGGGGTGTCCCAAAACACCGATTATTACCCCGGCTATAGTACAGCCAAGAAAAGAGCCCTTAATTGTAGATGATCAGTCAAGCGAATGCGAATCTGTAATTGGAGGAACACTCCTTTCAGTTCAGGAGAAGTGCAGATTGAGTCAGCTTCTGGTACTAAACGTGCCATTGTAGTAACTCCTGAAGAGATCGAAAGATGGAGTCGAGAACTAGAGAAACCACATTCTCCTTCGAAACCACTAGATAATTACAAATTAAGAATAGAGTTAGAAGAACTAATGGCTGGAAATGTGGGGTTGGACAGACTAAATACCTTTTCTGAAGAAGAACTGCTATTTATCTGTAAAAGCATCACCCGTAACACTAGGGTGTTCCATGAGAAGTAGTGGACACCGCGGCTAGCATGGGAATTGATATTGGGAAATCTAAATCATTGCAGAAACCCTACAGAGCAGAGTTCTCAGACAAAGATCTGGAAAACATGAATGTATCAGGGAAGAAGGTACAGATCAGAGAACTAGTGAATCTGTTGCAAAAATGGGGAGAACTAGAAAAATGGAAAGCCAGGTGGGCAAAGAAAAAGGAGGAGATTAGATCCAAACAGATGACTTCTGAGTATGTCTTAAAAGAGGCAGACAAAGCAGAAAAATTATATCCGAGGCGAGAAGTGCCAGGTGGAAAATATGTGCACGTTCCATGGTCCAGACAGGATATTGTGTCCTTTACCAATGACTTTCCGAAATTACGAGAGAAGCCTGTAGATTGGTACCGACAGGTTGAGAGGTTTGTGAAGGTACAGAAATGCCTGTGGAAAGATCTGGATGGGTATTTCGATATCGTAGTGCCCGTAGATTTGTGGACAGAATGTAAAATTGCTGTTGATTGGCCTAGTAAGGATACCCGAGGGACCCTCTCACAGGGGCTCCTTCTGATGATGTAATGAACAAATACAATCAGGTAATGTTACATCTGAAAGGAAAGGTGCCTGCAAAAGAAACTGATTGGACCAGAATAGATAGAACTACCCAGGATAGGGATGAAACTGTGCATTCCTATTACGAAAGACTGTTGCAGGTGTTCAAAACGTACAGCGGTATAGATAACATTGAGATGAAGGACATGACCCATTTCATTTACAGGTTTGTAAACAGTTTAAGACCTGAAATTTGCCAATGGATCAAAGACAAAAAAATGTGTTGGCAGTGTAAGAAAATAGATGAGGTTTTAAGGTACGCCAAGTACTGCGAGGATGAGATGGCGGACAAACGAAAGGCCTTAAAGGAAAAAGTCACGTGGGCAAAAGTAAAATTAGCTGAGCAACAAGAAAAGCAGTTAAATAAAATGAATACTAATACCCAAAACCAAGGTTCTGGGGGTGGAGGGAAGCCCAAAGTAAAAATGAGCAGAGAGGAAGCCAAAAAGAAGTTCCCTTGTCACAGGTGCGGACAGATAGGGCACTGGAGAGACGAGTGTCCACACGCACAAAATAGTAACCCCCAAACTAATGATTTAAATCCACAGACGCAGAATGAAAAGCCAAGAAAGACCCAGCAACAGGTAAAAGCGAATCAGTTGCCCCGAGCACCTAGACCGAATTTTAAGGGAAAGGCACAGCAGGGTGAAGACATAGAAATTTGGGGAGGAAAGGAGGATAGAAATGCAGCAGCTTCGCAATTTCTCTTGAATGACACTTTCCTCTGTGATGAACCTTACTGACGGTGCCTGAGGGGGGAGGACAAGGAGTGCGTACGTGGCGCCTCCTTGCCGGTAGACCAGTCAGGGCCATACATTGAAGGAAAGGTTGAAGGCAATGTCACCTTTCTGTTGGACACTGGAGCTACCCGGTCTACTGTAAGAACAGCAGATGTTCCAAACCTACCCCTCTCGGGTGAAGCGATCCAAGTAGTGGGAGTATCTAATCAATTGATTAGTACCCCAGTTACTGAGCCCATGGAGATTACAATAGGGAATTTCAAAGAAATGCATAGATTTGTTGTCTGTGATACCAGTCCTGTAAACTTATTGGGACGTGATTTGTTGTGTAAAATGAACTGTACCATCTTTTGCACACCAAAGGGCGTTGAAATTCAAACCCCAGACGAAGATGGAATATACAAATTAATGTTAATAAGACCTGACTCAGAAATTAAAAGATTGACGGTAAAAGACTTACCTGAAGAACTCCAACAGGCAGTGAAACCAGAAGTATGGGATTTTACTGGAAAAGATGTAGGACTAATGGCAAATGTTGACCCAATTAAAATAGCCATAAAGGAAGATGCAGTTTACCCAAATACTAAACCATACAAAATGAGTGCAGAAGTGAAAGCAGGAGTTGCCATTGAAATAAAAAGATTGCTAGAAGCAAACATCATACAAGAAGTGTTGAGTAGTCATTGTAACTCCCCGATAATTGGTATCAAGAAACCTAGTGGTAAGTACAGGGTAGTGCAGGACCTGCGAAAGGTAAACAAAATTGTTGTTCCTTGCTGTCCCATTGTTCCGAACTCAGCAGTGATCTTGTATCAAATTCCATGGGATGCTGAATGGTTCACCGTTATTGATTTATGTCACGCATTCTTTTCAATCCCATTGCATCCAGACAGCAAATTTCTTTTCTCATTTGAATTCGACAGTCACGTGTTCGTTTGGAATCGCGGGGTATACAGAAAGCCCATCAATCTTTAATCAGATTCTGAAAAAGTGACTTGAATCCTTGGTCTTACCTGGAGAATCAGTTTTGGTGCAGTATATAGACGACCTCTTGGTGGCGTCTAAAAGTCAGAAAGACTGTGTTGTTGACACCATTGCCCTACTGAACCACTTAGGTGAAGGAGGACATAAAGTGACCCTGACAAACTACAGTTCTGCACCTCTTCAGTAAAATATCTGGGGCACCAGATAGAGAAGGGTATCAGGAAAGTTACTTCAGAAAGAATTAGGATAATTCGAAATATGCAGTTGCCTAACACTCAGAAAGAGATCAGAATGTTCCTTGGGGTTGTAGGATACTGCAGACAGTGGATTGTGGGATTTGCAGTCCTAGCAAAGCCATTGATAAAGATGACAAGGAAAGGAGCAAAGGACCCAGTAGAATGGGATGAGGAAGGCCTGACAGTGTTTACAAAATTACGAGAATGTCTGTGTACCGCTCCTGCATTGGGAATGCCAGATTATTCGAAAGAATTTGCACTGTTTTGTGATACCCGAGACAATTGTGCACTGTCAGTCCTAACTCAAGAGCATGGTCTGACTAGACGTCCAGTAGCATACTTCTCTGCTACTTTGGATCCAGTGGCTGCTGGATTACCTGGATGTCTGAAAGCAGTAACTGCAACTTGCATGAGTCTTGAACAGAGTGAATCCATCATTATGGGACATCCTGTAACTGTGTATGTTCCACATGCAGTTGTAATCTTACTGACCAGAACTAAAACCCAGTATATCACACCTAGTCGGCTGACTAAATATGAGAGGATTCTTGTGGGTGCTGCAAATGTAACAATTACTCGGTGTAACATATTGAATCCAGCTACCCTATTACCAGAGCATTGATTGCAGAAGCAAAGGGAGAGGTCGAGCACGACTGCATTGACCTGACTGAGTTTAGTACCAAACCACGCCCAGATATCAAGGAAATGCCCCTACCTGTGGAAGATTACGAGCTGTTTGTAGATGGCTCATGTCTGAGACACGAGAATGGAGGCCTAAGTGCTGCCTATGCTGTAGTCACAGTATCACGTGCTGTAGAAGCATCCTATCTATTTGGAGTAAAGTCTGCACAAGTTGCCGAATTGATTGCATTGGCGAGAGCCTGTAAAGTTGGGAAAAATAAAAGAGTAACCATATACACTGATAGTCAGTATGGTTATGGGGTTGTGCATGACTTCGGCCAATTGTGGCTGCAAAGAGAGTTCCTGACTTCTTCAGGTACTCCTATCAGAAATGGAAACGTGGTACAAGAGCTACTGGAAGCAATCCAGTTACCTAAGGAATTGGCAGTGGTCAAGTGTGCTGCTCACAAATCTGGTGATGACAGTGTGACAGTAGGTAATAATTATGCTGACCAACTAGCCCAACATTGTGCAAGACATCAAATGTCAGTCAATATCAAATTGGGAGGGAGCGTAAACAGCTGCCAACTTATGGTGTTTGAAAGTGTACATACGTGGGAGGAATTGAAAGAATTACTGGATGCAGCAACACCTAAGGAAAGGAGAAGATGGAGAATGTTTGGGTGTCACCAGAGGAGTGAGGATGGTGTCATTGTATACCCTGATGGTATGCCTGTATTGCCTGATAGTTTGCTTGTTCCAATGGCCCGGCTAATACATGGAAATACACACATTGGTAGGGATGCCATGGTTCGTGTCTTTTAACAGACATGGTTCAATTCGAAATTCAGGAAGATAGCAGAGAGACTCTGCCAGAGGTGTTTGACATGTCAGCAGTACAATGCCGGGAAGAGAACAGTAGTTGCCCTGGGAAAAATTGGGAAAGCAGAAGGCCCTTTTATAAGATTACAAATTGATTTCATTCAGTTACCCCCTTGTAGAGGAATGAGGTACGTCCTTGTCATTGTTTGCCTGTTTTCCAAATGGGTAGAGGCTTACCCGGCCAAGAAGAATGATGCCATCACTGTAGCCAAATTGTTACTAGGGGAACTGATACCTAGGTTCGGGGTTCCAGTCACCATTGAATCAGACAGAGGTGGACATTTTCAGAATGAAATAATTGATCAGATCTGTGGAGCATTCAAAATTACTCAAAAACTGCACTGTGCATATCGCCCAGAGGCTTCTGGAGTGGTGGAACAACTGAATGGCACTATCAAGTCAAGATTAGGAAAAATGTGTGAATCTACTGGCATGAACTGGATAGATGCTTTACCTCTTGTACTGATGGGAATCCGAAGTATTCCAGACCGAAATACAGGCCTGAGTCCCCATGAGATCCTGATGGGAAGAGTAATGCGACAAGCATGGGTACCAGGACACAAACTGATAAGCATTTCTGATGATTTGGTACTAGAGTACTGCAAGCAACGGGGTGACCAAGTGTGTTCTATCTCTCACCAGATTGGGGAAGACGCCGTCGCCAGGTCAGCAACTCCAGTCCATAAACTGAATCCAGGTGACTGGGTGGTACTTAAGAAGCACACCCGATCGAGTTGCCTTGCACCGAAGTGGGGAAAGCCAAGACAGGTGATCCTGGTGACCACGACAGCGGTGAAGTATGCAGGAGTACCAAAGTGGATCCATGCCAGTCATACAAAGAAGTTAACCGAAGACGAAGAAACTGACGCTGAAGGTTGTCCAGCTGAGGGGTCTCCAGATGTTGGTCCTGAAGTAGCTGATGACGAACAACCGAGCACCAGTCAAGATGAATGGATCCCAGTAATCGACCTGACCGTTGATCCAATAAGAACCAGAACCAGACCTACCCAGATAGAAAGTGGGATAGTGAGGAGGAGACAGGAATAGAAGGAGATAATCAGATAATCGAAATCCATGTCAAATCTGATGAGGAGGAAGGTCAGATAGGGACAGAACAGGTTATTGACACACCTCCAAGAACTCCAGAGATTGAAAAGAGACAGATAGAAATTAGGGCGAAAGTTCAAGCGGAAGAAAATCAAAGGTTCGAAGTGCTTGAACAGGATCAGATAGAAATAGACGAATGTGTTCAGGACACAGAAATTGAAACGTCCAAAAGTCAAATCCAGCATACACCTGAACAAGGCCAGCTTAGCGACCAGGCAGAAGAATCTGAAATAAGACCTGGAACTAGTCAGACAGAAAGGGAAGAAGAAGAAGACGTTGAAACAGAAGTGCCACAACTGAACGAAAATAAAAGAGCATTAGAAGAAAGCCAAACAACAGTGCCAGTTAAAAGATTCAAGAAAAAGAATAGAGAACCAAGGTACATCAAAAGACAGAGACTAAGACTGAAAACAGTAGAGGAGAAGCTTGAGCAAAGGAAACAAGGTTCCAGTAAAACAGAGCAAACTGGAGAAAGCACTAAGCGAAGAAGTGCCCGAATAAAAAGACTGAACGAAAAGTATCAGGATCCTGAATGGACTTACCTGGTGCTGGAGGAATTTGAGGATCTGGGGATAAGTGATGAGAGTGACAAAGAACTGACTACTGACCAGTCTGCCGAAGAAGAAGAACCAACCTGAAGTCGCCCTGTGTAAGCAACCTGTGTAAAGTTACAAAGAGGGGTTGGAAAGCTTCTTTTGAGCAAAAATGCGTCCATTTCTTACGATAATGGCATTACTCCTAGTCCTACTCCCTCGCCTTCCTTCAGCACAATTGAGGCCCCGCCTCCCACCCAGACCCACCCCCAGCATAAAAACTCTGCCCGCCCCCACCTCCACCTGTACACAAACAAGCCGAGCTAGCACTCAGTTGAACCACACCGGGAGGGAGGGAGGGTCCTTGAAGGAAGGCGAGGGAGTAGGACTAGGAGTAATGCCATTATCGTAAGAAATGGACGCATTACCTCCCGTCCCTCCCTCGCCTTCCTTCAGCACAATTGAGGACATAGCAAGCAGAAGAAAACAGAGACGGACAACTGAGTGACAAAGAACACAAAACAGTGCCCCAAACCCAGCAGATCAACATCCCCGGCCTCGCAAAGAGGACAAGACTCCGAAGCCCGAACCCCCACCAGAGGAAAAGCCACCAAGACAGGGGACCGAAAACAACAACCCCACGGAGCGGGGGAAGGCAAACACCGGAGCTGGACCAAAGCGAACAAACAGAGACCTCCACCCGGAAGGACACCACAACCAGCAGGCACCACAGAAAAAGAGGCCGGACAGTCAAACCAACCAAAGGAGCCACAGCCAAGGAAGGAGCAGGACCAAACACAGGCAAAACCAACCCGAGACAGAGCCACAACGGCGAGTCACCGGAGGGACAAAGGACGGAACCAGACCCAAAACCAACAGATCCGAACAGCCCAGACAGAAGGGAAACGGCCCAGACAGGGCCCACAAGAACCCCAAGCGCCCCACAGGAGCGACGACAGTCCAAAGCAGAGTCGCCGACCACGCCGACACCCCAAGGATGAAAGGCCAAGAGGACACGAACCCGGGACCAAGAAACGGAACACAGGCCGCCACAGTGCGCACAGCAGGACAGGCAGCCACCCGACCAGGCCCACGCGGGGGGCAAACCCAAAAGGCAAGAGCCGAATCCCAAGACCCGCAAGGGGCCCAGAGGGAGGACCGGATAGGACAACCAACCCCAGGAGCAAAGACCCCGAAGGGAAGGACCGGACAAGGCAGGGAAACAAACACAGCAGACCCGGAAAAAGAACCAGGAAACAGACCCCAGGCAACATGCAAGGAAGACAGGAGCACCAAGAAGCCGGAAAGACGCCCACCGCACTCGCAGAGGGGCCACCGACAACCCCAGAAGAGCCCCAGCAGGAGGGAACCGCCCCACCAAAAGGAGGCCAGCATCACGGGAACAACACCCGGAGCAGAACACCAGGCCCAAAAGGCCCACAAACACCAAGCACAGGTCAACCAAGAGGAGGACCGACGGGAAGCCCGCAAGCCACCGCCAACCAGACTGGAACCCCCAACACAGTCGAATCAGGCGCACAACCACCAGGCAGCAGGCACAAACCCCGCAGAGAACCCAGGGGAAGAGCCCGAAACCCCAACGGGCACAGAGCCACCGGAAGGAACCTCCACCGAGCGCAACACAGCCCAGACAGGAGAGAAAAACAAAGAGCCTAAGGCCAACGGGGAGCAGCAGCAACCCCCGAGCACAGACCCAGGGAGCCCGCACAGGAAAGGCCAGAGCAGCGGAAAAGCCGGGATGGGGAAGTCGTGAGAAAACCCAGGACGAAGCAAGAAACAGCAAAGCAGAACAGCCAGCACACAGGTCACCCACCAAGGCAGAGAGCTGACAGACCCAGCACCCAGACCCCAGCCCACAGAAACAGGACCCAGGCAACCAAGGACAAGGACCAGAAACAGGACCCATCCAACCGAGGCAGAGGACCAAGCCACCGGAACGTCCACGGAGCCAACACCCTCAGAACCGCAGAGACCCCCGAAAGAGCACTAGGGCAAGCCCCAACGACATAACAGCCGCCAGCAAGAGGACCCCCAGGAGAGCAGCAGGAACCAGAACCAGAACCCGAACCGACCCCAGCCAAGCCCAGAACAGGCCGGCGACCGAAGCCCCCACAAGCGGAGCCGGAAGAGCCAGCGAACACCCATGCAGAAGGCAACAGAGGCCGAGCCACCAGGAGAGCACCCCCGGGGACGGACCGACAAGGGCAGCAGGGACAACAGACCCCGGAGACCAACCCAACAGGAGCCAGACAGACAGGCAGAGAAGAAGAAAACGAGCCCAGGTAACTAGAAACACCACAGAAGCCAGGAGCCCCAGCACCCGCAGCCACAGGACCGCCCGAGGAGCCCTGGGCCAAAAAGGCCCAAACCGAAGGAAGAGAGACCAGGCCCCCCGGACAAGGGAACGGGGCAGAGCACAGTCCGAAGACGGCACCCCGACAAACCCCAGGCCCAGAGAGGGGATCAGCGAAGACACACCCCGGGCCACCAAAAACCCGACCACCAGAAGAACCACAAAGGACCTCCCGAACAGACCGAGCAAAAAGACACCCCAGCCGTAAGGCGCAAGAGGCCGACCTGAGAAGGAAGAGGGAACACCCCTGCCGCATGAAGGAGAGCCACGAGAGCAACCGGACATGCCGGAAGACCCAGGTCGAAGGCCCAAGGCCGAAGGGCAAGGACGCATACCCAGAAAACGTGCGTACCACACAGAGAACCACAGGAAACGCAGAAAAGAAGCAGCGTCATTGGAGAGAAGCGCCCCCCCAAAAAAACAGGGCATGCCAAAAACCACCAGGCAGAGCCTGCGGAAAAGCCGCCCGAAAGGCCAACACACGGAAGGGAACCGGCCGAAGCCAGGAGCAGACCCCCATGAGAACCGGAACAGGCACAAAGCCACCGGACACCCCAGCCCCAGCAATAAAACGGTGCGGGCCCAAAACCCGAGCCCCACCGACAGGAACCAAGCAGAGGGAACAAAAAGGCAAGCAAACAGGACACCCAGTCCAGGAGAGCCACCCAGCAGGAACCGGAGACGGGCACCGGCAGAGGAACCCGCAACGAACCGGAGGAACCGGCACCAAGCCGACCCAGCACCCATGAACCACCGCACACAGGACCCCGTCAACAGAAACGTCCCGCAGCCACAGAGGAGGAAATGCCAAAGACGACCACCCACAGACAGGGAATCGACCAGACAGCAGTGACAGGAACCCAACAGGGCACGGCACCCAGAAAAGGAGGCAGCAAGCCAGGGCGAACAAATGGCCAAAACCACGAACACCCGAAAGCCAGAGGAGACACCCACAGCGGGGAGAACAGAGAGGCCCCAGTGCAAGGCACGCGGGAAAGGCAGGACGCCCCATCCAGGAAACCCCACATCAAGGAGGGCACAGAAGAAGCAGAGAACAGGCCAACCAGCGCAACAGCAGCAGCCAAGCAGAACATCAGACCCACCAAGCAGCACGGCCAGGACAGAGTCCGGCAGCACAACGGGAGGAAAGGGGCGACCCCCACCAAGAAGCAAAGCCACTGGAGCAAGAGAGGGTTGAGCAGCACAGAAGCGAAACCCCAGACACCAACCGAGCGTGTAAAGAAACCTGAAAACCCCCCAGGACCAACACAGCGCAGAAGGAACACGGAGGGCAGAGGAGAGACAGCCACGGCACGTCACACAGGCAACCGACAAGCAACCGCCAACCGGGCAGGCCACCGTGGACAGAGCAGCAAGGACAAGGCGCACAACAGAGGGAACAGCATGGAAAAACACCACGCACGGGCAACGCATGCCACACCCACAGCACCACACACCACACCGGGCATGAAGGGCAAGCCCAACCAGAAGGGCCGGGAACAGCAAAGAAAGAACCCCACAGTTCCAGCCCGGCAGGAAAAGAGCAAAGCCTCCCCCATCCCCCGACCAGTGCAGGAGCTCAGCGAAAAATCCAGGACAAGAACCCAGAGCCCAACTCATCGCCAAAGGCGGCAGAAGGACCCCCCAAATCCCAGGAACCAGCCCCGAACAGGAGCCGCAGGAGGAAGAAGGGAGGGCACAGAAGCCACCCGCCGAACCCCAGAACACTGGACAGAGCAGCCACACCCAAGTCAAGCAACAGAAGCAGACACGGGAGGCAGAACACCCCCCACGGAGCCCATGCGGCCAGGGCACCCCAGGGGGACCTGAGAACCAGCAGTAGGGAAGAGGCAGCAGGCCCCAACAACCCCCAGCGACCCAGTGGCAGACAAGCGCCGAGGGCACCACCCAAGGAACCATGGAACAGTGGCCGGATCCGCACCCCATGCAGCAAGAGCCCGCGCCACCAAAGGCACGAGAACAACCGCCAAGCCACAGCACAAAGGGCCGCACCGCAGGGCAAGAGAACCGCCCAAGCAGGAATAAAATAGGAAAAACTGGCTGAAACCCGCCCTACCTGGCCTCCGGGAAGACAGCATACCGGGAGGAGGCAGCCACACAGCCCGACCCGGAAACGCAGCCCCAGCCACAGGAGGACCGCCGGACACCGCCGAGGATTCCTGAACCACCGCTCCGCCCCATGCCACGAGGGAGACGAGGAGAGGAGGCACAGCCAGGAGAACGCTGCAGAGGGCACCGCCGTAGCAGAGAACCAGACCGAAGACTCCCTGGCACCGCCACAGAGAGGAGCTGAAAAGGTAAGTCTCACTAGGGAGACAGAAAAAAACAGGTGGAGGTGGGGGCGGGCAGAGTTTTTATGCTGGGGGTGGGTCTGCGTGGGAGGCGGGGCCTCAATTGTGCTGAAGGAATGCGAGGGAGTGACGGGAGGTAATGTCTGATTCAAGGGTGAATGGAAGACCTAGACGCAATTGTTGTAAAACATGCTGCAAAGTATGTGTATGTAGTGTAGGTTTAGTACTAATACTATGGATAGGATTAACAATTATTATTCCTTATATGATGAGTAAAGATACTAAATCCAACTCTACAAAGAGTATGGCAAAAGACACTGACGAACTGACACCACAAAGTGTAGATGGACATGAGAAAGCACTTAGCGTTAGACAAACTAAAATGGACTTAGAAGCACCAGATGAGGAAGGACTACATTATCATGGAATCAAGAAAAGGACTCATTTAAACGTATTTGCAAACCTTTTAGTGCATTATAAAGAAGCTATGGAAATAGAAGACTGTTATGTTTGCATGAAGCTACCTACTTCTGTAGCTGAGGGAGTGACATACCATCACTTGCCATTAACATATGGAATTTCTTGTAGTATTTTAGCTAGCTTATTCTATAAAAGAGGACCGTTACAGTACTATTACTCTAACTCAGACGTGATATTTTCTGAACTTCCTATACGTGGAAATCTGAACCCTGTACATACGAAAAGTGATGTCACACGTTATATGGGAGAATATTTTCTGACTATAGGTACCATAGATTTAGGTGAAGCATATAGAGACAACTTGACCTGTTCATTAAATGAACAAGAGAAAATGTTTCTGAACATGGCAGAGAAAAGAAGGGAAAGCTTTCAAAGAAAGGCGAATGATAAAAGGCAGAGAATTCCTAAATGGGCTGAAAACATGGGAAGCAATTCAAATGGTGGGGCTAATCCTGCTTTGTTGCTGGATTTCGAAAGAAAAGGGAAGCTTTGTCTTCACCGAGAAAAGACTAGTTATTATAATAACATTTTCATTGGTTCCAGTCAATGCGAACACAGTTACAATGTAATTGGAGGTTGGGGTTTCAAAAATGGGTAAGAACCTGTGTTTCCTGGAATTTATTACATATGTGGAAACAAGGCCTATTTCAAATTGCCGGATCACTGGTATGGAAGCTGCTATTTTGGAATTGTCTTCCCGAAAATATACCATGTGAATGAAATTGCTGGAAGCAGTGAAAGCACTAACGGTTTAGTACGTAGTAGAAGAGAAAGTATAGGGGAAATAATGGGTAGTATATTTAGTGCATTGATACCTGCAGTGGGAGTGGTTCTGAACATACACAGAATTTGCAAATTGTCTACATTAGTGGATCGGTTATCTACTGACACTGCAAGAGGATTTCTGATGATCAACACCGAAATGGTTGCGATCAGATCTATGGTTTTGCAGAACCGACTTGCCCTTGACACCTTGTTAGCAAAAGAGGGCGGAGTCTGTAGAATGATGAAAGTGCAACATTGTTGCACTTACATACCTGACAAAAGTGTTGAACTCAAAAGGTATGTAAGGAACATTACAAATTTGGAAAAGGAACTCAAACCACTGGAGGTTGATAGTGCCAGGAAGAGACTTACTGATGGTCTCTCCGCTGTAGGTCATTGGTTTTCCAATTTAGGTAAAGGTTTGTTGTTTAAGGTACTGATGCCAATTGCAGGAATAGGGGTTGTCGTATTCCTCATATTTGTCTGTTGCAAATGTCACAAACCCCAAAGGAAATATACTGTGAACAAGAGAGGTGTGAAGCGGAATGTGGATGAACTTGAATTAGAGGAACTGAATAATCAGATTTATAAAATGGTGAAAAATTCTCACCCTAACAAAGAAACGAAAGAAAAATTGAATCGAATGTTGGAAGAGATTGAATTGGGCAAATTGTGAAAGTTGGCATCTGGTTCTATGGTTTTGTGATGATAGTAAATATCATCAAAGAGGGAATTGATGGAGCAAGGATTCGCACGCTACGCGACTTGCTCGTACTCATGAACCTCGAATAACTATAACAAATTAACTCAACATGTTTGTCTTACTAATTTCCCTTTTATTCTGACATTTTGGGTGTCCCAGAGACGCTTGCCTATGTGTATTAACCTTAACAACGCTTGTCATTAAAATGGCCACTGCTTGGCGGGAATTTAGTCTGCGCATGCGTCGGTCACAATCACATGATGTGACGTACTCGCAGTTCTGGTGGGAAATGTTTGCTCATGCGCAATACTGCCAATATGGCCGCTTTGTTTTCTCATATGCTCCGTGCTTGCAAAGCTCCTTGTGCAAAGTTGTTTGTTTTGCATTTACCCTAACGCTATAGTTATTATTAAGTAAAGGGTATAGAGTAGCTATTCATGGTATACAGAGTACTCATTTTTTCCTGTATTTCTAAATTGTTTTCGCTGACTTTTCATGTATCGTATTATTTGGGGCCCGAGACACACTCGAGATTCCATATTGAACAGCCTTTCTGCGCATGTTATGTTATGTTATTTTTATGCTTCTATAGCGCACGGCCACTCCATGGAGCATCCCGGCGCTTTTTCGAAGGTACCCACCAAATGAGGGAGAAACATAACACTGAAGGGACATGCAACACACACATAAAAAAGCAGCACCAGTCTAAGGGAAAAACCATGTTTTAAGGGCCTTTCGGAAGGACAGCAGGCTAGAAGCCTGTCTTAGATAAATCGGGAGGTCATTCCAAGCATGAGGAGCTAAATAACGGAAGGACCGTCCTCCTGCTCTGGCGCGCTTGATAATGGGAACCTTCACTTTGGATAACGCAGAAGATCTGAGAGATCTAGAGGGCTGATACCAAGACAGTCGTTTGGAGATGTATTTAGGGCCAATACCGTGCAAGGCCTTGAAGGTCGTAGTCAGGGTTTTAAAAAGAATTCTTTTGTCAATCGGTAGCCAATGTAAGGTTGAGAGAAGAGCAGTGGCTCTGGCTCTTCTTGGGAGGCCAAAGACAGCTCGGGCCGCAGAATTCTGAGCAATTTGAAGACGCCTAACCAGATATTTGGGAAGTCCCAAAAATAAAACATTAGCGTAATCCAGCCTGGAGCCAACCAGTGCCTGGACGATGATTTTCCTATGCTGGATGGATACTAAAGGTAGAAATTTACGCAGCATCCGGAGGATGCCAAAGCATTTCCCGGTGAGAGAGGAAATATGTGGTCCAAAAGATAAGTCGCTATCAATGATCACTCCCAAGTTTTTGGCCTTCAGGGAGGAACTAACGGAAGGAAACATATCCTGCGGCCACCAGGGTTTCCAATCCGGCTCGGAGATACACCCAAAGAAGAGCAGCTCCGACTTGTCGGAGTTGCATTTCAATCCATGACGTCCAAACCACTCGAAAACCGCACTCAAACAACCTCTAACCTGATCATCGTCGAACAGACCATTCCTATTGCTTACAAACAGGAGCTGGGTGTCGTCGGCATAGGTGACAATCCGGGCGCCAAAAGACTCCGCGACCACTGCCAGAGGAGCCATAAAGATGTTAAAAAGGAGGGGGCTCAAGATGGAACCTTGGGGAACCCCCACTTCTAGCAGCGGCATCTCGGCGGAGTAAGGAGGAGCCCAGATTGTCTGCCGGCGGTCGGCTAAGAAGGATTTAAGCCACCTCAACACCGTGCCCCGCAAACCAAAGTCCCAGAGTCTGGCAAGGAGAAGCGCGTGGGGAACGGTGTCGAATGCCGCCGACAGGTCAAGCATGACCAATACAGCCTTTCTTCCAGCATCCAACTCCTCCCGGATGGCGTCTGTGACTTCGAGGAGCGCAGTCTCCGTGCTGAAATTCGCACGGAAACCGGATTGGGTGTTATGCAGCAGATCGTTTTCCTCGATGAAATTAGAGATTGATCTGTGAACAAACCTCTCAGTCACTTTCGCTAGAGCCGGGAGTAAGGAAATAGGTCTGTAGTTGGCATGGACTAGAGGGTCGAGTGCTGGTTTTTTCAGGAGTGGCAGGATCATGGCACTCTTCCAAGCCTTTGGAACACCCCGGATGAGAGCGACATATTTAAGATGGGATTGACCAAGTCATTTAGCACAGGTGCCAAGTTTGCTAAACACTTGGCCGGGCACGGATCCTGAGGAGATCCAGATTTAAAGTTGGACAGGATGTCAAGAGAGCTTGCATGATCCAGTGAGGGAAAATCACACAACAAAGGACCATGATCTGACATAGGACACCCCAGGCTCACAGGCTGCTGCTGAAAAGTGGAAAGGAGGGAATCTTGAATAGTAGTAATTTTCTGTACAAAATATACAGCCAGATCCCTCAACCAGGATTCAGAGTGAGTATGAATGGGGGTATAAGCAGAGGGAGAGGTAAAATCTTTTACCACCCTAAAGAGTTCTTTACCGGAATGCTCCGCCTCATTTATTCTAGATTCCAAGTAAGCTTTTTTTCCAGCCCAGATTGATTTATGGTAGGCTCTAGTCAGTGCCTTAAAATTCTGCCTCTCAGAGTGATCATAAGATCACCTCCATGCTCTTTCAGCTTTTTTAAGGTCTTGTCTAGCTTTTTTTAGCTGCGGAGTAAACCATGGGGCAGATGTCCTTTTATTGGCAGAATTTTGTGTCTTGGCCGGGACCAAGCTCTCTAGACACTCTAAGAGCCATTTATGGAAAAGAGCAGTATAATCCTCTACATTGTCAGATGTAGGACAAGGAAAATTGGTTAGGGCGTTTGATAGCATCTCTCTAGTGAACAGATGGAAAGACTTAGAGAGATGCTTTAACGACCCCACAAATTTGGACCGTGTTGAAACCATATTAGGGAGGGAAAAGGAAATAAGAAAATGATCCGACCACAAAACTGGCACGGGAGGATCTACCCCGATAGGAAGAGTAGAAAAGATCTGATCCAACGTGTGGCTCCTCTCATGGGACGGTCCTACCACATATGGGGCTAATCCGAGCACGGAAGTAATATCCAGTAGTTTTTGAGTATCCGGGTCTAAGCTAACATCCATATGAATGTTTAGATCACCTAGCAGGAGGCAGTGATTAGATCTGAGGCAAGGAGTCGAAAGGGCTGCCTGTAGTTCTTCTAAAAACGGCCCCACCGAGCCTGGTGGTCTATAAACAAGAATCCCTGTACAAGCCTGGGAAGACGAGAGCTGAAGGGTGAAGCCAAGGGCTTCACTGCCCTGTATATTATCAACCGGAAAAGTGCGACATGCTATGCTCTTATTTACTATAATCGCCACTCCACCGCCTCTACCAGACGATCTGTCTTTCCTAAATATATTATAAGCGGAGGGTATGGCATTTGCCAAATCAGGGGCAGACAAGTCAGACAGCCAGGTCTCCGTCAGGAATAAACAGGAAATCTTAGAGTCCTGTAGCAGATTCCAAATATCTATAGCATGGCAAGGTAGGAATCTGGTATTAAGCAGTAGACATTGATGGATCTTGGGTGTACTAACCTTTGAAAGATGTTTACGTTCAGGAAGGCGCCAGCCGCAGTCGCTGCAGCCTTTCCTTAAAGCCCTTCCTCCAGGGAAGACATGATGGCAAAGACTATACGGAGGACGGAGAGAGCACAGCTCGGAACTAGAATAGGTAAGCATAATAAGTCGCAGTATGAAAATAGACCACGAATCGGTCAGGAAGCCAGCCGTCCTGCCCCGTCCGCCTACGTGTCGCTGACGGGCGCAGACGGGCAGGACTCTGGCGCGACTCAGGCGCAGAGAGGGCGCCACACCTGCGCGTCACCGCTACGCGTTGAAAAAGGTGGAGCTTTAAATAGTCCGGCTGAACCTCGGAGAAAAAAAAAATCTCCTGAGTACCTGCACCAAAATGGCGGCGGCGCGCTTCACAAACCTACCCAGGATGGACACCACCACCCCAGAACCGGACCCGCCAAAGTAGCGGTGATCTTTCCAGATTAGAGTGTGGGAATGAGGGGCCAGGCACAGCGCGGCGATTTTAAAAGAAGGTACACTGCAAAATGCAAATTAAAACAAAAGAAAATAGGCAAAACGGGAGGATTAAAAAGTCGGCTGCTGGCGGCGCGATTACGCGACCCAGCAGCGCTCAGTCACAGCCTCAGCAATGGACACCTTACCAGGCTGCCCCAAACAAGGTTCCGCCTTAAATAGTCCGGCTGAACCTCGGAGAAAAAAATCTCCTGAGTACCTGCACCAAAATGGCGGCGGCGCGCTTCACAAACCTACCCAGGATGGACACCACCACCCCAGAACCGGACCCGCCAAAGTAGCGGTGATCTTTCCAGATTAGAGTGTGGGAATGAGGGGCCAGGCACAGCGCGGCGATTTTAAAAGAAGGTACACTGCAAAATGCAAATTAAAACAAAAGAAAATAGGCAAAACGGGAGGATTAAAAAGTCGGCTGCTGGCGGCGCGATTACGCGACCCAGCAGCCCTCAGTCACAGCAATGGACACCTTACCAGGCATGAGTCTTCTGCCGGTGACATTGAAAACTTGCCAACCCGAAGTCCCAGCCAAGATGTGCCTGGGAAGATGCACCTTCGCCTAGCAGAAGAAGCTGAATTGCTTTCAATGTATCATAATTCATAGATGTACTATTGTAATAAGAATGTTAGGTCATGGGAACCCCAAATTCAATAGGCGGTCCCAGATCATGTAAATGCAGGCTTCTAGAAATGAAATATGATTGGTGTGTTGACCTATCCTACTTGGGGACCAATCGAAACTGGGGATTCTTACATTTGCAACATTTGGGGGGAGGTACACTGACCTGAAAACAGTATAACTAGCCTAGGTTTAGCCAGAGAAATTGTCCGACTTGTCCGAATAGCTGACCTGTCACTGACCCAACACACTCAATAGGTGACTGATACAGAGGGCTGCGGAGCACTCTGTCCGAATTTTTCATAGACAAGAGGTTTTAAACCTTAAGTGCTGGCGGAGCACTTTGCTGGGGAGTTCGATAACCCAATCGGGGTTCTGTCTGATAGCTCCAGAGAGGGTGGAGCGCAGGCGTTGCTTCCGAACTGCGGGTGCTGGTCGTGCCTTGGTGGTCCTGTCCTGATCCTAATTTGGGTTTCCTGTCCTGTCCTGGGGTGTCCTTTTCGTCCTTGCTGTCCTTCTGGCGACTGTCCTTCCTTGGGGTTCCTCCCATCCTTAACTGACCCGTGGCCAGGGTTGGTCTTCACACCACTTTAGGTTTAGGTAAATATAGTGCTGAAAAGTCTACTCTGCACCTTCTATATTTTCCTTCTTTTGCTTTAATAAAGTCATATTCTTGCAAAATTTATTTCCATGCTTTTCGCATCTCTGAATGAAAAGTCAGATATAAAATTCTCGTTATTCTAGCATGTTCCATTTCCTTACCCACCCTTTAAGTTCATTCCTTTTCCGTTTCATGATACAATAGATGTTCCGTGTTTTACCCATTATTTAGTCGATTCAAGTAATTGCACCGGTTTATTAGTATGGTCTATTTGCATTTTACCTATAGTTCCTCTTTATGGAGAAATATTTCACTGTGAAATTCTAGTATTCTCTTTATTCTCCCCGTCTTTTAGTCTCTCCATACTAAGTCCAAAATCTGAAACTGCTGCCTAGCATGTTCCTTGTTCTTACCTTCCTTTAGACTCACAAATGGTTGGTTTCATTTATTTCCTTTACGGATATGTGCTCTTTATGATTTTGGTTATCGACTGTTTGTTCATTGTGAACCTTATGCTTTCCAAGAATGAAGAATTTTAGATAAAGGTTTTCAAACTTCTTGAGTTTGTGGTTATTATAAAAGTATAAATAGAATATATAAAGTATAAGTATTTTGGTGTCTGCCTTTCTTTTACAGCTAGCTCCCTGATCCCTTGTGATCTTAGGTATCCGTAACGGTGGAATGGTAAGTCGGGTACACTGGAAATAAAATAGGAAGGAACAAGGGTTACTGGTAGTAGAGTGTATGGTCGCCCGATTAATGAATAGTGTATTATTGAAATTTATGGGCCCGATACGTATATGGTAAAATTGTTGGTCGGGTGACCTGCGCGCTCTATCAGAGGTACACTCAAATGAAATATGGCAGTCAAAAGAGCAACCGGCAAGTAACTTGCAGCCTAAGCTCTCTTTGAGCCACCTAACCACTAACATCACACCAACCTCTGCTCACCAACCTGGGCTGGCTCCACACATTTCTCCTTCTGTCTGGGTGCTCGGACCGGAGGTTCTGTTTCCCTCTAAGCTCAGTAATGTCCGGACAATGAGGGGCTTCACAATCACCTGAGTTGCTGCTGCCAATCTAGGGTGTTCGTGGGTCCAAACCCACTTTCTCCTCTTCCCCAACCTCACCTCTCTATCTTCTCGAAAGAACTGAAATGGTCTGCTTCCTGGCAGAAGAGGCTGGTCTGCTGGTTTTCGCTCTATTTTGCTCTGTGGGCGGAGGAAGAGGCGGCCTTTGGAGGCCGCCTTCTTATGATGGGCGTTGCTGAGGTAGAGTGGGTGGGGGTACTTTGGACACCACAGCGAAGTCCTGCAGAATGAGCGAGGTCTCAAGCCAAAGCGAGTGAAGAAGGGTTGGGGCAAAGCTCTTTTGGATTCATATTCAAATCTTGCATAATTTCGGATAACAGACTGAGTGTGATAAGCCTCACTAGGGGATAATTGAGGAAGAAGCTGGAAGTAAGGTAGAGACCTTTTGAGAACTTTGGTTGCTGCTCCCTGTGTGGTTTATTCTGTGAGACTTCAGCGACAGTGTTTTCAATTAAATCCAAAGCAATTAGAGTGAGAGGCCACCATGAAAAAACACCAATTATCCCAGGGAAACTGGGGAAAGCCCCTTTACCTGGTTCTTTTTCCCTCCTCCTCTTTGCCTGCATCCAATTTAGAGGCTATGCTCATGAAAAACAGATCACACTCCAGGTACCAATTGGTGTCTCTACTCCAAACACCGTCTAAAGGTTCCAGCCACAGCATACCAATAATGTTCAAACTTCGGATTACAATTCATTCTCCTTTTCGCAGATGTGGCCATCTATGATGTTCATTCTTATCTTGTCCAACAAAATGCACTGTGCTATCTGATCATTGTGTGTAATTGAAAGGAACAGTTGCTTGCACTGCTGGAAGGAAGAGTTCACCAACACACTACATGCTTCCAATTGGTATGGAACTGGTCCAAGTTAGCAGAATACTGGTCAAAGGTTAGACAGATAATCCCAACATTCTTCAATTGTGATAACATTGTTGATGTTAATAAAGCAAAAAGGAAGTAGGTACAGCTCAAATTACACCTTGCAAAACAGTATATTGCAATGGGTACAGCATTCGTGGCCTCATGATAGAAAACAAAATAGTTACTTACCTGTCGGAGCAGTTTTACAGTTGAAGAATTATTTGGAATCACATGCTGTGCAGTACCACCACAATCTCGTGGTTAGGTCTCTTCTTTTTTTTTGGAGTGGGTGTCATATTGTACCATTTAGTGCATGCCATTGCAGTCTAAAATCTCCTGTGCGTAGTGGTCCTTTTAGATTCTATTTTCCTTTTCTTGGCAACTTGACTTGCTGTTGTGGCTTTTTACTTGTTAAACGTCCCCCTTCTTGTCCTTTTGCTCTTTTTGTTTGCATGTTCACCTTGCACCTCAATTCTTGGGGGTTGGGTTGGTTGTATGTGAATATAGAAAATTCTTCAAGCTGCATAATTTCTCCTGTAGGTACGCATGCCCTTTTGCAGCATGAACCGTTCTGGGTTTCTTATGTGTATTATTTTTCTAGCAATATCCTTGTTCACCCTTGCAAGTTAGGTTTAAATGATCTCGAGCAGGAATAAAAGATTTTTTTGTACATTCTCTCCCACCTGTGACTCCTTATTTATTTAAACATAAACACAGTAGAGTTTGGTGAACATAAGCACCAATAACCATGTGGCTGCCATACATATTGCACTGCTCTCCATGCCACTGGAGTCAAGCTGTCCTGGCTGATGAGGGCTGAAAGCCTGAAACAGGTCCTAGGAGGCTTGTTTCCAGTCCAGGGAGGACCTGGCCTGGCAGTTCCGGGTGGACTGTCCCATTGTGTGCAAGGTCAAGACTGATTTGCATATGCCTGGGTCCAAACTGGAATGTCATGCTGAGCAAAACAAATGATGGATTTAGGTCCAGATCTCTGTACTGGGGTAAATGAATGACATTGTTTTGCATTCTGTCCATCAATTGTTCTTTTTGCATACATATGTCACTTAGCAGGACATTTGCTAGGAAGCCAAGTTGCTCCCTTCTTTCTTGTGGAGAGTGCTTTCTGACTTGTCTCCATTTGGACTGTGTACTATCCAGCTTGCAATAATGCTCTTAATTACCAGCGAGCAATTCATTTAGTCTGCAAACAATACAAAGAATTTACTTCCTTTCCTGAAGTCTTTTGTTTTCTCCAACTAATATATCACTGCCCTTCGCATGTCAACAGTGTGTGGGGCCCTTTCTGCTTCAGTCTTTGGGCACTGGGTGGGGATACTGTTATGAGTAGCTTGATTTTCATGGAAGGGTGATATTCTCTTTGGCAGAAAGTGTGGCTTTGTGCTCATAACTATTCTGTCCTTGTGTATTTGTAGGTAGGGTTCTGGATTGTTAATGCCTGCATCTTTCTTACCCTGAGCAATGAAGTAACTGTGATTCAGAATGTTGTTTTTAGGATTAAAACTGGAGTTTGGTCTTATTTAGTGGTTCAAAATGTTCCTATATGAACTATGTTAGGGCCAGATTGAGGTTCCATATCGGCGTGGGGGTTGTCGTGGGCAGTGCCATCCTTTTTGCTTGTTCCAGAAACTGTATAATTACTGCAGCAGTGAAGAAACTTTACCCTAAATGTCCCCTTGTATGGGCCACCACAGCTGGTTATTTTTGCACCAGCGGACGTATCTTGTCCATTTGGCTGCGTAACATTTTCTTGTGCTCATTCATCAAGCCTCTACCGAAGAGATCTTCCATTGATCTCTTCAGTAGATTTAAGCATCCAAACTGTCCTCAGGAGCCATGCCACTTAACTTAGGCTGCTTGGTTCTGGGTGGAGTGCCATCCCCTTTTGCACAAAGGCGATCATTGCATATTGGTAACGTTTTTATGGTTTCTTGAGCCATATCCACCAGGTTTGAAAACCAAGTTTGTCTTGACCATTGCAGAACAAGGGTCAGTGGCATACGCGTTCAATAGAGATAGGAGGGGAATGGGTGGCAAAGCATCAGCAAATTTCCCTGGCCAGCTTATTGCCAGGGTATTTCCTTGGGAGCAGAGGTGTGGGTTGATGTGAAGTCATCATTTTACATTTTTAGGTGTTGTGAACAAGTCTTCCACTGGAATGTCCCATTGCCTGAAGATCCTTTGGAGCACCTGCAGATGTAGCTCCCTCTCTTGTTAGACTGTAGCATGCCTTCTTAGTTTATCTGCTTCCACATTATTACTACTGGAACATGTACTCTTATTGTGGTTATCCATCTGTGGATGGTCCATCTCAAAATGTCCTGCCCTAGTTTGGATAATGCATTTGACCCTGTGCCTTTTTGTTTGTTAAGGTAGATCATCACCTTGAGGACATGCATCTATTCAGGGTCCTTGGAGGAATGCTTGTAATTGTTACTGCTTTGCTGGATGCTGGTTCCCAATCTTGTCAGGCGTTGAGGGAGATCTAGTGACAACTCCTCCAGTGAATCAGATTCGAGGTCCTGACATTGCAGCTTTTGGCCCCTGGAAGATATCATGGTCTTCTGCATTTTCCTCATAATAGAGCATTCCCTGTTCTTGGGATGGCCTTTGGTTAGTGTTCACCTTGCCCTTCCTTTTTTCACACTCCTCTCCCATAGAAGCTTCAAGTTCTGTCACGGATGCATTGAAAACCTCTTATTGTTTTTTCACAATCGCCACCATGTTGTCCTCAAAGCACCTTGTTATCTATTTCAAGAGCTTACTTCTCAGAAGGCAAGAATCTTTCACGTCCTTTGGACGCTGGCATGCCCACCGGGTCCTCCTCCTCTTGATCACCAGTCGATGTTGAAAGCTTGTCAAAGGCATAATCACCATCAGTGTCTCTTTTTTCAGGATCCGTGGGGTTCTTTTGGTTTTGACTTCCTGTTGGTCACCTGCCATTCAGTCACCAAGGTAGTCTTGAGCGGACCCAGAATGTGTTTGTTTTTTTTCAACTTTACCAAAGTAGGTTTTTAGGTTCTCCCCTTGAAGCTTTTTTGTAGGCTGGCTTCTACTTTGCCAACTTCTAATTTGTCATCAGATCCTTCCAGCTTGGGCCACTTGTGCCCTGAACATGACAACTTACGGCTCCAGTAAACTTCGGTTACTTCTATGGTGGTTTTTAATTTCCACCTTCCTCTGTTCTCACTATCATTTCCTTCCTTTTTATTAAAGGATCCGTCTATTTCTCTGTGTGTCCATAGAGCTTTGGGGGTTGCTTCCAGACACACCAGTAGAAAAAAAGAAGAATCAGAAGATGGACCATCCACACAGGGGCTTCCAGGGTGCACGTCTAAGATCTTGAAGCCAAATGGTACTAGATGACACCCAAAAAAATAAAAAATAGGCCCCCAATTTAGAGTACCCTTTCAGCCATCATAATGGTCCACCTGATTAAAATGCAGGCGAACCTTTGGTATAACAGTTGAGACTGCTCCAGGGTTATATCGCACCAATGGGCCGATAGAGTAAGGGGGTGTCAAAGTTTGACCTGTATGTTTGCCCATCTAATTTAGATGGGCAGACATACAGATCAGTTTTAACTACAAGGAAAGCACTGGCAGTAAAACTTGCAAAATTCCCTCCTCACCACAGCAAGGACAGCATAGTTGCCCCTCCCCCCCCAAAAAAAGACCTGCTTTGGGGGGTTTTCTTTTCCCCCCAAAAAATTGCAACTTTGCTGTATGGCTCTGTCATGTTTGATGGAGATGTATGGCAAAGTTACAATACGATGACAGTTTCTTTCAACGGTTTAAATAGCAGTTGGACCCTGCCAGGTAACATAGTAATTTACCCAGTCTCCATTCCCCCACCCCCCCACTATTCCAGACCTAACCACTAGATGGCGGCCATACTATAAGGCATGAAATCCAGAAAAGGTTCACACTGTAAAACTGGATTCATGATGTAGCCAAACACACCTTGGAAAGAAAGAAAAATTATAAAAATGCACTAGAATAGAATCTGCAAAGAAAATGTAGCGCTATGTACAACGCTAACAAGGAGCCAGACTTTTCCACCAGATGAAAGATCCACACACCCACACACACACCTGACGTGCCACAGGCTTATGTAGGAATTAAACAATAAATGGAAGGTCACTGTCCAATGTGAAGTAGATTGTTATACGATTGGGTATGAGGTTTGTCACACTCATGTGTGGGTTTGTCTGACTAAAGAAAAATCTGTATACAAGAACACTCCTTTCTTGTAGTTTTCAAAAATTGCTTTTTAAAAAAAGTCCTTACATTGCCTCTCCTATATTGTATAGGCTCCAGTTTTCCCCCGAGAGGTCATTGTTCAATACAGAATGCCGTGGACAAAGTGATGATACCAGTGTACACTGCAACAATTTCCCTACATTGTGTATGTTGCACCGAAATTCTACTCCCAAATTAGGTTGAGCGCAAGTGCACTGGGCGCATATTAAACTACAGCTACTTATTTATACAGCACCTGCTCTAAAAGATAAATACCCAAACTTCCAAATAAGAAATGAGTGTTACAAGATTTGACTTTGAGGAATAGATTCATCTTCAAGGTGACGCATGTTTGTTTTTTTGCCCATTTTGACACGTTTTATTGTTCAGTGACGATAACATCCACAAGTCGTTGAATCTTCTCTGCTGTCACAGGTGGTGTATGTACATTGAAAATTACCATTTGCTCCCTAAGTATGTACACACAAGAAATACACATGTTAGATACCTAGGAATTATAATTCTTCACACTGATTGCAACGTAGTTGACATCAACAGTTTGTTCTTTCCTTTTTCCATAGCGGTCTTTAGATCAATTGAAGACATGATGCTACCTGACATCTTTTACCCTGATGACTATCCGAGGAATTTGCTACATCCTGTGGGTTGGAACATTGCCCACTCCGTGTTTGCACAAACCTTCTGACCACATATGGAGAACTTAACATAGTGTGCTAGTTATCTGTGGCCTACTTACCTTACAATGATGACTTGTTTTTGCGCTTCAGTACTGCTCATTTCATAGAAATGTTGATGCTGTACCCAACAACATAATTCAATATAAACACTAACCGTGTTGGTCCACTTCTCTGCTACATTGAATACAAGTGATTCATTGCCTTAACTATTTACAGATACAAATACACTCTTGACGACCAGAAATAAACTACCCAAAATAAGTTATCTGTCTGGACACATTGTTTACCTGGTACAAAAATGAAGCGTGGAGACATGTCAAGCATGCACAATTTGAAAGGCTATTTGCAAACTAACTCCGCCACTGTATTCACAATGTGTATTGAAGCTAAGAAGAACATCACAGACTATTAATATCACGTCACTATGATAGCTACTGGTGAATTACAAGGCTGAGAAATGTTTGAAGGCAACAGCTTGGTGAAAGGCAGCATTTGAAGTCAATAGTGCAATTTTTATTTAAGAATTGAGCATTTAAACCAATGAAAAACTGAAATTGTCAAAATGCGCCAGAAATAAAGCAGAGTCAGAAACCACTCCAATGTGGTGCAAGTTAATTCCAAATTGCAACCCCTTCTAGCAGGTTGTTCTGATACAGAAAAGTATAATTAATTAATAGGGTTGCAAGAATAGCCACGTAATGTGAAAAGGCTTTGGTAGTTTTAGACTTTACAGTTTGTGCACAACAAAAGTCCAAAACGTACATTAAGTATAGGTTATTAAGATTCAAACTAGGCATTCATTCAACAACAAAAAAATGTTATATATAAATAAATCACACAGCGGAACAGCCCTATGGTCATAGTTCCGAAAGAAAATTAATATGGATAAATCCTCCATTAACAAAAGAAAGTGCCGTAATTTTTAGCAAAGGCCAGATGTTAAGAATTGCAAAAAGAATACTGCTAAATCATCTTTTTGATGTTCTACGAGAGTCCCTTCCATTACTGAAGGCAGGTACAAAGGGGTGATTATGATTTGAAGATCCATTGGTCAGTCCTCGTCCACGGGCTCTACCACCACCGTATGAGGGGATGGGACCATTTGATAAAGTTGATCCACCAGGTGCAAGGCCAGTTTGTGAACCAGTTCCTGAAAAATAAAAAAGTTTGGCTGATTAATGAAGTCCAAAGGTGGCTATCCGACAACGTGGATCCTTTTAGCGCTTTGATAGACAATTCAGGTGACTGAAAATGGCTAAACCACATCACTTTTTGATTAAATAGGCAGTGCACATTAAGTCAACACTCCTCTCCTCCCTCGCCCCTTTTGCAAGAGACAATAGCTAACACTTACATGGTCCACCATGAGAAATTTAATGACAGTGTCCAATAGCCAAAGCATAAAAAGGCTTTCAAGTAGGTGATAGATTTGCCCAAAGAGTGGCCCTAATGCCACTGGAGAACACTGCAAGATGACAATCTTTTTCAAGCATTTTGCTGACGGTTGAACAAGATTTGCCATAGTCCATTAATCGAGAATCCCTTGTCAACATCGATCAGACAGCAGTACTGGTAGTGTTAATTAGAAGCAAAGCGTTTGCCTGAAGTGAAGATAGAGGGGGCCCTTTAAAAAAAATCCTTAACAGGTAAAGAGGCCTTTTATTTTCAAATAAAGCTAATTATATGGAGTTTCACACCAATTCATTTTGTACATATTCAACTTGAGGTCAAGTCACATACTAGAAAAAAATTCCAATTATCTAAACCCACCCATAATATCAATAAACAATGAATTGCCCATTAAGTAAAGGAATTGATTCACCCTACAATCCAAACTTGCCTTATGAGAGAAGGAGGATACAAGCTTTCATCCTATGACAAGGTGTCAGCAAATTGGAGTGCTTGCAGACTAGGTGGAGTTAGAGGAAAATCTCTTGTGTCCCCTCCCCCCCTCCCCCAATCACAATTATTAGCACCTCCCCAAACCACAGGGCAATCCAATTGAGGCATGAAGGACAATGCCTCGTTTTGAATGATCACCCCACCCTTTCACAACCCCATTTGTTTTTTTTACTGATGCTGCTCGTTTTTTGACTGCACATGGGCTCTGCTAACCAGGCTCCAGTGCATGTGATCCGACCCCTAAAATGTGCTGAAATTGGCTACACTCCCAGTTGGCATATTTAGCTTACATACAAGTCCCAAGTGTATGGTACCAAAGTGTACCTGGGGACCGTAAGTTAAACGTTAGTAATGGACTGCAGAATCCATAGAAACATCCACTACAGTGGCAGTGCTGCCATGGCTGCAGCCCTACCATTGTAGCCTGGCACTGCAGTTTAAGGACAGCCATTTCCACCAGTAAAAATAACCCCTTTTGACAGGCCTAAACCTTGCTTTTAAATATTAATAAATTACTTCCAAATAGGCCGTAGCATGCATAAGGCTGGGTGCAAGGCTTATGGAAGTAGGAAAAGGTTAAAGTTAAACACATCCTTACAGTGAAAAATACCTCAAAGGCTATTTTTACTGTTGCAGGGTTGGATATTTCATAGGAACACATTAGTTTACAAAATTATATGTAAAGGCATATTGGCTAGGGAACACCTACATATTTTAGGAAAGTTATCTTTTTTTTTTTAGAAAGTTGCCTTTCCTCCGGAGGTATTTGCTTGAGCTTCAACAGTCACCAGGAAAGAGACTAGTCCCCTTGATGAGGTGTGAAAACTGCTCACAGAACAAAGTCCTTGGATCTAGGGAGGTGTTCCATTAGATTGACAGGATGACCATCTGAGCTGTGCCCAGGAACCGAATTGACAAAGAGCCCTACCCTATCACAGGCAAATGATAGCCAACACCTGAGCAGGGCCCTTCTTTGATCCCCCAGACCAGCACGTCCCAATCTCAGCGGGAAAGCAGCTGCCCTCCAGAAGTGGTTTTGAGTGACTGGTGGGGAGAAATCACTCACTTCCCTGGCCACACCTATGGGGTGGGAACACAGGCTCTACACAAGGTGAGAAGGGTTTCACCGCCTTGGATCTGGGCAGACTGGAGCACTGAGCAATTCGTCTGCAGTAAGGAGCACAGGAACTGCTACAAAAGTGAATAGTAAACCGTAGAAATGTCTTCCCTATTGGCTAGGGAGAGGCCAGGAACCATCCTCCTCCCACATGCTAATGCAAGGCATAAATGTGGCACCCCTTGGCACCCTCTTCAAAACACTACTGGAGCAGAACAACTGCACCTGAAGTTGTGATCTGTGTAGGGACCTGAAAGGGTGATCCTGCTCGCACTCATGACTAAGTGGACTCCAAGAGTCACTTGGCTTAACTTCTCCTGATAAGTTATAGGGACACAAGCTTCTAGAAGTCCTTTTCCTGAAGAGTACAGCTGACTAATTCCAACAAGAACTGCCCTGGACCCTGCGGTTGACTTCTGCTGTAGTGAGACTTGACCCTCAGGTGCTGTTCCGGCAGTCCTGGGTCCCTTGGTTGTGTCAAAAGTTACCTCTGCCACCATCCAGAAAAACCTGGTATTAGAAACATTTTAGCTCCAAAGGGCACATGAGGACCAGAACTAACCTCTCAAGTCCTTTTTTATGACAGTCCATTGTCTCTGGGCTAAAGACACAGGTTTTCCCATTCAACTTTTCTGCAACAGCAAATCTGTTTCAGAGGCACGTATTGGAAAGGATATTTGGGCTTCTGGGTCCCTGTTCTGCTACAGCTTGCAGGCTTGCCCCACTGGAAGTATCAATGCTCTAAAAAAAAAAAACGACTAAGTCTGAATACAGACATCTTCTTGGGTCGAACGCACCAAAAAGGTTTGTCCGGTGAGGGACCTTCTGATGGTGTTCATTTTGAATTCCTCCCACTCTGAGCTTTCCTGCCAAAAGTCAGCAGCTTCACCAGAGCCTCGTTCGACTGCTATCTGACCTCCTGGAGCTCTTCTCAGCCTCACCGGCTGCCTTGTCACGCTGAGGATTTTTTACTTCCATTTCAGAGAGTTAGTCAGAAGGCAAAACATCTGAATGGTCAAATATGGTTTTTATATCAGACCCACACTCAGTCAGCCTTAAATCACACCTCGATACTAGTCAAAGACAACCGGATGACTGCAATTGGTAATATTCTTTAGTGAAAATTTTAAAAACTCATCTCTCTGGTTTACTAGATTTGTCACTTAGTTCATTAAATGATTCTTTTTTCTCAAATGAAGTGGGACTTTTGTGTTGTTGACTTTAACGGTTTCAGTAATTCTGAATGCATTAGACATTTTATTAAGTGAAGCCTGTCTGTTCTGTGCTATAGCTACCAGGGATTGAGCTCTGGTTTAAAATCCTGAAGCCTTTACTGGAGCAAAGAATAATTAAATCATGACAATGACACTATTTGAGATGGACTTCCATCCATGCCAAACGCTCCACTCTTACAAGGCCCACAACCTGAGCAAGGATATTCCTCTGCAGACCTTCCACTCTTTGAGGATACTGTGGCGCTTCCGTCAGTGCTGCTGTGTGCTTTAAAGCAGGTTCAACAGTTATGCTTTAACATTTTACAACTAAAAGTAAAGCAAATTACTATTTGAATGGACAAATTTACAAACCACTGCAGACAATATCAATTTGCAGAGACAATGTAGATTCCATTTTCAATCAACCCACTTTCTAATTTCCCACTCAGTTTGACTCTCCATCAAAATCATACTGTAACATTTTACATTATATACTTTTACAGATTGGAGCAAAATGTTCATAATGACCCACTTCCATACAACCACTGTATTTTCCCAAACATACCAGTGCTTTTCGGAGGAGAATTATTTCCCTGTTCAGCTTGGCCCTTAAGAAGACAAAGTAAAAACCAGTGAGTATTACAAGCATCTATACATTAGTGTAAAATAATGTACATTAAGTATTTTATGTTTGCAAATGTTTACACTGCTGTTGTGTTACTTTGGTAATAACTACTTGCTCTGTAAGTGTTGATGGGACTTTTACAATCTATGGAACAGAGCCCCACATGGCAAGGGCCCTTTTAACCTGCGCTTGTAATGGCAGTGTATTTGCTCGCAATAAAAGGAGGCCCCAAAATATGCAAAGCCAATATTTCTTGGTGAGATTAGAAACCACTAAAATACTGCCACACGGTCTATGGACCTTATCTATTCAATGTAGAGACATTATAATGTCTGGGCAAGTTGGGCAATTGCCCAGGGCCTCCACCTCCTGTTTGCCTATCTCTACATCAAGAGTTTCTCTCACATTGCCCAGTGGCATCTTAAAGCTTTCTGGGGACCCTGGAAGAAATTTCAAACGTTTGTGTGAACCCGGTTTCTGAAAGTTTGGTACCATGAGTGCTTCAATTTGCATAAAATGGGCAGTAAAATTACAAACAAGGGCCCCTAAATAAGTCTTGCCGAGGGCTCAAAAAATCCTCAAGACAACACTGATTCAGACTTGAAGGAATGTCAAACCCTTTACATGGTTCCATCAAATCTGGATAAAAATAAATGTATTCCAACAAGAGCCCCGTCCCTCTTGAATGGCATACAGTTCAATGATCCAACCCAACAGGTAGCACCAAACTGTTTCATACTGTGGAACAATTGTATAATTACAATTAAGATGTTCCTGTCCATTTATAGAAAATGCACCAGTCTTCTAGTAGATTTATGCTACCTTACAGAAGTGAAATTCCAGATTTATTTCCCCGCCCAAGAGTAGAAGCACTACACAGACATCAGTGAAAGGATTAGTAGATGGCATCTCAGGGCAATCCAAACAGAAGAGTAGCTACATAAGTGGCAATATGTTCCACTATAAGGTCCATCACCTCCACTCTAGGGTAGGCAAGCCAGTCATGTGGAATCCAAAAATGAAAGTAAGTGCTAACTTCAGAGATAGGGGGCCAATACAATAAATACTTCAGCGAGGAAGGCACACAAGAACGGACTTACGGATTTAGCTGCATGAATTGGATTATGGCTTCAAAAGGGAGTCATTATAGAAATGTACTGCTTGCCAAACAATCTTATTAGACAAAAGATCCATTGGAGGGACTGCAAATGCTTTAGGAGAGCAGTAGATACTGTGCTACTTTCCAAAAAAATAAAGGAGCCAGGCAAAGTCTATCATGGCAGAGGGGGTGTGCAATCAACAAAACAGAGCTTGAAAAACAAACAGTTTTGCAAGTATGTTGAGTCTCGTGGAGCACTGTATATTCAGGTCCAGCACGGACCTCAGGTTTCAGACAACCAAGTTGTTAGAAGACCAATATAAAGCTAGAGAAGAGAGACTAAGACCTTGAGGCCAAGAAGAATTTAAAGCTTGGACTGGATCCGCTGCCAGACCTCCACCTGCGCTCCTATGAGGGGGATTTATAGCCAAGGAAGTGAGCAAATTGGCTGTGCGACTGATCCATCTAGAATTAGAAAAGCCAAGTTCAGGATGAGAAGGGGCTATTCGGAGGTGTAGAAAAGGACAATAGGAGAAAGACCCTGTGACCGCTCACTAATGCGCTATGACAAGAAATAGTATAAAAAGAACCAAGGAGTGCCCCTTCCAGAAACGTGAGAAATGCTGCTGACCTTATTTTACTTAACTACACTTAAGGTGAAGAGATCATGCTTGGTGCGGGGGGGGGGGGGGGGGGCGCGGAGGTTTGGGAATAGGCATAACTCAAAACCACAGACCTGCACAAAGCAAACCTTTCTAGGCAGCCTTGGTAGTCTGCAACCTCCGCATTCGGCAGCAAGCTATTAAAGAAAAAGACAACTTTGGGATCCTACACATTTCAGCAGTTAAGCGCTGATGTTCACATTCCATCTAGTTTCTGGTTAAATAAAATGGCTTAGATACTCAAGTGTCAAAATAACGTGTTAGTGCACATTTAAAGCTGCTTTCACTTAGTGATTGGTAAGCATCCGAACCATGAAACAAGCAAAGCCACTCATCTGTGTAGAGGCCATACATTTCTGGTCATTAAGCACACTCAACATCACCCATTTAAACACGATAAGCAGAAGGCATGCTGCTCAACCATACCGCTAGAGACTAAATACTACAGTAGTTGACCAAGCTCTTCTTGATAACTAGCCACTTAAAACAGTCGCGCTTAAGTACTTAGGCAACTCTTCAATCAGACCAAAAGAGATATGCATACAATGTTACTTACAGTTTTGCCTTGCCGGGAATTAGTTACATAATCTGGGTTAAACTCACTGAAGTTTGGAACTTCAGAGTACACCATGCAAAACCTGAAGTTTGAGAACACATATTAGAGAAAGTGACAAACCAAGAGAAAACTTTAAAAAATGTATTTCTCATCTGAAAAGGTGGGGGAGCCACCGAAAGATCAAGCCCAATGCCTGGCTCAGTTAGCTGGCCTCGAGGCCAAAACACGTTTTTATTGTGGCTTCAGCCTGCTACTCATGCTATGAAGACAAACATTGACTTTTGATGGAAAACGGGAAAGAACAAGTGTCATCTAGTGGCTAAACTGCACAATGTGAAAACAAAGCCTTGGAATGATCTCGGATTTGCCACTCGACCAAACAGTGTGATCCCAGACAATTTCACCGTGCCTAGTTATAATTAATTTTACACATGAGATCACCTTAAAACATGTGGCTTCAGGGTGTGCACTTTACAAAATTCTTTAAGGCTAAGTCACTCCATGTTTAATAAGCATTTGGGTCACATAAGGGATGGCAATTTACACACCAATGGGCATTCACATCTGATACACGAGCACCTTGTACCCTGAGTTCTTATCTGCTTGCCCATCTTGATATTTATTCACAAACGGTTTGAAAATAAAGTGCAGGGACAGTTTTCTGGATCAGGTCATACTCTAACTGGCCAACATATTTTGTGATTGGATCTCTTGGAGTCCACAAACGTTCATGAGATAATCACTAAAAAACACAAGTTAGACGAATAAATATTCATCTCCATTGCAAAGTAATCGTACACATCAAAATTGATCTACATGGGTTTTCATTTACATAATGAAAATATCATGATATTTTTGCAAAAATTCTTTGGTCTCTGGCATTTAATGCCATTAATGAATCCTAAATGCTCTCAAGAAAACATTCTTTTATGTTATATTCAAGACCACTGTATCTTGTCTTTATTAATGTACTCATTCAGCAAAAATTAATTGAGTCACATTCTACTACACAACTGCATCATTTTTGACCAAACGTGTAAATCACTCAGACAACCATTATGTAAAATTGGGTTTCTGGTTGGCAGAGGTAAGCATCCTGTCAATGTAGGAACCACATTCCTAGCCAGGGTAAGTCACAGCACACCCTAAATTCTCCTATGCTCACCCTCAGGTAGCTTGGCACAGAGCAGGCAGGCTTAACCTAAGAGCCAACGTGTAAAGTATTTTTGCAACACTTCAAACATACAGTGAAAACACCACAAAAAGACGACAAACCATGTTAGACAAGGAAAAAATTTTTTTTTATACAAGACTACAATAACAAATATACAGCAAGTAGAAGTCAAGATATGAATTTTTAAAGAATAAATGTAAAATAGCGCTTAAGAAAAAATAAGTGCTTAAACGGGTTATCTGTTGCGTTGGACTGGGGCAAAGTCAAAGGCTTAGGCTGACCGTGATTGACTAAGGGCTGGATACAGAGACCCACTTGGGCCCGCTGAACACAAAGTACCTTGATCTGTGTTGCATTAGACAAGGAGGCGAAATGCAGCAGAGGTTTATGCGTTGTATCAAGCCATGCAGTGGATGGGATGTGCCAATTTTCTCAAAGCAACTGCAGTGATGCGTCAGTTCCAAGTGTGAGGCACTGGTTCCAAATGCGATGCATGGCTGCTTTTCACACAGTAGCCAATGCGTCAATTCCAAAGGCACTGCGCTGGTTCCGAAGACGATGCAGTGCCCGCTCCACGCAGTGACGAGGATGCACTCATTTCGACTTACAAAGGCAAAGATGGCCAGTTCCGATAACTATGCATGGGTTTTGACTGAAGTAGCACTTAATACCCACTTCCAAGGGATCAGGACTAGGTTGGCAGCCCTCGGCAGGGCAATATTTGCCACAAGCAAAGTCCAGGTGCTGTAGCAGGATGAGTTGAAGTCTGAGGTCTCAGACTTCAAACAGGAGGCAAGCCATCAAATCATTGGCAACACTGTGGGTACACGCGATACAGGTCCAGACTTTCCTACCCAGGCATGAGAACAGCAGAGCAAGAGTCCAGCAAAGCAGCAGTCCAACAGAGTGGCAGCCCTTTCAGCAGCACAGCAGTTCTTCTTGTGAAACTTGACACAGGTCCAGAAGAGTACTGAAGTCATGATGCAAGCGATCCAGCACTTATACCCAGTTGTGCCTTTGAGGTGTGGGGGGGGGGGGGGGGGCCTTCAAAGAAACCTCTGATAGGAACAGAGGTCTTCCTGTCCTGCCCTGTCCCCAGACTCATTACAGGGGTTATTTAGCCCTTTGTTTGTGAACAGGACACAGCCTTTTCACGTGGGGGAGGTTGTGGCCAGCACCTCCCTCATCTCCCGGGAAGGACCTTAAAGACACCTCAGCTTCATTTATGTGGGGCTGTCTATAGGGAATACATAAAGTCCAGCTGTCACCCAACCCCGACTGAACAGGCACCAAAATGGCTAGTAAGTAAATGTCAATTTTCTTTTTAAATGTGGCATTTCCTAACCTGCAATTTAAAATCCACCATCACCATAGGTTGCAGTCTAAAATCGTGAAGCCCAGTGACACCAAACTTGAAAAGTCTCTTTGCAATTGGAAATTACACAAGAGACATAATAAAGTAATCAAAACATTATCCTATGGGAGAGATAGGCCTTGCAGTAGTGAAAAATGAAATCAGGAGTTTCACGAACAAGGAATGTAAAACTTAAAACATGTTCTGCCTTTTAAGTACATTACACTCTGCCTTGTGGGTAAGACAGGGCCTAACTTAAGAGTGGACTCCTACGTATAAAAGGGTATGGTTTAGGCCTCGCAAGAGGGTTCTCTTGCGATGTCGTAGTGGCAGTGTAAAACAGCACATGCATTGTCTGCAATGGCAGGCCTGAGCCATGGTTCGGAGGCTACATAAGTAGGTGACACAGTGAGTCCTGCAGGCCCACTAGTTGCATTTAATTTACAGGCCGTGGGCACATGTAGTGCATGTTAGTAGGGAGCACTAGGCAAATTAAATATGCCAATTGGGGTTAAGCCAATGTTATGTCAAGGGGAGAGAGCACAAGCACATTTGCACTGTAAGGTCTAACCTATTTAAAGACAGTTTTAAAAGTTTTAAAGGAAAGTGAAAAAAAGTCACTGCAACTCCCTAAGCAAGCGGTGTTAGCAGTCCGGGTGGAAATAGGGTAGCAACACTTTAAAAGATCAGCTGAACTATGCCTAACCTAACAGCTGCAGCACTGAGCACTCATAACTTCTTTGCCAGCATCCAATGATGGAGAGCAGATTTGGACTGTAATCTAGACTTAAAAAGTGGGTTTACTGTAAGAGGACAGACAAAGCTACAATTCAACCACCGTCTCAATATTTCAGCACATAGGCAGCTTCCCACCACAGCTGCATTTTCCTGTTAATCCAAGACACTCAACAAATCTTTTCAAATTTATCCTGAAGAGGTTGTGGACTAACGTTTGACATTGAAACTGCTTTAAGTACCATGGCCTAGAGATTGAGGTTAGGAACTCCAAGAACACTACAATTATCCTCTAACAGTTTCAATATGAGGAGGATTCACTGCATTATGGAAGAATAAGTTTCATAACACTTAAGGCAACAGATAACCGTGTCATACCTCTTCATACTGCCGCCTGCCCTTTCCATGTGTTCTAAAATAAGTGTCACCCTTACTAAATTTAAATGGTACTCAATTTACTCATCTCTGAAAAATAGAAGGCTGAGTTGGCCATACCAAGAATCAATTTTGTGTTACTTGCAGATCACAAGGGCTCAGTTGCGAGTGTTTAGCTCACTGAAAGCTTCCAGGCACCCATCATGATGGGCATGACTATAACCGAGCTCATTAAATGTCGGTTGTGAATTTCCTATCGCAGTGGCTTGGTTTAGAATCATGGAATACTTCATTTAAGCCTGACACAAACCTTTTCAAAGCAATCTTACTGTACACTACGCTTTGCCCATGGATTTCAAACTGGATAAGCAACTAATTCCACAACATCACATTAACAATCTTAAATTTCAGCAAACTGCTCCAAGGCATTAAACTGTTCATACCCATCTCTGACTTCAAACAAGCCGCACAGGTCTTAGTTGTGTAGAGTTTGACTACGGCAATGCTTTACTAAAGGAAATTGTCTAGTGGCAATTTCCAAAAAACAGCTGGCTCCTCTCATAGCAGCCCAACATGCAGCCACATGACTTGCCATTTGTGCCAAACAATTTGACCATATGTTCTCCATTCTAGGTAAGCACCCTATCCAAGCAGGAACCACAATTCTAGTCAGGGTAAGTCACAAAACTCCTAAATTATCCTGTGCTCTGGTAACTTAGCGGAGAGCAGTCAGGCTTAACTTAAGAGGCAACGTGTAAAGTATTTCTGCAACACTTCACACAGTAACAGTGAAAACACCACAAAGACTCCACACCAGGTGAGAAAAATAGTTTTATTTTTAACACAAGACCAAATCAACAAATACAATAAGTAGAACCAGAGTTATGAATTTTTAAAGATTAAATCAAGTTATAGCGTGTAGAGTCATAAAGCGCCAACAGAGGACATCGGATCATGCTAAACAAGGGTAATCCCAAAGTTGAGCGCAATGGAGGGCATGCTGGCTACACGACTCATGCCGGTGCTGCTGAAAAAGCATATTGGAGGGAGGAAGTGGAGTCATTGAAGGCTCGATGCGTGGAGCAGAGAAGGAGATTGTAGATCGCATGGAAGCCGGCGATGAGTCAGTTCTGATCTATGCGGTCAATGCAGGATTTGTCAAAGAACCACATTACAATGCACCGTTTAAGTTGCAGTCAGTCGTCGCCGAGCTGCACAGTTTGTCAAGTCCATGTCGTCGAGCAGCAACCTTGAAGGGTGGGTGGGAGGTTCTGATCAGAACAAAGTCATGAATGCACAGATTTTGATAGATCAGCATAGCAGAAATCACCTTTCATGGGCCCAGGACTGGTTTGACATCACTCGGCAGAGAAGAGTTTAGATGGCAGAGTCCAGGTGCTGTTGTAAGGTTGAAGGAAGTCTTTGAAGGCCCGAGACCAGGGAGCAAGCAGGCCCTTTGAGTCACTTTGGGTTCAAGAGAGATAGGTCCAGTCCTTGTACTCCGCAAGCAGCAGGGCAGCACAGAAAATCAGTTCTTCCAGAGCAGCAGTCAATTGAGTGGCAATCCTTGTAGCACTTCAGTCTTTACTCCTGGCAGAGTCCTTCACAGGTCCAGTATGGTACTGTCTTGGTAGGCTCAGAGACCCAGTACCTCTACCCAGTTGTGCCTCTGAAGTGGGAGTTACTTCAAAGAAAGGTCTTTGAAGTGCACACAGGGCATTTCTTCCCAGCCCTGGCTCCAGACAATCAGTAAGGGTAATCAGCCCTTTATTTTGGAAACTGGACACTGCCTATTCAGGTGTGTCTGCTCCTGCCCAGGAAGAGCCATCAGAAAGCACTCACCTAGTATTCCTGTGTTTGTAGCGGTCTAAAGGTAATACACAAAGGCTAGCTATAACCCACCCAGACCAGACGTGTATTGGAGACAGACTACAGGCACACAGCAGGAAGAGCACTTTCTAAAAGTGGAATTTCTAAAACAGTAATGTTGAATCCAACTTTACCATTAAATATGATTTATCATTGCCCTATCCACTTCGACTACAGGTTGAGTTTGATCCATTTCAAGTATCTCCACAGATTCTATAGGACTCCCTCTCAACTACACCGCATGGGGAACAAGGAGGATGACAGTTGCTGGAGGTGTGGTATGGCCCCAGCTACGTTTCTGCACATGGTGTTGAGTTGTCCAGAGTTGTCGTTGCTTTGGTCTGACATTCACCACAATCCACAACATTATCAGCAAGATACTTGACCCAAACCCCTTACTGGGGTTATTATGTTAGAGACACGCCAGTGGAATTTCACAAACTACACGCAATGCTCCTTTATGCTAAGCGCAGGGTAGCCATGCACTGGGGTAGGAGGGGAGTACCTTCCATAAAAAAGTGGATCTAGGATGTCATATTTGGACTCATGCAATTAACTACATTCTGGGAATTGATGGCATCAGCATCCAGGCCTAGGGACATTTGGGGGCCTTCCGTGGAGTAGGCCCTGTTAGAAATGGGATCTCTGGTTGGCTAAGGCTTGCGCCAAAGCCAGGCAGAGACCACCACTCAGTCAGGGCAAGAGAATTACATGCCAAAGATAACCCCTGCTCACCCCCTTGGTAGCTTGGCACAAGCCTCGCCCCTGCACTCCTCACACACCAGGAAATACCATGGACACTTATCCCCGTGCATTCCTGTCGGAGGGCACGCCCTGGTTCTCTGAACGACAGACTTTTAAGGCAGGGTTGCAGGAGCAGTGAGAGAAGATGGAGGAAGTTCTGGGATCCGAAAGACCAAGAGACCCTTAAGTCTGATTTACGAGACTATAAACAGAGAGTTATATTGGAGAAGCAAGAGTATTTTACCAATCTTACAGGTTCCCTAACTTCATCAAGGGAACTATTCAAAATTGCTGACTCACTATGCTCTCTTCAACTCCCTGACCCTGTGGTCAGCTCTCAGGACCTTTGCAACAACATCTCTGACTTCTTTCACAACAAAATTCTGGACATCCATATTGCCTTGGAAGTACAAAGACGTTCCTTGGACAGGGATATCCCTTCCGTCATTTCCAACCTAGATTCCGGGGGCGAAGGTCCTTCCAAACAATTGGGACAATTTCCTTTACTGTCTCTGGAAGGACTGAATCTCCTACTGGATAGGACTAAATCCTCCGCTCCAACGGATCCCCTGCCACTAAAAACTCTGAAGGAGTGCAGGAACAGTATTCTCCCGCCTTTGTTGGAAGTCATGAATAGTGCCATCATTCAGGGTTCTTTTCCATCTGTCTGGAAAAAGGAGATTGTGAGGCCTCTTTTAAAGAAACCCTCTCTTGACCCTGGCACTCTTAAAAACTTTAGGCCCATCTCCCTGCTCCCGGCGCCTGCGAAAATACTGGAGGCATACCTTAATCTACATCTCTCCACTTTTCTGGAGACCAGTGAGTACCTGGATTCCACTCAGCACGGATTCAGGAAATGTCATAGTACTGAATCCGCTCTCACTGTTGTTGCAGATAACATCCGCCGGAAAGTGGACAGAGGCCAAACTACCATACTTGTCCTATTAGATCTCACAGCCGCGTTCGATACCCTGTCTCCCGCCATTTTAACATCTCGGCTTAGGGAGGCAGGGGTCTCTGGGCCGGCTCTGAATCTTCTTAACTCTTTTCTCACTGGTAGAGAACAGAGAGTAAAGCTTGGAGACTTCCTTTCCCCTGCTAAGTCGTTGCAATGTGGGGTGCCACAGGGGTTGGCTCTTAGCCCGACCCTGTTTAATATCTACGTGGCCCCCCTTGCTAGACTAGTAAGATCGCAGGGGATGGAGGTGGTATCCTACGCCGATGACACCCAGATCATGGTGTCTCTGGCCCATTCCTCTGATCGTCTATCTGCCATTAGCTTTAGGTCATGCATGCAGCATGTAGCTGACTGGATGATCATCAACTCCCTAAAGCTAAATGGCGATAAGACAGAGGTCTTGGTTTTTGGGAAGGACCAAGATGCTTGGTCGAGTGAATGGTGGCCTCTGTCTCTTGGCACCTGCCCCACTCCCTCCCAATCAGCCAGAAATCTCGGTGTGGTTTTTGACATCTCACTCTCCATGAAGCTCCAAGTGAATAGGATGGTGGCCACCTGCTGGGGTGTGATTAGGATCCTGAATAGGATCCGTCACTATCTCTCTCTCTCTCTCTCCAGGCCCGCAAGCAGATTGCAGTCGCTCTTGTTGGCTCAAGGCTTGATTATTGCAATTCCTTGTATGCGGAGTCCAACAAGGGTCTCATTCATCGACTGCAAATAGTGCAGAATGCGGCAGCACGCTTTGTGTTGGCCCTTCCCTTGGCATCCTCTGCCACGACTGCCAGGAGAGACCTTCACTGGCTCCCTGTTCAGTATAGAGTCTCTTTTAAGATTTTATGTCTTACATACAGAGCGCTTAAGGCAGGTCCGGATGATTCACTCGGGTCTCTGCTCTCTCATTATATTCCAACTAGATCCTTACGATCTGCTGGTCTTTCCCAATTGGTAGTGCCGCGTATACGGCTAGCCACATGGGGAGCAAGAGCCTTTTCTGTGGTGGCCCCTAAGCTTTGGAACTCTCTCCCAACTGAGGTTAAATCACTTCCCTCAATTGAGCTGTTCAAAAAAGCCCTGAAGACGTGGTACTTCACCAAAGCTTATCAATGATGGATTGCTGGATTGAGTCGCTAGCTGCACTATTTGTTTTTAGGCGCCTTGACGCCCATTGGGCTAAGTTTGCGCATGATAAGACCTACATCATTCATTCATTCATCATCTCACCACACGCACCTACATTGCGCACGAACTTTACACTGGGACACAGTGTTAAAGTGCGCAGAAGCCAAAAACTACTAACATCAGGTCACATTTAAAAGCAAAAAGTTCAGGGGTGGACCTACCAAAAGGCCCATGTCAAACAGACCCGCACTGGACAGTATGGGGGGGGGAGGGATCTACAGGGGATCCTGGAGATTTGTAGGTGTGAGTCTGACGGCCCCAGGGGGATGGAGCATTGTAATATGAGGTGTACCATACACTAGTTCAGCTTTAATACAAGTAGAATTAGTGGGTCCTGTCCTGACTGATTTTTCCTCAGGCCTATTGGAATCTATTTTGTAACCTTTTTATGACCTCTGCTGTATATTGTATAATTGCTTATCATAAGGATTTATTTTTGGGTTTTCCATACAGGTGGAGCAGTACACTTAATTTGTTATAAGTGCAACATGATGGTATGCACATGGATGGACAATGATAGACTGTACGAAACTGCCTTTTTGTAATGTTTGTTATCTTATTAAAATGCCAACTTAGAAATAAAATAAAACTATGATCTATCATTACTATTACAAAAACATGATGCAGCTACTCCATTCGGATGAGGAATTACAGCTTTTCAGTGCATTAAGGAATTCCCAATGATTGCCTATGAAAGGAGTAGGCCTCACAATATTGAAAAACAAATGAAGGAGTTTGTCACTACCAGGACATGCAAAACTTGACAGTACATGTCCTACCTTTTAGTTACAAATCACCCTGCCCTATCGCTAACCCAGGGCCTACCTTAGGGGAAGAGATGTGGTGCAGCAGCCAGGGTGGCGGACTCCGTAACAGGGAGCCTGGGCGGGGGTGCTTACGGTTTCAATCCCCAGGCGGCAGAGTAGACTCTGGGCAATAGCTTGCTTAATCTTCCAGACGGCCCCAGCACCAGGACACCTCCCCTGAGGTAGCTGCACGCTGTACAAATGCTGGTAGTAGTAGTGTTAATATTATTATTATTATTGGGGTTTAAAGCTTGGCCAAAGGTTTTAAAGGCCATGTTGAAGTGGCAGTAAACTGCACACACAAGCCCTGCACTGGAAGGCCACTTGTGTGGGTGGACCAATCTGTGCTGCAACCCACTCCTAACATTTAGGTGACAGGCCCTAGGTATATGATGTACCACTTTACAAGGGACTTCTACATTTTATTGTGTTAAGGGGAGAAGCACATGCGCTTTGGTACTGGTCAGCAGTGGTAATGTGCTCAGAATCCTATGGCTAACAAAAAGCCAGCAAAAAATAAAAAAAATAAAACAAGAAGAGAAGAGGTAAGCAGCCAAAAAGTTTGGAGAAGCCACCGACAGAATGATAGGTCAAACACCTACTCTGAAGCAGAGGACCTCTGGTGGCATATACCACCTGAGGGGCTTGGACATACTTCTAGAAACAGCTACGCAAAAAACAACTGAAAACGTATTTTCCATAACTTCCATAAAATTATGGAATCCCATTCCCTCAGACATCAGAAGAATTCCATCTTACGATAGAAAAATGAAAATTTCAAAAGACAATTGAAAACATGAATGCAAAGAGAACAAGCATTGACAAAGACAATGGGGCTCATGTATGCAAGAGCGATTGGCTTTGCTAATGTGTTTTAGCCAGTTTGTACACCAACGTAGCTGCAGTTCAGCCTGGCTAACAGTGGCGTAGGGAAGAGTGGTGTGGAGTGTCATGGAATAGCAACGAGTAGAGTTAGAGTGGAGTGGTATAGAGTTGTGTAATAGAATGGCATAGAGTGGAGTCCCATATAGTGGAGTGGTGTATAGCAGACTGTTGCTGAGTAGAGTGCAGCAGCATAGAATTCTGTTGCGTACAATGCAGCGTTGTAGAATGCAGTGGCAAAGATTAGAGTGCTGCATAGTAGAGAGCTGTGGCATTGAGTGTAGTGGTGCAGACAGGAGCAGTGAACAGAAGCATAGATTAAAGCAGCATGGAGTCCAGCGATGTAGAGTGTCGGACTGCAATGGCAGAGTGGAGCACAAGAGTAGCATTGAGTGGTGAAGACTATAGTATAGTTCCGTAGAGTGCAGTGGCACAGAATTGAGGTCTGCAAAGTGCAGCAGTGTAGAGTGGAGCGTACTAGAGTGCAGTTGAAGAGTGCATTGGCATAGAGTACAGTGTTGCAGAGTGCATTGGCATAGACAGCAGTGACGAAGAGTACAGAGTAGAGTGCGTCAGCGAAGAGAGCAGCGACTGTGTGGTGGCACAGAGTGTAGTGGCACAGAGTAGAACAAAGTGGTGTAGAGTGGTACAAGGTAGGGTAGATTGCCATAGGGTGGTGTAAAATAATGGCATCAAGTGGTGCAGAGTAGATTAGAATGGCATACAGTGGATTGGCATAGAGAGCAGGGGTGTAGACTGGAGTGGTACAAAGTAGAGTGCATTGGCATTTTGTATTGGCATAGAGTGTAGTTGTGTACAGTTGATTTGTGCAGAGTGGAGTGGCCTAGAGTGGTGTACAGTCGAGTGACAGAGTGGCATACAGTGCATTGGTATAACAGAGTGCTGCAGAGTAGACCAGACTAGAGTCAAGTGACGTGGAGTAGAGCAGAGCGAGATGTAGTGCAGTGGCATGGTGTACATTTGAGTGGTGCAGAGTGGAGTGAAATAGAGCAGAGTATGCATGGGGTGGTAGCACACTGCAAATGTAATGGTCATTCCAATTGAAAATGTCTATAATGGCAGACAGTTTTACTAATAAAACTATGCAGCACACAAATGTGTGGAAATGGCACCACCAAGTGTATTGTCTGTTTGATCATATTAAAGTATTTGTTTCCAACGCTCCAAAATAAAAAAACGTGCTTCATCTGTGCATTGCTAAATCTGACATTTTGAAATACTTTCAGTTCATTTAAATGTGTGCTAGAAAGAAAAATCCTTTACTCTACCCCCAGTATCCAGCAAGATTGTCACAAAAATCCTCTCACTTTGAAGCCCGAGAAAGCAAAGTAAAGTAAACACAAAGCTCCCTTGGAAGACCGAGCCAGGAATTTGACTTCTATCACTGACAGCCCTGCAAAGATGAGAAGATAAGATTTACAGGCATGGTTACAGAAAGAAGCATTCGTGGAAGAATGCATAGAGAGGTAGTGTTGAAAAGCTTTGCACCTTGGAAGGTCAAGCTGAACCTGGACAGCCTAAAACAAATAAAGTCAGCAAATAGAAAACTAGAAAATGCGAGTGTAAAACCTCAAACTTAAGGTATGCAAAAAGCAGAATGCATTACCAGGGGAACTTTCTGAATGTCCCCGAAGAGGTTGTTAGCAAACCAGACAGCCAGGCTGTCTGGTAGGCTTCACCCTAAAAAAGAGCTAGAAATCGCAGGGACTAGTAATGAAGACCTCGGTTATCCCGCTGCACGCTATTAGTTCCATTATTATTATTATTATTAACTCTGAAAAAGACTAGAAGGAACGATTATCCAGAGGTGAAATGCATTACACAGTGGAAGTCACTGAGTAGGTATGGCTCGGATACACTTTCCATTGAAAACACATTTTTTGATTTAGGAAGCAGTACGCACACAAGTTGGTAGTGGAAAACCAGTAAGGGGGCACACATTTTTTAAATGTTTATTCTGCCCCCCCGGGGGCAGATCGGCCTGTTTTATTGGCCTTTCTTCCCCTAGGTGGGGCAGAAAACCAAACTAGGCACCACAGTTTTTTTTTTAAGTTGTAGGGAAGTGAACCCTTAGGCAAGGGCCGGTTACAAAGGTGATATAGAAAAAGAATTGATGTTTTCGGTCCCCGATGGGGGCAGATCGACCCATATTTATGGCCTTTCTCCCCCCAGAAGAGGCAGAAAAGCCCATTAGGCACCAGGGTAATTTTTTTTATTACAGATGGGAGCGGCCCCTTTTCTAAGGGGCTTAAATTAGGTTTATGTATTTTTTGCCCCGCCATGGGGTCAGACATGCCTGTTTTTCTGGCCTTTGTCCCCAGGCGGGAGGGGGTGCAGAAAACTACTAGGCACCACAGATCTAATTCTATTGCAAGGTACAAATTTCTGCCTGCTGTTTTCTGCCCCACCTGGGGAAAGGTCGGTCTGCCAGAAAACCACCAGATAGCTTGGGCAAGATCACCCCCCATTTTTCTCGGCTCTATTTGAAGGCCCATTTGGCAGATTGACCATTTAAGTAGTGACAGTGTTTTAATTGTTTTATTTCTTCTGAATTGTAATAAGTTATTTTTCCTTTGTATTCTAGTTAAAGGCTTTCTCTTTAGACTGATGTTCCAGGTTGCGGTTTCGTTACTGGTGGTTCTGCAGTTTGTGTTTTTGCAGGTGTTTGGTAAGAGACTTTTTTTGTACTATTTACTCTAAATGAGCTTCATTTCCCTGCAAGAGGGAACGCTATGGAAATAAGACGTATATGCTGTGCGACAGAGTAAAACTGGATATAATTTCAGTACACCGGTAGGGATTTCAGGATTGACCCTTCCCTTCCCCTCCCCCCCATTCCCCTCCCTCGGTTGTCCGTCCACTTTTGTGACGGAGAAAATTGTGTGGGAACTTGGTAGAGTACTTTTTAACAAAGGTCACCATTTATATGTAGATAACATCTACACTGGTGTGCAGTTGTTCAGGGAGTTGGCCAAAGTGGACACTGTTGCTTCTGGAACAATCTGCTCTAACTATAAAGGTTTCCCAAAATAACTTGTTTGTCAAAAGCTTGTGCGTGGACAGTGCAGTGCGAGGAACTTGTAGCTGTGACATTTTCAGACAGGAGAGATGTCTACATGCTGACTACCATCCATGACGAAAGCACTAAACATGTGACTGTTTGGGGTCAGGTTGCTGAAGTGCGCAAACCTGTGTGTATTTATTACTAGAATAGGCACAGGGGTGGTGTTGATAGAGTAGATCAGAGGTTGGAACCTTACACTGATTTATAAGGCTTACACTTGGTATAATAAGTTGGCTATCCATTTTTTCCACTTGGCAACGTTTAATGCTTGTTGTATTTAAGGATTGTTGTCCTATGTCAAAAATGACTTTTGTGAAGTTTCAGAAGTCCGTAATAGGCAGCTTTGTTGTAGTGGAACAGGCAAGTGTTCCTAGAGTTGGAGTGGTGGAAGATGTGGCTAGATTGAAAGATCGCCACTTTCCTGATCACATTCCTCCCACGCCCTCAAAAGATATTTCCAGTAGGAGATGTAGAGTGTGTTGGCGAAGAGGTACATGGAAGGAGACTCGTACATACTGCCAGAGTGTCTAACTATGCGCTATGTGTGCCTGCTTGCTTTAGAATGTACCACTTGCAAAAGAATTTTTGGAAGCATCCATGCGTCGCAAAGTGAACTGCCTGGTCTGTACTGTTTAAATATTTTGGTCCAGTTTCAAGGTTGGCATTAGTGCAATGTATTTAGTTTCAGATTTTGTTTTAGTAGATGTGTATTTACAATTTGTGTTCTTTTTTTGTACAAAAAAAACCTTAATGTGATGGCGGTGTGTGCAGGCTGGCACTTGGCTGACGTGCGCGTGCACTGGCACTTGGCTGGCGGTGCGAGTAGTGACTTGCTGCTGGCTACTACACACACTGGTAGCCAAACGCCGGTCCATGCAATCCATCAGCTGGTGTGTTTGCTATGTCAGGCATGTGAAAGTGCAGGGCCCTTGAATGGCATGGTCTGATGATGCGAGTGTTGTATTGTGATGGACCCACGGCTGGCGGTGTGAATGGTTTTGTATGTGTCACACGAATGAAAGGTGTATGAATGGCCTGTAAAGAGTTTGATGCCTTTTTGCAGCTTTACAACACACAAGCTGTGAGTCGATGGTTTAGTTTCTTGTCCTTTCAATTGTTAACAGTGCATTCCATGTTTGTGAAATCTCTGGTTAATAAAATTTTAAACACTGAACCATCCCTCACCCTTGTGCCAAATCCAACCATTGTGTGTGCTTGAGGAAACGATGGTTGTGCAGTAATATTTGTATTTTCTGTCTCTCTAACTAGGTGTACATTGAATCCAAGATAAACCTACCAACTCTAGATATTCATGTAAACTAAACACCCAGGGGAGCACATAGTGATGTCTCTCTCATGGATCTCAACAAATTCTTACCCACAATGTCCTGCAAATCTCAAAATGTGACTGTCACATTATTCCTTGTATTACTGTGCCATAATTGTCATGCTTCAGAAAGAAACAGATTTCCTACCATCCAGCATTTCCCCAAGTCTCCCGATACAAATGGTACCTCACTTGAGTGGGTGGGCCAAGTACCCACGGCAGGGAAGGGCCCATAATGTATTTTGGAAACATCAAAGTTTTCTATTTTGAAACAACCTGGTTTTGCCAGGGGTGGGCGGGGGTTGTCACCTGAAATTTTGGCCCCGGGCTCAGCGGCCATCTAGGGAAACCTACCAAACCCACACATTTCTGAAAAATAGACCCCTGCATACCTCAAATTTAGCTGAAACAAAATGAATCACTATTCTCTCAAATTTCTGTGTGGTAAAGTTGTGGGATCACTGGGCTGACACAAATTTCCTGCCACCCAGTGTTCCAAACACTCAAGTAGGTGGGCGAAGTACCCAAGACAGACAAGGGCCCAAAATGTATTGAGGAGACTTCAAAATTACCTATCACAAAATGACCTGATTTTGCAAGGGGGGGGGGGGGGCGGGGTGAGGGGTCACCTGGGTTTTTTTCTGCGGGCTCAGCAGCCATATAGGCAATCCTACCAAACCCACACATTTCTGAACACTAGACACCCGGGGGAGTCCAAAGTAGTATGGCTTGCATGGCCCCCCAACATCCAGAATCCCTCGTAATCAATTTTTTTTTTCTTCCAGCTAAATCTAATTTTCCTCATATTTTGGCGTGGGATCACTGTGGCGGCACAAATGTCCAACCACACATCGTTCCCTTCATTCTCCAGAGTAAAATGTCCTATATAACCCCACAACCAGAAGGGTCCAGAAGATGTAAGAGTATATTGCTTTCAAAAATCTTTCATACTTAGAAGTTACAGGTGAAAAAAGTTGGCACACACAGCTGTTTGTTCAACTCATTTTTTCCTATTTTCAACTGTTAGTTTCTATAAAAAAAAACCTTGAAGGATCTACATAAATTACCCCTTGCTGAATTCATAAGTGTCTACTTTTCAGAAATATATAGCTTTCCAGGATCCGTCATTGCTTTCATATCCATGGTTACCATTAACTGGAAGGAGGTTGAAAGCACAAAAATAGGCTATGTTCCAGTAAAATGCAAAAACTGAAAAAGAGTTTGGTTTTCTGACAAAAGTCTGAAAGCTGGGAAGATTGCGATTGCAGCACAACAAACCCTTTGTTGATACCATTTGCGGCAAGGGGGGGGGAGGGGGAAACAGACGCTTTCATCTATAGCCCTTTTTTACCCAATTTTCCCCCCCTAAAAAATGTAGCTGCATTTTGGCTAATTTCTGGGTTCCCTCCAGGGGAATCAACAAACCCAGGGTACCTATAAAATCCCCATGATGTTGGAAGAAAAGGACGCAAATTTGGCGTAGATACTTTGTGGTCAACAAGTTACAGGGGCCTAAGACCGAACTACCCCAAATAGCCAAAAAAATGCTTAGCACCAGGGAAAGTCCCATCAGCGAAGGGGTTAATAAGGTGCATGCATGCTCACTTTTTAATGTAAATTTCCATCTGTGAGAGTCCTATGACCAAACAGTTGATATTCATTAAAAGGTTAAAATTAAATCTATTGGGGCTACCTTTTTTCCAACACAGAAACCAGCAAAATAAATAGTTCAGAAGAATGCCATTTGAATGTCTTGGCTACAGATGGCTTAAGCTGTGCAAGCAGGCCTATTGGTATATAAATAGGCCAGGCTTGGGGTCAGTGTCTTGCTTATGATTGAATGGATTCGTCTCAGTTGTCGCCTCACAATTAGATGACTTTCCTGTGTATTCTTGCATCTGTCCCACCCAGGACCATTTAGGTTTTAGTGTTTTGATTGGTTGATTTGTATCCTACTACTGATGTTGCTTGAATGCAGGGAAATATCCTCTCTTGAATATGCACTACATGAAAGTGCACGTCTTCACTTGCTCTCTCCAGTGTGTTTTACTTCGCCCTCAACTTTGCCCAACCCCCACCTCCCTGGCTCGGTTTTGCTTCCCCTCCCAAGTTCAACCATTATTTCTCCTGACTCACCATCAGGATTGTTTTTTAAAATATGCCTCCACCACCAATGCTCTCCCATCTAACCACTTATTTTCCCATGCCACCAACCTCCCCCCTCCCATTTCAGAACAGCCACCAGTGAGTGTGCATGTATGTGTGGCTGTTATAAAGAAATGGGTTTAACCCATGCAAAGATGGTGCTGAGGAATTATGCGCATCCCCGGCAGCCATCTTTCAATAGGTTTGTTCAAATATCGCAAATTAATCAAGACAGTGGAGGTTTGGCATGCATGGAAGCCCACATTTGTAATGTTTTTACAAATCTATCATGATGTCATAGATGCGCATGCCTTCATGGTCGCCATCTTGCAAAAAAATTTAAAAAGCCTACCGTTTCAGTGCCAAGACCTACTGCAAATGTTTGATTTTTTATTTTGCAAGCGTACACAATAACATACGTTTAAGAATTAAAAAGAAAAATGCTGCAATCTAGAGACTGCATGCATGTGTTTACAACAAAAAAAGATTGTCATATTCATGCAGCTGTGAACATGTGATCTGGGAAAATGCAGTAGTGGCAGAGGAAGACATTGATGAAACAGGCACTATGTTGTGGTGGGTGAGAGCAAAGTGTGAATGACACTTGAAAGAAACAAACAAACAAAAAAATCAGATTAAGAGACCTAACCAAAAACCCATCTATATACAGATGTAAACCTATTCGAATAAAAAAATATTAACTGGTAGACAGATCAAGCCAACTGTAGTCCAGACCTGAACAAGATTGTTAATCTACTGATAAAACAGTTTATTTGGCTCTCTTCAGAGGGTACTGTGATAGCTTTAAAATGGAGGGATGGGATTAATATAGATTCCCTTATTTTAGATTAGGTAAATACCGTACACACTTCTAATATATTTGTCAAGTCAAACGGGTGAAAAACCTCGACCATTTGTTTCCACTATGCCCCTTCTTACTAACAAGCTCTTTGAAAATATTTGCTTGGAAGGGAAAAGCCTTGTAGACTAGCATTAACACTTCATGTGCAGCATTAAAAGGCATTTGGTGATCGGATTCCATTTCACGGCTGAACAGGAAAACGGCTACAAAAGAACATTTGGGTTTCGACTATGTCAGAGGAAAATGGATTTAGCTGCTTTTTATGAAAAAAATAAGGTCATCGATTGAAACAAATACTAGTGGGCCATTCAGCAGACTTTCCCTTGTGACAAAAACGTAATAAAAGCATTCACCACATGTTGCAGAGGAATGCCCCCTAGGGTCAAGGGCTCAAATTAATGGGAGGGCAAACTTACAATGTTGATAAAAAAAAAATCTTTAAAAAGTGCTAGCAAAATGGGAACGATAAATCCGTAGCAGGGTGGTTAGAAGAAAGTATGAGAAGTAGTAATACGAGGAAAACCTCATCTAAAAGTATGAGGAAACATGAACGGAACCTTAACATGTTGGAGAACAGCCGTTTGTCACACCACAATCTAAAGGCAACAGTTCCACTAATATTCTTCCACGCTATAGAGGAGCAACAGAAAACGTTACTGGGTCAAGTAGCAATGCAGAAGGCTCAAGCATGGAGGGTGAATTACCTGTTACACCCCAGCAGAGGGCGCTCCCTCCAGCTCAAGGATGACATTAGCAGGGTAGAGTGTAGAAGCTCGCAAAGCGGCTGCCTGCACCGTACCTGGCCTGTGAATAAATAAAGGACTTCAGTTCAAGAGCTGTCAGTCCTTTTAAATGCTCATCAACACAAGCTAGGAAAAATCGGTTAGATGTAATATGTCAAGCACAGTCTAAGTCAAACACTCACTCAACATTTACATCACAACAGAAATTGCAGAAATTACTTTAATTCTGGGTATGCATACACACGTCAACTGCAATACATTGGTCATTCCTAAACCACAAGTCTACGGTTTACAGAAATATAAAACACTCAAGAGACAGCTGTTTTCTATCCAAGCACTTCTCTCCTCATCATGCAAGAGTGCTGATGCAGCTTTTTGCAGTCTTCGTGGTTAGTGTAAGTCAGGGGTGTCCAATGTAGGACCAGAAGAGCCAAAACCATGCAAGATTTTCAAGACTATATAAAGGGATCCCCTTCTCACGTGCTACATGGAAGAGTATTGTTGTGGTTATCCAGGAAGTCTAGCATGGACCGAGGCCTCCTCTACAATAGTTACCCCCCGGCACAACTTATGAGATGAGTCAATTCAAATTCAAAAATCACTTTATTTCGGGTACAAGAAGTTGCCAATTAAGGCACAAAATGAAACACAAAACAGTTGCAAATCCAGATCATAAAAACAATGCACAAAGTCGCACACATCATGGTTATGGTGGAAAAGACCAATCCACACTAAGATAGCACCACCATTCCAATAAGACAAGCATATCTATTTCTATCTCTCTAGCCTAGGTGCTAGATACAGAAAATTTTCTTAAAACCGAATAACAGAAAAGTTATAGTAAGCAACCCATCAATGAAGCCACATACTCAACCATGTCACAATTTGTTAGAGATCATCAACTGAAAATATTTTACACCAAATCAAAAGCATCAACTCTTGAATTGTTCGATCCTATTAAAACAATGATTTACTTCTATCGAGGGCAAATTTCAGAAAGGAACAAATTGCTGATTCAGTTAGATGGGAGTTTGAATTGCTGTAGGTAGACCAAAAGGTAGTCTTGAACTTCTGATACCCTGGGACTTAAGAGAAATGTAAAACCATTTGGTAAAAACAAGGTAAAATTGACAGAAACGGGTAATGTGCAACAGGCTTAGGAGAGGATTGGTCATAGGGGCAAGAAAAAACTTTAGCTGCATCAAATTGACCAAGGGGAAACCTAAGGAGACACCTCACAAATCCTAACCTAAACCTGGTTAATGGTCTACCCCAGGACCCATTGATCCATGCCAAATATGGTTCCAGGGTTAACAAACTTTGCAAGTCCAAATACTCCCCAAAAGTTGGTTCTTAATTCTTATTCCTCCCTACTGGCTTTCATCCTAGACTTTAAAGCAGCTTTAACCCAGGTAAATTCAGTTTTAGTTAAGGAACTTAAGTTAGTAAAAAAGTTTGACCTTCCCAGCTTCACCAGTTCTGTCTTAACATACTTGAACCAAGGGTTTTTCAGGGCTCACACAAAAGGCAATCCTCAATGATATCCCTATTAAGTGATGCAAGTGGATTTGCCCAAATCGAGCACCACAGAAGCAGGGAGAATCAACTTGATAATGTCCTCTGCATATTACCTTCCCAGATCTTGGTGTAATAAATTTAAATAAGCGGGGCTCCCAGAATCCGCCTAAGCACACAGTTTTACTTACCCTAAAGGGAGCTTATGTCGGAGTATCCTCAGAAACTAGAGTCATATGTAAGACCCGAGAGACACTCTCGTAGCAACTTTTTTCTCAATGCGTTTGACCAAATCATCCTGCACCCAACCCCAAAGTATGAAAAATCATTGCGTCTGCACACTAGTTGGCGAGAGGCCCATAATTCAGGTGAGGCTTAATTCAAATCCATTGGTACACCATCAGATCCGGGGGCCTTGTGGCAAGGGCTCATTAATTGCCTCAGTGGCCTCACCAGTGGTGAATTTCGGATTCGGGAGGGGAAGGCGGGATCGCCTTCAACATATTGATTAGACGCACTGTATCCATATAGTATTTTTTAAATGGTTGACCTAAGCTTCTGGGCTAATGGTAGTTCGGACAGTGTAAGTTAATGCTTAGAGCGTTAGTATTATTGGCCTCCAGCCAAAAGGCCCTAGGATCTTTCCGCCTAAAAGCCCTGAACAGTTTCCCCCAGGATTAATTTTGTAATTCTTTTGTCCTATACCTTAAGCAAGCCTTATACTACGAGTCACAGACCGAGCTCTAAATGTGCTTCCAGATCGTGGCAACATCCACTAGAAAAGAAAATGTAGGTTTTTTTTTTTTTGTTTTTTTTTTTAAAGCATGTTAAGTCTATCTGCGGATGACCCGAAACTTTTCTTGAAGGCCATCTAAAAAGAAACCAATATAAATCGGGTTTAAGACAATTTTAAGTGATCAAATGTAATGGTGAAATGGTTTTGGGACTTGACAGATTTAATAGTAAGAACCTCAGCAACAGAGCTACTTATTCCCTTTAAGCCCTACTCACGTTTATGTGTACTTTGAAAGCACTCCAAGAGTACAGTATGCCAGTCCACATTTACAAAAATAAATGTAATTCAAACCATTGCGACTCGCGACATCAGCCCATCGACCCCACAAAGAACCAATGTGGAGCCGCAGACCAAGGACCACAGTGGTTTTCTGCAAAGTATGCGTCCGGCAACACTCACAGCAAAGTGTCTAAGAGTCTGTTGGGGCTGGCATGTTAAGTGTATGCTTTGAAACTATAAGCCTCCGTCCGTGTAGACTCACATGCAACTTTGCCCCGTTTTGCATTTTGTTTTGGTCTCAGCACGCAGGACTACTATGCGTGTGCACAGAGACCCACTGTAGCTAGCCACTGTAAAGTACTGTGACCTGGAGGTCGGCCCAGTTCTGGAGGGACACGCTAATAGTGCGTTCCGTAGCGAGCAGCACTACGGTCCTCAAGGATAGTAAGTTCTTACAAGGATGGCAACTTTAGCAGGACAGGCGTTTACCCCGATGCCTCCTGGGCTAGTGGCCGCGTAGCTGTATCCGGTTATACATTTTATCCGTTTTGCAAGTGTGCAGACCTTCAGTGTATAGAAGGAGGAGCTGTGCAATGTTATCCTATTTACACAGAGGAACCCATCATTTCACATTCTGGGTACTTTGTACAAAAAGGAATAGAACTGCAGAACCCCAACTTAGTCCTAGGGTTTTGGTAGTTCATGAAATCAGTGCGTGTGAAGGACAGGAGATCACGTGGTCTATAAAGTGCAGGGTGCTCCTGGAAGGCCTGGGCAGTGAACTTTGCTCCGTTCGCAGAGTTTTCTGCACTCTGGACCTCGCGAAGTGCAGAAACCTATGCTTCGCGATGTGCAGCAGAGTTTTTTCCCAGCTTGCGATCGGTAAGTTCGCGAGCGGGAGCTGCCGCTTGGGTAGAATTTCTACCTGAGCTGCAGGAATACCAGCACAAACTGCAGTTTGCATTGCACTCCGCCACTCACGGAACCGCAGAGATTTTTTGTAATTTTGCGGTGTTTTGCCAAGCAAAACTCCGCAAACTACACCCATGACTGGTTCTTTGGCATGTCCTGCCTTTTGTACCAACAAAAGCAAGCGGTTTGGCAAGTGTGAAAGCTGTCCCCTCGTTTGTGAGCGCTTCCCAGACCTGCACTCCTTCCTGCTATTGTCTGAAGAACAAAAACTGACTGACTTAGCTGGAGGCCATGATGACCAGCAGAAGCCTCAGTGGGGACTGAACTGCATCTGTGGCTACAACTGCTCTGCATATTTGCGTAAAACTGAAAGCAGTTATTCCTCATTCGTTCCTTATGCATTACTTACCTGCAGCCTTGCACTGCATGCCCACAGCTACAATGAGACTCAAGGGGGTGGGCACACAAGAGGGGTCACAATAGATTTACCTACACCAGCTTCTAAATCGGTCCATCTGATAAACATTTGATGGAGTGAATGAAGTATTTCAAGAAAAATAAGGAAGCCGAAAAAGTTTCAATACTTACTCCCCAATTTTCTGAAGCCCTCCTCCTCTTCCTGTGTAGAGAGTCAGGCATCCTTTCCACATCGAAGCATACCTAGAGAAACCCAGTGTAAAATAGTTATGTTCCCACAAATCATCCAAGGGTCAAAAGCCACGTTTTAGCGGCAGACTTTCCAAAAAGCTTGATTTAACAAGCAGTGGCAAATGCATTAGGTTTCACCTATGCGATTAATAATGTTTCACCTATGCGATTAATAATGTGCTGTTTTTTGTCGTAAGTTGTAGCTTGCTGTGTGTTAAAGTGTTATGACTTATGTACAAAAAGGCAATATTTTATGCTGTTAGTAGTGGTATAGTCAGGGTAAGCAATAGCAATATTTTGAAAAATGAAAGAGAAGTAATTTATCTAACAACAATATTGTGAATTTAGGAGTTATGACAACTTTTGGGCCTGGTGCCACTGCATCTGCTGCACCATTTAAATCATGACGCTGTTGTCTGCAAAGCAACTGCACTTGTGGTTGCCTGTTTAGTAGTAAAATATTTTAGAACACAAGAGCAGCCCATACGTCCCTGTGAGTTGGGTAAGTACAAAAGCACAAAACAAGGTTCACAAGGAACTCATTTATCTTGATCAGTACACATTCTGCAACTCAAGTAGTTGCTCTGATTAATTCGTAGCCAGAGTTTCTTATTCATTCATGACCCTCCAGCGAGTCGCAGTGTTATTTGCATTAATATTCTATACACACACACACGTATTTGAAAAAGCCCACACACACCTTTATTTTAGGTATACCTGACTTCAGCCAAAGTAGGTAATTTTATTATGCAGTTATAGTCTGTATCACAGACGTATTCCTAATAGATAAGTCATTAAAATATTTACATATCATTACACATTCGGAGTAGTATTGTGAACCCCAGTGGAGTGACCATTACGTATTTTAGGGAGTATTGTGTGGCAAAGTGAAACAAAAAAAGGAAAAAAGGTTATTGGTGAAGTACAAAAGGACGAGCTTAATACAGTGATGGTAATTTAATTTAGGCTCTCTTGTCTGGTGTTGGCGGCGTTTTGACCCTCTCTAGATAAGGGACCTCTTCAGGACTGTTTCTGGTCATTAAAAGGGGGGGAAGGATGTAATTGCGGATCTAAGGAAATACATGATAATTAAGAGGGCTTATAAAGTGTGTGTACTGTGGTTTACCAGTACAGCACAGATGGGTACTGTGGTAGAATCCAGAATGTCAGATGAGACACTAAGTACAGGAACGGTAGTTATCCACATCTGTATTCAGAGAAACACCCATTTAGTAGTGTAACCGTAATATTAGTGCACATTGTGTGAAGTTGGTCTGGTATATGCTGTCCACTATTCTAGTGGCCACCTTGCACCAGTCCAAACGACCCTTATTGATGGTAGCTTTAAAGACAGCTATCCTAGTGGTAGCTGTGGAGAGCAGCCTTCAGGCTAAGTCTTGAAGGAATATAAAGCAGCTTGTTTTACCAGTCTATAATCTCATGAATGACCAATTGAAAGGAGAACCACACCAGGTGTGTGTGTGTGTATATATATATATATATATAAAAATAAAATATATGTATTTATTCTAAACACATCCCTTTAGTCTCTTATAAGTCTAGAGGCAAAAGTATATTCAGTAAACTTATTTAGCACACTGTAAATTAGCACAATATATGTTGAGCCCTAGGGGCGTACCAAACAATATATTAAGAAAGTAGTACAAGAACCAAGACTGACTGATACAAGGCCTAGAGCCTTTAGAAACCCTGGGGCCACCAGAAACCATCCACAGGGGACCCACGGGGGACATGTGCAGAGTCTAAACACAGTTGCGAATCACCATTAACTTCCATGGCGAAAGTCGCGGTTGGAAAATTACAGATTAAGGACACTTAGAAGAGGACTTTAAGCAAACCCCTTTAGAACTAGGAGGTTCTAGAGTCATCACCCATGGGAGCAAAGGAGTACTAGAGTTACCTCACCCAGGGAAGCCGGGTGCATAGGTATCTTTTCATGACGGTTTTTGATGTCGATTTCAATGGCGAGCTGCTGAAAAATGCTGCAGGCGACCAAGTGCGAAGTGTCCGGGTGGATCGGAGATGTGAAGAACCTGAAAGCAGAGGGGATAGAGTCTGAGTCACTTGCCAGTGACCAGGAGGGCGATGAGGATGCCCACCAATGTCGGGTGATGTCAGGTGGAGAAGGTGAAGCTTGATTCTTCAGCCACGAGGACCAGAAGGCGTCGCGGATGACCAGAAGCTGGATTCGAGCTGTCCCATGTAGGATGTAGAGTGCTGCAGTGTCGGTTTCCGGATTGGACCCAACAAGCCTTGGCAACAGCAACCCACGCAGAAAGCATAGATTGGCTTTGGTGCAAACCAGCAAGGTCTGAGTGACTCACCCTTTGGAGGAGAGTCAGGGCACATCTGGAGCAACCAGGAAAGCCCAAGAAACAGAAGTTACCTTCGTGGGGACCCACCAGTCAACGGACCAGGGATCGCGAAGGAGCCTTGAGCGGAAATGCTAGAAGCAGGCCCACGGAACACTCGTGGAGTGTAGGGCCACAATTTTCGGTGCAGATGGTGCTTGGGAATTGGACTACAAGTAGTCCAGTGCACAACTTTGGGAAAGCTTGTGAAGTTGATGCACTAGCAAATGTGCACGGTGTCCAGTAGTTCCGGTCCTACATCACTCGTGAGGGCTGCGGGTCTCAGCTTTGCTGTGATCTTTTGTCAGCCTCTGAGAAGTCTGGAAGTCCGTGTCCTGAGTCGCAAATCCATCTGGAGCTTTGGAAATGCAGACAGGCAAGATGCGTCTTTGGTGCCTGTTTGAACAGGGGAGTCACTCCTTGACCCCAAGGGAGATTCTTCTGTCTTCTAGTCGATGTAGAATGTCGAAGTTCCAGGATATATGTTGCAGAGTTTCATCCAGGTGTAATCTGAAGTCCTAAGGACTGGGGTCCCATACTTATACTAAGTTAGGGGGTTGGACATACTCTGGGGACCCACCTATGGGACGGGGTGGCTACACCCCATTCCCTTTGTCCGGTTTCGTGCCAGAGGAGGGGCTGAGTGCCCCTGCAACCGGTTTGAACTGGGATATGCACAGGGACACCAAGTGTGCCCCCAGCCTGTCTGAAAAACATTCTATGAATGCGAACTGGGATATGCACAGGGACACCAAGTGTGCCCCCAGCCTGTCTGAAAAACATTCTATGAATGCACCCACCCAGCCTCAATACACTAAAGCCTGTATGGGAGGTGGTTACACATCCCTGTGACAGGAAACCTATTGTCCAGGCCTCCATAGCCAGAGTTTCGTCCAGCAGCAGGAGGTCAGACTCAACAATTTTTTTATGCTAGGGCTCTTTTAAACTATTACCTGTTAGGTAAGTGTGTACATGGCTTCTCCCTCTAGAAGGGAGAAATTCTACCACCGCCAGGACTGGCGGGGGTAGGATTCCAAAGTGGTTGACACCAAACACAACATGTTTCCATGCAGCCATTCCAAAGTTAGCATTTACTGAGAGGTTATAATGCACTTACGAGTATATGGTCTGGCTGCATCACAGAACAGCCTCAGAATAGATTCTGAAAGCAGCAGAGGGGTCCTGCTCATGCAAAACTAAGCACTCTGCCTTCGGGATTGATAAGACCTGCCATAGGAGTGATTTATAGGTTTATATGTGTCCGTGATTAAAGGTAGATATAGGTAACCTATATCATAGTAATGGGAGCATGCACCACCTTACCCAGGCTGCAGTAGCAGACCGGTGGTGCCATTTTGGAAGCTTCCCAGGGGTGGCATAATACATGCTTCAGCCCTTGGTAGGCCTCTGGTGCACCTATGCCCTTAGTACCTAAGGTACCATATACTAGGGACTCACAAGGGTAACCCAGTAACCAATCTGGAGTGTACCTTATGTACATGCAATCATTTTAGAGAGGAAGCAGCTAGACTGGGGTCCTGGTTAGTAGGGCTCCAGCCAGACTAAAGTCGAAAAACAGTGAAACGCCAGCAAAAAGTGAGGGTGACCATAGTAAGCAGATCCTACTCTCCTACACACACACCAAGATTCCTACTTCCCGTCAGCACGCCTTCAATACCGGGCAGCTCTGCCGACTCGCACACTGAAGTCTATTGTGACCGACAGCAGTAAGGTGACACCAAGTAAGTTATGCGCACTTGAGTATTACCGCTTTCTTAACTTAGATTTCATGCCCACAATCATATACCCTTAATTTTTCAGCGTGGATTAAAACGTGTGGAGCCAAGTAGTGGGTTCTACTTGTATCTTAATCGAGGCATCACGGACAATACATTAATAACAGCGTAGAGACGCTTAGTGTCATCGCTGTGGGTTCTACCAAATACCCAAAGTGTACCAGTTACACTTGGCTGGACATTTCATGAGAGTTGCCTCTTGTTATCACCTCGGTGTGCACTAATATTACGGTAACACTACTAAATGAGTTTCTCTGAATATAGGTCTGGATAACTACCGTTCCTGTACTTTGTGTCTCATCTGACATTCTGGATTCTACCATAGTACCCATCTGTACTGGTAAGACACAGTACACACACTTTATAAGCCCTCTTCATTATCATGTATTTCCTTAGACCCCCAATTACATCCTTTCCCCCCTTTCAGTCCCCAGAAACACAGTCCTGAAGAGAGTCCGCATCTAGAGAGGGTCCAAACGCCGTCGACACCAGACAAAAGAGCCTAAATTAAGTTTTCACCACTATATTAAGCTCCCTTTTTTTGCTTCACTATGTCACACAATACTCACTAACACAGGTTATGGTCACTCCACTGGGGCTCACAATACCACTGCGAATGTGTAATCATATGTAAATATTTTAATGACATATATAAGGAATAAGTCTGTGATACCTAACTGCAATAATAAAATTATCTTCCTTGGCTGAAATCAGGTATACCTAAAATAAAGGTGTGTGGGCTTTTTCAAATACATGTGTGTATACAATATTAATGCAAATAACACTGCGACTTGGAGTGTCATGAATGAATAAGATAAATTCTGGCTATGATTTAATCAGAGCAACTACTTGAGTTGCAGATTGTGTACTGATCAAGATAAAGGAGTTTCATGTGAACATTGTTTTGTGCTTGGAATGGTGCCAAGACTCGGTGAAATATTTTGGCATCCATGTCCACCTGGACACCACTCAAATTATACGCTTAAACTATGGACAGACCTTCCAAAAACTGGAGGAACAGGTGGACAGATGGCTGAGATTACCCTGGTCTCTAGCGGGCAGACTGGCCATTAAAAATGGTGGTGCTTCCCAAATTTTTACATCTCTTTATTAATATTCCAGTGCCCCTCTCGGACAGATTCTTCGCACTCTGCGGACACTCATGATCTGCCCGATATGGGGTGGTAAGCGGCCCCACGTTCGCTGGTTCACATTAACCCTACCGTTAGACAGAGGGGGTTTTAACATACCGGATTTCCAACTGTATTACTTGGTGGCTCAATGTCACTAGACGCACGCTTGGTTTCACCCAGACTCTCGTATTCAGTCAGTTTCTAAAACCAGAGGCGGGCCTGGCTCTCCCAGATAAACTGAGCGAGGTGCTACCAGGGGGGTTTCCACGGGACAGACTAGATATCCAGACAGTGTCCACTACCGCTTGGGCGTGGTGCAAGCTGAGAAAGCGCACAAGGGCCTCATTTCTATACTCCTCCGCACTACTGATACCCAACGCAAGATGGTTCCCACTCACACAAGAAGAAATACAGCGCACATTGATTTCACTAGACATAGTAAAGATAGGCGATCTGTTCCCTGTTTTCGCCACAGACAAGGACAATAGACTCACTGACTGCAGCTTCATGACCCGATTCCCAATAAGACGAGTGAAATCCTCGCTCCGCACAGCATTCCCCACATACCCTGTTGAACCAGACTCGTTTCCCCCCACCCTTACTCTGGTTTTGGAGAGCCCTAGCTGCGCGCACCTTATTTCCAAAATGTACACGGCCTGCGCCCATCTGCTCCCTGTGGATGGCTCCAAACTTAGACAAGACTGGGATGAAGATACGGGAGGGGCGATTTTAGACAAACAATGGGAGAGATGTTGTAGGGCCATAAAGGACATCTCGCTTAACAGCCGTCATAACTTACTACATTTCAAATTTCCCTGCCTCGCCGATTTTACACCAGACATGGCCCACAAGATTGATGCCACTAAGTCACACAACTGTCTAAAATGCGCTACCCCACATGCTGGCTTTCTACACCAGGCGTGGTCCTGTCCTCGTTTGCAGACCTACTGGGCAGCGGTGCATGAGACGCTGGGGAAAATAATTGAAGCTTCCACTTGCCCCCCTTCCCGAAATTGCACTCAGATATACAGTCCAGATTCCCAAGAAAGTAAGGAGATTAGCGTCATTGGGGCTCCTGCTGGCAAAAAGTTGCCATACACTAGGGCAGGAGAACGACCCCGAAACTGCAAGATTGGCTGAGAAGCATGGTATACTGCAACACCAATGCTGAGATATATGCCAGTCTTATTCCATCAACTATACCCCAAAGACATAAGGGGACCGCTGAGGGCACATCTGGACACAACTAAGCGTGCTTCCAAAACACATGTAGGCAATGGCATAGTGCCAGAGGGAGTGGGCTGAGGGAGAGGTTCTGGTTCTACGATCTCACTGCACAACGTGCGGGACCACGGTGAGAGGCAGCGGCTCAGAGCTATTAGAAATCCATGGACAACCCTAAACCTTACAACTTGGAAGAGGTCCGTGGGAGGGGGTTGGTTGGGGAGGGTTGAGCACAGGTGTTGGCTGAGGGTTCTCTCTATTGATGGATGTCATATACACTGTTGTACCAAAAATGTTAGGCAGTGTATTGGTTTGGTTGCAAAGAGACTATATGCAATGTGAATTATCTCCTTTATTTGAAAAATAAAGTGTTAAAAAAACATTGTTTTGTGCTTTAGTAGTAAAATATAGTATAGCTCTTATGATAACTATTTTTTTACGTGAATGTTTAAGACAGCACTTAGAATTTGATCGTAATGACCAAAAAGATTAAGTTGGAATAAATCAATACAATAATGCCTACAAAGTGCAAAGAAAGGTACGGATGCATGAATAGGAAATGCCACAAATGTTCTTAGGGCAAGGCATCTGCCTTACAGAACTAAGTAATAAAAAGCAAGCATTCCAGCATAGTTCGAAGCGGTCTGCCTTTTCCCTGTGAAGAGATCAAATCTTGACAGTGAATGGGGCTTAAACAGTGTGAACAGCCCTAGCAGAAGTATTGTAAATGCGAGCAGCCAGAGGAAGATAAAAAAAAATCCACACACAAGCAAAGGAAAACTAATTTGGGCATGAGAACTGATGAACCACCTTTTAATATGTATATTAAATACAAGAGATTTCACAAGCACAGGCAAGAGATGTGCAGGTGAAACCTAAACAGGCAGGAAAGGTCATTAAATAGTGGTTAATAGGAAAATAACACTGCCAGCTGACAAACCTTAAAGGGGGAATCGAGGTAAAACCAGCCGCCCTGCTTACTTACCATAAATGTACTTGTGTACACCATTTTTTAGTAGTCAAGGAAGGAAAAGGGCAAAACGTGTACTTGAAAGTTACTGTTTGACGCACAACCAATCACAACGCTGCAGCCCTGGAGATGTTCTCCATGCAGGCTGTAATACAGCCTGCATAGAGAACATGCGAAGTGCGCATGACTGTGGCCAGCACAAGAGACCGGTCAAACATTATGTAGTAACCTGTATTGTAATTATCCTGTTACTTTCTCCCTAGCTGCTCAGCCAGAGTGAATGTGCCGCATGGAATGATGTTGGTTTTTTTTAAGTGCTGCCAAGTCCGCATTGCCAAGGGAGGTAGGGCAGAGCAACCATACATTTTCCATTGATGTATAGCTCCAGCCTTGGAGGAGCACTGTTGACACAAAATGCCATATCAGCCAGTGGGCAGGAATAAAGGTGTCAGGCTGCCACAGCTAGGCCACCAACACCTTAGCCACTGGGTGGCCAACATGCCCAACCATGAATTAGACCAGTAATCTCAAACTACAAAATGATGAGGTATTGACCAGATGAAGGAGCCTGCTTCTTGGCCTACGTGTTCCAATATTCATATGTATGGCACTTGGAGTACAAGAAATGCTTACCACACCAGTGCAAATCTGAACAGAAGTATTTTTTAAAGAAAATTAATATTCTGAAAACATCATTTAGAATTAAAGCAACCATTTTGTATACTGGTTTAATTCTGGAAAGAGCAAACAAATGTAACTAATTATAAAGTGAATTGACCAAAGGGAAATGTTTAGCTTTCTGATAAAATATGAAACGTACTGCCAGTTTTAGCAACACGTGCCAAATGGTCGAGTCCCTACCTCAGGAACTACAATATTATGTCGGTCTTAGTGATTTAGTTCCTACGATTTTCATGAATGTAGCTGTAGATTCATCTTTCCATTACACCCCTATCCCCCGCCATATAATCCCTATAAACACATACCCTCTGATTAAACGGATAATGTCCCCAGGCTGGATCAGGGTGCCAATCTCATCCCATACCGAAATGGTAATACTGCCCGTCTTATCAGCAACCTTGCAAGATCTAACTTCATGGCCATCTTTGGTTTTGGTAACCATGCCTGGAAAATGATTAAAGAGGAAAAACAAATGGGTGCAAATACATAAATACATTCACTTTTACCAAATGATCGCTGCCAGGGGGGTAATTCAAACTCAGCATTTAGGTCAGCTGGTTCTAGGGTTACCAAAAGACTTCATGGGGACACTACTTTTCCTCTCTGGCCGTTGCTTTTAGAAGTCATTGTTTTTTAGTGTGAGGGTCCAATCTGTTCATTTGAACAGGCCCAACAGTACCCTTCGCAAAAAGTAGGTTCTTGCTTAATGAAAGCCCAGGCCTGTCCAAATAGTGTCCAGGTCACATCATTCATCTATAATGTTACTTACCGGTTGCCTCATGCCACTAAGAACAACATGTACCAATCCACTGCTTTCTTTTTTTCAAATCCCTGTTTTAAGATGTTTTAGTCCAATTTATTTTAGTCCAATTTGTTTAGTTGAAATAAGTCTGGACTACAGCTCCTAGAATGCTATCCGTTACAAGTTTAGACCTGGTAGACATTGTCCAATTAGCATTGTGTAATCTGATAACTGTTGCCCCTCTGAAGTCATTATGAACATTTCTGAGAACACAGTCACTTTTCATTGTAAAAGAAATCCTTGCTCTGTTACCAGAGTATTAATTGGCCGCTCATACCTGACACCAAAAGATGGAGGTTTGTTAACATTCCAAAGGGAGGTGAAAATGCCCAGATTTAGGGTTATTCTATTTGGTCGGTGAATTTTGGGTTTTATCTTTGTCCGTGATAATCGAGCTTTAAGACCAGGTCAGGGAGTAGTGAGTCAAAGCTAGGTAGGAGGAAAGAGCTATTGTGCGATAGTTTATATGGTCATTTTGTTACACAAGGGAACCCAAGGAAGCAATATGCTAGGGACCTTAGGGAGTTATGTCTTTACACAGGACAGTGGTCCCTAGACACATTTGAATTTTCAAAAATAAATATAGGCTAAATAGACACTATATTCATTGACCAGCCAGTCAGTTTTAATTTCAGATGAATAAAATATACAAAAAAACAAGTGTGACACCAGCCGATGTCTAACTAGCACACTTAAGAAGGGGACAAACAAGAATATTTGAGGCAATTTAACCAGTCTGTGTATTAAAATTCACAATCAGACAATATGAATTACACACTATTGCTAGCGTTAATTAGCACAGTTCATACACACATAGTGTGACAAAGTCGATGACGTTTTCGAACCTATTGATTATTCAAGGTTCATCTTCAGGACATTAAATATATGCCTTCTCATTTAAAAAGTCACGGTAAACTTTTGTAGCCCATGCTTTAAGGCTTATATGAAAGCCGTAATCTTAGATGTTAAAATTTTGGTCCGCCGAATTTAGGGCAAGACTGTGGCAGCATGATGGAAAGGTTGCATAAATATGCAGGGGAACAGGCCGTCAATGCGATCCTCGTCCAAGGGAAGGATCACCCACCTATGCAACCTTTCCATTGTGCTGCCACAGTCTTACCCTAAATTCGGCGGACCAAAATTTTCGAGTGCAGGCAGTCGTCCAGCACCCCTTTTTGCAATGCAGTTTAATAAAAAACGCATTACTAAGAAGGCCGTATCAAACTCGCGCTGTGCGCTACGGGGGAGGGAGCAAATTACACACAGATGAAGTGCATGCTTCGAACTAAACCTTCAGCAGGACAGCCTGGGTGTGGGGATTCTAAGAAGAAGTGTGACACAGCACCCGGGAAGAGAGCAGGAGGGGAAAGTGAAAGGAACAGGAAGGTGAACACGTGTGAAGGACAGCGTGGAGTATTGCAGCATACAGGGCGACTCACCAGCATCCATGAACCACGCTGTGGCAGTGCGAGACTACCACATGAAACCCACTGCCTACCCCGGGCACAGCCGCAACCAGAAGTTACAATGCCACAACCAGTATACAGAAAGTAGTCCTTGCCAGGCCATCATTGACAGAGTACACTTAGCAAGCCCCGTCAGGAATCAGATAAGCCTTCCTACCATAGTAATATAGAAAAGTCAGCAGTCACTGGGCACAGCCATTAACCAAAAACGAAACCGGTTGAGCGCAGTGTCTGCCCACGAAAACCCAAACATGTTGGGGCAGAGCAAGTGCAACCCAGACAACCCAGACAAAGACAACAGCTCCCCACCGAATACATCTTTGCCGAACCGAATACATCTTTGTCAGGGTGTATGTAGCACATCACACCACAGTCACCCACAACACATTGCAAGAAATAGATTCTAAGCGTTTATAATAAATATTACAAAACAGCAAAGTTGCAGCAAGCAGCCCATGAACTAGAACAAAAAAGTGAGAGGGAAGCCACGGTAGGAAGCCGCAACTACAGAAAAAAAATCATGTCAAGATGTTGGTACATGTTAACAGCGCTGCCAGGTTCAGCCAAAATTCAGAAACAAGGGAAAAAATACGGCTACCCAGGCAACGGCTGAAAATGAAAGCCTCTCCTAAGCTGCCGAGTCAAACAGCCCGCGCTGGCAGTGCCCAACCCACACTCACCTATCTCCAGCACTATGAACAGCACATTGAGGTTCTTCAGGCCTGGCTTTATGTCTTTGATTAAGACTTGCCCCTCGGTGATACCATTCATTACGAGGACGGGAAACAGCCGGGCATCCCCGGATGCGGGCAGGGCAATGGCACACGAAGCCCGATCACAGGAGGAGCAGACACCAATCGGTTTCTCTGGCGATTGTCTGCCGACAGCCTAGGGTGGATGGCCAACAAAAGGAAAGAGCGGTCAGCTCAGGTGTCCCTGCTGGCTCAGGGTGTGGTGGGCAGACGTCGGTCACTGCGGTCAGTCTTGGATAGATGTGGAGTGCAGTAGCGCTTAGCTGCCGGTTTCGAGTGAATGTTGAATACGAAACTACTTAAAGTGCCCTAGAAAGAGAAGGAAAGGAGTTTAACATGAACTTTGGAATTTAAGAAGAGATAGCCTATTCGAAGAGCTCATTTCCGTAAGTACAGGGTGCGGATAAGAACTTGTAACGTACGTTTTAGTACTGCGTGCTTCTGACACAACTACTACTACCACCACCACACGTCCACAAATAACGCCCGCATAGACCTGACAAACTACCTACTCTGACTGCTCCATGCGCTAGAACCTCGGCTTATAAGAACGTAGACGCGACCATTTTACAGCTCACTGTAAAAGTACAACAGTGAGGAAATTAAACCCCTCATTAAAGAAACTATGATTTTATTTTCGTTTCACGTTGGTGGCTTGCACAAGTACTGGGGTCCGGGGTACCTACAAAGGAGACAATGGAATAACCATTCCTTTATTGTGAAGTTATTGGGAAATGGAACAGTCCAACCATCTGACCCGCCCTTTGTGACGCGCCGGCTCCCTGCTGATTGGTCAAACAGGGCTCCCATTGTTTCGTTCTCGAGTTTGGTTCTTTCGCAATTTCGTCTGCCTTCCAGTGTTGCATTGGGGCGTGTCTGTCTTCTTTCGCTTGTATTTTCACTTTAATGACCATTCTTTTAAACATATTATCGTTTTTCGCAAAACAGTGCAGTCAACCAGAGGATTTGGGGCCAATGCACATAGCTTTGTGTTGGCGATGACCTGATAGCGAATCTTTGGAATTCGGTATTAGGTAATGGCAAACAGCAATGTACAAATGTGTGTTTCACACATTTAGGGAGTCCCATTGGGTCGCAAATAGATCTATTTCACTAACATGCATGAGGTCATGCTCGATTTGCGACCCTCTGGGAATTGCAACAAACATTTGCAATAGGTATCGCATTTGCAATAGTTTAAGTTATTGACATTGCAAATGACAATGCATTTTATGTATGTGTTTGTTTTTAAAACAGATCAATAAAAAACACTCTCATTTACAATGTCCATAGGTTAAACTCACACAAATGCGAGACCTATTGCATTGCTTCCTGTTGCAGCGGAAGAAAGGGAGCGAACGGGGAGGAGAAGGAGTCAACTGTAGTGAGCAGCGCCAATTAAAAGAAAGGGGCGGGTCGCCGTAGTCTATTTTTTCAATATTGTAAGATTTTAATAAGCAGCACAGCACGCCGCCTGTGGCGCGCTGCTTACTAAAAGCTTACAATGTTGAAAAAATAGACTTCGGCGAGCCGTGCGTTCCGTTTCTTCATCGCAGCTCGCTGAAGTCTAATTTTTTCTGTATTGTAAGATTTTGGTAAGCAGTGCAAGTGCTGCTTACTAAAAGCTTATAATATTGAAAAAATAGACTTCACTGTGCAGCAACGAAGAAAAAGAAATGCATGGCTTGTAGAAGTCTATTTTTTTTAAATATTGTAAGATTTTTTTGAGCAGCGCAGCATGCTGCCTGTGGCGCGCTGCTTACTAAAAGCTTACAATATTGAAAAAATAGACTTGGGCTAGCCGCGACTTTCTTTACTTCGTGGCAGCTCCAGTGGCGTAACACAATTCTGGTAAGCAGTTCAGCACACCACATGTGTTGCGCTGTAGGAGAAGCTCATTAAACAAAATAGAGCTGACAGATTGTAAAGTAAAAATAGATGTGACTACACAAGTAAAAGAGCCAGTCTTATGGCAGGTTACAAATGCTGACAATCCGATACTAAGGAGGGACTAGCAAGCCCATTAATGAATCAGAAGCCAACATTTACAAAAGACATTGACACAAGCCAATGAAAAATATGGGCAGAGAGTGGGCGGAACTTCAATTCCATACCTGAATGCAGTGTAGGTTGCAGCTTCTACAGTCAAGGGTGTAGAGCTCGGCAATGGTGTATCTTTGGGGGGAGGGAGGGCCAGAGTTTTTCGCACGAAGCACAGTCCAGGACTAGATGGGCTTGCCTTTGGCTCACCTTTGGGTTTTGAGATCCTCTGTTCTTATAACCACCCTGTCTGAAACCTCTATATCTTTGAAGGGTAAAACAGTGGTTTCAATACCTGTTGGAATCCATCAAAAATTCAGTTTTTTGTTAATAGCTTCCTATTGAGGGATACCAGCTTACAAAACATCTCCTGCCTTTACCGGTCCTGCCGAAAACCATGGACCTGAAGATTTTCCGCAAGGAGATTTTTGCCTTGTCAATGGATGTAAAAGTGGGCACGTATTTACTCAGTTCCTTTGATGAATGCATCACCGAATAGGAGGCTATTTGCTTCCTGACTCGCCTTCATAGTTGTCAGACTTCCCAGTGTAGAATCAATTTTTAAGAGTAAATCTTAAGCTCCTGTGCCATAGCTGCATTTGCGTTTCCTAAAAGGCATTTTGAAATTTGAGTCCAGTTTAATAAGTTAGAAGCATCTGCTTGTGTGCTCTCAAGCTGTGCCTGTTCTGCTAGATCAAGCATCCTCAATAGATAGCTGTTAGATCTAAAACACTGTCTTGGCAATTGGTCCACATCCTGCATCCTGCCTACACCTTTCTCAGGCTCCTTGCCAAATATTGTAAAGAACACTAACGTATTCGGATTCATTGCGGGGGTTGTAGTTATATTTGGCAAGGAAAGGATGTCTCAATATGCGTGACACATATTAGGTGACATGGTCTGATGATGATGTGCCCATTGCGTAGATAAAGAGTGAGGAATCTGGGCTGAGTGAAACATACGCCCACACAGAAAGTCAAATATTGTATTAGTGTCAGTTGAAATATTAGAAAACTCTCCCAAATTATTAAGATAATTTTAACGCCTCTTCTCAAGAGGCCAAGTCCAGACAACATTATCTAGATCATCTTTGTCATAGCCGGCATCAGAGTCGCCCTATGTCATAGTCAGTATCATGAAGTTGGACCATGTGAGTAGGAAGTTGGATTTTATTGGCTGAATTTATAACCTCTCAGCAAGAAGGACCAACATAAGGAGAGATAATTTCCATTGATTTCTATTCAGCTGAAGGAAGCTGTGCTATATGATCAAAAACATGTTGTACTCTTTGTGAATCCACTGTGTCCATAGGTTTAGAGTTCTGTGCCAACATCTTTTGCATGGAAGCCCCAATAGTTTTAGAAATATTAGTCAGTGATCCAGATACAACCTGCTGAACTGAGTCCTTGACAAAGGAATTTACATTGTCTCTGAAAACCTGTACTTCCTTCTCTACACTAAAGGAAATATTCTCTCTAACCATTGTTATAATATATCTGTATATAACAGAGGAAAAACAAAACTTAGAGTGAGAGACAGATTCGAGGGCATACATATTCAGAAATGCAATTATGTTGATAGAGAATATTAAACGAATCCATTAAATTGATCAAAATTGAATACAAATTGTATTAAATTAACTTAACAAGGACATTTAAATAGCAAATAGAAGACAGCAGTCTCGAACTGGAAGAACACTCGCTGGCAGAGGAGGTGGCAGCCAAATTTACTATGCAGAGCCTACCACCTTATGAACTGCAGTGAGGGCCTTCCATTGAAGGCAGAATGGAAATGCCTAGCAGCCAGACTGCAACTCCTGAGCGAATCAATGCACCGTCAATGTGCTCAAGTGCAGGTGCAAAACCACTTTGGACACAAACAGTCCCTTCTATCACATGGTGCGTTATTTTCACAGGGAATTGAGGGTCTCTCTGCACATGTAGATTTCACCTAAGCCTAGCGGAAATATCTGCATATTTCTGGGCAGCAATAGCCGTCCAGTAGTAAGTCTCTACCTTTTAAAAGACAGGGCTAATACTTCTATGACTGAAATTACTACTTGTCACTTCACAATCAAATTTCATGGATATGCCTATAGGTGAAGCTCACCACAACAGAGACAAATATCTCTACCCATGCTATGGAAAACACAGGGTTGAAGAGAATAGAAAAAAAGCACTCACTTGAACTAATTCACAGACACTTGATAATCATTAATCACATAAGCTCATGAATTCAGCCCTCTTCCATGATTTTCGGGCTGTTACATTACTGCTCCAGACTCCAAGATGCATCCAGACCCACTCAAGAGGAAGAGGCACTTCACTAAGAAGGAGGCAGACTGTTGTAATGAAGACTCACACACCATTTAAGGTAGATAGGTGAGTTTAATAGGAGCGCAACAGTTTAGGACCCAACGCCTGCTGAGGGATCCATCAACTGCCCTGAAAGAATACAGAGTCTACAGGCGTAATAGCATTCTAGAATAGCGGGGAGGGAAGAACATGGAAGTAATGCAAAACACAGATAAGTTAAGTATACAGTTTACAACACATCTCCTTTTCTTATAAATCAAACAACTGAAAAGAAAACATATTAATTACAAAGATAGTCATTTAAATAATTGGGAGGTTTGCGGTACCTTGGAAATCTGGAAGTAGTAAGAGGAGGAGGAAGAGAAGAAGAAGATTCAATAATTGTTGATGAAGTGACAGAAGATCTAGAATCTGATGCATCACCACCTCCAGAGCAGAACCTGTCCAAAGAGGAGGAGGGAGCAGATTCATGGGATTCATGGGATAAAAGCATATAACCACTACTATCCCCTTCCTTAGTGGAGAAAGGAGAAACAGGAACAACAGAAACAGGAGTATTTTGTTTACATTTCTGGTATACTGCAACACGTCTCAGATTCCATTTCTCCCCATTATCCAAGAGTACATAATTAGAAAAAACCTTTTTTACAGTAAATGGCCCTCGAAATTTGGACAAACCTTTAGCACATCTCCCAGGTTTAACTTTAACCATATCCCCTTTTGAAATTGTACTGCTCTCAGTTGGAGAAGACTTAGGAATAACAGACCCTTGGTTCAACAAGAGTTGCTTGAACCAAGAAGGAACTAGCTTAGTGCTCGGTGGTCTTCCCCGTAAAATCTCAAAAGGAGACTTCATGGAACTTCCATGCACTGTCGTACGATGAGCATAAACCATCTGCTGAACAATATCAGACACATTGCACCCTCCAGAGACAGCTAATTGTATTGTTCCCTTCACCAGTCTATTTATCCTCTCACACAAACCGTTTCCTTGAGGATTGTAGAGTGAGGTACGGTGATGGGACACACCTGAATTAGAAAGAAAATTCTGCATTTTCTGCGAGACCAACTGAGTCCCATTGTCAGTGACAATCACATTTGGAAAGCCCTCAGAATGAAACAAGGATTTAAGGAACATAATGGTGGTCTCGGTAGTGATGTCGTTGACAAAGTTAACAACAACCCATTTGGAAAATGCATCAACACACACAATGGCAAAACGTTGAGGTAGGGGAAGCTCAGACATGGGTCCAATGAAGTCCATACATATGGTATGCCACGGTACTTCAGGACACGCTATCTCGCCCATGCTAGAGCCTACAGCTACTTTCAAACGTTTTTCTCCTTCCTTGCACAATCCACACTGTTCAACCCACATTGTAATTTGTGCATCCATTCCAGGCCACCAGAAATTGTTTTTGAGTCTTTGTTGAGTTAACGTCTGCCCAAGGTGCCCTTCATGTGCAATGTCAAAAAGTTTGTGTCTGAGGTCACATGGCGGAACAAACTTGTCATTCCGTAAAATTATGTTTTCTCCACATGTAGATAGTTCGTCTAATATCTTAATGTAAGGACGAACAGAGATTCGCACAGAACTCTCTCTCCTAGAACCATCCTTAAGTAATTTGATCACCTCTTTAAGCACCTCATCACTCTCCATGGCATCAACCCAATCTTGATGTGAGAATGAACCTATTCCAAAAGAGGTGACGTCCTGTACCCATGCAACACTCTCATCTAATAGATCAACTTGAAGGTCAGTATCCGTTGCTGCTAAAGGTAATCTTGAAAAACAATCTGCTTGGAGATTTCTCCAACCTTGAATGTGTTCTACATGAAAATGGAAATCTTGTAATTTTGAAGCCAACCTGGCTAATCTAGGAGAACCTCTAACAGCTCCACCTGGAGCAAGAATCCTGAGTAAAGGTTTATGATCAGTTTTGATAGTAAAACTAATGCCCCAAAGATATGTCCGGAAATAGTGCGCACCCCACACTACAGCCAAAGCCTCCTTCTCTATTACACTGTAATTTTTCTCAGCTTCTGATAGTGTCTTAGAAGCGAAGGCAACAGACCTCTCTAAGGAACCATGTTTCTGAACTAGTACAGCACCCAATCCAAATGCACTAGCATCAACTACGAGAATCGTTGGAAGCCTTGTGTCAAAGGGAGCTAATACACCTGCCTTACAAATTTGTTCCTTGATCATTTCAAAGGCATAATCCTGGTTTACGCCCCAAACAAATTTGCAACCCTTCTTGAGTAAACTCCTCAACTCAATAGTCTTTTCTGAGAAATTGCTCACAAATTTAGAATAGTATTCTATAAGACCTACAAAGGATCTCAATTGGTCTTTATCATTAGGGCGAGGGGCTGACCTTATTGCTTGTAATAAATCTTTCTTAGGTCTAATTCCATCTGCAGAGATTTCATGTCCTAGGTATTCAATCTGTTGAACAAGAAATATACACTTTTCCTTTCGTAATGTAAGTCCGGCATCACCTATTCTATGCAGTACTTGTCTAATCAATTTGTTGTGTTCCTCTACAGAACTGCCAAATACTAGGATGTCATCTTGAAAATATATTACTTTTACAAGATCTTTAAACAACTCATGTACTAAACGCTGGAATACACTTGCCGCCGAAATTAAACCAAATGGTAAACGAGTGAATTGAAAGACACCCTCTGTGGTGATGAATGAAGTGATGAATTTGCACTTGTCATGTAATTTAACCTGGTGGTAAGCGCTTTTGAGATCAAGTTTCGAAAAATATTTGGCGCCCTGTAGTGTAGACACTAATTCATTGATGTTTGGGAGTGGAAAAATGTCTGCAACTACGCATTTATTTACAGACCTAAGGTCAATGCAGAAGCGTAGCTTGCCATCCGATTTTTTTGAAATCACTACTGGCGAAACCCATGGTGACGCTTCTACAGGTTCGATGACCCCACTCTGTAACATTTCTTCCAATATCGCTCTCACCTCATCCCTAATAGCGAGAGGAACCCTCCTGAGTTTGTGTTGAATAGGTATGCACCCATCTTTCATTTTAATCAAGTGTGAATAGCCTTTCAATTCGCCCAATTCACTCCTGAAAACAGACGCAAACTCACTCAAAATCATATCTATCGAGTCATCCTCCAAAACCATGACTTGGTCAGGAGCTCTCGGATTAATGATTATGTAGAGATCGTATTGATGAATCCATCCTAAAATAGGTGGTCCATCAAGCGACACATACACCTTCCCCATTATGGACCTTTTCTTGAACACAATGCTAGATTCAAAGTAGCCAATAATGTCTATGGTTTCTCCCTGGAATCCTTTGGGAGAAATGTCACTTTTAAGTAGAGTTTTGTTGGACCAAAGTTCTTTAAATGTTGATTGGGGAATAATAGTATGGCGGGATCCAGTGTCTACCATAAGTGATACTTCGCGTTTGTCAATTGTAAAGATCGCCTTGGGTCTGTTCATCCTTTGGTCATTGACAATCACAACATCCGAGTCTCTAATTACTAATAATTTGTCTCCTCCATATTCACTTGAGGAATCTTCTACGACAGCAACTTTCTGCTTACTCTTAGTTTTACACATCTTAGAGAAATGTCCTACTTTGCCGCACTTTAAACACTCTTTGTTTGTGGCGAAGCAAAATCTGGCCTCTGAGGAATGCGAATAACTGCCACATCTACTGCAAAACTTGTTTTGAGGAGTGGTTTTCTTAGGAAGAGTTTTCCATTTATTCCTGATGACAGCAACAGAGTCTTCTACACCAGATTGGGAATCATAATCCCCATCCCTGTCTGAAACTATAGACACTTCCTGATCCATTTGTTTCTTTTTTGAGTTCTCAATGACCCTGATGCATTTCTCCGATTCTTCGATGACTTGTGCTAATTCGATGGCAACTTTGAGGGTTGGATTTTTGGCTGCCCAAAGTCTCTCTTGTATTTTCCGACTACTACACTGCACTATCAGCTGGTCACGAATGAGTTCTTCCGCCATATTTCCAAACTTGCACTTTATTGATAACTCTCTGAGACGTGTGACAAAGTCATCTATGCCCTCCTCTGACCTCTGTTTTTGGGTATAAAATTTGTACCGGTGCATCACAAGGTTTTCCTCCTTGGCAAACTTAACTTCTAATCTGGAGATTGCTTCTTTATACATATCAGGAATTGCTTCACCATTTGCTTGTAAAGCGATTGGTAAAAATCTGAAAATCCTTTGCCCCTCCTTCCCAAGTGTACTCAATAGTATTGCTTTCTTCCTTTTTGATGAGAATTCCTGCCCATCTATAGCCTCTAAGTAGTTATCAAAAATAATGAACCAATCCTCCCATGGTACAGGGGGATTTCCTGGTTAATTTAGGAAAGGTGGAGGAGACGTAATATTTATATTCTGAGCTGTTGCCATTATGAAACAAAATGTGTTATTATGACAATATATTTAGAATAAATACCTCCGTTTCACAATCGAGTGAAAAACCGACGTGTAAGGTTCCTGTCTGAAAATGAGGAGATCGGTAAATTCAGCACGTTCAATTTGGACCTTCAAAATGGCTGCCCAATTGAAAACGAGGCTTGAAGCGCACGTCTGACTTCCTAGCGTGCTGACATCATTATGGCCGGAAGTCATGTAGAGGCGCTGAGTACGTCGGGCATCTGCGTTCTGGGCTCTGGGCTCGAGTACACGGGAGGGGTTTTGAAGCTTGTTGCTAGGATACAGCTTTACTCACGGTTACAAAGAAGAGAAACCGGTCAAATGTCCAAAAACAGCTCTGGAGTACACCGATGAGGCGATGAGGTGTCCGTTCTTCGAAATCTCACGGTAGGTGATTTTCATAATCACTGGGTTCGTCGTTGCTGGGTCCTTCTGCGCTCCGTTCCGACAGAGAATTTCTCTACCACGTCTTCGGGTGTCGGATAGCTGGGTACGATGGGATCAGCAGGCACAAATCGTCGCCAAATTGTTGTAATGAAGACTCACACACCATTTAAGGTAGATAGGTGAGTTTAATAGGAGCGCAACAGTTTAGGACCCAACGCCTGCTGAGGGATCCATCAACTGCCCTGAAAGAATACAGAGTCTACAGGCGTAATAGCATTCTAGAATAGCGGGGAGGGAAGAACATGGAAGTAATGCAAAACACAGATAAGTTAAGTATACAGTTTACAACACAGACCTTATGGTAAACTTTGTTGTAGATCACTGTAGGAAACGACATGGTTCACCTCCATACACTCTCATTAGAGCAGAGAAAAATCAATCAATCAATCAAACAGATGGCACGGAGAGGCAAGCTGCTTGGGTGGGATCAGTTGAACAACCAGGTGTTGAGATTTCCTCTGAATTCCTGAGTAGAAGGTAAGATCCAGGGGTGAAGTGGGAGACTGTTCCAGGACTTCGAAGCTAGGTAGGAGAAGGAGCGTCCTCCACTGTTGCTTCAGTGGATGCAGGGGGTGTGAGCAAGGGAGAGAGAGGCAGAGCATAGGCAGAGCATAGGTGTCAGGGTAGTTGGTGGAAGCTCAGATGGTGCCTGATGTATGCTGGTTCTGGATTGTGCAGGGCTTTGTGGTTGTGGTTGTGGGTTAGCATCTTGAAGTGGCATTTCTTGTGAACAGGGAATCAGGGAATCAGTTGAGCTTCTTTAGGTGAGGTGTGATGTGGGTCCATTTGGGGAGGTCGAGGATGAGTCTGGCTGCTGAGTTCTGTATGATCTGCAGTCTCTTCAGGAGATGTGTGGTAATTCCTACATAGATTGCATTGCTGTAGCCCAAGCGGCAGGTGACAAGGGCATGAGCGACGGTCTGTCTGGTGGTGACTGGAAGGCATTTGAAGATCTTTCAGAGCATGTGAAGAGTGAGGAGGCAGATAAAAAAGACTGCGTTGATGCTTAGGTTCTGGGCGTGGTCTGTAGGAGTGGGCGAGGATCCCAGTTCCGCAGGCCACCAGGAGTCATTCCAAGGGGACGTGTTGTTTCCGAAGATCAGTCCTTCTGTTTTGTCTGTGTTGAGTTTGAGGTAGTTGTTTTGCATCCAGTCAACAATGCTGGTCATGCATAGGCAGAAACTGGCCCTTGAGGTAGATGAATCTTCGGATAGAGAGAGGATGCGCTGGGGGTCATCTACGTAAGAGATGATGATCAGCTCAATGGTTCTGACGATGTTGGCCAGGGGGGTCATGTAGGCATTAAACAAAGTAGGGCTGAAGGATGAACCTTGAGGGATGCCGCAGACGATGGGTTCTGAGGTGAAAGGTGGATGGTGGATGGTGGAAGGCAGATTCTCTGGGTTCTTCCAGTGAGGAAGGATGCAATCCATTTGAGGGCATCCTCTTAGATTATGATCTGATGAAGCCTCTTAATCATCAGTCTGTGGTGGGACATGGTGTTGAAGGCTGCTGAGAGGTTGAGCAGGATCAGGGCGGCCATTTCTCTCCGGTCCAGGAGGGTTCTCATGTTGTCGGTGGCTGCGATTAGTGTGTTTCCGGTGTTGTGATCCCTGAGGAATCTGGTTTGGGATGAGTCCAGAAGATCGTTGTTCTCCAGGTATTCTGTGAGTTTGTGCTTGATGGCCTTTTTGAGGACTTTGGCAGGAAAGGAGAGCAGGGAGATGGGACGGTAGTTCTTGAGCTCATTTATGTCGGTGGGCGGTTTCTTGAGGAAGGGTTTGACTTCAGCAAGTTTCCATTCTTCTGGGAAAGGTGGCTGAGGTGATGGATGTGTTGAAGATGGCAGTGATCTCATTGCTGATAGTCCTGTTTTGAGGTTGAACATGTGGTGGGGAAAGGGGTCCGTGGGTGCTCCTGCGTGGATGGAGCGCATGATGGCTGTGGAGTTCAGTGTGGTTAGCTGGTCCCTAATGGTGATCCGGTGGTCAAAGTTTGAGTCTGTGGAAGCGAGGAAGCTGAGGATGTCAGTGGCAGTGGGTTGAGGTTCAAAGTGCTTTCAGATGATGCAGATCTTGTCATGGCAGAAGTCCGCCAGGGTGTCGCAGATGAGTGTGGTGGGCTTGATGGGGGTGACTCGGTTGTTGCAGTCAGTGATCCAGTCAGTGAAGTTCTTTATGTTCTGTTTAAGGTTGGTTTATTGTCAGCGTGGGAGGTGTTGAGGGCATTGGTCCATTGGCTTTCGGATACCTTGGTCCACCTGTGGTATGGGGTACTCGGCCGTGTGGTAGCAGTACTGGGAGCCGCTGTGATGGTGAAGAGGATGATTGAGTTGTCTATCCAGGTGACCTTGGTGACATGGTTGTACTTGAGTCTGTCTCTGTCTGTGAAGATAGGGTGGAGAGTGTGTCCTGCATTGTGTGTGGGGCCATTGAGTAGTTGGGTGAAGGCGATATTGTTCATGCTATCTGTCAGGATATGCAGATTGACTAACCTCGTGTGTCCAGATACAGCGGGAGCGATGTGAAGATAGTTTCTCTCCTCTCTGGATGTGTACCCCAGGTGAGTCTTAACGGAACTTCACCTGAGAGGACACTGCCCAGGGAAGGGGAAAAATGGAGAAATAAAACAGAAAAAGGCTGGCAGCCATAAACCATCTACAAGGCTCGACAATAGGAGATACGCCTCGCCTACGTCGGGGGACTGGTTCCTGTTAGGAGACACAAACATACAGAATCACTCTCTGTCTATGTGCAATGCCTCTATAATGTATAGCACTGGTTCATTAGTATGCTTACATGGTAAAGCTCCAGCATGCGTCTCACTCAGCAGGGCAAAAGGAGAAAAATAAAGTAATAAAAATGTAGGGAACTGCCCAAGAACCCAAGACAGGAAACAAAACAACAAAGTCTTAGCAGACTACCAATAGTCAGTGGAAACGCTACTTATCTGAGGCGTTGTGAGTTCTTCGTGGTCTTGCCTTGTCTAATTCCAAGATAGTAGTTGTGGTATGGCAAAGCAATCCTGTTCAGGCAATACCACAACGCAGGTAACCACACTGTATCCAACTCGAAAGTAGCGAGTAAAAACCATGTACATAGGATCAGTCCCACGCTAGTCTCAATCTAGCTAGAGTCAATGAAACGCAAATATCCAAAAACAAAGGATGCTCAAAGGGGAGCTGGATTAACTTCATCCACTACCCTAGTTCGCAAATCTAGTGCGCTCTTCTCAGAGTTCCACAGCGGGACACCGCGTTGCTCTCAGCGGCTCCCAACAAAGTGTGCCAAAGCGGGACTTGGCTGGTTTACCCCGCGAAACACCGTTCTTCTCTCCAGTGTCTCCCAGCACCGAATGCAGGGCGAGGAATCAGCGCGGAGGCAGAAGTAAGCACAGCGCGGCTGGTGGCTCGGTTCCAGAGCGGGACACAGCGCGTCTGTACTAAACAGTAACACAGCAAAAGGTGCAAGTTCTGATGATCACAAAGCAGGATCCAGGGTCCGGAAAGTACTAGCTCAGGTGACAAGCACCGAGGGCTGCAGCTCAGGCATAGATATAGAGGAGGAAACGCAGAAGGAAAGGACAGTGAAAACAGACTACCACCAGGCATTCTGGGACTTGTAGTTCCCCCCAACGCTTAGGTCGTGACACTATCAAGGAGGTTGGCTGAGTTGGCACTGTTGGGGTCGTAGAGGTAAAAATTGAGGTCTCTGAGGAAGATGTAGTGCTCGGCGTCGATGGCTTGTGGTGCAATGAATTCGGATATGGCATATCAGAATATTGGGCATGCTCCTTGTGGTCTATCGGTGAGGGAGCCTCTGATGATGTATTGCCGTCTGTTTTGATTTGGAAGTTGAGATTTTCCTTGAACAAGGTGGTGTCGTCTGTGGCAGTGGTGCAGTCAATGGTTTCCTTGTGGATGACGGTGATCCCACCTCTGTGCTGTGCTTGTTGATGTGGTCCTGGTGTGCTATCTTGTAGCCTTTGGGCATGGCAGTGATGATGTCAGGTGTGGATTGTTAGACTTGGCATCGTTTGGCGTGTTTCCCCTGAGTTTTTGCTTACTGCCCTCCCGGTTCTGACTCTGTTTTTGCTGGCGTAGTGTTTCTGCGCACTTTTTGCACTGCTGATCAGTGGTAAAGTGCAAGTGCTCTTGTGTTAAAGTATATTATGGATTGGTGTTTCCATGATTGGCTGTTTGGTTTTCTTTTCAGCCCCTAGTAAAGTGCACTGAGTGTGCCTGGGCCTGGGAACCACATGCTACGCATGGGCCTGCAGCACGGATTGTTTCACCCACGTGAGTAGCCCGGAAAAGGTACCTCAGAATTGCCATTGCAGAGTCTGTGCGCAGTTTGTAACTGTCCTTTCAGCTTGGCCCGTGCACACACTGGCCAGTCCCTAACCTTCCCTTTTCATACATGTCAGGCACCCCTAAGGTAGCCCAAAGTACCCCTGTGGGCAGGGTGCAGTGTATGTGAAAGGTAGGACATGCCCTGGTGTGTGTGGCATGTCCTGATAGTGAATTACGGCCCATTTCGTTTTGCACTATTGCAAGGGTACCTGGTACCCGTAAGACAGAATGGGAAGTTTGTTTATAATATCTTATAAACATAACTGGCCCTGGGAACTAGAGGGAAAGTAACATTTAGTATGCCTGAACTCAGAATCTAACGATGCATCTTTTAGTATAGGTGATTTTTACATTTTGTGTTTGAAAATACCACTTTTAGGAAGTAGGTATTTTCTTTCCCAGTCACCCTGTGTGCCTCTGATGTAATGTGGATTGCCTGTGTGGGTTTTGGATGACAGATGGCTAGGAAGCAAGGGTGGCTCCTGATAGTCTAGGTAGGTCAGGAAAGGGCTGAATAGACCTTGGCTGCGATGGGGAAAGAGGTAGGAGATTTCCTTGCACCTCAAAGGGCCTGGTCTGTCTCTGACAATGCTGTCTCCACCCCCTGCCAGGAAATCACACCAGAGAAGGCAGAACTGGTTCTGGCTGAGCACAGACACCCTCTACCTAGAGGATCAAATGATGTTTGGATTCAAATACTGGGGCCCAGATCCCTGAACTTTAGGACTCTTTTGGATCATGAAGACTGCCAAGAAGAAGAGCTGGAGAAGCTGTGAGGAGGTACTACCACTTTGCTGTGTGCTTTACTGTGTTGGCCTACAGTGGCTGCTTCTGTCTTGGGCAGTGAAAGGACTGGACTGAACTTTCTGCAATCTACTTTTGTGAGTTTCTCCAAGGGCTTTAGGTAGAGCTTGTCCCCTGTTCAAGAAGTCTCAGGAACAGTAAAAACTTCAAGCTCTTCTGCCCTCAGCACTGGGGACTGTGTGTTTTGTGCTGCGACAGAAGAAAAGCAACTCAACGATGTCTACTACGCCGCTGCCGGCTTCGTGTCCTGAAAGCACTGCAGAGGGCACCGCCACAACACCTGCTGACGCTGCCACCGAGCCGCTGCTCGCACTGCGACCTGTGGGCACTGCACTCCGCACCGCTTTGCTTCATGCCAAAACCTGGGCACTGCATAGAGCACCGCTGCAACGCCACACCATGACCTTGGTCTCACCGATGACGCCTGCTGATGCCGCCACTGAGCTGTTGCTTACACCGCGACCTGTGGGCACCGCACTCCACACCTCCTCACTTCACGACGATGCCTTGGCCTCCCCGACGCCGCCACTCCATGCCAAAATCAACTCCGCTGCTTGCACTATGGTTCAAGGGCACTGCTCTTAAAGTTACATGACGCACCACCCTCATCCCGCACCGCAGCCTTGGCCTACTGACGCCAGCACCATCAACTCCCGTTCGTCAGCCGACAATAGTGCTTCGGCAATGATGATGATGCTGCTTGCACCGTGACCTGCCAGCACCGTGATGGGCACCGCCGTCACCTCGCACCGTGACTCTGGTCTCACCGACGACACCATCTGACGCCGCCACCGAACCACTGCTCGCACCGTGACCTGAGGGCACCGCACGCATCACCGCTGCACTTCGCACCGCAGCATCCGACACCTGCTGACGCCAGCGCTCTTGATCCCAAGAGAAAGGAGCTCGGCCTGCAACATGAGTGACTTCAAGGGTACTATTTGTGGGTCTTCCCGACACCGTAGCTGGTCCGCGACGCTGTGACCATCCCGAACTGTTTGGATTTGTTTGCTCACGACGCCGTGATAGTCCCGGATGGAGCTATCACCACCAAGGAACTGTTTTTAAAGCTTTTCTTGTTAACTGTAGATTTTTAAGTGCTGTATTGTGGATTCTTACCTTTTTTTGGTCTTGTATATAAAAATATTGGCTTTTTTTCTAAACTGGTTTGGTGTCCTTTTGTAGTGCTTTTACTGTATTACTGTCGGTTATGTGCAAATGCTTCACACACTGCCTCTAAGATAAGCCTGACTGCTCGTGCCAAGCTACCAAGGGGGTGAGCAGGGGTTATTTTAGGAGTGTAACTCCCTTATTCTGAATAGGAAGAAGGGTCCCTACTTGGACTAAGGTGAAAACCTTTGCCAACTAGAAACCCCCTTTCTAACATGGATGCTGGGTTGAGCCAGGTCTCGGTGAGGAAGACGACATTGGGGATGAGGGAGGTTATGGTGCCACAGATCTCGGTGGCGTGTTTGCTGATCGATCGGGCATTGAGCAGGAGGCACTGGCGTTAACCTGGTGCAGTTGTGATTGGTGAGGCAGTGGCATGTGCGGGTGATGCAGAAGAAGAGATACTGATGGCATGCAAGTGATCCCACTGAAGAGGTGTGGCAGCAGTTGTTGTTACAGAGTCTGGAGTTCAAGGCTACTAGTTCGGCGCCAATGTAAATGTGGGTGACCACAGATTCAGGGATCCTGGCACTGGGCATGGTCCAGGTGCAGACAGGTTCAGACGGGCTTGCCTTTGGCCAGCGGCAGCGCAGCCATACTGTGGACTCCATTAAGTAGGTCCTGGGAGAGGAGCTGGGAGGCAGGAAGTGGGAAGGGGCAAATGGCGGGAAGCGTGAGGCATGCCGGCTCACAGAGCAAAAGAAAAGCACCAGAAGCTATAAAATAACCAGGCAGAGACTCAAAATATGACAATATTGCAGGCAACTAAACAACAATAACAACAGTATTGGAGCAGTGAAGGGCTGGGAAAAGAACACAGCAGGTGAAACAAGAACAAGGCACTGAGCATAAGAGCAAAGCGGGGGGAGCTGGTACATGGACCTGCTCCCCCTAGGTGATGGTGGGCATGTTCCAGTATTTGAAAGTCTATACCAGTAAATTGGGGATGGAGCTATACCCCACAGAGGAACAGAAAAAAAGCAGCAGTATGAGAGGAGGCAAGTGAAGGAGAAGTTTTTCAGGATGTAGGCAGCCATGGTTCTTCCTGGAGGTGTGTAATAAATGGGATTTCTGGTTGTCAGAATATGCACCCTGTGTGAGAAAGTAATCCTTTTCCCCTGATCACTGCCATTTTTTGATTGATACTGGTGGTAACTGACTCTGACTGTGCCCTCCGCTCTGCTTTCCAGATCCAGGGCCAGTGCTCTGATTATAAGATATATGGTAATTAGGTTTAATTACAATTGGTACTGACAACTTAGCAGTAAGTCCCTAGTATATAATAGGGCATGTTGGTCTAGAGGCCCATTAGACTTAATGCACTTAAGGGTGCACTGCTGTGCTGCCTACTGCCATTTTAAAGGCAGCCCTGCTTTTCAGACTGCTTTTACATTAAATTATATGTAAATCTGACTTTGGAATTAAAGGTACTTCCAAATTCTCAAACCACCTTATTTTTACATATAAGTCACTCATAAGGTCTCTCCATTTTGGAAGAATGGTGCTTTCTGAGTCAAGAATATGCCACACTTTGGTAGAAGTGGTCATGCCTAAGGGTGGCATCCTGCACCGCATTGGTCAGGGGTGCCCCCTGCTTAACACCCAGTAACTGTGAGAACATATGGGAGTGATGTCCAGCAACTCAGATCCCTGCCTGAAACAACAAGTAGAAGAAGGACTGCCCTTCTGGAACCCTAATCTTCACCCAAAAGATTGCACTCTGGAGGACTGCACTTGCTGCACAATCTGGAACTACAGCCCTAAGGACTTTTCCTGGCCGCACAAGGATTAAGGAGTGGAGTTTCTGAAAGCAACAGGTTAACAGAGCTCCACCTGCACCATCGCCACCAAGAAGGACCCAGCTGGAGTGTTTCCAGTGGACTTTTAAGGAGCTGGTCAGGTGCATTCTGGGAAACGCAGTCCCAACATCCCAAGGACCGTCTCAGGGCTTCTAGAATCTCAGATCTGTATTGTGGGTACTTTGGAATCCCAAAGGGACCTTTGTCAGGCTCGCACCCCGGACCCCCCCCCATACCTGGTTCCGATGCTGACGCACGGCGCTAGCCACAGCCTCCTTTCCGACTCTGCGCCTTCCGGTCGGCGGCGCGTGGAACAGGCAGCGTCACTGCCGCCACGAGCTACGGAACTACAATACCCAGAAACCCATGCACGGTGCATGCACGACGCATGCGCAGGCTTGGCAGCATAAATGGCGGCCGCCAGTAAGGTACAGCTTCGGATATTGCCGAAAGCTAGCGGAGCCTAGCACACCACGGGAGAAGCGCGAGGCCAGCGATTGTCTCCCTTTCTTGTTCTTTGGACCATTGCGACCTACCAGGACCGCTTCACCCCGTCAGCGTTCACGGAGCCTACCGCCCTGCTCTGTGATTCCACAGTGCCTGCCTGCTACCAAGGGGGTTGAAACGAGCGGCGCTGACCGAGAGACACCCTCCTGAGCGGATAAGTCTCAGAGTACACTAGGGGTTCCAAGCGGTGACGATAACCGCGGGTTCCCCAACCCTGCTGCCTACCTTTGACCCTACCGCAGCAAGCGGAACTCGAGCGGCATTTTCGGCCGCTACTTTGCAGAGTGCCCTCCGTTGGTGAGCTACCTGGATGGGGGCTCTTGCGGAGGACGGTTGGTCCCTACTGGTCGCTCGGCATTGTCGGCCGAGGAGGGTGCCGCCTGGAGTTGCTGACCGGTGAAGGGTATCGTTGACTCTACTTACATTCTGTTTCATTATTCTCCTGTGTGCTCTTTCTCGGATGTGACATTAAACATCCTAACAGGTCTTTAACTCTATGTTGTCTGTGTGTTTGTATTTGCGGCACGCATAGCGTAGGAAACAGACGACCTTTCCTGTGCTTCTCTCAAACGCACACGGGGAATCCTGTAGGCAGCCAGTGCGCTTGTGCGCTGGTGGGTTCTCCCTGTGGTGGTCCGTACCAGCATTGGGTCGATCCTGAAGACCGCGAGGATCACAACCTTATAGAAGGAGATCCAGGACTTTGGAGAAGTTTGAAGAATTTTTGTCAAAAAGCTCCATAAGGTGACCGACCCTTTGTCAGACTCAATCTGCCGACGTCAAACCACGGCTTGGTCTGGATTTCAGGTTCATCCAGTTGAAAGCTCCAGCACTCAAGAATTTCTAGGATTTCACCAAGGCCTCACGCCGAACCAAGCTGTCGTCGTCAACTCAAAACCCTGCCTGACGAGGAGCATTGCTCGAGGTCATAAGAAAAAGGTCTAGAAAAATGACTAAGTGCGAAGGTAATTTTTGAGTGAGGCCTCCCGCTTAGTGTATCTGACCAAGGCTTCATTGCGGTCGGCCTCAAACTCTGACTTTGTCCTTGTCGAGCATGACCATATGTCCCAAAGAGGTATTTTTTAAGCATTAGAAAGTGTTTATTCCTTTAAAAAATAATGTCTCCCATTCCCTACATTGTATTTTTGGTGTCTATTTGTTCATAAAAATATAGCCTATTTTTATAAATTGGTGTTGGATTTTTATTGTGTATTGTGTCTCACTTATTTAATGTATTGGTGTTTTTAAATTCTGTACAAGTGTCAATGTTGAAGACTCGAGGCAAGGAGTCAAGGAGGCGCTGCGTCGTCATGGATCCGAAGGTGGAGACAGGCGTCAGCACAGATCCGCGCCATCATTGAGAAACTCTGTGTCAAGCACCTTTGCGATGTAGGCACTGCGTCGATGTTGAGCCACGCAGTCTGTTGCTCAGCAGAGTCCAACTGCAACAATAGATTTGCAGAAAGTCTTTTCTGTCCCTGAGACTTCAGAAAACAAGAGGCAAGCCACAAAGCCCTTGGAGATCCCCGTGGATGGAAGGCAGAGTTCAGCTCTCCTTCAGCAGAGTCAGCAAGCAGCAGGCAACAAGCAGGCAGCAGTCCTTCCAGAGGAGCAGCCCAGTTGAGCCCTTTAAGGAGCACAGCAGGTCCAGTTCAAGATCCGGAAGTATCTGATTAGATAAGGTCAGAGCTCCAGTACATTTGCCCCAAAATGCCTTTGATGTAGGGAGTCACTTCAAAGGAACTCTTTGAAGTGGACAAGGATCTCTTTCAACCCAGCCCTGGCTCCAGACAAACAGTAGGGGGTAAATCAGCCCTTTGTGTGAGGGCAAGACACAACCTATTCAAATGTAAATGTGAGCCACCTCTACCCCTTCCTGTCAAGGCCTTGAATCCTCAGAGTCGTACGATCAGGGCCGGACTGGGAACTGAAAGCAGCCCTGTCAAATTTTGCCAGACCAGCCCCCATCCCGCCTGTAGTGAGAAAGCGAAAACAACCACTACTAGGGGGGTTTTGGTGGCCCCCCCCCCAGAAAACTTTGGAACAAATACAGACCAAAATGTGCCACTCTTGTCCTGAAGAGGAAGTGCTATCCTTGACTGAGTTGTAGATAATGCACATGAAATGTAGGCGTTATTAACTACACATCCTCTCGTTATTCTGGAATATACTGTTTCTTGCCAAGGATGCTACCTGTTGCTGACAGAGGGGACATTCGTGGTCGAGTCTAACATTGCCCAAAAGGGGCATGCCGGCCATTACAACGCAGCAGGGTGGTTTTTGGATAGCATGTAAATGTGAAGTAGTAAAACGTTGTGTGTGATGGTGTCCGGGGGGGGTATGCTTCATTCAGACTGAGTTTAAATGTGTGTGTGTGTGTGTAATTGAAACTTATGAAATCTCAGTCAGAAGGAGGCTGTGCTTATATGAAGTCTGGAGTGAGCGTCTGCATGATGCCGCCTACCTACATGTGTGTGTTTATTGAAGTCATGTAGTGTGTGTGTGTGTTTTAGATTGTGTGTTTGATGCAATGTCTGCTTGACAACGTTTGATTGCTTATGCTGAAGATTGTGTATGTGTTTGTAAAATGTAATGTGTGTGTTGGTTTGATAGGTCCAGCATGTATGTGTTTAATTGCACGTGAGCGTGTGAGTGTGCCTGTGTGTGTGCGCATGTGTGTTTAGCTTTGGTTGTCTTTTGCTGAAACTGTATGTGTTTAATTTAGACTATGTGCCTTACATGGAGGCCGTGTGTCACTGATTGAGATTGTGTGTTTTTATCCAGGTTGCCTTACAGTATGTGCTTCCGCAGTGCTCTGTGTGTGCTTGTTGTGTGTGTCTGTAAATTATTGTTACCCAGCTCAATGATGCTTCCGTGTGTGCTTGATGCTATGTGTGTGCACTTGATACATAATCACGATTATGGTTGTGTGCAGTGTTAACATACTTCCTTTAGCTGCAAGTGCAGGCAGCAGAGCCTTCTTCCAGGTGTGTTGTGTGGTTAACCAACGGTGTGCTTCAATGAGGCTGACCCTTCGCCCACTGAAAAGACTGCAAAGCCTCAGCAAATCTAGAGACGTCAAAGTGTCCACATAAAAAGAATGAGATTATAAGTAAGTTTTTTTCAACATTCCAGTGCACACTATGTGCTTTTGCCAAATCACTCCACCCACATTACCATGGATTCAATGCACCACTCAGAGAGTCTCATTTAACATAACCAGTAGCATTCTGGGAATAGGTTTGGTTCACATTTACATAAACTGTCAGATTACAATGTTTTTGAAAGGAAACCCCATGCCAGACATTGTATCAACATTGCTACATGGACCTTTAATAACTCCCTTACATGTACCTAGAACACTACGATTAAAGTGCATAGGGTGATCAGATGGGCCCATGTCACCGAGACACAACTATTCCATTTAGTAGACCTACTTTTCACATACCGCTATCAGGTGTGTTAGTTGAAGTGGCTCAATTAAGATAACCCAAGACGACAAGTCGCAGAATGCACTGATAACTCAAAGCAGGTCCCAGAAATGGTAAAGTGGTGTTTCGGGGGACATGGGGCCACTTCAAGTGATGTGTTTTCACTTAAGGCGTGGACATATTTTGTAAGTTGCAGTGTTGGTACATTTATGCAAAGAACCCCACTGGACTCAATAAACTAGCCACGCCTGAAACTGGGAACCTCTGAAGATGCACTGTGAATTTTAAAAACTTTGAGCATATATATATTTTAAGAAAGTGATGCGTGAGCCTAGAAAAGTAAGCAAAAACCCAAAAATGTTAAAAAAAGAGTCACTGTGCCAGTGCTGCCAAGTGGTACACTCTTATTGTAATCCTCTTCAGCCAGTTCGTATTTTTAAACACAACACTACTTTGCATGATGGACCTTATAATTTCACTGCCCTGCATGGGTATGAATTGATTGGAAATTATATTCTCCCTTACTTGCGTTACCTCTACTCAGGAGTCAGTCGCCACCACCTCAAACCGACATAACACATTTCCCCACTCTGACTGAAGAAGATAAACAAACGTGTTAAATTCTCATCAGCCAGTCTGACCCACGGAAAATCAACCGCAGCAACAAAACAGGCCCCCTGTCAAAAAAAACGGCCGCCACCCCATCCAGCCCACCGGGGGATTAGCCGGTGCCCGGAATTACCAGTCCAGCCCTGCATACAATTCTCAAGGGGTTCCACCTCCTGATAGCCCCATGGTCTGAGTGAAACAACAGACTCGATGGGGAGTTTAAGTGGGGGAAGGAAAGGATGGGAACAGCAGGGATGGAGTTCTGTAACAAGAGTAAATCACTATCAGTACACAAACACTAACACCAAGATACACAGGGATATTTCTCCACAATGTTACGCCTGGCGCTAATACCTGTAAAGGAAAATAAATGTGTGGATATCCATGAACAGGTGTTCAATATGAAGTGCAGCCACTAGTAACCTATGGGTGGAACAAATTAAGTCAGATGACAATTCTCAGTAACTCTCCTCAAATATGGTGATTCATGTAATAAGCACAATATACCAATAGTACTCATTAGTGGCTTTTAACAGGGGGTGCGGAGCTGCCACCGGGAAATGCTCAACAATCCACTGCTATGGAAAAGACAAATAAATAAGCCAAGGCAATGGCACAGGTACTTATAATATCGGAGGGTTAACAAACTCCAACAAATCGTATTCCATAAATACTGGCTGAGGCTCCAATCCGTCTTGGACCCTTCACTAAGCAATTAAATCCACATAGCACAAAGTCTTGGAATTAAAGGAAAAGAACCCTCAATACCCCTTGAGCGTTCAATGAATAGTTCGATCAGTTGTGGAAAGACAATGTTCCCAACCCATATGCTGATGTACTTTCTCGGCATCCGCGGGGTTATTACACCGCAAGGAGATGACTCAGCAATAATGCAACATGCGTGGCAAGTTTCTGGCAGCCGCAATACAACGCGTGCAACCGACTTCTGAAGAACCAGAATTTGCGGTATACTGTTACTAGATTACCGCACTGCAGTAACGTGAGCTTTCTAACAGCAGAACGTAAGAGTCACTCAAAGAGCCCCGCATGAGCCGGATTCACAGTTCATCCAACGGGGCTACACAGTGACGGGGTTCGGTTTCCACAACTCAACAGAGGCTGTGAAACCCACAACAGGAGTAGACAAAGGAACAAGGAGTTTGTGGTGCCAAGTGCACCCCTACCAGTCCTCCTCGCGTCCATCAGGATACCAGCTATGATTCAGGAATAAACGGCACCCGACCAGCACCCTGGAAGCACTCATAAGCCTGTTTCCTGAAACGTGGTGATGTCACACGTGTCATCTGCCCAGCGCCCCATGGGAAGTGTAGTCCTTCCTGATGCACTCGACAGAGGCGAGGCCAGTTGGTCTTGGCAGTGTCCTTTGTCGGCCGCCACGATGCGCCGCAATACTTCCTGCCTAGGAAGGCTATCAGTAGGCAGTTGAATGTATTATGTATCCTATGTCACTGCCAGCCCTTCCTGTATTGTGGCATGCAAAATTGTAGCTGTCACCCAACCCAGATGTATATTCGAGACAGGCTGTCAGGCACACAAAGTTATAAGCACAGAGAAAAGCCCTCTTTCTAAAAGTGGCATTTTAAAAATATTATTGTGAAATTCAACTTTACCAGTAAGTTAGATTTACCACTACCATTCTAAACATACCTGACATGGCAACGCTACTCCCTTCTGATCAGGAATTACCACTTAAAAGTATATAGGGGAATTTCCAACGCTAGTCTATGAGAGGAGTAGGCCTCGCAGTAGTGAAAAACAGAATAGGCATTTTGTTACGACCAGGACATGTCAAACATAAAAGTACATGTCCTACCTTTTACTTACATGGCACCCTGCCCCTAGGGCTACCTAGGGCCCACCTTAGGAGTGACCTATGTGCAATAAAATGGGGTCTAGGTATTGGCAAGTAGTTTTGATGTGCCAAGTCGGAGTGGCAGTAAACCGCACACACAGGCCCTGCATTGGCTGTCCTGAGCCTGGTTTGAAAGGCTACTTCGATAGGTGACACAATCAGTGCTGAAGTTCCATTAGCAGTATTTACTTTACAGGCCCTGGGTATACAAGGGACTTACAAGTACATCAAGTATACCAATCGGAGATTAAAACCAAGCATACCATGTTTAGGGGAAAGAACACATGCACTTTAGCACTGATTAGCAGTGGTAAAGTGACCAGAGTCCTAAAACCAACAAAAAGAAAGTCAGACAAAAGGGAGGAGGAAGGCAAAGAAATTTGAGCAACCCTGCAAGAAGGGCCATTTCCAACAAGGTGAAACAAGATCTGTCTCCATCTCATGCCCATCGATGAACTTGTCCTCTCCATCATGTTCCCTTATCTTGTATATTGTCTGCCTGTTTAGAGAATCCAAATGGTAGAGCAGGTAAGAACAAAAAACCCTCTGTCTTCCCACTACATTGAAACTCTCCAGTCATGTTGAACTATCCTCCCCTCACAAATAGACATGCTTCCCACACACATTTTACTGATACATTGCACAAACTCTAAACTTGTCTTATATAGTCCCCATAACAAGTGCATTGGTATGTCTTTTGTCACAGTCCCTAACTCTTTCTCACATTATGTCAATGGCTAGCAAAAAAACAGACACCTTTCTCCTGGTAGCTGTCATCGAGGAGAGGACTCTGTGGATGATTATGTACTATCTAACAATAACACCTTTTTGTTAAGAGCGTGGGCAAGAGCTTTATAACTCCCAAACTAAATTTATGATATTTAACCCTGCAAAAAGTAAAAACATCAAATGTAAATTGGATGCCAACAATGACCGTATAGAATATGTTTCCACCTTTGGCTATCTAGGGATAAGATTTACTCCAAACCTGGATTGGTCAATGCAAGTACAAAAATCTCACTGCTCTTTACTTCACTACTCAACAAGAGTGCTAAAGATTCACAATAAAACCCAGCTCAAAGAGAGCTGCTCCTGCCATTGAGATATACAATGCTAAGGCACTGGGAGCCATCTTGTATGGCTCCGACGTTTAGGAGCCACGCCAACTGTAACATACTAACACTAGCAGAAAACAATTTCATTAAGTCACGCTTTTCTCTTCCTAAGAGCTCGTCTTTCACCCCATTGCTTCTAGACATGGCATTTAGGAAAATGTCCCGGAAAACAGAGTTTAGGCTTTTGCTTTACTTGCATAGACTTTGGACCTTAACTGCTTTGGAACCCCACAGGGATCTTTTGGCCACAACTGGTACCCTCGAAATCCCATGGTTCATGCACAACTACTCTAAGGACTCTGGGAGTGAAGAAGCTTTGGCCAATGCCGGAGGAATCTAACTCCTTACTTAAAAGGGATATTATCAGACCATAACTTAAAAGGTTGTGTATGAAAAGACGATTGATGAAACACTGTTTTTACAATTAGGTATGAGTCTCTTCCCACTAGAGCCTTCTGTTCCAAGAGGGCTAATGCACAATATGTGGGTGATGTGTGTCCAGCATGGAGAGTGTCTCTGGGGACCATACCCCACAGTTTCTTTGCTCCTGCTTATGTCCACCAGAAGAAAAGCTGGTTACTGCCCCTGTGCAGAAATCTGGGAACTGGGACGCACCTGGAGGCTTTTAGGATGTTGAGAACAAGGCTGGTGGTATTTGCTGTATCAAGAAACCTCTTGGCTACCTGGATCTGGCATTTAAAGTGTATCTGAGCAAGTGAATATGATTTGCCATGATAATCATGTGGGAGGCAGCGAGCAAGCCTTCTTCCTTTTATATGTAATATTGCTGAATTATATTTTAGAAAATCTATTATGCACTGTAACCTTTTGCATGACTCGCGGTTTTGAAACTGTAGTTCTAACATTGATTTTAACTTTAAAGTTTTCCAAAGTGTTTTAACTCATATCTAGTGGTACTGTGCCATATGTCTGATGAATAGCCCGAACAGAAAATTGCACTTTAGTACCTAGTGGCCTATTGCTATTTTGCACACCCTTTCGGGTTTAAAAGGTTAAATATATACTGGGGATCTTTGTGGGCAAGAGAAGCACCTGCACTTTATTTGAACAGTTATACTATACTGTGTTTTGCTGAGCCTAGGTCAAGCAGGATAGGTTGTACATATTGACTCCTGACCATACAATACATTACTTCTTTAGATGGATGGACTGCCTAGCCCTTAGGTACACTGCTATGTTGGTTTTACGTGTTTTCAACTTAGTCAGTGTTGTTAATTAAGCATACCTTGTATTATGCGGTATGGGGAATAAGGGAACTAGCATGATGCCTTGAACGAAATATGGTTCAAAGTGTACAATGGTCGTACTGAGACTTCCTTCTTCTTTTCAATTACACTTACGGATATCAATTGGATAGTTTTAATATGTCTGTATTTGTACTTTTATGATCTTTGGTTGATCAAAATAAAGTTTATGACTGACTGCAATGACACATTACCTGACCATCATACTATTTGTGTTGGGGTATTTTCGTATTCTGTATTTGTCTCTTTTGCTAGATTCACTAATACAATGGCTCTGCTGTTCATACTACACTGCACATACAGATGACATAAGGGGGCATCCTGCAGGCAGCAAGTAGACCCTCTACCATTGTTCAGGCAGGTATGTCGGTGACCAGAAAGATGTGCTACTCTCTATATCCATTTGTAACTTCTTTTACCCCTTTGTAATTTCTAACAAATGGCTGTGTTGAGCCAATTTATGTTGTGAAAGAAACACACCTTGTACATTTATCAGTATTTACACCATGTGTCTTACCTATCATACTTCCCCCAAGTCCCACTGTCACAATTCCAAAGTTCTTCATTACTCATTCCTCTGGCTGATGGATCAAGGCAGACACGTTCACCGCCTTTTTTCAGGACACTGGTTCATCGCCTGGCATCTAGGGGTCCAACCACAAAAATAGCATCCATGGCAGAATCAGGTAAGACTCTATTAAAGAATATTTGTATGGGCATATATTAACCAACAAATAACATGGTATAATAAAATGTCTGGTTTATCTATGCTAAAATGTCATCTATTTCTTAAAGTAATGTACAACATGTCTGATTTTAACCGATACACAACTGCTAATGTCTAACTTTCCAATCAGTTTGTCATTTTCTTGCAATTTTTGGGACCAAGAACCTGAGGATAATGCGATATCATCCATGAGGGGAGGACAGCATGCAATCCTTTTACAAGCTGCCACCTCCGTTGCCTCTACCGCTATGGAGGAAGATTGTCGGTCCCACCCAGGAGAAAATCTCAAAAACACTACAATGCTGGACAGGAGTCTCCCTCCTAGTGATCTCCTACAAATTACAAGTCCTTAGGCAACAGCTACAAAATCACAGATGCTTGTCCCGTACTGTTATGAACCCCAATGTACCCCAATATAGGCCTAGGTAGTTGCACAACCTTTTACTTACATCTGTCTAACCATTGTTCTTCATAATATCTCTGGTGCTGGCCTTTAACTTAGGTGCTACATGACTGCCGTGTGGTTTTTTCCAGAAAACTAGCCTCGTGTATTATGCATGAGGATTATCAGCGCAACAGGATTACCATATTCTGCATAACAACTCTGTATAAGGGTAGTCTCTATCATCATCCTTGCCCTACATGCTCATAGTACACGTCTAGGTAGAACCCCTTTTGGGTATATAAGCACTACATCTTCACTGGGCAAACCAGAGGAGAAAAGACTTCCATGCTGAAACACTGACGCGAGACGCTGAGGTCCCTGCACACAGACACTTCAGCATGCAGTGGTCTGGCATTCCTTGGGGGGTGTCCATCTCGAGACCAAGACGGAGACCTTCGCTCTCCTGCATCAGATAATTGGGTTAGCTCTATCCTAAGGGGATTCTTAGCTACACACCTACATGCATGCTAGATACATTTAGGTACATCTAGTGAGGGTTGCATTGTAGGAGTACGCATTTTTACTTTTATGTATCTAAATGCCTGTATATGTTCATTGTTTTAGCACTATGGTAGAATTCTACCGTTTCTGTACTCAATTGGTGCTCATAACAGTATATACCTGTTTATGGCTAATGGTTGTTGCAGCACACATATTTTATACTTGAATGACTCTTGTTGAATAAATACTTATTGAAAACATCTCCACCATTTATTCTGTGTATCTCTCTGAGACAAAGTAAGCAAGAGTGACTGAGTAAAAAGTACAGTACTGTTTCCATGATCCCTAAGGGGTCAGGTTTATCACGTCCAATATTTGCCAGAAACTATTCGCTCCTTGGTAAGAAGGGCTCATAGTGGCACTCTGAGCTAGCTGGTCTACAGACTAACATATCCTTCGGGGGTGTCTGGAATCAGTCTGGACACCAATCCCTTAGTTTATGTTGTCTAAATGCACAGGTCCTATATAGATTTGTGGGAACTACTCAACAGTACCCAGGAGTCTCCTCCCCTCAGCCCTCAGTCTCCTCACAACCCCTCTCCACCCTCCAACCCAGGTTCAACTCCGGTCTACTCTCCATCTTCTTTGGGAGAGGGAACCCATATTGAGGTGGGCTTCTCCCCATTCAGCAATCTCCCTCCCACAGCCACCCAAATATCTACTCTGTACATGAAGGACAGCATGCTGGCTTTATTAAATGGCCATGCATGCCAGGGAGGAGGTGGCATTTGTTGGCATGGGCACATCCTGCCCTGCAGGCCGATCAGTTTTTCTTAAAGCAATCCTCTCTGCGAGGGTTGACTCTGCGCAACACGGCAACCCATCAGGAAGAACTCCCAAGGATAACTGAGATACAGACCTGTGTCTTGACGAACATTGATAAATGTCTTCAAGGCAATGTGAAGTTGCACCACGCACTTCTGTGGATATCGAGGGAAGAGGATACAAGGTGCCTTTCTTTGCAAAACAGATAATGCAGGCCCTCTTGCACATGACAAGGGCCAAGGGCCAATTCATGCTGCTCAGTCAATTAGGAATTTCCACCAACCTACAAGGCCCACCACAGCCACAACTTTATCAACAACCCACCTGTACCCCAACAAACCCACTTGCTCTCACTTCGCAACCAGATCCTTGTCATCCTCATCATTGCATAGCTGGGCATGCATCTATTCCACCCCCATTGACATGGTGGGCAAGCACAGCAACCCCAATAGCACTCCTTGCGAACGTGTCGCTTCAACAAAATTGTCATTCACTTAGTGATTTTCAAACTGATTTATTTATCATATATTTTGATGGTATTATATCATTCAATTTTATTCTTCATATGATTCATCTTATATGTGCATAAAGTGTAACTTTAATCATCTTAATTTACAGAAACTTCAGGGACCCCAATGCATTTCGAGCACTGCAGCACTGGAGAACCAGAAAATGGGAAATAGGTTATGAGGGAGGGGAGACAAGAGTAATATGCTGGCTGGAAAAAAAGTAACAACATCCTAGAAATAACACTCATAGGGAATGCAAGATTAAGTAAAGCTTGTGAATTGTAAGCAGGAAAAATATAGTTACCTTAACGCTGTTTGTGAATAAAACCAATCTGGCCACTTTGCGATCACTCAGTCTTGCTTTATTTGGTGTTTTTTCGTATTTTGAACTTTTTTTTTCTCTCTGCCCAAGGCTGCACTTTTGAATAGAAACATTTCTGAAAAAGACATTTGCAGTCAAAGGTTTTGGATCCCTTTCACAGGGGAACGAATCAAGGAAAGGAAAGGAAAGAGAGGGTAAGAGCCGTTTGTTGAACCCAGGAGGAGGAGCAAGACAGAGACGAAGAGGAAGAAAGAGAGAAGGGGGAGGGGCATCAGCAGAGCAGGAGAAGGGCACACTGACTAATGTTCAAAGAGAGAGGAGAAAATGAAAGAGAGGGATGCCATGTTAACCCGATGAAGTTCACAGCCCTTGGTTTCAACACACTTTGTTATTTTCAATAACACACAGCAGGCCACAAAGATTTGCCTCTGCCAAAGCCTGCTAGATATTTCAAGAGTAAAGTCAATCATAAACTCACACAATGTTCACCATGTGAATCCAGTAGATATAAGATGCAGCGCCACAATATACAAAGCAGCGCCAATGCGGTTTTAATCATAAACAGAAATAAGCAGGCTTTGGATCGATTCATCACTATCTTTCATGCAAGGCATAAGCAATTGGAGTCAAGGGCACAGAGGCTGCCAGCGGACTCTCACTCCATGAAGCAAGGGACACTGAACCCTGAGCTCTGCTTGAAAGTCTCTGAATGTTCTCCTCGCTCAGTACATTTGGGCACCAGAGAACGATTCAGAGCCACACAGTGGGACCCAAAACCATCACTAACTGCTGATGCGGGGAACTTCAGAACCCATGTAGAACCACATCTTGTAGAGTTTAAAAAGCAAAACAACCCACGTGGATAGATCAAAGCAAGTCAAGAAATGGCATCTGCGTTTTAAAAATCCGGTCTACCAAGAAAGGAGGAGGAGCGAGACAGAGACAAAGAGGAATTAAGAGGAAGAAAGAAAGATGGCGAGGGGACAGTATCAAAGCAGTAGAGGTGAACACTGACTGTTGTTCAAAAAAAGAAGAGAAAACAAAAGTTGTGCTTCACTAGATAACTTTGTAAAGTGGCGCTAAGAGCCATTTGTTGAAGTCATGGTTTTTGGCAAGTGAGCCAAGGAGCAAAGCAAAGCGAGCTACCACTTTGAAATTGGAGAAAATGGTGCTCATGTAAAGCTCTCCAACACCTTCCGGTCAGGTTTGCGCTACAACTGCAAAACAAGCAGTTGTGGGAAAGTGTGCCCGAGGATGACATTTGCAGCCAAAAGAAAATGTTTCTTTCTTTTTTGGATCCACTTCACAGAGGAACAAATCTAGGAAATTGTTGTTAAGATCGTTAGTTGAAGTCATGGTTTTTAGCAAGTGAGGCGAGGAGCAAACCTAATACCATCCAATGTCCTTTCTGGAAAATGTTATCGGGGCAAGCTGCTACTTTGGAACTGGAGAACTGGTGCTCACGTAAAGCACTAGGGGGCATATTAGCAAGTACCTCGTAAAAATTATCGCCATTTTAGCGGCAGAAAACTGCCGCTAAAACGGCGATAATGGGCTTGCTAATATGCGTTATAGAATTCCAATAGAAGCCCAGGTTAGATGTCCTGCACATCTAACCTGGGCTTCTATTGGAATTCTATAACGCATATTGGCAAGCCCATTATCGCTGTTTTAGCTGCAGTTTCCTGCCGCTAAAACGGCGTTAATGTTAACGAGGTTCTTGCTAATATGCCCCTAGAATACCTTCCGGTCGGGTTCGCGGTACAACTGCAAAACAAGCAGTTGAGAGAGAGTGTGTCCTGCCTGCAACAGCCGGCAGGAGAAAGTCCTTTAAGAAAATATTGCTCACATACTGTAAATAAAAGATACATAGTAACTACACAAGTAAAAGTGCATCCTCATGGGAGTTTACAAATGTAGAAAAGGCGATACAGAGGAGGGTCTACTGAGCATATTCATGTATCAAAAGTAACCATTTAGAAAGGTCAGTAATAGGAGCCAGTTGAAAAGATGGGCGGAGAATGAAGTCCATATTTGAATACAGCATGTCTCAAAGAGACAGTGCAAGCACTGCCTAGGTGAGACCTAAAAAATTCATTGTGGAACCAATTTGTTTCAGCCTTGTAAGCTAGGTTGTACAGCCTCCATAATGGTTTAAACTCCCAATGTTCGATATATAGGTTGAAAGTACTTCTTTCCTAGATATAACAGATCTGAGCAAAGGTTAATAATGTGTTTGGTTGTTCCTTCAACTAAACCTCATAATCAACATAGTCTGTTATTTTTGTCTCTTTCATTCCATACACCATCAAATTGTAGGAGTGGTATATATAATAGTGTGAATCTGAAGAAAGATATTTTGTTCCTGGTTAAATAGCAGAATGCAAACAGAAGTTGATGTTTCAATGTGTAAGTGTCATTTTGATAACATGGTGGTCCCGCCAAGCATACGGATGGCTCCTGACAGCCACAACAAGAACAAGGAAATGCTGGCGGATGCGGCAGGGCTGTGCAGTCTCACTGCCCATCTCATAATAGGAGACAGCCACCACCACACTGCTGCAAGTATTTATTTATTTATTTATAAATTTATATAGCGCAAACATGACCCATGAGGGTATCAGAGCGCTTTACAATACACAGTTATAGATGATTGAGGTAATATACATACATTCGAAATTCGCCATTCAATACAAAAGAGGTAGACAGTGGTATATGAATGGCATAGGTGGCTAGTAGTCATTAAAGAATCAAAGTCTTAGGATGTGAATTTGTTCATTAGAAGCATTTTTACTTCTTTTTTGAAGGAGGTAAAGGAGGAGATTCTGCGTACATCTGGAGGTAAGGAATTCCAAATCTTCGGTGCGATTCCTGAGACTGCTCTGCAACCAGTTCTCTTTTTATGGAAGAATTGTGGTTTCAGTAGTAGTGAACTCGCACTTTGATATTGTCTGCAACCTCCCGACAGCTCTAGTAACTGGGGATATTACTATGCAGGGATTTCTGGGTCATGCAGGCGATCTTAATTATATTCTCCATAGACTGCCAGACTCATAATTGGGCCCTAAGAGTTAAGAATTTCAAGAGAGTTGAGTTACTTCCCTTTTAATCAGATTTCTTTTAGCAATTCTTTCTCAGAATTCATGCATTCACAAAGATAATGTATTTTATTTGTGTCACTTAAGGCTGTTAGTGAGATTATTCTGCTGGAGCAGTAATTATTTTTTCTTAATCGTCAGTTATTGTCGACAAGGAGAGATGATAAGGAGCAATCACTTACATCGATCAAAGTGAAGTCCTTTTGGGGCTTGTCAAGAATCAATAAAGAAAGTTGGTGGGAGTTAAAGGGTTTTATTAACAAATTAATTCACATTGATTTTATTAATTTAGTTAGTATTAAATGTGGTAATTATTACTATTGCAGATTCAAATCATCCATTTGTTGGATTTCAAAACAAGATAAAATAATGCATTTGTGATAATTACAAATTATATAGAGAAAATTCAGCAAATGTGCTCCATAATGGAAATCCCTAATCTAAATGAATAAGAATATAAGCAATTTCTTCAATAAACCAGGTTAGGTGTCAGTTTCAATAACTCAAAGCAAGAGTTCTGATGACACAATGAAAATGCATAGGCATGCTTTAGGACTAAAGCACTGGAAAATTAGCAAAAGCTGGAAAGTATTCTCAGCTATAAATCAGCAGGCATACCTGGTCTCTGAGTAAAAAAGGGAATAACTTGGAGGGGACCTCTCCTATCCAGTCCTGACTAAACTAAGGAGCATACTAATATAATTCTGCAAGAACATTATTTGCAACAAATCTTGCATTCCCTGTTCCCACCAAACCAATCAATCCTCAGTACACTCTGAGAGCAGGTGAACTCCCTAGTTTCTCATGTCTTCACAATGGAGCACAGAACTGAGTCCTTGAAATACTAAACTGGTCATATCTTGGTGTTCAGACACTAAGAAACAGAAGGCTTCTGGAAAGTTACAGCATCTGCAGTGAAAGAGAAAAACATGTTGTGCAAGACAACAGTTTAATGCAAAAACAGGCCTCTTAACCATAACTGGTAAAGTCGATATTTAATATTGCATCAGCAGTCAAGCTGCCTTAAGTCAAAATAATATGTTAATTTATTTGTATGCTTTTAAGTGTGATTACCTACTACACATTTGCATACATTATGCATGTGTTGTACAGGACAGAGAAAAGCACTCTCAGTTAAATGTGTTTAGTTTGCAAAAATGAGGAAATGTGTGCTATTAATATCAAGCTCAAGTCTTATATGGCAGCTCGGTGTAGCTGATCTTAGGTTTATGTCTGGACGAATCATGCTTATATAATGCGTCACTAATTTACTTAGTGTTTGTTGACAGAAAAGCACACCACTGTATTGAAGTATTGGATGGTTTTAGTTATTATTGCCATAATGGGTGGACCAATTGCCTCACCTTCAAATTTTATCAAAAATCATTTGATCGCATCAACAGCTTTCCTATATATATTGATAACTTTCTTAATGTATTGATTTCATGAGAGTTTTGCATGGATTTCCACGACGAGATAAGTGAAACATGAGGTTTCTAGAAATGTTGTTTTTCCATTTAAAGTTCCATTTAAAGTTGTGACTGCTGACTTCTATTATTATTATACTCGGTTGTGATGTAATTTGAGTTTAAATTACTCTGTTTGTTATTCATTTTTATAAAGGTAATGGCTTTGGAATCCAATTTGTGTTTGCAAAAAGCTAACACGGTCTTCCATGTATGCTCAATAGGAGATCAAACTCTTCCATAGTTTCAGTGCGTCCTAATTGCTTACATTCAGTGTGTCTTCAAGGTCTGAGATATATGTGGAGAACAGAAATGGAGCTACAATTCAAGATTGTTTTTATCTGTTCCCAGTTGTAATTTTAGGTGTTATGTGGTTTCCTCCTGAAAACTTTACCTGTCTCTCTCTCATATGTTTCTCAATGCAGTTTAGCATTGAAATGCAGAAGAGTTGGGTTTGTTCCCATTGTTGTAAGTTTTGCCAGAGTCTATTTCTATAGACTTGGTCAACAGCAATGGAAAAACTATGAAACACTTAAATAATTTACTTTTTTCTGTAGGATTTTATTTGCCAAGCTAGTATGTTCTCTGTGGTGAAACAGAAACTCCTAAATCCACATTGGTGAGATGTTATGAGGTTATTCTTTGTGTCCCAGTCTTCTAAATGTCCTATTAAATGTTTATCAAAAAGTTATCCTTCTGCATCTGGGAGAAATATCACTTGATAACTGCTGTGGTCACTCTTTAATCCTCTTTTGTGTATCAGTTGAATTATTGATCCTTTCCCACAATGGGGAATTTAATACAGTATTAAATAGAATTGAAAATATATGGCTCCAGCAATCAGGATCTATTTTTATTAGAGTCATTGGAATTCCTTTTGGTCCCGGAGATCTTGTGGTTTGCTTTTATTGATAAAGGCTGTTTTTTCCTCTGATGCTGTATGCAGTTGGTATGGGTGTTGCTCATAATCTTTGAATATTGGTGTAATATAATTCCTTTCATAAATGTCTGTGGTACATTGCCCACTTGTTCAATGATGTGTTGTAGTCTTAGCTTCTTTTGTGTTGGCCTGTACTTTGTCCTTTTATAAAGCAGATATTTTTGCTACCCTGATTCTATATAAGGGAACAGACTTTCTTTAGCACATACCGTATACTTTTCCTATGTTTCCTGTTGCCTAATAATATTTTACGATAAAGTAATTTTCACTTCAGTGTTGATCTTACCTTGTTTGTGCACTAGAGTTTGAAATCCAATGGTTGTTTATAATTTTTTTTCCAGAAGTGTCAAAGTTTATATTGAAATGTAGCGTTCTCAAATTATTCGGTTAGGTTAAAGTTTCAAACAATCCTGTTGTTAGCAGTGACATGTTGTGTTCCAAATTCAGGGCCTGATTTAGATTTTGGCGGACTGGTTACACCGTCACAAAAGTGATGTGTATCCTGTCTGCTAAAATATAAATCCCATTATATCCTATGGGAATCTACATCTTTTCCTCAGTGTTTTACAGAGTTTTGCTAGGCCATATGACACTATATGCCGCTGACTCTATTAGTTTAAAATACTTAAATAGGGAGAATTCTGAGGAGTGAACAGATGTATAATCAATAGTTGTCTGATTCGCCGAGGACAATGTAAATTCTCCATTTTACCATTTAGGCACCTACAATCTGTAGAATCAACCTCTCTGTTGATTCTCCTGCTTGATGGTCTGAGAAAAACCAGGTGAGGAATTTTTTAGTGATCATCAAAGGAGACCTTGCCTTTTATAAAGAAATTATACGGTTAGTGTTGAAATCACCACTTATTATTTTAGTAGCTTTTCATAGTACTCGGTTAGTACAACTAAATCTTCTATGAGTTTGTAAGCCTTTTCTTTGTCTTTAATCACATCTTGTAGTATGTAGATATTTATTATCAATAATTGGTTATTGTTTGAAATTAAATCATAATGGCTAGAATATGTTTTGCATTTGTGTTTATATTTTGAGTAACTGAGTTTAATTTATTTCATTAAACCACAACTAAGCCTGCCATTCCTATTCTAGTTAGCTAAGTTTTCATAGTGCATGGAATTTGATAGATATTATAATTTAGTATACTATACGAATCGACTCAGGTACTAAACCTTGTAATGGTGAAAAGCGAAGAAAGATTGTTTAAGTGAACGCTTACATCGCATGGAACATTAAGCTTTTCCAATTGCATGATGAGGAGCGCAGGGAATGATTCTAAAAGGGGAAGCCTATATAGCCAAGAAAATAACCTTAGATTGGAACTAATTATTTTATACATTTTAACAGAAGATGTTTATAGAGCATTCAAAATGCAATTATTAATTTAAACAATTGCATTTTCCCACGGTATTTCACTGTTTAGGCCTTCATGGAAGGTATTCAATGAAAAAATCCAAAAGACTTCGCGTTTCTTTCGGATGGCTTCACCTCCTTTTTCATCTGGCATATTAATTCTCTCTAATATGCGCCAAGTGAAGTCATTCGGACCATGTCCTTTATCTAAAAAGTGTTTTACAAGAGGTGCTGCTACTTTCTTAGTACGCACTGCTGAACGATGTTCAGACAATCGTGTCTGTATGGCTCGCGATGTCTCTCCAACATACCCAAGTTGGCATGGGCATTTCAAAAAATATATAGCATTTGTAGTTTTACAGTTAGACATGCCTCTGGCAGTCGTTGTATGACCATTGTGAGTGAATGTGGCTCCTTTGTGAATGCTATCACAAGACTTACAGCTGGAACAAGGAAACGTACCTAAGAGAGGGTGGTCTCCAGTCAAGGTTTTCTGCGCAAAGGTGTTAGGGTCTGATGAGTTCTTTATTCTAGAACGCACAATGTAGTCTTTTATTTTAATTGTAATATTTCATTTGTAGTAACATGATAAAGGTTAACTTTGGAATAGGGAAGTAGGTTTTTACTCTGTTTATATTTTGTACTAAAATATGTTTTTATTTTCAGAAAAGTGTCTTCTGTCTTGATAAAGGCGCTGGACGCCGAAACGCGTTGACATACAACTAGACACACCATCTTTCGTAATTCGTAAAAGAAAACATTATGTGTTCTTTATTGTTAATTTGTTGTTTATGAATTGTAATTTTATTGTATTGAAATATATGTATTTTTTATATTGTTTTGCTTAAAAATAAAATTTATTTAGTATATATATAAATAGTACAACTTTTATTGGAAACTGCACTTTTCCCCATTTTTGTCCTGTGGCCATTGGGTAGGCATTTTTAAAAAAATTTCCGCCTAGGTTGTTACCTTCCAGTGTTAGATGTTTGTCTTGACAATACGTTTTGTCTGATTTGGTACATAGGTGTTTACTGTAAGAGATTCAACTACAACAGTAATACCAATGGCAATTCCTTGTAATAATTTGTTACTGGTACTATGCTCTAGGATAGAGGAGGATTCTTGAGTTTCAGTACTGGTGTTGTGGCTGACTAAGGACAGGATTCCTGCTTTGTCACCTTACGTATGCCCTAGTGTTGTAAGTGATGTATTGAAGAGGTAGTCGTTACCTGAATTGCTACAAGGTTTGTAGTTAGTTTTATGTTGCTGCTCTTGTGCTTTCGCAAATAATGTATTTGTTTTATTTATTCATTTGTTGAGTTTCCTCAAGTTTTAGTCGCCTTTTGTTTGTGTACACTTAAAATTCCCCAAACATCTATCTCCGAAGTAATGTAAGTTGCTAAATGGTTGTAAGATTGAGAATTGTCAATTTCCTAATTACTTGTGCCAAGTGCTGTTCTTTTTAACTGATAATTTCGGAGGTCAGCAAGTTAAAGCCAGTATAGATTGTTTAAAGGAAGGTAATTAGAAGACGAGTCTCACGTACTGTCTTTTCCTGGCTTCAAGCTACAAACCACCCCCCCCCATCCCTAAAAAGGCAAAGTAGACTGGAATTTGTAAAGTATTCCTTCTGAAACCCCCACTTGTCTCTTTCGGCTTGCCTCTGGGGGATGACTACACACAGTCAGGCTGGGCAGGCAGCGTTTAAAGCGATCTCTAGAGTTGTTGGAGTTTTAAAAGAGGGTGTCACCTGTGATCCATTTACCCTGACACTTGTTCCTTCCCCTCGACTCCTCGAGGAGGTCCAAGCATAGTGGCTAGGGTTCTGGGGATCTCGGGACATCACTCTAAAACTCTTTCAAACTCTTACCGGCTGCAGCTGAAACTTGCCAACTCTCAAATAAACATGGTACAGTCGCACTGCACTCCATGCTAACCCAGTGTCTCAATCTCTCAGAGTGTTGCAGGAGATTTTCTGCAGTTACAACAGTTCTTCATACTCTTCCAGTGCAGCGTGTGCATCAGGCGAAGACACGATACTGACCAAGACCAGTCAACAATCAGCCTAAGAGTTTTCCGGGCACTCACCAGGTGACTTGAGCATCCGGTGAATACAAGTTTGTCCAAGATTCACAGGGGCATATTTGCACATCACTTTTTAAGACATTCCTGTGATGATAGGGACTTTGTCTTATTTACAAGGTGGCATTACGCCACCTCATAAATAAGGTAACCTTTTGCGCTATACTTAGCGTGAGAGAGGTGGGCAATGACTGTTGAGGTTGATGTTCTGCCACAACATCCATTGATTTTGACGCAGCCCCATATTTAGGGTAGCATAAATATGGGGCAGTGCCAAAGTTAAAACCAGGGAAAATCTGGTCTTAACATGGCAAAATAAGGAGAATTGCTAAATTTCACAGGGTCAGACTCATTTGCATATAGCCATGTCTGAACTGGGGTGGCAGAGTGGGCTAAATAACGGTGATGGATCAAACCCAGATCTTTTGACTGGGTGTGAGTGTTTGATTGGTTCAGATGCTCCGTCCATCACCACCCCCTTTTGTACCGCTTTGGCCGCCATAAGTGTGGCAGGGTATGCTCAGACATGAGTCCCTTGCTCACTTTGCCCCTGGATTCAAGCAAGCCGGGCTGAAGAAGGCTGTAATGCCAGAAACCGGTCTTCGGAAGCTTGTTTCCGGTCCAGGGAAGGCATGGCTTGGCAGTTCGGGCTGGACTGTTCCCATGAGGCACAGGGTCAGACTGATTTGCAATAGCCATGTCTGAACTGGGGTGGCAGAGTGGGCTAAAGAACGGTGATGGATTAAACCCAGATCTTTTGACTGGGTGTGAGTGTTTGATTGGTTCAGATGCTCCGTCCATCACCACCCCCTTTTGTACGCCACCTCATAAATAAGGTAACCTTTTGCGCTATACTTAGCGTGAAAGAGGTGGGCAATGACTGTTGAGGTTGATGTCTGCCACAACATCCATTGATTTTGACGCTGCCCCATATTTAGGGTATTTACAACAAGGGGTGGTGAGGGACAGAGTCTCTGAATTAAGCAGAACACTCTCACCCAGTCAAAAGATCAGGGCTAGATCCAACACCGTTTTTTAGCTCATTGCACCATCCCAGTTTCAGAACCTGGCTGTATGCAAATTAGTCTCTTCCTGTCCCAGTGCATGATGGGAACAGGGCAAACCAAACTACAAAAGCCAATTCTTACACTGGGAAGGAAACAAGCTTCCGGGGACTGGTTTCTGGCATTACAGCCGTCTTCGGCCTGGCTTGCTTGAATCCTGATGGTGCAATGAGCAAGGGACTCATGTCTGAGTATACCCTTCCACGCTTAGGGTGGACAAAAATATTTACAACAAGGGGTGGTGAGGGACAGAGTCTCTGAATTAAGCAGAATACTCTCACCCAGTCAAAAGATCAGGGCTAGATCCAACACCGTTTTTTAGCTCATTGCATACAGCCAGGTTCTGAAACTGGGATGGTGCAATGAGCTAAAAAACGGTGTTGGATCTAGCCCTGATCTCTTGACTGGGTGAGAGTATTCTGCTTAATTCAGAGACTCTGTCCATCACCACCCCTTGTTGTAAATTATTTTGTCCACGCTAAGCGTGGAAGGGTATACACAGATGTGAGTCCCTTGCTCATTGCACCATCAGGATTCAAGCAAGCCGGGCCGAAGACGGCTGAAATGCCAGAAACCGGTCCCCGGAAGCTTGTTTCCTTCCCAGTGTAAGAATTGGCTTTTGTAGTCTGGTCTGCCCTGTTCCCATGATGCACTGGGCCAGGGACAGACTAATTTGCATACAGCCAGGTTCTGAAACTGGGATGGTGCAATGAGCTAAAAAACGGTGTTGGATCTAGCCCTGATCTCTTGACTGGGTGAGAGTATTCTGCTTAATTCAGAGACTCTGTCCATCACCACCCCTTGTTGTAAATTATTTTGTCCACCCTAAGCGTGGAAGGGTATACTCAGATGTGAGTCCCTTGCTCATTGCACCATCAGGATTCAAGCAAGCCGGGCCGAAGACGGCTGAAATGCCAGAAACCGGTCCCCGGAAGCTTGTTTCCTTCCCAGTGTAAGAATTGGCTTTTGTAGTCTGGTCTGCCCTGTTCCCATGATGCACTGGGCCAGGGACAGACTAATTTGCATACAGCCAGGTTCTGAAACTGGGATGGTGCAATGAGCTAAAAAAAGGTGTTGGATCTAGCCCTGATCTCTTGACTGGGTGAGAGTACTCTGCTTAATTCAGAGACTCTGTCCATCACCACCCCTTGTTGTAAATAATTTTGTCCATATTTAGGGTAGCATAAATATGGGGCAGTGCCAAAGTTAAGACCAGGGAAAACCTGATCTTAACATGGCAAAATAAGGAGAATTGCTAAATTTCTCCTCGTTTTTGATGTTTTTATGTGTGCTAGGCAGCCTAATTTTGCGCCAGCGCCAGGGGAAAGGCAGTGGTGCACTGTACCTTTGTAAATACGGTGCATCCCCACATTTTCAGAATGGCAGAGTTTGGCATTACGCAATGCTCAGTCATTCTGTTGCACTTATTCCCAGCAGTTTTGTGGTTCCAAGACTCCAAGGTAGCTGCTTGGGGAAAGCTCGAGCTTGGTTTGCAGCACAGCACATCAGCGTAACTGCATCTGGAGGAGCCATTTAGTGTCATGTGCCTGTGATTTCATTGAAGAAAAATTGAAATGAATGAATTAATAATGTACTTTAGGATATAAAAGTATCTAATTTCCTTAATGCACTGTTAGTGTTAATCTCTGCCTCCAATGATTTCTGTCAGGCTGCCCTACTGTACCAGTTATTGGCCATGTGTGGTGTGTGACAGACTTTAAGGCTTGGTGTTGAAGGTTGATCAGTAAGGGCTTTTGGAGTAGATGTCAGTGTGACTGGTGAATAGCAGCTGCTTTTTTTTGTAGTTGTTTTTTTTGCAGGTGTCTCTCAGAGCCCCTGTATAAATTTCCCTATTGTAGTAGATATTCCCCATTCCCCTTGCCCATCCCGCATTTACTCCAAAAATGTATATCTTTGTGCGGAGTTCATTCATTACATGCATGTTCTCCTGTACTGAGCTTCCCTTGAGGAGGTCAACCCTCTCTAATGAGACTGTTTATCTTGGGCGAGACTTGATCTTCCTCCAAACAAGTTTTACACTGTCTCTCAATCATAGAACCTCAAACTGGCTGACCCCCTCCGGTTGCTCAGGAACAAGTATACAGAACAAAAAGTAATCAGTGGCATTTTTGAACACAGGTATAGATTCCATTTTGTAGCAATAATATTGAATTCTGTACTGCCATTTAATATTTTTTGGGATAGCACGTCTAGACCCTGTGATGCTAAAATTATTTATTTTGTGCATGTGATCAATTCATATAGGTAACCCACTGCCCCACAGGTGCATCCTACAATGATGTGCATCCAAACACTAATGCCAAAGCTTCCTGCTACATTACAGAGTAGGTGGTTACTGCACCCTCTCAATGCCCTCTAAGAAAAGCCACTTTCTCCTAATGTCGATGTCATTCCTGTAACAGCATCTCTGTAAGGCCACAAGCACTTACATCCAACATTTCTATACTTCTGTCATGCATGTTGAAGGCTTTGAATAGCTTAACATTCATGAAGTCGTCTTTCAAATGTGTAAAGTTCATCTCACACTCCTCACTTCACACACACATCCCACTCCTGTTAGGCAAGGACCGTAACTCCACAGAGTAAAATGACAGCACTGCTCAAGGCGGTTTAGAAGGAAGCAGCACCTAGGGTGCTTTGCACTACCATGTGACACTCACACTCTAATGGCATTGTGTGCTGGGCTTCCACATCATCCCTTCTCTCCTCCAGTGTTACCTATCTACATTTATATTCAATCCAACGTGCATGATGGCTGGGTAGAGGGCGGTGCTAATATTGTCAAGTTAAAATGTTTTATCACCGTACAGACCCTGGCATGTCTGTGTCATCTCTCTGGATCCAATGTAAATACTGCCTTCAGGTTTTAGAAAAACTAGACCTCAACATGTTTGTATGTGATTAGCAGAGGGAATGTGGCCCTATAGGGAGGTTGAACCGATGCACTTGACTGAATGCATGCAACAATGCAGTGTTTGGTTTGGATAAGATTACATGGGTCAATACTGACATCCCCATCCTGCTGATCTCTTGCCTGCAACAGTGCTGTGATCCTTGGTCCCATTTGTCTCTTTCTCATGGAGAGTATCACATGGGAATAGCTAAGGGCCACAAAAAGCCTTAATAGTTTCTTTCACGTCATACAAGTGCCATTCATTTGGTGCCTGCTGCTGCTTTGGTCACAACGCCATTCTTTGTGATAATGGTGCCAAGTGGTGTGTGACGAGTCCTTCTCATGTGAGGCAATAATAGGTTTCTCTGTTCTTTTCTTGGGGTGTGGGCACATTTTTTTAACTTGCTTAAAATAAGCATTTGAACTAACTCTTTGTGGTCAGTGAAGCGAGTACCTTCAAACTGTGTAATAGTAACACATGAACAAGTAAATGTATTTGATAACAATGACAATTCACAGCTGCGACCTTTGACTTCAGCTTGCGACCCTTGCCTGGTTACTTCCGACCACTGGCTATGTGATGGAAACAAGATAATCTGTATGCTGCCCTGAAGTGGAACCAGCGTGTGCACTCAGACTACTTCTTTTGATCTTATAAGTCATAATGGTCCATTGTGATAGAGCGCGGGTTCACGTGCCCAGAATTTTACCATACTCACCTGGGCCCATAAACACATACACATTTTGAACAGGTAAACATATGCTAGACCAGTGATTTTAATTAACCTTTTAGGACCTATACCACTTGACTTACAAATCCTTGTCACCGGTACCTAGAGTTCTAAGGGATCAAGGGAGTTAGAATAATAGGCAGTATATAAACATTTGCACTCATAAAATAACCACTGACTCAGGAAAAATGTTAACACTTTATCTATGTGAATTCTTAAATGTCAGAGTCCACACTAAATCAGTCAGAACTTGATCAATTAGAAAGAATAGAATCAAAGTAAAACGATGCAGAAATATTGAAAGACTTTCGTTAAGCATTGAAACATAGGAAGTGTAAAAAAAGGGAAACAGCACAATGACATATCCCGCTCAGCTATATCTCTACCTAGAATGGTGTGAAGACCAACCCTGGCCATGGGCTAGGTAAAAGACAGGACCCTGAAAGTGCAGGTGCCAACAGGATAGAAAAGGTGCTGACCAGAATCAGAATAAGTACGGACCAAATTGGAACAGGACAGGACCACCGCAGGTCAAGACCGGCACCCACAGCTAAAATGCAACGCCAGTGTCACACCCCTCTCTGCAGCTAAAAGTTGGACCCCGATTGGGTTATCAAACTCCTTCCCAGAACCCCGATTGGGTTATCGATTCTTCTGACAGAGTGCTCTGCCAGCACCCCTGCTCCCGAATCTTCTGACAGAGTGCTCCGTAAGCAGGGTCGTGGACCAGGGTCAGCGGACTCGATAATTCTCGCCTCGGTGCCCACTCTAACCAGGGGTCCCACTCGGCAACTCTGGGCATTAGCTTGCCTAACCTCCACAACGCCCCCCCCCCCAACGCTGGGGATGCTTGGCTCCACCTTGGGGATTCCCAGCAGGGACCATCCCACAGGGAAAGCCAGGACGGGTTCCCCAGCGGTATACAGCGCCGAGATGCCCACTGGTGATTCGCGCGCTTTATAAAAATACTAACATAACAGCACCTCTGTTCTTGATTGCCTATTGAGTGCGTTGGGTCAGTGACAGGTCAGCTATTTGGACAAGTCGGACAATCTAACTAGCTAAGCCTACCTTAGTTATACCATTTTCCAGGGCAGTGTACCACCCCCCAATGTTGCAAATGTGTGAATTCCCGCAATTTGATTGGTCAAAAGACGAGGAGAGGTCATCACACCATACCAGTTATGAGGTCATGCTCTTCAATATTCAGATTTATATTCCCAACCAATATTTTATTTTTCCATGCAAATTTATTCCACCCGGCAGTGAATGTATCAATAAGAACTACAATGTAATATAACAATTTGGTTGAGCTTCCGCTCCAAGGGTCAAGAGGTAAGATTCCCAAGAACATCTTCTAGCAATTCAGGACTTGGCCGGGTTTCAATTTAATGGCTTCTGGACTATTGAGCTCTTCTGCGCAGTCGCAGGATTTGCAAGATGGAGTGCAGCAAAATTACATCAGGCCCAAAGTATGATACATGCAAAGTAGAAGAGAAACAGTTTTAGAACAAGAAATAAATGAATGCACTGTACACCACTTATCTCTACTCTATTCCCATTACTTTATTTTTACTACAGCGTTAAGGATTATGCAGAACGAACAACTTAGTAAAAGCAACAATGCAAGCTTAAGCACATGACAACATAGAGCAGCCATCTTTAGTTCTAGGGCGCAGAAGCAAAGTTTTCCCACCAAAGCAGTAAGTATGTCATGTCACGTGAGTATAACAGACGCATGCGCAGAAAAGTTCCCGCACTGCGGCCTCCATTTTAATGCATTCGAGTTACTGTTAGTAAAAGCACATAGAAAAGCTTCCCCTAGATACTAGAAATGTTGTGTTTTGCATTGTTAATAAGACGAAACATGTTTATTAGTATATTACAGTTTATTTCGAGAGGGCTGAGTCCAAGCAAGGCACTTTAAATGCGAAACCTTGCTCCATCAATCCCCTCTTTGATGATATTTTATATCATCACAAACTACAGAAACAGATGCCAACATTTACTCATTTTTAGGCTTTTCCCCATTATTCATGTGGAAGTTTTTCATTCTTATATACAAGTCCCCATTTAATTCTTCAAGCTCAATTTCACTGAAGTTTCTTTTCTTTCCTTTCTAATTTACTTTATATGTCTTTTTATGTTTGCGACAAATGATTATCCCTAAAATTAGTAGTGCTACTCTCACCATTGGCATCAGCATTTTACCTACAAAACTCATTCCTACGTTAGTGATCCAACTACCTATTGAAGAGAGACCATTAATTAGTCTTTCCATGCACTGTCAACCTCCAGTGGTTTCAATTCTTCTCTCAAATTGGTAATATTTCTCGCGTGCCTTTTAAGTTCTACGCTTTTGTCTGGAATGTAAGTGCAACAATGTTGCGTCTTCAGCATTCTACAGACTCCGCCCTCTTTTGCCAATAATATGTCAAGAGCAAGTCGATTTTGTAAAACCATTGATCTTACCGCAACTAATCCAGTATTGATCATCAAAAATCCACTAGCAGTGTCGATCGATAAGCGATCCACCACTGTTGACAATTTGCAGATTCTTTGAGTGTTCAGAACTACTCCCACTGAAGGTATTATTGCACTAAATATGTCACCTACAATTTCAGCAAATGATGCTCTTTTACTACGAGTTAGTCCATTAGTTTCTTCATTGCTTCCAGTGATTTTTTCCACATGGTACACCTTTGGGAATACTATTCCAAAATAGCAACTCCCGTACCAGTGATCAAGCAATTTAAAATAAGCTTTGTTCCCGTAAATGTAATAAATTCCAGGATAAACAGGTTCAGTTCCATCTTTGAAACCCCAACCCCCAATAACTTTGAAATTGTGTTCACATTCACTAGAACCAATGAATATATTATTATAATAATCTGTTTTCTCCCTATAGAGACAGAGTTTCCCTTTCTTTTCGAAATCCAGCAACATAGCAGCTTGAGTCTTGCCATTAGAGGTAAACTCTTTATTTTCAGCCCATTTTGGAATCTTTCGTTTATGATCAGTGGCTTTTCTATGGAAACCCTGTCTCCTTTTCTCGACTAAATCTAAAAACATCTTTTCTTTCTCTTGTAACATACATGTTAGATTATCTTTGTGAGCTTTGGCTACATCTATTGATCCTACTGTTAGAAAATAATCTCCCATAAAGTGTGTAGAGTCTCTAGTACTAGAAATGTGATTTAAATTTCTACGTAAAGGAACCTCAGAAAAGACTGCATCAAGATTAGAATAATAATATTGTAATTTTCCAGTTCTATAAAACAGACTAGCTAAAATGCTACACGAAATACCGGAGATCAGAGGTAAGTGATGGTAAGTTACCCCTTCAGCTACTGACGTGGGCAACTTCATGCACACGTAGCAATCATTAATTTCCATAGCTTCTAGATTAGCAAATACATTTAAATGGGTTGTATTTCTAGCTCTTTTATAATGTAAGTCTCCCTCATCTGGTGCTTCTAAATCTACTTCAGGTTGCTTAAGACTAACTGCTTTCTCATGTATATTTGTATCTATTAACTCAGGTAAATCTACTTGCTCAGGTATATTAGTGTTATTCTGCATTTATTTCCTCATTAGGTAAGGTATAACTAAAGTAAATCCAAACCATACAATAACTAACATTACCATACTACATGTACATATTCTACAGCATGTCTTTAAACAATTTCTTTTCGGTCTTCCGTTAACATTATAATCAGCCATTTCTGACTAAGGAGATTTTATCCCCTCTTTGTAACTTTTCCACAGACTTTAATCTGTGTTTCCTTTCTCAAGTTGGCCTCACTTCTTCGTCAGTCTGATCAACAATGAGTTTGTCATCACTTAGTTCTAGATTCTCGAAATCTACAAGTATTACGTAGGTCCGCTCAGGTCCTTTGAACTTGTTATTCAGTCTTTTCAGATGTGGACTTTTCCTTCTGGGTTGCTCTGTGGATGGTCCAGCTTCGCTTGATATCTTGCTTACTTGCTCTGGTTCTTCTTTTATTGTTTTAAGGCGAAATTTCAGTATTTCACAAACGTAGGCCATTTATCTCCTTGTCTGAGTCTGGCACTGTGCTTTGAATTTCTCCAGATGCTCTTTTATTTTTTTTAAGTTGTGACACTACTTGTTCTCTGTCAACTTCTGAATCCCTCTCTATCTGACTTGGTCCAGGTCTTCATTTTATTTCTAATCTAATCAGGCCTTGTTCAGGAGTTTGCTGTACTTGACTTTGACTTGGACTTTATTCACCTTCTTCTTCCTGAACATGTTTTTGTACCCCTATCTGGTCCTGCTCAGGTATTTGGAATTCTTGATTATCTTCTGCCTGAGCTTTCGCCCTAATACCTATCTTTCCCTCCTCAGACTCTGAAGTACTGGCTGAAGTTTCAAATGTCTGAGTACACCAACCTTTCCTTATCTGATCCTCCTCAGAATCACTTTTGACTTGGATTTCTATGATCTGAGTACCTTCTTCTATTCCTGTTTCCTCCTCACTATCATTCTGTCTATCTAGATAGGTTTGACTTCTGGTTCTCACAAAGTCTTCAGGTTTGTCAACTACTGGAATCCATTCATCCTGACTAGTGCTCGGTTGTTCTTCATCAACTACTTTGAGAGCAACTTTTTGAGAACCCTCAGCTACACAACCTTCAGCTCCTATGTCATCAGGTTCAGTCACCCTTTTGGTGTGACTCGCGTGGATCCAGTTTGGAATTCCCCTGCACTTTACAGCTGTAGTAGTAACCAATATCACTTGATGTGGCTCTCCCCATCTTGGTGTAGGGCAAGATTCTCGAGTATGTTCTTTTATCACTACCCAGTCACCTGGATTCAGGTCATGTGCTGGAGTTGATTGTCTGGCGACAGCATCTTCCCCAACCTGGTGAGAGAAAGAACGCACTTGGTCAGCCAGTTATTTGCAGTACTCGAGCACTAAATCATCAGATATATTTATCAGCTTATGTCCTGGTACCCATGCCTCATTGCTCTTCCCATGAGTATCTGTGTTTCTGTCTGGAATGCTTCTGAGTCCCATCAGAACAAGAGGTAAAGCATCAGGCCACTCCAATCGGGTAGATTCATACATCTTTCCCAATCGTGATTTGATTGTGCCATTCGGTTGTTCTACCACTCCAGAAGCCTCTGGGTGGTATGCAAAGTGCAGCTTTTGCTCAATTTGGAATGCTTCACAGATCAGACAAATTATTTCATTATTAAAATGAGACCCTCGGTCTGATTCAATCGTTACTGGAAAACCGAAACATGGTATGAGTTCCCTCAGTAGTAACTTAGCTACAGTGATGCTATCATTTCTGCGTGTAGGGTAAGCTTCCACCCATTTTGAAAACAGGCAGACAATGACTAGGACGTACTTCAGTCCTCGGCAAGGGGGTAATTGGAAGAAATCAATCTGGAGTCGAATGAAGGGACCTTCTGCCTTTCCAATCTTTCCTGGCAACACAACAGTTCTCTTACCAGAATTCATTCTTTGGCATGTTATGCATCTCTGGCAAAGACTCTCTACTACGTTCCTGAATCTCGCATTGAACCAAATCTGTCTGAACTGTCTAACCATCGCGTCTCTACCCATATGTGAGCTTCCATGATACATCCTAGCCATAGGAGCAAGCATACAATCTGGTGTTGAACCCTCACTCACCTGAATATCCAGGTAGTTCTGCTGAAGAGATCTGAAGACTATTCACACTCTCTCTCAAACCTCTATTCTTGCCACACTGCTGTTTATAACAGTGCATGAAGAAAAGAAGTCCAAGGGAAGGGGGAAGTGGATAAAATATTAAAAGAGAGAGAAACACTGCTCCTCTTGAAACTTCAACTCGATGGGAGCTTCTGTTGTTTGAATTATCTACCAGGAAAAAACATGAAACAACGGTATTACAGGACTCTTCTGTTCCTATTTGTAAAACCACATCTATCTCCTTATCACTCCGTTAAGTTTAATTCACAAACATTATATACCTCTCTGTTCCTGGCCTTTTCTGTTTCACCAGTTAGGAACTTAATTCCTTAAGAAGAAGAAGCGACACCTTGTCCTAAATATGTCTGGAGACAAAATAATTATTAACAAATATCTATTCGCAGTTTTTAACATAAACCCTTTGTTAACTGATTTTTCTCTTTAAAATTACTTCTTTATATTTTCTTTCACCTTTAAATATTGCCTCTTGAATTATTAACCTACAACACTGAATCTTCATAAGCGTGTTTCCAAAACAAATGTTCTTTCAAAAGGACAGCTGAATAAGTTTCATAACTCATAAAAGCTCACAGTAACTCCTCAGTTCACTGTTTATATAATTTGTAGATCGAGTCTCTCTCTTAATTAAGAATTCTTAAGAGTTCTAAATTGTTAATTGCAGCTTGAGGGTTCTGTGCTTCCAAACCAGTATTTTCAAAAAATAAGATAAGATTGCCTTTTGTCCTTGAAGTTTTATCTGGTAATGTATCACAAAGCGCTTTGGTTTTCTTTTTAATAATGAGAAAATAAATTGTACTTACTCGAGTGTTTTTCAAAAGATTAAAGCATCCTTTACCCTTTTTTCCTTTATGTTGCAGGTCGTATGGAATAGCCTCCAGGACCAGAAGCCTTCAATCACCGGAAGAGATGGGGAAGAAATGCGAGAGGGACCGGAGCCTCAGGAAGGAGAGAAACACTGTTGACACGGAGTGCTTCTGGAGCGGAGGTCAGGTAAGCCGGTGGCAATCTTCAGGAGAGGAGGGATGTTCAATGAGCACAAGCAGCCGCTTATGCTCGAGGCAGTCTTTTATAGACGGCATTGGGTGGGGCTCAAGTCTTTAGCATGCACTGCACGCTTGAACGGTTTCCTCTGTAAACGTGCAGTGCCTCATTATACTAATAGGCTCAAGGGAGTTGCTGGAAATACTCGTGGAGTGAACAATAGTTTTTTATAACAGTCACCAGCAGATCTCGAAAATAATAAACAATCCTTGGTAAAAGCAAAATTCAAACAATGTGTCCTCGAGCTTTTCAATAAACCTTGGCTAAAGCAAAATTTGATAAATTGCCATATACCACATATGCTGTCAAGACTTTGTAGTTTATTATAGATTAAGGATGGATTTAGAAACCCCTTGTAAGTCACAAAGCTACTGTACAGAGAGGGGACAGGCTCTTTGAACTGAACATATTCGAACTGTCGCTCCTCTCAAAAGTCCCCCTACAGGTCGGGGTTTCCCAGGATTTTTCAAATAAAATTGCTGTAGTATTCTAGGGGCATGTACAAAAGATGCTGGTTCCCATGAATTTTCTGTCTCATCATATCCGTTCCAGGCTACTAAATAGTATAAACGTCCTCGTATTCGTCTAGCATCCAAAATACAACGAACTTCATATTCCAGATGTCCTTTAATGGGGATAGGAGGTGGAGACTCCGGTCTGGTATGAAGATTATAAGGTTTGAGTAAAGATACATGGAATGTAGGATGTACTAGATATTCAATAGGCAATTCTAATTTTACTGTTACAGGGTTTATGATAGCACTAACACAGAAGGGTTCAACATATCTTGGTTGCAATTTTCGAGAACCCTCTATATTCAAATTCTTTGTGGAGAGCAGTGTTTTCCAAAACTTGGGATTAAATTGACTGCCCCTGTCTGAAATTATCTTTCTTGGAAAAACATGTAAACGTACAACATCCCTTATAAAAATGTCTGCAAATTCCGCTGCTGTGGGGAGTTTTATTAAAGGCACAAAATGCGCCATTTTAGACAAGTAATCTATTATCACTAATATTGTGGTGAACTTGTTTACAGGAGGCAAATTTACTAAAAAATCAACACTTACTGTGTGCCATGGACTAGAAGGAGTTGGCATTGGTTGTAGAAGACCAGCAGGAGCTTTGTGAGATGTTTTTTGACGGGCACATATTGGACAAGAATTCACATACGTTTTAATATCATTGTTCATGGAAGACCACCAGGACTGTTTACGTAAATTTTCTAATATTTTTACCCAACCTGGATGACCTGCTATCGCTGATGTATGATGCCAAGCTATTATCTATGTTTGTTATTCTGTGGTTGGTATATAAAGTAAAGAATCGTGATATAACAATCATTGTTGAATCGTATTGTGTGATTCTTTTAACCAATCCTGTGGTCGTATCTTTAAATGCTCTGTGTAAACTTCTCTCATAAAGTCATTCTGTTGTATAGGTGCTAATATTTTTCAGGTGCTATAATGGGTAGTCCTTTCTTTTCTTGTTTTGTTTCTACTGTATGTCCAAATCTAGATAATACATCTGATTGAACTTGTTGTGTGCCTGGCCTATAAGTTATGAAGAAATCAAATGCGCTAAAAAAATTTAACCAGCGCATCTGACACGGAGTTAAAGCCTTAATGGAGCTAAAGAATTGTAAATTCTTATGGTCACTAAAAATAGTTACGGGAAACTTAGCGTCCATCAAATGATACCTCCATTCAGAAAAGGCTACTTTAATTGCCAGAAGTTCTCTTTCTGCCACAGTGTAATTTTGCTCGACAGGTAACAATTTGTTGGAATAAAAAGCAATAGGGTGCATCTGACCATCTAAAGGATTCCGTAGAGAGAGTACACCCCACCCCCCCCCCCCCCCCCCAGTGCCACTGGGAGATCTGGATCTGGATGTTTTAAAACTGGTGCAGATGTGAATTTCTGTTTCAAAAGTTGGAATGCTTGGGAAGCTTGTGTATCCCAAACAAAGGGTTGACCTTTTTGTAATAATTTGGTGATGGGTGCCATAGTGTCTGGAAAATGAGTAATGAATCTCCTATAAAAAATTAGCAAAGCCTAAAAATGTCTGCACTTCTTTTACAGAAGTGGGTTAAGGCCAATCATTAATGGCAGTGACTTTCTTTGTATCCATGGTGATACCTTCAGGTGACAAACAATATCCCAAAACATCAACTGTGTCTGCATTGAAGGTGCATTTTTCTAGTTTGGCAAAGAGGTGATGTTCTTTTAATCTGGCTAATACTGCTCTAACATGCTGCATGTGTTCCTTCTGATTTTTTTGAAAAGATAAGAATATCGTCAATGTAAACAATGACACAGACGTCTAAGAATTCGTGTAAGACCTCATTGAGAAAAAACTGAAATGCCCCTGGAGCATTACACAAACCAAACGGCATTACAGTGTATTCGAAAAATCCGAATTTGGTTTTAAAAGCTGTTTTCCACTCATCCTGTTCCTTGACTCTTACCAAATGATAAGCGCCCCTTAAATCTAATTTAGTATAGATGGTGGAATGACGCAACTAGTCTAGGAGTACCGGTATCAAAGGGAGTGAATACTTGTTTTTTATAGTGGCCTTGTTGAGTCCTCTATAATCGATGCAGGCGCGAAGAGACCCATCAGGCTTAGGTATACAAAAAAAGTGGAGATGATACAGGAGAAGTAGAATGGCGAATGAAACGAGATTGTAACAAATCATCTAGATATGTTCTCAGGTATTTTGTTTCCTCCTCGGTCAGAGCATATACTCTGCTATTTGGCAATGGAGCTCCGGGTATAAGATCTATACGGCAATCATATGTTGGTGTGGGGGCAGGACACTAGCTTTTACCGGATCAAAGACGTCTTTGAAATCCTTGTACTCTGGAGGAATATTTAATTCCAGTGGAGTAACATTAGCACAATGTACTACAGTTAGGTGCTCACTTACTGCTTCCTGATAACAACCAGATCTACAATATGAAGAGTCTAAAGCGACCGTTCTGGATACCCAATTTATTTTTGGATTGTGAGTAGTAAGCCAAGTGACTTCTAAAATTAAACCAAAAGTGGGGGTATCTAATAAATCAAAAATAATAGTTTCAGTGTGTCCATTCTGATAGACCATAGTAATGGGACTAGTTTGTTGAGTGATTAATCCAGAAGTTAACTCTGAACCGTCTACTGCACACACTGATTCAGGGCATGTCTTATTTGTGATGGGAAGGCATAATTTTTTAACCAAATGATTATCTACAAAGTTTCCTGTAGCACCAGCATCAAGTAAAACTGGGAGAGAATATCTTAACTGAGTACTTACTATCAAGATAACTTGAATCATAAAATGTCTTGGTATATGTGGACCGATAAAAGCAGCGTGCTTTGAGGTCCGAGTCATTATTTTTCTTGAACAAGTGACCTCTGCCCTTGTTGAGTCTATTTGTTTCCCTGGTCAGGAGGGTCTGTTGACAAAGCATTTACTTTTCTTGGAGTTTTGGGTTTTACAGGACATTCTTTGGCAAAATGCCCAGCACAACCACAGTATAAGCACAATTGGAGTTTTCTTCTTCTTTCTTTCTCTTCTTTGGATAAAGGACCCTTGATTATTCCAATTTGCATGGGCTCTGGTTCTGGAAATCTACTTTCAACTTCTTTCTTATCTAGATTTAGAAATGTTAATATGGAATCCATTCTGGATTTATCACCTTTTCTTTCCCTCAATCTGTGATCTAACTTAACCACTAGATCTACAAAGTCAGAATAATCTTCTGGAAGATCCACGATGTGGGCAAGAGCATCTTTTAAATGATCCCGCAGACCTTTTTAAAAGAAAGAGGTGCGTTTTTCTTCGGCCACTACATTTCAGTCAGTAGTCGATTAAAACTAGTAAGATAGGTTAACAAGTCTTTATTCCCCTGTTTAAGATTCAAAAGCTCATTATCGCTTGCTTGCATGAATGTATGTTTAGCGAAAAGACAAGTCATAGTTCTCTTAAAGTGCGACCAATTGTGAAGAATAGCATCATCCCTATCTACATAAGGGATAGACCAGTTGGCTGCTGTGCCTCCCAAATAGGAAAGCACAAAGGCTACCTTAGTAGCATCCGTGGGAAAGTGCTGTGGTTTACACACAAAGTGTAATTGACACTGATTTAAAAAGACATGAAACTTATTACTGTCTCCAAAGAAGCGCTCAGGGGCAGCTAAAGGTACTGTGTTTGGAACGTTAACTGTAATCTCCATAGGAGAGGAATTCAAATTAGTGTCTTTAGGCCTAGTGCCAGTCTCAGAGGGGTCTCTAAAAGAGGGAGAAAAAGTTGTTCCCCAAAGATTTTCTCGAGGTTTATAGCGTACCAAATCTTGTTTTAGATTAGTATTTTCTAATTTTAATTTGTCAATCTCTACTTGCATCTGCTGCAAGAGCGTAGTGAGAGACTCTTTATGAGCAAAATCCTCATTTAAGGTCTGCGCCATGTCAGCTGGGTCTATACTCTCAGAATCTAATCTTGTATTCATCTTTTCAACAGAACTTATTTTGTGAGGGCTTGTGCTTCTGTTGAACCCTCGCTCACCTGAACATCCAGGTAGTTCTGTTGAAGAGATCTGAAGACTATTCACACCCTCTCTCAAACCTCTATTCTTGCCACACTGCTGTTTATAACAGTGCGTGAAGAAAAGAAGTCCAAGGGAAGGGGGAGTGGATAAAATAATAAAAGAGAAACACTGCTCCTCTTGAAACTTCAACTCGATGGGAACTTCTGTTGTTTGAATTATCTACCTGGAAAAAACATGAAACAACGGTATTACAGGACTCTTATATTCTTATTTGTAAAACCACATCAATCTCCTTATCATTCTGTTAAGTTTAATTCACAAACATTATATATCTCTCTGTTCCTGGCCTTTTCTGTTTCACCAGTTAAGAACTTAATTCCTTAAGAAGAAGCGACACCTTGTCCTAAATATGTTCTGGAGACAAAATAATTATTAACAAATATCTATTCGCAGTTTTTAACATAAACCCTTTGTTAACAGATTTTTCTCTTTAAACTTACTTCTTTATATTTTCTCTCACCTTTAAATATTGCCTCTTGAATTATTAACCTACAACACTGAATCTTCACAAGCGTGTTTCCAAAACAAATGTTCTTTCAAAAGGACAGCTGAATAAGTTTCATAACACATAAAAGCTCACCGTAACTCCTCAGTTCACTGTTTATATAATTTGTAGAACGAGACCCTCTCTTAATTAAGGTTTCTTAAGAGTTCTAAATTGTTCATTGCAGTTCGAGGGTTCTGTGCTTCCAAACCAGTATTTTCAAAAAATAAGATAAGATTGCCTTTTGTCCTTGAAGTTTTATCTGGTAATGTATCACAAAGCGCTTTGGTTTTCTTTTTAATAATGAGAAAATAAATTGTACTTACTCGAGTGCTTTTCAAAAGATTAATTCATCCTTTACCCTTTTTTCCTTTATGTTGCAGGTCGTATGGAATAGCCTCCAGGTCCGGAAGCCTCCAATCACCGGAAGAGATGGGGAAGAAATGCGAGAGCGACTGGAGCCTCAGGAAGGAGAGAAACACTGTTGACACGGAGTGCTTCTGGAGCGGAGATCAGGTAAGCCGGTGGAGATCTACAGGAGAGGAGGGATGTTCAATGAGCACAAGCGGCCGCTTATGCTCGAGGCAGCCTTTTATAGACGGCATCGGGTGGGGCTCAAGTCTTTAGCATGCGCTGCACGTTTAAACGGTTTCCTCTGTAAACGTGCAGTGCCTCATTATACTTATGAAGGGCTCAAGGGAGTTGCTGGAAATACACGTGGAGTGAACAAGAGTTTTTTATAACAGTCACCAGCAGATTTCGAAAATAACACACAAACCTTGGTTAAAGCAAAATTCAAACAATGTGTCCTCGAGCTTTTCAATAAACCTTGGCTAAAGCAAAATTTGGTAAATTGCCATATACAACATATGCTGTCAAGACTTTGTAGTTTATTTTAGATTAAGGATGGATATAGAAACCCCTTGTAAGTCACAAAGCTACTCTGCAGAGAGGGAACAGGCTATTTGAACTGAACATATTCTAACATCTGGAAACACAGGTCTTCCATCAAAGTAAACAATTACATCATCCTCAGCCCTTCTCTGACATCCTATTTTCTCCCACTCTTCCTTTTCCTTCATTTCTGCCTCATTTTGCAAATCTCTCACTTCTTCCCATGTTTTCACTCTTTCAAGCAACAGAAGTTGGCAGCTGTTTCCATGTTCATCGATTTTTTATTCATTGCCATCTTATGTTTGGCACAATGCTGGGCTAGTTGGTCAGCATATCGATTACCTGCTGTCACTTGGTCATTTCCAGATTGGTGAGCAGCACACTTGACCACAGCCACTTCTTTTGCTAATTGAAATGCTTCTAGTAAGTCTTTTATATAATGTCCATTTTTAATAGGAGTACCTGAAGATGTCAGAAACTCCCTTTGCATCCAAAGTTGGTCAAAGTCATGCACAACCCCGTAACCATACTGACTGTCAGTGTATATGGTTACTTTCAAATCTTTCCCAAATTTGCAGGCTCTTGTCAATGCAACCAATTCAGCTACTTGTGCAGACTTGACTCCAGGTAAATAGGATGCTTCCACTTGACCTCACAGAATACATACAGCATGGGCAGCACTTAATCCTCCTTCCTCATGTCTCATGCATGAGCCATCTACAAACAGCTCATATTCAAATGTCAACAATGGCTCTTCTCATATATCTGGTCGGGGCTTTGTATTGTATTCTGTAAGGTCGATGCAATCATGCTCGACTTTCCCTTTCACTTCTGCAAAGTGTGATTCAGGTAACAGTGTAGCTGGATTTAAAACAGTGCATCTGGCTATGGTCACATTCCCTGCACCTAGAAGAATTTTTTCATACTTACTCAGCCGAGTAGGAGTCAAATACTGAGTACGTGTTCAGGTTAACCAAATCACCACTGAATGTGAAACATAGACTGTTACAGGGTGTCCCATAATGATGGATTCACTTTGCTCAAGACTCATGCAGGTTGCAGCTACTGCTTTCAGACATCCTGGCAATGCAGATGCCACTGGATCTAGTGTGGATGAAAAATATGCCACAGGACGTCTCATTAAACCATGAGTTTGGCTCAGAACAGACAATGCACAATTGTCACGTGCATCACAGAATAATGCAAATTCTTTTGAATATTCAGGCATCCCTAAGGCTGGAGCTGAGCAGGGACAGTCTTGCAGCTTCAAAAAGGCAGTCATGCTTTCGTCATCCCACTCTACTGAGTCTTTCGCTCTTTTTGTTGTCATCTGTATCAGAGGTTTAGCTAGGACTGCAGATTCAACAATCAACTGCCTGCAGTAACCTACAACTCCAAGAAACATTCTGATTTGTTTCTGTGTCTGAGGTAGATTCATGTTTCTGATTAGAGGTAACTCTTCTAACACCTCTATCTATCTGGTGCCCCAGATACTTTACCGATGTGGTGCAGAATTGCCACTTCTCAGGTGACACTTTATGCTCTCCTTCTGCCAAATGATTCAGCAATGCAATGGTAAAACAACACAGTCATTTTGAGTCTTAGACGCCACCAACAGGTTGTCTATATATTGCACCAGGACAGATTGTCTGGGCAAAAGCAGAGATTCAAGGCACTTCTTTAAAATCTGATTGAAAATTGATGGACTCTCTGTATACCCCCGAGGGACAAGGTTCCAAACGTAGACATGGTTGTCGAATTTGAACGAGAAAAGATATTTGCTATCTGGATGTAATGGTATGGAGAAAAATGCATGGCACAAAACTATTACCGTGAACCATCCAGTTCCCCACGGTATCCCATACAGAATCACTGCAGGATTTGGCACAACTGGACAACATGGGAAGATAATTTTATTATTTTTGTGAAGGTCTTGTACAACCCTATATTTCCCTCTCGGTTTCTTTATGCCAATTATCGGTGAATTACATGGACTGCTCATAATTTCTTGTAAAATGCCTTGTTCAACCAAACGCTATATTTCTGCTGCAACACCTGCTTTTATTTCCGAGCTCATTTTGTATTGTCGAATGTTTGGGTAAACTGCACCTTCTTTCACTATCACTTTTATCGGTCTACATTTGCCATTAATCCTACATCTTGCCCAGTGAAATCCCACACTTCAGGATTCACTATATGGTGTAATTCTTTTGGGAGGTCTTCCACTAGCATCTTTTTAATTCCTGTTTCTTGTTTGGCCAACATTAATTTATAAACTCAATCTTCATCTGGGGTTTGAATTTCAACACCACCTGAGGTGCAAAAGATTGTGCAATTCATTTTGCACAGCAAGTCCCTACCTAATAGGTTCACTGGGCTGGGGTCGCACACCACAAATTTTGCATTTCTTTAAAATTTCCTATTCTGATATCCATAGGTTCTGTAACAGGGGTACTAATGTGTTTATTAGAAACGCCCACTACTTGGATCGCTTCTCCCGAGAGGGGTATGTTTGGAATGTCTGCTGTTCTCACAGTAGAATGGGTAGCGCCAGTATCCAACATTTCCCTCAACTTTTCCCTCAATATATGGACCTGACTGATCTACCAGCAAGGATGCGCCAAGTACGCACTCCTCGTCCTCCCCTCTCAGGCACTGTCAGTAACTATCTTCCTCAAAAAATGTGCCATCTCAAAAGAAACTGTGGTGTCATGGCATCTCTCCTTCCACTTCCCTCCCAATTTGTGCTATCCACCTTGTAATTTGTTTGGCTCCCAGAATCTGGCTTAGGTGCAAGTGGTAACTGATTCTGTATTACCTGTTGCTGTGGCTTCCTTGACACCCCATTCTGTGTCTGTGGATTCAAATTATCGTTTTGTACAGGGTTACTCAATACAGCTTTACTCTCGTTTCTCCAATGCCCCATCTTTCTGCACCCATGACAAGGAAATTTCTTCTTGGCCTCCTCTCTGTTCATTCTACCTCTTGGTTTACCCCCATTTCCATCTCCTTGATTCTGATTATTTTTCAATTGATTTAACTGGAGTTCCTGTTGCTCTGCTAATTTTACTTGGGCCCACATTACCTTTTCTTCTAAATTCTTTTGTTTATTGTCAAGTTCATTACCACAACATTTTGCATACTTAAGTATTTCATTTATCTGCTTGGCCTGCCAACAGATTTTATGATCTGTAATCATTTGTGAAATTTCTGGTTTTAATCCTGACACAAATCGATAAATAAAATGGGTCATGTCTTTTGTATCAATGCTTTCCAACCCACTGTACTGCTTGAATACCTGTAAAAGGCGTTCATAATATGCATGTACTGATTCATCTTTATTTCGGTAGTTCTGCCTATTCTTGTCCAGTCAGTTTCCTTTGGGGGTACCTTTCCTTTCAAGTACAGTTTTACCTAATTATATTTCTTCATTACCTCATCCCGTCTTTGGGTCTCTAGGGTACTCATCATTAAGCCAATCAACCGCTATCTTACATTCTGTCCATAGATCCACAGGAACCACAATTTCAAATATCCCATCTAAATCTTTTAGCAGCACTTTTGAAACTTTTACAAATCTCTCGACTTGTCTGTACCACTCTACAGGTTTCTCTCTGAGTTTCGGAAAATCATTTGTAAATGACAAAATATCTTGTCGAGACAATGAGACATGCACATAACCTCCTCCTGACACTTCTCTCATTGGGCACAACCTTTCCAATTTTTCTGATTCTTTTAATAAATATTCATTTGCAGTATTTTTCTCTTGGGCCTCCTCTTTTTTCTTTGCCCATCTAGCATTCCATTTGTCTAAATCACCCCACTTCTGCAACAATGATAGTAACTCCTTGATCTGCACTTTACATCCTGACGCATTCATGTTTTCTAAACAATTCAGCTCGGTAAGGTTTCTGTAAAACTTTAGATTTCTCAATATCAATTCCCATTTCAGAAGCCAAACTCATTACCTTTCATGAAATATTTTAGTATTTCGAGTAATACTTCGACATATAAACAATAATTCATCCTCATTGACAGTGTTTAATCTGTCTAATCCCACATTTCCAGCCATCAGTTCCTCTAATTCGACTCCTATATATCCAATGTATCCCATACCTTTGGCTGTGATTTTGGTTTTTCTATTTCTCGAGACCATCTCTATATTTCTTCTGGGGTTACTACAGTAGCACTTCTTGAACCTGAGGAGGTTTCCATCCGTACCTCTCTAGAAGTTCCAGGAGTATTTTTCCTGACAGAATCACCCACCGATTCTCTTATAGGTAAATCCATCAGGGAAATCACTGATTCACATTCACTTGCTTGATCATCAACTATCAAGGGTTCTTTTCTAGGTTTTACTACAGGTGTAGTCAGAACAGGAGGTTTAGGACAGGACTGTTTCTCTCCATATAATGGGACAACGGGACATATGGTTACCGGAATGGTTAAAGCTTCAGATTCATATTTAACTGTGTAATTTTCTGAATTAATTCCCTTCTCTGTTTATTTATGGCTTCTCATTCCCTTTCCTGTAACACTTTTTCAAACGAGGTTTCATGCACTACTTGCGGAACCAAAAGTGGGTTTAAAAATGGGGCGCATGGGTTAACTCTATTTGCTTCTTCATGGTAAGGTGGCGGACTTTTCATTAACAAATCCTCCAAGTAGTCATCATCTGACTCACCACAAGTAATTACATTTTTCGTTTTCTCTGTGCATTTGCTTCCTGACGCTTCCTCTAAAGTCCTTACAGGATATAATCCTTCTACTAACATAGCCTGTCACCATTTCTTCATTTGTTTATCTCTTGTCTCTTTTGAAAATCTGGGATAAAATGTACTCCCATTTCTGTCGCTTCTGGGTCTATCTCGCTCGAAAGCCTCAGTCTCTCATTCCTCTCATGCTTCGTACTGAGTTAATATAGGTCTGGGATCTAATTGATTCATGCGTGTTCTCAAATTGTACAAAACTCTACCATTAAAGGTACCATGTTCTGGAAATGCCAAAACACCATCATTTTTTGTGTACTTTGTCCAATTTTCTAACCACACACAGGTGTGGTAGCCCTTTTCTACCATCATGTATGATGTGGGTGTATTTGGTGGAGGAATAATAATTCCTTCTCTAGTTTTAATCGTTTTGTCCTTTTTAAAGAAATTCTTAATTCTTTTAAATAGCAACATTTTTCTCTCTCCTCCGTACATTATATAAGGTCTTCCCCTTATGTACTGCTCGTGCGCAAAACCTAAGTACCTCCTATCGGGTCAATTTCCTATAACTGTTAAATCTAAATGCGCCCTATAATTTAAACCAATAAATTTAATATGCAGCTACACTCAATTGTTTACTAAATGCTTCACCAATACCAGTGCGTTTTTTATTTTTGAGAACCAATCAGTGTTCAGAATTCAAATAACTTTTGACCAATGATTGCGCTGCTTTTCTCATGAGACAACTTCCCACACTCCTGCACTCACCCCTCCTTTACAAATACCTCAGCTACACACCCGCTGTCTCAACCAATAACAGCGCGGCTCTGAGTAATGTCAGCGCAGCTCCGCAACTGACTCCCTCTTTTACAAGGTAATACGAGAACTTACTTCTTTTCACCTTAAATGTAATATTTATTAATTAACAACGTAAAAACATTCGCCACTGTACCTAAGTGACTAAATTCAAAGGAAAGATGAATTCTTTTACTGCGAGTAAATCCCTTCTGCTTACTCTTCATACACTGAGAGTAGATCCCTTCCGCCTGCTCTTCATACAAGCATTAGAGAACCTGTTACTCTCTCAGGCATACCCTTTCTAGGTGATATAAGGCCAAAGTTTCACCAGCGAACTCCTTTGCTATCATTTATTCACACATTTATACAGAAAATCCCTAATCAGTGCTTCCAGTTTTACCTAACCATGCACTTACTTCCTTAGGCAAGTGACCTCAATGCAAAGTGGCTTCCTTTTACCACCTGCTATTCTGCCCCCGGGTATTCCAAACAAACATAAAACAATACAAACAGGTATTGGTTAATACATAAAATCAATGCAATTTCAAAAATAATCAATACACGACTAACTACCTATCTTAACTAAACCCTAACCATACTATTGCTACCAAAACAAAAATTCTAATAGAGAGCGGGTTCACCTGCCCAGAATTTGACCATACTCACATGGGCCCATAAACACATACGCACTTTGAACAGGTAAGCCTATGCTATACCAGTGATTTTAATTAACCTTTTAGGACCTATACCATTTGACTTACCAATCCTTGTCAACGGTACCTAGAGTCCTAAGGGATCAAGGGAGTTAGAATAATAGGCAGTATATAAACATTTGCACTCATAAAATAACCACTGACTCAGGAAAAAATGTAACACTTTATCTATGTAAATTCTTAAATGTCAGAGTCCAAACTAAATCAGAAAGAACTTGATCAATTAGAAAAAATAGAATCAAAGTAAAACGATGCAGAAATATTGAAAGACTTTCGTTAAGCATTGAAACATAGGACGGGTAAGAAAAGGGAAACAGCACAATGACATATCCCACTCAGCTATATATTTACCTAGAATGGTGTGAAGACCAACCCTGACCACGGGCTAGGTAAAAGACAGGACCCTGAAAGTGCAGGTGCCAACAGGATAGAACAGGTGCAGAACAGAATCAGGATAAGTACGGACCAAATTGGATCAGGACAGGACCACCACATGTCAAGACCGGCACCCACAGCCAAAGTGCAACGCCAGCGTCACACTCATCTCTGCAGCTAACAGTCGGACCCCGATTGGGTTACCTAACTCCTTCCCCGAACCCCGATTGGGTTCTCGATTCTTCTGACAGAGTGCTCTGCCAGCACCTCTGCTCCCGAATCTTCTGACAAAGGGCTCTGCCAGCACCTCTGTTCTCGATCGCCTATTGAGTGCGTTGGGTCAGTGAAAGGTCAGCTATTCGGACAAACTAACTGGCTAAGCCTACCTTAGTTATACCATTTTCCAGGGCAGTGTACCACCCCCCCAATGTTGCAAATGTGTGAATTTCCGCAATTTGATTGATCAAAAGACGAGAAGAGGTCATCACACAATACCAGTTATGAGGTCATGCTCTTCAATATTCAGATTTATGTTCCCGCCCAATATTTTATTTTACCATGCAATTTTATTCCACCCGGCAGTGGCTGTATCAAGAAGAACTACAATGTAATATAACAATTCGGTTGAGCTTCCTCTCCAAGGGTCAAGAGGTAAGGTTCCCAAGAACATCTTCTAGCAATTCAGGACTTGGCCGGGTTTCAATGTCATGGCTTCTGGACTCTTGAGCTCTTTTGCGCAGTGAGTTTTAGAACAAGAAATAAATGAATGCACTCTATACCACTTATCTCTACTCTATTCCCATTACTTTATTTTTACTACAGCGTTAAGGATTATGCAGAACGAACAACTTAGTAAAAGCAACAATGCAAGCTTTAGCACATGAGAACATAGAGCAGCCATCTTTAGTTCTAGGGCGCAGAAGTAAAGTTTTCCCACCAAAGCAGTAAGTATGTCATGTCACGTGAGTATACCAGACGCATGCACAGAAACGTTCCCGCACTGCGGCGGCCATTTTAATGCATTTGAGTTACTGTTAGTAAAAGCACATAGAAAAGCTCCCCCTAGATACTAGAAATGTCGTGTCTTGCATTGTTAATAAGAAGAAACATGTTTATTAGTATATTACAGTTTATTTCAAGGTGGCTGAGTCCAAACAAGGCGCTTTACATGCAAAACCTTGCTCTACTCTTTTTGATCTTATAATTATTGTATAAGTCATAATGGCCATTGTTCCAAACCTATGTTGGTACAACCATTTCCCTTTCTTACTACTTTCTCCTTTGTTCCAAGTGGTTCTTCTCTCACCTACCTGGATAGTACCATGTAACAGATGTATGACAACACAACGCATGCTTTTACTCCGCATGCCATTACAACGCAGTTTTTACAACACAAGTTGTTACAACGACTTGCGTTGGTGGGCGCTGGTTAGTGGAATAGTTTAATTTTCTATTCCAACTCCAGTCCTCGTGGATAGTAGGGAAGGTGTTGGATTGAAAATTAAACAATTCCCTAGCCTACAGCGCCCTCCAGTGCAAGTCGTTGTAACGACTTGCGTTGTAATAGCTGCGTCTTAATGGTAGTGCGGAGTGAAAGTTGCGTTGTAAAGGATGTTCCCCCATGTAACATGGCAATAGTTTTCTGTTATCTTGAGGATAATCTTTGAGGTGCAGGAGTAGACACCTTTCATTTATAGAGACTCTTCATTACACTGGTGACAGCTTTGCGGTCACCATGCCTTGTGCTGTTCGTCAGATGTCCTCTTGCTCCACATTTCGTCAACATCATGCTTCTTATATGAGGTAAAGACTATGGATGTCAATTCACCAAAATGCCAGGGTGAGCGGAAGTGACAACACACTCTCTTTGCCCTTAATAACATCAAAGGAGGTGACATCACATGACCCCGAATCTTCTATAAAGTGATGTCACATGATCGTAACCCTGATGACAACACAATAATTTACATCACTAAAGTGCTATGATAACTGCATTATTAATATAACACAGACAAATATATGTTTTAGATGCCGGCTACATGATGGTGCTAATATGATCTTTCAAAGTGGTGGGATGTAATACTGTCCCTGAATTGAAGCGGGCACAGTGAGTGATCCAACCCTCTTCTAAGGTGGTTGGCGGGACGGGGAGTCACTCTGAGAACATTTAGAAAATCTGGGATCAAATCATTCATTTTAAAGCACAATTTTCACATAACTGTGTTAAAAAGCAATAGCCTCTGAAAGGGCCCTTGTTATAAATTGCAGTAAATTTATGCTGTGCTAAGCCATTGAAACCTGATTTTCCCCAGGAGTTGACCCTACGTGTTGCAAAGTGTGCTATGAGTTCCCCTATATGTAAAAAAAAGCGCCACTGTTCCAGGCCGGCATTCTGTCATGGTCTCCACTTATGCTAAAAGTTACATACAACATTCAGTGCCAGAATGTTTCCATTAATGCCATCTATATACCATGGGTGACTGTTATGTTAAAAATGACGTCTCATGCCAGGGACAGTATTTTGTCATAGTTGCCCCCTCCCATATGCTAGGGATGACCTCCCTTATGCTAAAAAATAACGTCAATGTGCCATGGGTGTCCCCTATGCCAAGAATGTTTCAAGTATGCCAGTGCCATGATATTTCCGCAATACAAACATTACCCATAGTATGCCAGTATTTCGTCACAGGTGCTTGCGATGCTAAGAATTGCCTGTAATATGCAAGCACCAGTATTTTGCCATGGGTACCTATATAAACCAAAATGCACCTTCAGTATGCTAGGGCCAACAACAGGTTTACAAGCATAACTCTATATTCTCACTTCTGACCTCTTACATCCATTTTCACTCATTCTCTTGCACTCACTCTTATAATGACTCATTCACTCTCACTAATTCTTATTTACTCATTCATTCTTACACTCACTAGCACACATTCTTACTCTTGTTACCTTATTTTCACTCACTGACACTCATTCTCCCTCATTCATTCACACTCATTCACATTTACTCTTAATCTCACTCATTCTTTCTCACTCTTACTCTCGCCCACTCATACTCACTCCTTCTGACTCTCTCTTTCTCACTTACAGTTAAACTCACTGTCACTCAATGTCACTCATACAACCCTCTAACAATGCTTCCTCTTATTCATTTTCACTCACCCACTCTCACTTATTTCGAAGTCACTCTTACTCTCGCTCACCTATTCAGACTCAGTCTTACTAACCCATACTCCCTTTACTGACACTCAGTCTCATCCATTCTCACTACCTGTCACTGAGTCTCACTTACACTAACAGGCACACTCACACATACACACACTCTCACAAAAACATATTCTCATATGTATGCATGTAAAAACATGCATTTTAAAGTATATTTTTTACCTACTTCAGCTGCCAGTGAAGTGCCTGTTTCTGCACCACTTTTTACCACTCCAATAATAAATAATAAACACATTTTCATTACTAGTATAATAAAAAATGGTCTGGCCTTGTGTTCTTCCCACTGATTCTGACGCCTCTGAGGCCAGGTGTAGCAAAGGCAGAGCAAGAGGATGCAGATGCGACCTCTAAATTCCGCCTATCACTTTACTTCTCTATCCATAATGAGTTTATGAACAATTATACTTGTGATGTTAGAGCCCTACCATCTTGACTATTACGCTTCACTGCAAGCTATGGTCCTGGCAGTCTCAGCTGAGACAACGTTGTTGAATCGCACCACTCATTGCGGCTTTTCCTATTGCTAGCTTTTAAGACTGTTTGCCTGCAAAGCTATTCGACAGCTGGTACATCTTCACTGTGCATCCCTTGACGTGCCTTCCCTGATTGCACAGAGATGAAGTTATTATGGACATTTGACCGTACTATGATCTGTCAATGAATTGAACTCGACACAGTACATTTTCTTCATTGTGTTTTGTTTCATGTAATCTTATCATATGCTCACATATTGTGTGTTGGGTTAGCACACATTTGTATGTTGGTTGGCTGTGTCTGTTGATTTCCTTGTTCAATCATGACTTGTTACTAATGACTAGTATGGTGCACAATTAACCAGTGACTTTGATTGAAGTGTTTTGGAATGAGATAGGAATAATTACTGTGATAATAAAATTTAATGTCTTGATCAAACTACCAAAAGTGTTTTGTGCAAGCAGTCCGGGTGAGCGATTTCGCTTCTCTTGATGTTCCCTGATTGTGCAGCACAGAGACATCCGCCTTCCTGCAGAGTGAGGCAGGAGGACTACAGTGCTTTCCACAATTGTGCAATATGAAAACGTTAGCCTTTCTGCAATACTGAAACAGAGCGTGGGTGCTTTCCTGGTTGTGCCCGCAGGCAATGAATGACTCCTCAATAAGTGGCACTGATATCTGCTCATTTAAGCAGCTGCTAATTTTTTCTGTTTCTGATTAGAGGTAACTCTTCTAACACCTCTATCTATCTGGTGCCCCAGACACTTTACCGATGTGGTGCAGAATTGCAACTTCTCAGGTGACACTTCATGCTCTCCTTCTGCCAAATGATTCAGCAATGCAATGGTAAAACAACACAGTCATTTTGAGTCTTAGACGCCACCAACAGGTTGTCTATATATTGCACCAGGACAGATTGTCCGGGCAAAAGCAGAGATTCAAGGCACTTCTTTAAAATCTGATTGAAAATTGATGGACTCTCTGTGTACCCCCGAGGGACAAGGTTCCAAACGTAGACATGGTTGTCGAATTTGAACGAGAAAAGATATTTGCTATCTGGATGTAATGGTATGGAGAAAAATGCATGGCACAAAACTATTACCGTGAACCATCCGGCTCCCCACGGTATCCCATACAGAATCACTGCAGGATTTGGCACAACTGAACAACATGGGAAGATAATTTTATTAATTTTGTGAAGGTCTTGTACAACCCTATATTTCCCACTCGGTTTCTTTATGCCAATTATCGGTGAATTACATGGACTGCTCATAATTTCTTGTAAAATGCCTTGTTCAACCAAACGCTATATTTCTGCTGCAACACCTGCTTTTATTTCCGAGCTCATTTTGTATTGTCGAATGTTTGGGTAAACTGCACCTTCTTTCACTATCACTTTTATCGGTCTACATTTGCCATTAATCCTACATCTTGCCCAGTGAAATCCCACACTTCAGGATTCACTATATGCTGTAATTCTTTTGGGAGGTCTTCCACTAGCATCTTTTTAATTCCTGTTTCTTGTTTGGCCAACATTAATTTATAAACTCAATCTTCATCTGGGGTTTGAATTTCAAAACCACCTGAGGTGCAAAAGATTGTGCAATTCATTTTGCACAGCAAGTCCCTACCTAATAGGTTCACTGGACTGGAGTCGCACACCACAAATTTTGCATTTCTTTAAAATTTCCTATTCTGATATCCATAGGTTCTGTAACAGGGGTACTAATGTGTTTATTAGAAACGCCCACTACTTGGATCGCTTCTCCCGAGAGGGGTATGTTTGGAACGTCTGCTGTTCTCACAGTAGAACGGGTAGCGCCAGTATCCAACATTTCCCTCAACTTTTCCCTCAATATATGGACCTGACTGATCTACCAGCAAGGATGCGCCAAGTACGCACTCCTCGTCCTCCCCTCTCAGGCACTGTCAGTAACTATCTTCCTCAAAAAATGTGTCACTCAAAAGAAACTGTGGTGTCATGGCGTCTCTCCTTCCACTTCCCTCCCAATTTGTGCTATCCACCTTGTAATTTGTTTGGCTCCCAGAATCTGGCTTAGGTGCAAGTGGTAACTGATTCTGTATTACCTGTTGCTGTGGCTTCCTTGACACCCCATTCTGTGTCTGTGGATTCAAATTATCGTTTTGTACAGGGTTACTCAATACAGCTTTACACTCGTTTCTCCAATGCCCCATCTTTCTGCACCCATGACAAGGAAATTTCTTCTTGGCCTCCTCTCTGTTCATTCTACCTCTTGTTTTACCCCCATTTCCAACTCCTTGATTCTGATTATTTTTCAATTGATTTAACTGGAGTTCCTGTTGCTCTGCTAATTTTACTTGGGCCCACATTACCTTTTCTTCTAAATTCTTTTGTTTATTGTCAAGTTCATTACCACAACATTTTGCATACTTAAGTATTTCATCTATCTGCTTGGCCTGCCAACAGATTTTATGATCTGTAATCATTTGTGAAATTTCTGGTTTTAATCCTGACACAAATCGATAAATAAAATGGGTCATGTCTTTTGTATCAATGCTTTCCAACCCACTGTACTGCTTGAATACCTGTAAAAGGCGTTCATAATATGCATGTACTGATTCATCTTTATTTCGGTAGTTCTATCTATTCTTGTCCAGTCAGTTTCCTTTGGGGGTACCTTTCCTTTCAAGTACAGTTTTACCTAATTATATTTCTTCATTACCTCATCCCGTCTTTGGGTCTCTAGGGTACTCATCATTAAGCCAATCAACCGCTATCTTACATTCTGTCCATAGATCCACAGGAACCACAATTTCAAATATCCCATCTAAATCTTTTAGCAGCACTTTTGAAACTTTTACAAATCTCTCGACTTGTCTGTACCACTCTACAGGTTTCTCTCTGAGTTTCGGAAAATCATTTGTAAATGACAAAATATCTTGTCGAGACAATGAGACATGCACATAACCTCCTCCTGACACTTCTCTCATTGGGCACAACCTTTCCAATTTTTCTGATTCTTTTAATAAATATTCATGTGCAGTATTTTTCTCTTGGGCCTCCTCTTTTTTCTTTGCCCATCTAGCATTCCATTTGTCTAAATCACCCCACTTCTGCAACAATGATAGTAACTCCTTGATCTGCACTTTACATCCTGACGCATTCATGTTTTCTAAACAATTCAGCTCGGTAAGGTTTCTGTAAAACTTTAGATTTCTCAATATCAATTCCCATTTCAGAAGCCAAACTCATTACCTTTCATGAAATATTTTAGTATTTCGAGTAATACTTCGACATATAAACAATAATTCATCCTCATTGACAGTGTTTAATCTGTCTAATCCCACATTTCCAGCCATCAGTTCCTCTAATTCGACTCCTATATATCCAATGTATCCAATACCTTTGGCTGTGATTTTGGTTTTTCTATTTCTCGAGACCATCTCTATATTTCTTCTGGGGTTACTACAGTAGCACTTCTTGAACCTGAGGAGGTTTCCACCCGTACCTCTCTAGAAGTTCCAGGAGTATTTTTCCTGACAGAATCACCCACCGATTCTCTTATAGGTAAATCCATCAGGGAAATCACTTATTCACATTCACTTGCTTGATCATCAACTATCAAGGGTTCTTTTCTAGGTTGTACTACAGGTGTAGTCAGAACAGGAGGTTTAGGACAGGACTGTTTCTCTCCATATAATGGGACAACGGGACATATGGTTACCGGAATGGTTAAAGCTTCAGATTCATATTTAACTGTGTAATTTTCTGAATTAATTCCCTTCTCTGTTTATTTATGGCTTCTCATTCCCTTTCCTGTAACACTTTTTCAAACGAGGTTTCATGCACTACTTGCGGAACCAAAGGTGGGTTTAAAAATGGGGCGCATGGGTTAACTCTATTTGCTTCTTCATGGTAAGGTGGCGGACTTTTCATTAACAAATCCTCCAAGTAGTCATGATCTGACTCACCACAAGTAATTACATTTTTCGTTTTCTCTGTGCATTTGCTTCCTGACGCTTCCTCTAAAGTCCTTACAGGATATAATCCTTCTACTAACATAGACTGTCACCATTTCTTCATTTGTTTATCTCTTGTCTCTTTTGAAAATCTGGGATAAAATTTACTCCCATTTCTGTCGCTTCTGGGTCTATCTCGCTCGAAGGCCTCAGTCTCTCATTCCTCTCATGCTTCGTACTGAGTTAATATAGGTCTGGGATCTAATTGATTCATGCGTGTTCTCAAATTGTACAAACTCTACCATTAAAGGTACCATGTTCTGGAAATGCCAAAACACCATCATCTTTTGTGTACTTTGTCCAATTTTCTAACCACACACAGGTGTGGTAGCCCTTTTCTAACATCATGTATGATGTGGGTGTATTTGGTGGAGGAATATTAATTCCTTCTCTAGTTTTAATCGTTTTGTCCTTTTTAAAGAAATTCTTAATTCTTTTAAATAGCGACATTTTTCTCTCTCCTCCGTACATGATATAAGATCTTCCCCTTATGTACTGCTCGTGCGCAAAACCTAAGTACCTCCTATCGGGTCAATTTCCTATAACTGTTAAATCTAAATGCGCCCTATAATTTAAACCAATAAATTTAATATGCAGCTACACTCAATTGTTTACTAAATGCTTCACCAATACCAGTGCGTTTTTTATTTTTGAGAACCAATCAGTGTTCAGAATTGAAATAACTTTTGACCAATGATTGCGCTGCTTTTCTCGTGAGACAACTTCCCACACTCCTGCACTCACCCCTCCTTTACAAATACCTCAGCTACACACCCGCTGTGTCAACCAATAACAGCGCGGCGATGAGTAATGTCAGCGCAGCTCCGCAACTGACTCCCTCTTTTACAAGGTAATACGAGAACTTACTTCTTTTCACCTTAAATGTAATATTTATTAATTAACAACGTAAAAACATTCGCCACTGTGCCTAAGTGACTAAATTCAAAGGAAAGATGAATTCTTTTACTGCGAGTATATCCCTGCTGCTTACTCTTCATACACTGAGAGTAGATCCCTTCCGCCTGCTCTTCATACAAGCATTAGAGAACCTGTTACTCTCTCAGGCATACCCTTTCTAGGTGATATAAGGCCAAAGTTTCACCAGCGAACTCCTTTGCTATCATTTATTCACACATTTATACAGAAAATCCCTAATCAGTGCTTCCAGTTTTACCTAACCATGCACTTACTTCCTTAGGCAAGTGACCTCAATGCAAAGTGGCTTCCTTTTACCACCTGCTATTCTGCCCCCGGGTATTCCAAACAAACATAAAACAATACGAACAGGTATTGGTTAATACATAAAATCAATGCAATTTCAAAAATAATCAATACACGACTAACTACCTATCTTAACTAAACCCTAACCATACTATTGCTACCAAAACAAAAATTCTAATAGAGAGCGGGTTCACCTGCCCAGAATTTGACCATACTCACATGGGCCCATAAACACATACACACTTTGAACAGGTAAGCCTATGCTATACCAGTGATTTTAATTAACCTTTTAGGACCTATACCATTTGACTTACCAATCCTTGTCAACGGTATCTAGAGTCCTAAGGGATCAAGGGAGTTAGAATAATAGGCAGTATATAAACATTTGCACTCATAAAATAACCACTGACTCAGGAAAAAATGTAACACTTTATCTATGTAAATTCTTAAATGTCAGAGTCCAAACTAAATCAGAAAGAACTTGATCAATTAGAAAAAATCGAATCAAAGTAAGACGATGCAGAAATATTGAAAGACTTTCGTTAAGCATTGAAACATAGGACGGGTAAGAAAAGGGAAACAGCACAATGACATATCCCACTCAGCTATATATTTACCTAGAATGGTGTGAAGACCAACCCTGACCACGGGCTAGGTAAAAGACAGGACCCTGAAAGTGCAGGTGCCAACAGGATAGAACAGGTGCAGAACAGAATCAGGATAAGTACGGACCAAATTGGATCAGGACAGGACCACCACATGTCAAGACCGGCACCCACAGCCAAAGTGCAACGCCAGCGTCACACTCATCTCTGCAGCTAACAGTCGGACCCCGATTGGGTTACCTAACTCCTTCCCAGAACCCCGATTGGGTTCTCGATTCTTCTGACAGAATGCTCCGCCAGCTCCTCTGCTCCCGAATCTTCTGACAAAGGGCTCTGCCAGCACCTCTGTTCTCGATCGCCTATTGAGTGCGTTGGGTCAGTGAAAGGTCAGCTATTCGGACAAACTAACTGGCTAAGCCTACCTTAGTTATACCATTTTCCAGGGCGGTGTACCACCCCCCCAATGTTGCAAATGTGTGAATTTCCGCAATTTGATTGATCAAATGACGAGAAGAGGTCATCACACAATACCAGTTATGAGGTCATGCTCTTCAATATTCAGATTTATGTTCCCGCCCAATATTTTATTTTACCATGCAATTTTATTCCACCCGGCAGTGGCTGTATCAAGAAGAACTACAATGTAATATAACAATTCGGTTGAGCTTCGTCTCCAAGGGTCAAGAGGTAAGGTTCCCAAGAACATCTTCTAGCAATTCAGGACTTGGCCGGGTTTCAATGTCATGGCTTCTGGACTCTTGAGCTCTTCTGCGCAGTGAGTTTTAGAACAAGAAATAAATGAATGCACTCTATACCACTTATCTCTACTCTATTCCCATTACTTTATTTTTACTACAGCGTTAAGGATTATGCAGAACAAACAACTTAGTAAAAGCAACAATGCAAGTTTTAGCACATGAGAACATAGAGCAGCCATCTTTAGTTCTAGGGCGCAGAAGTAAAGTTTTCCCACCAAAGCAGTAAGTATGTCATGTCACGTGAGTATAACAGATGCATGCACAGAAACGTTCCCGCACTGCGGCGGCCATTTTAATGCATTCGAGTTACTGTTAGTAAAAGCACATAGAAAAGCTCCCCCTAGATACTAGAAATGTCGTGTCTTGCATTGTTAATAGGAAGAAACATGTTTATTAGTATATTACAGTTTATTTCAAGGTGGCTGAGTCCAAGCAAGGCGCTTTACATGCAAAACCTTGCTCTACTCTTTTTGATCTTATAATTATTGTATAAGTCATAATGGCCATTGTTCCAAACCTATGTTGGTACAACCATTTCCCTTTCTTACTACTTTCTCCTTTGTTCCAAGTGGTTCTTCACTCACCTACCTGGATAGTACCATGTAACAGATGTATGACAACACAACGCATGCTTTTACTCCGCATGTCATTACAACGCAGTTTTTACAACGCAAGTTGTTACAACGACTTGCGTTGGTGGGCGCTGGTTAGTGGAATAGTTTAATTTTCTATTCCAACTCCAGTCCTCGTGGATAGTAGGGAAGGTGTTGGATTGAAAATTAAACGATTCCCTATCCTACAGCGCCCTCCAGTGCAAGTCGTTGTAACGACTTGCGTTGTAATAGCTGCGTCTTAATGGTAGTGCGGAGTGAAAGTTGCGTTGTAAAGGATGTTCCCCCATGTAACATGGCAATAGTTTTCTGTTATCTTGAGGATAATCTTGTATTTGTATTTGTATTTGTATTTCCGGTTTATATAGCGCCAACTCACCGGCAGGTCTCAAGGCGCTTTTGACCAAAAGAACACAACAACATACTCAGCAGGAGGACTAGAGGGGGGACAGGCTTAAACTGAATCTTTGAGGTGCAGGAGTAGACACCTTTCATTTATAGAGACTCTTCATTACACTGGTGACAGCTTTGCGGTCACCATGCCTTGTGCTGTTCGTCAGATGTCCTCTTGCTCCACATTTCGTCAACATCATGCTTTTATATGAGGTAAAGACTATGGATGTCAATTCACCAAAATGCCAGGGTGAGCGGAAGTGACAACACACTCTCTTTGCCCTTAATAACATCAAAGGAGGTGACATCACATGACCCCGAATCTTCTATAAAGTGATGTCACATGATCGTAACCCTGATGACAACACAATAATTTACATCACTAAAGTGCTATGATAACTGCATTATTAATATAACACAGACAAATATATGTTTTAGATGCCGGCTACATGATGGTGCTGATATGATCTTTCAAAGTGGTGGGATGTAATACTGTCCCTGAATTGAAGCGGGCAAAGTGAGTGATCCAACCCTCTTCTAAGGTGGTTGGCGGGAGGGGGAGTCACTCTGAGAACATTTAGAAAATCTGGGATCAAATCATTCATTTTAAAGCACAATTTTCACATAACTGTGTTAAAAAGCAATAGCCTCTGAAAGGGCCCTTGGTATAAATTGCAGTAAATTTATGGTGTGCTAAGCCATTGAAACCTGATTTTCCCCAGGAGTTGACCCTACGTGTTGCAAAGTGTGCTATGAGTTCCCCTATATGTAAAAAAAAGCACCACTGTTCCAGGCCTGCATTCTGTCATGGTCTCCACCTATGCTAAAAGTTACATACAACATTCAGTGCCAGAATGCTTCCATTAATGCCATCTATATACCATGGGTGACTGTTATGTTAAAAATGACCTCTCATGCCAGGGACAGTATTTTGTCATAGTTGCCCCCTCCCATATGCTAGGGATGACCTCCCTTATGCTAAAAAATAACGTCAATGTGCCATGGGTGTCCCCTATGCCAAGAATGTTTCAAGTATGCCAGTGCCATGATATTTCCGCAATACAAACATTACCCATAGTATGCCAGTATTTCGTCACAGGTGCTTGCGATGCTAAGAATTGCCTGTAATATGCAAGCACCAGTATTTTGCCATGGGTACCTATATAAACCAAAATGCACCTTCAGTATGCTAGGGCCAACAACAGGTTTACAAGCATAACTCTATATTCTCACTTCTGACCTCTTACATCCATTTTCACTCATTCTCTTGCACTCACTCTTATAATGACTCATTTACTCTCACTAATTCTTATTGACTCATTCATTCTTACACTCACTAGCACACATTCTTACTCTTATTACCTTATTTTCACTCACTGACACTCATTCTCCCTCATTCATTCACACTCATTCACATTTACTCTTAATCTCACTCATTCTTTCTCACTCTTACTCTCGCCCACTCATACTCACTCCTTCTGACTCTCTCTTTCTCACTTACAGTTAAACTCACTGTCACTCAATGTCACTCATACAACCCTCTAACAATGCTTCCTCTTATTCATTTTCACTCACCCACTCTCACTTATTTCGAAGTCACTCTTACTCTCGCTCACCTATTCAGACTCAGTCTTACTAACCCATACTCCCTTTACTGACACTCAGTCTCATCCATTCTCACTACCTGTCACTGAGTCTCACTTACACTAACAGGCACACTCACACATACACACACTCTCACAAAAACATATTCTCATATGTATGCATGTAAAAACATGCATTTTAAAGTATATTTTTTACCTACTTCAGCTGCCAGTGAAGTGCCTGTTTCTGCACCACTTTTTACCACTCCAATAATAAATAATAAACACATTTTCATTACTAGTATAATAAAAAATGGTCTGGCCTTGTGTTCTTCGCACTGATTCTGCCGCCTCTGAGGCCAGGTGTAGCAAAGGCAGAGCAAGAGGATGCAGATGCGACCTCTAAATTCCGCCTATCACTTTACTTCTCTATCCATAATGAGTTTATGAACAATTATACTTGTGATGTTAGAGCCCTACCATCTTGACTATTACGCTTCACTGCAAGCTATGGTCCTGGCAGTCTCAGCTGAGACAACGTTGTTGAATCGCACCACTCATTGCGGCTTTTCCTATTGCTAGCTTTTAAGACTGTTTGCCTGCAAAGCTATTCGACAGCTGGTACATCTTCACTGTGCATCCCTTGACGTGCCTTCCCTGATTGCACAGAGATGAAGTTATTATGGACATTTGACCGTACTATGATCTGTCAATGAATTGAACTCGACACAGTACATTTTCTTCATTGTGTTTTGTTTCATTTAATCTTATCATATGCTCACATATTGTGTGTTGGGTTAGCACACATTTGTATGTTGGTTGGCTGTGTCTGTTGATTCTATGTTCAATCATGACTTGTTACTAATGACTAGTATGGTGCACAATTAACCAGTGACTTTGATTGAAGTGTTTTGGAATGAGATAGGAATAATTACTGTGATAATAAAATTTAATGTCTTGATCAAACTACCAAAAGTGTTTTGTGCAAGCAGTCCGGGTGAGCGATTTCGCTTCTCTTGATGTTCCCTGATTGTGCAGCACAGAGACATCCGCCTTCCTGCAGAGTGAGGCAGGAGGACTACAGTGCTTTCCACAATTGTGCAATATGAAAACGTTCGCCTTTCTGCAATACTGAAACAGAGCGTGGGTGCTTTCCTGGTTGTGCCCGCAGGCAATGAATGACTCCTCAATAAGTGGCACTGACATCTGCTCATTTAAGCAGCTGCTAATTTATAGTGCTTCATTTTTCCTTTTTGGTGCATGGCCAGTATACCACACTCAGTTTCCATTTTGTGCTTATCTATATGGGAAGGACTCCTCGGGAAAAATGTCTACGCATACCCAAGGATTACCCTGTACTTCCTCCTTGGTTGGGACTTTCCGATCCCCCATTCACCACCTTTTATCGATGAGGAGGACGGTAACCAAATTGGAAAAGAAAGACAAAAGGTTTGTAATATCCTGAAATGAACACAGGAGGTTATTACCTTACCAGGGTGTATAAACTACATCCAGTACTGTTGATGTGTGACTTGAACACAGTTACTACATTTTAGACCTACTCGTTCCATTAATTCTAACCATTACAACTGCTGTTTTACTTATCTAGGGAAAAAGTGGTGAAAACAGGGATATGTGAATCAAACAACTTTTAGAAAGTAGTAAAACAATTTGGAGGAGAAATCAATGTAGTATTAAAAAGGCATTTGTTTTTGGGAAATGTTCAAGAAAATAATGAGAGACTTTGCAGCTACATAGCAATTTTAAGTAGTTTAGTTAAGAGTTGACTTAGGTGAATTATGTGACTCTTTGATAAGTGACAAAGGGCCAGATGTAGGTAAATTCAATTTAGTGAGTACTTAATAGCGAGTTTTACCGAATCGCTATTAAGGACTCGCTAAATTGAATGTAGGTAGGAATCGCTAAAATATTAGCGATTCCTTAATATTCCTTAATAACGAATCACTAATTGAGATTCGTTAATTAGGAATACTTAGCCATTCAGTCCTATGGGCAAAGAGGCCCATAGGAATAAATGGGAAGATATTCACTATTTTGTGATTCGGTATTAAAGAATCGCAAATAGCGGGAGCTATTTCAAGGGTGCCAGGGTGTCAAAAGGACACCCTGTTGCACCCCTGAAATGTGCATGCGTGCACATGTGGCGCACATACATGCCCTAAGGGCATGGATGTGTGCTACATGGCACTTTTAAAAAAGCAAAAAAGTGCTTTTTTAAAGGAAATTGCTAATTACCACCAACTTAAAGTTGGTGGTAATTACCGACTCCTTAAGGCTGAAGAGCACTTTGTTTTGTGTTACTTTAAGGAACGCAATTTCCTATTCCTTAAATGCAAGAGCAAAATAAGGAATTGCAATTTTGTGATTCCTTATTTTGCAAGTAGGTATAAACTCACCTACATTGCTCTCAGCCAAATACTGGTCAGTAACACAGAAATTCTGCAAATTTCGGCGTTACCGCTCGGTATTTGGCCACCTACATCTGGCCCCAAGTTGTCTGATGCATGAACAATCCCCACTTCCAGGAGAATCTACTTGAGCAAAACCTAGGTTTTAGTGCATTTTTCAAAGTTTTTGCAAATTACCATGAAGTTCAACTTCATGGTAATTTGCGCCCCCTATTAGCGAAATCGCTAATTTTTTAACTTTAATGCATTGCATTTAAGGAATCTCAATTTGAGATTCCTTAAATGCAATAGCAATTTAAGTAATCGCAATTTTGCGATTTCTTAAATTGCGATTTTTGCATTTGGGATGATGCATCCAAATTCAAAAATGCCGGTCGCAAATGGGCAGATTCTGCGAATCTGCCCCTTTGCGAGGGTTGTTTAGCTTGATGCATCTGGGCCCTTGAGACTTATCTCAGGAAAAAAAGGATTGCACCATTCACCCTAAATAGAGTAGATAGTATAATTTTCTTCACACGTAGGGCCTTCAGAGGAAATATTCAGTCAAATGAGACAAAGGGGCTCCATTGAAAGATTACTTACAGTCCGCTCATCTCTAAATGAGGCAAGCAGACTGAGGGTTTGGCAGGCCGACAAAACTGCCCGTCATACTCAAAATCAGGACCTTAGTCCCCAGCTCTTTATTTGCTCGCTTAGTGATAATATATATTAATGAGGATGACGCAAATGCACAGGCCATGGCGTGTCACTGATCATTAGACTATTAATCCCCAGCTGTATTTTTTTTTTAGATACATTTTAACACTGAATGGATTTTGATACAATACGGCAGCTGATCCTTCATTCTTAATGTTGACGTTTTCTTCTATCTTATCAACTCTTCATTGTACTTATGCGGCTTTATTTTCTTGAAAGTGTCACATTCAGGCTGGCACAATGTGTTTCGGTCCTGTTTTTTTATCCTACTGCATTTCTCATTTCTGGCCATTTCTGTGGCTGTATGTGACTGAGCTAGCAGCTAGTGAGGTCTCAGGACTAGGGTACAAAATGTTCAAAGATCTTATACGTGGCTGTGACGGCCCACCAATCATGTAACGTGATACAAAATGTGCAGACCATCTCTGCTGCACAGCACGTGCATGGGTGCTCCTGGCCACTCTCGGACATAGCATGGACTCCTCTGTGCCCATCAGAGCCTGGAAGAGGCTGGGTTGGGCCACCTGACTAGGTCCCTTGTGAGGAGTTGTCAAGAAGCTTATAAAGTACATCTTGCATTGTTTCCACTCTGCGCAACATTATTAATGAGACTGGTCGTTCTGCTCATTGCTTTTTGACTTTGTGAGAGTTGTTTGTTTGATCAGGTTTGAAGTCCGAGCCAGCTTTTGCTGAAAGCTGTAACTTGTACTGACTGACTGGGTTGTATCTTATTAGAGTTAAACAAACCCAAGCCATTGGGTTAGGGGTCTTGGACTATGTGTAGCCTTGAGCCAGTCAGGCATTACGCCGAAGTTATGGATCCTTCCCCAGAGTTTAAGTACTGTATCGACTATTTATCTAGTATTTGAAATTCTTTTTAACCAGAATCAAACTAATTTGTGCTGTTGGGGGAGGTAGGTCCTCGGACTATGTGCAACCACCCAAGCTAGTGTGACATGCTCCCAAAGCTATTTGATAAATCCAGAGACAGGAGGCAGGCGTAAGGAAAGTAACAAGGAGTTTATTAGCTCTGTGGTTAAAAGGAGGGAGCCTGTAAACATATGATCAAAAGTCTCCTCATGAATCAACACATTCTAAAAAAGAGAAAGAGTAAGAATGCTGATAAACTCTCTCATGATCAAAGTTAACGATGCAACACATCTCCCCCCTTCATGCAATTAAATAAAATATCACAAACGGGAATGTCAGTAAAATTATCACACAAAAATAAAGGATAATAATCTACCTAACAGCGGAAAATGTAACATAACAAACTAATTTGCAATTTCAACCTAAAAAAAGTGAAACTTTGTGATCACAATTTTAATAAGGCAGACAAATCTACCACCATAGTTCCATATCATATTCATTTAACCACTTGGGACCTTGTCTGATCCTTTTTTGATGCAGAGCCAGAGCCCCATGAAATTATGTCATGCTTGACCAGTCATCAAAACGATTCCACACACCCTCCATGAGACATGCAGGCAATTTTGCCACTTTCTTGTAATTCCACACATTGCCATCACTCAACAGAATATTGTATCTATTCAGTTTCTTAACCTGGAGAGGTTTGAAAAAGTTAGGCAACCCCTTACTACCCATCTGTCCTGTTTTTTACACGTACCCAATCACCCACACAAAAACTTTACACACCAGCTCACTTCCACTCCTATGAGACATCAACACCCAATTTGCCCCTTTCCACACCCTTGGCCCAAGCGCTCTTGGCTTCCTTCCTCTCATAACATCAAAAGATGCTTTTCCAGTAATACTATTCGACATTGTGCGATGCGCCCACACCAACCTGCTTATTGCATTCCTCCTCTGACCACCTGACACAATACCAACTGCAAAAAGAACAATTGATGGACAGAATGCAGAACAATGTCATACATTCACCGCAGTACAGAGATCTGGGCCTAAATCCATCGGTTTGTTTTGCTCAGCTTGCCATTCCAGTTTGGACCCAGCCATATGCAAATCAGTCTTAACCCAGCGCCCAATGGGAACAGTCCAGCCCGAACTGCCAGGCCAGGTTCTCCATGGACTGGAAACAAGCATCCCTGGACCAGTTTTGGGCTTTCAGCCCTCATCAGCCAGGATAGTTGACTCCAGTAGCATACAGAGCACGGGACCCACGTCTGGGCATGCCCGTCCCACTCAGGTGACAAATGCAAAAAGAACAATTGATAGACAGAATGCAGAACATTGTCATGGATTCACCCCAGTACAGAGATCTGGGTCTAAATCCATCGTTTTTTTTTTTTATCACCATGCCATTCCAGTTTGGACCCAGCCAACGGCAACCTTTCTTTCAGAGTCCGGGTCCACCTCTCTACAAGACAATTGCTTTGGGTATAGTAAACAGATAATCTAATTGCTCAACTCAATTTACCTTAAAAAATCCTTCATCATTTGAGTCACAAGTTGTACCCTTTTGTGCGTTTCAATGAACTCCAGTATTCCATTTCTATCCCACATCTCCTCTAGAAACTGGTTGGGGCATTTTAAGTACAGCCAGTTTGAACAATAGTAAAAAAAAAATACTTTTATTTGATTTCATTAAAATCATAAAAGGGTGGACGTACCACCATGTTTCATAAAACCAAAAATCGACATTTTAAAGATGGAAGTTGAATAGAGACAGGAATTATAAGTGGGTGAAAAGACAAAAGGGGTTTTGAGCTAAATCATGTCAACAGGCGGTAAATTAAGAACAATAAATAAATAAATAAATAAATTATGTAATCACAGCAGATAAATAGCGGTGTACAATTGTTTTCAAGCTGCTCAATAGTCAACAATCACCATGGCATACTTGGGACAAGATACCAACACATTTTACAACCCAGAAATATCTAAATCAGTCTTCTTCCATGGGCCATCTGTTTTCTCACTTTCCACAGGTGGATAATCCCCAATTCATTGAGACTTATCATTCCAAGCACAGGGCAAGCTGAATCTTATAGCTCTGTCCAAATCCTGGCAAGACAAGGCCATCAATAATCAGCACAATTCTGCTCTTAGTAGCACATACAAATGTGACCCTCATGTGCCAACTTCAGAATTCTACACCTCAATATCTCTGGCATTATCAATAGTTCTCTCAACATCATGTTGTCAACTGCCAACAACTCGGTGTTAACATTTCAGAAAGATTCTTCACAATAGGAAAGATATTCCTTTCTTTGGATAACCTTTATAAATATATTTTAAAATGTTCTCTAAAACCTTTGTTTTCCTTTACAGTGTGCACCCATTCTTCACGTGATATGCATCCTTCTGTGGTCCTACTCACATTTACCACAGGCCACTCTTCATCACTTTCCTCACACACCTCACACTTCTGTGCTGGTAAAGATGACAATCAATCAGCCAAAACATCTTTTTTTGCTTGGAACATACTCCATCTTTTACCAATATTCCAGCATTCTCAAAACCCATCACAAAATTCTGGGAGAAGCTCAATTGGACCTTTGGTAGTAAAACAGTCCATAAAAGATTGAAGGTCCATACGAATCACTAATTCCGTACTTCAGACACATTTTCTAAAATGATTCACACCACACCAGCACGATAACACTTACCTTTCAATTGTGGAATATGCCACTTCAGCACCTCTTAAGGGTGAAGCATATGCTATGGTGACCTGCTTGCCATTCCTGTACTGCATTAGCACCGCACCTAGACCCACACTAATAACATCTGTGCTAATAATGCTTTTATCAAACGTGTCAAAACATTTAAATTCAGGAGAATTAGCTATGCACATTTTCAGCTGTATAAAATATTTCTTGCACTCTATACACCACTCAATTTTAGCATTAATCACAATTACTTTACGCATGCACTTTGTTTTGTCTGCAAACATTTGTATGAAACAAGAGCATTACTCTCCCAATCCCAGAAGAGATCGCAGCTGATCCTTGCACTGTGGTGACTAATTGGGCATTCTCAATTGCTTTTACCAACTTTAACTTAGGAGATACCATGTTTTGTGCAGTCAGTGCCCAGATATTAAAACCCTTTCTTTCCAATTTTGCATGTATGACTCTTGGCAGTCAACCCACCTTTCTGCAAAATATCTAACACTATATTCAACACTCTGTTATGAGTTTCATTGTTCTCTCTGAATACCAGAATATCATACTAGAATTATGTCATGTTTTCTATTGCCCGGAAAAGGTAATGCATCGCCCTTTAGAACACAGCAGAAGGTGATGCCAGTTCAAAGGGTATGCTCTTGAAATGGTAAATTACTTCAGGTTTGAAAAATTATGTAAGTTGCCCCTTTGATTGTCCTAAAGATATGCTAATGTTGGGTCGAAGATGTCTGAACACTTAATTGGCCGTACTAAGTTCTTGAAGGTCCACACATAACTCTAGATCCCTATTAGTCTTCATGGCCAAAACCACGTTCCAATGCACCATTCCTCTCCATAATATTATCATCACATAAACCTTTGTAACTCTTTCCTAACAGGTTCTCACATCACCAAAGGCACACAACATGGTTTATGTGCATTGGGGACTACCCATTCTTTTAGCACAATTTTGTGTGCAAACTCATTAAGTCACCCCAACTCGTCCCTAAATACTCTGCTAACATTTCTTCCCACTTCTCACACTGTAACATATCTACTTTGCCTCTTCTCCTAAAGCCTGATCAGGATGACCTGATTCTCACCATAAAAATACATCTCTTTATTGAGGCCACCCCCAAAAAGCAAGACCCATCCCTTGTAATGTATACTTTTCATCTTATTGTAGTGCTCAACAAATCATTACCAAAGGCAACTAACCTCATGTGGGGAGGACTCAAAATACAGTTAGGGAACTTGTCAAGATTAAAATGTAACAAGCACCTGAATCTGCCATAAATTGAACGTTTACCCCGATCTCTATCCCTATGAACTCCTACTTCACTAATTTATAATAAAATTCCTCTAGTAAGTAATTTGTATTATTCCCATTAATGGCATTAACAGAACTCCTTGACCTACCTGATTAGTCATTCAGTCTGCATTGTCTACAAGTGTGACAAATGGCAGAGCAATCGGTATCTATGGCCAGATGTCCTTTCTACACATGCTTTTTCAAGCTAAGCCTTGTACTTGAGGAAACCACTTTTGCATCCAGATGATGTTTCTTTCCTTTTCACAGAAGTTATCCAAATAGTTTCCTGTACTGTTGCTACATTTCTGGATTCCCTGGACCACATTTTCTTCAATCCCTTATCCGTATCTCAATTCTTTTCACAATATCAATAGCCTTCTGCAAAAAATGTTACTGTGCTCCTTTAATCACTTTGTGTACCAACCAATCACATAGCATCTCGTCTAAACAGCTTCTATTGTTACATGTAGATGCCAGCAACCACAGAGCTGCCATTAAGTTGTCCAAGCATTCCACAGGATATTAACTTATTTTGATAAACACAACTCTTTCAACTGCTTCATTTCTTTTTCTTTCCGTAGCTGAGATCTCACTTTTGCATAGTCACTTCATAATCATCATGGTCTTCTTCTTAATCGTCAACTTCCAGCAAGGCTGGGAGATGTTTGACCATTCGTCGACCCTCCTCCACCAACAATGTTTAAGCGATTGGGACAAAATAACAAGCAACAGAATGGTTCATAGCCTGATGTGTCCCTGCTGCATGATGCCTCTACCTGCTGCTAGGCAATGTGAAGTAGTCACGTGGGGTGTTACATGCTAATCGTGAACAGTGTCTCTTCCAGCACATGCACTTGCACAGTGGTGTTCTATCAAGGAAGTTCAGTGAATGCACTGGTGCATGCACGCTGTCTGCAAAGATTAACAAAAGCAGATATTTCCTCAAAACTACCTTCTGACAGTAGCGCTGTTGGTAAAGCTCACATTGACAGTAGACGCTAGTCGGGGTTTCCAGACTCCTCTCTGAAGCAATGAAATGCTGATAAGTGCTCAGATAATCCCATCCTCTTCACTACTGAAAAATCCAGAGACAGGAAGTCGACATAGTGGGAGTAACAAGGAGGGTACTAGATCTGTGGTTACAGTGAGGGAGTCTGCCAGCAAGTGACAGTCTCCTCATGAATCAACACATTCCAAAAAATTATGAGAATGCTGATCTACACTCTCATAACCAGAGCTAAAGGATGCAACACAATGGGCCTCATTTATGAGAAATGACGCATCGCTGCATGAAAGCAGCGATGCGTCACTTCTCAGTGCGCCCTCCTTGCGACATGATTGATGCGTCATATTTACAGTATGACGCATCATGTCGCAAGGAGTTACAGATACGTCAGTATTTCTGACGTATCTGTAAGTGCAAAAGTGACTCATTGCTGGAGTGTGTCACAAAAGTGACGCAACTCCAGCAATGCGTCCTTTCACATGGTGAAAACCCCATGTGAAAGGGCTTGCGTCAGTCTTATTCCTGCTGTTAGGCAGGCGTAAGATTTTGACGCAACAGCGTCCTAAAAGTGACGCAGTGAAATCTCATAGATTTCACTGCGTCACTATTACAAGGCTTTTTGCGGGAGAACGCCCCCTCTGCATACATTATTCCTGGCGCAGGTATAATGTAGCGCAGGGGTTTACAAAGTGACGCATCTGCTTAGATGCGTCACTTTGTAAATTGTGCTCAACAGGAGGCATGTCTCACGCCGCCGATGCGTCACAAAAAGTGACGCATCGGAAGCACAAAACTGACGCAAGGTCTCATAAATGAGGCCCAATGTTTTGATATAATTCAGGTAATATTTCATATTGATTGATATAGTGTTTTTTCAGCTTAGTTTATCCCAAGGTTTTTGTATCTAAATCTGTGATCTATATTGGGCAATTAGTATTGGACTTGTATATGAGAGGAGAATGTATTAGTAGAAACGGGAAAGAGAATGAGAGTTCTTCTGTAGTAAATACTGCTAACAACCACTCACATGTACTGGTACTAACTTGTCAAACATGTCTATTGGGCATATTTACAAACCCCATGCGCCATCCGTACATCACTTTTCCCATGTAAAAAATGACGCAAAAATAACCTCCCGGACCCTACAATATCACTAAGAGACAGATGGGCGGTTGACGTGGGAGACATGGATGAAACAGAATGGCAGGAAGCCCTGGCCTCGCCCGAGAAAGTGGGTATACCCTCTCGGCTCAGACTTGTGCAACTTAAGATTCTACACCGCACATATCATACTAAATGCACTCTATACAAAATGGGCAGGGCACAACATCCATATTGCCTTAGAGGGTGTGGGGAGGAGGGGTCCTTCTTCCACACACTATGTGACTGCACAAAGATAGCCGACTACTGGAGAAAAGTACTACAAACTATATCACAGACAATGGGTGTATCGCTCGTGCCAGAGCCGCGAAGATGCCTATTAAACATGTGGGAACCCAATGATCTTACGCGTCCGGGGCAAACGTGGGTCACACTGGGACTCATGGTAGCAAAACGTAATATAGCGCAAAAATGGGGGGCCGAGGAACTGCCATCGTTGGCGACCTGGTGTAGAGGTATGGACCTTACTATGTCGACTGAGAGAACAGTTTACATAAACCGGAGATGCCCCCGGAAATGGACCAAAATATGGTAAGCATGGAATGCATACCGGGGAAATATATGTGAACCGATACCTGATTTCGATGAGGACAGTTCTGATGATGAGTTTGGGGATATGTAAGGGAACTCTGTTGAGTGGATTGCCTAATGTTTCAATTGCTGTCAGCCAGATCAATGCAGGAATTAACGATTATTTGCTTAAATGGTTATATAAGCTAGCTGTAACATGTGATTATATGCATTCTGATTTTCTTGTCGAAGTTGTGAATGAAAACAATAAAAACAGATTAAAAAAAAAAAAATGACGCAAATGTGGCGCAAGGGGCTTGTAAATACGCCCCTAGGTGTTTAAAGGAAGTTGGATCTCTTAAACCCCGTTTAAGCGAACCTGGGGTTGTGCTGCATGAAAGAAGAACAATGGTTCAAGGGTGGCCTAATTCGGTCCAAAGACAAGAAAAAGTTATTTCGTCTAGAGGCTAAATCAATTAGGGAGCAGAGCATGTAGGGCAGCATGTGTAGTTTTAATCATTGTATAATGCAGGTTGGTATTACACAAGTACGTTCAGGTGCTCACATGAGTGATAAGGTGCATAACGTGACTGAGTGCAAGTGAAAATACAGTAAATATCACATGAACAACAAGCAAAAATCCATGAAAATATATACAATGGGGGGATTGTCATTGGGGGAGTCGACGACGTTTCGATCTTATTTGAATCAAGATCATCATCAGGACAGGGTTAGCAGTCTGAAACTGACGTGAAGGTAAGCTTAAATTAGCGTTTCGCCCTACGAGGTATTAATTTAATAAAGTGCCTGTACTCCCAGTGTCAGGATAATAACAGTTGGCATGCATACTGTTTATTATGAAATCTTAATTACTAAATAGTCCCGGGTGGTGGGAAACCAAGGGATTGCAGCAGGGGCATACATGGGCGCTTGGTGTAATAATAACTTGTAGGATAAATATCGCTCTAGGCGCCGTATTGCTTACCTGCACTTACTACTTTAAGGAAGCGGGTAAATGAAGAGGGGGAGTGTCTGGTGCCCTCTCTGTTGGCTTGAAAGGGGTTCAGTATCTTGGTGGCCTGGTTATTGCATCACTAGTAAGGATCTGGGGTGAGAAAAAGGCAAGAAGTCAGACCCGATTCGCCATAGCTAAGAAAGCCTAATCTGGGTATAAACGGTGTGAATTTGCTTCTTACTTGTTGGTTAATTGGAGCTAGGGATCCTCCACATCTGGTCCTAAGTTCCCATTGCTCGTTAAAATGATAGTCTAGAAGAGAGTAATTAATCAGTTTCCAAATATGGTACTGGTAGGAAAGAAATTTAAAATATGTTTTAGGCGCTTCCTTGAGTATATAATGAGGGGAGTACATTGTTTTGGTAGGTGGTTCGGAAAACGGATCAGTTGTCTGAGTCGTGTCCTTAGAACAAGATTTTTTGGGGGGGGGTTTAAATTTGTTTTTATTGTGATGAAAAATATACAGTGGAGCGAGATCATAGCACACAATGGGACTTGGTCCAAAGACCTAGATAAAACACAGCCATTCAGCCCACATCCCGGGGGCCGGGCGGCAATATGGTAATGAGCTAAGGAGCTCCGCATCCATAATCACTTAAAACACAGGAGATGGTATCATCACGTTTTGACATCTTTATCGGTAAAAAAAAAATTTAGGAGCATCAAAACAGTCCCCCCCCCCAAACTAGGCATCATTAGCAAAACATGTGTGTAAAGTACGTTCATCTCATCAGGGCCCATTCGAGCACAGGCATCAGAATCCTAAGAAAACTTTCGGGAAACAAAGCAAATCACAATTTGGGGACGCTTATTGACCAAAACAGACGTACCTGGCTGGATTCACGAGACATAGCAGTGCACCAGACCACAAGTCCAGCAGCGCATCAGACCCCCAGCTCTCTTCTCCAGCCCACTTCTCGCCGCACCCGCTTCGCGGGTGCCGCCTCGTCACCGGGTGTTGGACGTTACATCAGCTGGGAGGAATAACATCGGACCAAGGCGGAAAGGCGGTGAGGGGCGTGAGGCACCAGCGGGGCTGCGAGCGTGTGGGGACTTCATTTCCCAGAAGTCCCTGCAAGACCGACGTATAGCTTCCGGTCCGCTCTCCCTGCTGGCCCGCCCCCCGCCCATCAAAGGCATTTAAAAGCGTTCCTGCCCTTTAGCGAGCGGGACGCTTATTGACCAAAACAGACGTACCTGGCTGGATTCACGAGACATAGCAGTGCACCAGACCACAAGTCCAGCAGCGCATCAGACCCCCAGCTCTCTTCTCCAGCCCACTTCTCGCCGCACCCGCTTCGCGGGTGCCGCCTCGTCACCGGGTGTTGGACGTTACATCAGCTGGGAGAAATAACATCGGACCAAGGCGGAAAGGCGGTGAGGGGCGTGAGGCACCAGCGGGGCTGCGAGCGTGCGGGGACTTCATTTCCCAGAAGTCCCTGCAAGACCGACGTATAGCTTCCGGTCCGCTCTCCCTGCTGGCCCGCCCCCCGCTCTATTACGCCCCCTACTTAACAACATCTTACTCCCGCAGCGCGGGACGCAGCCCGGGCGAAGACTGGGCAAAGACAGGGCCGTTTGAGGCCGTTCGAGGACGGCAGACGACGGCCCCGGCACAGAACCCCAGCATCCTTTTTCTCTCTATCACACGTAAGGTAGGCGGACCAGTGATTTTCATCTCACATTACAACATAGAGTGGCCAGCCACAGGATTTCTTGTCTACCTCCTGTCAGGCCCACGTCGCAGTACCTTGCTTCACATCGCAGATGTCCACCATGCGTACCAGAACTAGAAGCAACACCAAAAAAGCTACGACCGTGGCACAAGTGACCGGTCCCATAGATCACTTCATCTCCCGGGTCAATGAAACCATTGACAAGAGCATTATCCTGTTGGAAAAAAGAGTCTCCCTGGATCTCATAAATGCTAAACGTTCATCTCTGGGCTCCCTTGCAACTGCAAGCTCCCCTTCCCACCAGACCGCTAATAATTGTTCTCTACCCTTACCCTTAACGGCTGTCCCCACACTGACTGTCCCGAACACAGTAGACCTATCTGTGACTCATTCAGATTTCGATCTGTCATATGTTGACCTTGAGGCTACCCCAGATCTAGAAGCATGCCAAGCACCTGATAAGCTAGAGCAGAGTGCAGCTAGTCATCCCCATATACCTGATACAGGAATGATTCCAGAACTGACAGAATCAGGGAGAGGCACCACCACTTCCATCAAGGCTGCGCCCAAGACTAAGGAAAAACCCAAAGTAAAAGTCAAGAATCACAACTTGATCTCACCTATCCCCAACTCTGTGTCAGGCATACCTTGCTGGGTTGAAAACATGGTAATAGACCTTAAATCAGATCTCGAAGCCACAATAGCGGCACAAATCAAACCTCTAATATCTAAGCTTGACAGACTCACGTCATTTATTAATCTGAAATGTGGTACCAAGACAAGCGGGATTGGGCCTTCACAACTGCACGGGGCAAAAGAAGTACTTCCCAAAAATACACCCTGCACCAACCATGTAACAGACACATGGATCAAGTCCAATACCCCACTAGCTACCAAGGCACCAGCTGTACAGCTTCAAACCCAAAAAGGGAGTAAATCAGATGTTTTCCCATTCACCCCTATTGCCGTAGGTTCAGCTTCAGCAACTCAAACAGCCCCGAAAACTTCTACAGGTCCAACCAAAATAGACAACCACCAAGCTAAGGGCATAAATGGTTACACTACCATTCCAGCAGTACTTTCCCCCTTAGATAAACCTCAAGAACTTAAGACAAAGCAGGTTCGCTCTAAAATAATCAATCTGCCACCGGAAGTTTCCCCCTTCGTGGTCGTCTTAACGGCCGTACCTCCACTGAAGGAGGATGTCAGAGAAACTTTCGCAGAGCTAAGGAATAAATGTGCCCAGTGGCTCCAACTGCATAAACCCTTACCTACTCATATCAGTGGTCAGATTTTTTCTGTACGTAGAGGTGACTGGGTGGGCAGGAACACGAAGACCATAGCGGGTGACGTTATCACCATCAAATTTAGGGAGATAGGGGCAGCAAACTATATCTGCAACACACCCAGCAGTGTACCTGCCACTCAAATAAACCCACTTCCCTTGTGTTATTTCCTACCCACACCTCCAAGACAAAACTTTTCCAGCTGCACCTTCCCAGCAAATAGAGGGTTCTCACACCCCCCAGAATACACCACGTATCAGTGGCAGCAACCTCCATATACCCCACGATTCCCACAAATACCACAACATACAACTTTCCAGTGGCAACAACCCTCTCAACCTCTACAACCTTCATACCATTTTTCCCAACAGTGGCAGCAGCCTCCTCAACCCACACAACATACCACTCACCAGTGGCAGCAACCGTGGCAAGGACGGCCCCCTCCTTTCAACCCACTAGGTCCTAACCATCAAGGCAGAGAAAGGGACGAATGGAGAGGACAAGAACAGTGGAGAAATTACAGCGACCCCCCACGTTGGGATGGTTGGAACGGCCTTCTCTTAACAAATAAGTATAGTGCTCTAGAGTGTGTCGACTGACCACCACAGCCAGAAGAACAGTCTCTAAATAGCACTGACCCAATGGTATCTTTGGACCCTCCTCTAACCCCTGTAGACCCAGAGATTCCTAATGGACTACAAAAAGTTAAAATCCTTAATAACAATCCAACAACTTTAAGCCTGATCTCCTGGAATGTCGCAGGGTTAAGGACAAAGGTGGAGGATGGGACAATCATGTACCATGTGCATAGACATCAAATAATCTGCCTACAAGAGACGTGGTCACAACTAGAACAGCATTTACAGGGGTATAAGACATACTTTTCCCCTGCGTCAGTGGGACAGAGGGGTAGACCAAAGGGAGGATTAAACATCTATGTAGCCAACACCATTCAAAACACCAAAATAAATATCATTGAACTGGACCCTAACTTCCAGATCCTCGGTCTCTCCTCACCGAAAAAAGAGTTTGTAGTTATTATTAACTTCTATAATAACCTTGACGAACCAGAGTTTCAGAGAGTTCTGGCTCACCTCCACAAAAAACTAACTACCCTTAGACAGAAACAAGGAGCAAGAGGTGCGGTATCTATAATATGGGTAGGCGATTTTAACCTACACACATGTACCCAACCCAAGCAAAAATGTCCTGGTATGGTGACAGAGGAAGGTCTTTCTCTTATCCACTTCTCACATAAAAACATGGGTAGAATAATGAACGATCTCCTATCAGACCTGGACCTCCAAGTAGCAAATACCTTGGATTATGGAACCAACTCACTAGCACCGACCTATATAGGAAGAGGTTTCAGCACCACGGTTGACTTCATAATAATATCAGCAACCCTACAACCTAGAGTAAAAAACTTTGAAGTCACACCGAACTCCCAAAGCGACCACGCTATATTAAAAATGGAAGTGATAATAAACCACCAACAGACTCCTCCTATGATAATAGCTAGTGCATTGACCCAGGAAAACATAAGCATGGATAAACTAAATGGGTATTCAATTAAGTGGGGGAAGATAAACCCAGAGGAACTCACTAAAGATCTGATAGAGTCAGTGTACCCCCAAATTAAGAACTGCCTGGATATGTCGACAGAAGATGAGGAACTTCTTAACAACTTTGCCCAAATTATGGCCAAAATAAAGGTTCTACTCACCGCAAAACACAAAGCTGGACCACCCCGATTAAAAGGTTGGTTTAATCAAGAGTGCACCCAGGCCCATACAAAACTTAAATTAGCCCTAAACAAAGACGAAAGAGATCCTCATACTATATCCATCCTAAGAAGGGAATACCACAAAATCAGAAAAAAGAGAAAAGAGGAACTTAAGCAAACCCTTTGGAATGAACTCCATATCAGCGCACAGGATAAAAACACTCAAGCCTTCTGGAGAATACTAAGAACTCCTTTTCTGGTTGATGACACACTCCCAAAAATTTAAGTCACAATAGAGGCAGCAGAATGGGTAGCTCACTTCACTAAAATTTTTCAAAAATCATCTTCCGACCAAGAAATAGAAGAGGAAAAAGAAATACCTCCAATATACCCTATAGATTTAAACTTTGAAATTTCTGAGATCCTTCTGGCACTGAATTCAACCAAAAATGGAAAAGCTCCAGGCCCAGACGGAGTCCCGGCTGACTTTTTTAAATACAAAATAGATCTTTGGGCCCCGATCATTACAAGGGTATGCACCGCAACGGCAAAGAAAGGAATCCTGGACTCATGGACAAGCTCCATTATGGTACCGATATTTAAGAAAGGTAACCGCCAGGACCCCGCTTGCTACCGCCCAATTTCTTTGCTGGATTCATTGGGGAAGATGGCAGGCAGAGTGATCCTGGAACGACTTCAGGATTGGGTGGAGGAGAGAGGTATACTATCTGACCTGCAATTTGGGTTTAGAGAGGGACTAGGAACCGTGGAACAAGCCCTGAACCTCTCGGTTATTTTTGGAAAATATGTGCAAGCCAAAAAAGAAAAACTTTACATGATTTACGTGGACTTGTCCGCGGCTTTTGACTGTGTCTCTCATACTAAACTATGGTCCCTTTTAGCCCAAATGGGGGTAGATCCTCCACTTTTGAACTTTTTAAGGGAACTGTATTCCAATCCTACCGCAAGAATTCGATTCGGCACAAAGGGAGAACTGACAGCGTCATTCAGAGTGGAGCGCGGGGTCAGACAAGGATGTGTCCTGGCGCCCTTCCTTTTCTCCCTCTACACTAACAACCTGGAGGTAGAGCTTCTGAAGGGCGCCCGGGATCTCCCGCAGGCTAAACATCGCCCGATCCCCGCTCTGCTCTATGCGGACGACGCTGTCCTCCTGGCACGAACTCCTTGCGTACTCCAAAAGACCCTAAACAGATACTCTCAATTTATGAGAACCCTAGATCTTCACATAAATGTGAAAAAGACTTTCGTGATGACAGCCGGGGTCGGGAGAAAACATCAAAAAACCATTACCCTCAACACCCAAAAAATAGACACCACAACTGAATATTGCTACCTAGGAGTCACAATAGACAACAAACTCTCCTGGAAAAAGGCAGTGGAAGCCAGGAAACACTGCTTTAAAAGAGCATTAGCAGCATTGGTGACGTTTACACAAAAACTGGGAAAACGACCGCCCATGGAACTGTTGACAATATATAAAGCCAAATGTCAATCAACAGCTCTATATGGAGCAGGCTTATGGGGTCACACGGACGTCACCTCCCTGCAAGTAGCAGAAAATAACTTTTTTAGATTTCTCTTGTCAGCCCCAAAGCGATCTTCGATTTATGCCTGCCATACAGAATTGGGCGTCCCACACATCGAAGATCTTGCAAAAATACAACCACTACTCCTATGGCGCCGCATTTGGGCTTCAGAAAAAAACGAACTCTCAAAGGCGATACTGGCTGATGCAATGTCCTTGGACCATGCTTTAAAAATTAAATGGCTAGCCTACATCAGGAACTTCTTCTTCGACCTCGGAGAAGAGCAATACTACCTAAATCCTGAAAAAATTGTAGAACTTACAAAGAACAATCTAAAAACATTAGCTTTGGGACACTTGGAAAACCTAAGACTACAATCTGAAGTAGGGAAACAGTCCGGTCAACACGCAATAACGGTTCAATCCACCTTTTCAATTCAGCCCTACTTAACCCTCAACATTGGTACTTTTGATCGCTACCTTCTGATAAGATTCAGATTAAATATATTTCACAAGCTGGTAGCTTTTCCAACCCCAAACGTCTGGGATTTAAATCCACCTTTATGTCCTTGTGACGAAAAATCAATACAAACCACCCTCCACACCGTCTTGTTCTGTAAATTTTATCAAGAACTTCGTAAAGTTTGGCTACTGACTCTCCTAAAATCTTGGGGTCTTAGACAATGTCGACCAGCCATGTTGAGCCTGCAGCTTTTGGACACTGAAGCCACCTGCTACCATGTTCTCAACTTCTTGAAGTGTATATACAGACACAGAAAAAATCTTTAAATTAACTGTATTGAACAAACTAATTGACTTTTTAAAAATTAGATATGTAATTTCCATGTTATTTGTAAACTGCCTTGCACTGCAGATTTTATTATGTATCGCTTTTATGGATTTCCAATTTTTGAAATTCCGAATAAAGTTTATTATTATTATTATTACAATTGCAACAGTGATTATACATGCGTTATCAGCAGTGCACTACCCGAGGACAGTCCCCCCATCCCCTCCCCTGCCTCCTTCTCCCTCGGATTCCGACTCCTCCGGGGTAACAGGTGGGCGCTGGTGGGGTCCGAGTCTCTACAGGACGACCCCACTGCACACATCATCCTCCATGCAAGCAGGTCCTCCTGCAGCTTTTCATCCCTACGAGTGTGCTGCATGTGTGTCTCCTCAGCTAAGGACCATTCCCTGACATCCCTAAGCCACAATGATATCTCAGGGGCTCTTTGTCCCATCCAAGTAATAGCCACCCTTCGCCGTGCTAACACCAGGAGCAGCTGCATCATCTTATAGGATAAATGTCTCTTTTTGAGCTTGGGGACCAAAGCTAACAAACAATGAAGAGGGGTCAAGGTGATCCGGAGGCCCGTAACATTCCGAATGTGCTCCACCACCTGCCTCCAGAAGTCCCCGAGCAGGGGGCACTCCTAGGCCAAGTGCAGAAATCCCGCCCTGTCCGGGCTCTGTCCAGGCTCCAGGGCAACACCGAGATCCGCTTCCCTGGCCGTCCAGGATGGTGAAACCGGCGGGTCGGAGTCCCGCCGCATGGCCGAATACAGCAATGTGATCAGCCGTCGTCCCCGGCCGCAAGAAAGGAGGATGTTGAGGGTGTGAGACATCGGAGGTGCCTCCGGGAACTGCGGCCAAGTTGCCCTCACCATCTCCTGGAGTCCCCTATAGTGGAGGAATTGCCCCTCACCCAGTCCGAAGGCCTCCGTAGCTCGTTCAAAGGACACAAAGGAGTCATCTGGGTAAAGGTCCGCTAAGGTCTCACAACCACCCTCACGCCAGTTCCGGAAGGACATATGTTCCTCCATAAGCACCACGGGCGCCAGAATCCAGACTGGCAACACCCTATGAAAGGGGGCCCGTCTCAAAATCCTTTCAACAAACCGTTGCCAGATCCCCGCAGCGTGACTCACGATATACGGCAAAGTCTCATCCGCTCCCCTCCCCTGCATCAGTGCCACCTGCAGCGTCCTCACATCCGCTCTACCCGCCAGGAGTCTCATCTCCCAAGTATCCGCGCTCGCGAACCACCTCGCAGCCGGTAGGAGCTGCGCCGCATAGTAATACAAATCAAACCTCGGAGCCTCCAGGCCCCCTTCCTCCCAACTCCGGACAACGGTGTGCAGAGCGACTCTACTGCGCCTTCCCGCCCAGAGTAACGAAGTGAGTAAGGTGTTGAGCGTGCGAAACATACGCAGGGGGAGCGGGCACAGAGAGTTCTGTAAGACGTAGAGCGTTCGCAGCAGCATGACCATTTTAGCCACAGCCAGTCGTCCCATGAGGGAGAGCGGGAGCGTGTTCCAGAAAGACACAGACTGCTGGAGGGATCGTAGCACCCGCCCGGCGTTACGGGCCAGCAATTGCTCGTCCGACGAGGCCACCTGGATGCCCAAATACCGGAAGGCCTCCAGTTCCCATCGCAACCCCAGGTGCGGGAGGCCCACCCTCGGGTCCGGAGCGCAACCCGCCAGGGGGAAGATTAGGGACTTCCCGAGATTCATTCGCAGACCCGAGGCTGCACCAAAGCGGTCCAAAAGTTGCAGCCGAATGGGTAGTGACTCTCTCGGGGACGTTAAATAGAACAGAGCATCATCTGCGTACAATGAAATCACATTCACGGTATCCCCCACCTTGATCCCCCATTGTGCCATTTCCGTGCGAACAGAGTCTGCCAAAGGCTCAATCGCCAAGGCGAAAAGTAGCGGCGAGAGGGGACACCCCTGCCGAGTGCCCCTACCCAAAGGCCAATCCTCAGATCGCTCCGATCCAAGCCGAACTCGGGCTCGAGGCGCCCCATATAGGATCCGGATCCAGTCGCAAAAGACGGGTCCCAGGCCCACCAACCGAAGCACCTCCAGCAAGTCAACCGTATCGAACGCCTTGGCCAGGTCAATGGACACTAGGACCTGGAGGTCCTCCTGATCTCGCACCTCATGGAGGATATGGTTCAGGTGCCGTAGGTTCATTGCGGTGTTGCGGCCTGGGATAAACCCGCATTGGTCCTGATGTACCAAGTGCGCCATGTGTGGCGCCAGTCGAGCGGCCAATAATTTAGTTAGGATTTTCACGTCTGTGTTGATCACAGTAATGGGCCGGTATGCCGCGGGGTCTTAGCTGTCCCCACCGGGTTTCGGGATCTTGCAAACTTCACTCTGATTCATGGTAGGCGGGAGAGCGCCACAATCCAGCGCCTCACAGTAAACCTGTAGAAGTAGGGGGGTCAGGACCTCCTCAAAGGCCTGGTAAAATTCAGGCGGGAACCCATCACTCCCAGGGGTCTTAGCCCGTGGTAGGCTGGCCAGCGCCACTCTGACCTCACGGAGCGAGAGAGCCACGTCCAACTCCTCGGCAGCCTCCCTCGAAAGGGCCTGGAGAGGCAACCCCCAAAGATAAGGCTGATAGGAGATCTCCGTCACCGAGGGGTCTGCAGCATATACCGTCTGCAAATGCGATTGGAGGACTCAGAGAATACCCGCTTCCGAGTGCACCATGTCCCCCGCGGGGCCCCTCAGGGCAAGTATCCGCGCCGGGGCGAACTCTCTCTTGAGAATCCAGGCCAATAATCGCCCAGACTTGTCTCTTTCACGATGGAGGCGCTGTCGGTACTGGCCCAGAGTGTATTTATCCAGTCGGGTCAGTATGTCGTGGACGCACACACGGGCCTTCCGTTCCGACTCCAGATCTGAGTCATCAGGATCCGACACTGTCTGAGAATGCCAAAGGCGATCCTCCGCTTCCCGCAAGTCATGGAGCAACTGGTTCCGCACACCATAGGCAAGGCCCATACATTCGCTTCATACCACCGCCTTCAGGGCGTCCCACTTAACCGAGTAGGGTAAATCTCCCCCCTCCCAGTTCAAGTCCAAGTAATTAGCCAGGGCCATCGCCACATGGTCTCCCCCACCTGGTCCTGTAAGAGGTCCATCGGCATCCTCCATGTCCGGGGACGGGAGGGTGAGGCAACCCATTGCGCAACACACATCACCGATGAGTGGTCCGAGAGGAAACGGGCTTGATGAGTGGCCATCAAGGACAGAGACGCGTCGATGTTAGCGGCGAGGACCCTATCCAACCTACTATGAGTATTGTGCGTCGGGGTATAACAGGTGTATAGTCTCTGTAGGAGGTTGCCCTGTCGCCACACATCAGTGCCCCCCAGGTTGTGCATCACCTCCTGGAGTCTCGCCGTCATACGTGGTTTTGTGCCTGCACGGGGAGGGTGTCTATCTAATTCCGGGTCCAGTACACAATTAAAGTCTCCAAGCCAGAGGAGGGGGACGTCGAGATCGGAAACAAGGACCTCCTAGAGACAGGAGAAGAAATCGGGGTCATCAACATTAGGCGCATATGAATTTAATATCGAAAGATCCCGCCCATCGAGCTTCACCCGCAGTAGCAGGTACCTGCCCTCAATGTCTGCCTCAATATACTGGACGGCAAGGGGAACCCCAGACGCCACCCAGATCAGAACCCCCCTGGCATAGGTAGAAAAGGAGGAATGAAACACTTGGCCTTTCCATTTTTTGGACAACTTTTGATCTCCCTCTTCATTCAAATGAGTCTCCTGTAAGCACGCTATGGAAACTCCATGGCGCCAGAGGAAGGAAAGGACCCTGTGTCTCTTGGTACAAGTGCCCAGCCCCCGCACGTTCCAGGTTAAAAACTTATATCCCATGATCGCCGGTCCCGCCCATCCGGGCCGCCAGGTCTATCCTCCATGTTCTGCCACCCATGAGCCTGAACTATAGTACACTTGATGCCTGCAACAACCCCCCCCCAACACCCCCCACCCCCTAGAGTCCTCAATCCCACAAACCCCGTAGAACACATTCCCCCACCCCCACCCATGAGCAAGATGGCATTAACAACAAAATATGCTACCCTGCCCTCCCCGTGCTGGTGCCAGGACGTAAACAGCCACCCTATTCGTCTCACACAACACTCACTCACAAAATAACAATACCAAAATCACCCCCCCCCCCTCCAGCTCCTCGCGGGACCGAAGCTCTACAGGACAGTCACTAGGCTAAGCCAAATGGAGCAGCCCCAGGTCGGGCTCGGTCCCAACCAGACATATCCACTCCCCTCCGTACAATCCCCACTCAGCAAGGTGCAAGTCCTCCACCCCACCCAGCCATCCAAGGGCAAACATCTCGGGCCACAGGCATCCATAGCAAACTCAGGACATGCCAAAAAGGCCCCTCAGACTGGAGCGCAACATAGTGTAATCCAGATAGTACCTCAGGACGGAACCGTCTCCGCCAATGACTCTGCACCTCCAGTCTCCGGGATCACCAGAGCCGTGAAGATCGTACCCTGGACTGTATCCTGCAAAGTGTCCGGGACCAGAACATCCCCAGGGGCGGACGAGCTCGGAGTCCCCGGCCCAGTCTCTGCCGGCAAAGGTTCCAAAAGCAGAGCACCATCCTCACCCACTGTGACTCTAGGTTCCTCGGAGACCTCCGACCCAGACCGGCGTCTCCATCTGCCACGGCGTCTCCTCGGGGGTCGGGTCCCCCACGTCTCACGGGGCCCCCCACGTTCTCCCGGGGGAAGGTCGTCACCCCTTATCTCCAGCCACTCCCATACTTCCGCTGGGGATTCTAAGAAGTGCGCCCTCCCTTGTGAGAGCACCTTGAGTTTGGCCGGGTACAACAGCATGTATTGCAACTTCATCTCCCGGAGCTTCTGCTTAACCCCCAGGTAGGACTTCTGTTGCTCCTGAACTTGCTGGGTGTAGTCAGGATAAACGGATACTCGACTGTTTTCAATGGTGAGACCCTCCGTTTCCCTCGCCGCCCTCAGGATGCAATCCCGATCCTTATAGTTCAGGATCTTAGCGATCAGTGCCCTCAGAGGTGCCCCCGGGCGCGGAGGCGGGAACAGGGCCCGATGGGCCCACTCGATAACGAAGACATCCGACAGGCCCCGCGGACACAGCCAGGTTCAGATCCAAGTCTCCAGGAAGCGCTCGGCATTACCGGCTTCCAATCTTTCCGGCACTCGCAGGACCCTTATGTTGCTGCGATGCGCTCTTCCCTCCGCGTCCTTGGCCCTCCGCTCCAAGGCATGAGTTGTGGCCATGAGGTGAGTGACCGTCTGCTTGAGGGAGGCCACCTCACCTTGCAGTTGGGTAATATTGCCCTCGGCGTCCGAGACGTTGTCCGGAACTTTCCGTAGATCTGTCCGCAAAAGATTGACGTTGATCGAGATTGTCTCAATCTTCCGCTCCAACGCAGTGTGTGAGCCCTGTATGGCCTTCAATAGTTCTGCCCGGGATGGCTCCGCAGTCCCATCCGCCCCCTCCTCCTGACCTGTCTGTCGCGTAATACGCTGGGAGGGCAGCCGCTTACTAGTATATTGCGTGATGGTGTTGGGCTAGGTGGACCGCGACATCCTGTCTTTACGCATTGCCAATTTCCAAAAGTCTCACCAAGCACTCCAGTGGGCCGTCAAGGGCCTCCCCCAGCCACCGCCGCCTAGATACGTGGCGCCAGATGTCCCCCCAGATCGTAAACACTGAGCACAAGACCTCCCAGCCGTCTATCTCCAGTCCTCCCCAATATGGAAGTCACCAGGGGAGGGCCGTTAGCGCCACTGATGCGTCCCAATCCAGGTCGGGCGACTCCAACAAGGGGTGCAGGGTCCACCCTCCTCCACCAAGCCCCCCACAGTGCCGGCGCATGGGGACAATGGGGGGGGGCGACTACCCAGGAGGGGCAACAGACGGTCCAAGAGTTCCCAGCCTCCCTGGGGCACGAGATGGGAAGCCCCAACCTCGGCTAGTTCGCAGGCCTCACACTGGGAGGGGGACCACTCCAAGGGGCTCCCAGGACCCCAGTGCCGGTAGGATCATGCAGGACACAGACTCAGGGTCTCCCGGGATCGTCACTGCAATAGCTTCAGCGGCAGGAGAAAGGACCCAGCCAAGGCCCACCAAGGCATCCACGGGGGGGGCGTCCCGCCAGGCCCAGCGGAGCAGGAGATATCAGGAGGCGGTATTGGCGGTCAGAGCGTGCAGGGCACCGCCGGAAACAGGCACCTCGCACCGACAGGTCCCCGGAGCACTCAGGCCCACAGGCAGAAGCAGGCGACTCAAGCCATCCCCTCTCCCCTCGATTCCCGCACTCACAGCCTCTGGGGGACTCAGCACTCCCCTCCGGCGGGGGGGCCACAGTCAATGCAGGCCGTCGCAGCGGGCCGTCCAAACCGCAGGGAGCCACAGGACAGTCCGGCCGGTGCCCTCCGCCACTCACAAGGGCCTCGCTCACCCGGTCTCCAGTCACCGCCTCAGCAGAAAGAAGTGCCGCAGGGCAGGTCTCCCCTCCAACTCAGGGCCGCTCCCGGGCCCCCCGCCTCAGTTCACGCTCCAGTCCACCGGGGCCCCCAGGACAAAGAAGGTCTTCTCCGCAGGCTGCAGACGCCAGGCCCAGGCTCCGCCACGCCCCAGGAAGAGAGTCGCCAGGGGGTAGAGCCGGCCTTCACTCCCTCCACCTCTGCACCGGAACCGACGGCAAGCAGGGCAGGTGTACAGCAGGGTCCGCCAGAGTCCCTCAGATCCTGCAGGCACGGAGCCCCGAGTGGCAGCGGGCTTCGTACTGGGCGATGCAGGGCTGGCCCTCCAGAGGCCACTGGTATTCGGCACCTCCACACCGCAGCCCCTCCGAATCAGGCCTCAGACCCCGGCCTTGCGTGCACAGAGGCCCGGGGTATCCCTGCGCCAGTGGGTGCCTCGGCGGGGTGCCGGAGAGTCCACCACCTCGGAGCCCCAGCTGACAGTGGGCTCCGACGGCCGAAATGCAGCGCTGCAATCTCAGGAAGTCCCCGGTGCACAGGCCCGTCACTCCGTCATCCCTCCGAACCAGGCCACGATCCCCGACCTCGCGTAAGCAGAGGTCCGGGGCAGCACCACTCTAGCAAGTTCCACAGCCGTACCCACGGGGGCCCGCCGTCCGCCGCTCAATTCAGGGGCCACCGGTGGGAGGGAAGTGCAGGACCCCCGTTTTCAAGGTCTGCGAGCCCAGGTAGGATAATTAATCAGGATTTTGAGGTCCGCAGGCCCGGGAGCTGGTGGAGCTCACATCCTGTCGGCCATGCTGCTTGGCCACGCCCCCTTCTTAGAACAAGGTTACATGATTATCTACTTTTTTAAGCAAGGCACAACTTTAATGGGAACCGCTATCGGCTTAGGATACACATCACTGTGCCACCTTGATGCTTGATAGTTAAAGCGTGATCTATGGTAAGGCCCAGAAATAGTTACCCTTTAAATTGCTGGACTTGCACCTTGGGCCGGGATCTGTAATGAAAACCGGCGAGAATTACGAGGTAAACCGGGAGACCTTAGCATACATTTTGTTCAAGAATGCAGAGTCTGGGGGTGAGCACTTACTGAATCGCCATGCTCCAGGGCAGCAATGGCCATCCTGGTCCTCACTGCAGGAGTGTAAAGCGCTGTCACTGTGTTTGAAGGCAGAGGAGACGGGCCGCGTTGATATCTGCTTCCGGGAATTGGTAATCCTAACGTGCATGCGCTACGGTTACGCGCACGTCACCGAATTGGACTTGGGGAGCTTCCGGGAGTGTGTAAGGCTTCGCGCATGCGCATTAGGTCTGCGCACGTCAATGGTAGTGGGTTGGTGATTGAGGGACACCAGCTCTCTGGCTCATGACTGTTAACACACTCTGTGTTGGTGGTCAATTCCTACCATTAGTTCTAATAATTATAGAGTACATGATTTCAAATTGCGGGCTTGGGAGTAGCCCCTATTACGCGCAGTAACTCACATTAGTGCCAATGTTTACAGTATGCATGAATTCAATTGCAGGCTTAGGAGCCCCTATTCCATGGGTTTTAGCAATTCTAGTTAGACAGAGTTAGCAACTTTTGTCTAGGGAAACATTTATATGTAGCGTGCGTGAACACATAGTGGGTGCATAGCTTAAGTAAGTATCCCTAGCAGGCTGTGTGACACAGAATGTAACAATTGTCTGGCCTGTACAGAGTTAACACAAAAAATTTAACAATTATCATGGCTAGGCTCATCAGATTGAACATCTGTGTGGGACAGTTGGTACAGTGCAGAATTCACATCACCTATGTGATGGTATTGATAATACTGTATTAAACGCAAGTGTTCAACTCATCAAGAGTGTTTAGTCCTTTTTCAACGGTCTTGCAGTTATAGATCCATATGCATTCTAAGCGATTCAGTATGGATTGTTGGTTACCGGCCCTTGTGCTGGGTACCTATCACCTGTCAGGTGAAGTCCGCTTCCGAGTGTCCCAGTGCCAAAAAATGTTCCACCAGCGGTGCCGTTAGTACTTTGCAGCGAATTCGGCTTCTGTGTTGTGAGATCCGGGTCTTGATCTGCTGTGTAGTCTGACCGATATAGCATAGTTGGCACGGACACTTAATGCAAAAGATTACATTTTTGGAATTGCAGTTGGTAAATGACTTTAGGACATGCTTACAATTATCATATTCAAAAACTTTCGTGTTGCTTGTGGAGTCGCATGCCATGCAGTGGTTACATTTACAGTGTCCAAGAATTGGTGGCAGATTGAAACATGCCTGAATAGTGTTGTTTTTTCTTGCTGGTGTGGACGCTCTAACTAAGTGATCTTTTAGGTTGCACCCTCTTTTAAAAGAAAAAGGGGTGTTCCTGTAGTTAGTTCTAGTGGGTCCAGTGATTTTTATCACGTGGTAGCAGTAGGTGTTCTCGGTGGGCATACCACGCTCTTTTCATGGCACGTTTTACCAGTTTCCTGGGGTAGCCCCTAGATGTGAGTTTTTTAAATAGGATCTCAGCCTCCTGGAAGAAGTCTTACTTGAATTTACAATTGCGCCTGATCCTAAGAAATTGGCCATTTGGGAGGCCATCTCTGAGTGCCCTGGGATGCGCGCTGTGGTATTCAAGCAGGATGTTCAGTTCGGTAGGCCTTCTGAATAGAGTTGTGTATAACTGACCATTCAGACACTTGATAGTCAAATCCAGGTAATCTACCTGGTGTGCATCAAAGCTAAATGTGAATTTTAGGTCCGGCTGGCTTGTGTTGAGCCATGCACAAAACTCTTTTAATCCATTCTGGTCACCGCCCCAAATCATGAGGACATCGTCTATGTACCTGCGCCAAAGATGGACTTTATCATAGTGCAGGTTCGTGTCATTGAGAATAATGTTTGATTCCAGGTCATCCACGAACAGAATGGCAAAATTGGGGGCAAAAATTGCCCCCATTGAAGTGCCTTTGCGCTGTCGGTAGTATGTGTCTTGAAACAGGAAGTAGTTCCTAGTGAGTGCAATCTTAAGCAGGCTAAATATGAATTCAGTGGGTACTCGATGGGGTGTAGGACGGTTATTTAGATGTCGAAAGACTGTGATTCAATCAGATTGATAAGGTGGGTGCTGTCCTTGATGTAAGTCACAGTGTCTCAAACAAGGTCCTTTATGAAAAAGTCAATATACTTTCCTATGGGTTCCAGGATGGAGCCACAACCTGACAGGATGGGCCTACCCGGGGGTTCCTCTGCATTTTTATGCACTTTGGATAACGTATGTAGTACCGGAGTGCGTGGCTCCTTGTTATTCAGGAACAGGAATTTATTTTTACAAATAAATCCATTTTCCAGGCCCTCTTGGGTGACCTGGAGAATGTCTTCACTGATCCTTTTCACAGGGTTGCTGTTAAGTCTTTTGTAGTGCAAGGTGTTATTTATTTGGCGTAGGATTTCAGTGTCGTATGCGGTTCTGTCCTGAATGGCGATACCGCCCCCTTTGTCACAGGGTTTTATTACAATTTCCTCATTCTATTTCAGTTTGTTCAGTCTGCTCCTTTCTTCTACACTGACATTAAAGGGGGTGAATCTGTAATTGTCCTTAAGTCTAGCCAGGTCTCTCAGGACAAGGTGCTCAAAGGTGATGACCTCTGGAGGCATGGTACCGCCAGATGGATTAAATGTCGACACTGGGCGGAGTCCTGTGGTATCAATTTACTGAGGGGTATCGTGGTCTTGGAAGAAGACCTATAGTCTCACTTTTCTAAAGAATTGTAGTTTCTCAGCCTGAATGTTAAACCAATTAGGTTTCTCTGCAATCACAAAGGACAGACCTCTGCTCAGTAGAGCTATGTCTGTTGAGTTCAGCTGGTGGCGGGAGAGATTTAAAATAGGTATTGACTCCATTTTATCCTCGGGTTGTACCTCAGAATTCAGTATTGGTACCCCCACTGATAGTATCTGTTCCTCGTCTGGCGTTCGCCTGGGGGAAAGTTGTATCTGGTTCTGCCTCTCCCTCTCCCTCTGGGGGGGTCTGCGTTCTTCAATTGGCTCCAATTAACCAAAAAGTAAGAAGCAAATTCACACCGTTTATACCCAGATTAAGCTTTCTTAGCTATGGCCAATCGGGTCTGACTTCTTGCCTTTTGCTCACCCCAGATCCTTACGAGTGATGCAATAACCAGGCCACCAAGATACTGAACCCCTTTGAAACCAACAGAGAGTGCACCAGACACTCCCCCTCTTCATTTACCTGCTTCCTTAAAATAGTAAGTGCAGGTACGCAATGCAGCGCCTAGAGCGATATTTACCATACAAGTTATTATTACCTCAAGCGCCCATGCATGCCCCTGCTGCAATCCCTTGGTTGCCCACCACCCGGGACTATTTAGTAATTAGGATTTCATAATAAACAGTATGCATGCCAACTGTTAATATCCTGACACTGGGAGCACAGGCACTGTATTAAATTAATACCTAGTAGGGCGAAATGCTAACATAAGCTTACCTTTACTTCAGTTTCAGACTGCTCACCCTGTCCTGATGATGGTCTTGATTCAAATAAGATCGAAACATTGTTGACTCCCCCAATGAAAATCCCCCCATTGTATATATTTTTGGGGATTTCTGTTTGTTGTTCATGTGATATTTTGTTTATTTTTACTTGCACTCAGTCACGTTACGCACCTTATCATTCATGCATGTGAGCACCTGAACGTACTTGTGTAATACCAACCTGCATTATACAATGATTAAAAATATACATGTTGCCCTACATGCACTGCTCCCTGATTGATTTAGCCTATAGACAAAATAACATTTTCTTGTCTTTGGACCTAATAAGGACACCCTTGAACCATTGTTCTTCTTTCATGCAGCACAACCCCAGGTTCGCTTAAACGGGGTACCCTTGTTTTCCTTAAACTACCTTACGTGCAGTGGCTACACTGCAAGAGTTCCAGTCATTGAGTGGCTATATTAATTATATCACCAGCTGGCAATGTTCCCGAAGAAAATAAAAGCTAATTCAGGACTCTTAACTGTGTAAAACATTCAGAATGTCTACACCACTTGTCCCTTACATACACTGAGGAATATATTGCAAGTAAATTCACTGGACCTTCCTTATTCCAAAGTCCTGTATTAAGTAATAGGGCCCCCACTGACGTGGCAAGTGAGAAATTAGCTGAACTTGAGAGACTAAAGAAAAAATATATTTGTACCGAACTACATGCACGTATGCTAACTGACTACCTAAGAGCTGAAGTCATTCCCATAGTTCTCCAGGTACGTAACCTACCTGCTATCTTCTTCCAAGACCCCAAATTAAGGGCAGGCTTCTCCCACATAGGTACCACCTGCTCGCGTCACTGGATGGTGCTAGGCATCGGCACGGCGCTAGAGCACAGCAAAATATAATTAGAAGAAATCCAGGAGTTAGAGCAAGCCATCCGCAAACTAGACAGTATTGCGGATGCCAAGGCGGCTCTGGATAAAATAGATCGTACAATACTAGACTACCAAAGCTTTGAACATCATAAAAAATTAACAAAAGTTACAAAAGATATAAAAAGCTATAACAGAGCAAGAACCTACCCATATCTCCAGGAGGATTTCTTTACCACAGGCCCACAAGAACAACAGAGATTCCCGAATGGTACTTAGGGCCGCTTCAGGGACAGAGTACCTGTCACATTCTCTGACTCCTCTGCTGAATCGGACAGCTCCGAAGCAGCAGAAGGGCCAAGCACGGCCAGCCACAACAACCCCCTTTTTTTAGGCAGAGGCCAATTGAGGAACGCAAACCCCCCCAGAGAGAGATGGAGAGGCAGAACCAGATACAACTTCCCCCTAGGCGAACGGCAGACGAGGAACAGATACTATCTGTGGGGGTACCAATACTGAATTCTGAGGTACAACCCGAGGATAACATGGAGTCAATACTTATTTTCAATCTCTCCTGCCACCAGCTGAACTCAACAGACATAGCTCTACTGAGCAGAAGTCTGTCCTTTGTGATTGCAGAGAAACCTAATTGGTTTAACATTCAGGCTGAGATACTACAATTCTTTAGAAAAGTGAGACTGCAGGTCTTCTTCCAAGACCGCGATACCCCTCAGAAAATCGATACCACAGGACTCCTCCCAGTGTCGACATTTAATCCATCTAGCAGCACCATGCCTCCAGAGGTCATCACCTTTGAGCACCTTGTCCTGAGAGACCTGGCTAGACTTAAGGACGATTACAGATTCACCCCCTTTGATGTCAGTGTAGAAGAAAGGAGCAGACTGAACAAACTGAAATTGAATGAGGAAATTGTAATAAAACCCTGTGACAAAGGGGGCGGTATCGTCATTCAGGACAGAACCGCCTACGACACTGAAATCCTACGCCAAATAAATAACACCTTGCACTACGAACCACTTAACAGCAACCCTATGAAAAGGATCAGTGAAGACATTCTCCAGATCACCCAAGAGGGCCTAGGAAATGGATTCATTAGTAAAAATGAATTCCTGTTCCTGAATAACAAGGAGCCACACACTCCGGTACTATATACGTTACCCAAAGTGCATAAAAATGTAGAGGAACCCCCTGGTAGGCCCATCCTGTCAGGTTGTGGCTCCATCCTGGAACTCCTAGGAAAGTATATTGACTTTTTCATAAATGACCTTGTTTTACATCAAGGACACCACCCACCTTATCAATCTGATTGAATCACAGTCTTTCGATCCGAATACAGAACTCCTTGTCACCCTTGACATAGTGTCTCTGTACACAAACATTCCACAGCAAAAGGATATAGACGTAATTAAGAAACATCTAAATAACTGTTCGACACCCCATCGAGTACCCACTGAATTCATAATTAGCCTGCTTGAGATTGCACTCACTAGGAACTACTTCCTGTTTCAAGACACATACTACCGACAGTGCAAAAGCACTTCAATGGGGGCAATTTTTGCCCCCAATTTTGCCATTTTGTTCGTGGATGACCTGGAATCAAACATTATTCTCAATGAGTGAATTTGGCCCGCATCCCATATTAAGCAGACCTCGGGGTCGGAGGGAAGCCCTCTCCCCCACATAGCTGTTTTTCAATAGCTGGTTGTTTGCCTTAGCGTTGCCACCCCTCATGGTGTATCCTTTGGATTTGAATATGTTTACCTAGTGAAATTCTTCATAAATTGGCTTGACGGGATGAGCCTACAGACAAAGACAAATAAGAGCTCCACTTTGGCAATACAATTGCTGGAACTGGTCTGTGCTTGGGTGCCATAAACACAGCAGTGTAAAAACTTTGCACTTATTTCTATGCATGAGTGACTGACTACAAAATAGCAATTAGATGTTACTGGATGTGCCATCCAACGCACAAACACGAATGAATTTAGAAAACCAAACAGTCAAGTGCATTTGGAAACCTGAAATCCTGTTTTATCTGTAAATATCAAAGTCATGCCATAGACAAACAGTCTAGTAGGGAAAAGAAATGTCTTGACATATTTAACTATGATATGTAGTGTTTATGGAGGGAATGGCAACAAACTTAAAGGTTCATTACAGCTTTGAAAAGTCGAGTCATAGTTAAAAATAACCTGAAATGGAAAAGAAATGTATCTGTCTACTTAACTGATATGCAATGTCTACTGTGGGGTTGTAACCAGCTTACAGCCTTATTACAAATCTAAAAGGTTTAAAGGGGATTGAGGATAATATCTACAGCTGTGTATATGTATCAGTACTCTACAGAGATATTGCTATTGTCATTAGGATTTATGTAACTCATAAATAAATGCCTCTTCTTCCGGGCACCATTGTGGTGACATCTTGCCCGCAAACATTTTGCAAGCTGGAAAACACACAAAAGTGAAGAGATCCACAGAGTCCCATTCCAAGAACTTACTCTGCACTCAAGCAAATAGTGACCCTCCAACTGGGTCTACGTAACACAGCATTATGAATCTCCTTATGGTAGTTTGAGGACTGTTGAGTTGTCCTTCCAGGTCTTTTTGACACTGAAAAGGGGTGGTGTGTGGAATAAGGGGATGAATTATGTTGATGTAAACCCGATCCAAGATGGTTTTCCTAGGAGTCCCCTTGCACAAGAAACAAAGAAATTGCAATTCTGAATTGATGCAGGTACCATAAAAAAGTCTGAGATGTGACAAACTCACCCAACAAACATATGTGTTACTTGGTTGTCTTCTCCATCATCAGATTTCCACCCAGCCACTCAATCACGTCCACGTTTATTGCTTCCTTGAATATTTTTCTTAAATTGTTTTCTTGGACCTTTCCTATTGGGGTCCATGGTTTTTGTCCAAACTGTTTCAGATCTTTTGAAAGGGGTGTGGTGGATGCCTGCCCTACAAACTCTCAGAAATAAAACTAGCATTGCAGTGAGTGACTTCATTATTGTACTCGCCTTGCAACTTTTACCTTGGTTATGTAGCCAGCTTCTGCAATACCTTTTTTTTCACATTACCAGATTTTTAAGAATTTTAATGGCATGTGTCTCTCTCTTTGTTAGACCTTTTTAGATCCCGCCTAGACAGGGCTTGCACTGCCTCTTCAAGACATGCTGTATTCAGGTGCGGACTGTAAACTCCGCCTATTTTCCACCCATCTTTTCAATTGGCTCCTCTTACTGTCCTTTGAAAATGCTGGCTTTTGATTTGTGAATATGCTTTGTAGTTCTTCTTTTTAGACTTTTAAATCCTCCCATGAGGACTGCCCTTGCTACATGTGTTCTTACTTTCAGTGTCATTGATGGTGCTCTGTGAGCACTTTAATCTTATTAGGTATTGCCTAGTTTGGTGGCTTGTAGCTGCTCATTTTATTTATTAACAACAACATGCTTCTGCTTATTACCCAGCATGGCACACACGTTTAATAATTTCTCTAGGAGTTATTTTTACTTTAAATTCAAGGAGTGGCATAGCAGTAAGCCTTTCTTTATTTTTTCTCCAGGGCCCGAAATGTAAGCAGTGGCAGAGGTGAGTGTGGCGTTTTACCACATAGCATGGCCTTGCACCTTTATTTCTTTATGAACTGCGCCACTTTGTCTTTAGGAGTACCTTCATTTGTTTATGAATGGTGCCGCTTTCACTTTAAGCACGCCTTCAATTGTTTATGAATGGCGCCTCTCTGCCCACTACAGCATATTTTTATTTCTTTACTTCAGACCGGTAAACCAATTTATTGCCTTTCCGAATGCGCTCACCCACTTCCCTTCTTGCAGTCTCCTTAGAGCTGCTTGCTTGTTTTTTGGTGTCTCTTGAAGTTTTTGTCTGAACAAATATATAGGTCTCCTGTTCAAAAGAACTTTCTGCATCACTGGCCAGCTGGCACTCTTCATACCTGACTAACTTCTTGATGGTAAACTGTTCCTTCGCTCCACTCCATCCGTTTGATCTTTCTTTAATTGCTCACTGCCACTTTGTTTACTCCAAGGATGTTTAGGGAAAATCGTATGTCATTCTCATTCACTTGTATTCTTCAAATTCGCCTGGTGAACGAGAACACTTCAATCAGGCTGTGGGTGTCCTCAGCCCTTATGTCCAAGGCTGCAAAGTATTAGGTGGCAAGTGTCCTCTGCAAAACAGTACTATCTAAGGCTGCAAAGTGTCTGTGTGCATTATGAAAAAATTAGCTCACTTCACTGTCTTTGAGCCTGAATGTTGATATTATTTGTCAACTGTTCCTGCTTCAGTGGTTGAGGGGGAGCTGAACTGAAATACTTGTGAGGGGTGCCCCATTGAAACAGCACAGTGAATACTAAGGGAAGATTGCATCCATTCAGTATATTGTGAAACGGATCATCATGTGTTTAAGTCCCACATGCTTGTCTTTTTCTGGTTGCTGAACAGAGAAACCAATTCTAGTTTAAGTCAGAGTTTTGTCAGGAATAAGGGGTAATTATGCACTTTCTCTGCCACAAAACTGGATGACGTGGTTTGAACAGCAGCAATCTGCTTCGGACTTAGATCCTAGCAATAGCTTTTTTCATTTGTAATGGGGAGAGGCACCCTTGTGTAGTCTGATCACTTCCCTCAGTGACATGCACCAGGGGCATAACAAACGACCCCGCAGCCCCCGCGGTGCGGGGGCCCCCACTCTCTTCAGTAAATGAAGGGGGCCCCCTCAGCTCTTCAGTGAGAGCTGTGGGAGAGGCTTGTGCTAAAGCAAGCCTCTCTCCATCTAAAGCAGGTGCGGGCTGTCTGCAGCCTGCTCTGAGCCCCTCCCGCTGACTGAAGAGAAACAATGTAACAACTTACATTGTTTCTCTTCAGTCAGAGCCCGCCCGGAAAAAGGAAGGGGGTGTGGGCCCAGAGACAGCATTCCCCACAGGGCTCTGCTCCTCTGAGAAGACACAAGGACAAGGATGGGGTGGGGGCCCCAGAGACAGCATTCTCCAGGGTAATGCTCATATGAGAAGGGATGAGTCAGCAAAATGGTGCCATCAGGTAAGCACTCTCGTTAGAACGCACCATGGGCATCCGCAGGAGGAGGCAAGGGGGGCACTTGCCCCCCCCCCCCTGGATCACCAGTGCGTCCGGTGTGGGCCCAGTTAGGGCCGGCGCTAGTCCATCATGCTTTTGAAATGGTGCCATTGTTCCAGGTGGGAGCCCCCTCACCCCCATTAGATGGGAAGGGTGCAAGGGGGTGGCGGAGAAGGATGCAAGGCAGAGGGGAGAAGGGTGCAAGGCAGAGAGGAGAAGGGTGCAAGGCAGAGAGGAGAAGGGTGCAAGGCAGAGAGGAGAAGGGTGCAAGGCAGAGAGGAGAAGGGTGCAAGGTGGAGGGGAGAAGGGTGCAAGGCAGAGGGGGAAAGGTGCAAGGCAGAGAAGGATGCAAGGTGGAGGGGGAGAAGGGTGCAAGGCAGAGGCGAGAGGGTGCAAGACAGAGGGGAGAAGGGTGCCAGGCAGAGAGGAGAAGGGTGCAAGGTAGAGAAGGGTGCAAGGCGGAGGGGAGAAGGGTGCAAGGCAAAGGGGAGAAGGATGCAACGGGGTGGGGGAGAAGGGTGCAAGGCAGAGGGGAGAAGGGTGCAAGGCAGAGGGGAGAAGTGTGCAAAGCAGAGGGGAGAAGGGTGCAAGGCAGAGAGGAGTAGGGTGCAAGGTAGAGAAGGGTGCAAGGCAGAGGGGGGAGGGTGCAAGGCAGAGGGGAGACGGGTGCAACGGGGAAGGGGAGAATGATGCAAGGCAGAGGGGAGATGGGTGCAAGGCAGAGGGGAGAAGGGTACAAGGCAGGGGGGAGAAGGGTGCAAGGCAGAGAGGTGAACGGTGCAAGGCAGAGGGAAGAAGGGTGCAAGGCAAAGAGGAGAAGGATGTAAGGCAGAGGGGAGAAGGGTGCAAAGCAGAGGAGAGAATGGTGCAAGGCAGAGGGGAGAATGGTGCAAGGTAGAAATGGGTGCAAGGCAGAGGTGGAGTAGGGTGCAAAGCAGGGGGAGAAGGGTGCAAGGTAGAGAAGGGTGTAAGGCGGAGGGGGAGAAGGGTGCAAGGCAGAGGGGAGAAGGGTGCAAGGCAGAGGGGAGAAGGGTGCAAGGCAGAGAGGAGACGGGCGCAAGGCAATGAGGAAAAGGGTGCATGTAGAGAAGGGTGCAAGGCGGAGGGGAGAAGGGTGCAAGGCAGAGGGGAGAGGGGTGCAATGGGGAGGGGGAGAAGAGTGCAAGGCAGAGGAGATAAGGGTGCAAGGCAGCGGGGAGAAGGGTATAAGGCAGAGGGGAGAAGGGTGCAAGGCAGGGAGAAGAAGGGTGCAAGGTAGAGAAGGGTACAAGGCAGAGGGGAGAAGGGTGCAAGGCAGAGGGGAGAAGGGTGCAATGGGGAGGGGGAGAAGGGTGCAAGGCAGAGGGGAGAAAGGTGCAAGGCAGAGGGAAGAAGGGTGTAAGGCAGAGGGGTGAAGGGAGCAAGGCAGAGGGGAGAAGGGTACAAGGCAGAGAGGAGAAGGGTGCAAGGCAGAGGGAAGGAGGGTGCAAGGCAGAGCGGAGAAGGGTGCAAGGCAGAGGGAAGGAGGGTGCAAGGCAGAGGGAAGGAGGGTGCAAGGCAGAGGGAAGGAGGGTGCAAGGCAGAGAGGAGAAGGGTGCAAGGCAGAGGGGAGAAGGGTGCTAGGCAGAGGGGAGAAGGGTGCAAGGCAGAGGGGAGAAGGGAGAAGGGTGCAAGGCAGAGGGGAGAAGGGTGCAAGGCAGAGGGGAGAATGGTGCAAGGTAGAATATAGTGCAAAGCAGAGGTGGAGTAGGGTGCAAGGCAGAGGGGAGAAGGGTGCAAGGCAGAGAGGAGAAAGGTGCAAGTTAGAGAAGGGTGCAAGGCAGAGGGGAGAAGGGTGCAAGGCAGAGAGGAGAAGTGTGCAAGGTGAAGAGGAGAAGGGTGCAAGGCAGAGGGGAGAATGGTGCAATGGGGAGGGGGAGAAGGGTGCAAGGCAGAGGGGAGTAGGGTGCAAGGTGGAGAGGAGAAGGGTGCAAGGCAGAGGGGAGAATGGTGCAATGGGGAGGGGAGAAGGGTGCAAGGCGGAGGGGAGAAGGTTGCAAGGCAGAGGGGAAAAGGGTGCAACGGGGAGGGGAGAAGGGTGCAAGGCAGAGGGGAGAATGGTGCAAGTCAGAGGGGAGAATGGTGCAAGGCAAAGGGGAGAATGGTGCAAGGCAGAGGGGAGACGGGTGCAAGGCAGAGGGGAGAAGGGTGCAAGGCAGAGAGGAGAAAGGTGCAAGGTAGAGAAGGGTGCAAGGCGGAGGGGAGAAGGGTGCAAGGCAGAGGGGAGAAGGGTGCAAGGCAGAGAGGAGAAGGGTGCAAGGCAGAGGGAAGAAGAGTGCAAGGCAAAGAGGAGAAGGGTGTAAGGCAGAGGGGAGAAGGGTGCAAAGCAGAGGAGAGAATGGTGCAAGGCAGAGGGGAGAATGGTGCAAGGTAGAAACGGGTGCAAGGCGGAGGTGGAGTAGGGTGTAAAGCAGAGGGGAGAAGGGTGCAAGGTAGAGATGGGTGCAAGGCGGAGGGGGAGAAGGGTGCAAGGCAGAGGGGAGAAGGGTGCAAGGCAGAGGGGAGAAGGGTGCAATGGGTAGGGGGAGAAGAGTGCAAGGCAGAGGAGAGAAGGGTGCAAGGCAGCGGGGAGAATGGTGCAAGGCAGAGGGGAGAAGGGTGCAAGGCAGAGAGGAGAAGGGTGCAAGGTAGAGAAGGGTGCAAGGCAGAGAGGAGGCGGGCGCAAGGCAATGAGGAGAAGGGTGCATGTAGAGAAGGGTGCAAGGCAGAGGGGAGAAGGGTACAAGGCAGACGGGAGAAGAGTGCAATGGGGAGGGGGAGAAGAGTGCAAGGCAGAGGAGAGAAGGGTGCAAGGCAGCGGGGAGAATGGTGCAAGGCAGAGGGGAGAAGGGTGCAAGGCAGAGAGGAGAAGGGTGCAAGGCAGAGAGGAGAAGGGTGCAAGGTAGAGAAGGGTGCAAGGCGGAGGGGAGAAGGTTGCAAGGCAGAGGGGGGAAAGGGTGCAATGGGGGGAGAAGGGTGGAAGGCAGAGGGGAGAAAGGTGCAAGGCAGAGGGAAGAAGGGTGTAAGGCAGAGGGGCGAAGGGAGCAAGGCAGAGGGGAGAAGGGTACAAGGCAGAGAGGAGAAGGGTGCAATTCAGTGGGAAGGAGGGTGCAAGGCAGAGCGGAGAAGGGTGCAAGGCAGAAGGAAGGAGGGTGCAAGCCAGAGCGGAGAAGGGTGCAAACCAGAGGGGAGAAGGGTGCAAGGCAGAAGGGAGAAGGGTGCAAGGCAGAGGGCAGAATGGTGCAAGGTAGAAAAGGGTGCAAGGCGGAGGTGGAGTAGGGTGCAAGGCAGAGGGGAGAAGGGTGCAAGGCAGAGAGGAGGAAGGTGCAAGGTAGAGAAGGGTGCAAGGCGGAGGGGAGAAGGGTTCAAGGCAGAGGGGAGAAGGGTGCAAGGCAGAGAGAAGTGTGCAAGGTGAAGAGGAGAAGGGTGCAAGGCAGAGGGGAGAAGGGTGCAAGGTGCAGAGGAGAAGGGTGCAAGGCAGAGGGGAGAATGGTGCAATGGGGAGGGGAGAAGGGTGCAAGGCGGAGGGGAGAAGGTTGCAAGGCAGAGGGAAAAAGGGTGCAACGGGGAGGGGAGAAGGGTGCAAGGCAGAGGGGAGAATGGTGCAAGTGAGAGGGGAGAATGGGGCAAGGCAAAGGGGAGAATGGTGCAAGGCAAAGGGGAGAATGGTGCAAGGCAGTGGGAAGAATGGTGCAAGGCAGAGGGGAGAAGGGTGCAAGGCAGAGGGGAGAAGGGTACAAGGCAGAGGGGAGAAGAGTGCAAGGCAGAGAGGAGAAGGGTGCAAGGCAGAGGGGAGAAGGGTGCAAGGCAGAGAGGAGAAGGGTACAATGTAGAGAAGGGTGCAAGGCAGAGATGGGAAGGGTGCAGGGCAGAGAGGAGAAGGGTGCAAGGCAGAGGGGAGAAGGGTGCAAGGCAGAGAGGAGAAGGGTGCAAGGCAGAGGTGAGAAGGGTGCAATGCAGAGAGGAGACGGGTGCAAGGCAGAGGGGAGAAGGGTGCAAGGCAGAGAGAAGAAGGGTGCAAGGCAGAGAGGAGAAGGGTGCAAGGTAGAGTGGAGAAGGGTGCAAGGCAGAGGGCAGAAGGGTGCAAGGCAGAGGGGAAAAGGGTGCAATGCAGAGGGGAGAAGGGTGCAAGGCAGAGGGGAGAAGGGTGCAAGGTAGAAAAGGGTGCAAGGCGGAGGTGAAGTAGGGTACAAGGGGGAGGGGGAGAAAGGTCTAAGGGGGAGGGGGAGAAGGGTGCAAGGGGGAGGGCGAGAAGGGTGCAAGGTAGAGGGGAGAAGGGCGCAAGGCAAAGAGGAGAAGGGTGCAAGGCAGAGGGGAGAAGGGTGCAAGGCAGAGGGCAGAATGGTGCAAGGTAGAAAAGGGTGCAAGGCGGAGGTGGAGTAGGGAGCAAGGCAGAGGGGAGAAGGGTGCAAGGCAGAGAGGAGAAAGGTGCAAGGTAGAGAAGGGTGCAAGGCGGAGGGGAGAAGGGTGCAAAGGCAGAGAGGAGAAGGGTGCAAGGTGAAGAGGAGAAGGGTGCAGGGGTGAAAGGCAGAGGGGAGAATGGGGCAATGGGGAGGGGGAGAATGGTGCAAGGATGAGGGGAAAAGGGTGCAAGATGGAGAGGAGAAGGGTGCAAGGCAGAGGGGAGAATGGTGCAACGGGGAGGGGAGAAGGGTGCAAGGCGGATGGGAGAAGGCTGCAAGGCAGAGGGGAGAACGGTGCAACGGGGAGGGGAGAACGGTGCAAGGCAGAGGGGAGAATGGTGCAAGGCAGAGGGGAGAATGGTGCAAAGCAGAGGGGAGAATGGTGCAAGGCAGAGGGGAGAATGGTGCAAGGCAGAGGGGAGAAAGGTGCAAGTCAGCGGGGAGAATGGTGCAAGGCAGAGGGGAGAATGGTGCAAGGCAGAGGGGAGAATGGTGCAAGGCAGAGTGGAGAAGGGTGCAAGGCAGAGGGGAGAAGGGTGCAAGGCGGAGGAGAGAAGGGTACAAGGCAGAGGGGAGAAGGGTGCAAGGCAGAGAGGAGAAGGGTGCAAGGCAGAGGGGAGAAGGGTGCAAGGCAGAGAGGAGAAGGGTGCAAGGTAGAGAAGGGTGCAAGGCAGAGAGGAGAAGGGTGCAAGGCAGAGAGAAGAAGGGTACAAGGCAGAGGGGATAAGGATGCAAGGCAGAGAGGAGAAGGGTGCAAGGCAGAGGTGGGAAGGGTGCAATGCAGAGAGGAGAAGGGTTCAAGGCAGAGAGGAGAAGGGTTCAAGGCAGAGAGAAGAAGGGTGCAAGGCAGAGAGGAGAAGGGTGCAAGGCAGAGCGGAGAAGGGTGCAAGGCAGAGGGGAGAAGGGTGCAAGGCAGAGGGGAGAAGGGTGAAATGCAGAGGGGAGAAGGGTGCAAGGCAGAGGGGAGAATGGTGCAAGGCAGAGGGGAGAATGGTACAAGGCAGAGAGGAGAAGGGTGCAATTCAGTGGGAAGGAGGGTGCAAGGCAGAGCGGAGAAAGGTGCAAGGCAGAAGGAAGGAGGGTGCAAGGCAGAGCGGAGAAGGGTGCAAACCAGAGGGGAGAAGGGTGCAAGGCAGAGGGGAGAAGGGTGCAAGGCAGAGGGCAGAATGGTGCAAGGTAGAAAAGGGTGCAAGGCGGAGGTGGAGTAGGGTGCAAGGCAGAGGGGAGAAGGGTGCAAGGCAGAGGGGAGAAGGGTGCAAGGCAGAGAGGAGGAAGGTGCAAGGTAGAGAAGGGTGCAAGGCGGAGGGGAGAAGGGTTCAAGGCAGAGGGGAGAAGGGTGCAAGGCAGAGAGGAGAAGTGTGCAAGGTGAAGAGGAGAAGGGTGCAAGGCAGAGGGGAGAAGGGTGCAAGGTACAGAGGAGAAGGGTGCAAGGCAGAGGGGAGAATGGTGCAATGGGGAGGGGAGAAGGGTGCAAGGCGGAGGGGAGAAGGTTGCAAGGCAGAGGGAAAAAGGGTGCAACGGGGAGGGGAGAATGGTGCAAGTGAGAGGGGAGAATGGGGCAAGGCAAAGGGGAGAATGGTGCAAGGCAAAGGGGAGAATGGTGCAAGGCAGTGGGAAGAATGGTGCAAGGCAGAGGGGAGAAGGGTACAAGGCAGAGGGGAGAAGAGTGCAAGGCAGAGAGGAGAAGGGTGCAAGGCAGAGAGGAGAAGGGTGCAAGGCAGAGGGGAGAAGGGTGCAAGGCAGAGAGGAGAAGGGTACAATGTAGAGAAGGGTGCAGGGCAGAGAGGAGAAGGGTGCAAGGCAGAGGGGAGAAGGGTGCAAGGCAGAGAGGAGAAGGGTGCAAGGCAGAGGTGAGAAGGGTGCAATGCAGAGAGGAGACGGGTGCAAGGCAGAGGGGAGAAGGGTGCAAGGCAGAGAGAAGAAGGGTGCAAGGCAGAGAGGAGAAGGGTGCAAGGTAGAGTGGAGAAGGGTGCAAGGCAGAGGGCAAGAGGGTGCAAGGCAGAGGGGAAAAGGGTGCAATGCAGAGGGGAGAAGGGTGCAAGGCAGAGGGGAGAAGGGTGCAAGGTAGAAAAGGGTGCAAGGCGGAGGTGAAGTAGGGTACAAGGGGGAGGGGGAGAAAGGTCTAAGGGGGAGGGGGAGAAGGGTGCAAGGGGGAGGGCGAGAAGGGTGCAAGGCAGAGGGGAGAAGGGCGCAAGGCAAAGAGGAGAAGGGTGCAAGGCAGAGGGGAGAAGGGTGCAAGGCAGAGGGCAGAATGGTGCAAGGTAGAAAAGGGTGCAAGGCGGAGGTGGAGTAGGGAGCAAGGCAGAGGGGAGAAGGGTGCAAGGCAGAGAGGAGAAAGGTGCAAGGTAGAGAAGGGTGCAAGGCGGAGGGGAGAAGGGTGCAAGGCAGAGAGGAGAAGGGTGCAAGGTGAAGAGGAGAAGGGTGCAGGGGTGAAAGGCAGAGGGGAGAATGGGGCAATGGGGAGGGGGAGAATGGTGCAAGGATGAGGGGAAAAGGGTGCAAGATGGAGAGGAGAATGGTGCAACGGGGAGGGGAGAAGGGTGCAAGGCGAATGGGAGAAGGCTGCAAGGCAGAGGGGAGAACGGTGCAATGGGGAGGGGAGAACGGTGCAAGGCAGAGGGGAGAATGGTGCAAGGCAGAGGGGAGAATGGTGCAAAGCAGAGGGGAGAATGGTGCAAGGCAGAGGGGAGAATGGTGCAAGGCAGAGGGGAGAAAGGTGCAAGTCAGCGGGGAGAATGGTGCAAGGCAGAGGGGAGAATGGTGCAAGGCAGAGGGGAGAATGGTGCAAGGCAGAGTGAAGAAGGGTGCAAGGCAGAGGGGAGAAGGGTGCAAGGCGGAGGAGAGAAGGGTACAAGGCAGAGGGGAGAAGGGTGCAAGGCAGAGAGGAGAAGGGTGCAAGGCAGAGGGGAGAAGGGTGCAAGGCAGAGAGGAGAAGGGTGCAAGGTAGAGAAGGGTGCAAGGCAGAGAGGAGAAGGGTGCAAGGCAGAGAGAAGAAGGGTACAAGGCAGAGGGGATAAGGATGCAAGGCAGAGAGGAGAAGGGTGCAAGGCAGAGGTGGGAAGGGTGCAATGCAGAGAGGAGAAGGGTTCAAGGCAGAGAGGAGAAGGGTTCAAGGCAGAGAGAAGAAGGGTGCAAGGCAGAGAGAAGAAGGGTGCAAGGCAGAGAGGAGAAGGGTGCAAGGCAGAGCGGAGAAGGGTGCAAGGCAGAGGGGAGAAGGGTGCAAGGCAGAGGGGAGAAGGGTGCAATGCAGAGGGGAGAAGGGTGCAAGGCAGAGGGGAGAATGGTGCAAGGCAGAGGGGAGAATGGTGCAAGGTAGAAAAGGGTGCAAGGCGGAGGTGGAGTAGGGTACAAGGGGGAGGGGTAGAAGGGTGCAAGGGGGAGGGCGAGAAGGGTGCAAGGCAGAGGAGAGAAGGGTGCAAAGGGGATGGTGATGAAGTAAAAAAATGTGCCCCCCCCTAAAAACATGTCTGTGGACGCCCCCAGAACGCACACTACTTTGTGAGAGAGAGTGGGAGAGAGTGGAGAGTCGAGAGAGAGAGAGTGGAGAGAGACAGTGGAGAGAGAGAGACAGTAGAGAGAGACAGTGGAGAGAGAGAGACAGTAGAGAGAGACAGTGGAGAGAGAGAGGGTTGAGAGAGAGACAGTGGAGAGAGTGTGGAGAGAGAGTGGAGAGAGAGAGTGGAGAGAGTGGAGGGAGACAGTGGAGAAAGAGTGGAGAGAGTGTGGAGAGAGAGTAGAGATAGAGTGGAGAGAGAGAGAGACAGTGGAGAGAGTGGAGAGAGAGAAGAAAGAGTGGAGGGAGACAGTGGAGAGAGAGTGGAGAGAGTGGGGAGAGAGTGGAGAGATTGGAGAGAGAGAGAGAGGAGAGAGAATGGAGAGAGAGAGTAGAGAGAGAGTGGAGAGAGAGTAGAGAGAGAGTGGAGAGAGAGTAGAGAGAGAGTGTAGATAGAGTAAAAAGAGTGGAGGGAGAGAGAGAGTGGAGAGAGAGTGGAGAGAGACTGGAGAGAGAGAGACTGGAGAGAGAGTGAAGAGAGACTGGAGAGAGAGTGGAGAGAGAGAGAGAGTGGAGAGAGAGTAGACAGAGAGAAGGGAAAGAGGGTGATGAGAGAGAGTGGAGAGAGAGTAGAGAGAGAGTGGAGGGAGACAGTGGAGGGAGACAATGGAAAGAAAGCGGAGAGAGAGTGGAGAGTAGGGAGAGAGCAAGTGGAGGGAGAGACAGTGGAGAGAGAGTGGAGAGAGAGTGGCGGGAGAGACAGTGGAGATAGAGTGGACAGAGGTGAGAGAGAGAATGGAGAGTGGAGAGAGAGTAGAGACTGACCTACAGACTCAGAGACTGAATACTGACTGACCGAGAGACTGAATGGCTGAGAAACTGACTGAGAGAGAGAGAGAGAGAGACTGGCTGACTGAGAGAGTGACTGACTGACTGACAGAGACTGACTGACTGAGGTAGAGAGATACTGACTGAGAGAGAGAGACTAACTGACAGAGAGAGAGACTGAGAGAGAGAGGCAGAGACTAACTGACTGAGAGAGATAGACTGATTGACTGCGAGAGAGACTGACTGACTGAGAGAGACTGACTGACTGGGAGAGAGAGAGACTGACTGGGAGAGAGAGAGGCTGACTGGGGGAGAGAGAGAGAGAGACTGACAGGGAGAGAGAGGGACTGACTGACAGAGAGAGAGACTGACAGAGAGAGAGAGAGAGACTGACTGACAGAGACTGACAGAGAGAGACTGACAGAGAAAGAGAGACTGACCGACAGAGAGAGAGAGACTGAATGACAGAGAGAGACTGACTGAGAGAGAGAGACTCACAGAGAGAGACTGACTGACAGAGAGAGAGAGAGAGAGAGAGAGAGAGAGAGAGAGACTGACTGACAGAGAGAGAGACTGACAGAGAGAGTCACTGACTGAGAGAGAGAGATTGACTGAGAGAGACTGGCTGACTGCGAGAGAGAGAGAATGACTGACAGAGGGAGAGAGAGACTGTCTGGAAGACTGACTGACAGAGAGAGAGACTGAGAAAGAGAGACTGAGAGAGAGAGGCTGAGAGAGAGAGACTGACAGAAAGAGGGACTGACAGGGAGAGAGACCGACTGAGAGAGAGAGACTGAGAGAAAGACTGACAGAGAGAGGGACTGACAGAAAGAGAGACTGACTAAGAGAGAGACTGACAGACAGAGGGACTGACTGAGAGAGACTGCCAGAGAGAGAGAGACAGACTGACTGACAGACTGACAGAGAGAGGGAGGGAGACTGACTGACTGACAGACTGACTGACAGAGAGAGATAGACTGACGGACTGAGAGAGAGAGACTGATGGACTGAGAGAGAGAGACTGACTGACTGAAAGAGAGAGACTGACTGACAGAGAGAGAGAGAGACTGTGATGGAACTGGGGTCAAAGTGTGTATGAAGCTATGCAATGCCTCTTAAGATTGCTATTGTCTACTAATAAAAATGTATTATCAAAATGTGCTCTTTGTAGTTACATCTGCTTTTGAAATACTGCATTGTCGCATTGTCTAATGTTTTAAAACGGAAACGAGAAGGAGCGGTGGATGCATGTTTGTCAAAACTGAACGATGAGTGGGCCCGATGTTGTATATCATGACAGGAGTCTGCATCAGGAAATCCAACTAAAATTGGGCAAACTACCCCGGCCTACTGCTGGCAGGGACCCTGTAATGAATGGACTACCACCTATGAAAGCCTGCTGGCAGACTAAGCCCAACCTTTAACTCCACCATCCAGTGTTACTTATAACAGCTGTATTGGTGACAGTGGAGTACCAATAGCCCCGCTTCCCCTGCAGTATGGCGGGTCGCTGGCCTAAGAGCTCTAGACTGGCACGGAGATTGGGGGGGGGGCCTCCATGTAGTTTACAGGGGGGCCCCCTCAAGTTTTGTTACGCCACTGACATGCACCCCCTTCACAGACATGCTGGCTCTGCAACAACAAGAATTTTCCATTCGGGGCTCAGCAGGAGCTAACGTTTTATTGATACTCTTTAATAACATAGCAAGTATTGAACCAAAGCTGGACTCTGGGGAAAGCAAAAAGGCACTTCTCCCTCCATCAGAGGCTCCCTCGCGTTTATTTCCATCTATCTCTCCCTTCTGCCCTTCCCCTTTTTTCTACCTCTCTTCATCCTCTCTTCACTCCCCCTTCCTCTGCCTCCTGCCGCTTCCATCACTTCCTGTTTCATCTTCCCTCTTTCAACTTTTTGTTCTTCCTCTTTCTACTATTGACGCCATCTACCGTCTTCCTCTGTTTTTCTCACGCATTCCCTCCAACCCTTTGCCTGGTTCTTCTTCCTCCACAATGTACCTCCTTCTCTCCTACCATCTTCCTCTTTCCTATCTCTTCCTCTCCTCTTCCTCAGACATCAGCCTCCTTCCTTCCATCTCCTTTTTCCATCCTCTTAATCCACCTTCTCCCACCTTTCGTTCTTTCACTTCTATCTCATTTTCCTTTTTGCACACCATATACCCCATGCATTGTCTTTCTCTTCCCCCTTCTCGTTCTGAGGCGACTTCTTCATTCCTTTTTTCCTCTCCTTTTTACAGCCAGTCTTTTTTCCATCACAATTTCTCTGCCTCCTACCTCTTTCCTCTCTCCTTTCCCTTGATTTCATCCACCGCCAGCTGCCTGGAATGCGAACCGCAGCTCTAGCAGGAGCTGATGTGGCTCAAATTCATCCACCTCACCAGCATTACTAAGAGACAGCCATTTGCACACATACAGTTTACTGGGAGAGAGGTGCGGCCGCACACAGTAGGTGTTTCAGTTTTTTAATTATTCTTCAGTTATGCTAATGATGCATTTCTCTGCTGAGGGAATCCTTTGTTTGAGAGGGGATGACAGGAAGGCCATTGATCTCTGACGGTGATGCAATGTAAGATCAGCCTTTGTGGCTTGAAATCAGCTGCCAAAGAGGGTGCTACACTGTTAGGGACACCGACAGTCCACCCCACACGAACCACATGCACAGATCGGGGGTTCACAGGATGTTCAGCCAAAGCTGAGACTCAAACCTGGTTCCCCAGTTCCAAAGTTGGTAACTCTGGTCCTAGCGCATTCAAAGTCAACAGCAATTTAAGGCCTGCACACATCACTGGACAATATAACCAGCTGATGCAGACTACGCCCCACACTCAGCTGGCTTATGAAGACAACAAGCATTCAGCTCCACATAACTCAACACAATGCCACACAATTAAGTGCCATGCAATTTCATAAAACACAAATGCACACCGCATAATTCAACTACACAACACATTTCAACATCTCATAATACCACACGATTCAACTCCACATCATTCCACTATATGTCACATATGACAATCCATCAAATTCACCTAAACAAATTTCAAGTCCGCTCCATGCCACATAATTCTACTTCCCATAATATCACTTCATGCAACATAATTCCATTGCACTCCTCGCAGCACAATCAACTCCAGATAGTTCCACTACACGTAAATACACACCAACCTACATAATTACAGTTCACACCATATAATTAACCTCCACATATATCCACTCAGTTCCAAAACAAATAATTACACTCAACAAAATTAAACCCCACAACGTGCCTCATATATACACTCCGCAGAATTCCACACCAAGCCACACAATGCCACACCACACAATTAAATGATACACAATTCCATACCGCACAACATAATTACATTAGGTCTGGCTCGAGACTGCATTATTTGGTTAGCCAACCTCATGTAATAAACAAAAATCGTAAATAAACAATTCAATCATTCGCTTAGATGTACAGGGGCTTTGGGTCTGCCCTTTTCATTGGCCTCCTTAACTGTCCTTCACACTTTACTCCTTCCCACCAGAACATATTGTCTGTGATCAGGGGTCAGCCCACTTAAGCCATTAACAGCCTGATTCATCAAGCGAAATGCGCTCGCAAAAGGGCCAGATTCTGAGAATCTGGCCCTTTGCGAGTGCAATTTTTGAATTTTGGATTCATCATCCCAAATGCAAAAATCGCTAATAAAGAATTCGCTAAATTGCGAGGATTAGCATTTACGGAATCTCTATTAGAGATTCCTTAAATGCTATTCATGAAACATTTAAAAATTGCGAATTCGCAATTTAGGACCGCTATTTACCACGAGGTCAAACCTCGTGGTAAATAGCGAAAACTTAGAAAAATGCATTTAAATGCATTCTTCTAAGTTGCATGTTACACACACACATGTCCTTTGGACATGCGTGTGCGCAACACCAATGTAGTTTACATTTCAGGGGCGCTACAGGGTGTCCTTTGGACACCCCTGGCACCCTTGAAATCGCTATCTTATTTGCGATTAGCAAATTGCTATTCGCAAATAAGGAATAACTCCCCATTCATTCCTATGAGCCTTTAGGCCCATAGGAATGAATGGGGAGTTATTCCTTATTTGCGATTAGCAATTTGCTAATCGCAAATAAGGAATGTGTAGGAATCGCATTTCTTTATGCAATTTCTACATGAATCCCGTTTTGCAAGTCCTTAATAGCGATTCCTTATGAATCGCTATTAGGGGCTCGCAAAACGGAACAATGATGAATCAGGCTGCAAGTCTTTTGCACTGTACGTAACAGGTTTTCGCTGCATCCCATTTGCAAATCTGCCTAAATAGAAGTGCACTTCAGTGCCAGGGCTGGTAGTCCAAAACTTTACTTTGTTGAGATTTGTTTCTTTCAATCTCTTTGAATTCTCTATCCTTTTTCATTGTAGTAGCCATCCTTGTATTTAGTTAAAGCAATCCAAAGCAAATAATACTTTTTCTTGGCACCAATAAAAATCATATTTTCTTGAAGGGGCAGCTCCTCCATTAAGGCAGAGGAGCGCCGTTCCACTAACTAAATTGCCCACAGAGATGAAAAATTAAAATAGTAATAAAGTTAATTTATTACCATTTTATTTTTCAAAACCCTGTTCCAAGCCAAGCATCAGGACGGCTGGGGCTTTCTGATTTCTGCTACTGCCAGTCAGGCAGCAGCAGGCAGCCGTGATGGGCAGGCCACTTAAGGCTTAAAGTGTGCATGTCTCTTTGGCTCGTCATCTTGCGACGGGCAACCAGGCATGTGCATTTTAAGCCTCTCTAACGCAGCGTCCTTGCTCGCTCCAATCCTGGCGCTTCTTTTATGATGCATGAGAGCAGTTTCCTGAGTCCCGTCTTGCTGCCTGCCTGCCTGGAAGGTAAGTGTAATTATAATTTTTTAATTATTTTTTACTTTTATTTTTGGTTCACCACCCTCTGTGCATGCCAGCCGCTACTGTGTTCTTGTGATGTGATTTATATATAAAAAGAGTGTTTATGTCTCTTGTACATAGACCTACCTGTTATGAAGCATCCATGCTGTTCTAAAGTGGAATGTAATGTTTTTGGGGGGTTTTCATTTGAAATATTTTTTGCAAGTTTAGGACTACAGCTTTTAGGCAATGGCATCTTTTCTTTTTGTTGCATTTGCTTGCAGTAAACATTAAAAAATAATCATCGCACCAGCTTAGCAAGGCCAGACCTACTGGCGATTTAAATAATTGTATTAATTGGTTCATCATTAACAACATCATGTATAACAATAAAAATAACATCAGTTTTGGTAGCTTTAATTATAAAACGCTGGTGTGTCTTGGGAATAGACCCGATATGTGCTTAAAATATGCTCTTAATCTATTTTTAGGGGACCCGGATTTATGAATTTCAGTAAACTGAAAATTCCACATCCGTAGCTGGCGAGGAAATTGAAATATTCATTTAATTATGAACATTTTTGTTCTCTGCTAATTCTGCCAAATGCAGGCGTTTGTTATTTATTAGTCAGCTCCACTACAAGCTGAGCTCATAATGGAAAACAACACTGCACACAATTCAAGCCTATAAAAATACATTCAGTCAGACCACCTCAGTGGAAAACATCGTTCAATTTACATTATTGTCAGGCAATGCAGCTGGATTGAGCTACTCCCCCTAATTCTTCTAGGACACTCTGTTAAAGCATAGGGCAGCAAAAGAAATAAAACGAGCTTTATATGCAAGTAAAAAGAAAGGGGTAGTTATTTCCTAGTAGAAGACCCCACTGGCACTGCAGGTATTTATCAACATAAATGTGCTCTGTTCCGCAAAATATGGCATTTCATTTCCCCCTCAAAGACATTTACACTGAGATGACATCACCGTGTTCAAGGTGAGTGAGTGGGTGAATCAGTCAGCTCGTGAGAGACTATAATAGCATAACAATGCAGGCAGTCAAAGAAGAGGGCATTGCTTCTAGGCGTGTGGATATTGCATATGTACATCCATCTTTAATAGGACAGAAAGTGAGCGAGAGAGAGCCGAACAAAGGGAGACTCGAGCATCCAATGTAGAAGGTTTACTGCTCTACGACGAAGGGAGTAAATGCTTCTCATTGGGAGATATAGTCACTGAGGTCAAGGATTACAAAAAGTAACCGTAGACGGAGAACTCTACTCCGCCCACGTAGTGTGCAGAGTTTTGACTACTCCGTGTTCCGCGGAGAACGCAGAGTAGGCAAAACTCCACACTCTCCGCAGGGGAGCGGAGTTGGTCAACCTCCGCCACCCACCCAAGTAACATTAAGTAAAAACTTTTAAAAACCTATTTAAGTAAAGAAAAAGCCTTACCTTAGCTACTGCGTCCCGGGCTGCCCTCTTCCTCTTCATCGCGTTCTTGGTCAAAACTGCGCATGCTCGGTCGCCCACGGATGCGCGCATGCGTGGACGAACGTGCATGCGCAGTTATGACCAAGAGCGCGATGAAGAGGAAGAGGGCAGCCCGGGGATGCCACAGCTAAAGTAAGGCGTTTTTCTTGACTTTTAAATCGTTTTTATAAAAAAGTTTTTACTTATTATTAATAGGGCGGGTGGGAGGCAGGTGGCATAGCGGAGCTATGCGGAGTTTCACAGACTTTGTTTTCAACTCCGTGGCACTCCGCATAGCCCCACTCCGCCCACTACGCCCAGGGTTAACAAAAAGTTGGTCATAGCAACTGGGAAACCAGCATTGGAAATGTAATAGGTCTCGCATTTGTTGGAGTTGGAGCTACTGGCATTGTAAATGGCAATGTTTTTTTACAAACGCAATAGGTCTTGTATTTGGTGGAGCAATTGGCATTATAAATGGTAATGTTTTTTTATGTGTTACAGAGTGTATGTATGTGGTGTGGTGTGGAATTATGTAGGTTGAATTGGATAAGTTAGCTGTGTAATTGTGTGGCATGGAATTGTGTGGTGTGGAGTGGATTTGTGTATTGGAATTATGTGGCATGGTGTGCTATGGAATTATGTGGATAGTAATTATGTCGTATTGAGTGAACTGGAATTATGTGGAGTGGAATTTTCTGTTTTGGAGTGTAATTAGGTGGAATGGTATTTTGTGTTGTGGGGTGGTATGTAGTAGAGTTTAATGATGTGGTGTGCTGTTAAGGCCTGCCTTCCATGGCACACAAACGCCAATAAATAATAACTTAATATAGCCTTATAGCCCACCGCAGCAGGCTATACCGGCTATTAAGGGCCCGCTGCAGCGTTAAAGGCCCGAGCCGAAGCGGGACTTTAATTGCTGGTTTAGCCCTACTACGAAGGGCTATAAGGCTATTAGAACATTCTGACTTATATTACAAAACAAGTAACTGTGGGTCTCAAGAGGAGAAAGGTGTCTAAGTGTGTGTGGATGACTCTGTGTGTGCCTTCAACACGAGGCAAACAACCGGATATTTACACTGTGTGAAAGATATCCATCTGTTACTTTTCCTGTGCCGCCCAATTCATTATCTGGACCACTTCACAAAGTGGGAAGTCCATGTTGTAACCACCTCAAAAGGTATTACAATGAAACGGTTGACTGCAATGATGTTGGTGCCCAGAGTGATCAGTGGCTACTGTGTGGTTGTAACTGGAAGCAGTGCTTAGAGAATTGTGAGAAAAGGAAAGTGATTGTGTTAAAATTGGAGAGTGTACGCAATAATGACTTTATTCTGGAGCCGTCCACTTCCAAAGATATAAAAAACATATGAGTGCAAATAGGTCAGTTAGCTTAAACAAATAACTAATGACTAGATTTACTGGTCGACATGTTTCTGCGGAAATTAAAGATCCAAAGGTGGTATCCACCGCTTCTTCAGGACCTATTCAATATCTGCTACTGCTCAAAATAATAAACATAAAGTGAACACAAAAACGATGATAATATCACCTGTTCACTTCTGATGATCCTCCTGATTGAATGGAAGATGTCCAGATGTCGGAGTCAACAAAACACACACACATAGACAGAGACAAGAACAAATCAGGATAACAGAGCCAACATTAGTATAAGTTATCACAAACTGCATTTAAGGTTATTGTTCTTTTGACATATGGGTTCAACTGAACCTTATTAAAAACAGAGTTTGACCTCGGGCTCACCTCAGATGCGGGAGGAACGTGCTTCTCCTCACCTGGCATACAGCTCAGGATAATGGGGCAACGCTCTATAGTATAGAAAAATATCTAGTCATGATAGTATTCGCGACCACTGAACAGATAAAGACTCTATAGGTTTACTTGTTAGAGGAGTTGACAGAGAGCCTTCTCTCTCTTTCAGTTCTTTGTACACAAAGCCTCGTATTAACCTCTCTAGAAAGCTTTGTTGATGGTAGAATTAAAGAAAAAGTCGTCTGTGTCTTTAGTTGTAAAAGACTGATGACACAAGTCATAAAACGCATATCTTCTTAAGGGTATATGTAGTTGGGTTTCGGAATGGTTCAATGTACGAACTGCATGTGTAAGATTATTCGAGGTCACAGACATAAGCGCCATTTCTCAGTGGTACTATGACCTTATGAACAACTTTGCTCTGAGTACAGCCCTGCGTTAAAGATAAACTAATCATATGGTTTCACTAATAAATGTGCCTGACATTACTGTCAGGGTACGTAAACCATATGTGCAAATCTCTATCAGGACTAAAACTACTAACGCTGTTGTCAGCTTCTAGTGAACAGTAAGCAAGCGCAGACAGTAGTACCATGTATTCTAACCAACATCGCTGTTTATACAAAATGCTCGATGCCCAAAGCGCTTAGTCGCTATCTTCATTAAGGGCATCAACCGTAGTGAATAGCGATGATATAACATCCGTCTAAACAAGTGCCGGAAGGGGCAAAGTATTCCATGGGACTCTACTATGTGGCATACGCGGGGAGAAAAACGCTGAATGAGCCATGTGCAGTTACCGGTAAAACGGCGCAGAGAGCTAAGGCGTCTATGAAATACTGCTATTATCTGCGCTTCACTGTCCTGTCCGTCGGTACTCCTGGCAGCCAACTCGGCTGTACGGGGAGATACCGGGACACAGTATAGCGTCTTCCTTATTTTCTCTTGCCGTCATCCGATTTGGTGGGAATGATGTCATAGATTAGCGACTTAGCATCATGGGAAATGTAGTTCGCAGCACAATGTAAACATGTAGAAGTGATGACTGTTGTCAAATCTAGTAAAAGATGGCTATCATAGCAATTCCTATCTACATAGATGTGGTGGTTATATGGCAATGTATCCGATCTATTTGAATATTATGATGTCTTGCGATATACATTATTGAGATGTGTCAACTGCTAATAAGAATACTTAGTGTATTTATTGGTCTCCTAAAATCTTGCTTACACTATGCATAAGTAGGTGGATATCTTTTTTTACCCGCTCAGATTCCTTCTCTAGAGTGACATCCAAGGGATATCCTCATTGAGGCCTGCCTTATCACAGTTCAATTTATATACCCATTTCTGCTCTATTCTGAACAGATGCTTGGCCACGTCAGTTATATGTGCTGGAGACCCACAGTTACTTGTTTTGCAATATAAGTCTGGATAAGGGGAATGTAACTGTGCAGAGGTCGTTAAATATTCCCTCGGACCCTCAACCCATCCTTTTGTTTCAGATATTAGAACATTCTGCCACTAGAGGGCAGAATGTTCTAACAAATAAAACAAAGCCTTCAGGGAGCGCGAGGGGATTGAAATCCCCTCATGCTCCCTGAAGCCTTTGTTCACAGCCAGAGCAGTGAGCAAAGAAACATTGGAATGTTGGAGCTCCGCGCCTCTACCAGCCATTATAAGCCTGGAGCACTCCATTGTTTTCAATGGAGTTTCTAACATTCCAGTGTTCTAATATATGATATAAACAGCCAAACATTAATGCACTTGGTAAGGATCTGCCCTCTCCACCTTAATAAAATAAAGAACTCAGTTGTGTGTCCTTTTCTGTAGAACTTTATACAGCATGCTCATTACTTAGTGTGTCACATAGAGCAGCTGGAAAGGAAGCTCACTGCATCATCTTAACACCTAAAAAATCATCAAGGAGCTGAACTAAGTCATCAGATGATCACCAGTCATAAGAACAGTCCGCGTGGGGTGATAGGCTGCTGAATTCGGTGCTTATATTAATTTAATGGGGCCGAATGTCACAAAGATATGCCCTGGTATAGCACTGTGGTGTGATCCCATCACTTGGCAGAAGGTGGCACTGCATGCAGGGATAGAGGTGCTCTGGCAGAGACGTGGTGACCTATTAGAGGGCTTTGGTCATAATAGAGGTGCATTGGTAGAGACGGTGGTCCTTGCAGTTGGCAGCAGGGAGTGTTCCCGCTAGTGTCTTCTATAATCAAAGATCACTCAATATCACAGGGTCAGTCATCAATTACATGCTGCTCACTGCTCCCAACTTTCACCACATCATTGCTTCTAACCTATCACCAGATATCACAACAAACCACCCTGCTTTTATTGGCGGAGCATTTGGAAATGTGTGCGTCACAGAGGTAATAAATGGCTCCATAAAAGCATATAATGGAAGAAAAGCGGGCATTACTTCAATTTCTTGTGCAGTATGTTTGACGGGCTTGCCGCTGGCAAAGAAAGGCGGTGGTTGGTATAACAGACATTTCTTTTGGATGGAAGTACTTAATGATGTTGCCAATATTTCCCAAATCACAGATATTTATGTCTGCTCAGTTGTTCAACCAGGCACACCATTTTGTTAACAGCGCAGCTGATGATGAAAACTGCTCATGCGTGGATTGTCAGGCCCTAAAGCATAGAGCTAACTCATGAATTCCACTTTGCCACAGATTCTAAATATGCTGTGGAAGCAAATACAATTGGGATAAATGGTTATTAGATATTTAGTCTTGTTTTAAGACAAAAATCATCTGCGGTGGTGCATGGTTCCAAAATTAATCTTGAGGTGTTCACTCGCAAAGCTTGCTACAGTACAGGCCTCAAATTACACACAGGATTCTCAGTTAGGAACTGGGAAGTTGAGGGTGTGGAGAGAAAATATGATATAATGTGTAGAAACGCATAGATGGAGAATGCAGAGACTAGTGGAAAACATGGATATTGAGACTTTGGAAAAGTGCACTAGAAATCATACTTGCAGGCCGGTCAATCCATTAAACAGGTTGAGGAAAATAAAACGTGATAATGTAGAGGCAAAGAAATTCACAGGAACTAGAGGCAGAAGCAAGGCTGTAGCTAAATTGATATGATGAGAAAAAAGGTGGAGCGGATGAAATATAATGCAATATCTGATTTGCAAACCGAATCTCTACCAGACCATAGCCATGACAAATAACAGCGCAGTGCTGAACTATGAACATCTTGTCATTGGAGCATACATGTCACTCATTATGACCAACCACAACTTTCAAAAGCAATTCCAGTAACCTCGCTAATGCACAAGTTGCTCATCTTCCTCACTAAGGAAAAGGAATTGTAACACGCCAAAAGCATTAGCAATGCTGACGCACTTATCAATTGCACAGCTGACCATTCCTGGACCTGTGGATCTTGAAGAAACTGATGAAAACGTTTCTGGTGGCGCCGAATGCTGGAGTTCAGCTTCCCAGTGACCATGAAATATGACCCTTTGTCTGGGGGTGGCAACAATCTTCATTGGTTGAAAGTGAAAAGCAGATTTGTTTTCAAATGTCCGAATGTATACCGTACAGATGCATTTTTGGATCAATGTTAATGTCTATGGCTTACTCTATGTTTACCTGCAAACTGATCACAGCCGTCTTTGAACAAATAGCTCTTATGCCCGAACACCTACTTGCAATGAAAGAAAGAAGAAGTCAGTTTGGAAGGGTCTGCGAGGACGGCTTGTAATGTTTGGGGCTCGCCTGCTTGAGGGGTAAGAGTGCAGGCTGAAGGTTGAAACAAAAGAGGTGTCCTGCTACTATTGGTTCCTCGTGGAGTCTGGAGTGGACAAAGCAGCGGAGGCTGCAGAGGTCAAGGGAGGAGGAGCTTATCTAGGTCAGGGTAGAGATGAATAATCCGGGGCACCCGGAGCCGGAAATCGGAGCAGCAGTCGTAGCGCATCGCCTGAAATTGCGCAAGAACCACACTCCACGCTGTTACTTGAAGCGTAAAAGGCCATTTTATTAGGACAAGGTTGCACTCCTTTAGACTTTATTACATAGTACATAAATGCAATAAATGTACTTTCCCCACTCCATGCCGACTCATTCTCCATTCCTCCTTCTCAAAACCATCTCACCTGTTTGACTCTTCCCCATTCACTCGGTGACCTCCTTCCTCTCCCCATTCTCACCTTCACTTGCCCTCCGAGCATCCTCTGTTAAATTTCCTTAATTGCCTCCCGCGCCCCGCTATCAGTCACCCGTGTACCGTTCTCCCCATCGAGGGGTGGATCGCCCGTATGTGACTCACCACCCCTCCAAAGTACCGCCACGCCTCTGCCCTGCAACCTGCCCTAAACTGGCCCAAAACCACCCCCAAGCCCATCACTTAAGACCTGTAGGGTGGGTGGACAAAATTTTCTTAGGTCCCCCCGGTGGTGCTTAGGTGTTCGGAAGAGGCTGATTCTCCTCTCCCAACACCATTTAAGCCCTCCCAAATCCCACCCCTTGCCCCTTTAATCCCACCCCCACACCTTGTCCTTCCGGTCTGCGCGAAATCCCCAGGGGAAGACTGGTCTGCGACCTTACTTCCCCTGGGGCCCACATCGCGCAAGAACCACACTCCATGCTGTTACTTGAAGCGTAAAAGGCAATTTTACAAGGACAAGGTTTTACTCCTTTAGACTTTATTACATAGTACATAAATGCAATAAATATCCTTTCCCCACTCCATGCCGAATCATTCTCCATTCCTCCTTCTCAAAACCATCTCACCTGTTTGACTCTTCCCCATTCACTCGGTGACCTCCTTCCTCTCCCCATTCTCACCTTCACTTGCCCTCCGAGCATCCTCTGTTGAATTTCCTTAATTGCCTCCCGCGCCCCGCTATCAGTCACCCGTGTACCGTTCTCCCCCTCGAGGGGTGGATCGCCCGTATGTGACTCACCACCCCTCCAAAGTACCGCCAACCAGTGAACCCCCGGAGGGTGGTTCACTGCCCCACCCCTAGGCACCTTTCGCCCCCTGTGCGCCGACCCCGCGCCACCCGGTGGACGACCAATCCACCACCCAACTGCATGTTCTATGTAATTCACTGTCGATGGGACAATTGTCAGTCGTGAAAGGTGCCAACGTTCCCAGCACCACTTGAAACCCCAAGTTCCTGTGCAGTGAATGCATCCGCAACCTTGTTGCATCCAATGGCCGACCAGCCACCACTTCCCCATGCATCTTGCGCAAACAAATAACATATCCAAGGCAATCCCATGTCTGGGAAAAGTGCCCCCCTCTCAGTGAAAGACCATGCCACTTTGCATGTATCCTGTGTAACCAAACCTTTGTCGGGCCAAACCGTGTCAGAGACAGCAGGCCCCCCTCCTGTCTGGTGAACAACCATCCACCACCCGTGTCTGTACTCAACTTTACAGAGCACACTGCTTCGGGCCAAACCATGGCCGGGACAGTGCCCTCCCCAATGCATTGAACGAAACCCGCCACCGCGTAACTGTTGGACCTGGGCCTCTTGGCAGGGTCATCCCTAAACTTTTTGCCTTCCTCCAATACTCTCTCTGACCTGTTTTTGTTGGTTTAATGACTCTGGGCACTTTGCCACTGCTGACCAGTGCTAAAGTGCATATGCTCTCCCTGTTGTAAAGTGTACATGTGATTGATGTCCATGATTGGTTCATTGGATTTACTGTTAGTCCCTAGTAAAGTGCACCAGGAGTGCCAGGGCTTGTGAATGCCAATACTGCTAGTGGGCCTGCAGCGCTGGTTGCGCCACCCACAGAAGCAGCCTTAAAATGTGTCTAGGGTCTGCCATTGCAGAACCTGCGTGCAGTCTGGTACTGTCACCCTGGCTGGGCAAGTGCACACACTTGCCAGCCCCTAAACCTTCCCTTAACTTCATATTAGTCACCCCTATGGTAGGCCTGAGGGCAGGGTGCATTGTAAGTGTAAGGTAGAACATGCCCTGATGTGTGTGGCATGTTCTAATAGTGAATTACTGCCAAATTCGTTTTTCACTATTGTAAGGCTACCTGTTCCCTTCTAGGCCAGATGGGCTGCTGGAATTATTACACTCTATAATCCCAGCAGGCTCAGGGAACATGGTAGAAATTCATGTTTAGTATGCCTGAACTCAGAATAATAAAATACTTCTTTTAGTAAAGTTTATTTTAATATCCTGTGTTTGCAAATGCTACTTTTAGAAAGTTAGCATTTGCTTGCCTAGCCATTTCAGCCCGCCTCTGCTTGGATGTGGATCTGACTGTCTGGTGTGTGTGAGTGACAGGGCTGGGAGTTGACAGGTAGTGAATAGCCAGATGACACCTTAGTGGGTGGTGGGAGTTTCCCCTGAATGATGCATCAGGCTGTGCTCTGCCTCCACAATGCTGGCTCCGCCCTCCTGGGGAGCGACTGATGACTCAGCCTGCACCTGGCCCAGGAAGGACCGAAGCTTGTCAACAAAGTGCTCAGGCCACTCCTGCCCTCACAATGCCGGCTCCGCCCCCCTGGGGAGCGGCTGATGTGCCTGCACTCACACTGAATACAGAAGCCAGAAGTACCCACAACAAGTACTCAGAGACTGGAGCAGTTATGCAGAGGCCTCCCTGGCTTGCTAGAACAAAAGAAACTGGGTATAAAAGAAGGAGCCCTGCTCCTTGTAAAGTAGATCCAGTTTGCGCAAAGAAGAAGCTCTGCCTGAAGAGAAGGACCCTGGAAGCTGCAAGGAGAAGTACTGACTCTGACCCCAAGAGACTGGCCTGTAGTGGGTGCCTTGCTGCTGAAGGAGAGCAGGAGAAGAAAGACTGAAAGACTTTGCTTTTATCCACCTTGTGCCAAAACTTTTACCAAGATCTCCAAGGGCTTGCTGTGAACTTGCCCCCTGACCAACGCCCCAGGAACAGTGGGCGCTACCCTGTCCCCCTGGAAGAAGGAGCTGCTGTGAGCCAGCAACCTGATCGACACAGCTGCTGAAGGAAAGAGGAGCGCGCCGTGAAAGAATCCCTGCGCCCCTCCTACGAGGCCCTTGGCACCCCGTCCCGCCGAGCACCGCATCTGCTAACTGGCCGGCACCCGGTGACACCGAAAGGCCCAGCCTCGCTGGCCTAATCACCGTCCCTACCGCCTGCCTAACTGCGAAGCACCGCAAGAACGGACTTAGCCAAGTATCTGCTGTGACCTGAGAGGCTTGTGTGCGCCTCACGCTGCTACCCGGGGCTCTGCCCCCCCTTTTCCAGGACCTGAGGTGTGTCGCCGTCTACCCGACCCGCGCCGCAACGCCAACCTCCGAGCCAGAGCCGAGCCGCCGCTCGCTCCAACCTCGGGAGGAAGACACCGCGACGTGGACCACCGAGCCGGCCTGCACCCGACCCCTTCAAAAGGACAAAGGTACTGTTTCCCGTCCCGCGGTGCGAGCCGCTGTCCCACCTCGCTCGCGCCGCCATCTGCTTCAGCCGACTCCCCGGAGCCGCGCAGTGAGCACTCCCCGGGCCCCCGCTCTCTCCCCTGACAGCCGTGCAGCGCGCTCGTCAGGCTGACAGTGACTCCCCGGCCGCCGATCCCGCTAGAGGCGTGAGATTGGGCAGACCGGGTCCGATCGTTGGCACAGAGAGGCCCTGGCTGATTGAAATTCTTGCTGGAGGAACGTACCAGGACTAGGGAAGAGTCCGCAACCCTTTTTAAGCACCAGAACAATTCTTTTAACGCTGATACAAAGACTTGTGGCATAATCAAAGAGTAACTGGAACCATTTTCTTAAACTACGCAAAGACTGTATTTACAAGCCTGATCTAAAGATATATAAAGAAGATATTTTTACAGAAATACAGTCTAGTGTCATTGTGTGGTGGGTTGATGGTCGTTGTGTGTGATGTTGCAAATGTTTAACCCTATGTACTCCAGAGTTTAGCCTAGACTGCTTGCGCCACACTACCTAAAGGGCGAGTAGGGGTTATTTCTGGGAGTAATCCTTTGCCCTGACTTAGAGGAGAGGGTCCCTGCTTGTCGCAAGTACAAACCTGCGCCAACCAGAGACCCCCAATTCTAACATTGGTGGCAGCGGTGGGATAGCGAATTTACATTTGCAGTGTTCATGCCTTAACTATTGACCATTGCACAGTGATGACAGTCCAGTAACTAAGCCACAGACTTTGTTTTTTTTGGATTTATGATTTGCGAGAAGAGATCTCCATGTGTTTTTGAAGTCATGCCTGTGTCAGTGAAAATGGAAAAGGCAGCATCCATTTCTTCTATTGACTGTGATTGGGAGAAACTAGAAAACTACACTGGGAAACAGCTCAGGAGCTTCTGCAAAAATTTGAACATTTCCATGACCGGACTCTCCAGAAGGGAGCAGTTCCAAAAGGCGCTGAGGGCCTGGGTCAAGGCAAGGAATGCCCCTGGAAAGGATTTTGAATTTGAGGATGCAGAACAGCAGCTGGAGGGACCCCTGACTCCAGAGTGTAGGGGTGCAACCTCCCCATTGGGTAGCAGTGTTTCTGGCCGAGGTCTGTCGCCAGAGGAGCTGGCGGACAGACAGGCAACCCGAGATCATGAATTGAAGTTGGCAGAGCTGGAAATAAATGGGCAACTGGAGCTAGAATCTAGGAGGTTAGCCCTGGAAGTAATGAAAATGGAGCTTGCGCATGACTTAAGAATGAGGAAACTTGACTTGGAGCTCGAGGCGCTTGAGGCCAGGAGGGCTTCAGCCCAGCAACAAGAAATGTGTGTAGCTCAGAGATTGAGCTTTGCTGAGTTGGAGGTGGAGTCCAGCTCAGATGGTGGCAGCAACATTCAGGTATCTAGTGCAGACAGCATAGCGCGCGCACCTAGAGATATGGCACCTGACTTGGAGGGGGTTAACATACACCAGGAGGTTCAAGGGCATGAGGTAGCTCCAGTAGTGCGCAGCGTCCCTGAAGGGAATAGGGTAGCTGGCGTAGGAGTTCATGGTCCTAGTGGTGGGAGGGATTCCCCCATGGTTGAGGTCCTGGTGGGTGAGTGTAAGGACCGCCCAGAAGAGTGTGGGTTGTGTGACAGAGACAGTTCGCTACTGTCTGGCCAGTCTCAGGAGAATGGTGTGGAGTATGTGTGTGAGGCGCTGGATGGTGAGGTGAAGGATAATTTGGTTAACCCTACTAGGGGGCTGTGTAATCCAATTGTGGGAGAGCATACTTTAAGTCCCAGTTTTCCAGAGCTATGCCAACACCTGTTTGAGAGTGAGTTCTCTGGCCCCAGGGAGCTCACATTGGAGGCAGACCTTGTGGTGGATTCCCGAGGGTCTGGAGAGGCATTGGGGTGTGATCCTGTGGGGAGTGTCTCAGGTATCTTCCAGCCCAGAGTGGTGGAAGTGGCGCAGAGTAGCCCAGCTAGGTCCTGTAGTAGTGAGATGGGTGTAGGGCCTCACGTCCTGTCCTTAAGGGGAAGGAGTGAGAATGGGTTTTGTCCCGGTAGTGCCCAACCTCAGTCTCAGAGCCTGGATGGTTCTTTAAGGGAACACCAGGTGGGGAGCCTAGGCTGTCCGGATGAGTCACCCGCTGAGGGGGATCCCCCAGTGGCTAGAGAACGTGGAGGCTCTGTAAACAGGGCTCCAGTAGTTCTGGTGACTGGCAGTACCACTCCAGTTGGGAGGGTGCAGAAGTCCAGAAAGAGGGGCGAGAGGGGGAAAGAGTCCCCAGTGGAAGAACCAGTGGGTCAGGGGCCAGCCAGCAGGGCTGCGTCCCCAGTGAATGACCAGGGGGACACCACTTCTGTCCTGGGGGATCTTCCCGCACTGTCAGAGGGACAGGGGTTGGGAGATCCGCGCCGGGCAGGCTGTTGCACGACACATGAGCTATGTGCCACCCTCAGGGGGGGCAGGCGTGCTCCCCGGAAAGTCCTGGTGCGCCAGGCAAGTGTTCAACTGCAGGGTTGGGTCCCTGAGTTGAGAAGCCAGGGTCAGGTGTTGTCTGACCTGGAGGGCAGGGCCACTGTAATCAGTGTCCTGGCCCATGTCACTTCTAGGGGTACCACTCCAGTTGGGAGTGGGCAGTACTGTGGAAGGGGGTGCAGAGGGAGGGAGTCCTCGCCTCTGACCCCGGTACAGTTTGAGGGTTTAGACCCTAGGTTTAAGGGCCAGGTGCAGGGTGTCCCCCCTGACCTGGTGCCCCAGTTGCAGGATAGCACCCCTGAACTGGTGGGCGAATTGTGCAGGTCACCTGCCACAGGTGCCCTGACAATTCTGGAAGGGGGTACCACTCCAGGTGGGAGGGTACAGAGCCCCCAGGAGGAGGACCGGGTGTGGGAGAGGCCACCCCAGTCTTTAGTACAGCCGTCAGGTACAGACCTGAGGCTGGTGGGTCAGTGCCAGGATGGCATACCTGACCTGACAGGAGGGAGAGTGGACCAAGGGTGCCAAGCACCTGGGGCTAATGCCCCCCACTCTTTAAGGCCACAGAGGTTTGAGAGCCCTGAGAGGCGTAAGGCTTGGGTCTCATTCCTGACTACTGTCAGTGGCCACTGTGACATTTTTCTGTCTGCCTGTTGGGACACACCTGTGAGCGAATTAAGGTTCAAGGCTGCACAGGTGGTGTCCACAGGTGTAGAGAAGGGTTTCCCATGGATTGGCTTGGTGGACCCTGAGAGTATGAACAGAGGATTTGAAGGAGGTGCAGATTGGCGTAGAACTGGAATGTGCCCCTGCTGTTGCGGGCCAGGTCCAGGTTCTATCGCCCAAAGCAGGGAAGCCCATCACAGTGGTGATTGGTCTACCCTGCGTTTTGGCTGGAAGGGGGTTGTGTTGGACCTGGGCCTCTTGGCAGGGTCATCCCTAAACTTTTTGCCTTCCTCCAATACTCTCTCTGACCTGTTTTTGTTGGTTTAATGACTCTGGGCACTTTGCCACTGCTGACCAGTGCTAAAGTGCATATGCTCTCCCTGTTGTAAAGTGTACATGTGATTGATGTCCATGATTGGTTCATTGGATTTACTGTTAGTCCCTAGTAAAGTGCACCAGGAGTGCCAGGGCTTGTGAATGCCAATACTGCTAGTGGGCCTGCAGCGCTGGTTGCGCCACCCACAGAAGCAGCCTTAAAATGTGTCTAGGGTCTGCCATTGCAGAACCTGCGTGCAGTCTGGTACTGTCACCCTGGCTGGGCAAGTGCACACACTTGCCAGCCCCTAAACCTTCCCTTAACTTCATATTAGTCACCCCTATGGTAGGCCTGAGGGCAGGGTGCATTGTAAGTGTAAGGTAGAACATGCCCTGATGTGTGTGGCATGTTCTAATAGTGAATTACTGCCAAATTCGTTTTTCACTATTGTAAGGCTACCTGTTCCCTTCTAGGCCAGATGGGCTGCTGGAATTATTACACTCTATAATCCCAGCAGGCTCAGGGAACATGGTAGAAATTCATGTTTAGTATGCCTGAACTCAGAATAATAAAATACTTCTTTTAGTAAAGTTTATTTTAATATCCTGTGTTTGCAAATGCTACTTTTAGAAAGTTAGCATTTGCTTGCCTAGCCATTTCAGCCCGCCTCTGCTTGGATGTGGATCTGACTGTCTGGTGTGTGTGAGTGACAGGGCTGGGAGTTGACAGGTAGTGAATAGCCAGATGACACCTTAGTGGGTGGTGGGAGTTTCCCCTGAATGATGCATCAGGCTGTGCTCTGCCTCCACAATGCTGGCTCCGCCCTCCTGGGGAGCGACTGATGACTCAGCCTGCACCTGGCCCAGGAAGGACCGAAGCTTGTCAACAAAGTGCTCAGGCCACTCCTGCCCTCACAATGCCGGCTCCGCCCCCCTGGGGAGCGGCTGATGTGCCTGCACTCACACTGAATACAGAAGCCAGAAGTACCCACAACAAGTACTCAGAGACTGGAGCAGTTATGCAGAGGCCTCCCTGGCTTGCTAGAACAAAAGAAACTGGGTATAAAAGAAGGAGCCCTGCTCCTTGTAAAGTAGATCCAGTTTGCGCAAAGAAGAAGCTCTGCCTGAAGAGAAGGACCCTGGAAGCTGCAAGGAGAAGTACTGACTCTGACCCCAAGAGACTGGCCTGTAGTGGGTGCCTTGCTGCTGAAGGAGAGCAGGAGAAGAAAGACTGAAAGACTTTGCTTTTATCCACCTTGTGCCAAAACTTTTACCAAGATCTCCAAGGGCTTGCTGTGAACTTGCCCCCTGACCAGCGCCCCAGGAACAGTGGGCGCTACCCTGTCCCCCTGGAAGAAGGAGCTGCTGTGAGCCAGCAACCTGATCGACACAGCTGCTGAAGGAAAGAGGAGCGCGCCGTGAAAGAATCCCTGCGCCCCTCCTACGAGGCCCTTGGCACCCCGTCCCGCCGAGCACCGCATCTGCTAACTGGCCGGCACCCGGTGACACCGAAAGGCCCAGCCTCGCTGGCCTAATCACCGTCCCTACCGCCTGCCTAACTGCGAAGCACCGCAAGAACGGACTTAGCCAAGTATCTGCTGTGACCTGAGAGGCTTGTGTGCGCCTCACGCTGCTACCCGGGGCTCTGCCCCCCCTTTTCCAGGACCTGAGGTGTGTCGCCGTCTACCCGACCCGCGCCGCAACGCCAACCTCCGAGCCAGAGCCGAGCCGCCGCTCGCTCCAACCTCGGGAGGAAGACACCGCGACGTGGACCACCGAGCCGGCCTGCACCCGACCCCTTCAAAAGGACAAAGGTACTGTTTCCCGTCCCGCGGTGCGAGCCGCTGTCCCACCTCGCTCGCGCCGCCATCTGCTTCAGCCGACTCCCCGGAGCCGCGCAGTGAGCACTCCCCGGGCCCCCGCTCTCTCCCCTGACAGCCGTGCAGCGCGCTCGTCAGGCTGACAGTGACTCCCCGGCCGCCGATCCCGCTAGAGGCGTGAGATTGGGCAGACCGGGTCCGATCGTTGGCACAGAGAGGCCCTGGCTGATTGAAATTCTTGCTGGAGGAACGTACCAGGACTAGGGAAGAGTCCGCAACCCTTTTTAAGCACCAGAACAATTCTTTTAACGCTGATACAAAGACTTGTGGCATAATCAAAGAGTAACTGGAACCATTTTCTTAAACTACGCAAAGACTGTATTTACAAGCCTGATCTAAAGATATATAAAGAAGATATTTTTACAGAAATACAGTCTAGTGTCATTGTGTGGTGGGTTGATGGTCGTTGTGTGTGATGTTGCAAATGTTTAACCCTATGTACTCCAGAGTTTAGCCTAGACTGCTTGCGCCACACTACCTAAAGGGCGAGTAGGGGTTATTTCTGGGAGTAATCCTTTGCCCTGACTTAGAGGAGAGGGTCCCTGCTTGTCGCAAGTACAAACCTGCGCCAACCAGAGACCCCCAATTCTAACAGTAACCACCTCACATATTGCAAGCCACTCCTCGTCTGCGAAAGGTGCACCCCCCCGTGGTGAACGACCAATCCACCACCTCTGCCTGCAACCCGAGCACACCGATAAGAGTCATTTTTGGGCCAAACTTTGGTCGCAACAAGTGCCTCCTTGTCTGGTGAATGACCATCCACCCTTTTACTGGCGTCCAGCATAGACATAGGGTTCTCGGGCCAAAACCTCGCTAGTGCCGAGTACCCCCTTTCCGGCAAATGACCATCCGCCTTTTTGCCCTCCTCCACTGTGAACCTATAGGATTCAATGTGACCGAAACTTCCTTTGTGACCGGTGCCCCCCTTGCGGTGAACGACCATCCACCCTTTGCTCGTATTCAGCGTAACAGAAGATTTAGCGGTAGCAAATCTGCTTGCGACAAGCACCCCCTCCTAGGTGAACGACCATCCACCCTCCTGGTTGCATCCTGCGTAAACAGACCAGATTCCTGGGCCAAATTCTATCCTGTGCCAAATGCCCCCTTGCGGTGAACGACCATCCACCTTCTGCATGCACCCAGTAGACGGAAAAAATTCTGGGCCCAAACCTTGCTTTTCGAAGAGCACCCCTTCCTCAGTGAAGAACCATCCACCCCTTTGCTTGCCTTTAATGGAGATATGTAGGATGCTGGAGCCCCCAAAACCTTATCATTGCCAAATGTCCCTCTCACGAATGGACGACCATCCATCTTCTTGCTCGCCACCATTGTAGACAGATAAGATTTGATGGGACCGAAATTTTTGTTTGTGGCACTTGCCCCCTTCTCCATGAACGACCAGTCCACCCTTCTGCCGTCCTCCCGCGTAAACCGCTCAGCAACATTTAGGCCAAAATTTTGCTCGACAAGAGCCCCCCCTACGGTGAACGACCATCCACCACCAGTGCCTGCCCCAAAAGCACCAGTAACTGTCATGAAAGGTGCCGACCCTGTCCATGCCGTTGGCCCCCCACTCAGCGCAATCCCCACTCCCCTCACTTGTACCTTTGTCAGTCCATAGCTCTCCTCTTCGACTCATTCTGCTGCGAGGCCCCAAGTCATCCCAGCAACCTCATTGCCACCAGCATCTGCTTCCTTTCACCATGTCCCCCTTCATGTATCATCATGAAAAAACCATACCCCACTAATCCCAGCATATGTCTGTCTCCCCCTGAAACCTCGGATTGGGGCGACTCCTTACCACATAACACCATGTCAAACGTCCAGACCAAAGAAAAAAAAAAACTAATACATCCCCCAGATTCATTCATCATTTCTCAGCCCTTGTGCAACTGGCTAGTTCGCCTCTTCTGACAGTCCATGCCCAGTAGCAAGGGGGGCCACTCCCGCCAGGCGACCGCCTGGGGGTCCTGCTCCACTCCCAACTCCTGTAGTAGAAAAGAACAATTAGTCCTGCATGAAGTGTATCCTTTTTCCCTGAGCCCCGGTCGACAAGTGTCCAGTCATCCCGTCATCAAAGAAACACCTTGTCGGACACCCGCAGCCCTGAATGCTGCAGCCGCTCCTTCTCTATCCCCCCCAGGGCCCTCTGTCCGTCAATGCTGCAACATCCCCATAACGCCCAAACCGTGCGCCACCGTATGCAGCCCTGCGTGTGAAGCCCATAATGACCTGCAGAACTGAAAACCCCACCTTCCTCCTTTGGAAAACAACACCCCCAGTCCTATGCGTTCAATCTTAAGCCAATAATCTTGTTGCCCGTGAAAACTGCCTTCAAACCGTAACCACCAACTCACCCCCATTCCAGGCACCCAGACAAACCATCCTCACAAAGCGCTTCAAAGCACCAAAGTTGCCCTGCTTGAGAATCAGGTGCCCCCCAGTACGTACCTGTGACACTGTGCCTGGGATTTCAAATGGGCTCACTGACACCGGGATACTTGGCAAAGAGGGTTTTATTGTTTTATACAGGCGTCACTTCTGAATTGGTAGGCGGTAGAAGTGGAGGGGGTCGTCGACCTCTTCTGATGAGCTCCTCGCTGTTCCCAGTCTCCACTCCCGGTGTCTCCTGGGAGTCGTAGGCCGAACTTCCTCCATGGTCCACGCCGGTACAGCAGACGCCAAGAAGGAAAAAGACACCAGTGTTAAGGCGGCGCCCTCATGCGGGTAGTAAAGGGAAGGGGTAGTGAGGACACACACGTGCTATTACTAAACAACCCTATCTCAGTGCCGGTGCGTGAGGGGGGGGTTTATTTACACTAGGTGTGCTGAATGCTCCTCAGGGTGGTTTGCTCCACCTCCGTCCCACCCAGCCCGTGAAGCGAGCCCGTACCTGTTCTAGCCACACTTCTCGGGAAGTGTGGCTGGGCGCTGCGCCGTCCCGTTGGCCTCCCGGCTTGTCGTTGGAGTCTCGGTCTCCGTCTCCTCCTCCTTCCGGACTCCGCTCTCCTTCCCTGGTTGTCACCGTCCTCCAATCCGTCCTCGGCTCTCCTCGCACCTCCTCCGTCCTCGACTCTGTCCTCGGCTCTCCTCGCACCTCCTCCGATCTTCTCTCTTCCTGCCTCTCCTCCGCAGTCCACCAGTCGTCCTCTCTCCTCTGTCTCCAGTCCGCTGCTTCCGCTCCGTCTTCTCGCCAACACTCTTCCTCTCCACCTCCGGGTGTAACACACACCTGTGCTGAGTTCGGGCTGGGTTTTACCGGCAGTGTATGGGCGGTGTCTGTCTCCAACTCCGCCCAATTAAAGAAACATGGGTCTGTTGTCTGCATCCCTGGGTCATAGGTCACGTCCGCTGGCGTCTTCCAGGCATCTGTATGCTGTGCGAAAAAAGGGGAGACGTTAACAGGTAGGCCAGGAGGGCCCGAGTCCGGGTCCTCCTCGTGACAGTACCCCAAGGCACGCCAACAATGCCGGTCACCCATTCATCCGCTGCTCACATTGACCACTGTAAACCCACCTCCAGGGGGAAACAAAAGCACTTCCAGGACCCCTGTAACTCATGAGAATAGCACAGCGCCAGAGTCTTACCGCCACTGCCCCGCGCGCAGGGTCCCCGCACCACACATCCCAAAAAACCATCCCTACCTACCCTGTCGTGTACACTCCCGTTGCACCATTCGGTCTCGCACTCTGCGCGCCCATGAAAAAAGTCTCCGGCCAGACACCCAGTCTAAAAACCCCCCCTCCCGTGTGTACCGCTCCCAAACCGGACATGCTATAAAGCCACTTGCACCCCAGGCCCCCCAAAAAACCCCACTCGCTTCACACCCCCAGCCACACTAGTTCGTCACAGCCTGTGTGCAGAGCGCCCAGATACCCACGAGTCCAGCCACCGCTATATAAAGCTGTACTTAAGTAAATGGGGACAGCATATCAATCAAAACCGGCCTCACCAATAGCGCAAACCTCAAGCCCTACCACTCTTATGCCAGTCTTCCGTATCCGCAGCCTTTGTGTCAGCCATCCATGTCTATGGCCCCCCCGGATGGGCCCCCATCGCAGCCACAGACTCCCGCTCCAGCGTCCCAGGTCTCATGCAAAACCCCCTTTCGAGAAAAAATCCTGCCTCTGCGCCGGACTCCCGGCTCATCTCCTTACGACACTGAGCGCCATGGACCCACAGCCTCGAACCATAGAGATGGGCTTCCCAGCCCCTTCGATGCCCTGCCTGTCCATAGATTGTCTAAATTCCTCCAGTGCAGGTCAACCCCAGCCTGATGGCACCCAATATCAGAATGCCCAGAACAGTGCGCGTAGGCCCCCCAATACCGCTCATTCCACCCATTACTGTTTGTGGGGCAGTCGGCTCCTCAGGCCCCCAAGCGCTCTTCTCGTTCTGAGAATGCCCCAGCACCCCAGGCAAAGAATTTCAACCACGCTCAAACACCGTTACCTACCCTTCCAATCCAGCAACCTGTGTGCTCCGTCAGTCCCCAGTCCGATCCCATGCCTACCCATCACTGGACTCTAAACAGTATCCCAGCAGCCTGCCGTAGCAGCACCTGCATCCCCTTGCATCCACCACCCTCCAATGCCCCCCAGCCAACCCGCCGAAGACCCCCACAGCTCCCCCTTTTGCCCTCGACCATAGACCCGTACCTGAGAGTCCATCCAGGACCTCCTGCTCCTGTTCCGTCGCTGATGTTCCCGCAGTCGTCGTTCCCCGCACTCGCCTGTAACCGTATCTGTTTCCTGAAGAAGCACAAAATAAACTAATTACTGGAACCCCCCCCGAGCAACCCACTCAACCACCTCATATGCACCGCATGTTGCACTCCACCAACCCACTCACTATTCTCACGGCATACCCCCACATCCATGTCCGCAACCCCTCAATCAGCAGACTGTCACGCCGCATGTCAACTGTCACACACTGTGGTCATAATACCGAAAAATTCCATAAAGGCTGCAATGTTCGAGCTGCGTGATCCCACAATGGAGGGCAGGCCGCCGCGGACCCCCCTACTGCTTCTGGCCAGCGTCTGGAGGCCGTTGTGCGCCCCACTGGCATCCCCGTCTGCCGGAACAATACCGGTCCTGGTTTCCCCCCCACCAGGTTGCTCCAACCGGGTGAGGCCCGAGCACCACCGTGCCTCGCGCCGTGCATGGCGGTCCCTCACCCTTACTCACAGGTCCCCAAACCTCCTCTGTGTCCCCCGCCGCCTCCCACGCAGCACCCCAACAAAAAAACGCTGTAATACATAGCATAGCCACCCTTCGGAGGTGTCCTGCACCCTAGCTGGCATAAAGCAACCACTACTGCCACGTATCCACTGTATGCGGGGGGAGGGACTGCACCTAAACCCCTAAGGCCCTCCCCTACACAGGCTCCCGGCACGTGCTACTCCACTCCTCCCCCAAAAAGGGGGTGCAGGCCCGCGATAGGAGGCCCTTCTACATCAAGTATGTGCAGCAGCAGCCCCCCCCCCATCCCCGCCGAGCCCCCGGAGGATCCAGCCGACCACATGGCAACCATACAATTAAGTGACGGCAGGACCCTGCTCCACGTTCCCCCACTCCTATCCAGGCAGCCAGCTCGCATCAATTACCGGGCAAGGTTTATTTGGTTTATTTGTAATTTTCTGTTCCTATTGTGAAGCGCTCTGATGCCTACGGGTAAGGTCCGCGCTATATAAAAACGCATAAAAACAAGGTGCCAAGGCCCGCAGACAGACGCCGCCACCCGCCCGCTGCTCCCCTTTTCTCCCCCCGCGGCCATCCTAATCGCCTGCAGCACATGGCGGTCCCGACCCGACAAGGGTGCCGCCTCCCGCCCCGCCCAGCACCGACTGCGAGACACAAAACCGCCCACCACCCCCCCTCCCACACGCAAAGGAAGGGAGCAACGAGAAGCGGCACAAGGAAAACAGGGACTGCCGCCCCCCGCCCCAAAACTCCCGCCGAACGCCACAACAGGGTGCCCACCCCAACATGCCACAGCCACATTACTGCGCGCGCCGAACCACAGCAGCACCTACGCCGGCCCAGCACACGCCTACCAGCCGGCCCTTCACCGCCCGATAAGCACGCTGCCCGCAGCCACTCCCACCGCCCGCTCGGTCCGCATCGCATACAGCTGACCCTTGAAGGGTACCAAAACCCCTTAACCCCCATAGACGTTCCTGCGCTACACTCAAAACCACATTCAGTCCATCACTTGTTGTTTTTGCAACACTCAAAACCGCAGCAGTAGAACAAAACCTCTCCCCGCCGATCGACAAATCGGCCCCTGCCCCCCCCCCACATACCAACCACAAAATGTTCTTAGGTCCCCCCGGTGGTGCTTAGGTGTTCGGAAGAGGCTGATTCTCCTCTCCCAACACCATTTAAACCCTCCCAAATCCCACCCCTTGCCCCTTTAAACCCACCCCCACACCTTGTCCTTCCGGTCTGCGCGAAATCCCCAGGGGAAGACTGGTCTGCGACCTTACTTCCCCTGGGACCCGCAGCATGCTGCACTAATATCACCTCTTCCTTCTCGGGTTCATTTTCCAGCTTTGGGTAGACGTATGAATCATTCGCCTTGTCGGTTGTATTCTGCTGTGTGTACCCTACAGGCCACCATCGCTTCTTATGAGTACGTGAATGGTATCCAGGGCACCCCCGGACTCAATACAACTAGTCCCCTACAGACGATGGCACGAAGGGGACTTGGAATCAGAGACCATTTAAGGCATGGGCAAAGTGGGCAACTGCTCACGGCCCTCACCTTCCAAGGGGCTCACTTGGAAAGTGAACTAACTTTCTATTAGACCTCCATCTAGTCTAATTCTCTATCTAAACCTTTCTCCCTCTAATAATAATGAGGTTTATAAAAATAATAATAAGGAGGTTTATAAAGCGCCTGGTTACGCCCACCGGCGTGTCCCCGCGCTGTAGCAAGTGAGAGATGCAGAGCCCCATACCCAGACAGAAGTACCTAGGTCCATAATAATAATAATAAGGAGGTTTAAATAATAATAATAAGGTTTAAATAATAATAAGGAGGTCTCCCCCATACACCGATCTCTGACTTTCTCTCCCCAGTGTCATTTTATAGATGTTTGTGCTCCCAGTAATGCAGATTACAATAATTATTTGTGACCCTGTTATAGTTTAACATATAATTGTGTATTGTTTGGAATCCTACAGGCTTAACTTAGCAGTCAAGGGGTAATACAAATCTATTGTATCCAATTAGGGACCCCAAAATATGTCTTGCCCAGCGCCCTCAAAACCTTTAAGATGACACTGCTTGGAATGTGTTTAAATTAAAATGCTCATGCAGTAAAATTGCTACTCCTCATTTCTGTCTCCTCCCTTGTGCTTTATGCGATGGTGTACTGGCAGCAATAAACCGCATTGGTACTTTGGGGATAAGGGTTCCCATCAGTCATAGTTTAGTTAGTGCCTTGTCGGTAAACACTGTTTCAATGAGAATATATGGGCATTCCATGGCAGCAGTGGCACAAAGCCACGGGCTTTTCCTTACAAAATGCTAGTATATGATTTTTATCAGTACCAAACCGCCCCTAGAATAAAAAATACTCCGTAAAATTCACAAACATTTTGACCACAAAACAAATAATATTCTTATTAAAACCACCCCAAAATTACCAAAATTGGACGATGCAAGCAAATGCCATAGATATTGATATAAAGTAAATATCATAAAATTCAGACGAGCATGGTTTTGAGGGGACATTAAATGGGCTTCTCTATGCATTACCAAAAAGTAAAGTGCAGTTTCCAGCATTTTTACCTGCCTGTGCTTCACTGAAGCCAACAGGGTCAGGGTCAGTGACTTCCTGCAAGCCAGCACACGGCATGAATTCTGAGCTTCATAAAGTTCTCTAAGTTGTCCTTGGCCGCTGAGTCCAGATGTGCCAGACTCTTCTGTCCCTTTGCTTTCATGTTACAACCAGTAGAACAGCTCCTACATTTCAAGGTGTTGTATCAGCTCTTCATTATGATGATAAGGTCCTCAGACTCCCATAGAGAGCCCACCAAGAGGCAGAAGGGCCACGCCACTCACTTCTAAGCACTTTGGTTCCACTTCTACAGAGGAACCCTTCTTTCCTTTTCTGTCTCTGAGGCAACATTGGACTAGGTTTATTGATCCTTTGAGAATCATATCAAGTCCTTGGGTGTCAGTGGGCAGCACATCAGCTCTTTCCTACAGCAGTCAGCACATTCACTCTGTCCTCCTCTGTTCCAAGTCAGAGGGTATTGGCGGTCCCGGGTAGCAGTGGCGCAACGTAAAATGATGTGGCCTCCCTGCAGCATGTGGTGAAGGGCCTCTGAGACTCCCCTCCCACAATTTACAGGAGTTCATAGGTCTTATTATGAATCAAGGCCAGGAGGATGGGGGCACCCTTGCTGTGCATGGGCTTTTGGGGTCTGTGTTACGCTCTGTCGTGCAGGGGAAATTGGTGATAGTCTCATCGCCCAGTACAGGGCAGGGTGATCTGGTGGTCATTTGGCAGAAGGATTGCCATTTCAAGGGGTTATACCTGCGTCTCAGCTAACGCTCCACAGGCGTAAACTGCTCTTCCGTTATTTCAAATATAGCAGAGGTGCTTGGAGTGCTGCTAACTTACAGATGTGCTATCACTCCACCCAACAATAAATGACCCCTGTAGATTCTTTAATATTAACTAGATGAACAGATATGCATGATATATTGGTTTATGTGGGTATTTATGCTGTGTAGAATATCAGCCTTTGTATCTTTTTCATGTTGACCTGTTTCATTGGCTTGATCCTCAGGTTTCACAGAAATATACTATGGATGAATAACTACATCAACATCTTATTCCATACTACCTTAAACAAAATGCCTTTTTATAATAAAAACAAACAGAAATGATAGTGGAATTGCGTACTATAAAATTGGCACTATATGCCACCATATCTTGAAGGTGGGAAGAAGCCTAAACAGTGCCGGTTCTTCCGCTAAGGAGGAGGAGCTTTGCCCACCGAGAAGGTCAAAAATATAAAATGATAATAAATTGTTGTTATCATTTTATTTTTACTTCCTTGTTGAGCTGGGGCGGGGCTGCTCTGCTCAGAGAGCAGGACATGGGAGGAGTGGTTTGCCCACTCCTAGTGCTCGAGACGCTTTGGCCGGCCCTCTTGAGCAGGCCAAACCGTCATGCACACTTTGTATGTTCTTCATGCAGGCTGCATTACAGCCTGCATGAAGAACATGCCCAGCCTCCCATTCTCTGGCTGAACGCGATCCTTGAAGCTCAGAAAAATTACAATACTGCGTTGCAGCGTTATGATTGGCTATCGGGATGCTGGGAGATGGCTGCTTCCTGACCTGGAAGCGGGTGAAGAAGAGGAGTTAGAGGAGTTGGCGGTGGCAGCGGCAGACAGTTAAGTGTATTTTTATTTTCACTAAACCTGAAGACATAGTTGAAACATTGTTGATATGCATCTGAATTATTAAAGGAGAAATGTTATCTTGCTAAATTGCAGTCCAGCATTTGCAGCAACAAGTGCAACATGGATTAATCTGAATGACTAAATTGTGGGCTTTTTTGCAGCAAATGGTGTGCGGACAAGGACAAAAGAGCTGAAATCTGAGTGACTAGATTACCTCTCGCTTGGAGCTAAACTATGGAAAGACACACGCCTGCTGCTGGGCAGCATACAATTCACACCGAGGGCCTCACTTTACGGTGTACTCTTTTGTGTCTCTGCCGGTGAGTGCACAAGGCTAGCATCTGTTATCCCAATCAATCAAATGATGTCATTTTACTACGTGCACCAAACAAAGGCTCCTGCCGCTCCTAAGGTATGACCAGAGGGCCAGACAGAATCCAAAATGCACAGATGGTGGTGCACCACAAAGTCATTGTCCATTCATATACTAGTGCAACTCCAAGGTCTATGTAATTCAGAAAAATTTTATGTTTCCTTGATGATATCAAAAGTCTGCCAACGCATTTTTGTTCACTACATCTGAATTTCATCAGGGCTAGAAAGAATTTGAATCAATCAGTTGTGGTAATCAGTTTTCTAATTCCATTAATCACAAACCCAGTCTCTCAAAATTGTGTTAGAACCTTGTGTCTCCCACTGGCATAAATAATCCAGCCATGCTCGGCTATTATGTCTCTATCCTAGACGCTATGAAAGTGTCATTTTCTGCTTCAACTCTTGTGACGCTCAGCCGCACATTCTCCAAGTAGTGTTCAAGAGAATTAAGTTCATGTGTAGTGAACAAAAAGCTTTGGCAGGCTTTTGCTATCATCAATGAAAAATTAAAGATGTTCTTGATTGCATACAATTTGGAGTTGGACTGTATATGAATGGACTTTAACTTTGTGGTGCACCACCATCTGTATATCAAGATTAGTTCAGTAAATCTTTATTCGATGATTAAAAAACATCATAAAAGTGCATATATACAATTTAAAAAATCAATTAAATAACATATCTGAACTCCATCTAAAATTACCACTATACATTAAAAAGGTACAGAAAGATTTGGTCTGGGACCATTAATTAACCCTGATCTCTTGTTCTTCTTAACCTCACCGAGACTTTTATAAAATTCATTATGCAACACAATGTATTTATATCATTTGCTCTTTGTAAAAAGAGCAAAGCGGTTTTAGCATGACGAAACTTTGCCACCTTTAAAATGTCAACCAGGAATTTGCGTCTGGGCATTTTGTAAAAAGGACATAAAAGTAGAAAATGAAGGGTGTTTTGCGGAGACCGATTGTCGCAGCCGCAGGCACCCTTCTGCTCAATTGTTAGGGTAAAACCTGGTGGGTCAGCCAGTATGTTAGGTAATAAATTGAGCCTAAAACGACACATTAAATACCTATCCTGAGAATTATACATCAAATACAAGTAAGGTTCCATACCTGCACTACTCTTGATAAGGCAATGGGCACTTACTGACTGTTTGGAAAGTTCTATTCCTGCTCTGCGTGTGGCAAACTGTTCAAGAAGCATTTTTTAATCTGTAGTTTATCAGATTTTAATATTGCTTTTGGATTGGTAAAGAGATCCTTCTGGTCTAGATCCTCTAGAGTAGCCTTGATGTATTTTAACCATGGGATCTGTAGACCTTTGTCCCAGTGTAGGCAATCTCTTATAATTAGTCTGCTTAAATCTGCCTCAGGATTTGCCCAAATTCTCATCCATGCCATAATAGGGCTAAGCTTAACCTGGTCCTCAATAAAGGGTCTGCCCAGTTCTCTATGAGCAATTACTGCTGAGGTACTCTTGGGGATTTTTAAAATCCTTCGCAGGTATTTATCTTCCTCTAACTGTAATTGCTTGGCATTCACAAAGCCCCACACTTCTGAACCATATAGCGCTTTCATAATGCTTATTGAGCCGTATAGGTTCATGACCTATTCCGGGGACCAACCCCCCAACCTTCTAGCAAAATTTGTTATAGCCCAATTTGAGGCTATCAGTTTTGAGCACCTCTCCTCTACCAAAGTTTTAAATTTTAGTGCCCCATCAAACAGTAGCCCAAGATAAGAGAAGGTCTTCACCTTCTCTAGAGTGTGAGTCCCGATTTTATAAGCAAAGTTCCTACAGGGCTTAGTGCCAGCCAGCATCACGAAGGACTTACTTAGATTCACTGATAGATCTAAGGCGCTCATAAAGTTTACAAATCCATCAATTAAACACTGCAGGCCCCTCGGGGTGCGGGCAAGTAGGACCACATCATCCGCGTACAAAAGCACCGGTATATGACGCGTTCCTGCTTTTGGACAGTCTGTATTCAGGGCAATCAAAGTTCTCTACAGGTTGTTAATGTAAAGTGAGAACAAAAAGGGGGCAAGAATGCAACCTTGTCTCACTCCGCTGGTACATGGAAAGGATTCTGTGTTTCCCCCCTCCGTGTTGTAGCGAACTTTGGCAGTGGTGTCCCAGTGTAACTCTCTAAGAATGTTGATCAACCCTGGGTTAATTCCCATATTGCTCATCAGGACCCATAGCTTGTTCCTATTTACGTGATCAAACGCAGCTGCTAGGTCCATGAACTCCAGATAGATAGGTTCGTTGCTGGCCTTGGTATATTTTGCTACCAGCAAATAGAGGTTAAGACACTGGTCACTGGTAGATCTTCCAGTCCTGAAACCATACTGGGTGTCTGAGATGGTATGATGCTCACCGTCCAGTCCATGAGCCGTTCCAAAATTGCCCGGCCCAGGATTTTGGCAGAGACATCGATCAATGATATTGGCCTATAGCATTGAGGGTTGTCCCTGTTTCCCTTCTTGAATATGGGGACAATTATTGCGGTGGACCAGAAACGGGGCTATCCACTCTTAATAGCCGCATTTAACACCCTTGTGAGGATGGGGGCCCATAGGTCTATGTTGCTCAAATACAAATCAGGTGGGGTGTCATCAGGACCTGGGGCTTTGTTGCGGGTCAGGCCTTGGATCGCCTTAGTTATTTCTTCAAGGGAGAATTCTACATCCAAGGTCCGCTTTCTATCCCACCCCCCTCCTGGTCATTCCCTGATTGTGATTATAAAGTCCCTCAAAGTGTGTCACCCACTGTTCGGGTAAGATATTCGTTCCAACCACAGGGGCCCTACTATCCTGGAAGCAAGGCCTGTTAATTATCCTCCAGAATTCTGCGGTATCCCTTCTTTTGCCAGCCTCCCTTAGGTCTGCCCACACTTCAGCTCGGAGGGAAACCTTTCTCTGCCTCAGCACAGTTTTATATGTCTGTCTACAAAGGGATACTTTTAGTTTGTCCCTAGGGATTGCTTTGAGACTAGATTTTAGGTCTCTCATGGCTCGTGAGCAGTTAGTATCGAACCATCTTGGCTGTGTAGTGTTTCCCTTAGGGCCCTTTGCCTTCAGTAGCCCTTCAACAAGGCATGTTATTGACCCAAATGCCTTGGTCAGTGGGCACCCCTCTATCATCAGGTCTAAACATACATCAATCATATCTTTCCCCTTGCATAATAGAGATTTGTAAAAGCCTCACTGTCAATTTTTGACCACCTGAGTTGTCTTCCCTGGTCAATTGCCCTCAACTCGGTGCTTGGGTATAAACTCTTTTTTGGTCGACCTCGGTATAGGAGTTCCAGGACTAGAGGATTGTGATCACTAAATATGCTTCAGTCGATCCTTACCGAACGAATCCAGTTTTTTGAAAGACTGGACACTATAATATAATCTATGAAGGAAGAGCATCCTCTTCCTTTAAAAGTTGGTGTGAGAAACCCATCTTCCCCCAAGCTAGCCAAGTCAATAGTGTGTTCTAGGGCATGAGTTCTTAAAATCTTACTCAAGTCTGTTCCCTCAGTGGTATGTTCGAAATGCGGGCCCTTCTCAATTGGGCAACAGGACCAGTCTCCATTTAAAGGAAACAAGCTTGGGCATAGGTGACAATTTAAATAACCCATGACTATTGTAATGGGTTCTACAGCCCCTTTCCTGTAGTCTAGCTCCTGGCCGAGTCTGTGATCTAGTTCCTGGAGTGCAAGATTATTTCCTTTCGCAAGCCCTGTATTGTAAAAATTGAACATGATCAGCCTCAGCCCACTACCTGAGAATCTTACAGCCTGGAGAGTATGTGATGTCCAGGATGGAAATGTCCAGGCTCTTTCCAAGTTTAGATCTACATATAGTGCCAATCCTCCAATTGCTCTACCTGATCTAGCCTCTTGTGCTGGTACAAAAAAACACTTATAACCTGCTATTTGAAAAGTGGTGCTGTCAACCGCCCAGGTCTCCTGCAGACTTATTATCTGAAACCCACTAATGTACTTTCGCCATTCTTTATTATCAAATTTCCCTGCCAGACCCGCTATGTTCCAGGATAATATTTTCAGACCTCCCTCAGTAAGTTGTTCACTATGTGAAGCTTTTCCAATCGGGTTCTCCACAATTGGCCCATCCTCAAATCGTGAAGGCGCCAGTTGTGGCCCTTGTCCCTGCATAGGTCGGGGTATTCCAGCCCCCATCTGCTGGTGTTTCCCTAATATATCCTGTAAGTTAGTTTTATCACCGCCCCCCTACGTTAAATTACCTAACTGATCCGACGACCTACTTAGTCAGTCGTTCTCATCAAGAGACATTAGGGAGCTAAATCTATTTGTCCAGTCCACTAGCCCCTGATCTCTTGTCGCCAGGCCATCCAGAGTGTGGTTCCTAGCCCTACGGCCGTTTAAACCCATTCCCACTCTACCAAAAGCGTACCTTGGGTCGTGGGTGACACATTGTATGGGATAGAAATAACCCAGTGGCAGCGGTCTTATGGTGCTTGTGTGATTAATATTGGCACTGTTTAATATATACTCCACCAGGCTAGTGTCCCGAAAGTTCACAATGATGCAATTGCCCTCCATGTCTTTCCTTCTGTTGCCTAACCAGTTCACTCTTCTAACATGTAGGATCTCCCCAGATTTCTTATTGGGTAGTGGCCTATTCTGGTTTAGCCAATTTATTATCTTATTGTTTAATTCTGTGTGTGTCTCTTTCTGTTCGGGTTTCAGTTCCGGTACCCCCCCTAGTACAACTACATAAGGGCATGCTTCAGGTGGTAAATATATGGTTGGCACAGGGGTTGTAGTTCTTCCATTTATCTCCCGACTTATACTATGGGTTTCTCCCTGTTTAGTGGTTGGGAGCTCTTTGTTTTGCGGATTTGATTTTAACTGATTCTGCCCCTTGTCTGGGCCCATGCTTCCTGCTCCCGGCCTATTGCCAGCAGCCACTTGTGTTAGGGGGTTAAAGGGAGTTGATGCCTGTATAACAGTGTGTTGCTTATTCCTGACACAATTATTTGGTATGGGGGGCTTGGAATCCGGGCTAGTGCCCACCCTGGCGATATTGCCCAATGCTCTGGTGTTTGGAGTGTTGCCCTGTGTCCTTCCCTGCTTGTTTAGTTCATTAATAATTTTATCTAGCCTACTAACTAGTGGTTTGATCTGGCTAGTGATCAGCAGTTCTAGGTGGTTTTGTAGATCTAAGACTACTTGGGCCATCCAGCTCCGCGGGACTGTGTGTTGTGATGCTTGTACTTCAATAACCTCCTCCTCTATACTTCTTTTTTGAGAGATGGGAGGGGTTAATTTTGTTTTCTTAGTGCAGGGCTTCTTAGGGCCCGGTCTTCTCTTTCTGCGAGTGGGAGATTTCTTATCAATCGGGGGGGTAATATTTTGTGTGACAGCAGCTACCTGTGCACAGGGGATATCATGAGTAGGTGACTCCGGGATGGCATGTGGTGGGTCAATCACTATCTCAATATCATTATCCTGTGAGGGGGTGAATAGATCAGTTATTGGAGTTAGGGATAAGCGTCTCTCTGTGCGCTCGATTTCACTGGAGACTACTCCAATGGCTTTCCTCAGCATGAGGTCGATCGCAGTGGGCTGTACATTAGGGAAAGGCAATACATTAGGTTTGTTCACAGTTATCCGGGGTGTGAGGGGGATGGGAGGTTTACCCTTTGTTGAGCGAGTTTTCGCTTTGCTGGCCATACTGTGAGCGATTCGTCTAGTAAGTCAAAGCTACCCCAATTGCCACAATTAAACACACCTCTGTTATGCCAGTGCCCCCAGCCTCTAACCCTAGAGCATAGAACTTAAACCCCCTTCCAGCCCTCACTCTTAGCTTACGTTTAAGTGTCCCAGTGTCCCAGTACAAAGTTCCTTTTACTCCGGGTCTACTTGTTTTTCTGTAATACCCTAACTGCAGCAAGATGTAGCGGTTTCGGTACTGCAGAGGGCCAAGGGGGGTGACCCAGCCCAGCCTTGGCCTGCCTTGGACGGCCTTAGACGACCCGCCCTTTGCCCGGGCTTAGCTCGGCGCGGCTCGCGCGTGGTCCTGCTCCACCGGGGCTCTCGCTCGATGTGAAGCGCCTCCGGGTGTGGGAAAGGGCGGGAGCGGCTTCCAGCCGCTAGGGCACCTGGGACTCGTAGTCCCCCCTCACAGTGGCCGCGCCTGGATGCAATGCGACTTGCGGCGGCGGGGGGAGACTGGCAGCGAGGTCAGCAAAGTCAGGGATCCTGCTGAAAGTATTATCTGGCTCCTGTGGACAATTACTCAAGAGATATGGTAATATTAATGCACAATGGCAATGTGGGTGATTTGGAAAAAGACGAAAGGCAAGTAAGTGTTATATGCACTGGAAGAATATATTTAAATATCAGCAAAGATAAATACTGATCTTACACATATAAACAATTTACACATTTATGTACACTTATACAAATTGAAAATAGTGAATTTGTGTCCCAAGTGAATAATTTTTTTTTTTTTTTTTTTTTTTTTTTATTGAGAAAATTCAGGGCAACAAAAGAAAACCACATACATACATAACTTACCAAAGTACAAATCAGATATACAAAAAAAAAAAAAAAAGAAGTACACAAAACAGCAAATATAAGTTCAACCTAATCTGACAATAAGACATGCAACTAACATATACTATTAATAATACTAACTTAAATCTCAGCATTATGATCCTTACATTCTTACTCATCTATTTTCTCTCCATTTCTTTAACGGGGCCCATATCTTCAAACCCAATTCCCTCATTCTTCTTCCTTTAAACTCGTATAAACATTCCTCACTATTGTGTATTCCCAGCAGTTTAGTAATCCACAGCTGGAAAGTGGGGGCTACCGGATCTTTCCATCCAGCCGAGATTAGAATCCTCAGCACAGCCATGGAGATAAAGATAAAGGCTTCCGCTTCATATTCTAATCTTAGACTAGCATCCCTACCGATCAAAACCATCGTAGGGGATAAGGTAATCTGTTCCTCTAACAACCCTGTTATAAATCTTTCAATTTCCATAATGACCGGATTCATATTCTGGCATTTATAAAACATATGGGGTAGGTCTGCTGGTCCTTGATCACACCTGGGGCATCTATCATTATCCCTCTTACCCCATTTATACAATTTGGCAGGTGTATAATATAAATTAAAAATAGTTTTATAATGCTGTGCTTTTAAATTTGAAGCTCTTAGCACCTTTTTATTCATTGCAAGAACATAATCAATATCCACATCTGGATCACTAATTCTTTCCGCCCAGTCAGATTCCACTCGCCCGATATCATCCCCCAAACCTTGGAGAAGATAGCTGTAACCAATTTTTATCTTCTTACCACCATTCCTCACATATTTCAGAATTGGGTTAAGCTCCTGAATCCGAATCCTAGGTCTAACAGCCTTAACTGTTCCTTCTAGCTGTCTATATAGAAACCATTGGTCAGTTGGTATACCAAATTTTTGTTGAAGCACATCAAAGCCCAAAATTCCATCCTCTACCATAACATCGCCAAGACACTTAATCCCCGCTTCCTTCCATCGCTTACTATTTCTATTCTGCCCTAGATGCTCAAAAGGTTTTGCATGCCAAATGTCTGTAATACAATTAATTTTCGGAATCTTCAAATATCTCTTTACTGCTTTCCATAAACCCCAAGCACTCATCATCAACCTACCTAAAAGGAGTGGGAGTAGGTTGATGATGAGTGCTTGGGGTTTATGGAAAGTCCCAAGTGAATAATTACTAACAAAAAACAAAACATATTTACAAAAAATCATAATTAAAGAAGAGTGACATAGGATTTCTAATGTGAATACGTTTTTTGCAAAAGAAAGAGGCGACCTATTAGTTAATTTCAAAATTAATATTTAAGTTGCCCGATAATGACAACTTAAAAAACGGTCTGCTTCTTTACGAGTTGTCGACGACGTTTCGACCTTGTATGGATAAAAGGTCTCTTCAGGACTGACTGTATGTGGGGCACCTAAAAAAGTGTAAATATGTTTTGTTTTTTGTTAGTAATTATTCACTTGGGACACAAATTCACTATTTTCAATTTGTATAAGTGTACATAAATGTGTAAATTGTTTATATGTGTAAGATCAGTATTTATCTTTGCTGATATTTAAATATATTCTTCCAGTGCATATAACACTTACTTGCCTTTCGTCTTTTTCCAAATCACCCACATTGCCATTGTGCATTAATATTACCATATCTCTTGAGTAATTGTCCACAGGAGCTATTGTTTCTGTATGAATACTTTACCCAGGCTCCCAGTGAGTAGGGTTCCCCTGTTAATTGTCCTGAAAGTATTATCTGGTGCAGCCCCCAAGGTCCGCGAGACACCCCAGCAAAATTAGTCACTGAAAAGGTTGAGCCTCAGAGGTGCTGTAATGCTATAGTTCGTTATACACCAGTACTCGCCCTACATTTAACTGCGGTTTCTTCCACACGTTTTCAGTGCCCAAATGACCTTATGACCCTTCCACATAAAGATAGATTTTAAGCCACTGGAGTGCAATTATGAGTCAATGTGCGCCGCGCCGTGTATTTATTTAATAATAGCTTTCCCCAAGCCTTACTAATGACACGCGAAGCACTCCTCCGGCACCTCCGACTCAACACAGGCACAGAAAACGTCTCCAATCAGCCCCGAACCGGAGCAGGTGAGCTATACGCAGGTGAGCTATACGCAGGTGAGCTATACACCCGACTGCCGTTCAGCAGCAGTCGCTCCCCGCGGATCTCCGCGCTCCACTCTCCTCTCCACACCCATCAATATAGTGGACGCCGCTGCTCTCCCTTTGCCACAGAGAGCTCTCTCCTCCCCGTTTGGCAGTCAGCAGAGCTTCAAGAATCCGAAACAGCATTCGGGCAGTGTTCACCGATGAGGCAAGCCGCACCTGCGTCTCTGGGAAAGAGGAGCCCCTCACACACACGTCCATCGGCAGGAAGTCCGGCTCACTCAGTCACACTTGGTTAGTTAACACCGCTGCCATCAAGATTAGCATCAGTATGTAGTGCACAAGAAAGACAATACAGAAACAAGCATTGGTAAAGTCAATAGGACATGCTTGCATTTTCAGTTATAAAGTACACCTATTGGCTGAGCTTATGACAAATAGCAAATGGTTCACATGTGTGCGCTTAACAGCCTGATTGTAACGGGTGTGTAAACGCTATGAAAGTGTCATTTTCTGCTTCAACTCTCGTGGCGCTCAGCCGCACATTCTCCAAGTAGTGTTCAAGAGAATGAAGTTCATGTGTAGTGGACAAAAAGCTTTGTCAGGCTTTTGCTATCATCAATGAAAAATTAAAGATGTTTTTGATTGCATATAATTTGGAGTTGGACTCTATATGAATGGACGTGGTGCACCGCCATCTGTATATCAAGATTAGCATCAGTATGTAGTGCACAAGAAAGACAATACAGAAACAAGCATTGCTAAAGTCAATAGGACATGCTTGCATTTTCAGTTATAAAGTACACCTATTGGCTGAGCTTATGACAAATAGCAAATGGTTCACATGTGTGCGCTTAACAGCCTGATTTTAACGGGTGTGTAAAGGGCTTGGTTGTAAATTAGTTGTTCTATGTGTGCATTGTTTCTTTAGTGAATTAAATGCTCTCAATTGACATTTCCTGTGATCTGCAGACAACAAGTTGAGATACTCTCAAGGTGAATCCAGCCTTTCAAAATTCCACACTCAGTGATTTGAGTGCCGTAAACATTAGGTAATATGATATTTTCAGCTATTAGACACGAGAGAAGTGTGTTATAAAGTGCTATATAAAACATGTTTGTTATGATCTAGGTTCATGCAAACATGAATGCTGTGTGTATACACTATACAGAGGTCCGTCTGACCCATTGGCTTTGTCCTTTGCATTGTGTCCGCACCATATAAGGCATGTTTTCATAATGATGTGTACAGAGACAGATAGACTGGCTGTCTTATTACCACTGCATTATAGTCAAAATCACATGTAATGAGCTGGATGGGATATCAGTCACATTTGTGATGGAATATCAATCCGCCAAACTCGAAATCAGGCATAAAGTGCTTCTTCATTAATGGGAAGACTTTGTGTGTTGGGAGTCTGGGCGAGTGGGTGAAAGCAAAAATGTGTGAATGACGAAGGAATGGTTAATTAATAGATGAGTGACTGCATGGCTGAATGAGTGCATGAGTGGGTGAGGGAATGCACGGATGGATTCAGCCAGGATATGCCAATCACACAGTCCAAGTCTAAAATAGCAGTAGAGGGGTTGTAAGAACAATAAGTACCACCAATGTTATAGCAGTGAAAACTTCACAACAGGGCATAACAAGTGGCACCAGGGTGGCAAGAAATATAGAAAGAAATTTGCCAATAAAGCATTCGTCCAGTGATGGGTCACACCATGTGTATATGAAAATGGGGCATTGTTATGCCAGTGCAAGTACCAGGCAGGGGTGGGTCTAGTTATGGCATAAATGGGCAGCAACATGAGTGGTGCAAACTTTCACCATAAGCTCCAAAGCCAGTTGCGGCCAGAATTAATTGTGGATGGGGTGAGGGGATGAGGGGGCAGGAAGGGTACATTTAATAATTTTAAAATACGTACCTGTCGGCCGGCCAAGTCCAGTGTTTACTCAGGGCCTGCTCCTGGTCTCCTGCCTCCGGCAGGAACAGGAAGCAGGCAGCCTCCCTCCCCCCCCCATAGCCAATCACAACGCTGCAATAACAGCATTGTGATTGGTGGGTGCGCCGCCGAGCCAGGGGCTTATGGGGAGGCCGTTTTCTCCATGCAGCCTGCATGGAGAAAGGACAGAGTGCGTATGACTGGCTTGGGCGTCATCAGAGGGACGTGCAAACAGTGATTGCACTCTCAGGAGTAGGCACACCAGTCACAGAGCAGCCCGCCGACCCGCCTGCCCCCAGCCAAACCCTTCTGTTTTCTCGCAATGCGAGAAGCAGAAACATAAAATAATAGTAATTACCATTTTATGTTTCCACTTCTCGCACTGCGAGATAGCAGTGGGGCGACGCTCCGCTGCCCTTGTGGCGTACCGCCCCTGCACAAAGCAGCACAGATTTGGTAGCAACATGCATCTAAATCAATAACTGGTGCAGTGCAGAGAGCAGCAGTGTAGGTTTCACTCTAAAAGAACAGGTATAGCAATGTAAAATCAATGCATCAATCCAATGTCATAAACATTGCAAGCTCTCATAATAAAGGAACAAATACTGCTTCCACAGAAGTCAGACGAGATCCTTTTGCACAGTCTACTCATATAGTAACCTTTTATTCTAGGTTTAAATACATTCATATTAGGTTTCATACATTCACAGGGCTCTGAATGGCAAAATGAGCACCAGACGAAAGAAGAAGCAGGAGGAGCATGTGTGATGCCACCTCTTGGACCACACGGGAGTTCAAATGAAAGCACTTTATAGCACACACAATGATCTGTGGATGCAGTTTCAATGAGCCACCCTGGATACCATTTAAATTACGTTGGCATAATAGGTGTAACATTGGGAATTTCACGTTACTCTAATTACGGACAATTTCCATAATTATGACATGTGACATTTTACAGCGATCACGCAGGAGTAACGCAAACTGCCAGAATACGAGTGATTTTTGCTCAAACTAGTCTGGTTTTTGCACACTATGGGGGTCATTAGGATGACGGGCGGACTTAGTCCGCCTGCCATCCCATCGGGGGAAGGGACCGCCCGCCATAAGGGTGGGGGCCCCGTGGGGGGTATTGGGATGCGCCCGCCACAGTGGCGGGCGCATCATGCATGTTGAACATTGTGGCGGGTGGTGCTCTCAGCACCGCCTGCCACAATACTAAAAATGCTTGTGTGCATTTGCATACACAAAGCGGCAGGCACCGGGTGGTGCCTGCCGCATTCTGTATGCAAATGCAGGGCGTTACCAAAGGTACCCCCCATGTGCACCACCCACCTCGCCTTCACCATGGGGGCCCGCAGGGGGCCCCCAAAGTGAAGACCGCCTGCCTTTCCGTGGCGGCATTGTCACCACGGAAAAGCAGCTCCCATAGCCCGTGCTAATATAGCTGGCGGTGTCTGATAGACACCGCCACCATATAAACCCTTTTCCGCCCCGGCGGCAAGGCGACCGGGGCGGAAAAGCGGCAGACGGTCTTTCTGTCCGCCGCGGACCCTCCAGCCATCAGTTGTAAACATTCCAGTTTTTCGAATTGCAAGACAAAATATGTAATTTATGGGATCATATGCCCATGCAACAGGCTTTATATAGGAAAAACGAGCCAAGAAGTCAGACAGCGAATAAACCAACATAGCTCGCAAATTAAAAAAACTGTCCTCACCGCACCATTGGTGCAACATTGGATTGACCATTCTCACACTGAAAATGACCTAAAATGGACAGTCATCTCCAAGGTTGATCCTGATCCAAGAGGAGGTGACCTGGAGGCAAAAATATCATCTCGGGAAGCACTGCTCATCCTCAAATACAATTCGGCAGTCACAGGACTGAATGAGATGTCTGAATTATATCACCTCTAAAAGCTCCCACCGCTAGAGGGTACTTTCAAGCTCAAATGGGTTTACATTTATAAAAAAAAAAAAATTTAAAAACCCTTTCTAATTCCGCCATGTTTTCGGAAATTACCGCCTTGCCACACATGAGACAAAAATGAGTTTCCATTCTAAGACTCTGCCGATTATGTTCTAGCGTAAATTATGCCAAAGGTACTACAATTCCCATGAAGCCGCGGCCACCATTCACGTCATATACCACATGCCGGTATCGACGCACATCGCAGCGCGGCGGTCCATTGACAGACGCCGCACCACGGAGAGGAGACCCGTTCCCGATTAAGGTGAGCTAGACCATATGCCTCATACTTAGACGCGGGCCGGTAACCCCTAATGGCATATCGGAGATCCCTTCTCCCCTCCCACATTCAATCACGGGCGGCCCCGTACTAAGGGAACCATGTTTACTAACATTCCTCTTGCCAAAATGTTTACGGAGTAGTTGTATCACCCGGAAGTACGGCTAAAAACACTCCGTGCTCTTCTATTTGATAGGATTTGGTCCCCTGGGCTCTATGACAAAGGCTGACCCGAACACTAAACTTACTGAAATAATAACACGAGAGAGTGTCAGAAGGAAGAGCCGCGCTGTTTAGGTAAGCGTCTGACTCGAAAACAGAGCACTTTTTGACCGTCTATTCTCATGTGGGCTTCAATCGAACCATGAACCTCAATAGACTTTTTTCCATTCTTTCATCAACAGTCCACGATTGGGACTTTAACACACAATATATTCCGAATTTTGCTTTGCAAAACCATGGGAATTTGAGCTTGAACACTTTTTCTATGGAAAGAAGATAAGGTAATTTTTAAAAAAGTCCTGCTGGTCTCTTATGAAGTTGAAGGTTTAACCTCAGGAGTGAGGTTAGTAAGACATATATTTTTTTGTCGTTCTACAGGAGTGAACCCCCAAGGTCCTGAAGAGAAGCTCCGCAATTAAGGGTCTTCGAAACGCGTCGACCCCATGTTGTTTGTCCAGGCCTATCATTGTGTCATTACCATTTGTAAAGAGTTTTGATTGCTTTTGAAATAATTGTTTGACGGCCTGTATTTGTATTAATCGTTGTGACTTGTAAAATTATTGCAGTAACGTTTCATCAATACCCCTCTATTCACGACTAAAACAGAATTTCCTGTGTTTAGATGAGGGTATTCCCACACTGGTTCTTACCCCTATCTCTTTCACTTGTATGTGTGTTTTAGTGAGTAAGAAGTGTTTTTGGGAGAGATTTTTCACGGAATGAATGTTGATGCATAAATGAGTCTGTGTAACTGAGGTCTTTTTTATTTTGGTGCATACTTTTACCCCTACACATCACTTTCAGATAAAACAGTTTTTAGGATCCCTCTCCCTCCGCTATGATAAATTTTGAAAAAATCCTCCTTTTGTGTAAATAACCAAAAAAACAAAAAAATAGTCTAAATAATAAAAAGGATTAAGTCTGACATTTGTTTGTTTTTTGTGCAGCAACAGTTTAAAGTCGTTGTGCATGAAATTAGTTAACTGATATAGCAGTACTGGCATTTTGTTTTGTTCAAACTGCCTTTCCGTGGTGGCATTGCCACCACGGAAAAGCAGCTCCCATAGCCCATGCTAATATAGCTGGCGGTGTCTGATAGACACCGCCACCATATAAACCCTTTTCCGCCCCGGCAGCAAGGCGACCGGGGCGGAAAAGCGGCAGATGGTCTTTCCGTCCGCCGCGCAGCAGCGGTGCGTCCATTGGGGCGTAGGGGCGTAGCCCCCCCAGCCACCACATGGACCCGCATCGCTGCCGCCGGCCACAATCCTTCTCTAAATAAAATAAATGCATTGCAATACATTCATTGCAACAATCAGCCACCAGGTGGCCTGCTGCAGTTGCGCAATCCCGATAATTGTGCAATCCCGATGGGGAATTTACAGTGCGCATGCTTGGGAAAGTGGGATACTTCCTCAAGCATGCGCACTGTAAGGTCCCCATCGGGACCCAGGGGTGCTGTTCGCCTGCCACAGCCCGGGTTCACAAAGGGCGACAGGGCGAGCAGCAAAAATGCCCCTCTAGCCAATCCTGGCTCTGCAGGCAGTGCCAGGATTGGCTTGTCAGCCCCGCAGCTTCCATCATTGGATGCCGCGCGTGGGGGTATTTGGAATTGGCTGGTTTTGTTGTGACGTGGCAGCCGCAAGCTGAGGAGCTAACAGGATGTGGAGCGCATCAGAGCGGCGTGATTGCAGCAACATGTGGTGGGCCGTCAAAAATCGCCATGTGATTGATGTGAAATATAATTATTGCCAAGCCTCAGGTCACGGAGCCGGTGACCGATCTAGCATCGGCCGCCCAGGACAGACTTCGGTCACTGGTCTGCAGACTCACCGAGGCTCGCGCTATCCTGGGTCTGAGCTGCGCTGGCAGCATAAATCAAACAGTTCAGTAATACCACGCATAATACTGTTGCTGAGACTTCTTTGGGCCGGCAGCATTCACGTGGCATGTCGTCATGTAGCCGATAATCACCCATTTCTTGTGTTCGATTACTGACAGCCTGTAGGCAGATAATCGGGCGGCAGTTATGTTTCATATTTTGTTGCAGCCGAGTGCCCAGACCGCTGCCTGCGCCCAGTACGCCAGTTTAATTGGTGCCACAGTGCCAGCCTCTTCTGCGAACATTCATTCACTTGGTGACCAGAGCTATCCCAGAGGCTGCAGCACATTAAGTTGACCCGAATGTCACACCCTGGTGTGCCAGCGTGCTGCAAGATTCTGTACCGGCCAGCTTGCCTCACTCAGGTCTGTGTGCTTGTTGTATATTTACTTATGATTGATAATGATTTACAGCATGAGCCTCAGCCTGTGGTTCACTGCTCACCTCAGACGGTGGGTGGCGCCCCGGCGGGCTTGGCTCAGCTGATACTCCACTGTATTGATTGATAATAGCAGCTGAGATCTGCGGGGGCGCATCTCAGCTGGTAGTTTGGGTGGACAGTTTTGTTGTCAGCAGAACGGACCCTTTAGTTTTTTTTAAGGTGCAACAAATTTCTGGGTCTTTCTGGTGATTAAACTATGTAACCTAGGGGCATTTTACGGGAAGGCTAATTCAGTTGCAGCAAATGTTGGAACACATGCTTGCCTTCGTTATATCTTAATGAATTTGCCATCTGGGACACGTTGAGGAGTTGCTCGTACTGCTAGGTTTTCCATTTGCATGGCCTTGGCTGGTTTCACTGGATAACTACTGAAGCTGGGTTTTTATCTTGCATATTAATCAAAACTTCACAGACGAGCACAAAAATATGAGTTACTGCTTTAATTTACTTGCAGGAAGAGTCACTCGTTTGGCAGTAGAAAGTCACTCATACACACACTGAAAGCACAAGAATGTCACGCATAAGCAGTCTGAAAACTTGCCACCTATGCTGGTCATAAGAATTAAACACTCACTGCAGTATTTGATTGGTTTATTGTCTGTCCAGTCAGGTGCTGCTCACTACAGACTAGTAAGTGCTAATAGTACCTTCTCAAATCCTTATTTAATTTACTTTCACTTTTAGTGCCTCATGATCTTGAGCCAAAATAAACCTGGCACTAGGTTAGTGCACTTCTGTTTCTGGCGCTTTGCGCTGTTTTAAGATATTCTTAGTATTTCTCGTTGCTCAAATGAGTAATTTCTGATATTTATGTTTCCCTCACCTTCATCTTCATTGCTTGATTTTGCTCGTGAGAAAGTGTCACTCATATTCGTTGAATGTCACTCATAAATACACTGAAATGATGAAAATGTCACACATAAGCATTCTGAAACCTTGGCAGCTATGGGTATTTCGTGTCTGACTCGGCGCTGATAATTCCAATGCTGTGCCCCGGAGTTGCCGGAATGTTCACTCTCTCCAAGGTCGGTGCTGAGTGCCTCGAGCTAAGAGCAGGTGATGGGCTAGAGGTTGTTTAGGTACCATGGTGCATTCAATGAGAGGCAGCCATCTGAAACCACATCCGGCCATACTTTGCTTGGTATCGGTGCCATGGTATTAACGCGCAGATTGGCACAAGTGGTTATTGTAACGGTGAATAACAGAGACGTTTTTCACTGCGGGGTTTCTGAATGTCATGAAAGAGGCAAGGAGAGCGAAACTCGAGATGTCTATGAAGCCACTGAAAACCCCGAGGTGACTGCTCAAATCAACATATTAAATAAAAATACCAGGCCTACTGCCACCTTCCCGACCACCCTTCTCCACACCTCGCCTAATCCCAGCCCTTTTCCGTGCCTCTGCTGGAGTCGGAAGCGCGCTCACAGCAGCAGTGAGAGGGAGCAGCCTGTCAGCACGGATGGTTTTGTCCTTGCAGCGCAGTTCTACAGAGTTGATGTGCGTAAAAAAGTATGGGAACTATGATCTGGGACTCACTCCTCTAATCTAAGGTAACTTTATTTTCAAATCAATTCCTGCCAGCAACGTAGACTGTGCGATTGCAGTATTTAGTGGAGTAGAGTGGGTCTTTTGAGTCTCTCGAATCTATTATGGCCCAATCTGTTCGAGGAAAACACCGCACTATTTCCCTCTTACTATTTCTTTTGCAGCCACTTAAACGGAGAAGGGAGCCTGAACTCAGTCTCTCACGTGGCTCCACTTTATTCTGGGAAACAAGAAAAGTCAGCGAGTGAGAACACTTCGCTATTCTTTTGGTAAGTCCAATTCAGTTGTGTCTATTTTTATTAGCACGTTTGCTTAAAGCTCTGGGTGCTCGCAGGGTGTTGTGTGTGTGTGTGTGTGTGTGCACGTGGTGTGTGGGTTTTATTTCATCTTCGGCTCTGAGCTGGATGGAGTAAGGGGCAGGCTTTTGTCAGGCAGAGGGGCACTGAACTCCAGAAGCTCATTCACGCCCCAGTGCAGGGGAACAGTATATGCTGCGGTGACTTGTTACAATATCAATTGTGAACTGCACGTTTTGAAAGTGCAAGGTGTCACTGCAGCTATATTCAAAGGTCTTTTTAATTGTACCCCCTAAATGTTTTTAACATCCTTTCGTTTTTTACTGCAGTGCGTGTGTTGTACTAAAGTATGTAAACCTTTGACCCCTTTGTTTACTGGGTAGTGGGTACCAGTGAAGCCCCGGGTAATGTTTGTTGCCACCCTATATTCGTCCCTCTGTCTGTCCCTCTCTAAAAGACGCTGGAAATTCAGTTGTTTAGTTCGGCAGATTGTTGGTCCGCAATAGCTCTGATTCACTTATTTGTTTTTTTCTCAATGGGCCTTTGATTAAGATGGATTAAATGATTTTAAACTGACCGGCAACAGGGTATTTATTCAAATTTTGTGATAAGGTTTATTATCAAACACAATTGTTTTATTACATTTATGTATCGTTACATGGAGCACAGAGGGGCTTCCTGGCACCTTTATTAGAAAACAAAAAAAATGACCACATTTCTTGTCAAATTAATTCACGCTAAGCAACAAACAACTGAAAATGAAAGTGACTTTTATTGGTGTGAAAGCTGTGGGGTTCTCTGAAAGGAGTGAAGCACTTTGAATTAAATAACTAAGCTCTGTGTATGTGGTAAGGTCTTCAGTATGTCTCACTCTCTCTCGCTTTCTTTTTCACACCATTTTCCTCTGCACTCTTTCTCTCTTTGAAACATGCTCCCATGTTCCTCCCCATGTATTCCTGGAATCTTGCACCTGCATGCCTCTCAAGCAGTCGTTCTCCTCTCCAACAGTTTCCATTCTCTCCTTTTTGTGCATACTTCCTTTCATTTCCTCTACCTTTCCATGTTCCATGCGCACAGAACATGCCCCTCCACTCACCCGTGAGCACTGCATCCTCGTTTCCTTTCTTTGGGTACATATTTGACAGTAGTGTGACCCCCTTTATATGCGAGCTCACAATTGGCACACTACCATTTTCAAGATGCTCGCAGAGAGGCCAAGGATGAATGTGCCTGTTGTGTGAATACCTTTATCACCAGTGCTCAATTTGAGCAGGTGCTTTCAGGTGCCCAGCACCAGCACTTCTTTTACAGGGCCGGGGCTACGATTTCTGTTCCTGCAGGTGATGGTTTCAATATTAATTGCCCAATTTAAAATAAAAAGAACCACACACTTTATCATACATTGGTGCTGCGTGTCGTGAACTCTTTACACACATTTGTAAGAGTAGTTTTTATCTAATGAAATATTGTTTAGCCTGTATCATTCACAAAGGCAGTGTAGTTGCTATTCCCTTCTGCTTTTAATCATGTTGCTATTTTAACAATGTTTTAATTGTTTTGATGAATTATGAAACTGTACTGTATGTGGTGTTAAAGATTTTTGAAATCCGAAAAAAACTTGAGGATGATGACTAATAGTCGCTAAACAAATGATAGTCTGAAAAATGATAGTGGTGAATTCACGGGCTGGTTTTTTATTGATTTGTTTTTAGCCTACGCCCTGACTGTTGGCCCTATGGTGTCGTTTGTCAGTGTTTTCTTTCTGTTTTTCTGTCTTGGCCCAAGTCTGGCTTCTGATAGGCTTTCAGTGTTAGCTGTTAACTTGCTGATCTGAAGGCTCGAGTACCCATTAATGTTTGCAGCACATGGTGGTTTCTCACATTACACCACATGTCGACTGCCCCATCACCTTTATTCATGTTTAAGGGTAGGTTATGTGTATTTGTAGAGCGCTCCGCCGCCCACGAGGGTATCCAGGCGCTGTGTACGGGTTCAGCCACGCCTAGAGGACCTAGGGAGAGTTATTCGAAGGACCAGTTCTTCTTCAGCTGTATGTGTGGTGGGAGTAAAACACAACTTGTTCTTTATCCATCACATCTTTTATTTTTGATGTGCGTGTAAGCCACTGCTAATCGCCCAACATTGGCCTCCGAGCACCTGGAGGAGTACATACAGAGCCGGCTTTAGGGCGGTGAGACGGGTGCAGCAGCATCTGTGGCTGACCTTGGTTGGGGGCACGGTTTAAATTACTTATGGGTTTAAAAGGACTGTGATTCTGGGCAAATCACTTAATCTCCCTGTGCCTGAATGTGTCCCTGTGTAACATAACCGGTGCTCATGTAAAGTGCTCCAATACCTTTGGGTCGAGTTTGTGCATTAAAAAAAAAGGCTTATTGTATGTTGATGGCAAGGAAACCAGTCACATCTTTTCTGCTGGTGCGTTTGAATTACAAGGCTCATCTCTCCCGTTTTGTCGCTTTCACTCAGAGTTTTTTGGGAATATCCTGATTAAGTGATTTGTAATTAATCTGTCACACATATATTCCTCATTGCTTTCCCAGTGACTTCCCAGCCAAAAGACAACTGGATCCCCTTCCAGCAGTATCTGAGTCTGAAATGTGTCTCTGTTATGTAATGCTCACCTTAAATTTAGCCTTTACTACTAACATCAGTGGCACCTCCTGTTGTGGTTGTGGGCAAAGTTTTATAATTGGGTAGCTCATGTGCATTTTCATGACTAATAGGTGGGACAGATGCTAGTCTATAAGTGATCCTTGGGGATGGTCTGAGAACGGTTCAATACATTTTACTCCTCTGCATATACCATTGTTGCTTGCTTGGCATCAGTCATGGGTCATTGACATCCCATTCTAGTTGCTAAATATTCTGATTTAAAGCTGTGAAAACACAAGGAATCTATTTACTCCACATCAAAAACTGTTTATTGGTAATGGGGTAACAGTCAGTACCAATGTTGTAGGGCAGGATCTTGATATGGCTGCCATCCTTCCATCATGCTGCCTTATCCATGGTTGCTGAGTCCATCTTAGAATAACTTCACTCTGTCAGTGCCACCAATTGCAATGATTTGATCTTTCCTTGTGTCATCACCCACAACAAATTCTTCTACTCTTAGAGCTGAGATTTTCATGAAAGTCTTATAGTCTGAATTCAGCACCTGAGCATAATAGGACGGAATGTATGAAGCTCTGTGGTTATACTGAATAAGCAGCTACCTATGTTATGCCATCTATTAATGTAATAACTGCACTTTCACAATTGCTTTATTAACCTTCCTGCTTTCTCAAATTTGCTTGAAAATGCACAATTTTTCTTCTTTTTTTTCAAAATTTTCGTGGGGGGTGTGATCCTCCCAAACCCCCCTTGTGGGGTTCGGGCTCGCTCGCTACGCTCGCTCGCTACGTGCTGTATGCAAATCACTTTGCGCCCCACCACTTTAAAATGTCACCCACCGCCCCTGCCGCCGCGGACCCTCCAGGCATACTAATATGGCGGGCGGTCATTCCGGGACGGATGTCGGGCGGTTCACCCCCGCCAGACCGGCGGTGGCTACCACCGGCCTGGCGGGGGCGAACCGCCCGCCATCCTAATGGGCCCCTATATTTTTACCTCATGTCAAACACAAAGATGCATTTCACTCTAAAATATACGTTGAATGACAGATTTGCATTTTGGATATTTTCGCAAAACTTATTCTGAAAAGTAAGATACGCAAATTGTGCACAACCCTAGTTTCAATGCTTCACAATTTGTATTTACATCAAAATGTACCAGCCAGGTAGAAAAATCTGTCAAGTTATCGGGGTGTATAACATTGATAAAAAGGACTCTATCAATGTTACAGGTTTATCTCAAATAAAATATACATGTGATTGTTCTGATCCACATATAGATGCATATACAGGAATAATTCATATTTGGTGCATTCAGAAAAACTCAAGTGCTACCAAAATGAATTTATACACATGGTGTGCCAACCTGTGTTCAGGATTGCATCCTTGCAGGAGCGTAACTTCCATTGGTGCCGCAGGTGCAGTGACACTGAGGAACAGAAGCCCAAGTGGCCCACTGAACCACGATTATTATTGAAGTTTCTAATTCAAACAGCAGCCCTGGTACCCATTTCCTTTGTTGTGCTTGGCCCATGATATACGTGCTGTGCTAAAGCATGCTTGTAGTGTCTGTGAAGTAAACGAAGCACATTTACACGTTATATTTTTTGTTCATTAAGGCCCAGATTTCCTATGATTTTCCGTCAGGATTGCATCACTTTTATGGCACAGCGCTGGTGCAATTTTTTTGGGGGCATTTACTAAGCAACGCAATGGCAGTTAACATGGCTTTGCATGGTTTAGTAAATGTAAAGTAACGCAAGGCAGTGCATTGTGCTAACTTGCTTTGCTTTGCATCAGGTAGGCATTACATGGTTGGATCATGAGTGTTCCCATGCATCCATCCATGTACTTTAACACAAATTCAGATTTACAAAGACTGACAAACCTGATTTTGCTCCAAATGGTGCGCCTACCCAACAGAGGTGTAACAAGGAGAAATATCTTTATTTATTCTCATTATTTCCTCTTTTCATGTGTGCTGCATTCTGCAGCACACATACAAAGAGGAATATGCCTCTAAGGAATGCCTTTCTGTAGGAAGGTGTTGTTTCCTCCACAAAAACAATCCTGCCCTGTGTAGGAGAGTAGGGTCTGCTTCCTATGGTCACCCCCATTTTTTGCTGCGATTTTCTGGTTTTTCGACTTTAGTGTGGCTGTGGGCCTGCTAATCAGATCCACAGCCCAGCTGTTCTCTCTCTACATTGATACCATGTACTTTAGGTACATACCTGATTGGGTATTGGGTCACCTTTGTGAGCCCCTGTATAGTGTACCATAGGTACCCAGGGCATAGGTGCATCCAAGGCCTACCAGGGGCTGCAGCATGTATTATGCCACCCCTGGCTGGCCATCCAAACTGACACCACAGGCTGATCACTCAGCCTGGGCAAGGTGGTGTAATCACCCCTTGCTTAGATATAGTATACCTATATCTACCCTTATATATAGACACATAGGTACCTATAAGTCACTCCTATGTCAGGCCTTAACAATCCTGGAGGCAGAGTGCTTGGTTGCATGAGCTGAGCCCCTCTGCAGATTTCGGAATCATGTCCTTATAGCTGTTCTATGATATAGCCATATCATATACTCTTAAGTGCATTATAATCCTCGCGGTTAATGCTAACTTTGGTTTGGCTTAATCAAAACATGTTGTGTAAGGTGTCAAACACTTTGGAATACTACCTCCCCACCCCCCACCAGTTCTGGCAGTGGGGGTAGCATTCCACCCTTCTAGAGGGAGAAGACATGTAGTTACTGCTTTACCCGGTTAAAGTTAAACAGATCCTCAGCATCACAAAATGAATGCTGCTGCCACAGACACGAGTCTGACCTCCTGCTGCTGGACGAAACTCCGGCAGGGGAGACATGGACAATAGGTTTCATGCCTTGGGAGGTGCTAGCACCTCCCCAGACAGGCTTTTAGTGTATTGGGGCAGGGAGGGCTGCAAAATGAGACACTGCCTGGGGCACACAAGGTGCTCTTTGCATAGCCCGGTTCAAACCAGTTACTGGGGCACTCCAGCCCCAGCTCTGGTGTGAAACTGGACAAAGAGAAAGGGGTGTAACCACCCCCTTCTCAGGGTCCACCCATAGGAGGGACCTAGCAGGTAATCCAGCCCCTTAGTTTGGTATAAAGTTAGGAGCTGTTTCTAGAGACATCAGATGACCCTGGAAAGAAACTACGAAACAAAACTCTTGGACTTCGACATTCTATGCTGACTAGAAGACTGAAGAAGATCTCCCTTGTCGTTAAGGAGTGACCACCCTGTTCAAACAGGTACCACCAGTAACTTGCCAGTTTGCTTTGTCGACGCTCCTGACAAAACCCAATGACTCAGCTACTCAGGACTGGACTTCCAGACTTCTTGGACTTCAACCCACACCCACAGCAAAGCTGAGACCCGTGGCAGACAGGAGAGACGTGGGACCAGACTCCCTGGACATCCTGCAAATTGCTAACTGCATCGACTCCTGAGGTGACTCGCAGTTGTGCATTGGGACACGAGAAGCCCCCAACCCGAGCAACATCTGCACCAGAGCTCAGCCCACCACACTCCACGAGTGCCGTGTGGGGCCCGCTCCTGCACTTCAGCTCAATGTGTCTTCCCAGTTGCTAGCCCGTTGGCTAGTGATCCCCCTGAAGATGATCCTTTGAATTTCTAAATGCTTGTCTGGTTGCTCTGGGCTTGCTCCAGATTCCTTCCAAAAGAGAAGCGCCTCAGACCTTGCTGGTCTGATCTGAAGCAAATCTTCATTTCCTGCGTGGGTTGCAGTTACCAAGGCTAGTTGGGTCCAATCCAGATACCGACACCCCAGGCAGCGAGATACTTCATGGGACAGCTCGAGTCCAGCTCCTGGTCATCGTCAATGGCTCCTGGTCCTCGTGACTGCAGAGACAAACCTCACCTCTTCACCTGTTTGCATCGCGACATCACCTGGTTCCATCCTGGTTCCTTCCTGGTCACTGGCTAGTGACCCAGACTCTGTCCCCTCTGCTTTCAGGTTCTTCAGCTCCTTGATCCACCCTTGGATCCACCCGGACACTCTTCCTTCAGCCGCCTTCAGCCGCCTGCAGCACTTCTTTAGCAGGTCTCCATTGAAAGCATCGACCAAACCCGACACGAAAAGTCACCTATGCACCCGGCTTCCCTGGGTGAGGTAACTTGAGTACTCCGGTGCTCCCGTGGGTATTGACTATCCAAGTGTCCTAGTTTAAAGGGGTTTCATCGTAGTCCACCCGGAAGTGTCCTTAATCAGTAACTTTGTGACTTCTTCGTTCTCCATTGTAAGTCAATGGTAACTTGCGTCTGTGTTCCCACACTGCACGTGTCTCCTGTGGGTCTCCTACTTCCAAACGTTTGGTCCTGTAGTGTAGCCCCAGCGATTCCCTAGGCCTATTCACCTTTCCTGAAGTGGCTCTTATACCACTTAGTATATGGTTCGTGGGGCCCCTAGGGCAGAATTGTATTTGTGCAACTAATAATATGCTTAACGAGTAACTTGTAACGTATCTCAAACTCTGACCTCATAAAGAGTGCAGAGGGGTTGTGTTAGTAATAAATACATATATATTTGATAAATACCTAGTGTGGTGTCCTTTCATTTGGTATTCAAGGGATTATATATGGTAAAACAGCTGGCTTCACATGCTCTCTGAATTTTTAGCCTAAGACTGCTTGTCCATGCTACCCCTAGGATAGCTGGTCTATAAGGTTGACTTTAGAACCATCACCATAAGGGTCGTTTAGACTGGTACAAGGTGCCCACTAGAATAGTGGACAACATATGCCTGGCTAACTTCTCACATTGGTGTGCAGTGGTTTGATAAGAGCTTGCTGTTGTTTTACCATATAATCTTGAGATATCATTTGAAAGATCACATTAAGGTACCTAGAGGTACATATAAATCAAGTCTTATAATACTTAAGTTCTACTGAACTTAGTTGTTGTAGAGCAAAGGGACTAGCACACCCTGATTACAACTCCTAGAGAGGTACTAGTAGGTAACACTTAGTATAGGTAGGTGCACACACCACACCTCACTAGAGAATGTCCTTGAGAGGAGAGCCTAGTGTGTCTCTTCCAGAGGAAGTGGACCCTCCCAGGATCCCTTCCCACTATGACACATTTACTTTTAATGAACTTAGAAGTTTGTGTTCACTCAGGAGACTGAGGCAAGGACAGAGTCCAACCCTAAGACACCTTATAGATTTGTTAATGGAGTATGATGCTGAGAAAGCAGCAGCCCCAGATCAGACTGGTAGTGGAAGGGGGGGGGGGGGGGGCATCCATCCCCAGAGGATTTCCCAGGATGACAATCCAGGGGGGTCTGATGAGGAGGATGAAGAACTGGACCAGGTCAACATAGGACTACCTGGGGCTGGGCAGGAGAGAATCCTATCCAGGCCCCCAAGTAGGCCTAACACTGAGAACAGAAGGAGGAGGTCACTTTCTAGTGACTCCCACCACTCTGATGACACAGTAGGGTCAAATACCTCAGCAGTGATGAGGATGACTTCACCTCAGAGAAGAGAGCATAAGGCTAGGATGAGGGAAGTCAATCTTACGATCAACAGGCAAGAAATTGCCCTAGCCAAAGAGACCCTGGCTCTTGCTAGAGAGCAGAAGTTGAGTGGATTAAATTCCACTGATGGCAGCAACATCCCTAGATGTAGGGAAAGGTCAAATGACCATAGAAACCCAAGTAAGATTGTCCCTCCCTACCAGAGTGGGGATGACATCCACAAGTGGATAATTGCTTTGGAGAGGGCTTGCAAAGTACAGCAGGTACCCCAAACTGAACAGGTCCTGGATCCTGAGACTATGAACCGGTTGCCTACCAAGAGAAAGAGCAGTAGGGTTAAGGCAGTGCCTTCCCCCCTGCCTCAGAGTGAGGATCAGCCTTCTGAGGAAGCTGATAGTGAGGCCCAAGAAGGAACTGTCCTAGAAGAGTTTGAGCCTGATCAGGTTGAGTTTCTTGAGACAGGGGGACCTTCAAGGGCAGATCGGAGGCAGGCGCAGCTGGACTGCCCCTCTCTTGAACCCCTCAGACAGCAAGCTGCTGCTGAGTCTGCTGGGAATTCTACAGGTACCCATAGAGTGTGTTGGGATGAAGGGCTCCTATATTCAGAGGTTAGAGACCCAAAGCCTGGTGCTTCCAGGAGGTTGGTCATACCTCTGGCATTCAGGGGCTTCCTTCTTACCTTAGCCCATGATATTCCCTTAGCAGGACATCTTGGCCAAAACACGACTTGGGACAGGCTTGGCCCTCACTTTCACTGGCCACACATGTTAGAAGATCCCAATGAGTTTTGTCGCTCCTGTGTCACCTGCCAAGCCAGTGGCAAATCAGGTGGCACCACAAACCCCCCTAATGCCACTACCTTTGGTGGGGGTTCCCTTTGAAAGAGTTGGGATAGACATTGTTGGACCAATGGATCCCCAAACAGCCTCTGGCCACAGGTTTATTCTGGTGGTAGTGGACCATGCCACCAGATACACAGAAGCTATCCCCTTAGGGACCACAACATCCCCTGTTGTGGCAAGTGCCCTCCTGGGAGTTTTCTCAAGAGTGGGTTTTTCGAAAGAGGTTGTCTCAGACAGAGGTGCAAACTTTATGTCTGGATATTTGACTGCTATGTGGAAAGAGTGTGGAGTGAACTACAAGTTCATCACACCCTACCATCCACAGTGCAATGGTCTAGTTGAAAGATTCAACAAGACCTTAAAGGGAATGATCAAGAGACTCCCTGAAAAGCTTAGGCGAAGTTGGGATAGCTTGCTGCCCCGCCTTTTGTTTGCTTACAGAGAGGTCCCACAGAAGGGGGTTAGCTACAGTCCTTTTGAACTTCTATTTGGGCATCCTGTAAGAGGACCCCTTTGTCTAGTGAAGGAAGAATGAAATTTACCTCTCAAAAAGCCTAAGCAAGACATTGGGGACTATGTACTTGGTCTCCGCTCCAGGATGGCCGAGTACATGAAAAAGGCATCCAAAAACCTTGAGGCTAGCCATGAACTCCAAAAAGCCTGGCATGACCAAAAGGCTGTGCTGATTGTTTACCAGCCAGGACAGAAAGTGTGGGTGTTGGAGCCAGTGGCCCCAGCAGCACTCCAAGACAAATGTTCTGGACCCCACGCTATTGTTGAGCAAAAGGGAGATTTAACCTACTTGGTTGACCTTGGAACTCCCAGGAGCCCCCACAGGGTGCTTCATGTCAACAGATTGAAGGCATATGTTGACAGGGCAGACATGGGCTTGCTCATGGCTACAGATGAAGGACAGGAGGAGGAGAGTGACCCTCTCCCAGACCTGCTTTCTCAAAACCCTGACGATGGGTCAGTTGATGGTGTAGCCTTGGCAGGCATCCTCACTGATCAACAGCAACAGGACTGCAGACAAGTTCTCCAGTCCTATATACATATGTTTTCACTGACTCCAAGTCAGACAAACTGATGCACCCATGAGGTGGACACTGGTGACAGTCTGCCTGTGAAGAGTAAGATCTACAGGCAACCTGATCATGTCAGGGACTGTATCAGGACAGAGGTCCAAAAGTTATTGGAGTTGGGAGTTACTGAGCCCTCGGAGAGCCCCTGTGCCGGTCCAGTAGTCCTTGTGCCTAAACCTCACACCCAGGATGGTAAGAGAGAGATGAGGTTTTGCGTGGACTACAGAGGTCTCAATGCTGTCACTAGGACAGATGCCCACCCAATACCAAGGGCAGATGAGCTCATTGACAGATTGGCTTCTGCCAAGTTTTTGAGCATATTTGACTTGACAGCTGGCTACTGGCAGATCTGAATAGCTGATGATGCAAAAGCCAAAACAGCATTTTCAACCCCAGGAGGACATTATCAGTTTGTGGTAATGTCCTTTGGTCTGGAAAATGCATCTGCCACATTTCAAAGGTAGGTGAACCAAGTTCTCACAGGTCTGAATGACTACTGTGCAGCTTATCTAGATGATATTGCTGTCTTTAGCTCCACCTGGGAGGATCACCTGATCCACCTGAAAAATGTTTTGGAGGCCCTGCTGAAGGCAGGCCTAACTATCAAGGCTACTAAATGCCAGATAGGGCAGAGTAAGGTTGTATACCTGGGCCACCTTGTAGGTGGGGGTCAGGTTCAACCACTGGAGAGCAAGATCCAGACCATAAAGGACTGGACTCCTCCAACCTTCCAGACACAGGTCAGAGCTTTCTTGGGCCTGTCTGGTTACTACAGGAAGTTTGTTAGAACTATCAGTCCATTGTGACTCCTCTTAATGACCTCACTTCAAAGAAAATGCCAAAGAAAGTTCAGTGGACAGTAAGCTGTCAAAAGGCATTTGAGGACCTGAAGCAGGCCATGTGCACTGCACCTATTCTGCAAAGTCCAGATTACTCCAAAGAATTAATTGTCCAAACAGAGGCTTCTGAGTTGGGTTTGGGAGCTGTTCTTTCACAATTGAATAAAGATGGTCAAGACCAGCCCATTGCTTTTATTAGCAGAAGGCTGACCCCTAGAGAGAAACGTTGGTCAGCTATTGAGAGGGAGGCCTTTGCTGTGGTTTGGGCCCTGAAGAAGCTGAGGCCATACTTGTTTGGTACTCACTTAAAGATTCAGACAGACCATACGCCCCTCTTGTGGCTAAATCAGATGAAGGGTGAAAATCACAAACCGCTTAGGTGGTCCATTTCCCTACAGGGGATGGACTTTACAGTGGAACATAGACCTGGGACTGACCATGCCAATGCAGATGGACTCTCCAGATATTTCCACTTAGAACATGAAGACTCAACTGGTCAAGGTTAGTTTAATGTCCCTGCGTTTGGGGGGGTGGGGGTTGTGTAGGAGAGTAGGGTCTGCTTCCTATTGTCACCCCCACTTTTTGCTGTGATTTTTTTTTTTTTTTTTACTTTAGTGTGGCTGTGGGCCTGATAATCAGACCCACAGCCCAGCTGTTCTCTCTCTAAATTGATACCATGTACTTTAGGTACATACCTGATTGGGTATTGGGTCACCTTTGTGAGCCCCTGTATAGTGTACCATAGGTACCCAGGGCATAAGTGCATCCAAGGCCTACCAGGCCCCCAAGTAGGCCTAACACTGAGAACAGAAGGAGGAGGTCACTTTCTAGTGACTCCCACCACTCTGATGACACAGTAGGGACAAATACCTCAGCAGTGATGAGGATGACTTCACTTCAGAGAAGAGAGCATAAGGCTAGGATGAGGGAAGTCAATCTTAGGATCAAGAGGCAAGAAATTGCCCTTGCCAAAGAGACCCTGGCTCTTGCTAGAGAGCAAAAGTTGAGTGGATTAAATTCCACTGGTGGCAGCAACATCCCTAGAGGTAGGGAAAGGTCAAATTACCATAGAAACCCAAGTAAGATTGTCCCTCCCTACCAGAGTGGGGATGACATCCACAAGTGGATAATTGCTTTGGAGAGGGCTTGCAAAGTACAGCAGGTACCCCAAAGTCAGTGGGCAGCAATCGTATGGCTCTCCTTTTCAGAAAAAAGTAGAGACAAGCTCCTCACAGTTAGTGATGAGGATGCTGACAACTACAATGTCCTGAAGAGTGCTCTAATAGATGGGCTTGGCTTAACCACTAAGCAGTATAGGTTGCTGTTCAGAGACACCCAGAAGACACAGACTCAGGAATGGACTGACTTTGTAGATTGTGCCACTAAGGCTCTGGAAGGCTGGTTACTGGGCAGTAAGGTCAAAGACTATACAGGATTGTATAATTTGATTATGAGAGAGCAAATTCTTAATAATTGTCAGAACCAGTTATTGCATCAACACCTGATTGACTCTGATCTGACCTCTCCCCAAGAACTGGGAAAGAAGGCAGACAAGTGGGTCAGAACCAGGGTGAAGCAGAAGGTCCAGAAACAAGGTGGTGATCAGAAGAAGCAAGACCAAAAGGGTGGGGAGAAAGCAAAAGACCAGAAGTCTTCTCAAGGTCCCCAAAAAGCTTCCAATGGAGGGGGTTCCCAACAATTTAAGAAAAATGAAGGCCCAAAGACACCCAGGTGCAAAACTTGTAAGGTTAATTCTCACTGGACTAGTGATTGCACCAAGAAGGAGACAGCTCCAACCACTGTGGCCCCTAGGCACCTGCACCCCATAGTACAGTTAACAGTGGTGGTTCTCAACCCAAGGCTTTAGTGGGGTTAACCCTGGGTACTGATATGGATTCTGGCCTAGTCAGAATACCAACTCAAGCTGTTCTTGTCTGTGATGTGGACATGGCTCTACTGTGAGTCCCAATAACTTGGGCAAGTACAGGCAAACACCTTTAATTAATAACAAAGTGGCTCAGGCCTACAAGGACACACGTGCCAGTGTCACCATGGTGACACCTAACTTTGTGGACCCTGGACAGATAGTACTAGGTGACAATTACCTAGTGACCAATGCAAGCAATGTCACTACCACCCATAGTACGGAAATTGTTAATTTCTCCTGGGGAGGGGTAAGTGGCCTCGAAAGAGTTCGTGTTAGGTCAGACCTCCCTGTAGAATGTTTGTTGGGCAATGATCTGGAATCTTCAGTCTGGTCTGAAGTGGAGTATAGGACTCATGCAGAAATGCTAAGTATATCAGCACATGTCCTTGGTGTGACCAGGTCACAGGCCAAAAAGTGCAAAACTGAACAGGTCCTGGATCCTGAGACTATGAGCCGGTTGCCTACCAAGAGAAAGAGCAGTAGGGTTAAGGCAGTGCCTTCCCCCCTGCCTCAGAGTGAGGATCAGCCTTCTCAGGAAGCTGATAGTGAGGCCCAATAAGGAACTGTCCTAGAAGAGTTTGAGCCAGATCAGGTTGAGTTTCTTGGGACAGGGGGACCTTCAAGGGCAGATCGGAGGCAGGCGCAGCTGGACTGCCCCTCTCATGAACCCCTCAGACAGCAAGCTGCTGCTGAGTCTGCTGGGAATTCTACAGGTACCCATAGAGTGTATTGGTATGAAGGGCTCCTATATTCAGAGGCTAGAGACCCCAAGCCTGGTGCTTCCAGGAGGTTGGTCATTCCTCTGGCATTCAGGGGCTTCCTTCTTACCTTAGCCCATGATATTCCCTTAGCAGGACATCTTGGCCAAAACACGACTTGGGACAGGCTTGGCCCTCACTTTCACTGGCCACACATGTTAGAAGATCCCAATGAGTTTTGTCGCTCCTGTGTCACCTGCCAAGCCAGTGGCAAATCAGGTGGCACCACAAACCCCCCCTAATTCCACTACCTTTGGTGGGGGTTCCCTTTGAAAGAGTTGGGATAGACATTGTTGGACCAATGGATCCCCAAAAAGCCTCAGGGCACAAGTTTATTCTGGTGGTAGTGGATCATGCCACCAGATACCCAGAAGCTATCCCCTTAGGGACCACAACATCCCCTGTTGTGGCAAGTGCCCTCCTGGGAGTTTTATCAAGAGTGGGTTTTCCGAAAGAGGTTGTCTCAGACAGAGGTGCAAACTTTATGTCTGGATATTTGACTGCTATGTGGAAAGTGTGTGGAGTGAACTACAAGTTCATCACACCCTACCATCCACAGTGCAATGGTCTAGTTGAAAGATTCAACAAGACCTTAAAGGGTATGATCAAGAGACTCCCTGAAAAGCTTAGGCGAAGTTGGGATATCTTGCTGCCCCGCCTTTTGTGTGCTTACAGAGAGGTCCCACAGAAGGGGGTTAGCTACAGCCCTTTGAACTTCTATTTGGGCATCCTGTAAGAGGACCCCTTTGTCTGGTGAAGGAAGAATGAAAGTTACCTCTCAAAAAGCCTAAGCAAGACATTGGGGACTATGTACTTGGTCTCTGCTCCAGGATGGCCGAGTACATGAAAAAGGCATCCAAAAACCTTGAGGCTAGCCAGGAACTCCAAAAATCCTGGCATTACCAAAAGGCTGTGCTGATTGTTTACCAGCCAGGACAGAAAGTGTGGGTGTTGGAGCCAGTGGCCCAAGCAGCACTCCAAGACAAATGTTCTGGACCCCACGCTATTGTTGAGAAAAAGGGAGATTTAACCTACTTGGTTGACCTTGGAACTCCCAGGAGCCCCCACAGGGTGCTTCATGTCAACAGATTGAAGGCATATGTTGACAGGGCAGAGACATGGACATGGGCTTGCTCATGGCTACAGATGAGGGACAGGAGGAGGAGAGTGACCCTCTCCCAGACCTGCTTTCTCAAAACCCTGACGATGGGTCAGTTGATGGTGTAGCCTTGGCAGGCATCCTCACTGATCAACAGCAACAGGACTGCAGACAAGTTCTCCAGTCCTATATACATATGTTTTCACTGACTCCAAGTCAGACAAACTGATGCACCCATGAGGTGGACACTGGTGACAGTCTGCCTGTGAAGAGTAAGATCTACAGGCAACCTGATCACGTCAGGGACTGTATCAGGACAGAGGTCCAAAAGTTATTGGAGTTGGGAGTTATTGAGCCCTCGGAGAGCCCTGGGCCGGTCCAGTAGTCCTTGTGCCTAAACCTCACACCCAAGATGGTAAGAGAGAGATGAGGTTTTGTGTGGACTACAGAGGTCTCAATGCTGTCACTAGGACAGATGCCCACCCAATACCAAGGGCAGATGAGCTCATTGACAGATTGGCTTCTGCCAAGTGTTTGAGCATATTTGACTTGACAGCTGGCTACTGGCAGATCTGAATAGCTGATGATGCAAAAGCCAAAACAGCATTTTCAACCCCAGGAGGACATTATCAGTTTGTGGTAATGTCCTTTGGTCTGGAAAATGCATCTGCCACATTTCAAAGGTAGGTGAACCAAGTTCTCACAGGTCTGGATGACTGTGCAGCTTATCTTGATGATATTGCTGTCTTTAGCTCCACCTGGGAGGATCACCTGATCCACCTGAAAAATGTTTTGGAGGCCCTGCAGAAGGCAGGCCTAACTATCAAGGCTACTAAATGCCAGATAGGGCAGAGTAAGGTTGTATACCTGGGCCACCTTGTAGGTGGGGATCAGGTTCAACCACTGGAGAGCAAGATCCAGACCATAAAGGACTGGACTCCTCCAACCTCCCAGACACAGGTCAGAGCTTTCTTGGGCCTGTCTGGTTACTACAGGAAGTTTGTTAGAACTATGGGTCCATTGTGACTCCTCTTAATGACCTCACTTCAAAGAAAATGCCAAAGAAAGTTCAGTGGACAGTAAGCTGTCAAAAGGCATTTGAGGACCTGAAGCAGGCCATGTGCACTGCACCTATTCTGCAAAGTCCAGATTACTCCAAAGAATTAATTGTCCAAACAGATGTTTCTGAGTTGGGTTTGGGAGCTGTTCTTTCACAATTGAATAAAGATGGTCAACACCAGCCCATTGCTTTTATTAGCAGAAGGCTGACCCCTAGAGAGAAACGTTGGTCAGCTATTGAGAGGGAGGCCTTTGCTGTGGTTTGGGCCCTGAAGAAGCTGAGGCCATACTTGTTTGGTACTCACTTCAAGATTCAGACAGACCATAAGCCCCTCTTGTGGCTAAATCAGATGAAGGGTGAAAATCACAAACCGCTTAGGTGGTCCATTTCCCTACAGGGGATGAACTTTACAGTGGAACATAGACCTGGGACTGACCATGCCAATGCAGATGGAGTCTCCATATATATTTCCACTTAGAACATGAAGACTCAACTGGTCAAGGTTAGTTTAATGTCCCTGCGTTTGGGGGGGGCGGGGGTTGTGTAGGAGAGTAGGGTCTGCTTCCTATTGTCACCCCCACTTTTTGCTGTGATTTTCAGTTTTTTTTACTTTAGTGTGGCTGTGGGCCTGATAATCAGACCCACAGCCCAGCTGTTCTCTCTCTAAATTGATACCATGTACTTTAGGTACATACCTGATTGGGTATTGGGTCACCTTTGTGAGCCCCTGTATAGTGTACCATAGGTACCCAGGGCATAAGTGCATCCAAGGCCTACCAGGGGCTGCAACGTGTACTATGCCACCCCTGGATGCCCATCCAAACTGACACCACAGGCTGATCACTCAGCCTGGGTAAGGTGGTGTAATCACCCCTTGCTTAGATATAGTATACCTATATCTACCCTTATATATAGACACATAGGTACCTATAAGTCACTCCTATGGCAGGCCTTTAAAATCCTGAAAGTAGAGTGCTTTGTTTTATGTGAGAGGGTGCCCTAGCATGAGCTGAGCCCCTCTGTAGCTTTCGGAACCATGTCCTTATAGCTGTTCTATGGTATAGCCATACCATATACTCTTAAGTGCATTATAATCCTCGCAGTTAATGCTAACTTTGGTTTGGCTTTATCAAAACATGTTGTGTAAGGTGTCAAACATTTTGGAATACTACCCCCCCCCCCGTGGCAGGGGTAGCATTCCACCCTTCTAGAGGGAGAAGACATGTAGTTACTGCTTTACCCGGTTAAAGTTAAACAGAGCCTCAGCATCACAAAATCGATGCTGCTGCCACAGACTCGAGTCTGACCTCCTGCTGCTGGACAAAACTCCGGCAGGGTAGGCCTCGACAATAGGTTTCATGCCCAGACAGGCTTTTAGTGTTTTGGGGCAGGGAGGGCTGCAAAATGAGACACTGCCTAGGGCACACAAGGTGCTCCATGCATAGCCCGGTTCAAACCAGTTGCTGGGGCACTCCAGCCCCAGCTCTGGCGTGAAACTGGACAAAGAGAAAGGGGTGTAACCACCCCCTTCTCAGGGTCCACCCATTGGAGGGACCTAGCAGGTAATCCATCACCTTAGTAAATGTAAATGTAAATGTAGTTGCGCTTATATAGCGCACAGCTACCCGCAGTGGGTTTCCCGGCGCTTGCTTAGGGAACCCTTCCTGGTATTCCCCTGTGAGATAGCAGGGTATCCACAAGGTGAAAGTCAGGCATCCCGCCGCGAGGGGCCATTGTGGAGATTAAGCAAGCTATTGCCCAGAGTCGCAGAGTGTTAACCCGTGAGTCGAGGAGGCACCGGGGCGAGAATTATCGAGTCCGTGGAATTTTTAGCCCAAGACCCCGCCGAGGCGGGGAATTGAACCCTGGTCCAGGACCGATCTCAGCTTCCGGGTCTGCTGCCTCTAACCCCTGAGCCACACTTCTCCACTTCTCTAGTTTGGTATAAAGTTAGGAGCTGTGTCTAGAGACATCAGATTACCCTGGAAAGAAACTACGAAACAAAGCTCTTGGACTTCGACATTCTATGCTGACTAGAAGACTGAAGAAGATTTCCCTTGTGGTCAAGGAGTGACCACCCTGTTCAAACAGGCACCACCAGTAACTTGCCAGTTTGCTTCGTCGACGCTCCCGATGGAACCCAACAACTCAGCTACTCAGGACTGGACTTCCAGACTTCTTGGACTCCAACCCATATCCACAGCAAAGCTGAGACCCATGGCAGACACAAGATACGTGGGACCAGACTCCTTGGACATCCTGCAAATTGCTAACTGCATCAACTCCTGAGGTAACTCACAAGTGTGCATTGGGGCACGAGAAGCCCTCAACCCAAGCAACATCTGCACCAGAGCTCAGCCCTCCACACTCCACGAGTGTTGCGTGGGGCCCGCTCCTGCATTTCAGCTCGACATGTCTTCCCGTTTGCTAGCCCGTTGGCTAGTGAGCCCCCTGAAGATGATCCTTTGAATTTCTAAATGCTTGCCTGGTTGCTCTGGGCTTTCTCCAGCTTCCTTCCAAAAGAGAAGCGCCTCAGACCTTGCTGGTCTGACCTGAAGCAAATCTTCATTTCCTGCATGGGTTGCAGTTACCAAGGCTTGTTGGGTCAAATCCGGATACCGACACCGCGGGCAGCGAAATCCTTCATGGGACAGCCCGACTCCTCCTGGTCCTCATGGCTGCAGAGACAAACTTCACCTGTTTGCATCGCGACATCATCTGGTTCCATCCTGGTTCCTTCCTGGTCACTGGCTAGTGAACCAGACTCTGTCCCCTCTGCTTTCAGGTTCTTCAGCTCCTTGATCCACCCTTGGATCCACCCAGACACTCTTCTCTCTTGGATCCACCCAGACACTCAGGAGAAGTGTGGCTCACTGGTTAGAGGAGGCAGACCTGGAAGCAGAGGTCAGCCCGGGACCAGGGTTCAATTCCCGACTCGGCGGGGTCTTGAGTCCTAAAATGTCCTTGGACTCGACAATTTTCGCTCCGGTGCCTACTCGATTCACGGGTTCACACTCTGCGACTCTGGGCAATAGCTTGCTTAATCTCCACAACGGCCCCTCGTGGCGGGATGCCTGGCTTTCACCTTGCGGATACCCTGCCGGGGTTATCTCACAGGGGAATACCAGGACGGGTTCCCTAAGCAAGCGCTTAGAAACCGCTTGGTGATTTGCGCTATATAAATTCCTGTACATTTACATTTACATTCTTTCGGCCGCCTGCAGCACTTCTTTTGCAGGTCTCCATTGAAAGCATCGACGAAACCCGACAGGAAAAGGCACCTGTGCATCCGTCTTCCCTTGGTGAGGTAACTTGAGTACTCCGGTGCTCCCGTGGGTATTGACTATCCAAGTGTCCTAGTTTAAAGGGGTTTCACCGTAGTCCACCCGGAAGTGCCCTTAATCAGTAACTTTGTGACTTCTTCGTTCTCCATTGTAAGTCAATGGTAACTTGCGTCTGTGTTCCCACACTGCACGCGTCTCCCGTGGGTCTCCCACTTCCAAACCTTTCGTCCTGTAGTGTAGCCCCAGCGATTCCCTAGGCCTATTCACCTTTCCAGAAGTGGCTCTTACACCACTTACTTAGTATATGGTTCGTGAGGCCCCTAGGGCAGAATTGTATTTGTGCAACTTATAGTGTGCTTAATGAGTAACTTGAAACGGATCTCGAACTCTGACCTCATAAAGAGTGCAGAGGTGTTGTGTTAGTAATAAATACAAATATTTTTGATATATACCTTGTGTGGTGTCCTTTCATTTGGTATTCAAGGGATTATATATGGTAAAACAGCTGGCTTCACATGCTCTCTGAAGTTTTAGCCTAAGACTGCTTGTCCATGCTACCCCTAGGATAGCTGGTCTATAAGGTTGACTTTACAACCATCACCATAAGGGTCGTTTAGACGGGTGCAAGATGCCCACTAGAATAGTGGACAACATATGCTAGGCTAACTTCTCACACCCATAATTCAGGCACAATTGCACTATGGTGCTGGGGTATCTGGGTTGGCACAAGGCAGCACAAGGACAGAGCAGAAATGCTCTATATCTTTGTAAATATGGAGCACTTCTGCTCTCTCCCTTAAACACAAGTTCCCTTGCTGGCGGCTTGAAATAATAGTAAATGTGCCCCTAGATTTCGGCACAGTTGCCAAAGATTTCACCGCAAGAGTGTGCTCATCACACATTAAAACAAGCTTTGGCAAAAACTATTGATTCAGTGCCCAAATGAGGCTCACAGGAAAGAGCCAATGGATGAAATGGATTGACCCAAAACCCCTTTTCTATATCTATATTATGCATTGTGTGTAGGGTGCTGCAATGGGGTCTGTGGGGAGTGCATAGTGGTGACAACAGGTCTTGCCAAACTGTTAAAGCTGTCCTTAATGAGATATAAAAAGGTCTGTTATGACTGACTGAATTATTTATTAAGTGCACTTATGCCGAGGCATCTTGGCGCTGTAGGAGGAAGATGACAAGGACTACCAATTAGATCATGGAAAACAGCCAGGTTTTCAGAGCTTTCCTAAATAGGGTCTTACTATCAAAGCGTAGCACAGAAGGCACAGAGTTCCATAGTTTCGCTGCCTGGTAGGAAAAAGACTTGCCACCCCATCGGGACTCTCTTTGTTCTAGGCAAGCAGATCAGGCCCAGACTACCGGATCTTAATGTACTGGACGGCACATAACGAGAAAAAAGGTTTGTCATGTCCTCCGCCCCCCTTCCATTTAGGGATTTATGGACTAGACAAAGGGCCTTGAATTGCACCTTTCGCCGAAAAGGGAGCCAATGGAGTTGTCGAATGGCATTAGATGTCGGGTGACGCTTAGGAAGATCCAGCAATACTCTGGCTGCCGCATTTTGTAGTGACTGGAGTTTTGTGATCTGTTTTTTACCCGTTCCTAAATACATAGCATTGCAGTAATCAATGCGGGATAGTACCAGGGCTCCAACTACTGTTTTCCTCAATGTAAAAGGTATAAATGGTAGAATTTTCCTGAGGACCTTAATTGTAAAAAAACAGGCCGATGTAACTTGACTGATTTGTGAGGTACTCGTTAATTCTATATCAATCATAAAGCCTAGGTTCTTAACTTTTTGCGCTGGGACGGGACAGGTACCAGTTCTGGAGGCCACCATAGATGACTCCAGATAGAGGGTTTTTGTCCAAACTCAATTACCTCAGTTTTTTTGTGTTGAGCTTCAAAAAGTTCTTATTCATCCAGCTCTTTACACTTAGGAGACAGTTACGAAAACGCTCCGCTGTGACTTCCACCTTCTGGGAGAGTGACACCACTAACTGAGTGTCATCAGCATAAGACACTAATCGCAGACCATGGGATTTTATACGTTTTGCCAGTGGGGTCACATACAAATTAAACAAGGTAGGAGAGAGCGCTGATCCCTGAGGGACACCACATGGGAAAAAAAACTCTCCAGACTGAAAACCCTCCCAATGGATTTGCTGTACTCGGGCTTCTAGGAAAGACCTAAGTAGGGTAAAAGCAGTATCTGAGATTCCTACAGCTCTGAGCCTATCTAATAGGACCCCGTGATTGACGGTATCAAAAGCTGCCGTCAGGTCCAGCAATATTAGAACAGCTTTGCCCCCTTCGTCCATGGTCCTGCGAATTTCCTCGGTGGCCATTATTAAAGCGGATTCCGTGGAATGACCTGACCTAAAGCCATGCTGGGTGGGGTCTAAGATGTTATTAAGGTCCACAAATTCCATTAGTTTCTGGTTCATAACTTTTTCAAGTATCTTGGACGGTAAAGGAAGGCAGGATATTGGACGATAGTGCCTGGTTTCCAGTGGGTCCAGAGATTCCTTTTTCAGGATGGGTCTTATGCAGGCCTTTTTCCAACTTTGAGGAAAAACTCCAGACCTTATTATCTCATTAAATAGGTGGGTCAAAATGGAGCTAATTACTTCAGGTGCCAGATGAAGTATATAAGGAGGGCAGGGGTCCAGGTGTGAGCCTGATTTAGTCTGAATTAACAAATTTGTGACCAGGTTATAATTTAAAAGAGAAAATTGGGAGACATGATTCACAGGGGTTTCAATTTGTTCCTTGTGGTCAGTTCCTACTGTTGCTGACAAGTTATGAAGTTCGTCATAGACAGGTTGAACTTGTTGTTGGAAAAACAGGGCCAACTTATCCACAACATTTTAATCCGGGACAAAAATTGTGTCTCGAGGGCACTTCAGAGACGGCAATTTAGAGACGGTTTTAAGCAATTCCTTTGAGGAATTTGAGGCCTCTTGAATTTTTTGGGTAAAAAAAGCTGACTTGGCCTGTTTCATCTTTATTTTATAATCATGTAGGACACTAGTGTATTATTTCCTGTGTTGAATGCTATAGTCGGATCTCCAGATCCATTCGTATCGTCGACATTTAAGTTTAATGAGTTTAACATCAGCTGTATACCATGGTGAGGTGACTGATCGTCTCTTTGGTTTATTTATTTCCTCGGGGCTTGACTTCTTTCTGTTGCGCAGCCTTTATGTGGTGTGCTACGAAGTGTGAAGGGACCAGGAGCTCCCTATATCACCAGGGGCAAAAAGAGAGTCCCCAGATCTGCCACCACAAAAGACTGTCACACAGGATCCCGCACGCCATGGAGCTCATGTGGGTGTTCAGAAGCCAAAGGAACACAGCATCTAAAGTTGCTTTAAAGAACAGGATGATGTGAAAATGCCAAAAGGTCCAGCTTGAGAAAGCAGTTTACAAAAAATGCTCCAAAACTCACTCTGAGATTACATGCTGCATCCCTATTATCTCTCTGAAAACTAAATTCAAAAGACTCTCAGGAAGTGCTTTCAGAGTATGTGCAGGAGAACTTGAGAACAATATTCCACTCATCATACATGAGTAATTATTATTATTATTATTATTATTATTATTATTATTATTATTATTAAGCGTTCTTATATAGCGCTCGATTACCCGTAGGCATCTCGGCGCTTGCCTTGGGAACCCGTCCTGGTTTTTCCCTGTGAGATACCCGTACTGGGCATCCCCAAGGTGAAAGCCAGGCCTCCCGCCACGGGGGGACGTAGTGGAGATTAAGCAAGCTAATGCCCAGAGCTGCAGAGTGTGAACCTGTGACTCGAGTAGGCACCGAAACGAGAATTATTGAGTCCGTGGATATTTGGGCTCAAGACCCTGCCGCGTCGGGAATTAAACCCTGGTCCCGGGTCTGACCTCTGCTTCAGGGTCTGCCGCCTCTAACCAGTGAGCCACACTTCTCCAATCCATTCTCCTCAATTTCAGATAAGAACTGAAAACATGGCTCTTCTCTACTGATGCGTAACTGGTAACTGCCACGATTAGCACCAAGAGGGTGTGTCCTGAGCTTTATAGAAACCAAGTAACATCAGTAGCGGTCGGTGGTGGGAGTAGCTGCCGGGCGGTGATGTGGGGAGAGGGAGGGGCAGGGTGGGGGTAGAAATCTATGGATTATGGAGGATTACAGGTAAGTAAACATATAAATAAATAAAACTAATTTCGTTGCACGCACTGCATCGCATTTGGGGATGCAGTGGGCGCAATGAATTTTTAAAATTTATTTATATGTTTACTTACCTGTAATCTTCCTTGATCCATTGATCACTATCCCCCACCCTACCCCTCCCCCTCCCCACATCACATCACCGCCCGGCAGCTACTCCCACCACCGACCGCTACTGAGTAACATAACAAAACTTAAACATGCCCAGAGGAATATTTGTGTAATGGGATTTTGTGAATGGCTTTAAAGTGGAACAGGTGCACTGTGTCTGTAAGACAAGTTGTTTATCATTTCCTGGGGCAGTCTTAAACATGCTGTCAGCCAACATCTCCGATAGTAACGATGATTGTTTTTTAACCTCCGAAGAAATAAAAATTCATTTTGGCATTGAAACGTCTACTGGTGCCTAATTTACAGAGGACTCTCAAGCAACATCTGATGATGCTTCATCCATATCTAGACCCAGATGTACTAAAGGTATGTTTGCTCGACATAAAGCAGTGTAAATAGTAGCGATGATCAACTTTTGTGTGGAAATGCTATTGTTTGCACGAAAAGTTGACACTTGCACAACAACAAAACCACTTTAAAGGGGACATGTCTACCCCAGAAGTTCACGAAAACAATAGTTTTGGGAGCAAAGCCAGGTCTACTAAAGCAGTGTGATTTGACTTTGCGCCAGATCCTCACACCAGGTGAAATAAGGAAAGTATAAGCAAGAGGTCAAGTGATATTGTGACTAGTACATCTATGTGCGCATAGTTAAGACTAGCTGGGCGAGCATGGAAATCAGCACCCTCCACTGATCACCTATACCAAATTAGAGCACAGAGAAATACTTACAACAGAAAAATCTTAAAAGCTAAAGCAGACTTCTTCAAAACACAGCTGAACCAAGCCATTAACCGTCCAAAAAAACTATTCGAAATCATAAAACAACAATCGCGTAACTCTCCAAACTTAGTGGAGCTAAGCAACCCGGCTACCCCTAACTGCGACGAGCTTGCCAAATTCTTCCTAGAAAAGACTAGAACCATTGAAAATGACATTTAATCCAAGAAAGAACCCCGACAAACTATTGACCATGAATCTATATCTATAGCTTTCCAATCGAAGTTCCAAAAAACAATGCCAACTGGCACTCCTTCTCACCCATCCCTGAACATGAAATCTATAGCACCCTGCTAGCGATCAACCCTGCCATTCATTTCTCCAATCCCCTATCCCCATCTGTATTCAAAATGGTAAAGACCTCTACCCTACCCCTATGGACAAAAATTGTTAATGCCTCTCTGAGGCAAGGTTCCATACCTGATTGCCTTAAAATAGGGCAGGTCTCACCTATACTAAAGAAAGCCAACTCCCTCTCCACAAGCCTCAACAATTTTCGCCCTATATCCAGCAGCCCCACTCTGGCGAAGTTATTGGAAAAATGTGTACAAATTTAACTTTGAAATCACATTCAGAACTTCAACCTCCTAGATAAACATCAATCCGGCTTCCGTCAAGGCCACAGTACCGAATCAGCACTCACCCATATAATGGATGACACTTTAAAAACGTTACATCATAACGACTCATGCTTCTTGACCTATATTCCGCTTTCGACACGGTTAAACATGACAATCTACTGTCCCTACTTGAACGAAGGCTGGGCCTAACCGGTCCAGTGTTACAATGGTTCACCTCCTTCCTAAGCGACAGAACCCAAAGAATCAAGATGAAGCAATCATTCTCTCAACCATCCATGGTCACAATAGGAGTTCCACAGGGATCAGCACTATCACCAATCATTAGGTTTCGTAACCTGGCGAGGGGCGAAGCCACTCCCAGATCGAAATCTGTTGTTTCTAATAGTGAGGTTAGGACAGCCTCTGTTTCCAATTGGCTAGCTCCATAAATGGAGGCTAGCCATTGGGAGGCAGAGGCTGTCAATCGCGTTTTCTCTCGAAAACGCGATTCGGGGGCGTTTCTGGTGCTTTTTTTAAGCCCCGCCCCTTTGTCCCGGGCCGCGCTGCGATTGGCTGCCGGCCCGGGACACCCCCGTGACGTCATTCCCGGGCCGCGCTGTGATTGGCTGCCGGCCGGGAAACCCCCGTGACGTCAGCCAATCACAGCGCGGCCCGGGACCTGACTTGTTTTTTTTCTTACAGGGGCGAAAAAAGGACAGAAAATGGCCGTTTCCGGGGGTATGAAGTGCGTCAAATACTTGGTGTTCATCTTTAACTTCTTGTTTTGGGTGAGTTTAATTGTATTCAGGACAATGGGGGTTTCGAAAGGGGTTGTATGGAACTGTAGGGTGTCCGTGCAGGTGCGAAGGGGGCCGTCTGTATATGTGACTAGGGCAAAGCTCGGGTTGGGCCACCGCCCGGAACGTCCCAAATAGCTTTTTTGGTTGCCAAACTTGAAATCCATATCGCTCATGATTTCCAAGATGAATCTGTATGATATTTAATTGCATATAATAAATTGGCGACAGATTTCTTGGTCGTACCGACTCCACCCAAAACCACTTCCACGTCAACCTGGGATTTTCCGTGCCATGGGAAAGTACCCCGGAAAGAGGCCCTCTGCCTGACTAAGCATTTTTGGCCGGACTGGTTTGGAATAGCATAGCCTCACCCCTGGAGTGAGTCAGCCGGGCTACAAAATGGAGTGTGCTTCTCCCTTTTCCGGAAGTCGTCTCAGAGCTCCCTTCCCGGCATACGGGACATTGCACAATTTTTGGGCTTGAGGAAAGTGCCATTGTCTTCCTCCTTCTGCGGCCCTACGAAACAACTGACAATGCGAGTATCGAGAAACGTTTTGGGAGTATCAAATGTTCACATCCTGCCTTCCAAGGAACCTTGTTTAGTGCTGGGGTTGCCAACGTCACTTCGCGACACTCTTTCGCCTTGGAGGGTGAACGTTTTCTCCCCTCTTATGATCATACACAACATAAAAAAAACACGTGGCATACATTTTTCATGGACATGTTCTAAACTGTTAAATAACAAACTACTATCTTGTGTTAAATACTGCGTGTATACTACTTCCTAAAGTATGCAGTCTTCTGATAAAGTGGCACATATCAAGGACGCAGTTTTTCCTCTTCTCCCTTTACAGTTTCATCAAGCAGAACAAACAAATCAAAGGGTCTGTTTGAGGTGGGCTGGTCCTGTCGGAGTAAATGTACCCAGAATATGTTTAAACTCCTATTGGAAAAGCCGATAGGTTTTGTTTGTTGCAGACTTTTGGCTTCGTCAATGCTTGCTTTGTCTTGGTTTTTATAAAGTCATTTTTGAGGCACTGCCGAACATTGGCCAGTATAAAATATAAACACTATTTAAAAGCAAAACTATGAATATTTTTCTTTGGCCTCCCCCAAGCACTTTGCTATATAGCAGACCCTGGAAGTGAAGAGATCTATTCTGTCAAAGTGTAGAATGCCAATGCGAAGGGAATTATTTTTTCAACAGTCGTGTTTTACGTGAGAGCAACAGTATTGTGCTCCTAATGAGGGTGTCTGGTGATGCATGCATGATTGGGAGTGCCAATCAATTTTGTGTTTTTTTTCCTTCCGTGGGGAGACCGAAGCCAAACTACCTTGAATAACCAAAACGGGCTCTCCACTAAGGGTGGAAAGCCCTAGTGGTTAAGGTGTTCAAATGAAGCGCTATTACTGATATCACCTGTAGTGTTGCTCTCTAAAGGATACCCTTGGGGCTTAGGCACTTACTGATGCTGCAGATGTGGTGTGGGGGGTAAAAGCCCCAGCTGACAGTCCAGGGTGGCAGCTAAGTGCTTCCGCATTCCATTTGTAGGCCCGCCCTTCTTTCTATCCTTAAATGTGTTTAGAGCTGGATGAAGGGACAGCTGCAAGTATTTAACAAATTCACCATCCTTTATATTTGTTTCTCCTGAAATTGCCCTCTTTGCAAGTTTAGCAGGATCTGGTTTGGGTCAGAAGCTATCCTTGGTTTGATGGAACCAGTGCAGGCAGAGGCCTTACCCATGGTACACTGCGTGACCCAGTGTGGCAACTTCAATGAAGCACCAGCTGTCTTGGTACGTTGAAGTTTGATGCCATCGCACAAGAGCCTTTGGAATAACTTTATTTTAGAAGTGTAAGTGCGTTCCTCAACCCGATAGTGCGATACTGACTGATATATTCTACTCTTTGCTTTAAAGAAGAAAATGGCGTGCCTCAACTAAGCGTTTTCGAGAAGTGCAACTCGCATAAAAAAAATGATGGAAGACCTAGAACTACTGAACTCTACAATCAATTCAAGTAAATTCCACTCTGCCCTCCCTGAACACCCAGGCGCTGTTTTAGTGTGCAGGTTATTTAATGCTCATTGTTCTTGCTAGTTTTATGGTGTGGCCTGTAAACCGCGCAGATATGATGGGACAGCCAGGGAAGCTGTAAAAGGACAGCAGTGATGTTTGCCTGTTGTGCAAACAACCTGTCTGGCAGCTGACCATAAATCCCTCTCGGAGGAGGGAGTGAAGCAGGAAGTGTAGAAAAGCCTTTCCCGGTATCTGATCTGGTCGGCACCAGGGCTTCACTGGGCAGGTTTCCTCATCCCAAGCCGACAGGGCTGATTCTTATAGGATCATTGGCGCTATGTATTGCAGCATTTAAAGTGCTTAAGAGTCCTATGTGGTGGTGATGCGCTCGCCCTGCATGCGAAGCAAGCTACACCATGCTGTGTGTGATTGCAAGTGCTGTGAGTTGTTCTGATCCTGTGAGGGGTGCTTTTTGGTTTGAGTGACTAGATAGGTACTCTTGCCTTGGGGTGCAGGGCTTAATAGTGTGTGTGCGCACAAGTGTGAGGTGGAGGAGACGTAGTTTACATTGAGTTGGCTTTCTTGTACTTTTAAAGCAACCAGGCTATATATAACATGTAAGGCCAACTCGGAAGTAAACAAACCACTGGGGGTCTTTTAAGCCACCAGGGTTATAGGTTATCTAGGTTAGGGCAGGTGGGGTATACTGGGATGTGGGGACCAAGACACAGGTGGCTGCATAGCGCCACCCAGGGAAGAGGGGTGCTGTGCCCTTACTCAAAGGGTTGGTGATTACAAAAGGCGGAGTAATCCACTTGTGAAAATGCGCAAGGCAGGAACACTCTTGTGAAATGGTGGCTGAAATAAGATTGGCAGCGGGAAAGGAGGCTTTTGATAAGAGCAGGGCGTGTACTGTGATCACTGATGTACAAACGCACCTGAGGGAGGAAAGTTGAAAGTATGGGAAGAGTAATCCAGGATGGCAGCCCGAGCAGATGCTCCACACTTGGTAAAGGCCCAGACTTTGCATACTCCTGCAGGGTCGAAGAAGCCTCAGTTTTTGTTCAGGGCTTTGCACCCCAAGCCCTTCTGAAGCTCTGAAAGGTGGAAACACGTCAGTGTGGTAAACCATAGCATGGCTGTGGCCTGGCTGGCACATGCTGGTGAGACGTAGAGCTTTTGGTGGGTTGCTGCCTGCCTGAACAATACTGAGAAGGCCTGTCCTTTGCCTTTCAATCCTCACGCCACCATAATATATTTATCTCCCCAGACGCTTTCACTTGTTGCATAAAGAGGCAGTCTCCTGCCCTCCTAACACTTCCGTTCAGTTTCTACCTTCAGTAAGGGGAAATAACATCGGTTTAAAATTAAAAAAAGGAACTTTCTCAGCTAGTACAGCAGCATGAGGTCTGGCAGGGCATCTTTCGCGCAATAAAATGCTGATCTAACAGGATTGCCCTGACCGCCGCTAACATAGCCACAGTAGCTATGTTGTGTACAAATGGGAGCAAAGTTCCTTGTATGCCCACGAGCTTCGTCCAGTGGCATCTCTGGCATCTGTGCCTATTGTCGTATTTGCGACAAGTGTCCTCTTTTATGACCTGTACTCTCCTCTGCCGTTCCTCTTCAGTTGAGGAGGACCTTGCACTACCGACTGATCTCTCGCCTCAGACATGGTCAGTAATGATGACCCAAACTAATTTGATTACTTTAAATTTGTCTGCAGGCCGAGTGTAAAAGCCTCGGTATCTCAGCAGAACTCTGTAAATAAGACTATTATAAAGACTAGGGCTAAAACGCATATTGACTCTTGCGCCAAGGCCGGGTTATCAGCGCGCAGGCAGGGTGGAAGTCGAAGGGAAACGGACGGAGCCTGTCTAAGAAATAGAGTGAACTCTCCGGCCACCTCAGTTCGAGGCTGCTCTGCGCCTGGAAGACGCGGGCACCGTCCAACGCCTGCATCAGAGGCAGCTGTGAGGCAACGTCCAATCTTAGTGGTGAGTACCACCGGATATTCAAACTAGAAATTATATAATATTTGTGCTCGGCTCGTACTGCAGATGAACACCACAGATTTGGGGCATGAATGTCGCGTGTGAAAAAGTCCTTTCACATGGCTTTAGGTGGGCCAGGTCTCACCGGTGCTGAGCACTGGCAGTTTTTTTAAAAGGGGGCCTTGAAACGGGTCCTTATCAGGCTCTGTTTTGTGCCCTGGCACAGACGGTCCGTTTTTTTGCCAGACTGTAGTGGCATCAGGCACATCATATCGCTGCTCACTTGTGTGTGACTGCTCCTGGGTGTGTGTGTGTGTGACTGCTCCAGTGTGTGTGTGTGTGTGTGTGTGTGTGTGACTGCTCCTGTGTGTGTGTGTGTGTGTGTGTGACTGCTCCAGGGTGTGTTTGTATGTGACTGCTCCAGTGTGTGTGTGACTGCTCCAGTGTGTGTGTGTGACTGCTCCAGTGTGTGTGTGTGTGTGTGACTGCTCCAGTGTGTGTGTGTGTGTGTGACTGCTCCAGTGTGTGTGTGTGTGTGTGTGTAACTGCTCCTGGGTGTGTGTGTGTGTGACTGCTCCAGTGTGTGTGTGTGACTGCTCTGGTTGTGTGTGTGGCTGGCTCTGGGTGTGTGGCTGGCTCTGGGTGTGTGTGGGTGGTAGTAATTGCTGTCTGCTGAGCTCGTCCGTAGGGTACAATAGTTCTCACATTTGCGAGAGATTAAGCTATTGGCAATGTAAAAGACAATGCCATGTATTTATCTGTTTTCAAAACCAACACATACATACAAATTTTGTCATTTACAATGCCAATAGCTCTAACTTCTCCAAAGGCGAAACCGTTGCATTGTAAATGCTTGTTTTTAATCTACTCATGGAACTACTTGCTAATGCGCCAAATTCTGCAAACATTCAATATCACCTATACGCGGACGACACTCAACTATGCATGAAAATCTCCTCGCCAGATGACTTCATCTCCCTCAACGCCATTCTCCATAAAACCTAAAGTTGGCTCAATGGCAACCACCTCATGCTCAACACCAAGCAAACTGAATTCCTCCTCATCTCCCCTCCCAATCACACACCCAAGATAGACTTATGCCTAAAGCATCTAACTTCCTTTGATTGCGCCCCATACATCATTGACTCCGCCAAATACCCGGGAGTCACCCAGGACAAACATTTTAATATGCAGGCACAAATCTACAATGCCACCAAGGGAGCCAATTATCAGTTGAGTATCCTAAGGAAACTTAAACCCTTTCTCCCACAGACTGATCTAAAAATGGCGGTTTAAGCGGATGTATGACGGTACGACACGGGCTATTAACACGTGTACCGTTACAACGCGTGTTTTACAACGCAAGTCGTTACCACGACTTGCGCTGTAGGGTGCGGACTTAGGAATAGTTTAATTTACTATTCCAACACCAGTCCCCGTGGATAGTAGGGAAGGTGTTGGAATAGTAAATGAACTATTCCTTGTCCTTGAGCGCCCTCCAGCGCAAGTCGTGGTTACGACTTGTGTTGTAAGAGACGCGTCGTAATGGTAGCGCGGGGTAACATCCGCATCGTAAAGGATGTTCCCCGGTTTAAGCTCTAGTACTACCAAGACTGGACTATGGAAGCACCACTCTATGCGGTCTTCCAAAATACATATAGCACTACTCAGGGCATCGCTTAACGCTGCCGCGAGGCTGGTAGCCAGAATAAAAAGAAATAACCACATCACCCCGGCCCTGAAGGCTCTGAACTGGCTACCCTATGAGTCGAGAATACAACTAAAGATCGCCTGCATGACACATAAAGCCCTACATAGCAACACCCCCAGCTATTTAGCACAAAAGCTAGAGCGGTCGGGAGGTTGCAGACATTCGCGAAGCTCGCGCTCAACTACTACTACTCGGACTTGAGAAGCTGGAGGTGGCACTGCAGGCCAGGCCTCAGCCCTCAGGTGAGTGAGTCTTATCGAGGCAATGGCGGGCGCTTGGTACAGTGCTGTTCAGAAGTCGATCCGTTTTTTGCCAGTAAAGTGGAGCATGTGGAAATGGAGCCTGGAGTGGAACCGTCTCAAAGTCGTTTTTCAAAAGTATGCCTGAGACGTGGCACACTTAAATCCTTGCACAAGAGCACGCCATGTGTTGATACCTAGTGCACAACAGGGTCACACAAGAGTACAGGCTGTCCGAACACTGGTGCATAACAGGGTCACATGAGTGTGTCTCTGTGCCCGTCATGCCAACATGCGTCCGTGTCCCATGTTTCTGCATCTCCCCGATGCCCATTGACCCGTGCCTGTAGCGCCTTGAGTGTGGCCGGGAGGTCATGGCTAGAGGACGCGAGGACAAAACTGAGCTCGGAGGATCACCATAGGCATACATTTGGGCTGCAGAGAGGCCCACCTCTACCTAGTGCCGCAAGTCGCAGGGAGCGCTATATGAGAAAACTCAGCTCACTCGTAAAAAGCACCCTGACACTCAGCAGTGGCCTTGCCTCTTCTGCCTTTCCCACTCTGTTTAAACTGCACGCTCCTCCTATCTCGCCAATTGAATTCCCAATCCATATGTTTTTATCTTTTCATCTACTTTTTACCACATCATTCTTCCTCCCTCCTGTTTGTTGGTAATGGTAAACCCATCCCAGCGTCTCTCGAGACCCGCTCCTGGGGTCCAGGGGCCTCTAAGGTGATGGGCTATGCCTCCGAGGGGGTGTGAGAGAAAAAGAAAAGGGGTGGGGAGGGCATGAGGTAAGATTAGAGCTGGTTTTAAACTGTACAACACAAAGATATGCGGCAACATTTATGGATATGCTCTCCTTTCAGACGCCTCTGAAGTTTGACATAATTTATTTGTACTACCAGTCATGCCCATGAGTAGGTCGCTGTCTGCTCCCACTAGAGAAACGGAGTCGGGAGGAGGGGGACAGGGGCAAAAGGTGGAGGTCCTGCAATTGCTAAGGCTATGTAGACATTGTGTTTGCGTATACACACATTTATGAGATTTACAGGTCAAACTACCTAGCTAGCTAATCCACACACTTTGTATTGCATTTTGTTCAAGGCTATGCAAACCAGCATTTGTAATGCAATACGTCTCGCATTTGCGAGACTTTGAGCTACTGGCATTGTAAATGACAAACCTTTTATCTATGTTTTGTTTTTGAAAACATAAATAAAAGGCATTGTCATTACAATACCAATAGCTTAAAAATGTCGCAAATGCGAGACCTATTGCATTGCAAATGCTTGTTTTTCTGTACTGTCAGGTTTGACTATACGCACTGGTGTAAAATAGATGTGCGCATGTTTTCACTGCTGGAAAAGTTACAGCATGAGGTCGCATAGGTGATCGTTGTACCTGTAAGGGAAATCCTTTAAAGAGAGACATTTTCTCTCTGGGTTTCCCTTTCTTTCTTTGACGCAGCAACAACGTCCCTGCACATTGGGACATGAGTGCTTTTGAACCAGTAGTGACCAGCAGGACTCTGCTCACAGGAGTCAGAGGTCACCACCTGCAGCAAGATCCAATCAGCCACCTGCATAACCCTGCTGTGCCCTTTTACAGAGAGTGCAAAATACATCAGAATCAAGCAGCTGCCAAAAGTGACCTCCCGAACACAGCCTCTCCAGTAACTCCCCAAACTGCCTCCACAACCTGTAGGTGAGCTACTCGTTATTGTTACTATTGCATCTCACTTATAGGTTTAGATGGAAAAAACCTATGGATTCCTGCGGCTGTCTCGGACTTCCAATTGGGATGTGATTTGCCATTGTATTTTCAAGACTATGTGCCTTTGTGTGTGTACAGTTTTTCAATAGACTTAATACATGTAGCATCCTTGCAACCTATTGCTGAGCTTTTCCCGATTGGTCTTTAGTGTGAGAAGATGCTTGTTGTACATTTGTGTGGTCTACTCTTCTGCATGGATTATTATTGTGTAGCTACTCACACTCTGCATTGCGATGACACAATAAGTTCAGACATTTGGTTGTACAATATGTTTTGCGACAACGGAAGCACCATAGAGTAGTTATGGAATTGCAAGAAATCTGTATATTTCAATTATGCCGGAAGGTAGTAACCCCAGCCCTCATTTTTTTGGGAGGTCAGTAGATTGAGTGCCGTTAAACTGAGTGATAGAAAACCTCTTATTTACAGTGCTTACAAATGGCAGAAATGTGTTAAGAAGCAGCACTATATAAAACAAGCAATAGCAAAGCCAATAGGTGTCTCCTAAAAAGAGGTATTGACGTTAATGTTTATTTAACCATGTTGTACAGCAGTGTAGAGGGCGGAGAGAGGCATGTGGGGGGAAACAGACAATTGCAGGAGAGTGGATGGGGGTCAACATGTACAACAGAGGATGTTCGGGCGGGGTGGGGCAAGCAGACGGACAAATGGTGGGCTGCAGAGAAGGACTGGAAGCAAGCACACAGACAAAGAAGGGTAGAAGGGCTAGCAGACGGACAACAGCGGGTGGCAGGAAGATGCTGGGGATACTCAGATGTACAGCAGAGGATTGGCTGGAGGAACACAGGGGTGAATAGTACAGGAGGGCGATGTAGAGTGCTTAAACACAAGGAAAAAAGTAGCACCTTAAAAAAAAATGAGCGGTTAAAGGACACAAGTAACGCGATCATGCTTCAGGGGAGGGAAAAATACATAAACAGGAAGAAAGCCTATGGCAGCTGACCAAGAGAAAGAAGCACATGAGTGACAATAAAGCCAGCAAATGGTAAGCGATAAACAGTTTCTGAGCCCACTATTAGAAGACAAAAGGTCAGACAAGAGATAGCGAATGTGCTGTCTTGGATGAGACCTAAAATTATGTTATTATTATGAGTGCACCTGCTGCATCATACTTACTCATGGAGATTGACCGCAGGTGAACAATTACCATGATTATGTATCATGAAAATCTGCATTGTACTTTTTAAAACCATATCTCCACAGAGAAATTCTGCACCCCTTTAAAGTGGTGGTATTTCATTTTTCTTTTCCACCTCGAAAGCACACTATAGGCCAAATTCACAAAGATACGTTTATATGTGTAGATCCACTCATTTGTAGCTCTACAATTACACATGGATGTAAATCTCTACTCCTTTTATGTTTACCATTTCCAAGTGTAGATTTATCCCCGGTGTAGACTTAGACTTAACAGTTTCCGTCCTCTTATAAGGGGTGGGGAAGACTCCTACGACTGACTTTATATATGAAAGTTACTGTTAGTAACTTTTGTCCTGTTTGTGGCGAACTCCACCATCTGGATTGAGATCGCCCTATAGCAAAACACAGGGAGGTTTATTAATCTTAATTTAAGCAAATCAAATTAATGAAAAACAAAAATAGAACATACATTTAAACAAATAATATTAACATATGACTACTTAATGGAAACATATATAAGCCACTACCTCCTGAAATTATCTTGGTATTCAATTGTAAATTAATTTAAATATATTAATTCATTTATTTTTAAAATATTATTTTCGAACAATACTTTAATAGTATCACCTACCCTCGCCTGCATTTTTATTTAATTTGTAACACACTTGGTTATAAGTTATGGTTATAATTAATTTGATTTTGTTTATTAGACTTTTTTAACTAAGTTAAAATGTAATTGAATTTATTCAAAATGTATGACTAATAATATATTCAAAATAATAAAATGTAGAATTAGCCCTTATGGGGTGATAGTGTTATAGCCTACCTCTAATGATTTCAATGGAAGTGTTTCCGTTCCAGAGGCAGGCCACGTGTGGTGCTTGACTTACACCATGTCTGGGTTGGAGAACATTACAGACATTTAACCCTATTTTGTCACTATTGGGGCTGTAGTAGAATTTGAAGTGTATTTTGTGAATTAGCGAATGGCTTACTCTTATATGGCTGTGTGTTCTATATCAGCACTTCCCTCCCTAAACCCTTCTTAAATTTCTGTAAACCCCACTAATTTTGTAGCAATTATTCCTTATTTTCCCACCACTCACTCTTGTATCACTCACATTGACTACTAAATCCTACACGTATGTGTGTGATCATCTCAGCCATCGGGCGCAGACATATGTACAGAAAAGACTGGATAAGCAGGGTTCGAAATCTCTGGCCTTGGGTTTGTGAATTGCATTTTGTAGTATGTGAAGTAGTACTTCTAGAGTACTGCTTTACGTATTCCACAATGTCTTTTGCGAATGTGCGTTTACATTACCCTACAAGGCAAAAAGGTTAAGCAGTTATCAAAGAGACGGGCATATACAAGTAGTGTGTTTAGAATGATTAAACTCCTTTTTCACGGAGATCCTTACAACTTTAGCTGTCAGGTAGCAGGCCGCACCTGCTTGCAGAGCAGCGGGTATATCAGTGCCTCAATGAAAAAGCGCTGTCACTGTCAAGCGTGGTGCACACTAGTAGTGTAAAAACAGCCCCCACGATGCCGGTGGGCCTCCCGAGCTCCATGGGGGCCCCTCCGGCACTGTACACAGGTGGGCATGAGAGCTCTTGACTGGGTCAGAAGTGTTGGGGGCCCCCTCCATGCACTTTGCAGGGGGGCCCCCATCAGTTTCGTTACGCCACTGCTATGGGAGCTGCTGTGATGTTTGTGGGCACTCTTTTTCTGCATGTCCCAGTGCCACTCCTGCACTATAGCAGTGTGGAGTGGCGGTCACAATATTTGTTTTACGCCGAGGGTTCTTGCTAGTATCCTGTAGCCTGTTTTGACAGACACATTGATGCTCCTGCACAGAGTATGATGGAGTGGTGGTAGGTGTTAAGTGGGCTAGGCGCCACTTGGATCCTGGGGGCAGCATGGGCCTTGTGAAGGGTGCTTCATTGAAGGAGGTTATGCCCTGCTTAAAGGACTATTGATAAGAAGGTAGACATTGCTGCTAAATGGCCATATCCAGCCTCTAACCTTTACATCAAGGCAGGGGCTTATGCAACGTATGTTGTTAAGTCCCTCCTGCATGACTCTCGAGCCTTCTCTGAGGAGCTTCAACAATTGGATATTGTCAATTCATGGCTGTCTCTTATGGAGCAGCAGGTTCGCTTCTTGTCAGACATTACCTTTGTTTCTCTGTCAGCCGCAGCAGCCATTTCTGGTTCCATTGTCTCAGCTATGAGCCACATATGGAAGAGGTCATGGAAGGCGGAAGCCTCCCAGAAGGCCCTCCTTTTTCGTCTGCCTTTGATGGGGTGAAGTTCTTTGGTCCTCCACTCAAGGAGCTATTGAAGAATTCGGTGGAGGATCGTAAGCTCCTGACACCTCTGAGGCCTGCGGTGAGACGTCATGGGTTTGGTTACAGGTGGGCATTTGAGATTTCCTCCTCAGAAGGCAGAGGGCACGCTCAGCTCTTTCGTGGGATGAAGCCATGGCACTCCCTCCTCTGATAAGTCCTGACAACAGCCTGCCGGGGCCCCCCTTGCTACTTCCACTCCAAAAGTATGACTGTCAAAGGGTGGGAGGCCGAATCGGAAGATTTTCACCAGTTTGGTCACCTGTTTGGTCAAGAGACATCACTAATGCCTTGGTTCGTCTTTTCATGGCAGTTGCCTATTCTATCGACTTCTCTTCTCGACCTTCAGATCTTTTCGTATCAACCCCAACTCCTTGGAATCTTCTGAAGCTCCAGGGTGTACATAAGTGGATCTTCGAGCTTCTCCAGAAAGGGGTCGTCATTCCTGTCCTGGGGGAATAGTAGAGTCAGGGATGGTATTCTTTGATGTTCCTAGTCCAGAAGGCATCAGGGGGTTACTGCCCAGTCATGGATCTGAAGACAGTGAATTCCTATGTTCCCTACCAAAATTTCAAGATGGTGAGCTTACAGAAGATTTTACCTGTTATTTCTTCTGGGGCATTTCTGGCTTCTTTGACACATTTTCGATGCTTATTTCCATATCCCAATATATCTTCTTTCACAGAGGTATTTGATATTCATTGCCCTGGGGCAGCATTTCCAGTTCCGTGTGCTTCCCTTTGGCTTGGCCTCGGCCCCTAAGGATGTTCACAAAAACCTGAGTTTCACTGGTGGGTCTGTTACATGCTCAGGAGTGCTTCTGTTTCCTTACCTAAATGATTGGCTAATTTCTTCCTCATCTTTCCATAAGGCCCAGGCGGAAGTGGCGTTGGTGCAGGATTACATAACAACCACAAGAGTACGCAGGTCTAATGAACAGCGCAAACAGTACAATTAGCAAAAAGTAACAAAACTAAAAATAACTGGGAAGTCCTATTTAAGAGAACGGAATCCCATCACCCATCAGAGTGGCATGCTTCATCATCTGGGATCTCCTCTTGGCTGCAAACCTAGTGCAGCCAAGGAGCTACAACTCCTTCATGATGATGGAGGAGCTTGCGGATGTTTTATTGCGATCAGATAGCTAGATTTCCTAAGATCAATGGCATGTGATAAAGTGTAAGAGAGTAGATATAATGCAGTGTGCAATGTGATTTAAAATTGACTACCAGGAGAAACATTTTTTTATTAAGTATCTCTTGGTGTCAAGAGTTAAAAACAGTGCAAGCGCGATCTAATAAAATATGTGAGCCCGCTGGTCAAAACAGAAGGTCTACATGTTTCCGCCAAACATGGTCATAATGAGATCGTGGCCTTCCTCGGGACCTAGATGATGATACAACTGCAAGAAAATCAAATGTGAATAAGCAAGTGTAAAAAACCAAAACCTGTAAATTTTAAAACTGGATAAAGGTAGCGATACGACCTACAATCACCTGTGCAGTACTGTTTAGTAGAGACTTCAGGGATGTTGTTGATGCCCATCAGAATACGGGTGGATGTCTCACCACTCCTGGTAACAACTCAGGGCGTGAGGCAATGCTCTCTCCGTCGCTACCTCGGACCGTTATCTGGTTGTTTCGAACGGTTTGGTTTTTTACACTTGCTTATTCACATTTGTTTTTCTTGCAGTTGTAGCATCATCTAAGTCCTGAGGAAGGCCACGATCTCATTAGGATCATGTTTGGCTAAAACATGTACACCCTCTGTTTTGACCAGCGCACACGCAAATTTTATTAGATCACGCTTGGACTGTTTTTAACTCTTGACACCAAGAGATACTTAATAACCAACATTTCTCCTGGTAGTCAATTTGAAATCACCTCACCCACTGCATTAGATCTATTCTCTTACACATTGTCACCCTCCATTGATCTTAGGAGATCTAACTATCTGATCGCAATAAAACAACCCCGAGCTCCTCCATCACAGTGAAGGAGTTGTAGCTCCTTGGCTGCACAAGGTTTGCAGCCAAGAGGAGATCCCAGATGATGAAGCATACCACTCCAGTGTGTGATAGGATTCCGTCCTCTTAAATAGGACTTTTTTTTTGCAGAGTTTTTGTATAGCGCGAACTAGACCCGAACCGAATCGGGCATCAGTTATTTTTAGTTTTGTTACTTTTGGCTAATTGTACTGTTTGCGCTGTTCATTAGACCCGCATACTCTTGTGGTTGTTATGTATGAAATGGAGATTTAGTTCATGCAGGTCTATGAAATTCTTCCCTCAGACCCTCCTTTCACTCTGTTTTGTATGTTGGTGCAGGATTGCCTGGAGACCCATGGGCTCATTATGAATCTCAGCAAGTCCCATCTCAGGAGCTCCTGATCATAGAAGCTTTCTTCGATATGAGGTTGGGAAAGGTGTTTCGTCCACTAGCACAACAATGACTCAGGTCCCGTCTGGGGTCTTTCCTCTCTGCTCAGTCGGCTTCAGCAAGGGACTGATTGAGGGTTCAGTGGGACATGTCTGCCTCCCTGTTTCTGGTTCCTCGGGTTCGCAGGCATCTCTTCCATCTGGTGTATCACCTGCAAGCGCAATGGAATCCGAGGTCCCGGGATTACGATGCCTTGGTGCCAGTGTCAGCCACAATTTCTCAACAGCTGCAGTTGTGGCTGCTGCCGGAAATTCTTGCAAAGGGGGTACCCAATGGACTGTAGCGATCACCCATCAGGTAACAGGCAGACAGGCTAAATATAGCCATATGTATATTCCAGCCCCCGGGCTTAAACTGAGAAAAAGCCCTGTAAACTACGTTTCCCAGCAGGCAGCGGGGCGAGGCAAAGGGAAGGCTAAAGCAGTTCCGTACTTAAGCACCTCCTCCTCATGAGGAAGGTGCTTGACAATCTTCTATTCAGAATTCAAGATGGCATTTGGTGCTCCCCGACGGATTTTCAGCTACAAGCATTTCTGCGTCATTCCTGTATCTTTCCCAAGGACTCCAATATCTCTGTAGAGGTTCGTCGGAGGTTCAGGTATTCCGAAGGAAGCCGATATGAATTGGGGGAAATTTCAGCTCCCATCGTCTCTGCTGGACATCAGAGAAAGGTTTGTGGCATGGTTTAAATCTTGTGCTACTGACAACCTGACAGATTGTCAAGCCCAAGTTTAATGCCCGGCCTGGACGATGGATACCAACGCGGTGTTGACCTTGCTGTTGGAGAGCCTAACTGCTCTTCAACAGGAGGTTCAAACCTCTCGCTTAGAATATCAGAATCTACAAAAAGAGATGGGTACATTACGTAGAGGGGTCGCGGGCCTCACCCGTAGGGGTCATGGGGAGGGTTCCTACATCAGAGCAGCTACCCTACCTCCTCCTGCCCACACTGCACATTGTCCTTTCCCTGCCACTCAAGGGAGTGGGTTTTTTGCAGCTGCTTCTGTTCCCCCACCAACAACTGACACCGTTCCCACAGTACATGTGATACAGAACACAGGCATACCCTTGGCACCCTCAGAACGATTCTATGGGGATCCAAAAAAGTTTGAGACCTTCCTGAACCAATGCAGACTTCATTTTTTATGCAAACCAGCTGTGTTTCAAGACGAAGTGGCCAAGACGGCATTCATGATGCCTTACATGGGGGAAATGCAGCCAGCTGGACCATCCCCCTGATGGAAAGGAACGATCCTGTGTTGCACCGATTTACAGATTTCTGCCTAGAATTTAGGAAGTTATTTGATAGAAAATCACACATGATGATCTTGGACAGAGAACTACTCACCTTACGGCAAGGGTCCCAGGATCTGCTGACGTACATCACAACATTTAATCGATTAGTGGTGGAAACCGACTGGCCCTCCGAAAAAAGAATCACTCTGTTTTATCAGGGATTACGAGGAGAACTCAAAGATGTTCTTTCCCAGGTAGTCCAGCTACCACAGACATGTGAAGAGTTAATAGACTTAACTTTTCAACTAGACCACAGACTCCAGGAAAGAAAAGGGGATAAAACAGAGGAGACACTCGATTCTTGTATACTAGACCAAAAAGCTCAGTGGAAGAACATCTCAAATCCCCAGAAGGACCTGAACCTATGCAGATAGGAGGGATTCGGGGTCCCCTTACCCCTGAGGAGAAGGAAAAATGATGAAAGATGAAGCTGTGTCTGTACTGTGGGAAAGGAGGTCATTTCATTGGAGAATGCCGTGCTCGGACATCACTCCCAGGTAGAAACTCCGTTGCACGGATACAAGCCACTATAAGACAAAGGGAACCGGCGGAAAACTGAGGAGCCCAAATCAGGAAGAGATCTCTGACTTGGGTAAACAACATACAACGATCTTGCCAACACCCAACAACCCGCTGTAGCTCACATGAATGTCTGTGTATCCTTGTGGATCACCTCAAAAGATATATTGGAGGTGGATGCCCTGCTGGACTCAGGTGTGACCGGTAATTACATCGACCAAGAGTTTGCTCTGAAGATAGGAATTCCTTGTGAAAAGAAAGAAACCCCCGAACTTGTAAAGGCAGTGGATGGGACAGCCCTGACTTCTGGTCCAGTGATGTATCGCACACTTTACATACTGATGAAGTTTGGCCTTGATCACCATGAATACATCCAGTTCCGTCTCATCCTTGGAATGTCTTGGCTGACGTTACATGATCCAGTGGTTAGTTGGGCGGCCCGCACAGTTTCTATGGCCTCTGACTACTGCAGAAAACATTGCACTAAGGGGGAAAGTCACCAGAGAGATAACGAAGTTACACCCTCTAATTACCTGGCAACGGCCTGTGTACTAGAGCGATATTGCTGTTCTACTGACACCTACAACGAATATCAACCCCTTTTTGACAAACAGAAAGCGACTTTGTTACCACCCCATCGGGTGTATGACTGTAGTATCGAGTTGATACCAGGAGCTGACATACCATGTAGCAGAGTGTATGCCTTAACGGAACCTGAGACACAATACTTGAAGACATACCTTGAAGAAAATCTTACCTCCGGGTTTATAAGACACTCCTCTTCACCAGCGTCATCCCCTCTTTTCTTCATTCCAAAGAAGGACTGTGAAGAATTAATAATGTGTATTGATTACAGAGCCATAAACCGGGTGACCATAAAAAATCGATACCCGCTACCACTGATACCGGTGCTTCTGGATCAATTGAAAGGTGCTCGATTTTTCACCAAGCGCGACCTCAGAGGAGCCTATCATTTAGTGCGAGTAAAAAAAGGAGACGAATGGAAGACTGCATTTAGAACAAAGTTTGGTCTCTTTGAATAAAGGGTGATGCCCTTTGGGCTTTGCAACTCCCCCACGGCCTTTCATTTTTTTATGGACGAAGTGTTGCGTGGCTGCTTGGAGACATTCTGTGTCGTCTATATTGATGACATTTAGATTTATTCGTCTACGCTCCTGGAACACGTAACTCACGTGAAAGCAGTCTTGGATCGACTCCAACAACATTGATTATATGCCAAGCTCGAGAAATGCCTTTTCCATGTCCAAGAAGTCTCCTTTTTAGGTTATATCATCAATGCCCAGGGTTTCCAGATGGACACCAGCAAGGTTGATGCTATAACACAATGGAAGACCCCACAGAATGTCAAATCGGTACAAAGCTTCCTCTGATTTGCCAATTACTATTGGCGTTTTATCAAAGACTTCTCGAAGATGAGCATGATGTTCATGCATGCTGGGTAGTTTGATAGGAGATTCAAATGGGAGCATGTTAGGATGGTGACCAAGCTATGAACATTGAAGCTCGACTCTCCTCCAGCTACCATCCGCAAACGGATGGTAAAACGGAATGTTTAAATCAGACTCTAGAACAGTATCCTCGCTGTTTTACCTTGCAAAACACACTACACTGGTCCACATTGTTATGGTTAGCAGAGTTCGCCTATAACAACCCTACACACACCTCATTGGGCTTTTCTCCTTTTTTTGTATCTATGGTCATCATCCTAACATGCTCCCATTTGAATGCCCTATCAAACTACCCAGCATACATGAACATCATGCTCATCTTAGGGCTGTGCTGATTGATGCCAAGCAAAACCTTTCAACTGCTCAAGCAGCACAGAACCACTTTGCAGATAAGAAAAGAACAAAATAACCCGATGACCAGGTGGGAGATAAGGTATGGCTATCCACAAATAACCTCCATCTAAACTGTATAAACAAGCTAAAACCGAAGTACGTAGGCCCTTATAGCATTGAGGAGGCTATCAACCCTGTAGCCATGAGGTTATCACTACCGCATTCATGGCAGATCCATCCTCTCTTTCATGTGTCCCTACTCAAACCATGATCTGCCAGCATGAGATTACCTGAGAAACCTCTCCCACTAGACATAAACGGTCATGAAGAGTATGCGGTACAAGAGATCCTAGATTCTCGGCAGTTAAGGGGTCGAATTCAATACCTAGTGGATTGGAAAGGGTTTGGGGTAGAAGACCGAACATGGGAGCCTGAAGAAAATCTCCATTGTCCTGAGTTAGTACATACAGAACACCCTGGTAAACCTGGGCAACCACCGAGTCGACGGTCCTTGAGAGGGGGTACTGTAGCGATCACCCATCAGGTAACAGGCAGACAGGCTAAATGTCGCCATATGTATATTACAGCCCCCGGGCTTAAACTGAGAAAAAGCCCTGTGAATTACGTTTCCCAGCAGGCAGCGGGGCAAGGCAAAGGGAAGGCTCAAGCAGTTCCGTACTTAAGCACCTCCTTCTCATGAGCAAGGTGCTTGACAATCTTCTATTTGGAATTCAAGATGGCGGATGGTGCTCCCCGCTGGATTATCAGCTAGAAGCATTTCTGCGTCGTTCCAGTATCTTTCCCGAGTACTCCAACATCTCTGTAGAGGTTCGTCGGAGGTTCAGGTATTCCGAAGAAAGCCGGTGTGATTCCTTAACTTTGCCCTACCCGTTTATTTCTGCCTGGTTGAGCCACGGTCAGACGCGAAAGAAGCGCAGGAGCGTTTCCTTCATTACAGCAACTGCATTTACGAACCCTGCGGGAGCGAAAGGCGCGCTGGAGCGCTTTCTTCCACCTGCGACATTTGGTGGTTTCTGTTTTGTTGCTGAAGACGATATTTGGCAAACTAACTATTCCTGTTTGATTTTGAGGTCAGAGTTTTGTTGTATATTCTGCTGGTTATTGCCAGAGATCGGTCTTGACAATTCTTATTAGAACCGGCATTAGCAAAGAAGAGCCGTGTACTCAGCTTGTTTCTTTATCGTACATTTATCTCCACTAATTCAGTACCTGGGAATGTTAGAGTATCACTTTGCATTGCACTAGTTGAGTGGCGAATTTCTATTCTGGGCATTGTGATTTTCTGGACAATTATTATATTTTACTATGGAGCAACAGTAGGTTATTATTTCTCTGCATACCCTTAAAGTTCGCTTTGCCCGTTCCTGGGTGTATATATTAAGTGAACATTTCAAGTCTTGGCGACTCATCACTACTAAGTCACTTGAGCTGCAGAATTTCTGGTAAGTGGGTCAGAGGACATTGTTAGAGCTCGTTAGGATTCAAGGCGGAGTTTATCATGTATGTTGTGTTTTCTCCTGTCCTACAAAATCAAAAATCCAGAAGGGTGCCATACAGTCCCCTAAAACAGACCAAGAAGGAACAAGAAGGCTTGCAGCAAGTTTATTATTTTATCCCCTTCTTCCCCCGGGGCACGACCTCACGCAGCAGGGTTCTCTTCCTCTGTTGGGGGTCGCGTTCAGGGGAATTGGGGGAAATATCAGCTCCCATTGTCTCTGCTGGACATCAGAGAAAGGTTAGTGGCGTGGTTTAAATCTTGTGCTACTGACAACCTGACATGGACTCACCAGTGCCCTGTTCCCTGACAATAGATGAAAGCCCTTGAGGTTGGGGGCTACCCTCTGGACACTTTCAGGGATTTCGGTAAACGATGGAGAGCTGGATGACTTCGCATTGGAAAGAGCTGGCTGCAGTTTTCAAAGCTCTTCTACACTTTGCCCCACTTCTCAAGGACAAGTTGGTTCAGATCAGGATGGACAATCAAGCCTATTTAAATCATTTGCAGGGGGGCTGTTCTCCTCTTTTGGCTCTCCTGGCGGAACAGATAGGGGCTTTGGCAGAGGCCAACCTGTTGGGTCTGAATGTAATTTAACTGCCTGGGAGGGAGAATGGGTCAGCTAAGTCACCAATTCCCTTCCTCGTGGTCTTTGTTCCTGTCACCTCTGATTTTATGGCACGACACGGAGGCCATATTATGCAAATCTCCTTTATTACCACAGCTCAGTAGCAACAATAGAAGAATGTAGAACATCAATAACATTCTGAGAAGGAATAAAGTCTCTTAGAAACCATGTCTCAGCCTTCTTTGTTGCTGCTGCTCAGAAAGATAAGTAGCTCTTCCTTATCCTCTCGCTTACTTGGTGATTTTGTAACTAGAGGCTTGTTCCTCCTGTTGTACTATTAATAGCGATATTTATTATAATAGCCTTGTACAGTTTACGGCATGTTTGTATTGTTTCTTACTGATTTGGGGCTTTACCTCCTAATTTAGCGTTAGTTGATATGGGTATGTACCCCTACTGCGCTTTACCCTCTTGGTACCCTGTACCTTTGTCACCTTTCGCTATGACCCCCTCCGGTTCTATTTCGGACCGGTTTCATGCCCCCTGCCGCTTCACAATCCTTGTTGTTGCTTGAATACACTCGCGCGCCACTCGCAACGAGTAAATCCGAAGTACAGGGGCTCACCTTCGGGCTCACCCCTGTGTTTCCTCCAGCGCCCTTCCCGATTGCACACACCTACCTCGCCTCCGCCTCCGCTCGCAGCCCGCTCTGCATTTTCGGTGAACTTTGCCGGCCCCCTCGCCAACGTTACTCGAGAGGGGCCGGATTAGAGGAATTCACCCTGCAACGGCGGACGCACGCGTAAAACGTGCGTGGCGGCCATTTTGGGACCTTGGGCAAGTCCTATTCTTTTGTATTAAGCAGCCATTTTATGGCGTTGGTCTGCCCTTCTGTCGGCGGAATGACAGTTTACCGGCACACATAACGTGCCCCTCACACAACGAACAGCGCTTTTCATCACGAGAGATCCCTTTACGCTCTGCCTAATATTTAACCCTTACTCCACCACAACAGTTATAACTACCCCCTTCCTTGGGTAAGCATGTCAGAACCTATCCCAAACATCGAGGGTCATTTAGAAAAATTAGTCAATAAGGCCTTTGAAAAGGTCCTTGACTCAATCGACATAAATATCAATAAAAGGCTTGAGGCCTTACATTCCCCCCTCCCATCTACCAGTGGGACTCAATCCGGAGCAAAAGGTAAGGCTCCCAAAAAGAGGGCATTAGGAGGTACAGATCACGAAGACCCTAAGAAGCATAAGGCAACCTCCGCCCCTTCACGCCCTCGGGGTGGTGACAAGAATGGTGCCCCGGGCACCCCATATGGGCGAAATGAAGGCCCAGAGCCCCCTACTAATATGGATATCGAGGATATCTCAGAACCTGAAATAGACCTGTCCTGTTCATCTGAATTCGACACCGATGAAGATGATTACCAAAAAAGAAGAACGGGGAGCTCAGAGGGGACACTTAAGGTCCCGGAGAAAAACATAGCCCTACTAGACCCCTTTGGAGACCCTATGTTCGACCCACTCCTAATTAAACACCCCTTGTCACCCGAGTGGACCCCCTCCCAACACGTCGCCGACTACTTAACCTTTTGGCTTCGGAGGGAGATTCCACAGGAAGTCAGGGCAAGACTTCGATCTGAATGCCCTAGACCCTCCCTACCCAATAAAGTAACCACTACCCCCGAACTTGATCCCAAAGTGGTGGCCTTTATCTCTAAAACCTCCCGAGACCCTAGAAAAGGACTAGATAAGGGCCTTAGATCTTGCCAGGATCGCCTACTAGATTCTATTGGTCCTATAACAAAAAATTTTGAGATGGCAGAAACAGCCTATCTCGAGGACCGACAGGTCGACCCTAAGGAACTGAGGGAATGGGTTCAAAGGGCTATATGTTTAATTGGAAATGCCAATACCGCCTTATCCATTGAGAGAAAAAAGGGAGTCCTGTTTAAAATCGACCCCAAATTAATCGAACTAGCTAAGAACGATGGAGGTCAAACTACTCAAGGTTTCCTCTTTGGGGAGGAATTCATCAAAGATATGGCTAGATATGTAGGAGCCTTTAACTCCATCCAAAAATCCCAAAAAGACATCAAAAGAGTATTCCAAGATCGGGTTTTTACCCGGGCCGGGAGAATGCGGGGTCGTTTTCCCGGCCGAGGAAACTCAAACTCAAGACCCTTCATGTCTCGTGGTGGTGGCAGATTCAACTTGACAATTCCAACAACTTTGGACAATTTTATCCCCAAAGGCAAAGACCTCGTGGTAGAAACTTCAGAGGCGAGAGGAGACAACGCTCCTTTTCCACAGGTAAGAACCTTACCAGACCCTTCAGATACCCCTCCAAAGGTGGGAGGGAGACTACTCCAGTTCGCTGGAAACTGGGAATTGGTAACAAAAGACCCGTGGGTACTCAACACAGTAAAGGGCTACAAAATAGACTTTATAGCCACTCCCCTTCAAAGAAGAACCCCCAGAGAAATAACGTTCTCGGCCAAGGACCAAATGTTAGTCTCTCAAGAAGTCCAAGAACTCCTAAAAAAAGGCGCAATAGTCGAATCCTTTTCCCCGGGGTTCCTCAGCAACATATTTCTGGTGGAAAAGAAAAACAAAGAGCAGAGACCAGTGATAAACCTCAAGGAACTAAATCAATGGGTAGTTTATCAACACTTCAAAATGGAGGGAATTCACCTCCTAAGGGACGTGTTAAGGAAAGGAGACTGGTTGACAAGACTCGACCTGAAAGACGCCTACCTAACGATACCTATTTGGGAACCTCATCAAAGGTTTCTACAATTCACATGGCAAGGCCACCTATACCAATTTTGCAGCCTGCCCTTCGGCCTCTCGTCCTCCCCTTGGTGCTTCACCAAAGTACTTCGACCCATCGCATCCTGGTTGAGACAAAGGGGAATCAGGATGATCATTTACCTCGACGATATCCTTATAATGGCACAGTCAAGAGAGACTGTTTCCTCTCATACAGACCTCACGATACGTCTTCTACAACACCTAGGTTTTATCATAAACCTAAAAAAGTCTTGTACGACCCCCTCTCAACAGACCCAATTCCTAGGGTTCCTGGTAGATACTATAAAGACAGAACTCCGTCTCCCCAGCGACAAAGTGAGAAAAGTCAGGAAAGAACTGAGGAGAACACTTCTTATGAAAGTCTTTCCCCTGAGATACCTAGCCAAAATCCTGGGCCTTCTTTCCTCCACAATTCAAGCTATATTCCCGGGCCCCCTCCATTATCGGGCTCTACAGAGACTGAAATCGAGACATCTGAGAGCCAACGGCTCGTACTCCCAACTAATCTCACTAGATCAAGAATCCAAAACCGAGCTACTCTGGTGGCTCAGAAATCTAGAAGCTTGGAATGGCAGAGCCATCTTTGGAGATCTCCCAGATCTAATAATAGAATCCGATGCGAGTTTAGAAGGCTGGGGTGCAAGATGCGGGAACTTATCCACTGGGGGTCGCTGGACCCAACAAGAAAAAGAATTGCATATCAATTGCTTAGAGTTACTAGCAGGCTCGTTTGCGGTTCGCTGTTTTACTCAGGACTCAATGAAATGCTGCGTAACTTTACGAATGGACAACGTGTCTGCAGTCCGCTATGTCAGCAAGCTGGGCGGCCCTCATTCCAAAGACCTGACAGACCTGGCGAAAGGCCTATGGAACTACTGTTTGAACAAAGGTATTTCAGTTGTAGCGGAACACATTCCCGGACTGAAAAACGAAGTTGCCGATTGGTGTTCCAGAAATTTCAAGGACTCCAGCAACTGGAAATTGAACAGAGATGTATTTCTGTCCATTCAAACGAAATGGGGTCCATTCAAAACAGATCTATTTGCAGACCGTATAAACACCCAGCTGAAACAATTCTTCAGTTGGAGGCCGGACCCTCAAGCCATGAAAGTAGATGCCTTCCTACAAGATTGGACAAACCTAGCACCTTATGCCTTTCCCCCTTTCTCAATGCTCCCTCGTCTCCTTCTCCACGCTCGACGTTACAGTCAGAGCATGGTAGTGATAGCCCCTCTCTGGAGGTCCCAAGCATGGTTTCCCATCATCCTAGAAATGAGCATAGATTTCCCAATTTTAATCCCTTCCTTCTCGGAAATCCTTCTAGATCCAGAAGGTCATACACATCCCCTGATAGAGCAGGGCCTTCTAATTCTGACGGCATGGAAGATTTCAGGAGACAATGGAATGTCCCTGGACTTTCGTCAAATGCTTTCAGACTCATTTCAGAGTCTTGGGCACCCGGAACAAGGAAAGCTTATAGACTGGCATGCATAAATGGGTTCGCTGGTGCCTTCAACGGCGTTACGATCCCGTTTCAACTGATCTAGTCAATGTTATCAACTACCTTTCGGACCTCTTTACTTCAGGTCTCTCTTACAGAACTGTTAACGTTTATAGATCCGCAATTTCAGCCGGTCATTCTTTAATTAACGAAACATCAGTTGGACAAAATCTTCTTACTAAAAAGATAATGAGAAGCATGAGGGTTTTAAACCCTCCTGGCCCTAAATATACCACCCTGTGGGACGTCACTCTTGTTCTTAGGACTTTAGCGTCTTGGGGAGATAACTCTTCTCTATCGTTCAAACGCATCTCTTTTAAAATTACTGTCTTATTGTGTCTGGTGTCCTTTCGTAGAACTTCTGACGTTAAGGCCTTAGACATTTCTAGTAGGGCCTTTCAACCCGAAGGAGTTTGTTTCTTCCTCAAGAAAAGAACGAAGACCTTATCATCTTCAATCTTCTATCCCTTTTTCCCTGAAAATGATAGACTTTGTGTGGTTAAATGTTTAAAGGAATATGAAAAAAGAACTAAATATCTTAGAATGAATGAATCACAACTAATAATTTCTTATAGATCTCCTCATAAAGGAGTCTCTTCTCCCACTTTAGCCAGGTGGGTTAAAAATGTCATGCATGAAAGTGGTGTTGATATTTCTGTTTTTGGTGCTCACTCTTTAAGAGGTGCTTCAGCCTCTAAAGCCTTCTGCTTAGGAGGAGGATTACAAGACATCCTTAGGGCTGCAGATTGGTCTAATGATACTATGTTTAGAGCATGTTATTTCAAACCAATTTCTAATGTGATTGATAATGTTCTTAATGCACTTTAAACTTGCATAATATGGCCTCCGTGTCGTGCCATAAAATTTAGATTTTTCACAGCCTGCTGGGCAGAAAATCTGGATTTTATTAAGGACACGGACGCTAATATTATCCCACCTCTTTCTTCATACCCTCCCATTTGTATTACATTACGATGTATACCTTTTTTCTTTCAGAATAACCTGATCTTGGATTCTTATCTATGGAGTTTTTTGGATCTTCGAGTTTTGGATCCTCAAGTTTACCTCATGTTGATCTTTCTTCGCAGTTCTTGAACAAAGAAGGCTGAGACATGGTTTCTAAGAGACTTTATTCCTTCTCAGAATGTTATTGATGTTCTACATTCTTCTATTGTTGCTACTGAGCTGTGGTAATAAAGGAGATTTGCATAATATTAGCCTCCGTGTCCTTAATAAAATCCAGATTTTCTGCCCAGCAGGCTGTGAAAAATCTAAATTTTCCAGGAGATTTCAGAGAGATTCGGGAGACCTTGGCTGTATCTTTTTGCTTCCCCATAGGACGTTCTTCTACTGAGGTTCTGCACCCTTCTTCCTTGCGGGGAGGCTTGGAAGGTGGACGCCCTGAATTTCCTGTGGCCACTAGTTCTTCTCTTTGCCTTTCCGCCTTTCCCCTTCTCAGCCGGGTTTTGGAAAAATCAGGAAGGAAAGGGTGGTGGGGCTGTTAGTAGTCCCATGTTGGTGTTGTCAACCAGGATACCCCCTGATGCACAAGTTGGCCATAGCTCCTCCTTGAAAGTTTCCACTGTGCCCTTCTCCGCTCAGGTTTTCCTCATTTGTCCCACAATTCACTCAGGCAGCTGTCATTCGGGGTTTGTAAGTTGAAAGGAGGAGACTAGTCACTTTGGGCTGCTCCTTCAATTCAGAATTCCAGAAATGTCAGTACCCTCCGGGTTTATGAATGGCACTGTAAGAATTTCTCTAGCTGGTGTTCATTGTGGGGGTTTGTCCCAGACTCTTGTGAGGGTGTTTCTATCCTTGAGTTCCTACGAGATGGGGTCTTAATGGAGCTTTCAGTCTTTACTCTCCATAGCCAATGGGCCACATCAAGACTATCAGGGGTACCTCTCTCCTTCCCTTTGAGTACTTGGCCAATTGCCTTTTTCGGAGTTCCTACCTTAAGAGACCAGAAGTTTCCTCGCCTGTTCCTCCCTGGGATCTCCTGCTGGTCTGCAATGCTTTGCAGAAGTCTCCATTTTAGCCTCTTCCTTCTGTTTCTCTGGAGTTTCTGACCCTTAAGGTGTGTTTCCTGGTGGCTATAACCTCGCGGAGGTATTTGGGAGAGATTTGAACATTGTTTTGCAAGCCTTCTTACATAAGGTTTTTTCCAGACAAGGTGGTCCGTCGCCCTGACCCTGTTTTCCTTCCCAAGTTTCCCTCTCCTTTCCTTTTGGCCCAGGATATTGTCCTTCCTGCCTCTTTTCCTTGCTCTTCTATGAAGTAGGAAGTGTTGCTACATTCTTTTGGATGTACGTTGTTACAACGCATGCTTTTAGCACGCATGCTGTAACAACGCGGTTTTTATAACGCATTCTTTTACAACGCATAACAGAAAGGGGTGTTGGATAGTGAATATTTTAATTTACTATTCCAACACCAGTCCCTGTTGACACTAGGGAAGGTGTTGGATAGTAAATTAAAAGTATTCCCTATCCTTGAGGGCCCCCCATAGTCATGCGTTGTAATAGAATGCGATTTAAAAACCGCGTTGTAATAGCACTGCGTGCTAAAAGTTGCGTCGTAAACGATGTTCCCCCATTCTTTTGAATTGACAAGGCCTCTTGCTGTTTATCTGGAGAGAACTGCCTCTATTCACCAGGTGGATTTTGTTTTGTCACTTTAAGGGTAGCCAGACAGGGTCATTGCACACCGGCTGCCACTTTCTCGTCGTGTTAGGTCAGCCATTTCTTTTGCCTAGCTTCATTCAGAGGTTTCTCTTTCTCCTGTGATTCAGGGGCATTCGACCAAGGGTGTTGCTTTCTCTTAGGTGTCTTTTAAGGGCACCTTGTTGAGGGATGTTTGTGCGGCAGCAACATAGTCTTCCCCTCATAACTTCACCTCCCATTATAAATTGAAGATGAGGAGGTTTTGTCTGAGGATTTTGGTCCTGCTGTTCTTACTGCAGTTCACTGATTATGCTCAACCAACAATTACATTTGTTTGGCATCTTTCAAGGTGTTGGTTTTCCTTTTGATTCGTCTGGTGCTTTTGGTATATGCTCAAAGCTGACTGTGACAAGGAAGACAGAGGAGGAAGGTAATGTCTCAGTCTTCATTACTCCCAGTCATAGTCTTCATCGTCACAGTCCTGTATCTGTCCCTCCCGCCCCTGTGAGTTGTGGGATGAACAAAAGTCAAAATGGTCCATTTTAGTCACTGCGCAAGTTGTTGGGTCTTCCTTGCTTTTTCTCATTTTATTTGTTTCTCTTTTTGTGTGTTGTTTTTTGTGATCTATTGGGTATGTCAGGATGCGGTATGGGATTTTTTTTTCTAGGGGTGAATGCTGTGCCCAGAACACGTAGTCCTCAGAGGTGACTGTGACAAGGAAGACTATGACTCGGCGTAATGAAAATTACAGGTAGGTAACCAAGTCATTTTCACGCACATACTCCAGAAATGTACATGTAATTTGCAGATCAATGCAAGTTACTCAGCACAGCATGTAATTCTTCGCAGAATGAGAAATTGGGGAACTTATTTATTAGAGCCCTGCATCACTTTTCCACCACATGAAGTGGTTCATGTATGACGTAGGGCTCTCATAAAGATTCATGAAGCCATGCAAATCCAACCTGAGTGGCTTTAAGTGGCCTCATAAATCATGAGTAAGGCGACACAACACAAATCTTGGCAGCGCCTCACTCTGCGCCCAAGAGGCATTCCATGGGCGTTTTGGTGGGTTTTCCCAAGCAACACATATTGAATTTGATGCTGCCCCAGATTTACAAACTGATGTAAATGGGGAAGCGTCAAATCTGTATGCCTCCGAAGGTGAGGTGTAACTAGGAGAAATATGCTTATTTCTCCTAGCTATTTCCTCTTTCCATGTGTGCGGCATTTCACAGCACACATGGAAAGAGGGAAACACTTTGTAGTATTTTTTTTGTGCATTAAGGTGCCCCATCCTGCACAATAACAATCCTGCATGCAATGGAGGCACCCTTGCAAGAGTGCCTACGTTGGTGCTAGGCCGGCCAAAAAGGCGCCAGCACAGGGAGAAAGGACAGGAATGCACAGTATTGCTTAAATGCAGTGCATTCCTGCCCTTTCACTTTGGCGTAAGGCAGCACAGCAAGGTGTCTTGCTGCGCTGCCCTACGCCAAAACGGCATAAATGAGGCCCTGAGTGTCACTGAGTTTGTTGATTACATCATCTGTTATTGCTGAACGCCTGGTAACAAGTGATGTATATCGACAAGAATTGTTAGTTAAGGTTATATGTGATAAAATTATTATCATTAAAAATGTAAACGAAGACAAAACTTATAATTACTCTTTAAGAAAATTAGCGAAAAAATATAAACCGAAACCTGCTATACGACTGACATTGAATGACTAATTCCCATATTGAATATTTCTCTGTATTCCCAACAATTTCCACTAGAGAGCACCACAGCTTCATGTAAGCTATATTGAACACTGATTCTTCGCATTTGCTACTCTGAAGCACTTCTAAAACCAACATTGTCAAAGCCATGTATGTATGTTTGACCTTACTGCGGGGGACTTGCGACAAAGAAACTCTACAGACATTCATAGAGAACGCAGATCTATGCACGTGAATATTAGAAGCACACCTACCAGGAAATATTTATATAGCCACACATTCACCCATACAAAACTACATTGCACAGATAGACGCATCGCCAATTGGCGATTTATTGTGTAGTGCGTGGTACATAAAAACATCAATAGTACTAAACTAAAGTAAATTATAAACGATAGTTCATCCCTCAGGTACATCCGTAAAGTGACCCAACTAAACGGTCAAAACAATCATAAAGAACAGGCATCGGATAGTCTATTCTCTTTAGAAAATGGAAAAAGATAAAGGTTTACACATAAAAAAGACTTTTTAACTACTTCATAATATGTTTTTCACAACAGCTATAACATGCAACATAAAACTGCCCCCCTTGCTTTGATGACTTTGTAAACTGGTGATACAGCTCAATAAAATAACTTACCTGCTAACCTCACAGGCTTTAATCCAAGCAGCAGGATAAATGGATTCCCACCAAATTGGTTTAAACTACCTTCCGATATGTATACAGTGCTATGAAGTTATAATACCGTGGCAGCTGTATACAGTGCTATGAAGTTATAATACTACAGTGCTATGAAGTTATAATACCGTGGCAGCTGTATACAGTGCTATGAAGTTATAATACCGTGGCAGCGAGTACTGCAAACGAGTGAACTGTATTCGGGATTGCAAATTTATGCTGTATGATATAGGACTTTGAACAAAGCAAATATTCTGAACTATCTCGAGTCTTCAAGTACTGTGAATGCAAGTTCTGTCACCGAGGACACCAATGAATTGCATCTTTCTGATGAGATTAGGTTACTTTGGCCTTCACCTAAAAGGGCCAACGGATTCAATAGACTACCACGTCTGAATTTGTCAAAGATGAAGTGACATTTAATACATGTTATATGAGATATGTTTTAGTAGTCTGCAGTACAAACATATAATATCCAGGAATGCTGAGTAAGACTGCATGTCAAGTACTACAGTGCATCTACCGATCCCCGCACCAAGCAACCGATGGCCGTAAACAAGGGCTACGAAATCATGGCTGTGTTTTTTTTTCCCCGTAATTTTTTATTGAAGATTATATTTACATGGAGCATTACATATACATGGCAAGAAGAAAAAGAAAAACGCCCGGGGGGTGAGGGGGGCAACCACACGAAGAAAGAGAGTACAAAATGTCAACCATTCTTTGCAGCTAATCCACATATCCTAAAAAATATTATGATTCGGCAAAAAAGCTGAACAACACAAAGGAAAAAAGAGGACTATCCCCAATAGATGCTCATGTTCCTGCTGCACTAAATAAATGGCAAAACATTATAGGCAACCATTAGCTGATGAATATGATGAATTGCAATCGTAACTAATCTTGCTACCGGAGCTCTGTGAGACAGCTAAAGTTAAAATGCAGATTTTTTCTTTCTTCCAGATTGCATGCACTATATGCTATTTACAGGTCTATTGCGCACCTTTCATGCAATGGAATAACTAACCACTTGTGTGATCATAACATACCTTCTTACAACCCCTAGATAGGGGCTCTCCCATTATAGCTATGCTGGATTTCTGTGCTACCATGTCAAAAATACTATCCTGAGACTTGGGCAGTACTGAGAAGAATGTCCTGTCATAGGTTGTATGTCAATACAACGCGGGCTTTTACCCCGCATGCCATTACAACGCGGGGATTACAACGAAAGTCGTTACAACGACTTTCGCTGGAGGGCGCTGGATAGTGGAATAGTTTAATTTTCTATTCCAACTCCAGCCCACGTTGACAGTAGGGAAGGTGTTGGATAGAAAATTAAACTATTCCCTATCCAACAGCACCCTCCAGCGAAAGTCGTTGTAACGACTTTCGTTGTAATCCCCGTGCTGTAATGGCAGTGCGGGGTAATCCCCGCGTTGTTATGGCTGTTCTCCCCTGTCATAGATTACTTACAACCCGTTCAAAGGGCTTTTGAGGCAGTGAAATACCCACTTTACGATCGGAGTTTGTAACAGTGTAAAAGTGGTTATTCTTTAAACAGCATAAAACTGATTGTGACAAACGTAAACTAATGTGAACCTTGCATATGTCTAGAAAAACAACACTGACACTCGGAAAAGTTGAAGTATCAGCACCATAAAAGTGTGCTTGGACTTGTATAAATCAAATAATGTACTTACTATGAGTATTAAATGATTATTAATAATTATGAATGTTATTAACAAGATCATAATGAAAAGTTATTATTGAAAATGTTTGCTATAATGGAAAATTAACAAAGAATTATTTTTGTAAATGAGTCTCACAGGCTATTATGCTATTATGAATAATGAAACCTAGCATCTTTAATTTCTTTACTGTAATGCATCATGGAAAGAAGAAAGTGTTTCAAAATTAATATGCAATGTCATATATGAATGAAACTTTCAGAAATTATGCTTAATACTATTAGGGAAGTGGATTTATTAAAACAAAATGTGTATGTTGACTTTTGAGAATATTTTACATGTATGAACTTTTTCAAGCATTTTAGTAGTAGGCCATAATCCAATAATCGTTGACAAAATTATAACTTTTTCAACATATGATATACTTATTGAATTTCATTATGCTTGAAATAATCATGAGATTATTTTGCTAAATAAGAAATGCTGACTTTAAATGCAAGAAATTGCCTTTTTCCCCTTAGGTTTGCATTTTACGAGGTAATGGACTTTTGCTACATTCCTTAAAATGCTGCTTTATTTGTTTTCTTCACATTGTATTCCACATAAATGAGCTACTTTTTCTTTATCCCTTTGTGTGAAAATCTGGGAACTTGTTTTCTTACTTCGACTCATGAAGAGCAACAAAGTAAATACATTCTGTTTCGATTAACCTATAAGGACAACATGGACAGTCGTTTCTCATGAGCAATGTGGGAAGACATGCTGGAGTATCAATCTTGTACCATATTTTGCCTCATGTAACCTTTTTGTTGATTCTGGTGCAATCGAGCAGCACACACTTACATGGGGTGTTGGTTTTATGACTGATGCTTCCAAGGGTCCCAAGTGTTTATTATTTCCAGTAACGTAACATAACAGCATAAATCTGTTGAGAGAGGGTAAGGCATTATTTCACTAACAGCAGCTTTCAGTAGGCTGGTACATGTTAAGGTGAAAAATATGGGGAAACTTGTAGTTCACGTTTACAATGAAAAGTTGGAATGCATGTCACTATGTGAATTGGAAAAGTATCAGAGAGGCAGTGCTTTGGATTTGATAGGTAAGGCCCCCTGTTGGGGGGCTGTCACCCAGCCCTGCATAGAGAATGCTTTTGCCACAATAATTCTACTCCCCTTTCACAATTTACCCAATCAATTCCTCCTGTGATCCCAATCAGAATATTGATGGATTTGGAAAAGTTCCTGCAATGCTTGATTTGGGCAAACATGGTACAGAGGGTAGCATTAATCATCTGAAAACTACTTAATGAAAGTAGGTGCTGTCAGTGTCGGTTTGGGTTGACAGCATATCTGCCTGTAAGTCTGACTGCCTACAATCCACATCGAGTGGGCTTTGGGCCCCTTTAGTCAATAGCTTTTTTGGATCAGCCTCTTTCAACCATTGGATGTGAATATTCGGCTAAATATAATGGAAGTGGAGATCTTGTGAGGCAAATAGATGTTGAGGGGGGATTAGTTGTGATTGGTGATGATGTCGCTTGGAACTGGTTTTAAACATTGTGCAAGTAGCATGGTGAGTGAGTAGGGTTTCCATCAGAATGGAGATGATCATATTTGTTCAGGCCCTTGATCAGTCCATAGGAGTATTCCTCCGTCACCGAGATCCTATTGGCAGTCTGGTACATCATTCCACCTCCTACAGTGTGCTTGCACTGCAATGCAATGCACGAGGTACTGTTCTGCATGTAAAAAGTGAGCTCAACCATCACACTTTTTGTCACATTCACACCTTTATCATATGCTTGCATCCTTTACCGAAACTATTGTTTTCTGAAACAGGCTTTTTTAGTTCCTTTTTGTTTATCACACCAAATGACTATCTATCTTGTGTTAGGATATCCCAAACTGATAAAAAAAGGATTTACGGATGTACACCTATACATATATAAGCACGTGAACAAAAGCAGAATTATAGGACATACCTCCTTGCTATCAAGAGCCTTCATTTCAGTCTTGCATTTGTTCTTAGGTGAAATGAAGCTTCATTATAGTCTTGGCCTTGTTTCTATGACACAAAAAACAGGAGTATAATGAAGGCTCTGTTGCCACCCTGTCTTCATTTTACATAAACATAAGCAGAGGACGTGTCATGTGTCTGAATTAGGCCCAGTGAAATATGCTCCCATTTTAATGCACACAGTTTCCTAATTTGCCTTCTCTTCTCTTGGTGAGAGTGTTTAATTCAGCCTGTTTTGAACTTCATGAATTGTTTCAAAATTGTCTTGTATTTGCTTTTACGTTTTTTAATAGCTTTCTTATTGCTTTGACTTTCAAATTTTATATTTGCCTTTTTTATTTGATTTTTTAGATAGCTTTTAACAATCATTTGTATGTACATATGCTGTAGTATTAATTACCATGCCTTTCGTCCTATTTAGATAGCTTATTAGTCGACTTATGTTTGCAAAGGTGGTGTCATGTGTCTCAGTTAGGCCCAGTGTGAATTGCTGCCACACACATTTACCTAAGTTGCCTTCTCTTTCACACAATGACTTTCAGCACACATTTGCGTGAGTGACAGTGTAGGATTAGTTTCTCTGAAACTACATTGCTTACAAGTTCCACTTTGTAAGAACACTATTACAATACCTTTAAAACCCGGGACAAGGTCTGAACATACATTGTGAAAATGTGATTGTTTATTGTCCATCCATGATGCGACGCAGCTATCTATAGATCATAAACAATGGCGGCCTGACTATGGTTTCGGCTTCAGAGCAAGGATGCTTTTTGTTATAAATAAACAAGCACTAGCAAGTTTGGGTAGAGGACTACTTGCTGTTATTGCAAAGTCACTACGCACTGAAACCTCAGCCCAGCTGCTGGCTGATACCTCTGTTATGTTATGTTAAAAGTTTTCTAAAGCGCACAGCTACCCCAGCGAAGGGGCGTCCCGGCGCGGTCAGACCTGGAACAAACACTCCAAAGAAATTACAACACAAGCGATCCAGTCCAAGTCCTATAATTAAGAGAAAAGAAAAGTTTTAATGGCTTTTCGAAACGCAAGTAGGTCCTCCATGGCCCGGATATATAGCGGCAGAGAGTTCCACAACTTGGCGGCTAAGTACCGAAACGAAGATCCTCCAGCCCGGCAACGTGTGAACCGTGGGACAGTCACCATATGCTGTCCACAGGAACGTAACTGTCGGTGAGGGACATACGGGCTCAGAAGACCGCACAGGAGCGTTGGGCTATTCAACTTTAAGATCTTAAACGATAAGCAAAGGGATTTAAACTGGATCCGTTTATCAATCCGAAGCCAGTGGAGCCCTCGAATTGTGGCCCCAGCCGAGCAATAGCGGGGGAGACCCACCAGAGTTCTGGCTGCGGAGTTCTGAACTCATTGTAATCGCCGTATCTCTGCTCTATTAGCCCCTAAAAGCAAAGAGCTGGCGTAATCTAGGCGAGACAGTATCGTAGACTGCACAATAAGTTGTCGTACCACTGGATCGGAAAATTTCAGAAGAGGCTTAAGGCCCCTTAAAAGTCCTACACAAGTGGCAGCGACTCTCTTTGTGTGGGTCTGGAAGCAAAGCGTGGAGTCCATCCAGACCCCAAGGTTCTTTACCACTAACTTAGGCATAGGCATAGGACCAAGGGGCGCTGGCCACCAATGCTCGTTCCAGAGAGCAGCCTTCTTTCCTACCAATAAAACCTCTGTTTTACTTGCAGTAAGTTGTAGACAGTTTTCTGTCATCCATTGTGCCACTGCTGTCATCCCCTCTCTAAATCTGGTGGCTGCTGCTGATGGTCCCTCAGCCAAGGTGATAACCAGCTGGGTATCGTCTGCATAGGACACCATCGTAAGATCCCATCTTTTAGCAACAGCAGCCAGAGGCTGTACATACAGAATAAATAGAGAAGGGCTCAATGCTGATCCCTGTGGGACCCCCTGTCTGATGGAGTGGGGTTGCGAAAGGAACAGAGGGGCCGACACACGGAACGATCTCTCTGTTAGGAATGACCTAAACCATTCCAAAGCCGTACCGGTAACCCCTGCTGCCTCCAAACGATGGAGAAGGATGGTCGTGTGACACCGTGTCAAAGGCAGCGCTGAGATCTAAGAATCAGCGCTGCACTTTGACCGGCATCCAGGACAGTCCGCAGATGTTCTGTGGTGGCTAGCAGGGCCGTTTCCGTGCTGTGTCCTGGCCGAAAGCCGTTCTGAGAAAATATTATGGGAACTCAGAAATTGAGATAAGGTGTTATTAACATGGGCTTCTGCGATCTTGGCCATCCAAGGGAGGAGTGAGATTGGTCTAAAATTCTCAGGTTTTAAGGGGTCTAGCGAAGGCTTCTTGATAATAGGAGACACCCAAGCCTCTTTCCAGGCAACTGGAACGGTGGCCCTCGAGAAGGATAGGTTCAGAATTTGACATAGCGGCTGCAGAAGCATCGTAAAAGATTCAATAAATTGGGGCGGCCTCATAGGGTCCGCCGGGGAGCCAGATTTTATTTTGCCACCCAGTCTGATAAGGTCCTTCTCTGAAATTTCGGGGATAGCAGATAGCATAGGGCAGGACTCATCTCTGACAGATGTGGAGATGATGTCATGTCCTGATGTTTCTGCGAGGAGAGATGTCCAACCTTTGATCAAGACGGGGACCTACATTCTTTCCCTTCAGGTAATGGGGGTTGGATCATCCAATAGGGGATTCTTGGCAGAACACACACATCCTAGCCACTTAGATTACTCCTACTATGCATGCCCTAACCTATCTAGATGTAGTTTTATTTGCTCGCATATATGCATTGCTTTAGCAAGATGGTGGGCCTGTTCACTCTGTTCAATGATTACTCAGCCAATTACTCTCATCTGTTTCTGTCTATTGATTATTGCAGCAAGAATATTCTATACAAGATTCAAGATGGCTTACTAAATATTGAAAAACTGCCCCTCTGTGTATTCCTTGTTTATTCCTCTGAGAGAAAGAGAGCACAAGTGACTGAACCAGAGCGGTCTAGATCTGTTACCACAATTCCTGGGAGGGATCCAGGTGGTCATGTTCTGTGGTTGCCAAAACCATTTGCTACCTGTCTAGGTTTAGATATGCTTATGGTGGCACTGTGAGCTAGCTAGTCTTTAGGACAACATATCCTGAGAGGGTGCTCGTAATCCGTCTTGCTCAACAAAAGCACAGTTCCTACAGGAAAGTGGAAACTACATGTGAGGCTTTAAGGAATTCATTATGGTCCTGCATTTCTTTTTCTGCTTCCCACATAGTGACAAACACAGGAGTATGAAAGCCCTGCACAGCAAATAAGCCTTCAAGATAGACTCGCTCTTCTTTTATTTCTTGGTGAAACAAAGTCTGGGTCATAAAACCGACTCAAAGAAAATTAAGTCACCATGTTTTTATAAATTCAAAACAATTTATCTACACCACACCCCACCACTACCATACTACCTCTGCCTCCAATACCACACCACAAACAGCAACAAAACCAGGATCGCCATCTGTACCACCTTCACCATCAATATGACTACCAATACCATGTCGCTACAGCCTGGGGTTGTGTTTCATCCACTTGGTCAAACTATTGTATACCAATCCAACAGCCAGAATCAAGATGGGACAACTCATATCTGCCTCAATATAGATCCACAGGGGTACCCGACAGGGCTGCCCTCTGTCCCGCTGCTATTTAGCCGGTGTACCACTGGCTCACATCCAAAGAGATGTAGGCCAGCAATGGAGGATACCCCTGAGTGATGGGCAGCACTCGGTGTCACTGTACGCAAATTACATGCTCCTAGACCTCAAAGATATTCGAGACATTCCTACCACTATAGCACATGCACTAGAATGATTTGTAATGATCTACTGCTTTAGGGTCAATTAGAGCAAGTCGTGCCTCTTTCCCTTTGTGATCATTGAAAAACAATGGGGTAAACCCAATAAGTCAACAGGACCTGGGTGATACTATATATGAAAACAAATGGTCCTTGACACAGTTTTTGAAGACTGAAACAATTAATGTAAGTGTTAATTATTCACACTAGAAAGTCAGATTTAATCTGAACAACAAAAGGAGATGTATTATTAATTAATACTGCTATTCAATGCAAAAAACCCAACACAACAGTACCATAACAAATTATACTGCAGTTTATTTACATAGTAATAAAATTGGCAATAAGAAATTAGGAATTAGGAAAGAATTGGTGCTCAAGTGATGAAAGGGAAAATTTAGAGTACAGAATTCAAATTAGTTCAGTGCAAAGAAGAAGAACAATTTACATTGCACATATATTAAGCCTACCCATACAAAGTATATACACACTATTATACAAGGGGACTGGGAAGATGGTATAGGCTTAAAATTAAAAAGGGGGCATAATCGTCGACGTTTCGACCCTGGCGCAATATAGGAAATTCGCGACCTCTGCTACGGGTCTTCTTCAGGACAGGTGGGGGACTGGGGAAGGGAAGCACCACGGAGGAAAAACGTGGCGGTGTCGCAGGGCCAGATCAGTTGGGCGGTACACCTATGCCAGATAAATTCAATTCACGGTAATTGATGGTGAGTATGTCAATAGACAGCCAGGCGATATGATTCGTACCTGGTGAGGTCAGCCAGAAGAGCAGTGACCATTTATTGAGAGCGGGGAAGTTTGGCTCTGCAGTAAGCAAACCTGGTAATCCTTAATAAATCCCCGTATCTGTAATTCCGATCAATTTGGAGTTCTCAAAGGTTGTGGCTCGCAAACGCCGTCTGAAACCGACAAGACCCGCGTCTCACATCCGGGTAGGACCACGTGGTCTTTAAGGATTACCAGGTTTGCTTACTGCAGAGCCAAACTTCCCCGCTCTCAATAAATGGTCACTGCTCTTCTGGCTGACCTCACCAGGTACGAATCATATCGCCTGGCTGTCTATTGACATACTCACCATCAATTACCGTGAATTGAATTTATCTGGCATAGGTGTACCGCCCAACTGATCTGGCCCTGCGACACCGCCACGTTTTTCCTCCGTGGTGCTTCCCTTCCCCAGTCCCCCACCTGTCCTGAAGAAGACCCGTAGCAGAGGTCGCGAATTTCCTATATTGCGCCAGGGTCGAAACGTCGACGATTATGCCCCCTTTTTAATTTTAAGCCTATACCATCTTCCCAGTCCCCTTGTATAATAGTGTGTATATACTTTGTATGGGTAGGCTTAATATATGTGCAATGTAAATTGTTCTTCTTCTTTGCACTGAACTAATTTGAATTCTGTACTCTAAATTTTCCCTTTCATCACTTGAGCACCAATTCTTTCCTAATTCCTAATTTCTTATTGCCAATTTTATTACTATGTAAATAAACTGCAGTATAATTTGTTATGGTACTGTTGTGTTGGGTTTTTTGCATTGAATAGCAGTATTAATTAATAATACATCTCCTTTTGTTGTTCAGATTAAATCTGACTTTCTAGTGTGAATAATTAACACTTACATTAATTGTTTCAGTCTTCAAAAACTGTGTCAAGGACCATTTGTTTTCATATATATCTTTCCCTTTGTGACCACCACACTCAACCTCACTCATCAAAATCAATGGTGTCTGCTTTCTGTGCAGCCCACCACATTTTATTATCTGGGAATCCAGATATATTATACTCCAGCAGACCTTCTGGGTGGTAATTTGGGCCAGGTAGTTACCACCCTGCAGTTACAAATGGTGTTCTGGTAGACGCTACCACTTTCAGTAGTAGGCCAAATAGCTACTATCAAAATGGTCCTTCTACCTCCTCTTTTATATTATTCTGCTAACCTCCCCCTGTATATCCCATAGCCATTTTTTCGCTCATTAGAACAATCCATATGGGAGTTTATTTGGCATGCCTTTCCACGCAGGGTAGCTCTAGCTAAACTCTACCTCCCGCCCAATAAAAGTGGCCTAGGCATAACAAAATGTGAGCATTATTAACTGGCCTCCCAGCTACAGTGGGGTTCCCGGTGGTTGGAGGTTCGCCAACTGCAGGACACAGCGTCAGCTTCTCCCCCATTGGACATGCCCAGAGTATTTAATTTATTCCACACTCATTCCAGGATGCCAATGCCACCGCCGCTTATGTGGAATACCATTCCTTTAAATGAAGCCTCTTTCTCACAAGGTCGATAAGGCTTATGCACCGGTCCTGCCACTCCTGGGCATGCCACACGGTGCAGTGATAACCTTGTGACAAGAACGAGGTTGCTGGCACAACACAGGGGTGTACACACTGGATGGCCTCTACTGTGATGGGGCACTCCTGCCTAAGGAGGATCTAATAGCAGACACTGGTCAATACCCAGGCCAGTTCCTGCTGTATACCTCCATCGTTCAGTCACGGAAGATGCACTGGGGGGGAAATGCACCAAGAACCAGACATGCAATGGTCCTCCACCATCAATTCCACCTCTTTTAATACCACTACTATGTCGACCAGTGCCACCCCAGGCACTATTACCAATATCACCAATACCACCACCAACACCAGCACGAATAACAGCCCCCACCAATAATGCTACCACCAATACCACCACGCTACCACCACCGATTCCACAATAACACACTACCAATATAACCAACAATGCCAATAAGATCAATACAGCACTACCAATACCACACCACCACCGCTATCAATATCACAATACTATGATCACAATTCCATCACTAATAACTCTACCACTGCCAATATCACCACCAATACCACCCTTCAAATACCAATAGCCATACTAGTACCATCACCAGTAATGCCAACACCACATCATCACCACTACTACAACGTTGTGGCAAAACTTTATGGCCTGTATTTAATGTGGTATCACAATGAAACATAATTTCTGCATGTCTGTGTTTGCATACTTTATCATATTAAATTCAGACCTACTGATTTACTAATTCTTGTTTTAGCATCTGGATGTGATCCAACCTGGCAGTTCGGGCTGTATTGTTTCTATTGGAGGAGGAACAAGACTGATTTTCATAAGGGATATTTCTGTTAGGATGGCATAATGGGCAAAAATGGATGGTCTGGTATACAGCCCAGAGTGTTTGCCAGTCGCTGAGATTAATTCAGCCATTCCCTCTAAGACCTTGTTGTTCCTGCAGTAGATGCCCTAATTGCGATGGGATGTGCACATTGTGTCTTAGATGCAAGCAATATCTCACTGACCTAATTAATTCAGAAACTGGTCAGGGGCTGCGTGTGTTCCCATCTGGAGGGGACCTGACCTGGCAATTTGGGCTGGCCTGTCAAATTGTAGCTCTACCAAGACTGATTTGCATAAGAAGGGTCTGTGTCTATAAAGCAGCAGTGGGAAAAGAAAGGACAATTTTTTAATGTGGCCCAGAGCGATTGGAAGTGGCTGAGATTAATGTAAGCGTTCCTTCCTTCAACTTGTTGTTTTTGTTTAATGCACTGTTTGAGTGACGCATAAAGGCTTCTTCATTACTGAAATATTAGAATAGGAACAATCCTGGTTTGCCAATTGGTATCAGGTGTGAATTTAATAAAGAATATCGACTTTGAGTGGTCAATGTATAGTCTATATTAATTCCCGGACATTGCTGACAATACTGGCCTGACATATCCAAGGTATACCAGTAAACATGACTCAAATGAAGAGACGTAGGATAAAGCGTGTGCCTATATTTGAAAAATACTTTCAGAAGTATGTTTTAATTTGATAAATATCTGGGAGTATAATGGTTCAGGTCTACATGCTTACCTGTAGTCTAGTCTGGGTCCTCCTACACTATCCGAAGTACAGGTGACTGTTTCTGGAAGCCACAATGCCACCACATACTGGAATATATGATAAACAAGTGCTCTTGAGAATCTGTCATCTTCTCAGGAGGAAAAAGCCAAAGACATAAAAAACATCCTTGCTGGACATAGACTTCTAAGGTTTGAAGAAAAACTAGGAATCAATAATCTAATAGTGGAATTCTTCAGAAGTCAGGAGCAACAAGTGGAGGTAGTGAGGAAACAAGTGAAGGAATGCTGCTTTGTTGCAACACTACCTAAAACCAGACTGAGGCATTTAAATAGTAAAAAAAACAGGAAAGGGAAATTACATGAAACAGCCCATGACAGGAAACCCAATGGATTGGAAAGCCAGGAAAAAACCAAGGGAGGAACAGCCAGGATAGAAAGAGAAAAGAGTAGAGAAGGAAAACCTTAAGTGGTTTAGCTATGGAGTCATCTTAAAAGGCAGCTGCAAACCCTCAGTCAAGTCATTGGCACATTGAAGCTGAAGAGAGCAGCAGCAGCTAGGAACCCAGGAGCATGAAAAGAAACAGGCCCAAGTGAGAGACTCTTCTAGTCCACAGCTGGGAGATGCGTACTGTGTCTTCTGAGGCTCAAGAACTATGTGACCCCACAAAGAACAGCAGGTCTTGGGCACCCAAGTGGCTAAGAAGCTGTGGAAGCAACAATCAGTGAAGTTGTCTAACACCAGTGAGGGTTCTTACATACACACCAAATTACTCTTGGACTACCTGGAATCGTGGAGAAATAGATATGATATGGCTAAGCCTAATTTCAAAGAGGAATTGCCTAGGGCTAACGATTATGTGACAAGTTGCATGCATGCACAATATCTATGTGATCCTTATCTAAATTAGGCAGGCCCAAAGTTTGAGGTACGACACAGGGTAATCATCAGAGTATTGTATCCAAAATATCATGCAACTAAATATTCAAAACCAAAATATCAACTTCTACAACATAATGAAGGTAAACATATATGTGTCAGTATAGAGATTTGCTATTCATAACTCCACATGTAAGTACCTTGATGAGGGATATATATTTAAGGTATGTTGATACGTGAGTAAGAGTGGTATATCGACACTGACCTATAAATATTTATTATTAGGATATTGTGGTAAGCGATATTTCAGGTAAAGTATGTTTGCAGCACATTCTTTTTTGGCTTTATATGCTGATATACAACTTGACACAAAAGTCATAGGGGGGGAAAGTATTTTTTAACAAATGTAAGATCATGGGAAACCCAGAGCAGTCACTGGTCCATGGTCAGATTTCCTAGACTCAGTTATGGTATTTTAAGGCAGCTCACATACTTGGTTGTTGGCTAGCTTCAAAACAATGGCACTGACATAGTCTGTGTAACTGAACTACCATACCATTCACATATTTTGCATTTAGTACAAATATTTGTAATGTAGACCTTTCTTGTGCATTTATGACTATATATGATAGCATCAAATAGGATACAAAATGGTACACGTTAATATTGTACCTTGACACCAATGAGATACCGATAGTCTTTTAATTGTTTTCAAATGTTGTGTTTCGAGGAAACCTTAATGGTTTTCTGCGTTTGCACAACCGTTTCCCTTAAAACCCTACACCTCTGTATGGACCATCTCAGGAGGAAAAGGGTTTGGGAAAAGTTATTTATTTCAGGAAGTCATCGATGTGCCATCTGAAATACTCCATTTTGCCTTCGCTCTTCCACAGTTCTGAATGAAGAGGCAGAGCTGGACTATATCATCATTCCCAATCCAATATGGTGGACGCAATGGATTGATATTGTTGTTTCCAATCCAAGATAGCTTCTATACTTCCTATGATGTCACTTCCTGTTTCTTTTGAATAAAAGGTTGTTGAATTCAGGGAAAGATGTGTTTTAACATAGCTGATAGAATTTCTGTCATGTTCTGTTACCCCTGCTCTATATTTTTGTCACTTTCATTTTCTTCCAGTATTTTCTTGGGTGCCAGAAACTACTGCAAGTCTCTCCTGCAGCTCTCCCAGGTCTGGATTCTTCTATATGCAGTCCTGAGTAGTTTAGCATCCCGATTCTTATCTTCCCATGAACTACTAATATGTTTCTCCAAACATCTGCAACCCTCTGTTTCTCAAAGTTTTTTCCATTTGGGATTTTTGTTCCCTTGCGAACTCTCATGAGGGCACCTGAAACCAGACATTGTTGTTTTGCATAGGTGGCATTGGGGCTTCATAAAGGAATCATGCTACTCTCAGAGGGCACCTAAGTCAAGCCGCAGAACCTTCTAGTTTTTGGAGAGTAGCCCCAACGAGTCCGAAAACTGGCATTTAGTTGCAGATATTTGCTATCCTTATTTGTTTCCTCTGTTACCCACCTTTCATTGCTTATGGTTTGTAGCTAAAAAAGAAAAGTAATAACAAAAACAAAAAAATGTACTTATATTTTTCAAGAGTGATGTGCAATGGGATTCACTACCCCCACAAATTGTCTTACTTGTGAAAGCAGCACTGCTGCATTAATATCAAAAGAAGCAGCTACAACCTAACACTGACATTCCACATTTAATCCTGGGTCCCTGATAAAACTCTGTAAACACATTTTTTTGCCAGAGATTTTCATTTTTTATTTGTGTTTTTGAATCATTAGAGATGTAATTTAGCTTGGGTAGACAATACTGATCCAGGTCGAATTTTTCTGGAGGATATTATTAAAAAATGGCCGATGTGTTGCAGTGATGATGTAATAATTCAGGAACCGTGAGACCTACATACTTCGTTTTGGTGTCAAAATATAGGTTTTGGGGGTTAAGTAGACTCATAGAGACAGAAAATAACTCATCAGGGCAAAAGAAAATACATATATGGAGAAATGAAACAAATAATAATGGGTTTTAATCCTTCTATGTATACACCAAACAATGTTTATGATCTGAATATGAAAACAAATAATGTTGATCACTCCTGTTTTATGCACATTTTCATTGTTCACGTTATGTATTTATTTTGGTAATCGCTTGTGGTGCATTTGCAGATTGTTGAACATTTGAGAAGGGCATATTGACAGGCCCATATTTTTGTAACACAGGTTTTGCAACTACGTGTACGTTCTGTGAGAAGCGGCTTTAGAAATTTTGTATGTTTTAGCACCCCATCAATTTCTTCCCAACCAAATTCACACACATCTTTCTCTACATATGCATGACCCAAACAAAACATTTATACATCTTTTGATCAAGTAGAATGCTCTTTTAATGTATCCACACAAAGAATATGACATCGGTGGAAGGTCACGTAGCGGGACTGATCTCTTGAACTTACTGTACCAAAAATCTCAAATGTGTGACAGTCGGAACTCTTTTTCCACACACGTACAAGCTGTGACATCTTAAAGATTTCGGGGGCCCTGGGCCAAACGTGGTTTTGGGGGCCCCTGATCAGAACAGTTCTGAATTTAGGATCCAGTTTCAGCTGTTTCATGCCCTCGTTGGCCAGGTCACCGACACTGCCGAGGCACTCTCGTCTAAATCTTTAATGTGTATATTCAGCAACAGAGATTTGGCTCTTCAATATTCTAATATAGCAGCAGCTCACTAATATTATTGCAAATACAATGAATGAATGAAATAATGAATGAAATAAAATTTATACCGCGCAACTAAAACCCGAAGGCATCAATCTGCAACCTACTACCATTTCTAAAACGTGAGGTCCTGCTTTTATCTAAAAGGGACTTTTTTATAGATGTTATATCGTGCTGAAAAATATTAAACAGCATTTTGCTACAACATTTTTGTAACGAACTCACACACTAAACCTATACTAAAAATAAAGTAAATGAAAATGGTATTTAAAACAACCAGGGTCATAGGGGCAGGACTGTTTGGAGGACAGAGCCAGATCTATCAGGGCCCTCCCCTGAAAGGTTGGGGCCCTAGGCCAGAGCCCACTTTGCTCATGGCTTAGAACGTCTTTGTTCCCGGTGCACATGGTCTCACAAATGACTCTGAATGTGTACACCACAACACAGGTGAATCCTGAGATTGAAACTGTGATTCTGATTGTTAAAGGGTGTTGAGGAGTAAGGAGATGTATTTATGTGCTGTTCAATGCCAAGGATCATGATATCCATTAAAGTTCACACCTTCAAACTCCCCATATCTGGTTGAAGCTCTCTTACCTGCATCCAATGTGTTGCCTTATTAAATGGTAACCAGTTAACAAAGGCAATAAAAATTTGTACGTGGTGACCATAAATTGGATAGAGAGACAGAAAGAGAGATGGAACCGGAAGTAAGACATGATTTGCAAGTAATGAAACTAAGATCTTGTAGGAGCTGATTATCTAGTGCACCCAAGAGGAGGTAATAAGCCAATACTATTTTAGAGTTTGAAGAGCTAATCAAAGACTTTTAAACCTAAACAGTGAACAAAAGTTGTGAATCATGCTAGGTGAGAAAATTTGTAATGTCTGAATAAGCTGTATAATAATTGGTGCCATGTAACAACATAAAGGCATCCAGGGGACAGGCAAAAAAGCTTAACACTGATTGTAAAATCCTGCTTACCCTCACAAGGTTTGAACTGCATTCCTGATCATAATACCTTCATAATACCTTCTTTATTGTGTTACGTTGCTCCTCAAGTCAGCCAATCTGATACCACCCAACTTCGACATTACTGGAGATTGGACTGTCAACTACCTCGTGCCTACCCTTCCCCTCTGAAACGCCCCATATACAGTGCGTATAGAGGGTTGAATTTTAGTGCAGAGGTTTGGGATTCACAATGAGGTTCATTACATCTCCTTGCCAGTGTTGTGACACTACTAGGACAATAGAGCTTTAGTAGTATAAACTATAGAGTAGGGTATCAGTACATCACTTCAATCCAGCTCTCTTTCTAACAGTAATGTGTAACTGATGCTCAAATCCAAAGACCTAGTCATTATTGCGCCAATAGCCATGACAATAAAAGAGTTTTGGATTGCTATCTTGTATACTTCATCTGCTGTAGGCCTGGATCAAGACTGGCATCGCATAAGATCCCTGGATTCCTAACACCTCATAGACAATTTCAAAAAGTTATCCAGCCCATGGCATTGATCATTCAAACCATTTTATGCAGCTGGTGTGGAACACACCATCCTTGATGACGTTGTGTGCATGTTAAGTGGAGAGAAGAACAGCACTGCACCAATCAGCTATTTTTAAGGGAGAACATGTGAAATATTACACACCTGCCAGGTAATCTACTTCTGTGTGCCAATTACTCTCCCACATAGGTGTCAGTAACGGGAAACAACCCTTACAACGCAACTATTACAACGCACACCGTTACAACGCACACCATTACAACGCAGGATCCGTTACAACGCATGCCTTTACAACGCATCCCATTACATAGCAGATGCTATTACAACGCATGGCATTACAACGTAAGTATTGGTAAGTATGTTATTTTTTGTAATCATTTTTTTAAAATGTAAATTAAATAAATTAATTTAAGTAATAGTATATATTTAGTTTTGGGTTATGGGGTACAGGGGTATTTTTAGGTTTCAGGGCTAGGTTTGGGTTTTGGGGTACAGGGGTATTTTTAGGTTTCAGGGCTAGGTATGGGTTTTGGGGTACAGGGGTATTTTTAGGTTTCAGGGCTAGGTATGGGTTTTGGGGTACAGGGGTATTTTTAGGTTTCAGGGTTAGGTTTGGGTTTTGGGGTACAGGGGTATTTTTAGGTTTCAGGGCTAGGTTTGAGTTTTGGGGTACAGGGGTATTTTTAGGTTTCAGGGCTTGGTATGGGTTTTGGGGTACATGGGTATTTTTAGGTTTCAGGGCTAGGTATGGGTTTTGGGGTACAGGGGTATTTTTAGGTTTCAGGGTTAGGTTTGGGTTTTGGGGTACAGGGGTATTTTTAGGTTTCAGGGCTAGGTTTGGGTTTTGGGGTACAGGGGTATTTTTAGGTTTCAGGGCTAGGTTTGGGTTTTGGGGTACAGGGGTATTTTTAGGTTTCAGTGTTAGGTATGGGTTTTGGGGTACAGGGGTATTTTTAGGTTTCAGGGCTAGGTTTGGGTTTTGGGGTACAGGGGTATTTTTAGGTTTCAGGGCTAGGTATGGGTTATGGGGTACATGGGTATTTTAAGGGTTCAGGGTAACGGGTATTTTTAGGGTTCAGTTTTTAAATAAATAATTTTAAATAATTTAAATAATTAATTCTAATAATTTTATTATTTTTTAATATTAGTTCTTTAATAATAATTGTTCTTTTTAAAATAAAATATTTTTTAAAGTATATATATTTACAAATTAATTATTAAAAAATAATGTTATTTATTAAATTAATTAAATTTTAATAAATTACATTTTTTTTTAAAATAATATACTTACCTATACTTACGTTGTAATGGCATGCGTTGTAATAGCATCTGCTATGTAATGTCATGCGTTGTAAAAGCATTCGTTGCAAATGTATCTGCGTTGTAAAAATTGCGTTGTAACGGTGTGCGTTGTAAAAGTTCGCGATGTAACGTCATACATCCGTCAGTAACAGTCAGTCAGGAAGTTGAGATCCCTTTGTCATTCACCTATTGAGTCTGCCTCTAGTTACTGGATTTGGAGGGCTATAATTGGGCCTATCCAGTAATCACCAGCTGAGCTGTCAGAATTATGTATGAGTGCCAATGTAGTAGCAAAGTCACTTGTCCGGGTCATGAGACGAGTGGTGGGGAAGAGGGAAGATTGCTGCAGCACCAGTGTGCAGCCCCAATGAAACATGTGCAGGTGTTAACCCGAGTAGGCTGGCGGCAGATTGTGCTACAGTGTACTGATGAGACAATGCACATTTACATTTAGTGTGGCGCCATAATATCGCTTCCCACACATTACAAGAATGTGCAGTGCTCTGATTTATACTGGGTTTCTGGGATCCCTTTGCAGAGTGCATTATTAATAGGGTGCTGGTAGTATATCAGAGGTGTTGGGTGAGGAGTTTGAGGTTTGGTGGTGCGCTTTTAACATAATACAGCTAAGTTATATCTGGTTATAAGTTTGATGTGTTACAGAAAGGTGTCAATTAGATATGGTTACCTACACGAATACCTAATTAATATTTTTATTGTACATACTCCTTCAATCTCCAGCCTGATTTACTCATAGACTATATGTACACGTGTGTTTGTGCATGTTTATGGTATTTTCTCTTCCAATGTCTAGTCTGATTTACTCATAGATGATATATGCATGTGTATGCGTGCGTTTAGAGGAGGGTAGCTAAAGATTGAAGATATGGCTTTTAACTGAACATGCCTCCTCAGTAACTGGTGAGTTTAGAAACTTATAAATGCACTCAGACTCTCATTCATCCACCCACTGACTCATTCCTGCAGTCATCCACTTATCAGATGCACACTAAAGTTAAATAAGCATATGCAAGATACGTTAGAAGAATAAACATTAAAAAAGGCCAGTGTCTAAGCTCTACAACAATGAAAAGAAACATAGCAGTGGGCGGCCGTCTTGTAATATTATTGTACATGCGCTATTGATGTTTTAAAGTTTCAGAATGACCACCACATTTAGCAGAAAAATAAACAATTGTATACTATGGCTAATACCATTCCAAGGTGGCTGCCTGGTTTGGATTCAGTGGCTGTGCAGGATACAGCTTTGTGCTGATGAAATGGGCCACACGTGAGGTGTCCAGTGGCACTGCCTAGAGTTCTGCTTTGCGCTCAAAAACAAATACTAGAATTAAAAAAGGAATAGAAATTAAATAAAGGGGGACTTATAAAAAGGGAACATAAAAAAGAAAAGGAAAAGGATTGGCCAACCAGCCAATTTTCACTGAAACGCTCATTTTCAGGCTTAGTTGCACATATGATCTGGAAAAATGTAGTCACACATTGGGCAATAGAGACGGTGGCTGAAGAGGGCTTACCCATTGCCCCATGCTGTGTGCTGTCACGGATGGAAGCAGACTGAAACTGATCCTCAAACACATAGATGACAGAAGAGGGATTATCTAAAGCCTTTCTTTGTATGTATTTCTATGTATGTATGTATTTGTATTGAGTGCTTTTGTTACAAGTGTCTGGCAGACAACCCAATCTTTCAAACCCTCCTAACAGTGTCTCGCAAGGAATATCACAGTGCAAATCATCTACCTATTGTTCTTATCAAAATGGGTAAGCAATACCCCTTGATTATTAGCAGGATTCCATGCTGCAAAATAACTGTCATGGGGCACTCTCAAGATACCATATCAATCCATCTTTGGAGCCTATTGGCTTTAATATTTGTTTTCCACAACAGATGGATGGAATGCTTTTATTTATCCCAGTCACTGGTAATTAGTAGCATGTAATTTACAGGCCCAGGGTTCATGTAGCATCACTTTCCTAGGGACTTACAAGTACATTGTAAATGTTACAAATGGGTGTAACCCAATTTTACCATGTTTAAAAGAGAGCGAGCACAAGCACTTTCGCATAGGTTAGCAGTGATAAAGTGTGCAGAATCCTAGAGCCAACAAAAACAGGTTCAGAAAACAGGAGGATTGAAGGCAAAAAGTTTGGAGGAGATCCTGCAGAGAGATCCGAGTCCAACAAGCCCCTCTAAAGATGGTCTGAAATTGACTCTAACAGTGCAAATCTCCCCCCACCATGGTTTGTCATAGGAGGTAATTTACACTAACACCCTTGGTGATCTCTGAGCTTCTGGCTAACACAGTCTTTAATAAAGTATATTATCAATCCACCTTTAAAGGCCCTTTAGGTTTAACAATGTTTTTCACAATAAATAGGTCAGGCTCCTGCCTTTGTCATAACCTTTCATAATAAACACATCAAACATATGGCATCTGACATGACTTTTCCAAATTAACCAATCAAGTCTTTATCATTGGCCTCTAACCATAAGCTACACATGCCTACTGTATTGTGCATTAACTGGTAGCCATAAGGCATCCAGTCCTACAGCTCTTTTACAAATAGTCTAACAAGGATTATGAGATGAAAAAGCCTCAAAAAGGTTTTGTCAGAGTGGGCGACCAACACCAGAACCTAGTACGGTAATTTGTGAGAATCAATATAGCAAAATATCGGTCTTCACAATATATTAGTTAACCACCATTAATGTATTGTTATAACATACGCTTTTTTAAATAAATATATTAGGCCTCCTGCCTTTGAAGTTAACTTTCATATTATAAAGATCACACATATGGCATCTAGCATAACCTTTTCCAGGGAACCAGCTCAGGCCAATAACCCAGAAGGCAACCATTAGGCACACAATTATCAGATTACAAGCATGCAAAACAAAACAAAATGCATGCATTTTAAGCGGACCTAACAAGGATTTTCACCCGGAAAATGTTCTATGCCCAGGGTTTGTTAGACTGAGTAACAAACAGCAAAAAGCTGGCTTACTATGGTGATCAGTGAGAGTCAATATAACAAAATACTTCTCCTAAGCCTTTAACACATTGTAATAACCATACTCCCTTTAAGACCTATTGACTTTAATACATACTTTTCACAATAAATTAGCCATACCAACTGCCTTAATCAAAACTTGTCTTGCTAAACAAGTCTGAACTATCACATTCGGAATTATGAATAATTAACAAACCATTGAAGACTATAGGCTTTGTCATTGGTTTGGCACTATAACCAAGTCAGGCCTATTGTTTTGAGCGTAACCCTTACTACAAGACAACCATCAGGCATACAATTACACATATATTCAAATATAGAATTGGCAAACCAAAATGCAAACCAAAATACAGCCCTCCCAAGGAGAGGAGGGCCTAACCAGGATTATCACAGTGCAAATCTTCTACCATCCAGACTGGTCAGAGGGTGAAACAATAACTATAATCCTTGTATCCTACAACAAACTATGAGATTCCACAATACCTCTCTACAAGCTTTAATACTGTGTAATAACAATCCATCCTTAAATTTTCTTTAACATATGCTTTTCATAATACATTCATGAGCACTACTACCTTTTTCGTACCTTTTGCTAATAAACAGAACAGGTCTAAGGCCTTGATCATTGAATTGGCACCATAACCATTTCAGTCCTGCTATAATGAGTTTAGCCTTTCCACAGGGCTAAAAATAAGAGTACCAGTACTCTTTTTTTAGAGGAAGCATACAACTTCTGCCCAATTAAATGCTGTACTGAGACAATTACTATGTGGGCGAAACCAAAGCTGCTCTCTCAGTGGTGCTTCTGAATGCTCTTTTTCTATCGATCAAATAAGATCCAGTGACATCTGCACTGTCAAACTGAAATATACAAAAAAGTGATGAGTGGAATGTTTGAATTATTCTCAGCCACTAGAAATTACTCGGGTAGCATACCAGGCCATTGTTATTTTGCAAACCATGCCACCTCAGTTTGGACCCAGCTATATGCAAATTCCAATTGGAACAGTCCAGTCTGAACTGTCAAAAAATGTCCTCCCTAAACCGGAACACAAGCAACTCATGGCCAGTTTTGCCCTAGTTATTGGCTCATTAGCCGAGTACAGCTTGGTTCCAGTGAAACTGTGTTGTGTAAGGGACCGACACCTGGGCGTACCTGTCCCACTTAGGGCGACAAGCTGAAGTATATAAATAAGTGATGGATGGATGCTTGAATCAATCTCAGCCACTGGTAATTACTAGGGCTACATCCCAATCCATCGTTATTTCGCACAACATGTCTCCTCAGTTTGGACTCAGCTATTTACATATGAGTCTTGACCCTGCTCCAACTGAATCAGTCCTACCCGAACTGCTAACCAGGTCCTCCCTTAAATGTAACACAAGCAACACTGGACATGTTTTGTCTTCATTAGGGGCTCATCAGCGAGGTACAGCTTGGTTCCAGTGAGACAGTGTGCAGGAGTCCCACATCTGGCCATGACCGTCGCACTTAGGGCAAAAAAGTTACGTACACTAAAAAGGAATGGATGAAATGCTTGAATTAATCTCATCCACTAGTAATTACTTAGGCCGCATCCCAGTTTACTGTTATCCTGCACATCATACCACCGCAGTTTGGATCCGGTTATATGCAAGTTAGTTCTTGACCTAATTGGAACAGTCCAGCCCGAATTGCCAAGCCAGGCCCTCTCTAAACAAGAACACAAGCAACCCAGGGCCGACGTTGCCCCAGTTATGTGCTCATCAGCCGGGTACAACTTGGTTCCATTGACACATTGTGCACAAGACCCACATCTGGGCATACCCGTCCCACCAGTTTCAGGCTGGCCTACTACCATTGGAGCAGGGTCAAGGCTGCTTTGCATATGGCTGGGTCCAAACGGATGTGGCATGGTGGGCAAAAAAACAACGAATGTGAGATAATGCCTGTGGGTGAGATTAATTCAAACATTTCATCCATCACTTTGTTTTTTGATGCTCTAAGTGTGAAGGTTATGCCTAGTCATGTGTTCTGTGCTCACCATGCCACTGGAATCAAGCTATACTTGACTGATGAGCCCACAGTAAGAGCAAAATAGGTCCGGGATTGCTTGTGTTCCAGTTCAGGGATCACCTGTGCTGGCAGTTTGGGGTGGATTGGTCCCATTGGAGGAGGGTTATGGCTGATTTGCCTATGGATGGTTAAACTAAGGTGGCATAGTGGGCAAACGAGCGATTGCCAGTGGCTGAAATTACTTCAACCATTCCATCCATTGCTTTGTTTTTGATGCACTGGCAAACAAGGCCTAAAAACAGAGCTACATATCTTGCTGGGAGCTGCTGATGCATATAATATCCAGTTTCGTGACAGTGGAGGCTTTTCCCAGCCATGTTTGGAATATGCTCAATGGCGATAGCTTGCCGCTTGAATATTAGTGGTGATCACAGATCAGAAAGCCACAGGTAGCCCAGTGTCTTGAAAATAAAAGATCAGACTAAGGCTCAGGGTGCTTTGGTGTGAACATCCGCATGTGGACGGCGGTACTACGACAATGTCATATTTATTTGTGTATCGTATCTGGCTTATGAAGAGAAGAATGCGAGCAGAAGAACTTATAAGTCGATATAGCGTGTAAATGCAGATTGTTCAAAAGCAAGATGATTAATTGAAATGTATTACATTTATAAAATGTGGACCATAACCAGAGCAGCTTTAACTGCACGTTGCCACCGTTTAAACCATTTCATGACTTGGTCCTTCAGCAACGTCACCATAAAATTAATCTCTGCGAGGCAGTCAAGACCTTATCAAGTTGCTGTTTTATACTGCACTTTTTTTCTTGCCTGGGCGCATGAACTTCCTAAACAGTTTTCTTTGAGCTGTCGGGGATAGAACTGAATACAAATAATCCAGGTGACGTGATAAATAGAAAGCTGAACCAGTACACTCATGAATTGTGGGAAAGCTCTGCTAGTAATCAGATACCTCTAACAACTACGCTTTCACTAAATTCAAAGCCAAGTCTCCCGGTCCATGGAGACCGTCTTAAATGTGTGTCTACAGCTTTGTCGGCTAGCAAAAAAAAAATAATAATAATCAACTTTCATTTTTACGAGCTTTTTCCTCATGAAACTACTTGGTACAAATCTATCGGACACTGATTTGATGCAAGATTCAAACGAGATTACTCAAATAAACCTCTTTGTGGTTTTCATTTATTCACCTAAGCTGAAATGATCATGCAATTGGTAAGGGGGTATTTTAAGGTAACTCCAGCTGAAAACATTAGGATATGTTTGGACCATGCAGACTTGAGAGCGAGTGTGCCTTCACTATTTTCTCAAAAGAATGACATGTTTTGAGTTTTCCATTATGGTCGCAGCTGCCAACCTTCAACTTTGCCTCACTCCCTACTAAGCCTGTAAACTCGCCACTCGAAAGAGGGGTGCCAGGAGTATTGCCTCCCACTCACAGACCTTCCGAAAATACACGTGACATGCATATAACATCTTGAGATTATGTTATCTCCTTGCCCCTGCAGAAATGCTGACAGGTTCAGGGATAGGGGCATTGAAGATGCCCAAAAGGCACAAAGGGGTCTGAAGGGCATTTTGTTTGATGCTCAGCAGTCAAACTGGCTGCCAACTGCTGGCTGAGCCCCCAGATGGGACCTTGAAAGGTCTGTAATTTTAAATAATAGAATATACCCCAGCTTAGGAATCAGACTTAGAAAAATACCTTACTGTTCTTCCTAAGGCAAAAAGAGATCGCTGCAGGATTTGAAAATGATCACTATCAATCGATCCATATAAAAACGTAGATGAAAAAATTCAGTTGGAAATGTTCCTTTTCATGAATCCGACCAGCTTCAGGGCATAGTTATCTCAAAATACAATTCCTAGTGAATGTATATAAATCTTATTCTTAGGTCTGGCAAATATTTCGTGAAGGGGTGAGTAGTTGCAAGAATGGAACTGTGGGTGGCTAGAAGATTAAACTCTCTGAAAGGGAAGACATACACATGTATTTAAGAGATCTACACATATTTGACTTTAATTGTTCCTTAAATCAATTCAGAAACAAGAAAACAATAAATATCCAACCAGGCCATGAATAGTTAAGGAAAGAGTAGCGGCACCACTGTGGAAATTATAAACTAACTGGGTTTCGAGCCACATAAGAAGCAAGTAGTTCTAATTTTCTAAACTATTGGTAACAAGCTGGTTTCATTTTGACAACTCCAACAGTCAGCTTTCAGTTATTGCTGATGTTGACAAAGGGACATTGCGCCTATGAAAACAGTAATGTGTTTAAATTAAGGTGGCATTGATGGTGCATGGCTTGAGGGCCGGGGAAGATTGATTCTGATTCTCGCCACCGGTCTCTATTGAAAAAGAAGGCAGTGCAAAAGCCAGTGCTTCATGGACACAGCTGAAGGCAGAGGATGAGGAGCACCGAGATTGTTTTTCAGTGCTTTTTTAAGCTTCTGAGTTAAAAAAAATCCCAGTAAAATATTTCTATTCAGTCCCATTTGATCACACCCTCCTTTTTAAGCAAACACACTTCCCCTTAGGGTGGGAAGTCAATAACTCGGGCTTTTCATTGGATGCTCCAGTGATATTGCAGGATCAGTTGTTGGACAGCTGAGTTTCTGCTAATTTGTGTTCACAGTCAGGATTAATGATCCTATGCTGTGAGATCCTATTTCAACTGGAAGGCTTTTAGCTGCAATCTATTTTTTTTAAGGAAGAACGAAGAAGATTAATAATTATAAGATTATAATTATATAATTAAAATATTAATTCTATCCCTAGGTGCTCTATGTCAGAAGGTCAGGCTGCGGGTATTTATAAACTAAGTGGCTCAGCAAGATCTACAACTACTGCACAGAAGTATAACTCAAATAAAAGGCTTAGGAAGGGTGCGGTGTCACTCGAGTTGGATGACATATTGGAAGAAATTAGAACTCTGAAATCCTTTGTGGTCAAGATCAATCGTACATTACAAAGAATTGTGGAAAAATGATATCCTTTGGAAGTAAAGAATGACAAAGGTTTAACAGATTTTTAGAGATGCATAACATGCACAAAATGAGATTGAGAAAGTTAATCAAATGGAGAAAGAGACAGCCCTACTCAAGAAACAGACTTATGATTTGCAGATGAGAAATACAAAAAACAAGTTAATGAGCTATGGCATTCTGCATGGCACTGATGGCTCTGATTTGGTCACTTTGCTAAAGTTATACATTACAATAATAGTTGGCATTATCAATAATTCTACCCTTACAGGATTGTGAACAACAACTCATTGGATAACGGAACTAAGCCATGACGCATTATTAACCTTTTTCCCCAATTTATGGATCTGAAAAGGTGTTTTCAGCTGTGAAACCGAGAAGCAGATGTTGTGGTGAGGACACAAAGGGGGATATGTACAAGAAAATGTCAGAGCGTGGTGTAATGCCAGGAATGCGCAATATTTACAAAATACGGCGCACCGCTGCTTTTCCCCTGGCGCTAAAAAAGTTGTTTACCGCCAGCACAGGCTCTCTTGCGACATGGTGCAAGGGTGCCAGTGCTGCAGGGGTGATTGTGTGCAGGAAGGGACACCTTCCTGCACATAAACAATATTTAAAGGCAACTTTGTATTTCTATGTGTGCTGCAGAATACAGCACACATAAAAAGAGCAAAATACGAGGAGGAATTAATAATTTCTCCTCATATCACCACCCTAAGACCAGGTCTTAGTTTTTGACTAACATAAAACCCTTCATAAAACATAATGATCGTAAAAAAAACACAGCAGTAAAAGTTTATTGAAAAAATACTTTAAATTACAATACTGAGATAACAAAATATTAAAATTGTATTAATCCTAAAGCAATTGTTTAAATATGCAATCTGTAAGAATATTTAAATAATGAAATAGAAAAAATATGTTTAATAAAGGAAAATGCATTTTCTGGCCATACCAAATGATATAAAATGCACTCAGCATGAACATTAATTACTTGTGTGCAAAGCAAATGTTGTAACAATTTATCTTAATACATTCATCACAATCTATGAAATGCTGTTATGTATGTAAAAGCATTTTATTCACTTTGTAAAAATAATAAAGACAATTACTAAAAAAAATATTACATATACATGAAAGAAAATAAAAGGTGATTAATACAAAAATCGTTATTTTTAATACATGAAAAATATTATTAAACACAAAAGTTTATCAAATGTATTATATTGAAATGTATATTAGTTGATGACCGTATGAGACTTTGAAGAGGTAAGATTTAATAATCCTACTCCAAACGTAGCCATATTGGGTAAAGTGCTAAACTTTGAAGAGATCAGATTTACTATTTCTACTCCAAAGGTAGCCGCCTGGGGAAAGTATTGGATGTTGAAAGGGGTCATATTTACAATTCCAAACCCAGCCTTAGCCACACTGTGGACAGTGTTTGACTCTGGAGGGGTCAGATATATGATTCACACACCAAACATAGCCTCTTTGAGGAGTGTTGAAGTTCTGGGGTGAGATTTATATGTATTACCATTCCAAACCTGGCCTCTTCAGGGGGATGTGTTGGACTACGGGGGTAGGGGTTGATTTACTATACCAACTGAAACATCAACCACTTTGAGGAAATTATAGGACACAGAAGTGGTCAGATGTATTATTGTCACTCCAAACATATGCACATTTGGGAAAGTGTTGAATTCTACGGGGTGTCAGATTAACTTTTGTCCCAAATCCAAATTTAGCCACTCTGGGGAAATTATTGGACTCAGAAGGGGTCAGACATTCTATGCCCACTCCAATATTAGCCACCTTGGAAAAGTATTGGACACTTGGAGGGCATACTTACTATTCCCACTCCATCGTTAACCACATTAGAGAAAGTGCTGTACACTGGAGGGATAAGAATTTCTATCCCAACTCCAACTTTTGCCACACTGTGGAAAGAGATGAGAGCTGGAGTCTGAAGGGATGCGATTTGCTATTCCTACTTCAACCCTAGCCACATGTGGGAGAGTGTTGAATGTTGTAGGGGGTCAGATTTACCATTCTTACCCCAACCTTATCCACATTGGGGAAACTAGTGGAGCCTGAAGAGGTCATGCATACTATTCCCACTCCAACATTAGCCACATTGGTGAAAGTGTTGGACGTTAAAGGGGGTCAGATTTCCAATTCTTATCTCAAACTTAGCCATGTTGGGGAAAGTACTGGTTTCTGAACGGGTCACACATACTATTCTCACTACAACCATAGCCAAATTCGGGAAAGTGTTACACTCTGAAGGAGTCAGATTCACTATTCCCTATTCCCACACAAAATGTAGCCACAATGGGGAAAGTGTTGGACTCAAGGGAGTGAGATTTCCTATTCCCACTCCAAACCTAGTCACATTAAGGAAAGTGTTGAGTTCTGGATGGTCACATTTACTAATCCCATTCCAACTTATCCACTTGGAAAAGTTTTGGACTTAGGGCGTGTCAGATATACTATTCCCACTCCAATTACAGCCTCTCTGGGGAAAGTGCTGGACTCTGAAGGGCTCACATTTCCTATTCTCATTCTAAACATAACATATGCTTTACTAATGTCCTTCCTTCAAACACAATTAAAGCCAACTTCCACTTATTTGAGTAGATATGGTGTTCACTAAGTAATGCTCCCCTCAATCAGAAAGTGTACCCTGATTTGGAAATGTTCTCTAGATCACTGTGAAAAAACACAAACCTTCACTCCAACAGGTGTTCCATCTTTAAACCTTTTAACAATCTGCTATGGCTTGGAAATACTACTAAAAGGCGTGTTTCCAATCAATGAATCTCCTACAATGGAGAACACCTGCCAGTGGACAAATTGAGTTAGTTGAAGAGGCAGTTGAGCATAAAATGTGAATCCGGATGACTTGCTTTTCCTTGTGGTGCTAGATATGTTACTGAAAGCACCGAAGAGTGAACAAGAACATCTTCCATACTGGTTCAGTGATAAGGAAGCTCTGTTGAGTTGATTTATACTTTAAATACAGCTGCAAGTCCTCTATATACCACGTTCTAGGGTATGCCGGATTATCCTGGTATATGAAGTGGCAAATTCCACCCATGTTCTCATTATTTTTATCAGTGCAGAGCCATTGCTGTCATAAATATTAAGTCAGTTTCCATGCACTTTATCGAAGTTGTAAATCGTCCTGTTATATGTATACAATTTTTGCCTTTATGATGCTTTTTCAAAAAACCTCTTGATTAACTGAAAAAATATTACCATGGAAATTTCATTGGAAAAGCTATGTTTTGGGACTGCTTCTACAAATATGATCTGTGAGCACAAGCATTCTATAAAAAAAGGCAACGTTCCTGTAGAGTTAGTAAATAGGCAGACAGAGATAGACATTTTAAATCTCGCTTTAAGTATCATGCTCTTCAAATTGTGACATTTAGCCTACCGTGATTCTACCAAGCATTAATGTTCTGACTATGCCCTTAATATAAAGGACATGCTTCAGAAAAGGTAGCCCCATTATGTCCCTGGCTGAAAGTCTGTAACATAAAAGAAATACATATAAATGTGTGTGTACACAGCGACATAATATAAAAAGAACATGACGCTGCAGTGTATCTACTCACCTTATCTACATCTCTAAACTGTGCCTACAACAATACCAGAACAGAGTAAGGTACATTGGCTTTGGTATGTATGAATGCATATGTATGGTATTTCTATAACACAAACCTGGCCAAAAGGCAGTGGAGCTCTGTATAGGCTGGGGCGGCTGGTGACATTTGAAAGTGTTGGGCGTAAAATGATTGGCATACTGCACCGTAGCAAGCGACCTCGAACAACCTAAAGGGAGTGGGGGATGGAGGGGAGTTCTCCCCCTGAGAAGTTTTTGAAAAAAGAGAGGAAAAATTGTGCATTTTCAAGCAAATTTGAGAAAGCAGGAAGGTAATAAAGCAATTGTGAAAGTGCAGTTATTACATTAATAAAGAGATGTCATATAACAGGGAGGTGGACTGAAGGGCAGTTAGTGATGGGAAGAGCAAGATAGAGATGGTGGTCAGTAAAGGCCACTGAAGAGCTGTGCAGACAGAACAGTGAAAGGCAGGATAGTTTAGGACAGTGAAGGGTAGGGCATTAACGGACTGTCACGTAGTGTGCTGCTGAGTCTTGTAGGCAGCAGTATTGGAGGCCTGTGCTTTATACGAGTAGGACAGGGCAACGAACCGGAAAGCCTTAAATGAAGACAAGAGAAATGAGTCAAACTGCTGGGGACAGGTGCAAGAGGTGTACTAACAGCACTGTTATTGGGCACAGACCTCTGTTCTCAATATCTATTGAATCATCCCATTATCCCTTCAAACACGTACATTTACCCCAAATATATACACACGTCATGCCACAGCCGAGCCTCCTTACAGGCTAATAAAAGTCTCGAAGCCAACAAAAATGAATTAGTGTACACGTATTCAAGTTTAGGAGCAGTATAATGGGGCGGTGCCGGTTTCTAACCGTTACCGATTCAATTACACATAATAGAACGGCGGCAAAAGGTAGTTTCCCAGTATCACACAAGGTGTCCACGCAAGGAAGCTGATATTTACACACAGATCGCCGGATTCACCACTCTTGGTTTTAAGCCATGGATCATGTCACATAAAGTCACGACTTCAGATGCCCCGCCCTCACCTCCCTCTCAGCCACCGAGGGCGGGGGCACCTATAGTGCTAATCAGCATCTAGTTACAAGTGCCCTGTCAGTGCCTTGGCTGTCAATGACTCGAGTTGGAATAGAACTGGCAAGCATGAACAAAATAGCAGAGGGTTAAGGTGGAGGCTTCGGAAATCGCTACGTAAACTGCAAATGAAGTCACAGAGATTAGCAAAATAGCGTATTGCCGGCGGGTCAGTGGTGATGCTGCCAATGAGTGCATTCACCCATTCTGCTATCTCAGTGAGATTCCAACAAATGACCTGCAGATAGCACACGCGGGCCATGCCGTATATAAATGCAGGTGTAATCCCTGGCCCCAGATAATATCCCGAGCCTCCCTACAACTTCTGGTTGGACACAATTAAAACTGGCATTAACCACGGCACGTTACTGTGGATAATCGGAAATGTAACCCGGCCTCTAGCTTATCGTCAGCTTTGATTCTAAGAATATAAGGAGCGCTATGTTATGGATTGCGGGTAGGGGGGTGGTATTATGAGGCCTGCAGTGGGCCTCACGCAGTACATGCGACACCTCTCACAGCCCGACTCCCGTGTGAATCACGGGTCCAGAAAGTGCAGTTGCTGCCAGTTTGCAGCAAGGGCTGGCCACAACTCACTATGCACATCAGCGCACAAGCCTAGGAAGTACACCTGCCACCACCCTCCTTCAAAGCATAGACGTGCAACTGCTCCCACTCAACTTTACAAGCCGGGTAACATAAGAATAAATGATGTCAGTCACTTGCACAGTCGAAAAACTGCAACTATCAGTCACGGGCACGACCACCCGCTTTCATTTTAAAGAATGTGCGTGCCAACTAACAGTAATCCATGCAATGTGCACTGATCCAGCTTGAGAAACTGCTTCCGGTCCCTTGCACAGACCCACACTACGAAGGCCTTGTAATTACTGCACAGTCCCAAAATACGCAACTGCGTAGGTTACCATCGGTGAAGCTAGCGCACCGTACAGTTCCCACTGATCACCGGCGCAGAGCGGGAGCATGCATTGCCGTCACTAGTCGCATAGGCCCAGAGGCAACTTCTACCAATGCCCTCCAATGATCCGTCTCCTGCACACACCTACTGTGCCTTGTTTCTACTAATCACTCACTGCCAAACGCGGCCGGCATGACGGGCGGGTGGGGGGTGTAAATGTGGGGTCGTCGCTGGGGGGTGGCAAGAGGGGTTTAATTAAAAAAAATATATAAAATCAAACTTACCGTCCGGCCACCATCTCAGCTTCTGGATGGGTCCACTCTGGACTCCGCCGTCTTCCTTTTACCAATAATAACTGGTTGCAGCCACGACGACGACGAGCAGCAGGCACCAGCAGCAGACTGTCCGGTCCATGTCCAGACAGACAAGGAAGCAGCCAGACAGACAGCATGCGTCCCGAAATGGCCAATCACTGCATTGCTTCACATGAAGTCACACAGTGATTGGCCATAGAAAGTGCGGCTGCGGCAGTGTGCCACCACCGACGAGCGGCATCCAATAATGGATTGCTGAGCGGTGGACCAACCAACCCTGGTGCTGCATGCAGCGCCAGTATTGGCTAGGGTGGCACAGTTACCATCCGCCCTTTTCAACCCCGGGGGCTGCGGCCCTGGGGGTGCACCCCTTGGGTCCCTCTCTAAGGGGGAAGAAATAGGCGCATGTGCGGGCTGATCAAAGCCCAAAAATACACATGCGCACTACTGCTGCAGCTGAGTGTGGACTGTCACTCAAGCTGCAGCAGCCCAGCCCAGCCCCACCCCCTGGCGCACTCCGGTATTGTGTTTGGCCGGGCGTGAGGTGAGAAAAGCAATGTCCTTAATACTGACTGCATTGCTTTACAGGCGCGGTGCGTCCACGCCACGAGGCTTAGTGGGGCTCTGCCCCAATGGACGCACCGCGCCTGTGTATAGGGTCCAAGAAAAGCATAAAGTCAGTAAGTGATATGGGAGGTAGCTGAGTTATGGATCGTTAAAGCATTCTGGATTTAGCAATAACTTGCATCCTCTTCAATTAATAACCTAGTCTCTGACAATATTCATCACCATTTTGCTGTATTGATCTGGCTCTTTCCCACAAGGCAATTATCAGGCATTCAGTGATACAAGTATAAATAGGTAAAAGAATACAGTTGGCAAAACAACCCCTCATATGGCTGCCTGACCTCTATGATTAGCTTCTGTCATAACTTTTCCCCAATGGATCACTCAAGCCTATAACATTTATTACTGGGTCATCACCATGACCACCTCAGGTCTACTGTACTGAGCATAAGGTTTCCTACAGGGCAACCATCCTAAGAGGGCATACCAAGAACTAATATGGTCAAACGAATCGACTCCAAGGGGTTGTGAGAGCACCAACATCATCACCCCTACCTACTGCAGTAATCTGTAACAGGCCTTAACACGGTGTAATAGCATTCCACACAAAGTTTTATTGGATTTAACATAGGATTTGCACAATAAATAAGTCAGCCCTACTGCCTTTGTTAGTATCTTCTCATAATAAATAGATTAGACCTATGACATCTGACATAACTTTTGCTAAAGAATGAATCAAGTTTATAGCTTGTCACCATAACCAAATTAGGCCTACTACATTGAGTGTAACCACATCAGACATACAGCCATAAAATTACAAATAAATACAAAATTATACTTGTCAAACTATATACCACCCTTGTCTAGAGCGTCTAACAAAGATTATCACAGTGCTAATCTTCTACCTTATGTGTGTCAAAGGGGATAACCAATACTAAAAATCCTTGCTGACACAGTAATCAGTGAGATTCTAGGTAGCAAAATACCTCTCTCCAGCCTTTAATAAGGTGTAATAACATCCATCCTTAAATGCATATTGGCTTTAAGAAATGTTTTTCACAATAAATGAGTGATGCTGCCTGCCTTTGCCATAACTTTTGATAGTAAACAGATCAGACATGAGGCATCTGACATAGCTTTTACAAGTGAACCAATCAGGTCTGCTTATCCCTGGATGGCCTCTGTGACCTACTCAGGCCTACCTACTGTATTGAGCATAATCTTGTCACAAAGCAACCATCACATACAGTCAGAAGAGTACAAATATATACAAAATTACAGCTGGCAAAAAAATTCAATCCCTCCTAAAAGGGCCTAAGAAGGATTATCTACTGAAACCCTTCCACAGTGAAAATATACCAGGCATACTGCCTTTGTAGTACATTTTCATAGTGAACAAATTTAAGCTCATAGCCTTGATCATTGGCTTGTTACTATGACTAATGTAGTCCTGTATTGAGCATGAATGTTCCCAGAAGTCAAAACGTGCAATTGCAGCACTCTTTTTCAGTGGAATTAAAACGACCCTGCTTCAAAAAGCTCTTTTTCTTTTGATCACATATAGGCTAAAAAATAAGTGAAAATAGTGTCATGTAAATGCTATTGGAAATGCAGTCTGATACGTACAAAAGTAAAATAATGTGCAGAGAAGTGAAGTAATTAACTTCATAATTAACAATGTTCCCTGTTGCTTTATAGCCACAAGCAAAGCTGTGGTGTTTAAAGTGCCTGATGAAATAAAGGGTTGATCCTACCAAGGAAATGTGTATGTGTACTCCTGAAGTTCATATACAGGGTTCCAGCTTAGTATTCCTACACTAACAACACAAATATTTTTTCAAACTCCAACCGATCTTGTTTTGGGAAAGAAGAATTATATCAGCTATTCAAAATATAAAACTGTGGAAACTACAAATTTAAGGTTAGTTAAACAACCATACCCAACCCCATCCACACACATACTCTACCCCCCAGCCCAGAGGTTACATGCTTAGAATTCATGCTTAGGAATCACATTTGAAACTTGGATGCCCTCTATTGCACAAGTCAGCCACTACTGTGCCGTGGAGGTTGCCTGCCTGTGGCGGGTTGGGTACAGAGCATGTCCAGAGGCCAGGCTCAATGGCCAGCATCTGCTGTGCACAGCCACAGGTCATGTGCAGAGTGGGTTGGCAACCACATAGGGTTGGGTGCAGTGCCTGGCCATCCAGAACTGCACTTCCACTGTACATGGCCAGCCAAAACCTGCGGCACACACTCTCATACTCATTCTGTCACTCCCTCCCTCTCCCTTCACTCAGTCTCTCTTAGTTACTCTCACTCATGTTCTCATTCAACCCTTCACTCATCACTTACACGTACCGTCACTCACTCAGACTTTCACTCAACCCATCTCTGCTGTTCATCACTTTCACTCACTCTCTCTCACATACAAAAGAAATATTTCATATTCGCCTTTCTTAAATCACTAAATTTGGTTCTGAAAATAACATTTTTTTATTTTTAAAAGATTTATCAGTAGTTTGTATGTATATTTACTTTTTTAGTGAAACAAAGCAATAATAAAACATAAGCAATGGGGGGAGAAACTGGGTTAAAACCCCACAAAAATGTTTTTGAACAGTTTCCAATGGATAAGCATGCTGTTACAGTTATTCGCAGTAAGAGGTGACCTTGCCACACACCATGCAATGCAAGCCCACAGTTGCAATGCATAAAACAATCTCTCCCTGCTCCTTCTGAAGGACATCTTTAGGCAACCTATTTCCAGAGACTTTCAGGCTACCACTGCAAATGAAATGGTTTAAAAAAAAAACACTGTTTGCTTTAATGAAACTCTTATTGCAAAAAAAAAGTTCCACATAGGCATAAAAAAAAGTGAAGCAAAACATAAAAAGGTTTAGTTAAAAAAATGGTTTGGTCATAGACCCCCCCAAAATATACATCGAACAGTCAGTGACCACTCTCAGCAGGTTGGGTGAGGGTCTTGCTGATGTCAGGCCCTGCGGCAAACCCCTTATGCATATGATCAAAGGAATGGTTATAGGGCGTGGCCACTGACCCGGCCCTGCAGGAAGCCGCAGCTGCACAAGGCCAATGGATGCTCACCTTGTGCTCACAACATGGAATGCTTACGCTCAGTGGGTTGAGTGCCCAACCTGACATAGACCATGTGCATCAGGGTTTGAACACTTAGTGTGGCCTTCCATATGAAGAATGTGCTCTCCATCTAAAATAATCAGAGACCTGACTTCCTTTTTTGCAGCACTCTAAGCCTGAAAGGGTATTGCTTTAACATGTACTGGGTGCTCCCTTCTGTCTGGACAATGCTATGTCTCTCTGATGAGCTCTGATGAGAGCAACGAAAGTGCCAGGGTCTGCTTTAATTCATTCCAGGTTGATTGGATAGTATTTTACCAATCCAAAGCTGTAATACTGTGCCTGGAGTGGTAAAACATTTAGTCATTTGAGGTGAGAAGTTTTAGGAGGTCAGTGATGTTGTAGAATATTCCATAAAAAGGATATATTTTACAGGCATACCCCAGCAGAGCAGACCCTATAATCCTCCTGTGAGTGATAGAGTGAGTACCATTAGGTTGAGTGATAGTTATTAATATGACTGTGGGACAGGAAGTCTTCTGCATGGCTCGGTAGAGCATGCTTTTCTGCCCTATGTTGATTTCCTAGAGAAGTACGGTATGTTTTCTTAATATCTACCTCAGTGAATATGACAGTCTTGCATGTGCACTGAGGGTGTTCATTGTTAATCATGATATTAAACACTAGAGCTTGGCTCTCAGGTCTAGGGCTCATGTATAGTGAACCCCTCTTTTACAGAGAGTGGCTACTGCTCATTCTTCCCTTGCAGTGATAGATTGACAGTGGTACCGGCATTGTGTCATTGTATTTAATGCGAGAGGAGCTGGTATCTGTTCTGCTGGACATTTCACCTCCGCAATATCTCTCCCTATTCTTGGTAGAAGCTTGATGGGTATGCCTAGGCAGCAGCTCTTATCTTTATTCAGCCAGTGGTGTAGCTAGAGCTTCTGGCGCCCGGGGCTATCCCTCAGATTGCCGCCCATGGCCGGGGAAAAAGGACGGCGAGCAGCGGGGATGGACTGGCAGGGTTTAAGTTACAAAGCCACTCTCTACTTCACTGTAGGTCCCCTCGCAGCCCATCTACTCTTGTGCCTCACACTCAGGGGGTTAATATCTTCGCTATGAAATATGTATTTTCTGCATCAAGAGATAGCAGTGAGGAAACTGAAAGCCAGGTGCAGGAGAACATTTCACACACAAAAGCACTGTTCCCATTCCTGGATGAGGGTCACCAACAAGAAAACAATGAGGGGGGTTGAGGTGATGATAACAGCCTCATCCATTACAGGTAATGCTAAAGGCAGAAACTCTCAGTTAAATCTGGGATGCAAGGGTGTCAATGTAATGCATTCCGGTATTTACAGTTGAGAAAATACTATATTCCTATCTACAATGAATATCCTGACAAAAAACTGTTGTGTAAATCACAGTTATCCAAAACATATCCTGTTTACGGCTTTGTAAGTCACCCAAAGTGTTACCCTTTCCTTTAAGTCAATGTTGTACCCTCCTTGTCTTGTCTGAGCATGCACCAGACGATGAATCTATGGATGAAGGAACCCTGAAGTTGAAAGGCATCACTCCACCAGGTGCTGACCCACGTCTTGAACCCATCGAGCCGAGGCAGGTAGAGGGCAGACCACAAACACCACATAGTGGAACACGTCCAATAATATCATGCCCCTGTGCCAACTACCCTTGTCACAAGCATGCACGAGCAAAATGTTACCCAGCTAAATACTCTGCTTTTGAAATATCAAAGTTATGAGTATAGAAGCAATTTCTGTGTGAAATCAATTTCACTAGGTGGTGTTTAGGTGAGATGACATCAGCTTTCACTGGTGCATACAGCGGCTTAAAACATGTATGATCAGGGTAGATGGAGCATAGATTAGGCAATGCCTAGGATGCTAAATAAGCCACCTTCAACATGCCATTATAGACAAGTAGATAGATGAAACACTAGGGCAGTGCATGACTTAGCTGATGTGAAGGTCATTTTTGGAAGATGCACAGGCTCAAATGTACAATTTAAGGCAGCAGCACTGGTGACACGTGACCCTCTTTTTGTTTAACTTAATTCTTCCTGCATAATCTACCAGGGCTCTGTCACAATCGCTCACAAGAGCGGTTCATCATCGTCATTTTTCGCTGTCACCCTTCGTCCTCCAGCAAACCTTCAATTGCGCTACACATTGCTATGTTGTGTAATATGATGCATGGAGCTATGATGTGGCAACCCTTAGTTTGTACCTTAATTTATACGTCTTGATCCCACATGTCTGCTTCACCCCAGCCCAGCACTGCTGTACCTATGTTGCCTGCAGATGGAGGGATAAAGATAGGGTGTAAGGATTCCCCCACATATTTCACATGTGGTGATCTATATTCGCACATGTATGTCGAAGGAGCCACTGCTGGCAAACACTGATGTATTACTGTATTCCAGAAGATGTCCACTTTTCCACTACGTCTGTAATGACGTATCTTGCATCACAAGTGACTTGCACACCCTGTAAGTGATGGCTGTTTTTATTTTTTTGATTACAAAAAATAGCCTGGCCTGCTATTCAAGTGGCTGTTTCAATGAATAAACAGACTTCAGACCATTTATCTTTTTTGCATAGTCTTGGTAATTTAATTACCAACGTTTTTTTAAAAGAAAAAAGTTCACAAATTCAACATTTTTTCAAGAAGTGTCAGTGGAAAGACACACACCACCTAATTCGTAGTTTCAAAATAACATATATAACATATATTGTGAACAAAATAAATTGCATGTATTAAGACAAAACATTATGAAACAACATAGCCAATCAAAGATTTAAACCATAAGCAACAACCACTTTTCCTAGTGCATCAAATTACATACAAAATACAGGGGTTGTTGCACTCCTAGGTTAACAGTTTGAGATCCAATGTGCATAAAATTCAACCAACATGCTACATCTGGACAATTATTATTTAAATAACCCAGCAGTAAGGAGAACGCCGAGGCGTTTCGAATCCCCTATTTCTTTATGGGATTCTCATCAGGGCTCTAGCCTGGACAGGAAATTTTCTGGAAAGACCAGAAAAAAATAAATAAAAATATTAATCATTATGACCTTAAAAGCACTATGAGCGAAAGGGGTGAAGTTTAAAAAATGAAGCATAAATTTTACCTTCGCTTTGACTTTTAATTCAGGGAATGTCATGTTTGACCAGCGCAAAGAATTATGGTACAAGTAGTCCCAAAGTGGTCTTGCTGATTTATTGAATTGTTCTTCCAATTTCTGACAAACAATTCATTCAGGCCGTGTATCGTACAATTGAATTTTAGAATTAAATATGCCTCTTTTTGGAGCAATAGTTCTTCTGTATCGCCACCTCTTGAGTCAGGTTTGATTACACTCAAAATTGTCCATTTGAAATCCCGTTCTGAATGATTCATTTCCAAAAAGTGGGAGACCATTTGGGCAGTAACAAATGTATTGTTAATCTGTGATCTATGTTGTGCCAGTCTCTGTCGTACTTCTTAATTCGTTTTGCCAACGTACAACTTTTGACATGGGCAGAGAATTGCATAAACCGCTGTGGCGGGATTGCAGAAAGGGACTGGAGACTGGATCGGGTTTTATTTTTGTAAATGTCTTTTTACTGCGAGATGTAAGTCACTCTCTGGAATACGTCACGGGATCCGTGGTGTCGGGTGCCCTCTGGGGAGTCTCTTTATTCCTGCTCTTCTCGCTTCGGAAGATACGTCCTGCTCCTCGGTTTCCTCACCAAAGGTCATGCAGGGAAAAAAGATATAGAAGGACCTGTCAGGACACGATTCTCTTCTTGTAACACCCTTGGGGTACCAGGGAGTGAAGGGGACACCGCTGCAGTCGTGTATTTACAAAATAAGCTATTTACACAAGGTTTGAGGTAGTCGATTGTGAGGAGAGGGTGATGGGGAATAACGGGAAAGAGGGTGCTGATATGATATTTACAAAGGGAAGGTAGGCACAAGCTCGTTGGTCGAGGTTCTAACGAGACGAGTCTCCCCGCCTCCCAACCCAGCCCGACACCCACTGCCGTACCTGCTTAAGCCACACTCCTCTCCCGGGAGTGTGGCTCGGCAACTCATGGGGACGTTGGCCTCCTGGCACCGCAACTCCCTTGGTTAATTTGCCTTGCTCCTCTCAGTTTCGGAACTCTCTTCCTTCACTTCCAATCGCTCCTCGTACTCCAAAATCCTCCGAAAACTCCTCCTCGGTGATGTCACACGCCGTTCTCGGGTCTTCCTTGTTTTTAGCCATTCCTACAGTCAGCACGTCAGTTGGGGGCGTGTCCTCTTCTTCTTCGTACGCCCAGTTAAAGGAACCTTGTCCCATTTCTTCCTCTTGCGATGACCATAGTGGATGCCTGTCCGTGCTCCACTCCCTCTGGTGGGTGTGGAGAGAGGGAGGGGTGGTAGAATCAACAACCCACCATTCAACAGTAGGGGCAGCTTCCGCCACCCTCCTAGTCTCCCTGTTACAACAGCATTTGTAGTTTTGCAGTTTGAGAAATCTCTCTGGCATCATTTAATGTTGCAGTGTACAAACTCTGTCCCTTCAATGGTAGTGTCGCAAGCAATGCATTGCCCACATTTGTGATGTCCTGTTATGGGTTTTTAATCACGTGGTATTCAGATCTCTCAAACGAGCCAAGCCAAGAATCTGTGTTATGCGCTCACGATACTGCAGTGTCAGAAGAGTGTTCTCCATGGTAATCTGGGTACCGCTGGTGACTGGACTTGCCATAACGGAGCAGGAGGAATAAAAATAGTATCCCTGTTACGAGTCCCAAAACGAGAGGCAAGCCACCGAACACAGAGTGCACGAAGTTTGGAGAAATGCCTAGGACTGCTTCAAATGGTGCTAACAGTCTTAAATACATGTACAATACCACTGGTATCAGACATGTTTAAGATACGACCTAACATTTCTGCGAAATGTATGGGGCAGTTTGTTGATAATAAGGCATGTATCTCCGCAGAGGACCTTGCAACTTGCAGATCATACGTGTCTCTGGATGAGGTCAGTGGCACAGTTTTTTGTAAAAGAATGGCTTTCATTCTGCTTAAAGTATCAATTTGTATAGAATAGATGTTCAGTGAAGGCTATAGTGGCGACTCCCCGTCTGTCTTAGTTTTTGGAAACAATACTTGCATACGGCAAGTGACCCTGGCTGACACACTAACTAGATATTCCTCGTATCATTCCACAACAGCTGTGATCATTCAACATTATGTAGCTCCCATTGGAAAGCTGCTTAAAAATTGGATCCATCACTGCTGCCGGGGAACCCCGCAGGTGGCATGTGAAGTTGGTTGAAGAACCATCACAGGTTCCATGTAAATTAATACCCTGACACAGAAGTGTCCCGCTCAATGTGGTTTTGCAATTTTTACCACCAAGAAATACCTCCTTTTCCCCACTCCAACATTTGTGTGTGTATGGTAAATCCCAGATCGAGTTTATGTATTCTTTACCCAATCTTTCATACTGGCCTGCTGGTATGTGTTTTAAGCAATACTGAAACCGGAAAATCGTCACTGGTATCGTGATGGTGCCATGTATTATCAATTCAACTGCTGGTTTCTCAGAAACGGTTAATGGTAATCTCTCCAGTTTTTCTATGCTCAGCACCGTATAGTCTGCTCCCCTCTGTGCCAAAGAGATTTGTTTATCTGTAAGGTTAAATCCAGTAAACAATGACGTGGTGTTGATTAGACACCAAGGCACATAGCCTGAACAAAGGTTTTGTAACGTCCAGCCTAACAGTATTATAGAATGCAATCGAGACTGTCCATGTTTTAACATGAGCAAGTCTTGTTCCATTATGTCTATGGCAGAGGATACAATGCTGTCCAAAGAATAAATTCTGGATGACAGAGTTGTTAATCCATTGTCAACTACAGAGAGAGCTTTCTCAAAATTAATACGATCAATTTCTCGTATTCGTTCTGCCGTTTCCATTTGCATGACTTTCCATGCTTCATTATAAGCAGCGTAAATACCAGCGTATATGAAACGTTTATGATGTTGTTTGCGAGGTCGTAGTAAGAATTCTCTCAAATCAATGCCATCTTTAAGTAAAGTTAAGGGTATTTTTATATCTGGGAGTGTGGATTTTTGTAGCCACTCAAGGCACAGTTTTCCTACACTGTAAGTTGTTATTATCCCTGGATGTTGTCTCTGGATATATCTTGGATCTGGCCTAGTTACTATAAACCCTTGTGTCTTGTTCGGGAATTTATTTATTCATGTCTGTGGGCCAGATTAACCATTTTTTCCAAACAGGATTAGTTCTGTTTTGTTGAAAAATACAATTTACGTCTACCTCCTCATCTATAGTTCCATTACTATGAGGTGTGGACTTAGGTATGGACGGTTAGTTTAAATCTTTTATCTTAGCCAGGCCAAGACAAGATGTCTGTTGAACAGTTTCATTTAAGAACATTATTTGTTCTGGGATTATGCAGGTTCTAAATAAGGCTTCTAAACTTGCACCTGCCAGTCTTTTGTGCACCAGACAGTTTTTGTCTCATTGTTGTCTTTCCAAAAGTCAAAACCTAATGTGGACAATCGAGCAAAAAAGGCAGCAGAATAAATTTGCTTAGTATTAGTCAACATACTTTTCATGCCTGTCTTATTAACATATTTAAAGTAAAAGGTTTTTGGATTTGTGACATTAAAGCCTGAGAAGTATGGACATTTTTCATAAAATGTTCTAGAGCTACCCTTTGGTGGCGTTGGACAATGTTCCCATTGATTATAAGTTAAAAAATGTCCAGGGTTTGCAGATTTGTGCAAATAATGGTGACCATAAAGGTTAAAACAATACATTTGTTCATAATCTGATGAACCTTCTAAGTATTCATGTTTTGTAAATGTTGCTGACATTTCTAAGTCTGCCATCATGTTATTAACAGTCTCAAAGTCCCAATCATCAGAAAATGTACTGGGTGAAACAAAATCACTCAAGGAAACCTTAAATTGGTGTGGAATCTTCAGCAGCTTGACAGGACCATAAATGTCATAACAAACAGTTCTGTCCCATGCTATACCACCAGGTAGAGGAACGGCTGTGATGTTCACTGATAACAGGTCTCTTTGTTTACGATGAGATGATTTTTGTGGCTTCAGGAGCAAGTTGATGTTCTTACTTGCTGTGTCCATTTTACTATATTTTCCATCTATCAGCTTTCCCAAACTTAAAACAAGAATGAGCCAAAGTAGTAGAAAAAGTACACTTAACACAATCCAAAATTCAACCCATGGTGAAACCAGATATGTATTTGCAAGCTGGTGAAGTTCTGTTACTTGTTACTTGAAAGTTTTATTTGCTGGCGTTGTGTCGGGCTCACTGGGATCCTCAGAAAGCGTATCAAAGTTGATGAAATAGCCAGAGGCAGTTCTGTCAATTGTTGGTATTGTATCCGAATTATTTGAAATCTCTGGAGCTACTTGTTCCTGTGACATATTAGTATAGTCAGATGCTACATCATTGTAGACAATAGTTTCTTGACGAACTGTTATTTGGGTATCAAGAGGCACAAGTTCCATGGCTTTGTTGCATAGTCCTTCTTTTCTCACTGCAGATTCTTCAAAGGTGATGAGTCTTTCAGTTTGAACCTCTTGGATAGTAGCAAGATTTGGTCGTCTGCTACACCTTTGAAGTCCACTGGGCCTACTACTTATTATCGGCCACATGGTGCGGTTTTACCAGGTCAATTGATATGAACCGGTTCTCCTTTCTTGATCCGTGGACTGCTAGTACAGGTACTGGTTTTCTGTAAGAAGGCCCAAATTCCTTCTTATCCGCTATTTTCTCTCAGACCAGATCCCCAACTTTTGGAAACCAGACAGGTCTTGCTGGGACAGGTGGTTTTTCTTCAGTGGTCGTTGGCGTCTGTATGGTGTTGCTTAGACTTCTTCTTGTTTCATTTAAGTCCTGCAAAACAGCCAAACAGTCTTTGATATCAAAGGGTTTTTCTTCTACCACTGAAGTATGACGATCGAGGTCTTCGACCATCATTCTAGTACCAAAAAGGATTTCATATGGAGTGATTCCACCCAGAGAATTTCTTGGCAGGTTGTTAAGACTACGTTGGGCACTTATTAGATGTTTGACCCACCCTTCACCCGAGCCTAATACCCTATCTGTTATAGATTGCTTCATGTCACGGTTTTGTCTTTCCACAACCGAATTTCCCTCAGGATGGAATGGACTAGAGTACCGCAATGCAACGCCCAAGCTGGCCTTGGCCTCCATGTAAGCTTGAGAGCTAAATGCAGGACCCTGGTCAGAATGTAGCATGCCAATTGCGTGTGTGCCGATAAAGACTCGCAAACCTTTTATAACAGTTTGGGTGTCAGACGAGCGCTGAGGCCACATCCATATGAATCTTGTGCATGAATCCACTGTGACCATGATATATTTATAGTTGCCATCCCTTTATAAGGGACCACAGTGGTCCAGGTAAACACATGCAAGTGGTTTATCTGAAATTAAAAGGGGCGTCTGCGCCGGGCGTTTCACTGTTGAAACTTTCATTTTCTGGCAGATTTCACATTCCATCACATAGTTTCTGGTCTGTTTCCTCATGCGCGGCCACTAGTATCTGTGCTTTAATAACAATACTGTGGCGGAAACACCTGCGTGTGCAGAGGCTAGCCCTTCATGTGCTACTAAGATCAGTCCTAATCTGTGTTCCATGTTTGGAATTACCCTATCCCCAACTCCAGGGATTCGAGCAAAAGGAACATTATTTGCATCAGTTATATATGAGTACTTGAGTGGAAAGCCTTTCGGAAACGTTTTACTGCTGTCTTTATTAGAAGCGGCGACAGCCTGCATTATTTCGCAGTAATATGAATCACACACTCTGAGTGTGGGGAATTTGCGATCTATATTTTCAAGCGCCATTTTGAATGCTTGTAGTTCAGCTCTCTGAGCTGTACAATCTCCCAAAGATTGAGTTTTTGTGACCACCGGTCTGAATTTACCATCTCGCCAGCGACCTTTAACAATCGAGCTCGCAGCACTATAAACTTGTTTTCCCCCAATTGTGGGATGTGCTGATCCGTCTGTATAAATTATATATCCGTAATGTTCTAGAGGCAGAATCTCAGTGGGCAGAGGACATTCTTGTCTGTTGCAGCAAGAGAATTAACCCATTGTATCCATCTCGGATGTACAGCTTTTGCATTCGGAATGCTCGCTATTGTCACTGCCTCTAAGGCAGGTACAGGAGTAACAACCTTTATGCGTTTTCCCTGCGGGAGGGCTCTCTCTTTTGCTACTGCAGTTTGAACGGCTGTCAGAATTTTTCTGTTGAAGTGAATTTCATTTCAGCTTGTGTGTACAAGTGTGATTTGTAAGCTTTTTGTACCTTTTCACCTTCATTAAAGGTTAGGTATGTGAATCCGCATCTCCCTGGGATGATTTGGATTATGAGGTTGCGTTCCTTTTACGCGTGTCTGTAAATGTGTTGTTGCTAAAATGTCTGTTTGCACTGAACGGAACATTTCTGTGTGTTTTTGGGTCCAATTAGTGGGTTTGAAATCAGGTTTGATTAATTCGTAGAGAGGTTTAACCCTTTCTGTGTAGTTCAGAATGTAAATTCTTCTGAAATTCAGGAATCCTAGAAATTGACTGTAGGTTTTTCAGTGTTTTTGGAGGTTGTAGCAGCGCACATTTCTCTAAAAAGTTTGCTGCCAGGCTTTTGCCTTCCATTGAAAGTTTGTATCCTAAGAATAGGACGTTGAGGTGGGCAATCCTTGATTTTTCAAAATTGAATTTATACCCATGAGAGGCGAAGCCAAGTATTATGGTGTTCACCCTGTTCAAGTGCCTGTCGAAATCATCGTCTTAAGATAGATGCCATCGACATACGATAATGCCTAATCATCATACGTTTGTGGTAACTCTGTTACTCTCGCTGAAAATAACCCTGGACTATTCTAGAATCCCCGGGGGAGACGACAGAAGTGACGCTGTGTCCCCATAATTGAGAAAGCGTTCAAGTACCTGCTTTCAGGTGCGATATTTTGACAGAAGAAACCGTTTGAAGTATCTAATGTGGTTTTATATTTTTTGCGCACGATGTTGTTCATCAGTGCTGCACTGTGTGCATTTTGTACTTCAAAAGTTTTGCAACAAGAATTTAAATGTCTGTAGTCCAAAACTAGACAATATGTATTGTCTGGTTTGGAGACAGGAAACAATGGATAGTTCATGGATGAGGTGCATGTTTCAATCACCCCTTGGTATTCAAGTTGATCTAGGATCTCCCTGACCTGTTTTTAGCTTCTTGCTTCACTGGATACTGCCTCTGAGCAGTAAGTTGATTTTTTAACTGGATCTTATGGTGAGGAGAGTCCTCATCCTATCCCACGTGATTTTTATATATTGCTGGAGCCTGGGCTACAGCCCATTTTCTGGCATAAGTGTATTTTTTATTAATAGGAATATGATTGGAGAAGGCTGGCATAATGATCTCTTCGCCGTGCGGGCTCTCCCTGACAAATTCAGGTGGCCAGTCTTTTTCAGCCAGAAGGATGCCATAACCCTTAGATGGTTTTTTTCCCAAAGAGTGCTTTTATTTTTCTAGTTATGTCCCCCTCTATCCGGAGTGTTACTTCACATAACCTATGGGGTACACTAACCCTGGTATCTGCAGTTTCAAACTGAATGTATTCATTCACGTCCACTGTCTCCAGATGATCCTTCAGGATCTTGCGAGCTATGCTAAAATCTGGTGCGCTGTCCAGCAATGTCTGGGCCCACTCCCCGTTCTTGAGTTGTGTCCTCAAGATCCTCGTCATGTCTGATTTTTAGACTTGCTACCTTCTTCTTTGTGAATTGAGTTTTCTTATTTTTTGGAACGTGTTGATCGTCTTTGGACTTCACGCGTTCTTCCTTGTGTTCTGATCGTCCCTTTCTTTCAGATTTCTGCAAGGAAGTCTGAAAGGTACGAGAGGAACGTGCATCAGTATCTTGACATCTATCAGGGTTTCTCAAATTATCTCTATTTCTGAGATAATATCTCTTCTCAGAGTGCTCCTTTTGAGTAGACCTACCTCTGGATTGGGAACGCTTCTCTTTAGGAAGTGTCTGTCTAGTATTTTCCCACTTCTTTTTAGGAGTAGTGAGTGTGTTTTTGATAAAAACTTTTTCAGGATTTTCAGTCAGTTCCAGCTTTACTTGTTTCCCTCCCAAACTATCTCTACCTAGTTCTTGATAGGATTTTTCAATTATTCTGGCCAGTTCATATGGTTGCTCAGTTACATCAAGTTCTTTTAGTTTTTGGTGGATTGCCACAGATGCTGCTTCACCTTTATTATTAGCTAATATTATAGCTGAGACCTGTTTGAAATCCTTCAGTAACTTCATACCGAGATTTAAAGCAGACTTAGCCCCATATTCATTTTGAATCTGTTTCAGGACGTCTGGCATCACCGCCATAGACGGTACACCATGAGTTTTTGTGTAGATTGCAGCAAAGACTGTACCCCAAGTGTCACAGTCCTCCAGGTGTGCTGTGATCCCTATTGGTAAGCAGATTGTTAGAATCCTGTGTTTCTCATGAGGTGTACTATCGGGAAATACTGCCTCGATCTGAGTAATTTTTTGAGCTAAGCAGAATGGAATTTGTTCCCTTTTTGTGGGTAATTTACCAATGACTGATTGTATAGTCTGTGGTGTAATTTTGTTTGTGTTCCCTTGATGAAGGGTTTGCTGTGGAATTCTTATAGCAGGTTGGACTGTTAGAGTCCGCATGACATATTGTACCAATTGTCTATGTATTTTAATTAATTGTTTTAGCTGACCTAACAGTTCTACAGCTGACATTCTTTCAATGTCAGGATGTGGTGTATAGCTGGCTAGGACCGGCCATGTTGCTCCTGGTCTACCTAGTGGACCGAGCCTGGTAATGTGATTTTGATGTTGTAGGGCGCCTTTAAACCAGAGTGCATGCTCTTGGTAAGTTAGTGGAATTTCAATGTCCTCGAAAGGAACGTATTCCGCTGGAGGTTCCTCTATCTTGTAGAAGTGGATCACATGTGTTGTTGGATTTGCTTCAGGGAAGATAATCAGTGAATAGAATACCTCTGTCTGCCGATATTTGTGTGCCTCTATGACAAATATAACTCTACCATCTCTTGGTGATAGGCCATTTTCTATAAGTTTTATATCTATTGTTTTCCAGGATGATTATAGCATCCGGGTCATTTTGTTGGAAACCTGTAACGTCTAAACCCGGTCGGTTTGCAGACGCAGTAGTTCCACTGGCCCCGGGATTATCCTCGTCCGCCATTTTGTTGAAAGTTTTGCAGAGAATGTTTCAAGGAGAAGAAAATAAGGTGCACAATATTTTTAGAACACTGTATCCTTCAACGTTGAATCAAACCAAAAAGTAATACATAGGATTTTTCATCCTACTCGGTTATGGCGGATATTTTATCCTTTAACCCACTCCAGACATCTATTGGAGTATCTTACGGGAAAAAGGGGTCTCTGTGAAAAGTACGACTGAGTTACTCTAGTATCTAGCGTTAAATGAGTGCCTTACCAAACGTTGGGCGCCATGTAGTGTAGTTCCTCTATTCCCATAGGCTCTGCGCATTGGAATAATATATCCTATAGATGTGATGTAGGACTAATGTCTCCTAGGTCTCCATCGAATATATTAGACTTAATTGTGAGTGCCAGCTAGCTCAGAGGTCACTAGAAACTTTCTCAAATTCACAAGAAGGGATTAGTGTCTGACAACCGCATAAACATGACAACTTTGTTTCCTTAAGATAAAACTGATCTTCAGAGTCGTGGAAACAATAGATAGATATTTGACTCAGTCATTCGTGCATGCTTCGTTTCACCAGAGTTGCAGAGAAATATAGAGACAGGCATTTTCCATAAAAGTATTTATTGAACAGTCTTCTTTCTCATACAGAAGAAATGAACTGCTACAATCGTAATACTGGCTGTAAAGTAAAATGCATACAGCAAGAAGAGTATTATAAAATAATATTGTAAAAGCATGGTATGGTTTCTAAGCCATAAAATACATACATAAATAAATGAAGACTAAAAAGTACTCAACTGGTGCTTCTAAAATACGCCTACCCCGATGTACCTAACCTAAGTCTAGTATGAGGGAAGAAGTAAGTGTGGTGTAGCATAAGTTTAGTATTCTTTTGCCAAGAATCTATCCAAGATGTCTCTTAGGGTCTAATCCGCTCCACACCTTGGTTTAGAATGAAGGAGGTCAGTCTCAGGACTCGATTTCCCAACACCCCGCAAGGGGAGCTTGGAAACACTGGAGCTGGATTTCTTGGCAGGAGAAAAGACAGCCTCTCTCTCAGTGCATCTGCTGGAGGGTCGGCTTCCTTCGGCACTTGCTGTAGCGAGATGCGTCGGGCAAGTAGGTAGTTGAACTGCTCCAAACCACTGTGTGTTTGCTTGGGCAAGTGTGGGCATATTTATACCTTGAAGGTGCCGAGTTTGACGTAAAGGTGGACATAATAACGTCGCGATACAAAAGGGGATGATGGACGGAGCGTTTGAACAAATCAAACACTCACCCCCAGTCAACTGATCTGGGTTTAATCCATCACCATTCTTTAGTTCACTCAGCCACCCCAGTTCAGACATGGCTATATGCAAATCAGTCTGACCCTGTGCCTTATGGGAACAGTCCAGCCCGAACTGCCAAGCCATGTCTTCCCTGGATCGGAAACAAGCATCCTGGGATCGGTTTCGGATTCATAATCATCATCAGCCAGGCTATCTTGAATCGGGTGGCCAAGTGAACAAGGGACTCACGTCTGAGTATACCCTGCCACACTTAGGGTGAACAAAGCGATACAAAAGGGGACGATGGACGGAGCGTTTGAACAAATCAAACACTCACCCCCAGTCAACTGATCTGGGTTTAATCCATCACCATTCTTTAGTTCACTCAGCCACCCCAGTTCAGACATGGCTATATGCAAATCAGTCTGACCCTGTGCCTTATGGGAACAGTCCAGCCCGAACTGCCAAGCCATGTCTTCCCTGGACCGGAAACAAGCATCCTGGGACCGGTTTCGGATTCATAATCCTCATCAGCCAGGCTATCTTGAATCCAGTGACATAATAACGTCATCAAGGAGTCTTAGTTCTTTGAAGACTCCATGAGTTCTTGGATAAATCAATATTCAATCAAGGGGAAGTCCGTAACTGCTGAAGCAGAGTTTTGCAAAAAAACACTGTGAATTTTCAGAACTAGTGGAAGTAGCCATGCCGTATTTGGACTGCATGAGCTACGTCTAAATATGGTTATGATTTCTATGCCTATATAAGGACATGGTGATTCATACCTATATAAGGGCATGAATCGGAAAAATTACACTAGGGTCCTAAAATGCTATACAACAAATGGGCCAATAAGTCTGCTTTTCTGGAAGGTGTAATGTTAGCCAAGACGATTCTTTGTCCTATGCTTGTATTTTTTCGCATTGCGAATAGTGGTGGTTCAAAGGAATTATCCATATTTTGAAGTATATGCCAATTTATTTTTAATTATTTGTTTGAATTTGTTGGTATGGGGGCAAAAGGTTGAGACGCAGACAAGTCTATCATCCTGAGTTTTTTCTTTCTTGGTAAGCAAACTTTCTCTTGGTGTAAAGCGTGCATGCTTGCTGGCATGTTTTAATAGTTTTTTGGGGTACCCTCTATTTTTTAGTTGCGCTTGGAATGTTTCAGCATGTAATGTGAAATCTTCCAGACGTGTGCAATTACACCGTATTCGTAATAATTGCCCGTGTGGTAAATTATCTCTCAAATTGTGCGGGTGGAAACTGTTATAATGCAAAATTGTATTGCGGTCCGTAGGTTTTTTGTGTAGAGTGGTAATGAGCTTTCCCTCATGATGTCTTTCTTCAATATCAAGAAAAGTTCCATTTTCAGAATGAGATGTCTTGGTAAGTTTCATATCCATGTGTCTATGGTTCAACCACGAAAATAAATCATCCAGATGTTGTGTGGAGCCGTTCAACATACACCAGATGTCATCAATGTATCTATACCATTGTGCAATGTGACCAGAGAATGGGTTATTATTAAACACAAATTTGTCTTCATATTGTGCCATAAACAGAATAACATAGGCTATGTGGACCTGGTGGGTGGGCATTGCAACATATGGATCCCATCAATGGGTACAATCATATAAGGGAAGAGTGCAATGTTGTAGACTACAACCTTTATGATATAGGCCAGATGCTTACCTCGCCGGCTAACCTCTCGCCATTTTCTCGCATTCAGCGCTCTTCTTTGGTTCAAGAAACCATTCAACACCACGCACACATTAGGAGGACTTCAAATGAATGTAAAGAAAGAAAACACAGGGGACCTGTGGCGAAGGGGTCAAAAGGACACCTACCTGTTAGTCAGAGGACACATGTCTCTGAGCACTGAAAGGAGGGGAGGGCCGGTGTCTGGGAGCTGAACAGCCCCGGGTGTCTTGCCTGCAGCAGTCCTCCTCCCTTGGCTTGAACTCCTCATCTTTGGGGCCTTTCCGCCTCTGGACTTCAGAAAAAATTGGGCTGTGCGTGGCACAAAAATCTGGCAATTAGTGCTGCAGCCCCGGATAAGCTGAACTGCTTGGTGCTCAGCGACCTAAGCTGAACAGTCCGAGCTGCTAAGCAGAAGGGGCTCAGAAAGGCTCTGTTTAGGGAGAAATTCCAGGCGAGACTCACACCACAGAAATAATTGAGCGCCCCCCAATATTGGCCCGATGTCTTACTGCGGCCTCCTGAACTGGTCCGGTGGAGAGGACGTAGGGCCTTGAGGTATTACTATCTGCAACTTACCTCCTGCTCGCTAGTCACAGAAATGTGACCTCATCAACAAAAGCCTGGAGCCATTTCCGAGTTCAGCTGCTGCCCATGAACTTGTGAAAGTAGTGTTTCTCTCAACTCGAGAGTCGACTCGAGGCATCACTGCAGCAGCGCGTGGACTGGCCAAAAATGATGTCCAGGGCCGTCATTGGTAGCTCTTTCGCGCGCTACAAGATTGACAGCCCTGGGACCACATACGCTGTGCATCATGCGGCGCACTGGCACCGCACCTCCACTGTGCTAGGTGGTGCAGGATTTGGTTGCATGCAGGTGTGCTTGCATGTACAGATACACGTGTGGTGTACTGGCAGCTCAGAAACAGCTGCCGCACAGGTGCCCACCTCCCCCAAAATAATGCCGCCTGGGGCAGACCGCCCCCACCGACACCCTAGCTACGCCAGTGTATCCAGCTAAAACTTTATCTGCTGGATTGACCCTTCCCTTTCTTGTGGGTTATGGTCAAAGGTTCCTGGTCTGGAATTAATTAAACTTCCTCTCTGGTGAGTAGGACGGAAAGATATTTTGGAGAGCCCCTGTGCATCCTTTAGGAGTTGCCAGAGGTCGCAGCGGCAACCTCTAGCTTTCCCCTCGTTACCCCTGGCACTTCCTTTGCGACCCCTGGCCTCTGAGGCTGCAAAGGAGGCAATAGGAATCGAAGAATGGGTATTTTCTGTTCCTCTCTCTTTATACAAGGAGTTTTTTATAGGCAACCGGGCACAGAGCAGAATTTAAATGTTTCAACTTGTAGGAACAGCCAATTTGCTTGGCAAACCCTTTTGAGGCTTCCAGCCTCCACCAAGCACGAGTCTGCTTGTCTTGCAGGCTGTAGATTTTGGTGTGTTCCCATACTGGTCTGTCCTACTTCCCGTGTTGCTGGGCCGCAGCTTTCTTGTGGTATGTGACCTGCACCTTTACAAAACGAATTATTTTTGCAACCTGCCAGAAGTCAAAGCATTACAGTCCCAGTAAGTGGTTTCCCTTTACTTTTTGCCTAATTTGTTTCATATTTGCAAACCAATGTGTGATTATGCTCCTCCTACAGCATCACATATCTGCCAAGTGATCTGTTAGCTTGAATATGTGTATATGTGATATTTCAATGCCTTATTTATTACCCTTTAGCCCCAACTCTAAGTTACTTGGTAATGTTAGGGCGCTACCTCTGCACCTGTAAATTCCGGAATCCTGCAGTAACACCTCATGAGAGCCCTGCAATTCTTAGTTAAACCCCTTAGAATGGAGAATAATTGTATTCACCTGAAATTATAGTGCAGAATTCTGCACAGTATTTCCCGTTCAGAGAGGCTTAACACACACATTTAGCAACTGCTCTGAACAGCTGGTAAATGTGTTCAGGGGCTTCAGTGGGGGGGGCTATGAGGTGATGGTAAGGGAGGTACGGGAAAAGGAAGATTTTGAATTGTGGGAGACCATCACATGCTTCCTCCACACCTTTCTTGAGAGAGAGGCTGGACGGGAAATTGGTCCAGGCTGTAATGTAGTCCTTTCCACAACCATTTTGCCAGCAGTATTTTTCATTTGGCAAAATATGGTCTGTTGTCCCAGCATGTTGAAAATCCAGGTGTAGAAACAAAAGCCTAGTCATGATTATATGGAGCAATCCCACACGGACACCGGCTCAACTCAACTCTTAATCAGGACCTTTTAGTGGCAATTAATCACTCAGGTGTGAGAAGTTGGGAGGAGGCTCTAAAAACTTTGTTTTTAAGACCGTGTCAGCTTCATAAATTCATAAGCTGGCAAATATTTTTTCAACTGTTAGGGGAGAAAAAACTGAACCTCCACTGCAGGGGGGGAGGGGAGGCTTTCTTGTAACCTCCATTGCAGCCTGCAGTCTTTAACCACCACGCACTCCTTAATGCGTTAGTATAATATTTATATAGCACAAAAGATACACCCTAAGGCTTTATGTTGAGAAAACAATGCTCCTGTTTCCCACAACTGGAAAGTTCACTCTTGAGGGACAGGCCTTTTAGTGACCGGGAATACCAAATGAGCTACCTTTGAGCTGGATTTCCTTTAACCGCATAAGGGTTGATTTAATTTTTAGCACTTAATTGCAAGTCAAAAAGAGAGATGACCAAGTAATATGGGAGACTACTGAGAGGTCAGGGAGACTTTTCATGTATGTCATTAAACTTGCAAACCCTGGCGTTCCCTTTGTATCCCCTGAGCTGCCAAAGTAGTGTCAGGAACCGAAAGAAAGCGGCGCTAATGAGTACTGTTTACTTTTCAGTGCACCGCCCGAACTGGAACATGATAATTTATCAGACTGTCCAACAAACTTCAAAATGTATTGCTTTGTAAAATAGACATTCTGAAATGCAATTAACAAAGTAAAGAATTAAAACGATGCTGACAAGCATCTCCACAGTTGTCTCCAAGGTGCTGGTTACCACTGTTTATTGTTGTCCTTTTGCTGCAAAAGCAAACAACACTTTCAAAAGCAGGAAACAGGGAGGGCTGTATAGACCCCCATGCTGCGCATTTCCTTACAAGGAAGTTATAGAGCCTTTCTGGGGTGTGGCTAATAAACTAATTGCATGGACAGTACACTTTCACTTTCTCTGCTGCCTGCAGATGAACGAAATTCCAGCAAGGCAATTCTCTCGGGGCCTCATTACAAGTTCCACTGATAATAGCTGAAATGAATGGGTGCACCCACCTCATCACAGATCTACCCAGGCATCGGGTAGCTGTAATTCTGAGGTGCAAGGAGCCATCGTCATAATGGCCTGAATCTATGGCTTGCCTTTGATGTGTGTGGGGGTGCAACAAACAATCAAGGCAACAAACCTAGATCATTCAGCAGGTTGTCTATGAGATGGTGAGACATCCAGGCTGACAGCTTGCCCCAGAGTACAGTGCCTCCTGCCAATGTCAAGCTTTTAATTGTTTAGAGTAGTGTGAAAAGAAACAGGAACAAGAGTGAGCCAAGACCAAAACTATGAGAGGTGGAGGTAAGAGGGGAGTAATTGAAGAAACAGCCTGACAAAGTAAGTAAATAAGTAAAATCTTTATTTGCTTCATTACTTAAAACCATTGCATAGCAAAACAGCAGTATTAAATTATCTCCACATTTATAAAACCATGATTGGCATCTAAAAAAAACCTTATGTATGTAAAGCAGCAATATACAAATTGACTATATTGAAACCTTTAGTCCTGTGTAAGTAAATGCAATTTATTTTGGCCATAGTGTCTATAAAACACCAATATACAAATAAACTGTATTAAACTTTTCAGTCATGTGCCAGCTTTTGCTGTTCATTTTGGCCAAAACAGAGTCCTAAAATTTGTATCCATTAGGTCAGCTAAGTGCTGGTATTTAGCTTTGTTCCTACAGCACCCATGAAACGGACCAGGCAGCAGGCTAGCTGGATATCCCCTCCTTCAAAGCATACTTTCACCGCCTGCCTACATGTTCTTATCCCCCTTTTCTTCAGGGCCAGTTTTAGTATGAGTCTTCGTTCCTTATCTAGACTCTCGCATGTGCACATTAAATGTAGCACTTCCTCTTTTGTTTCTCCGCATAATCGACTCTGAGTTGTTGACTGTGGTGGTTTCCATGGGGGCAGATGCAGCAATGATGGCAGAATGCCCAGCCTCATATGCAGGAATCTTTCCTTCGTTGCTCTTGTGAAGCCTGCGCCTAGGTATGGTTGGGGGGAGCATCTGGAGTAACTCTGTATGACAAACCAAAATGCGGTTTTGTCCTCCACAAGGGACATTGTTTTAACTGTTCTAGTTACCAGTTCTTTAAAGCTTTTGTGGGACCCAGCATTCTCCCAAGGATCACATAAGACCAGACAGTCTATTGAAGCATGTAAGTAGGTCATGGCTACCAGTTCATTCCAGAGATACACGTTCAAAGTCCCTGAATCCACTCCCTTTATCTTGTGCCAGTATTTTACGAAGGCTCGCTTACGTGCTTTGTTGATTCTGTAGACCGAACTCTAATCATTTTTGTGCTGGTGAGGTATACTATGGAAGGTTGAATATTATTCTCATTGACCTGGATACCGTACTGTCCAGAATGCCTGCATCTCTTCCTCTTAGGCACTCGTAGATAATAGTGAGGAGGAGCCTCACTCAAATCACCTGTACTAAAGGACTTAGGCCACTTATTTTATGTTTAATATTTTTTAATGCAACCGCCAAGACAGTCCCTCTTCCTGCTATGGCTGCTTTTTGTTGTTAGAACGTGCATTTACTGTCCAATATTATGGCCAGGTACTTGAATTCTTCAACAGTATTAAGTGGGAGTTCCCCCAGTTCCCGGTGATTCTTTCTGCTTCCATAATCTGTTTAATGAGTGGTAGTAATGCTGCCTCCCAGAAATCGTGGTATTGTTTGTATAAAACTGGTAGATACCATTGGGGCCTGGTGTGCCCTCTTCTCTACCTTTCGCAATCCTGTTCACTATCTATTTAGTCGCGAAGGCATAATTAATCTCCTCTGCTTGTTTTTCTGGACTTGGCAAACAACTTCCGGTTCCTTGTGCATCGTATATGATGTTGTCTTGTTCGGTGCCGAAGTGATGTCAGAGATAATAAGCCCAGGCTTCCTCAGTCAGGTGTGCATTCATTCCAGGTGCCCTGGGATTCTGTAAGACGATGGAAGATTGATGTTAGAGAAGGGAACCAGCCTTCACACAACAAGGATATTACCATGCAATACCTTTACCATGCATTGCCTTTACAACTCAAGCCTTTACCACAAATATGCCTTTACAACACATGCTTTTACATCGCATAGTAAGTTTTTGTGAGGTAAGTGTGTGTGTTTTATATATGTATATATATTTAGGGGTTGGGGTGGGTCAGGGGTATAATGTGGGAAGAGTGTGTTTAGGGGTGGTAGAGGTATCTGGTAGTACAGGTGTTTTTAGGTCTCAGCCTGCGATGGCTGCGCTTGCGCAGTCTCGCTGGGAAGACTTAATGAGATAGAGAGAACATCACTAGCAGGTTAAGCCCCCGCCCCTCTTCTCCATTGACTGGCCTTCTAAACGGTGGCCAGCCATTGGAGAAGAGGTCCTAGTGATGTTCTTCTTTCTCTTTAAGCCCCGTCTTTTTCAGATTGACTTCCCAGACTTACTGCAGGCGTAAAAGGTTTCTTATCTTCTTTATGGGTCCAGATGGCCCCATAAAGTAGATAAGGAACCTTTTATCCCAGCAGGAAGTCGGGAAGTCAATCTGAAAAAGACGGGGTTTACAGACAAAAGGCTGTGTGCAAACATCACATGCAAAGTACTTAAAGGCTTGTTTATTGTGAATTCGAAATGAAATCGCCAATATTTAATATGCGTACACTGGGTATATAGTTGTTAGTTTTAAAAGTGAGGATAGTTTGTTTTTAAAGTGAGCTTAGTGTACTAGTAATGCCTCTGAAACTGTGAATTAACACAGCCTATGTTGATTAATATGTAGCAGTAGTGTTATTAATCCGAGTTTGTAGTCCAGCTTCAACACTCGTACACTCAAACACCACGCAGCAGGATACTTGATTTATCGCCGTGTAAAAACCTCGATCTTTGTCCAGTTCTGCCCTGGTCTTTATCTGCATTTTGGAGGGGGAAGGAAGACAGAGTAAAAAGCTCAGTAAAATGCACTTCCAGTCATACGCACCCCCTCTTCAGCACCGCTCTAAACAAGTTTTTGCAGGTTGTGTCCTGTGAGAGCTCCTGCAGCAGGCAGGCAGGCAGGCTGCGGGAAACCTGAGCTCAGGCAGTAACAGCAGAGCAACGCTGACTGCAGACAGCCACGACTCTCCCCTCTTCTCGGTTGCTTACACGGACCCTCTTAACCGGGGAGTTAGGTGTCCAGACTCTGCACGTGGCATGGTGGGGGTGAGCTGCGAGAGTCCTGGCCCCTGGAGGATCCCCGCCCCTTCCCTGCTTCACAGCCTGCAGTCTGCCAGGCTGGCATGAGTAAGTGTACATTTTCGTTAGCACAGTCTCTGCTTGATGGATGTCTTCATTTTATAGGCACCCGCTCTTGTCATCCTCCGTACTTTCACCACAAGAGCAGTGTGCGGCTAGCTCGGCTCGAAGTGCTGAGCACTCACTGCCTGGTCTTGTCAGCTCCATTGGTTTTACCCCAAGTTCGGCGGCGAGCTCTACCCTGCTCTCACGGCTGTGAAAATTACAAGTCTCGTGTTTTTTTTGCAGAGCGAAGTTAATTTTCAACAGCCCGAGATGTTCCTAATGGCCCCTTAGGTCAAACGTTTGTATTTCTCTTTTGGCCCATCTTAGCGCACTGCTCAACCCAGAGAAAACCAATAGGGAAAACAAACAAACAATCTTTTCTGTGGCAAACCCTCACTTGAGATCATGGAAAAATAGGCTGCTGTAAATATTGCACGTTTGATGGCTGTAGGTGTCTAGGAGGTTAAATATGGGTTGGGTTTAAAACCAGGTGCTTTCAGTGTTTACGGACAGGTGGCTTTGTAACCGCCACCAGCACATGACTATTTCAATGAGGGCGACAGGATCTGCTATTGTTAATGGTCTGGGAAGTACACTTTCAGCGGACTTCCAACTCTCCACGCACATTGTTGTCACTGTATGGCGAGACTTTAAGTAATTAAAAGACCACCACCACATCCACCACGTCCACCACCACGTCCACCACATCCACCACCACCACCACATCCACCACCACATCCACCACCACCACCATATCCACCACTAGATCCACCACCACCATCACATCCACCACCACCATCACATCCACCACCACATCCACCATCGCATCCACCACCACCACACCCACCACCACCACCACATCCACCACCACATCCCCCAACACATCCACTACCACCACCACATCCACCACTACCACATCCACCAGATCCACCACCACATCAACCACATTCACCACCAACTCCACCACATCCACCACCACATCCACCACCACCACATCCACCACCATGTCCACCACATCCACCACCACCACCACCACATCCACCACCACCACATCCACCATATCCACCACCACATCCACCACCACCACCACATCCACCACCACATCCACCACATCCACTACATCCACCACCACATTCACCACTACATCCACCACCACCACCACATCCAGCAAATCCACCACAACCACCACCACCACATCCACCACCACATCCACCACCACCACATCCACCACCACCACATCCACTATCACATCCACCACCACATCCACCACCACCACATACACCACATCCACCACCATATCCACCACATCCACCACATCCACCAGCACCACATCCACCACCACATCCACCACCACCACCACATCCACCACCACATCCACCACCACCACGTCCACCACCATGTCCACCACATCCACCACCACCACCACATCCACCACCACCACCACATCCACCACCACCATGTCCACCACCACCACATCCACCACATCCACCAGCACCACATCCACTACCACATCCACATCCACCACCACCACATCCACCACCACCACATCCACCACACCCACTACATCCACCACACCCACCACATCCACCACATCCACATCCACCTCCACCACCACATCCTACACCAAATCCACCACCACATCCTACACCACATCCACCACCATATCAACCACATCCACCACCACCATATCCACCACCACCACATCCACCACCACATCCACCACCACATCCACCACCACCACATCCACCACCGCCACATCCACCACATCCACCACCAACACATCCACCACATCCACCTCCGCCACCACATCCACCACCACCACATCCACCACCAACACATCCACCACCACCACCACATCCACCACCACATCCACCACCACCACATCCACCACATCCACCACCACCACATCTACCACATCTATGTGTGTGTGTGCGTGTGGCTCTGTGTGTTTGGGTGCAAATGCAATAGGTCTCGCATTTGCGAGAGATTAAGCTATTGGCATTGTAAATGACAATGGCATTTATTTTTCTGTTTTCAAAACCAACACATAAATACAAAAAATTAATTTACAATGCCAATAGCTCTAACTTTTGCAAAGGCGAGACTGTTGCATTGTAAATGCTTGTTAGGTTTTAGGATTGGGTAGGGTTATTGGGTGGTAAGGATGTTTTAGGGTTTATAGGTGGGGAGGGGTATTGGGTGATAAGTGTGTTTTTCGGTTTATGGATATAGGGTGGTAAGCAGTGGATAATTTGTACAAAAAGACGTGCCAGGACTCTCATCAGGAGGCAGCTTTGACAGCCCATTTCTCCTGTTAGGCTGCCTAACACAGGACCAACAAACCCTACAACTGGTGAGGAGATGTGGCACAAAGTCCAAAGATGCCGACTTTGGAGCTGGTTGACCCAGGTTCGAACTTCAGCCCCGGCTCAATATCCTGTGATTCTGGGCAAATCACTTAATATCCCCATGCCGTCCACAAATTAATGTGTCCTTAACTGGTGCTCAAACACCATTGTTGACATTTAAGTGCTGGTGCTGTGCACCAGAAACCACCAGGTCAAATTGAGCACTGTTGGTAAAGATGTTTTTAGGCTTATGGAATGGGTAGGGACATTGGGTGATAAGGGTGTTTTGGTGGTTTAGGGGTGGGTAGGATAGAGGGGTGTGAGTGTTTTTAAGGTTTAAAGATGGGTAGGGGTATGGGATGGTAAAGTAATTAAAAATTGGGGTGTTTGATAAATGTATAAGTGGTATATCTATTTTCATAATGTTGCACTAAGTGTAGAATTAATATCTTTAGTGATGTACTTCCTGTGACATCACTAGGGTCAAAGGTCATGTGGCATCACGGACGGAAAAACATCAAAGCCATATGATGTAACTTCCTGTGATGTCACTGGGGTCGAAGGGCATGTGATGTCACTTCCATTACCCGTGACATTTTGGTGAATCAACATCCATGGGAGAGCCCTCCTCATAAGAACATGCAGGAAATATGCCCCAGGGTTGGCGGGTATCCAAGATGCAAAAGTAGTGGACCCTCTGTTTAGAGTAGCCTGTCACTCAAGCAAAGATAAAAGTGTGCCCTCATCAGCCAGTTGGTTGTTCAAGGTTGTTCTCCTTTTCTGACAATGCACACACAATGGGTCGTTGAAGAAGCCGAGATCCAGGAGTGGAGCTTGATTTGCCATCCTCCTTTCAGACAGGAGGATAAGGTATGAACTTGAGAAGGTTTCTCTGTGATGGTTTACCGGTGAAAGGAAGTTGACAGTCTGACAGAAGGAGCTGGACTTCAGCTTACTAAGCAGCATACCTGCAGAGAACGAGCTTTCTGAGGCTTGTGGAGGCTATTTGTGCTTTGGAAAACACGGAGACTTCAGAGAGCTGCTAAATATAAGGAAATGTGCTGCACATCATAATCAAGGGAGATGTGGAAGCTGTGTGTTATCACTGAGGGTGAGGCTGCTTCACCCATGACCTCTTCCCTCTGCTGTGGGAGCCTGTGTGTGCTACCAGTTATCATATTTAGCTGGGGAAAAATGCTCTGTTGAAGAACTTATCATTTGGGCCCTTTGCACTTGCCCCAGGACTTGCATAGTCTACAGCTTTGTCCTTGCTTCTCCTGCACTCGTTGCAGGTAGCTCCATCTCCATGGGTGTCCTGCTATTAGAAAGGCTAGACAATGACCAGCCAGCTCTGTGGTGCAGGCTCCCACCTCTATTGTGTCACCAGTCACCACCCATCTAAAACTAGCTCAGCCACCACCCTTCTACAGCTGGCTCAGCCACCACCCTTCTAAAGCTAGCTCAGCTACCACCCTTCTAAAGCTAGCTCAGTGGCTACTGGACCAGTAGACTCCAGTAACTGTGCCAAGACAAAAGGCACACCTAGGCAGACTCCTGACACCATCAAAGTGGTTGTTTGGTGTCTGTCCTACCTGCCACATGGACTGCTTACCGCTGTTGGAAAGATCACCAGGGAGCTCGGGGGCAACCCGCCTCCTGTGAGGAGCTGTGATTATCATGGGGGTCTTCTGCTGCTGCCGCTAGTAGCGGCCTCACTCTGGTGGGACTTGGAGTCCCAGAGTGCAACGCGGCCAATCACCCACACCTGCTCAGGGCGGAGGCGTCCCCATCGTGCTTCAATATGCTGCCTCGCGCCGCAGAGAGCGGGGGTTGTTTGGTGTCTATCCTACCTGCCGCACGGACTGCTTGCTACTGTTGGAGAGATCACCAGGGAGCTCGGGGGCAATCCGCCTCCCGTGAGGAGCTGTGATTATTGCGGGGATCTTCTGCTGCCACCGCTGGTAGTGGCCTCACTCTGGTGGGACTCGGAGTCCCAGAGTGCAACATGGCCAATCACCCACACCTGCTGAGGGTGGAGGCATCCCCATCGCGCTACAAAGCACTGCCTCGCGCCTCGCAGAGCAGGGGTTGTTTGGTGTCTATCCTACCTGCCACACGGACTGCTTGCTGCTGTTGGAGAGATCACCAGGGAGCTCGGGGACAATCCACCTCCCGTGAGGAGCTGTGATTATCGCGGGGGTCTTCTGCTGCGGCCGCTGGTAGTGGCATCACTCTGGTGGGACTCGGAGTCCCAGAGTGCACTGCAGCCAATCATCCACACCTGCTGAGGGTGGAGGCATCCCCATCGCGCTACAAAGCACTGCCTCACGCCTCGCAGAGCAGGGGTTGTTTGGTGTCCATCCTACCTGCCACACGGACTACTTGTCGCTGTTGGAAAGATCACCAGAGAGCTCAGGGGCAATCCGCCTCCCATGAAGAGCTGTGATTATCGCTGGGGTCATCTGCTGCTGCTGCTGGTGGTAGCGGTCTCACTCTGGTGAGACTCGGAGTCCCAGAGTGCAACGCAGCCAATCACCCACACCTGCTGACAGTGGAGGTGTCCCCATCGCGCTACAAAGTGCTGCCTCGCACCCCGCTGCGTGGGACGCGCCAGGTGAAGCCCAGGCCATGGGCAGGCCTGTCTGAGCCCATCCGAGACCAATTGAGGCTGGGCTGGGCCACCCCCCTTAAATCTGTACCCTGTTAGCCCTAATGTTGGTTTATTGGCTCCCACAAGAGTGATTTGATTCGGGGACAGCATTTAGGGGCCCCACAGAGAAAAATTGCAGATCAAAACCAGTGGGGATAGCGCTTCCCCCAACCTACTGACTAGTATTGTTAAAAATTGTAGCGGGCTGGGGAGGCCTAGATAGTAAACAATCTTGGGAAAACGAACCCCCCCGCTCACAAGGCCAATCACCAGGTAGAAGGTCCCCATGCTAACCCCCATTGCCCAACTGACTGCTATCGACAAAATGCTGCAGCAGGCAATAGGAGCAGTCTACAGCAAAATAGAACGTATTGAGAGACGCCTCTCCCTAACACCGATGATCCCAAACACCTTATCCACTATGGAGTTAGAGCTACTTTATTCACCCCAAATACTAACTGTTCCCACTATTCTAAAACTGCTGTGCGCCCAAGAAACCATTGCTTCAGAAAACACTATCAAGTTCGGCACGGGTGGTGGGGCAAAAAAGAAAGGAGGACCTCAGAAGCAAAATGATCACAAGGGAGGGAAGCATGCAAAACATACTCCCAGGATGGCAGCAAACCAACCACCAGGGGGATATGTTGCCGACGAGAGTAGCCTCAAAACTTCGGAGACCCCAGCATGGTTATCTCATCCGGTAACGGAGCTTACAGCACATTTCGAACAGTGTATAAATTCTGAACTCAAAGTCCAAATGAGACGTATTGATAGCCTACCTATATCTATGGACTCATGGGGGAGTAAAATTGATGCCACCTTGAATAAAATTGAATCTATCAAATCCCCAAATTTGGAAATGACCCCCCAAAGAAACCAGGTAACTGCACCTGTTTGTATACCACCACCACCCCCTGAAAGGCATGAACTAATTGTGCAAATAAATGCGCCTACTGGGACTAAATCTCCAGCCCCACAAAATCAGGCCCCAGCCATTCTCCAACACAGGTCTTCCCGTTGTCCTGATAACGCTTATGATCCTAGGTCTATAGCAACTACCTCAGGTCCGCTAACAAAACAACAGGTACAAAGGCCTTGCACTGCGGACATCAGGAATACATCCCATCCCAAACCAAGGGAAACAAATTCTACACTTCCGAGTATAGATCTGCCCCCAGCCTCCACCCCCTATGTTGTTATACTTGCTGGAGAACCAGAGTTGGAAATAGGCCGAGGTGAGTAATACCCTGAACTTAAAAACAAAATCACTTTTTGGTTAAATAAATACAGACCACTCCCTCACGTAGCACAAAGCAAAATCCTACTTAAAAGGAGGGTTCGTTGGCTGGGGCAGAGGCATAAGGAAGTTCCGGGGGACTGTGTTCTGATCAATTTCAGAGACAGCAGGGTGGTCCAACATATTCTTAAATAGGGATACTCTAGGGAGTTAGGAGGCATTCAGACACTGCCCCTGGGTTACTTCTATCCCCCTTGTCCCCTGTTAGACAGAGGTGGAACTTTGTACAAAAAATGGGAAATGAGAGCCTAGAGTGGTAGCATGTTAAATATGGGCCGGCGATGCAAAAACATCATGACATTTAACATCCCCGTAAGCAATAGATTTAGTCCCCTGGATTTGGTTGATTGACTAAATCCTACCTGTGAAAGTTTGACCTACATTAATAAACAGCCAGTTGAGCCCCAAAATTGTGGAAGACTTGAGGATGGTGACCAACTCTTTGAGAAAACCTATAAGGCCACCACTGCAATCAGTACTCCCAGTAAGACGCTTCGGGATCCTGACTGTAACCCACAGATTGAGGCAGGGACTCAAGACCAAGCTAAGACCATGTACCAAGCAACACAACAAGATAGGCGTTCCCTGCACTCTGAGGTTGCCATCCTAGACGAAATACAGAACATCAAGATTCTTTCCTGGAATATAGCAGGTCTTAGCTCAAAAATGGACCACCCAGATTGAGGAGACTATATAGATACTTATGAGCTATGCCTCTTCCAGGCAACATGGTCAAGGTCAGACCTACATAGAGTGGGATATGTTACATATTGTATTCCAGCCTCCCAGGGGTCCAGGGGGAGACCATCATGGGGCTTATGCACCTGGGTCGGCACACACCTGGGATGCAATGTTAAAATGATAGACACCTTCTCCCCTGATATTTTGTGCATCCTTCTCTCTTTGTATAACACCATGAAGATTGCTATTATCAACATCTATTCGCATCCAGTGAGGCAGGGGCAAACCTCACAGACCTTACATTGTTTCGCCACCTTTCTTTACACTCTACCAGAGTTTACCTTTGCCATTATTGGCAGAGATTTTAATTGTCACTTTGAGCCCTTAAATGGCATTTCCACCACTACCATTACAAGTGAGGAAGATTCGGCTTGGTCAATCCCTGAATGTAACAACTATCCAATAAGGGGTTGAACCCCTTTAGTTCTGCAGATGAACTCATTACATTTAGCCACTCACTAAGGGCATGTAATGGTCGACTCCCCTCTGATAGCCCGGGCAATTTTACCTTTAATAAGTTGGGACAGACATCTATAATTAATTATATTATGGTAGATATGGCACAAAATTAAAGATTTCTCGGTCAAACTCCGACATGAAAGTGACCATATTCCGTTGGTGTTAGAAATAGCTCTCCCTTTGCACAAGGACCATCAGAGTACAGCCACACAACCCGTTTCCAAATTTAGTTGCAATTGAAGGAGGTAGAAGAGTACGCTGGGAAGCATTCCTTTTTTAGATACTGCATTTCGACTGTTTGAAAACAGTGAAGGTTCTGAATCCTTCTTGTTACTAGGAAAGAACCGTGGGATAAATGACCCCAGTTAAATTTCCACTGTTACTACTATCAGACAGAGGGTATCGATCAACCTTCTTGCCCGGTGTGCTACTTCTAGTCACTTATCTTTACTACCACATCATAAAAAGCGTGTGTATATGCCCCACGGTTGGTACGGTCTCCTTACTCTTCACTTCTACTGTGAAAAAAGGGAGGGGAAGGTTGACAGAGCCTCACGAGAGCAACACCCAGGGGAGGATATGACAGGCTGGTACTCGCCTGAATCCCCACTTATCATCATCAGCGTCTGTCAACCCAGAAAGAAAAGGGGATAAACGGTGTGCAATGAAACCAAAAACCATATGTGTAACACGTGTTAAATGACCCACTATTAAAAAGAGCTGTGCTAAACTGGCAACTACACCTTTATTCTGTGCTGTTTGCTCGCTCTATTAAAAACCACAAACCGACATGTTTCATCACCATCATATACTTTACCGGTGATTTCTTCAGGGTTTAGTTCGGGTCAGCATGAATCTTGCACCTCTAGATTCTCCCTTTATTGTACCTGTGATCAAACCAGAAGAGCAAAAACACACACACAAACAATGTACTCACTGTGTCTCTTCATGTCACTTAAAAACTCAAACTGAAAAGATTTCGATTTAAAAATGATTACTCCACTAATACTTAATACTAGCGTTCCTCATACATTACCAGGTGGCCTCTTTTTTCAAGCCTACCGGCCCCCGTAGAAGAATCTGAAACTGTGGGGTACCCCTATATCATTAGCGGGTCCCGTGTACCGCCTGTTAGTCGGTCTCTATAGAGGAAAGAGGAGAAAGGTAACCAATGTACATATAATATTCATGTAGTTTGTCACTTGTGATTGCGCCATACATGCTTGTCTGATCAGCGCCTTACGATCTCTAATTATCAAGGAGATGATGCGTGCTCACGCGCACGAACACTTCATCCTCCTCACAGCGCATCGTTCCTGCTAAGGATCGATGTGTGTCGGAGGTTAGACTTACAGGTTCCTTATCTCTGAACATATCGCAATCAGTCTTATGCGTAGGGGAACACCCAGTCCACGTGGCCCAACTATCGTATAATCTAACGACTTCATTCATTCTGTCTCCCCTTATGGACATGTCCTGCCCCAGTGGTTCTCTCCTTACCGTAAGTGTGCAACGGTCTGGCTTCCGCTCACCCTGCGTCTCCCGGGAGTCGCCGGTGTGCAGTTCTTGACTTCGTGTTTACGGTCACGTGATCGCTACGCATTGCTCTACGCGTGTAGAGCATAATGCACGCAATCAAACTGTGTGGCGGCCATCTTTAAGAGGGTTGTGTGTTGTTCAAATCTGGTGTGATTCACAATTTATATCAAGATACCTCGATCTTAATTAGGTTACGCCAATTTCATTTTTTAATGTTAGAAACATTGCAGATCTTTAGTGACAACATGTGGGTTATGCCCAGCGGCCTATCGAGAGCGATCTATGTGGCGGCCATCTTTAAGAGGGTTGTATATTGTTCAAATACAGTGTGTATCACAGTTATATCAAGATACCTCGATTTTTTAATTAAGTTCCTGCAATCTCATTTTACGGGACTAAACACATAGTGGATCTACAGTGATACCCTGTGGGTCATGCCCAGCAACCTACCTAATGGTGTACTGAACTATCACTTAACATGTCACGGCATGTACATCTAGGTAGACTCTTGCTCACACTAGATATTCATACCGGCTCACTGGTTGAAAGGGACAATATCGTGGTAGCAATCCCTGTGCTCAGCATTGACCCCACGGTGCCCTGTTCAGGTGGGACCCCGGACCACTCTTTAAATTATCATTTTGTAGCCCTTGAGATGAGGTACAAAGATCCGCTTGCTGTCTACAATCATATCAGTATCTGCAGGAGAGTACGGAATATTTCTGCACGTGGCACCTACATTACTGAGAGCCTATTCCACTCAATAATTTCGTTGAGGCCCTTCTGGTCCGTTCCCTCCTCGAAAATCCAACGTGCCTCTTTTCTGAGTAGCCTGTTACCCATATTGTATTGATCCCCTTTTACTCTTTCAATTACCACCCAACGGAGGTCCCTGGGCTGGTGTTTCAAATCACTGAAATGTTGCACCAGTTTGGTCGTGAGTTTCGCTGTTTTAAGGGTACTGAGGTGTTCTTGAATTCTGATTTTTATTTTTCTGGTTGTTAATCCTATGTAATGCAACTCACATGGACACGAGAGCCTGTAGATCACGTTGCATGTGTTGCAATTACTAAAGCTATTCAGATGCCACGTCTTCCCATTTGTCCTGACTATCGAGCCAGTCTTTATTGTAAGGGCACAGATGATACAACCCCCACATGGGTAGTGACCTGGGGGGATTTTTGAGGCTGTCAGTGTCATTTGTGAACCCTCTTAAAGATGGCCGCCACATAGATCGATCTCGATAGGCCGCTGGGCATAACCCACATGTTGTCACTAATGATCTGCAATGATTCTAACATTAAAAAATGAAATTGGCGTAACCTAATTAGAATCAAGGTATCTTGATATAAATTGTGAATCACACCAGATTTGAACAACACACAACCCTCTTAAAGATGGCCGCCACACAGATTGATCGCGTGCATTACGCTCCACACGCGTAGAGCAATGCATAGCGATCACGTGACCGTAAACACGAAGTCAAGAACTGCACACCGGCGACTCCCAGGAGACGCAGGGTGAGCGGAAGCCAGACCGTTGCACACTTACGGTAAGGAGAGAATCACTGGGGCAGGACATGTCCATAAGGGGAGACAGAATGAATGAAGTTGTTAGAATATACGATAGTTAGGCCACGTGGACTGGGTGTTCCCCTACGCATAAGACTGATTGCGATATGTTCAGAGATAAGGAACCTGTAAGTCTAACCTCCGACACACATCGATCCTTAGCAGGAACGATACGCTGTGAGCAGGATGAAGTGTTCGTGCGCGTGAGCACGCATCATCTCCTTGATAATTAGAGATCGTAAGGCGCTGATCAGACAAGCATGTAGGGCGCAATCACAAGTGACAAACTACATGAATATTATATGTACATTGGTTACCTTTCTCCTCTTTCCTCTATAGAGACCGACTAACAGGCGGTACACGGGACCCGCTAATGATATAGGGGTACCCCACAGTTTCAGATTCTTCTACGGGGGCCGGTAGGCTTGAAAAAAGAGGCCACCTGGTAATGTATGAGGAATGCTAGTATTAAGTATTAGTGGAGTAATCATTTTTAAGTCGAAATCTTTTCAGTTTGAGTTTTTAAGTGACATGAAGAGACACAGTGAGTACATTGTTTGTGTGTGTGTTTTTGTTCTTCTGGTTTGATCACAGGTACAATAAAGGGAGAATCTAGAGGTGCAAGATTCATGCTGACCCGAACTAAACCCTGAAGAAATCACCGGTAAAGTATATGATGGTGATGAAACATGTCGGTTTGTGGTTTTTAATAGAGCGAGCAAACAGCACAGAATAAAGGTGTAGTTGCCAGTTTAGCACAGCTCTTTTTAATAGTGGGTCATTTAACACGTGTTACACATATGGTTTTTGGTTTCATTGCACACCGTTTATCCCCTTTTCTTTCTGGGTTGACAGACGCTGATGATGATAAGTGGGGATTCAGGCGAGTACCAGCCTGTCATATCCTCCCCTGGGTGTTGCTCCCGTGAGGCTCTGTCAACCTTCCCCTCCCTTTTTTCACAGTAGAAGTGAAGAGTAAGGAGACAGTACCAACCGTGGGGCATATACACACATATACACACGCTTTTTATAATGTGGTAGTAAAGATAAGTGACTAGAAGTAGCACACCGGGCAAGAAGGTTGATCGATACCCTCTGTCTGATAGTAGTAACAGTAGAAATTTAACTGGGGTCCTTTATCCCACAGTATTTAAGGGAAGGCCATTTTTGTTGGTAATGTTATGAGTGGGGGGCGGCCTGTCTCTTTCGCATTTTCCCTCTGAGGCTCCTGTGTTGATTGAGAACTAGGAAAGAACCACCAGGATATGTTTTTTAAAATTGGCAGAGTTTTTTTTACAATAGTGACAATACTAGGTCTGATCCTAAACCCAAACATCCCTGGTATAACATAATGTGTAGGAAAGCTAAACATGCTCTATTAATGGGGATTAACGAGAATGACAATCTACGTATTAGAGAAACTAGGGCACAATATAAAAAACCCTAGCTGAAGTAAAAACCACTTGAGAGATATGCAAATGGAAAGCAATTAAAAAAGCTCTAGACAACCGAGATATGAGAGGTTTCTGGAACCTAGTTAAAACTGGGAAATCTGAAGGCAACTCAGCTATCGAACCAAACTTGGGGGAAGAAGTTTGGAGATCCCATTTTAAATCCTTAAACTCAAGGGCCTTAGATGGAGCTGCAGTTGCCAGGGAAGTAGTAGTAGATAAAACCCCCCTAAATATTAGTGCCCCTTGCACAATGAAAGAGGTCACTGTGGCTCTGGGTAATTTGCTTCCAGCCAAGTCACTGGGGCTGGATAGAATTCCCGTATATCTATTTATGAAGAAGTAGTGAAATGAAGAAGCAGTGTGGACACCCTACCTATGGACATTATTTAACACTATCCTACAAGGTATGGCGCTGCCCCCGACCTGGGCAGGGGAAGAAATGATTCCCATTTATAAAAAAGGCACCCCGCTCAATCTGGCAAACTACCATCCAATAAGTCTAATAGACGTTACCCAAAAGATATTTGCCCGTGTTCTCCTTGGTTGATTGCAATCATGGATGGAAAAAACCAATGTATTAACACCTTTACAAGCTGGCTTTAGGACTAAAACCACAACTATTGACCAGCTATTCAGATTGCAATTGATCTATTGGAAAACAGTAATTATGGAGGGTGGGAGTCTTTACCTAAGCTTCGTGGATCTTAAATCCGCATTCGACATGGTGCAGCGTGATCAGCTATGGGGCTTACTCCGTGATATGAGAGTACCAGCCTACCTATGCCACCAGCTGAAGCGCTTGCATCAGGATACGTATGCGAGAATAAGATACGGTAAAAAAGGAGAATTGACCGCTCCCTTCACTGTAGAGAAAGGGGTGAGACAGGGATGTGTTTTAGCCCCGACCCTGTTCTCCCTCTTTTTAAACGGCTTAATTGAAACTCTATTGGTAGTAAAAGATATAGATTCACCGAGGCTAGCAAACCGCAAAATACCAGCATTAATGTTTGCGGACGATACACTTCTACTGTCCAAATCCCGTGTATTGGAGCAATTCTGTTAATTTAGCAGGAAGAGGGACTTGGATATAAACCTCCAAAAAACGAAATATATGGTTTTCCATGCTAATACTATCAATTGCCCATACCCTCAAATGGAAGGCAGGGCCCTAGAGAGGGTGTCAATCTTCGATTACTTGGGCCTCACACTTAATGATAAGATGGATTGGGGGACCCAAGTAAAGAAAGCTAATTTAAAACTGACACAGTCCATAGGGGGTATCCTAAAAGTACATAAAAACTGCACCCAGAAAGTGGTAGGTCCACCTTCAGAAATATATAAAATACAGGCAAGGGGAGCGTCACTATATGGAGCAGAACTCTGGGGTCATTGCCCATCCAATAGGCTATCTATAACAGAGAACACTTTTCTCAGGCAGCTGTTGGGCCTCCCCAAGAGCACCCCCTTAAAACCATTAAGGATGGATCTGGGTATCGGGCCCATTGCTGACATAATTGCTTCTATTCTGGTGCCATCTCTGGAGCACCCCTGAGTTAGTAAACTATAGGGAGGAATTGAAGGATGTTATGACCATCTTGGGAGCAGGGAACTTACCATGGCTTTCCTATATTAGGAACACATGCCAAGCATTGGGGAGGGCGAATATATGTGGTTAACACCAGAAGAGTCCAAAACAACAATAGAGGAAGTGTAGAGGTAATGATAGAATGACCCTCCTGACTGATCTGTATAAACAATAGGATTCTATCAATGTGTAGGTGAATTATTTTTAATACTAGTGATGATGGTCTTAAATGTGAGACGAGGCCCTTTCTTGCGATGATAACATGAGGGCACATACAGCCTGATTCATGTACGGGCCGTTTTGCGTGGCCCTAATAGCGAATCATAGCGACTCGCTATTGAGGACACGCAAAACGGCATTCATGTAGGAATTGCTAAATCAATAGCGATTCCTACATGTTCTCTATTTGCGAGTAGCAATTTGCTACTCGCAAAAAAAGGAATGACTCCCCATTCATTCCTATGGGCCAAAAGGCCCATAGGAATGAATGGGGAGTATCCCTCATTTGCGAGTAGCAATTTGCTACTCGCAAATCAGATAGCGATTTGAAGGGTGCCAGGGGTGTCCAAAGGACACCCTGTAGCACCCCTAAAATGCACATTTGAACAGGTGTTGCGCACACACATGTCCAAAGGACATGTGTGTGTGCAACATGCAACTTAGAAAAATGCTTTTAAAAGCATTTTTCGGAGTTTTTGCTATTTACCGAGAGGTCTGACCTCTCGGTAAATAGCGGCCCAAAAGTGTAAAATCACAATTTTTTTTTGTGTCATGAATAGCATTTGAGGAATCTCTATTAGAGATTCCTTAAATGCAATTCCTCGCAAATATGCGAATTCTTAAATAGCGATTTTTGCATTTGGGATTGTGAATACCAAATGCAAAAATCGCACTCGCAAAGGGCCAGATTCTCAGAATCTGGCCCTTTTGCGAGCGCTATTAGCTACATGAATCAGGCTGTATGTGCTTTTAAAATACCCCTCACACACTAAGAACCCCTTAGTGTCATGCTTCATCATGGGGGTCTTCCCGTCCCTCTACGGGGCAGGGCGTGCTACGACCTACGAACTACGTGGGAGCACTAGTAGGTGTGACGATAGGCTATGTGTGGTGCAGTGCAGGTGATATCAGTGAAGTGTAGGGACCTATATATGTGAATGCTAAAAATTCAAAATTCCCTGGCTAGTAGAAAACATTTTTTTATTAGCTTCTCAGGCTGGGAACGTTAAAAAGGGGTTTGTGGGTAGAGCAAATAGCTTACTACCTGGTCGACATGTTTCGTAAGTAGTCCCCTCCTACTTACTCATCAGGACCTCTGGTGGTCCCTACAGAAAAATACTCAATTTTGAATTCTAAAGAATATATGCCTGTAGTCCTATAACTAAGTAGCAAAAATCGGCTACCTAGTTAAGCTTCCGGGCTTGAGTGGGCCCTAGGGGAAGCGTGGAAAAAACTGACCTAATGTGGTCTCTGTAATGAGAAAGGGAGAAAAAAGCACAGAAAACATGTAAAACAGTGTTACATTTATCTTTTCACATAGTTCTCCACGTCTATTATCTGCGAGGATCACATTGTCATTGTGTGTCTGAGGGGGACGGTGTTCAGCTGGTTTACATCTTTCCTGGCTGGTCGTCGACAAACGGTCTGGGCCTCCCCGAGCTCCGCTGAGATGCCGCCATTGGATGTCGGAGTTCCACAGGGCTCTGTGTTGAGCCCGACTCTTTTTAACATCTTTATGACTCCTTTGGCGGCACTGGTGGAGTCCTTTGGGGCCCAGATTGTTTCCTACGCTGATGATACCCAGCTTCTTTTCACGTGTAGGAAAGATCAGGAGAGAGTATTCGGGACTGCCTCGGGCGGTTTTCAATTGGTTTCTGCAGAACAGCCTCAAATGCAACTCCAATAAATCGGAGTTGCTGTTTTTTGGCTGCTCCTCAGCTCCTGATTGGCGGGCATGGTGGCCGGCGGACATGTTCCCCCCCCGCACAGGCCTCCCAGTTGGCAAAAAATCTGGGAGTCAAGATCGACAATGGTCTGACGTTGAGATCACAGATCCTCGGTCTGACGGGCACATGCTTTGGCATTCTTAAGATGCTCCGGAAGTTCTTGCCTCTGCTCACAGAAGAGCATAGGAGGATTACGGTCCAAGCCTTAATTGGCTCGAGATTGGACTATGCCAACGTCCTTTATCTGGGTCTTCCGGATTACGTTTTACAGCGGCTGCAGGTTGTGCAGAACTCTGCAGCACGCGCGATCTTTGGCCTTCATAGGCGAGCCAGAGTGTCCGGCCTTGTGCAGTCGCTCCATTGACTGCCGTTCCGTAAGCGGATTATTTTCAAGGCATTGACCTTGGCCCATAAGGCGCTTTTTGGCTCTGGAGCTAAATATCTGCAGCGCAGGCTTCTTTTTTACCGCCCGGTTCGATCTTTGCACTCGGAATCTTCTTTTCTGGCGACGGTTCCTCTGGTGAAGAGGGCCCGCATTGGGGGGCGCTCCTTCAGATTGAGGGCCTCACAGCTTTGGAACACTCTGCCTTTGGCCTTACGTGGCACCTCCAATCTTCTGTCTTTTAGGAGGGGCCTTAAAACCTGGATTTTTACCCTTTAGTGTGTCTCTCGTTTGCTGTTTCTTTTCTGCTGTCTTGAATGTTTTTATGCTGTTATGTTCGCTCTCTGAGCTGCCAAATAAAGCGCCGGGACACTCTACTCGAGTAGCCGTGCGCTATAGAAATTAAATTTAACATAACATAACATAACATTAAACATAAGCTTACATGGTTTGCTTAATGTGGGAATGGACACAGGGGTATTACATTTCTGTGGATGGTGTCCCCATCGTAATGACAAAATTTGTCATGTGGTTCATTTATATTTTTAAATTGTTAAGCCACATAATCTGTGGACGAGCTCATCTCAAAAACACACACACACATGTCTCAATGCACCCGACATTCACTCCTAACGAGAGAATACAAAGAATATTTTAGCCGATAGTTGTAATGCGATGGCTCAGGATTTAGAAAAACGGATAATACAGGGAAATTTGTGAACTCTCTATCGATAGTTAGCTGTAAGAATTTCATATAAAAACGTGGTAGTCACATGTCACTGAATAAAACAATTTATACATACTGATAAGACACATCTAGCGTGCCTCATGAGCTGGCAAGCGAAGGGTGTTCTCCGCGGTATACTGAAAAGAAAAACCGCATCTTACAGTCACTCTCCGGTACTTGCAAGTTTGTTGTTACCTTTGTAATGTACGCGACCAATGTTTTAAAGACTCGTGGTCAGAGTCTATTACTTACGTTACCGCTTCATGGAGCAATGCCTTAATCCTACCCTTGTGCCACTCCGAGGGATGGGGTGGCCGTACCTCTGCCGTCTTTTGACTCGGTAGAGAAACCGATTAGTCATCCAATGACTCATGTGAGACTGTGTAGACTAGAACGCTCACCCAAGATGGCCGCCGTTAGTGGCACAACGGTATGAAAAAAACGTATCAGTTGAGTCTTTCTACTGTTTCTGTGACAAAATGCGATCTATTGAGGATAGTTGGTTTTCTGGTGATGGTAGAGGCCAGTATTAATAATTTCTAAAGGTGCAGTAAACCAAAGGTGGTTAGTATTGCTGCATTCATGTAAAAATTAATTAATATATCCAATATTGGGATCAGGTAGTTCATGCATGTTCTTTGTGGTCTACCAGAGTTGTTTAATTATCATGGTAGGGGAACCAGAGTACCCCATGGTGAGTATAGCCCTTGTTGGTGTTGGAATGACATTAGTGAGCATATATTATAATTGTCCCCATGGGATTTCATCATTCAAACCAGTTTTGTTTAAGTTGATGCGGAACACCCATCTCTGTTCCTTCTCTAGGAGGTGTTTCTCGTGGGCCACCGACTCAATTATTGTCCAAGTAATATCTTCAGGTTTGTGACCGCTCTCTAGGAAGTGGGTGGTCAACTTGGTACTGGCTTTTTTGCATTTTATCGCGCTCTTGTGTTCTCCTATTCTGGTCTTAATGGCCCTGCTGGTCATACCAACGTATTCCAAGTTACAGGGACAAGTGATGAGGTATACCACATTGAAACTGTTACAATTCGTGAAGCCTCTCTGCTCCCAGGTGGTCCCATTCTGGAAAGTCAGTCTTTTGCTCCTTTTGGTTAAACAGCAGACTTTGCAGTTGCCACACGGGTGGTGTCCTTGTACAAAGTTTGGGTTTTTGTCGTTTTTTTCGGCTTTTGGTCTTGTGTGGACTAATATATCTCTTATGCTTCGCCCTTTTCTGTGGGAAAAAATCGGTTTCGGTATCTGGAGGCCTCCACTGTTCAGGATCTTCCAATTTTTATTCAAAATTTTGGTGACCTCGTTGGAACTAGTATTGTATGTAGTTATACAAATAGGTCTCTGTTCCTCCTCTTTTGGTACCTTTTCTTCCAGGAGACTTTCTCTGCAGTTGTTTCTCGCCCTCTTGTAGGCCTGGTTGATGATTCTGTCAGGATATTGGCGGATTTCCAATTTTTTCTTTAGATCTTTTGACTGGAGTTTAAAATTCTCAATTTCAGTGCAGTTTCTCCGCAGCCGCAGAAACTGGCCACAGGGTAAATTATCTCGCACATGTTTAGGATGGAAGCTCTGGTACATCAGAAGGCAGTTTGAGGTGTTTTTGAAATGGGTGGTGGTCATCAATCTGCCATTTTTGGGGAAGATGTTCAGGTCAAGAAATACAAGGTTACTATTTGAGCTGGTGCTCGTGAATTTGAGGAAATCATCCTGTAGGTTCAACCAGGTTAGAAATTGTTGGGAAGTTTTTTCATCTCCATCCCAGATGATAAGGATGTAATCGATGTACCTCTTCCAGGTCCTGATGTTGTCTCTGAAAGGGTTTCTGGGGTTCAGTATTCTGGTTACCTCTAGATGGTGCACGTAGAGGCCCGCTATACTAGGAGCAAACGTGCTTCCTGTCAGGCTCCGTCACACTTCTCCACGGGGCTGTGTTGAAAGACCTATACCCACACCCACGCAACCACCCCGTGGCCCGGTATAAATCACAGACCAGTAGGATGGTCCCGTGAGCGCGGGAAAGGAAGGGGACAGCGGGGAGGGAGATCTGAAATGACAAAGACAAGGTATTTAGCTTCACACCCCTCCCTATCTACCCTAGGACTCTGAATCACTTTTTTGGTGAAGTAACACTCTTTTCTCAATCTTACACAATCATACCTGAAAAAGAAAACACCTAATCTTTGTATGCAGGAGAGGGAGGTAAGGTCCTATCAGTGGCAGCAATCTAATAAGAAAGGAACAGAATATATGTACATGAGATATACAACAGTCTCACCATGGACTTGAGCTTCTTATAACACCTCACCTACCAATTCCTGACAATGTTCTGCCTTGCTCCACTTTTCCGTTTTAACTAGGTACCCCCCTGGTTCCTCTCCTGTAGTGTAAATAAAGCACAAAGAGGTTGTCGAAAGAAAACAGAGAATAAACGATATGCTGAAGGTTTACTTCACCTTCGTCTTGTTTCTTCCCGCAATCAAAATTATAAGTTATTGCACTCGGTAATACCCCTCAAGTTGGAGTGAACCTTACACTCTTCCGTAGCTACCAGTCATATAACACTCATGTGACTGGGAGAATTGTTTGTAGCACCCGAGGTACAACATCCAGTATACACAATCGTTTCCGGAATAGTTCTCTCCGAATTATTGTTTCCCTCCAAGGTTTTCTCCTGCAAGAGAACGCAGCCGCGATTCTCTGAACACCGGGAAAACAAACACAGGTGCTTCAAAAGAGTCAATGGGGAAACTGACGAACACGGCCGTGTCCGTCTCCTGAAAGAAACACAGCGTAAGTTCTGCTTGTTTCCAATCCGTGTGCCTCCAGCCGGCAAACACACGGAGTCTCCTACTCACGGTTACTTCAATGAAAGAACGACCTCTCCTCCCTCCGGCTCACCCACAGCAAATTATCGGCTCCGTTCTCCCTGAAGTTCTGGCTTAAGTTCCGGGGCTGCGCGGCTAACGTCCTGCGCAGCATCACCCTTGGCCCTCTGGGATTTGTGGTTCATAGCAATGAGGCAGCCAAATACCACGCATTGCGCGGACAGCGGCCCACAAGGACCGATTCTGACACTTCCCATGCTGGTCCCGTGCTGTTGTAAATATAGAGTACCATTGTATTCAAAGAAATTTTCTTTCAAAGCCAAGGAGCAGCACTCCATAATCACGTGTCTCGGTGTTTGGTATTCCCAGTCATCTTCAAACAGGACATCTTCAATGATGGTGAGAGTCGCATCGTGTGGGAGGCTAGTATATAGACTCTCCACGTCGCAGCACATTAGGAGCTGTGTTTTTGGATCAAAAGTCAGGTCCTCCAGAAGGTTCAATACATCTTTGGTATCCCTGAGGCAAGTCGATGTCTGTTGAACCATCGCTCTTAGGAATGCGTCAGCGAACTTTAAGACCGGTTCCAGAACAGAGCCAATCCCAGACACAATGGGGCGTCCCAGGGGATTGTCCAGGCGTTTGTGTATCTTAGGTAAAGTATGTCCTAGTAAGGAGTCCTAGGGTTCTTTTGGCATAAGAATTCGCCTTCTTTCTTGGTGATCCAATTATGAGCAAGTGCCTCCTCCAGCATTGTGTTTATCTTTACCTTGATACTCTCAGTGGGGTCAGTGTGGAGAATTTTGTAATTCCATCGATCCTGTAGGAGTCGCATACACTCGTTGTCATATTGTGTTTTAGTCTGTATCACTGTGGCCCCTTCTTTGTCCGCTGGTTTTATCACCATTTCGCTGTTGCTACTCATTTCTTGTAATGCTTTTCGCTCTTCACTTGAAACATTCTGGAACACTTGTTCATTTAACGGATCAAGTTCTTCAAGGTCCCTCATTACCGCTTTTTCAAAGGTAAGGAGTTAGATTGGTAGTGTGTTATCCATTGGAGTGAATCTAGATTTAGGTTTCAATCCAGTGTCTCCTTGTTCGGTAGTGTTTTCCTTGTCTTTGAAGAAAATCTGAAGTTTAAGGCGTCCCATAAATTCCTGCACTTCTTTACAGAGCAGGAATTTGTCCATGTTGACAGTGGGGACATATCCTAAGCCCTTCTCCAATACTCTTATCTGGGCTTCAGACAATTCGATGTCAGTGAGGTTAACCACTAGGCTCATTTCTGGTTCTTTGTTGCTCTTGTCATGCTCCTTGTGGCCACCCTTGGGGGTTCTTCCTCTCCGGTGTTCCAGTGCAGATTGGTTCCTCTCCGGTTTCTTCCTTTGCTCCGTCCTTGGCGTGTGCCTAAAAAAGGAGTTTGGTCAAAAAAGCTATAGTCCTGTTGTTGGTAACCCCATGGGGGGTATAACCCTTGTGGATGTTGGAATGGCGCTGGGCCATATTGCTGTTGTGGATACATCATTTGTGGTGGATAGTTGTTCCATCCTCTCGCACCACGGTAATTGGGGCGTCGGAAGTTTTGTCTCGTGCCTTGGTACCTTGGACTTCTGCCCCTGCTGGAGTCTGAACTGCTGGATCCAGTCTCCGATGCATCATCCTCTGTGACATTATCACGTGATGGTCTATAATCATAGAAACTATAATCATTGAGCACCCAAAAGGTCCAATATTAGTGTTCTGTTTATTTGTATCTTGATTCTTGTCACAATTGAATCTTCATTGAAACAGTCCTCGTTTTGATTTCAACAATACAGCAGCCAACGCGCGTTTCGTCTGGTCTGATCAGACCTACGACTTCCTCAGGGCTGCAACCCAAACAAATTATAATAATAATAAGTAAAACCAAATGATGCCAAAATGTGACATTTTCACATTCGTTTTCAAGAAAATTAAAAAGATGGTGTAATTGTGCTTAAAGTGAAGTTACTATATAGAACTATTAACTCACCACCAAGTTTATAGGCTGAAGGCACCTCGTGTATCAGGTTGAAATAAATGGAGGGTTTATCATATATTAGTTCAGGATGTGGAGTAAGAGAGAGAAATAGTGAGTTTTTAGTAGAAGTTCAAGTTTAACGTCGTGGCTAGACAGCGAGGCTACATACCTATGCCTTTCCTCATCGGTAGCATCAAATAGTCCACTTCATTAGTATAACTCAGTCTTTAATGTAAACGTATCTGAAAGAATCATTACATTCGATTTCAATCTAAAGAGTTTTAATGCTAATTTCGTTACTGTTTTCGGCTCAGAACGGTCAGGACATTCTTACCTTATCATTTAAATGTAGCGTCCAATATTATAAAGCGTTATATATTCTGGGTTAGGTTTCCAAGTGTAAACTTCATATGTATTACCAGTTTCCAATATTTATAATCATTGTGAATATCTGTAATAAAATAATTATTTATTCAGACCACTGTACAGGGTTTTGAAATCACTGCCTTTAGTAATATGATTAAGTTGCCTTCCGTTTTTAAATGGAGACAACCTTACCTTAGCAAGTTAAAGTTATTCCCCAGATTCTCGCCGGTCAAAAAACTCAATCTGAGTATCTCAAGTATCTGTGAATATAAAATTTTATCGAGTATGAGCTAACTAAAAGTTAAACTAATAGTCACGTTTAGAAGATTACTATCCCCTGTTTACCGGTTCTCCACTCACCGGATTCAAAGTCACCACGAGCTTTGGATCGCGTATCTCCGTGTCAGCGTCCTACTCGGGCGCCATCTTAGTTAGTCACCTTTATAGTTTAAGATGGTTTTTGGGCGCCATATTAATAAAGTATAAGTTCGTAGCTTAGTAAACGTGAAACATAAAAGTTTAGCTATGTTTATTTATATTATATGTATTGTATATAATTATTCTCACGTTTGTATTTCAATTTTGTTGTTATTTAGAAAAATATACGTATAATAAAAGTTTCGGCGAGAAAATAATGATTCGTTTTTAAACGTTGACAATGTAATATATTGTCATACCAGAACATATAATAAATTACCAATGTTATTATACCATTGATAGACTTCCAAAACGCTAATCAAATTCCAAACAAAGTTATCAGTCGCCATCTTGGAGTAGTCTCGTATTCACTTAATATTAGGTCCTGACTCGAATTGAAGTATCATACCTGATTTATATTTTATGCCAACTATTAAGTAATCTAGTATTATCCTAATATTTATTGATGTCTACCGGTGAAAGGGTGCACCAGCACTTCACTCCGCCGTCCCACCATAACGTCAACCCGATATAATGGTCTATTGATTCACCAGAACTATACATTAGAGGTATAGAGGGTAAAATACATTAAACAGTTCTTAGTACCTACAGTTTCATTGTAAATATCACGGCCTATATGTTTTCAAGGTATCATACCACAATAAAAATAAACTTTGATAGGTTAACATCTGATGTATGTACAGTTACTTATCGCTTCTAACAATTTCATAGTTTGAAGCTCAAATCAAAATTCTTACAGTAAAAACATTGACATATAATTTCTCTCAAATATAAATTCTCATATTCCAATTGTACTTATACTTCGCTCAAATTGAAATAACAATAATTCTCATGTTGGCAAAGAATCATACAGTTAAACAGTAGATCATTTTTCTTATTTGATATCTAAAGTACAGTTCAATAGACTAAATTTCTAAAGTGCAGGCATCAAATATATACTACATCATTTCATATTAGAGAACAGATAGAACACATGCATGCCGTGTAATGTATGCTAGATGACTAGAGCTATCGTGCATAAACAGGCTTCTGAAGTTTAATTACCTAAGAAAAATTCATATTCATGATCAATATTTAACCCCATTTCTACTGCTTTCAGTTTAATGAGCCAGGTGACTTCCATCCTTCTAAGTCTCAGAATTCTATTGCCACCTCTTGGGTCAGTATCTAAGTGGTCAATGCCATGATAGGTAAATGTATGTTTCTTCCTGTCTTGAGAGTGCCTAATCAGATGTGCTGCGGTTGGATACCTGGTATCACCTTGTATAATGGCTCTAAAGTGTTCTGCCATCCTGTCCCTTAGTCTTCTCTTGGTGCTACCGATATAGATCTTACCACAGCTACACACAATAGCATAGACCACAAAAGTTGTGTCGCAATTAATGAAAGTCTCAATAGTATATTCTCCTGTACCATTGTAATTGAAGCTCACTACCTTTTTCCTTGCCCATCTACATGATGAGCATCTCCCACATTTATAAAAACCTTTAAATGTCGACAGCCAGTCCTTATTTACAGGTTTAGTCGGGTAGCTAGGGCTAAGTAGATTGGAGAGAGTAAGACCTTTCCTAAAAGTTAGCGAAGGGTAATGCGTAACAAATGGGGAAATGTCTTGATCAAGTTTAAGTAAGTTCCAATGTCTGTTCAGAATAGAGTACAGTTTATTGCTTTCTGTACTATAATTAGTAATCATTCTAACCTTAGTTTCACCTATCTCCATCTTTTTTGGTTTAACTTTAAGGGTATTTTTGCGCCTCAGTTTCTTTGCTCTGTTTAAAGCTGTGTCTATGGTTTTCCTATTGTATCCTCTCTTTTCAAATCTCAAGGATATGTCAGATATGTTCTCCTGAAAGTCTTGATTAAGGGAACAATTTTGCCTGGCTCTCACCATCTCCCCATACGGAATGGATTTTATCTGGGTCGTTGGGTGACAGCTTTTAGCATGTAATACTGAATTACAGCTAGTAGGCTTCCTATACATTCTACTGTTTAGTTTGCCTGCATGCACAAATAGCTCAACATCAAGAAATGTAATCATGTTATAATCATACTGTGTTGTAAACCGTAGATTATACATATTATCATTTAGGTAATCAAAAAATCCATGTAATTGTTCTACCGAACCTGTCCAGATAAGCAGACAGTCGTCGATGAAACGACCCCAGTAATGGATATACTGGATCCATTCCCTGTTATTGGGTCCCCAAATTCGCTCTGCCTCGTACCAACCCATAAATAGGTTGGCAAAAGACGGAGCAAATTTGGCTCCCATCGCTGTCCCCAGTTCTTGGCGGTACCACGTACCATCAAACAGAAACACATTATTTTTCAATACAAGTTCCGTCATTTGTAACAGCATTTGTGAATGATCGTAAAATTCAGCAGCTCGCTTGCTAAGAAAGAAGTCAAGAGCATTAATTCCTAGAGTATGATCAATATTAGAATAAAGAGAGACCACATCAAGTGTGGCTAAAATCATCCCTTCTTCCCAAATGATATCATTCAATATATTAAGTATATATTTAGTGTCCATGACAAAGGATGGTAGATTCTGTACAAAATCCCTTAGAAATGTATCAATGTATTCGGACAGGTGTTCAGTTGGTCCACCAATGCCCGAGACTATCGGTCTTCCTGGGGGCTTATCTCGGCATTTATGGACCTTTGGCAGGGTATACAAGCATGGTGATCTCGGATAAATGGTCTGTAAGTACAGGTATTCATCATGACAGTTACCTATCTGTCTCATATTGGTCTATAATCATCTTTGATATAAGGGTAGATTTTCTCATTTGTCCAGCGGCTTGTGTCTTTTTTTAGTTTTTCGTATTTGCTTTGTTTCAGTGATGTCTCAAAGTCATTGAGTGTTCACATATATAGGTCCCTACACTTCACTGATATCACCTGCACTGCACCACACATAGCCTATCGTCACACCTACTAGTGCTCCCAAGTAGTTCGTAGGTCATAGCACGCCCCCCCCCGTAGAGGGACGGGAAGACCCCCACGATGAAGCATGACACTAAGGGGCTCTTAGTGTGTGAGGGGTATTTTAAAAGCACGTAGTGCCCTCATTTTGTCATCACAAGAAAGGGCCTCGTCTCACATTTAAGACCATCATCACTAGTATTAAAAATAATTCACCTACACATTGATAGAATCCTATTGTTTATACTAACACCAGAAGAGACCTGTCCATCCATTCCCAAAAAGTCCCTATTCCTTGCCTATAAAGAAAGTAAATTCGCCCAACTATCGCAGAGCACCAACTCAAGCAGTCTGACCACCAGGTTTCTGAATGTCAAACAGCAATATAAGATAGAGTTGGCCCTGGATAATATTCAACCTTTTATGGCAAAGAAATTGTTCCTTCAAGTTAGACATGGGGCGCTTCCGCTCCGAGCACTTACAAACAAATGGAAGGGAGCCATCAAACTAGATTGGCCAGGGTGTAATTTGACTGAAGAAACAGAACTCCATGTACTTCTTTTTTGCCCCGCTTCTAGAAGGCCAAGGTCCAAGTGGGTGCTCCAGCTCTGCAGAAATGTGGGGATAAGGCAACACACTGAGGCCTTCAGGCTATTAAAATATGAGACACACCCACTATTTGTATTTGCCATTTCCAGGTTTTTATTCACAATGTGGTGCATACGTGGGGCATTATAAAGAAACAGGAGCTTGGAAATAATCCAACTGTGCTCACACATTAATTATGCTGCTAAGCTATGTTTGCACAACTCTTTTGAAACCTTCCTTTTGTGAGCTATTTTATCCTTTTTAAATGTATATATTGCAATTGTTCTTAAATCATCATCATCAAAGCTTTATTTCGATATACAAGATATCATAAAAGCACATACAAAATTTAAAAGAAAAACCGCAATTCATAAATCTTACATTTTGCAAAGTTGGTTACAGTAAAAACATTCATGTTACAATAAATAATTTAAGAGGCATATTAAACGTTAGCAGCTTTGTGGATGTTAAAAATTAATTAAAACTGAATCATCTCATAGCTTTTGCCCTAATTATCCAAACCCAGCCCAGAATTTTGGCAACCCCACACACTAAACTTGTACTAGTGTCAGCCTTGAGTATTCTAAGTGCAACGGAATAATTCCTGGTTCCGAGCAATAAACACGCAGGTTTTAGCCATTTCTGTCTCGGTTTTACATAGGCTGGGCAGCGATACTTTCAGTGACACCTTCACAAATTGGGCAGTCAGGTGGGGTTTGGTACGGGGGCTTCCACTTACAAGTGTAATCGTGTAAGGGTAGGTTTCCCAGCTTGAACTGAATGAACAGGGATCTATCCCTTGGTTTTTTGATAAAATCCAAGTAAGGCTCCAAACGAGGCTTGGGTTTGTGCTGTTTAAACTCTTCGGTCAGCCTTCCTTGGTTTAGGTCCCTTAGATCTTGCTCGTCCACCCAGTTCCAGTAAACTCGCTTAATTTCAGGCTTAGATAAAGGAACTCCAAGCTCCCAATCGATTGGCAAGCCAGTGTCGTTCAGAAGCTTCTTAATGTTACGGATCCAGCTGATTTTATGGGAGCCATTAAGATTCATGACCTCTTTCAAACCATCTAGATACTTAGAGAGCCCTGGGGTTCGCCATAACCTAGCCCAGTATAAAAGTGGTCGTAGCCTGGCTAGGTCCTGAATGGAGCGGCGACCCAGATCACTCAATAATGGTTTGATGGGGGTGCCCATTGGGACGGATACCAGCTCTCTAAGGAACTTATTCTCGGAAGTGATAAGACCGCTAATGCAATCGAAACCCCACAACTCTGCACCGTAGAGGGCGCTGCCCACAGCTTTTGCAGCATAAATATCCAGGGCAGGGGCAACGGGCTTAGAGGTAGACATACGATGTTCTCGCCCCAAAGCACCAGCCACCCTTTTATGATTCAAAAGCATTTTATCAATATGGGGCTGCCACTTCAAGTTTTGTGAAATTCTAATTCCCAGGTAGTCAAATACTTTTACACGCTCCAGTGGTTCTCCATCAAGAGAGAGGGTGGACCTGGAGGACTTACTAGGATTGAAATAGAGGAGCTTAGTTTTCGAGGTGTTAATAACAAGGCCCCTAAGTTCACAAAACAAACAGAAGAGGTTCAGCAACTTTTGCAGGCCCACGGGAGTTTTCGAGACCAACAGTGTGTCGTCTGCAAAAAGTAACCGGAGCATCTGCGTTTATTTCAAGCAGAAAAGAGACCACACCATTCACAAACAAAGAAAAAAGTGTTGGGGCTAACACGCACCCCTGGCGTACCCCTCGGTTCACAAGAATCCTATCGGTTTTTTGCCCTTGGGAGCCCCATCTAATACGGGCATAGGTACCATCGTGCATGCGTGCCAAAAGGTTTAAGATTGGTGGGGGAATCCCCATCTCCTCCAATATAGTCCACAGGAGGTCTCGGGGAACCAGGTCAAAGGCGGTCTTTAAGTCAATAAATGCCAAATAAAGACCACCTTTGCCAATAGTAACCACCTTCCAGTGAAGGAGTAACAACCTGAACGCTTGGTCAGTTGTACCTGTGCATGCCCTAAAGCCTGCCTGATAAGGGGAAATGATCTTATGCTCCTCTGCCCACGAGAGGATCCTCTCCAGGAGAACCCTGCCCACCAATTTCTGTCCAGCGTCTATTAGACTAATTGGGCGGTAGTTGGCAGGTTTCTCCCTAGGACCCTTCTTGTAGATAGGAATCACCTCGGCCGCCTCCCAAGAATTAGGAACCGGTGAGCCGGCCAGCAATGCGTTTATTAGGGTAGCAAAATACGTTGCCCAACCATCAGGATTAGCTTTGAAAAGGTCGCCTGGCACACCGTCCTGTCCTGGGGCTTTGGCAGATATTATTTTGGCTATTGCAGCAAGAACCTCTTTGTTGTTAACTCTAGTGGGTGCGAGCCGCCGGGAACCATCATCCAGAGCACCGCTCAAATGCCCAGGGACTCCGGGCAGTTCATTCCCACCGTAGAGTTTAAAAAAATGTTCAAACCATTCACTGTCCGTAATATGATTTGGAATTTGGTTTGAATCGCAACCAGTCGATTTTCTGACTAGTGACCAAAATAAATTACCATCCTTGTTTTGGCTTGCATCTCTGAGGTTTTCCCAATGGGACTCTTCCCAAGCCCTTTTAGCGGCTGTAATTGCCTTTCTATAGGACAATCTGGCCGAACGGACATATGCTGGATTAGAAGATTTGATGGCAGAAATTAAATCGTTTTTCCTCCTTCTACAGTTACTATCAAACCAGTCCTGAGGTGGTTTGGTAGTTGCCAGACTCTTCTTGGCTGGAACCGTAAACAACTTGCCAATCTGATCCATGGTGGCAGTATAGATATCTTCTACCTCTGCTGACCCAACCGCCTCATCACAAGCTACAGATAGCCTTGCTGACTGCTCGGCAAGAATTCCATCCAGCTTACTCAGTCTAGACTCATCCAGACAGAACTTAGGCCACTTGAGAAATACATTACAATTAGATGGAATAAATTGCTTGGTTATTAGCCCCCCGCTATTTGAAGGTATGCGCTCCCTTCTGTGCCATGGATCTAGCAATGTGAGGGACAGGGGGTTATGGTCACTCTCCACCGATGGTATAATGACCATATCCACTACTGACTTCCAAGTCCTCCTATCTATCATTATGTAGTCAATCCTACTCTCACAAGACACTCTATTGTAGGTGTTGGCTCCCTGAGCATCGGAGGTAATACGGCCATTGGCAGCTCTTAAACCTGTTACGATCATTAAGCCATTTAATTGGATGACTACAGGAGACCATCTCCGCACAGGCTTGAGGGTTAGAGACGGGACGCCCCATTGTGCATCATCCTTGTGCACTCCAAGAATGTCCTCTACTGCCAAGGGTTCGAATGAGCAGTTAAAGTCCCCAGCAACCAGAACTAAGGAATCAGGAGCACACAGCCTCAGCAAGTCAGTTAAAATATCGATTATGGGCGATCCCCCCCCCCCCCCCCCCCCCCGGGTACCTCTTGCATATACATTAAAGAATTCCCAAGCAGGGGCACCATTTATACCCTCAATAGAGAGCCTCATAATGTCCGGACAGGAGGGGGTGTGGTGTGTAATCTTGAGGTTAAGATCAACCCTTACCCACATAATGAGCCCACCAGAAGGACGACCACGTCCAACCGAGGTAGCGGGTACACAAAAGCAAGAAAATCCCTGCATATGCAGCGGTTCCAAACTCCATGTCTCCTGAAACATGCAAATGTCAAACCCATTAATAAAGCCAATCCAATCAGATAACAAGAGCTTGTTTCGCAGACCTGCCACATTCCATGAAACAATTTTAAGATTGCTAACATTATCCCTACTATGGACTAAGACACTTGCAGTTTCACCCATGGCCCGGTTGGCATTGGTGTTTATAATACTCCCGGAGTCCGGGGCTATGTCAGTGGATTTTATACCCGCTGACTGTTGCAATACAGGTAGGTCTAAGGAATGATCACCCGGGGGGAAGAAGAAATACTTATTTCACTTGTGATATCATCGGGTCAATCGACTGCGTCCAGACAGTCATAACGATTATAATGAAAGAAGCTATCAATGTTTAAGGGGGCATAGGCCATTCTCCTTGTGCTGGGCCCCTCCTACTCACAGGAACCATAGTCCATCCGTCAAGCTGAGGAGCAAAATGGCCGGGGGATAGAAGTAGGTTAGTGGGAGGGAGTGGACAGTCGTGCCTGTGCTAGGGTATCTCCAGTTGCAGATAAAATAAACAATTCTAGGGTTATTGAAATTGATCAAAATACAGTCACCCTTTATGTTTTTAGCCAAGTGTCCCACCCATGGGGTCCTGCGAATCAGAAGTATTTTTCCCACTAGGTGCAGGGGCAAGGGTCTGTTCGTATTTAGCCAGTGTACGACCCTATTCCATAGTTTTGTAGGGATTTCCCTCTCGTTTTTGCCCAGTTCTGGAACCCCCGCTAGGACCACCAGAAATGGGCAAACCTCCGGAGGTAGATTTAAGATCTTTTTACCCGCATTAAGTCGGTTAGTCGGTGCCCCCCCCCCCCCACCAGACATGTTTTGATCTGAGATCTTCTTGCGTTGGCATGAATTATTTACATTGGGACGAGTTGCTTCTTTGTCAGTAGGAATAGCTACGGGAACAGATATAGCCGACTGGGCTGTACTTAAGCCTACTAACTCATTGTTGGTTGCTGGAACGGTAACTTTTTCCTTTCGGGTTTTAGGCAATTTAGACAATTTAGTGACCGAGGGCGAAATAACTCTAAGAGTGGGTTCGACAAGGCCCTTAACATCACGTTCAATCCTTTTTAGGTGGACCTCAAACTTGCTCAACCTCTCTTCTAGTGGAGCTAACAGGAGCTTAATAGTGTCATAGATAGTATTAGGCTCAACCTCCAACACCCTCTGTCGCATTTCTTGGCTTGGTAACCCATCTAGAGCCTCTGCCGCCCTGCTAGGCGGGGTAGAGCCTGTTAATCCATGGGGTGAATTTGCGACTGGTTGCTCCGCGATGGGTAAGTTTACTTTCCTGCCCTTACAACCTTTATTTTTCCTCCCACCTGCGTTATTTGGTAACTGATGGGTGTTTTTAGAGATTGCCCCTGGGTCCTTCCCACGCTGTTGCCTAGTATTATACACCTTTACTACACTGGGCACAGTAGGAAACATTTGAGGCGATAACAGCAATGATTCTGAGGCTGTGGACTGGCTACTAAGGGTAGTCTGTGACAGATTACAAAGGGGTAGCTGTGGAATTGGAAGTTCTAAAATGGGGGAAGCACTTAAGCCACTATTGGCATTCAAGTTATCAGGAGTCCGAGCGTCCGCAATTAGTCCCATAGAAGATCTTCTTGCAATATCTAGTTCATGCGAGACACGTCCCTCCATTATAGTAATCCCCTCGTCAACCACACTGTTCATCTTTGTTATAAATTGGTCCATAGCTCCCGTAAATATTGCAGCACCTGCCCTCCCCTTTGCCTCTTTAGGTGGCATAGCAAATCTCCCGGTTTGTTACAGAGGTTTTTATAGATAATGTACTCACACGGAAGTGCTGGATAGTAAATGGAAGGGGGGGTGGCCCGACCCGGCCCCTCCGGTCTTGAACGGGCTTAAACGGGCCCGCCCTTGGCCCGGGCTTTGCCCGGGCGCTCCCGCGTGCGACTCGCGGGGCGAGAGGCGTTCCTGTCCTTTAACGCGCCTCCGGGCGCTCTGATGACGTCACTCTCGCGCCACAGCCGCCGGGGCACCTGGGAAATGGAGTCCCAGCGGCGACGATGGTACTGGTGGGGTGCGAGAGCAAAGAGCGACGAGCCGTTCCCCTCACGGCAGGCGACGATGGCGGAGATGCAAAGCAGTTAGCCGTTCCCCTCACGGCAGTCAGGCAAGTCCTTAGTGCCACTTGTGTGCGAAAAACTCTCCCAATGAGCGCTCGGCGCTCCTGTCCTTTAACGCGCCTCCGGGCGCTCTGATGACGTCCTCTCGCGCCACAGCCGCCGGGGCACCTGGGAAATGGAGTCCCAGCGGTGACGATGGTACTGGTGGGGCGGGAGAGCAAAGAGTGACGTGCCGTTCCCCTCACGGCAGGCGACGATGGCGGAGATGCAAAGCAGTTAGCCGTTCCCCTCACGGCAGTCAGGCAAGTCCTTAGTGCCACTTGTGTGCGAAAAACGCTCCCCTTAAGAGTTTAAATGTTTTAATCATGCTCATAGATTACCAGGCAATGAATGATATCTGAGGTTGTTAATAACAGGACGATCAGCAGTAGTGGAGTCAGATAACATTGTAAAACTTGTATCATACTACCTCCTTCGGTCCTAAGGATATTTAGTATTTTTTATAACTTTTATGTATTATATGTTTTTATTATACATGTAACAGTATAATTATATGTGCTTTTATGGCTGTATAGCCGAAATAAAGTTTATTTGACTGAATGACTGACTGGTATCCTTTCCAAGGAAGCATGGGCACTTCTGTTGCTTTGGGTGGTGGGACAGTGGGTAGACCAGGAACAATTGATTTTATACCAATTGCTGAAACTACATCACTGCAGTACAAGCATTGGTACCATTGCTCGAGCTTTCAATAGTAACCCTGTGCAATATAGTCTAAATACTGCAATGTTAACTGTTTTCATAGTGCTTAGCATCTATAGCACCTATATGACTGTTTGGGGTTAGATCTCTCGCCGAGTGTATCTTAGTTGTATGTTTAGTATTTACACTCAACAAGGAAGCTCGAGGGAAAAAATTGTAGTCTGCGAGATGCCCGAGCGCCCTTTCAAAACTCACTGCCACTGTGCACGGATGTATGACGTTACAACGCATACTTTTACCACGCCTACCATTACCACACATTTTTTACAACGCAGGATCCATTACAACGCATACCATTACCACGCATGTATTTACAACGCATATACCTTTACAACGCATACAATTACAACGTAAGTATTGGTAAGTATATAATATTTTTAAATATTTATTTTAATTAAAATTAATATAATGTAATTTAATTTAATTTAATTAATTTAATTTAATTTAATTTAATTTAATTTAATTTAATCAATTTAATTTAATGTAATTTAAATTTAATTATATTTAATTTTTACCCTGTACCCTTTTACCCAAAAACCCCAAACTGACCCTGAACCCAAAAAATACCCCTTTTACCCAAAAATCCAAAACTGACCCTGAACCCTAAAAATACCCCTTTACCCAAAAACCCCAAACTGACCCTGAACCCTAAAAATACCCCTTTACCCAAAAACCCAAAACTGACCCTGAACCCTAAAAATACCCCTTTACCCAAAAACTGAAAACTGACCCTGAACCCTAAAAATACCCCTTTACCCAAAAACTGAAAACTGACCCTGAACCCTAAAAATACCCCTTTACCCAAAAACTGAAAACTGACCCTAAAAATACCCCTTTACCCAAAAACTGAAAACTGACCCTGAACCCTAAAAATACCCCTTTACCCAAAAACTGAAAACTGACCCTGAACCCTAAAAATACCCCTTTACCCAAAATCTGAAAACTGACCCTGAACCCTAAAAATACCCCTTTACCCAAAAACTGAAAACTGACCCTAAACCCTAAAAATACCCCTTTACCCAAAAACTGAAAACTGACCCTAAACCCTAAAAATACCCCTTTACCCAAAAACTGAAAACTGACCCTGAACCCTAAAAATACCCCTTTACCCAAAAACCCAAAACTGACCCTGAACCCTAAAAATACCCCTTTACCCAAAAACCCAAAACTGACCCTGAACCCTAAAAATACCCCTTTACCCAAAAACCCAAAACTGACCCTGAACCCTAAAAATACCCCTTTACCCAAAAACCCAAAACTGACCCTGAACCCTAAAAATACCCCTTTACCAAAAAACCCAAATAATATTTTTAATAAAATAATATACTTACCAATACTTACGTTGTAATGGTATGCGTTGTAAAAGTACCTGCGTTGTAAATACATGCGTGGTAATGGTATGCGTTGTAATGGATCCTGCGTTGTAAAAAATGCGTGGTAATGGTAGGTCGTGGTAAAAGTTGCGTTGTAAAGGTTGTATACCCTGTGCACACCAGCTCGATAAGCAGATTTTCTTTGGGGTTTTGTGTGAGCTTAGCTCACTCTAGTAGTCGATGCGGAGTTCTCTTCTTGGTGACGCAGTAAGTGGCATTTTCCTCCCACGCCTCGTGCCAGGAAATCATGTATTTAACTTAGCAAGCGGCTTACCTGAGGCAGGATACGTAATCGTGTGGCGAGACGTCCTCCGCCCTTGACTATCTTCTGATTCACCACGTGGCCCTTTTTAATCATCACGGTATATTTCATAACAAATATAATGTACTGTTTTCATTGGTAGCAATTACCACACGCTCAGTGATTAAAGAAGCAACCTATTCCAGAGGAAATGTTTCCTGGACTGTGCCCACACCTCTCCCTTAGGCAGAGGGAATTCATATGTAGATACTGCCTTAATTATGCCAAGTAATGTCCAGAAACACAATACAACGCATCCTTTTTTTCTCTAAAGTTACACCACGTATGCGCTCAGCAAACCAGTGCAACTGTACCTGATACTATTTTATTATGTAGGGTGGTTCGTAATTGAATGTAATAGTCAATGGGATTTTGGCTTTGAAATAAACTTCCATCATATTCACCGCAGAACACCGGGCGGGCAGTTCAGCATCATAACATGTCACCGATGTCAGCACTTGTGACAATAATTTATTGTCACAAGTGCAATGGTGTCCCACCCTTCCCCATGTGAGGAGACGGAGGAATTTAAACGCTTTCCTACCAAATATTGTTTTGAATACAACTTTTGTCAGCAAGTAGCATGGAAGAAAAACAACAAAGAAAGGGTGTCAATTTTTGTACTAGACACACGGGAGTGATGTGATAGGGAGTCCACGCAGAAATGTTAAATGAAGTAGTACCATAAATTTGGGAAAGATGCGGTTTAGAAGTTCTCATTTATTCTTGCAAAAACTGCCATAGATTTCCACTGAGATTTTGAAATAACACCGGCAACAAATCCCAATGCAGATTGCAGAAAATCGGGGGGCGTGGCTAAGCGCCCGTGACGGATGGCAGCAGCGGGGTGAGGCTCCGTCTCCATCGGGGGATTTCGGCGGCTCCAGCCCCTCTCTACCGCAATGCTCACCTACAAACGACAGCGGACCCCTTCCGGCGCCTGATAAACCACACGCTGTGCACCAGCTCCTCATCCCGGCAAGGCGGGCTCCGTTTTCCTTCGGTCGCGGCTCCACCACTGCCGCGACCGCCATTTTGATGCCTCAGCCGGCGCTTGCCTAAGGAGCGCGCCTGACACGTCGTCATCGGCAAAACAGTGCACAGCTCACGGCAACATCCCATAATTGTAGGAAATGACGGCGCTTCATGACTACATGGCCAGGTGACTTTCTTTTTCTTCTGGAATCATCCTCTTTCATTTTTATTCGAATTCCAGCATTCTCCTCAGCTTTGGTGGCCATTTTGCACTTTCCACTGCTTTGTTCAAATGCCACCTATGCTATTCATCTCATATTGACCGGAATGCGACCATTTCTTCTCAGTTGCTCCTGACTTGGGTTGGATTTCACCCCACCTCCTCCTCTCATTGACTTTGCTGGGTTTTCCTCATTCTTGCGCTGTATATCTGCTCTACCCATTATTGGAGATTTCTTTTACTGTCGCTTCTATGGCGGAGGGTCCAGGCAAAACCCCTAAACGCAACTTCGTTAAAAACTCAAAGCTATTCACTGCGTTGGCTCAATTAGAAGCCTCTGCAGGCACCTCCAGTTGCGACTCTTCTCTCAACATGGACGCTCTTCCCCAGCCTGGAGCGAAAACCACTCCTAAGAGGGTGAAACATAATCCCCCGTCGCCCCCAAAATCACCGACAGCTATTTCCATGGAACTCCTTCTTGAGGAAATACGAGCATTGCGCCCATTTATGGAGGAGACCAACTCAAAGCTGCAAGTTCTAACTGACAATTGGTCGTTAATGGATACCAGAGTTTCTCATGTGGAAAAGGCTGTATCTTCTCTCCAGGAAGCCGCTACCAAATCAGTACATATGGATGTGAGGCTTTCCACTCTCCAGAAGCAGGTGGAAGACCTTGAAAACAGGAATAGGCGCAATAACCTGCGTCTTTACGGCCTGAAGGAAGGTTGCGAGGGGAATGACGCCATTGCCTTCTTCAAATCCTTCTTGCCCAAGCTCCTCCATCTTCCTGAAGGTACTTCTCTTAACATTCAGCGCGCACACAGGCTTGGTAGAGCTCCTTCCAATACTTCTCCTGCGACAAAACCAAGAGGCGTCATAATGTACTTTCTTGAGTATACTGATCTGCTGAAGGTTCTTTTTGCGGCTAAAGCAATACCTCACTTGAAATGGTCGGATTCCACCTTGTTTATTGCTCAGGATTATGCCAAAGCTACTGCCTCTCGTCGCAAAGAATTTCTCGACATGAGACCAGAACTGCGGTCCATTGGCGCCAAGTATGGACTTTTTCATCCCTGTTTATTCAAAGTTACTTATAATAACAAGACAATGACTTTTGAAGATCCTCTCCGACTACGCAGTTTCCTCAATTCCTGCGGTCCGGCTGATATGGAATTCTCTGGCCCTTCTTCTTCCTTCCCGCCATGACTCTGTTGCTAACATTTCCGGTCTTTCTTGCTGTTTATGATATTTTGTTGTTTCTCTAACGTTATGATATTTCTTCCACAGGTTCCTCAGTTACTACATGACCCTGTCGATCTCAGTTTGTGCTGGCTTATTCTTGTTCTCCAGCTGTTTAATCTACCGCTTTTCTTCTGTTAGTTAGTCGTTTGCTTGTTCTAATCTCACTGTTTTCTTTTTCTCACAGATCATCTCATTGTGTGCCGTCGTGTCTCTCCGATGGGACGTCCCGTGACCCCGTTTGCTTGTCCTCCGTTGGTTGGCCTTTCCCCCCTCCTCTCGTCTCTCGTCTCCACTCCTTCCCTTCTGTTTCCTGTTCTTGAACATCCATCCCCCATCATTTATTGTAAGTACTACCCCATGTTTTTCTTATCGCAGTTTTTTCTCTCATGCTCTACCCTTTTAGTACTTCTATGCCTGTTTTCTTCTGTATACTTTCCTACCTTCATTCCTTCTTAATGTCAGTTCGTATTGTCTCTTGGAACGTTAAAGGTTTACATTCGCCCATTAAGAGGCAAAAGATACTTTCTCACCTAGCTAAATTCAATGTTGACATTGCCTTTTTACAGGAAACCCATTTATCCAACAGTGAGGCTGCTAAACTCCAAAGAGGTTGGGTGGGTACGGTTTTTTCTGCCCCTGGTGATGGCAAGAGAAATGGTGTTGTTTTGTTAATTCGTAAATCTTTTACTCATTCAGTGTTACACTCTGACTTTGACCCTGAGGGCAGGTGGTTATTTGTCAAATTATCCTCTAAAGGTGTCCCTTTCTCCTTGCTTAATGTGTATGCCCCCACAGGTGGGGATCCTATTTTTTGGAAGGCGTTTGCTTCCCGTATCACCGATTGCATAGATGACAATTTCATTTTTGCAGGTGACTGTAACCTGCCACTGGACCCCTTTTTGGATAGGCGCTCCAAATCTTCATTTGTTCCTAACAAATCACATAAACTTTTTGCCCACGCCATTTCCCAGCACAAATTAATTGATGCGTGGCGACTTTGCCATCCAACCGACGAAGAGTTTACATTTTACTCCCCGGTTCATCACTCCCAATCCCGTATTGATTATATATTTCTTTCCCACCATCTCTCCCAATCCCTTACCCAAGCGGAGATAGGTCCCATAGTTTTTTCTGATCACGCTCCTGTCCTGATCAACACTGATTTTCTACCGAAATCTAGTGGTCCTAAAAGATGGCGCTTCAACAATACCCTCCTCACTGATCCCAAATTTACCACCTCCTTTACTGAATTTACCAATGAATTTTTTGTTATTAATGAGACCCCATCCTTGCCTGCTCACACTGTCTGGGACGCTTTCAAAGCAGCTGCCAGAGATTTTATCCTCAGACATGTAGCGGCAAAACGTAAAATTGCTCGTCAGCGCACTAACGATCTGCTGTCTCAGATTAAACTCCTAGAGCATTCCTACTATACCTCTCATACTCCGGAGACTCTGACAGCTCTCGTTACTGCAAAAATGAATTATAATAAACAATCCACTGATGATGCTTCCCTGTACCTACTGAAATCCAGCTCAAAATTTTATGGTGGGAAAAATAAGGCGGGGAAAATTCTCGCCAATTATTTGAAAGTCAAACAAAATAAGTTAAATGTGGAGTCTGTTTTTGATATCAATTCAGTACTGCAACATAAAGATGCTGACATCCTGGAGGTATTTTCTCACTTCTACTCTGCACTTTATTCTTCTGGCACTCAACCCTCTGCTCACTCTATTTCCACTTTCTTATCCAGCATTCACCCTCCTTCCACCTTCCCTGTTGATTTGACCTCCCTTGAAGCTCCCCTTACCATTCCCGACCTCCGCACTGCACTTCATTCACTTAAAAAGGATAAAGCTCCCGGCCCAGATGGCTTCACCGTCGAATTTTACCAACACTTTGCAAACCTTCTCTTACCCAAACTATTCCACCTTCTTAATTCCTTCAAGACTAGCGATGCCTCCTCAGGTACTTTCTCGGATGCTTACATATGCATCATACCGAAGGAAGGCAAGGATCATCAACATTGCAAGAACTATAGACCGATTTCCCTTGTCAACATTGATTATAAAATATATGCTAAATCTTTGGCCATTAGACTTGATCCTTTTCTCCCAGATCTCCTTGGTCCTGAACAATCGGGCTTTGTTAAGGGTCGTTTTATCTCCGACAACACCAGGCTCCTTTTCAATGTCTTATCTAAATCCCCACGCTTCAATGGTTCCTTAGCTGCTATTGCCCTGGACGCCGAGAAGGCGTTCGATAGAGTAGAATGGTCCTTTCTTTTCTCCGTGTTAAAATGGTTTGGATTTGGCCCTAACTTCATTTCCCTTATTTCCCTCCTTTATGCAAACCCTAGAGCAGCGGTATGTGCCAATGGTCTCATTTCTTCATTTTTCCGTCTCGGTAGAGGAGTTCGGCAAGGCTGTCCTCTCTCCCCATTTCTTTTTAACCTAGCCCTGGAACCTTTCTTATCCAGAATACGTCAAAATCCGAACATTCATGGCTTCCCTCTTGCTCAATCACAAGTTAAACTTGCTGCCTATGCAGATGACATTTTACTCTTCCTATCGAATCCGTCGGTTTCCGTCCCCGCCTTCCTCGCTGAAGTCCACACTTATTCCCATCTCTCCGGTTATAAGCTCAATAGTGACAAGTGCGAAATCCTGCCTCTCACCAAATTCACCTTTAAACCCGATTTTGCTGCGTCCACATTCACTTGGAGTCCGGCTCATATCAAGTATCTCGGTTTGTACATTACTCCTTCTGTCCCAGATACTATTTCACTATGCCTTACTAAATGTTCTCAAAAATTGTCTGACCTTACTTCTAGATGGCACCCCCTATACCTTTCTTGGTGGGGACGTCTCGACACTATTAAAATGATGCTCTCCCCAATTATCCTCTACACCATTTCTAATCTACCGATTTCCATTCCTGCCAAATTTTTCACTAAAATAAATTCCATACTCTCTGTATTTTTATGGTCTGGTAAGAGACCGCGTATGTCCTTATCGCGTCTCCGCCTCCCCAAATCGGAGGGTGGGGTTAATTTCCCTAATTTTCCTGCTTATCATAAAGCTTTCCTTCTGAAACAGGCAGCCGTTTGGCTTACAGACCATGCTGACCCCCTTCCTCTATGGGCTGAACTTGAACGCCTATCTCTTTCTCCCTTTACCTTTGCTGAGTACTTATCCTTCTCGCGCAAGCCCCAATTCCTGTCTACTCCAATTCATAAACATACCGCGAAACTACTTTTAGCCAAGACTCCGGCCCCTCCCTCGTCTATTACAGAACTTCTAACCACCACAATTTGGTATAATAATAGCATTCTTATCAAATTGAAACCCATTTATTGGAAAACTTGGCGGCAGCGTGGTTTAATCTGGGTTTCCCAACTTTTCACGGGATCTACCTTCACCCCTTTTCCAGTTCTTCGTCAACTCTTCTCTCTCCCTGCCTCCTTTGTTCATAAATACACCCTACTCAAACATGCAGTTATGTCTGCCTATGACTCTCTCTCTAACTCTAATTCGACTACATCCCCTATCACTCCCATCTCTTCTCTACACACTCAACTACGCTCTCACCCATCAGCATCCTCCATATACCATTCCTTTTACGATCCCCCATCACCTAGGCCTAAATCCAACATTGAGGAGCAATGGGAATCTGATCTTGATGTCTCGTGGCCCACATCCCTGTGGGACAAAATATGGACCAAAATACGCAAATCTTCCAGGGCAGCCTCTCTCACGCAAACCCTTTTTTTCCTCTATAACCGCCTTCTTTACACGCCATCTCTCCTCCACAAACGTTTTCCCCTGACCTCCGACCTCTGCTGGACTTGCTCTAACCCCAATGCCTCACTCTTTCATATGCTTTTCACATGTCCTCCCACGCATGCTTTCTGGACTAAAGTCTGGAATCAAATTAATTCTATCTTTCATACCTCCATCCCCTTTTCTATCACTGACATTTTCCTTGGTTCACTTTCCTCTTCTTGGATTGATGTTGATGCAAATGTTCACATTGTTGATTTATTATTGGCTGTTGCGTTCCAGCAAATTACTGTTAATTGGAAAGACTCCAAGGGCATTACTTTTAAAGCTTGGTGGTTTAATGTATGTTACAACCACAGACTAGATACTGCATTTGTTTACCCTACCTCCCTGGCTCCGAAAAGACTTGCATTATGGCTCCCCGTTACCCTTTACCTAGATGCATGTGCCCAGCGCTCCGTTCACATATCCCCAGTTCAACAAGAAGTTTCAAAACCCCCTTGAACCCCCTTGAATAACCTTTTGTTCCTTCTTATTCATTAGTGATTATTTATTTGCATATTTGTGCATTGCCTCTAATGTTATGTAGATTCAATGATTGTACTTTTAAAGTTTTAGCCTCATGGTTATCTCTCTGTATTTTTCTCCTCCCTCTCCTCCCTTTCCTTTTTGCCCCTCCCCTCATTTTATTTCACCGCACTTCTTATAATGCTCTCAGTTAATATTCATGCTATTCTTATAGTTTTCTCTTTGTATATTATGTTGCCATTATTCAATTATTTTAATAAACTTTTCTTTGAACTTAAAAAAAAAGATTGCAGAAAATCTCACGGTAGAGCAGCAGGCGTACAAGGGGCCCAAAGGCAAGCAATTAACTGGGATGCGGTGGGACGGCCCGGTGATACTGCACCTGCTGCACTGTTGATAGCTACGCCCCTGCCTAAAAAAGGACACTGTTGCTTATTTCGACATTGAGGTGAAAATGTGTGTTTTCTCCTGTGTATAGTTTTGGGAAAGTGAAGATGGTAAGTGCTTCTCATCAGGACATTGCACACTGGGGTTGGTATGAACACTGGGTGCAATCGAGAGGGCTGTTGGCATCAGGATAAACCAGTCCAACTATCGCCACTCCTGTGTCATGAGAAATAAATCATTTGTCAAGTGGGAGAATTGATGACCACCACAGCTATGACAGGCAATCTGTCTACGAAGACTGATGTAACAAATTCACACTGGGACTACACCAAAACGATCATTCAATGAATTCAGAGTCTTCAAAATACAAAACAAGAAGGCATTCACTAGTGCATGAATCCTCCAGCATCCCAATCTATACTAACTGAGGGACCTTGGCATCTACTTGCCTGGGTGCCTAAAATGCGTTTTGACTGTCTTAGTTGTCTAGACATGTGTTTCTAAGCATTATCTTCTAAATCCCCCTTCGACTTTGGGACGCTGATTCTACACTCAAAAGACAACGTACGGGCTGGGAAGATGCCAGTGTCCGATAATCCCATCATAGAGTTACCTGGGCTCTCCATTCCAGGTTTTACACTACTATTGGGCAATCTGACTGCAAAACAGTGTGGTGATCTTGAAGGAGTGTATTGTCAACCCCATGGAGAAACTTGAGGAGGTTGCAGTTGGACTTGGCTATTAGAGGTGTCCGGCTGATGAGTTCCAGGGTACAGTCTCTGATGTTTACACTGAAGTTGATGGTACTTCAGAAACGGGGAAGAACATTGAAGCTGACGAGGGATAACTTGCCTTTAACCCAGGCTGATTACCTCCATATGCATATTAAAGGGGGTTCACACTACGGTTTTCAGTTGTTGGCTACCCTGGTTATGGTAAACAGCTTTGATAGAAGGACATTTTATTAGACATTTGCAGTTGGTACATCCTTTGAGATTCTGCCTCAGGTGGTTGCCTAAATGCCCCAAGGGGTACGCACTGCTTGGCATACTGTACTCTGTGGCTGCTTTCTACATTATATAAGACAACCAGGAAGGTCATTGCCGGGGTTACTTTTAGTGCTGGCGAATTTAGAACAGTCACCTGAGTTCTGAAATGGTGGATTCACGGTGTAATAGGTGCAAATGGCCTGTTAGCAGTAATATTTTGGAACTCCGGTACTGATGCAATTTCAGTATCAACATCTGCATAGAATGTATATAGCCTTTTGAGATTGGGTGAAATGCCTTTAATGCAGTTGAGTATGCGTTTTAATGCCCCTGGATGTATAGAATTTGAGTGCAATGGATGGATTTTGACTTGAGGTCCTAGAGTACTGATCTAAAATATACAGAATATTTAAATTCACACTTATTTATTTATTTATTTCAAAGGTTTTATATAGCGCTGCTGGACCCGAGAGTATCAGAGCGCTTTACAAGGAAGGTAAAAACAAACATTGAACAGTGAGATCAAACAAGTCAAGTGCGTCAGAGGAATATGGACATATACATTGAAAAGTACACAAATAAAGAGGGGAGGAGAGAGATGGAAGTGAAGCTAGGGAGAGATAGAGAGGGCAAGGGTATAGTGGAGGAGGGAGGGGAGAGCATAGTATGAGAGGGAGGAGTTATCAGGGATGGTGTCATACTACAAGTAATACGATATATTGGGCATGTAAAGTGTCCGTGACATTAGACACTTTAATGTTCTCGTGTCTATCATCACATTGATATGCAGAAAACTACCTAAATTCATGCGTTAATGTTCTTTTGCCTGTCACCTTCTGGCCCAGTAGCAAAAAATAGAAGCAAAGATATCACATAAAAAGTTTCTGCTGCTGGAAGGAAGAGTGCTGACAGGAAGCACAGTAGGGGCAAACATGGTTGCCTATTTGAAGAACTGGATGCAACAAGATGTGGCAACCCAGGGCCTTTCAAATTTATTTGTGCTAAAGTGACCTCACAGGATGCTGGCCAGTCCCCCATGACTCTTCCCCAGAACATAGGTGGTGCAAATCTTATACTAAACTGTCGAGACAGTGACGTCATATTACAGGCAGTGAGGAAGCCTGGATCTATCTGATCTCAAAATCGTTCTTCATGAGCCTCTGGGCTAATGCCGCAATGAGTACCTGCCATTACTTAAGAACGGTGGTCGGTCAGCAATACAAAGAATTATGAGCACAGTAAGTACACTTTGCTGTGGGTCACCGGTGACACAGCGAATTAGTAACTAACCCATAGAAACGTTTCCCACCTCAATAGCTCTTCCCCTCTTACCTATCTGGAAGAGCACATTCAGTTGAGCTGGTTAATTGTTTTGACGGGTATAGATTAGTTTGAATGTTGAAAATCTACTGCAACCCCGCAGGATGAATAAGTATAAAGCACTAACCTGGAATGTCAATAGGCTACACAAAGTTACCAAAAAGACACAACATTTCGATCCATCTGAGAAGGAGGGAGATGGATATTTGCTCTGTTAAAGAGACGCGCCCATCTGTAGACCAAAGTGTTATGCTCAAAAGGAGGAGAAGTGGGCAGCTCTTCTGCACCACATACTTGGCATTCGCACTGGTGTGGATTAAACCAGGGGTGCCATATGAAATGGTGAATTGCATCAAATATCCAGGTGGTCACTTTGAAATTCTGCTGGGAAACTTGATGGTGTGCATGTCCTGCTAGGTAATATATATTCCCCTAATACAGAACTAAGTGCTCATTCATTCTATGAAATGTTACAATAGAGTTGACCTGCTTTGCGGGCATATAATGATTCTTGGGGATTAAAGCCGGGTTGAACACTTGTTCGTGGGTAGGCCGTACCCACCGCTGCCTAATTCCAGCATGGTATGGGTAGCCCAAGCACTATCAGATTGCCAAACCTAATGAAGGAAGATGATGCTTGGCGAGCAGCTAACCTAGTGTGTACAGAATTTGTATTCTATTCTTCCATTCATGACCTTCACGCCAGACTTGATAATATTTGCTCATTAGGGTAACAATGGCCGCTAAAGATGACCTTAGACTAGCAAAAGAGAGGCACGCATGACAAGTGTCATTATAGCAAGGCATACATGGTCACTAGACATTACATGGCAACAAGGCCAGGAGGCTCCTTTTCTGCCAGTGTGGAGAGGTGTGCCCACTACTGCACATGAGTTAAAACACACACAATGCAAAATAAATATACGTTTTTATGAGTACTATGACAACCTTTACTCAAAAGGGGATGACGTGGAGGTTAAGGTAATAGCAGAATATCTGGTAAACAGCCTTCTGAACTATTTAACTCCCAAAAAGAGTAAAGATATTAATGGCCCAATAAACAAGTGGGAAGCGCAGATGGCTATCGCTGGCCAGGCACCTGGAAAGTTGCTTGAATTAGATGGGCTGCTGGCTGAATTTTACAAGATAGGTGGCAACAAATTTGCTCCTAAATTACTATAACTGTAAGGAATGGTGGACGAAAATCAGAAACCGCCTGAAATAACAAAGGGTGCCTTGGTCATTCCCTTGCCCAAATCAGGACACGAAGTAAGAGATAAAAATGTATAGAGGCCGTTATTTATGCTGAGCAAAGTTATAGACTCCCCTATCCTTGGGATATGACCAGGCCAAGTTCACCAAGTTAAGAGCATAAAAAGCCTATTGCATAACTTGGTTTAAAACAGCAGAAGAGGCACAGGAACCGGTGGTCTGCTATGTGGAACTCGAGAAAGCCTTTGAAACAGTTAGTTGGATGTTATTTGTTAAGGTCATGAGTGGCGTGGGCATAAATGACACAATTATAACCTGAACCAAAATTCTTTATTGGGCTCCTATTGCGAAGATAAAGACAGGGAGATTAATCCTGGAGGTCTTACAGTGCATAGTAGCTTCCCACTATTATTTGCAATGGTAATGGAACTATTAGCGGTGATTCTTTGACTTAGATATTAATAAAACCAGGAACGAGCACATCATTTGCCATTATGCAAATATCATCCTGATAATCCTAAGGAATGCTCAGCAAGGCCTAAAGTACACAGCTGAGATTCTGGGTAAATGTCAGGTCTGGAGTCTAACTGGGCCAAGAAATGGATCTTGCTGATTGGGCCAAAAAATAAAGACACAATATTGTGAAAAGGGTATGAGGTTAAGTTGGATTCCACGCATGCTCAAGTACTTGGGCATACAAATATTGCACAGGGTAAGGAATTCATTGAGGCCAATATTGGTAAGGCTGTTAGATCACTCATGAGTAATGCTGGGTTTTAGGCAAAACTACTGATTATCACTTTGGGGAGCATAGGCAGAAGAGGGCGGCACAGTTAAGAGCGGTGAGGCGGGGTGGTGGTGGGGGAGTCGATTGACGACGGGCTCGGTATAATTAAATAAATAAAACCACTTATCTTCCGCTCGCCGCATAGTGGACTCGGACCGCCCTGCCCCATCACTCTTACCTGTGCTGGCCGCACCTGAGCATAGGACTCATCATGTTGACTTGTTTGCTTTACTACTTCACTGCCCTACCACTTACCATCCCTGCAAAATGTTTAAAAAAATGGACTCACTCCTGACATCAATATGGAATGACAAACACAAAATAGCATTGAAAACATTTAAAATGCAGACTCCTCTGCCAGGATTAGGGGTTTCAAATCATCAATCATACCACTTGGTGGTGTTGGTTTGCCACTTCCCGCAATGTCCAGGTGTTGCGCATGGGTAAAGTACTTCCTCCAACGCCACCCCAGAATAATTCTCTACTCAATTATTAGATACCAGGAGGCAGCAGATGTTCCAGGGGGATGGGCGATGGGACAAGAGAGAGAGAGAGAAAGAGAGAACAATCAATATGAGACAGCCTTCTTGTCGCTCTGGTTCCTTCTAATTATTCAAGGAAAGGTTCCATCTTGGCTTCAGACTTCTCATTTTCTCTAGAGAGGGGAATGTTAACTCTTCCCTAGGCACAGTAATCAAACAGTTGGCAAATTCATATTGCCACAATAAACAGATTGCTCCTATTAATTGCTATTCATCCTTCTCACAATTATTTAGGAGGAATAGCCCCTTTGTAGATAAGAGTCTGTCTAATTTATTCTTGAGAATGTGAGGTCCTGCCAGATTCACCTTGATGCTGTCTCAGGGTCTTTCCAGGCTGTGGGTCCTTTGGAAAATGGTTTCCAGTTATGCTAGTTCACTCTGAAGTAGGGCTCTAGGATTAGCTGTTCAAGAACAAAGACTATATTTGGGGCCATATGTAGGTAATATTTGTTTTGCTATTCTCAAATTGCGATTTTTTGGGAATCGTAATTAGAGAATCGCAAAACGCAATGTAGGTAGGATTAGCAAAATATTTTGCGAATCCCACCTATTCCTTATTTGCGAATCACAAATTGAGATCCGCAAATAAGGAATACCTTCCCATTCATTCCTATGGGCTTGAAGGCCCATAGGAATGAATGGGAAGACATTCTCAAATTGCGATTCTCAATTAGAGAATCGCAAATTGAGAATGCAATTTCAAGGTTGCAAGGGTGTCAATAGGACACCCTTTTGCACCCCTGAAATAAACAAGTGTGCACATGTGGCACACATACATGCGCTAGGGGCATGTATGTGCGCCACATGGCACTCCGAAAAATGCAAAAAAAGTACATTTTTCAAAGAAATCGCGAATTAGCACCAACCTTAAGTTGGTGGTAATTTGCGATTCCTTAAGCCAAAATCTCACAACTTGGGTGCTTCCTACATTGCATTTAAGGAATCACAATTTGTGATACCTTAAATGCATTCGCAAAATAAGGAATCGCAAATTTTGCGATTCCTTATTTTGCATGTGGGTTTTTGTGTGCTATATAGCACACTGACCAAATTGCAATCGCAAACGCTGACATTCTGCCAATTTCTGCATTTGCGATCGCAATTGGACTACCTACATATGGCCCATAATCCTTCCTGCCTGAGGAAATCTAGTTTTGGTGCTTTTGAGTTCTAGAAAGGCTATGACGACATTTCTCCCAAATTAGCAGGGGGTTTGCTGTAGGTTTTCACTTTCAGCTGGGTTCTGTGCACTAACCTTGGGCAGTACATGCGAAGAGTGTGCTGGTATCCGTTCTTTAATGCTATGTTGAATTTTCTTTCCTAGCAGGTTTTTTTGGATGGCAGTCCAGGAATCAGGTCCTCAATGAGCCACAAGGATGTGGCGCAAGAAGTAATCGGAACATCATGGACTGGTTTATTTCAGGTGGAGCGAGTCTGAACAAAATGTTACCACAGGCTCAAACTCTTAGCCTTCAACCAATCAGGGTTTTGTAGAGTGTGATTACTCACCCGTAAGGGTCTCAGAGCGCTGTTGGGAGGTGGAGGTTGGGGAGGGTTGCTGTTTAGTCGAATAAATAGGTCTTAAGATCTTTCCTGAATTGAGGCAGAGATTGGGATCGCCTGAAATGCAGAGGAAAGGAGTTCCAGTCCTTGCAGAAAGGTAGGAGGAAGATCTTTATCCAGTAGTGGTCCTGCACATTTGTGGGATGGTGGACAGTGCCTGATAGGCGGAGCATTGATGCCTGGTGGGGGTGTGTAATGAGAGGTGGTAGTTGAGGTATGAGGGTCCGGCATTGTGGAGGGCTTTGTAGGTGTGTGTGTAAGAAGCTTGTAGGTGATCCTTTTTTTCACCTGGAGCCAGTTGATGTCTCAGGTGGTCGGTGATGTGGATGCAGTGAGGGATATTCAGAATGAGTCTGGTGGAGGCATTTTGGATGTTTTGCAGCTTCTTTCGGAGTTTCTACGCGGCGTCGGCATAGAGTGTGTTGCCATAGTCAAGTCTGCTGCTGATGAGTGTGTGTGTGACTGTTTTCCTTGTCTCAGTAGGGACCCATTTAAAGAACTTTCTGAGCAGGTGGAGCGTGTGGAAGCTGGAGGACGAGATGGTGTTGATCTGGCCGTTCACTGAGAGCAAGGAGTGCTGGATGATGCAGAGGGTTTGTGCATGGTCTGTGGGCTACCAGGAGTCATCCCAGGAGGACGGTTTGGGGACCAGGATGAGGACTTCGGTTTTGTCTGAGTTGAGCTTGAGGCAGCTGTCCTTTATCCAGGTGGCTACTGCCTTCATTCCGCTGTGGAAGTTGTACTTGGCGGCTGCGGGTTCATCGGAGAGGGAGAGGATCAGCTGAGGGCAATCGGTGGTGGTCTCTGATGATGGTTGCAAGCAGGGCCATGTAGATGTTGAAAAGGGCGGAGATCAGGGAGGAGCCCTGTGGCACTCTGCAGCTGATTTATGTGGGTTCTGAGAGCAAAGGTGGGAATCTAACTCTTTGTGTTTGGCCAGTGAGGAAGGAGCAGATCCAGTCGAGGGCTTTGTCGTGAAAGGCGACGTCGTGAAGTCTAGTGCAGAGGATGTCGTAGGATACAGCCACGGAGAGGTCCAGGAGGATGAGGGCCGCAGTTTCACCTCTATCAAGGAGGATGAAGTTGGGGCAATGAGAGTGATCTCGGTGCTGTGGTTGCTTCTAAATCCAGATTGGGAGAGGTCCAGGATGTTGTTAGATTCGATGAACTCGGAGAGTTGGTTGTCGATAGCCTTCTTAATTACTTTCGCTGGGAAGTGGAACAGGGAGCTGGATCTGTAGTTCTTGAGGTCAATTGGTTCGGCGAATTGTTTTTTCAGTAAGAGGTTGACCTTGCATGTTTTCCAGTCTACAGGGAAGATGGAGCAGTTGATTGTGCGGAAGAGTTCGGTGCAATAGAGGCACTGGCGCTGTTGAGTATGTTGTGGAGGCAACTATCTGAGGGGGCTCCGGAGAGGATGCTGGTCATGAACTTGAGGGTATCATCGGTGATGAGGGTGGTCCAGTTGAGAAGGGTCTATAGGGGTATGTATTCTTTTGGTGCAGTGGGTCCTTGGGGTAGATGGATTTTAGATCATAGATCTCCTTGATCTTGAGTGGAAGAAGGTGGCGAGGTTGTCGAATACGTCTTGGGAAGGACGGATGTCTGTCATCTCTGTGCCGGGTTTGGTGAACTTTTTGACCACTGGGAAGAGTAATGAAATATGAAATACCGGTATTTGTAAAGCGAGAACAATTACCCCTAAGGGTGTCAAGGCACTGGGGGCCGTCAGGAAGATTAAGTGAGCTATTTCCCAGAGTCACATGGTGCTGGGCTGACCTGCCACCGGCTCCGGGGATCGAACCGTGAGCCCCATGCTCCAGAGTCAGCCGCCCTGGCTGCTGCGCCACACCCTTCCACTAGTAGTTCCAAGAGTAGTTCGCTATTGTGTGCATTGGCATTGATGCATTCTGATATGACCATTTTCTTAGTTGATTTGATGAGGTGATGGTGTTCAGTGACTGTGGTTTTGAAGGCTGCGTGGTCTGCCAAGGCCTTGCTGCTACTCCATCTTTTTTTGAGCCTTCTGCAGGTGCACCGGACTCTTCGAGGGTGGGAGAGAACCAGCTGGCTTTCTTGGAGGGTTTCCTGAGGGGGCCTAGTGGTGTTGGTACTGTTGGAAATCCATGTGTGGAGATTACGTACAGAGGCATTGTCATCAGTGGATGTTAGTGGTGGGGTTGCAGCGAGGGTGGTGGTGAGTAGGTCTTTGGTGACCTCTTTCCAGCTCCTGCATGGGTGGCATTGGGCATGCTGGTGTACGGTGGGCTTGGTGAAAAAAATAGATGCAGTGGTGGTCGGGCCACTGTAGTTCAGAGGTGTGGCATAAGGAGATGTTACTGCTTGCGGAGAAGATGGGATTGAGAGTGTGTCCTTCTGAGTGGGTTGGAGAGGTGATCAATTGCTTGAGTCCAATGGTTGTTGAAAATACTTTATTGCAATGCAAAATATTAAATTGCCTATACTCGCCTGTACTGTATACATGTGTTTATCACTCGCGTGGTGTGGTCTAAAATTCATCAAGCAACATATATAAGTCCGATGGTGGTGAGGTTCTCCAGTAGGGTTATGTTGTGGTTGTCGAGGTTGTCTAGGTGGAAATTGAGGAGGTTGTAGTCTGTGGAGGAGAGAACATGGTGTGCGATGAAGTCGACTAGGGATTTCATGAACGGGGGCGGGATCTGGGAGGTCAGTAGATGAGGGTGCCACGTAGGGTGGTGTTTGGGTTGGTTAGTATCCGGAAGTGGAGGTACTTCATGGTGGCCGAGCTGGTTGTGACGCAAAGGCTGTTTTTGTGTACAATGGCGATGCCTCCTCCTGGTCGGGTGGAACTGTACTTGTGGATGACATTGTAGCAGTCCGGGATGGCAATGGCGAAGTCCGGGGCTGAAGTGGCATTCATCCAGGCTCCTGTGAGGAAGGCAATGTCAGGGGAGGCATAGTCAAGCAGCTTCCAGATCTCCATTGCGTGTTTGCGGGGGATGAGTAGCGGCAGGGACACAAGGAGAAATAAGGCGCAAAAAGAGCAAAAGTGAAAGAAAGTGACAAAAAGCAGAAAAGATTAAAGGAAGGTAAAAAAGAGATCAGAGGAGAAAAAGGCAGAGAGCAGAGAGACGGAGGGAAGAGCAGAGATGCTCCGCACTGGACAGCTTGGAGGTGGAAAAGAGGTAAGGGGTGATGGAGGGCTGCAAGTGACGAGCAGGGGCACGATGAGAAAAAAGGCGCAAAAAGAGAAAAAGTAACAAAAATGAAAAAAAGTGACAAAAAGCAGAAATGATAAAAGAAAGGTAAAAAGGAGATCAGATTAGATAAAGACAGAAGGCAGAGAGACAGAGGGCAGGGCGGATATGCTACCCAATGGACCACCAGTGATGTGGCGGGTGCCTGCGAGTGGAGGAGGGCCTCGAACACCCAGCACTGCAAGGGTCAGGGGCAGCAGACACCAGCCCGAGCTGTGCGGGAAGGGAAGTCGTTCACGGACAAGCTAAGTGAGATTGCTCCTTTCACCACGCTACGGCCACCACTAAGTAGTAGGAGGGGGAGGAGGAGGGCTGGACAGGTGAGAAAGTGGGACAGCAGCATTGGAGGGAGTGGGGCAGTGGAGAACGAGCAGAGATATGAAGAGAAAAAATGCGCAAAAAAAAAAAAGTTTAAAAAATCAGAAAAGATGAAAGAAAGGTAAAAAAAAGAGATCAGAGGAGCAAAAGGCAGAGAGACAGAGTGCAAAGCAGCAGCAAAGCAGTGTTTCTCCCTACTGGACTACCAGAGATGAGACGCAGGTGGGTGCCTACGGATGGAGTAGGGCCTCGAACAAACTGACCTGCAAGGGTCAGGGGCAGCAGGTACCAGGCGGAGATCTGCAGGAAGGGAAGCAGTTCACTGACTGGCAGCCTTCTGATGACAAATCCAAGCAGGGCTTGTAGGTGAGGCACAGTATATCGCTATAGACAATTGAAACACTACGATTTAGATGTGGTGGCTTTGGGAACTTTAAACAGAAAGAAGATTTTATATTCTCTTGTTTAAGGTGCATGTAGTAACGGGTGGTTACCACCCTACTTGACTGGGAGAGCACAAAGTTTGTTAAGTCTACGTGAGGGACAATAGCTCCTTTTTTTAATGTTGGTAAAAGAAAATCCATTCACAGCACTCCAACGCACAACATATTAATATGGGTTCTTGAGTCCTAGGTTTCACAGGGCTCCTTGCTTGCATTTGAAAAGAAGCATTGTCAAAGCCAAAAGGTTTCGCCTATGCAAAATCTATTGTCTTTGCCAATGTTTTTTACATGGTGAACAGCAGTTGACTTGCTGTGCAACATATCTTAAAGTTAATTTTAAAAAACAATAAGTCGTGTCCGGCTTTGACCGTGTCTTAGCGTTTTTTATTTACTTACCCTTACTAACCCTGTTCCGCTGCACATGTAAAACATTTTTTACAAAGCCAATAAATTTTGCATAGGCGAAACCTATTGGCTTTGACAATGCTTGTGCAACAAATACATAAACATCTACACATATACATACAGGACCAGAAAAAAACATACTTTCACACAAACCCATTTCATACCCTGATTTTTTTATATTTGAATAATGATATTCTACACACTAAGGGTTCATTAAATATATGCTTTAGAAAAAACATACAAAATAGAAGTGCCAAAAAAGAGTTAGAGCTATTGGTGCTGTAAATATGAATGTATTTCATCTGTATGTTTTGGTTTAGAGTTTAGTGGATGTATGAACAGGGACACCGCTGCAGCACTGGGTAGAGGACTTAGAATGAGGAATTACTACTGGGACCAGAGAAGCAGCTGCTGCATTGTTGAGCTGATTTAGAATGAGGAATTACTTATGAGACCAGAGAAGCTGGTAGCTGCACTTTGTAGAGAAATTAGAATGAGGAATTACTGATAGGACTGCCGATGCAGCTGCAGCACTGCGTAGAGGACTTAGAATTAGGAATTACAGACAGGACCCGAGAAGCAGCTAGACCTAATGAATAACAGAAAAGCACACCCTGAGACCAGAAATTCAGCTGTTAAACCTGGACCACTTGCAGGTAGTGGATAACACTGAATTAACTATAGAGGCATAGAGAAGCAAGCCTGGCCAGGCCTAAATTGCATTTTTTAATGAACAGTTATTTGTGCCGAGATTAGGGAACCTGTATTACCTTATGGCAAACACCCTCTGTTTATATGCAGCAGGGCCAGGGCTGGGGTCACGTCCCATACAGCTGGTGGAGAGAGGGCTGGGATGCTGAGACAGGGGAGTGAGAGAAGAAGGTGGAGGGGGGTTAATAGGCAAGAGCAAGAAGAGGGTGTAGTGTAGTTCCTACATTCCCAATAGGCTCTGCGCATTGGAATAATATATCCTATAGATTCGACGTAGGACTTAAGGCAATAGGTCTCTATCGAATATACTAAACTTAATATTGAGTGCCAGCTAGCTCAGAGGTCACTAGAAACTTTCGAATCCACAAGAAGGGATAAGTTTCTGACAACCGCATAAACATGACAACTTTGTTTCCCCAAGAATAAGAACATATCTCTCAGAGTCGTGGAAACAATAAGAACTATTTTACTCAGTCAAACATGCATGCATCGTTTCTACAGAGTTTGCAGAGAAATAGTGAGATGGGCGTTTTCAATAAAAAGGGTTTATTGAACAGTCTTGTTTCTCATGCAAGAGACGTGAGCTGCTACAATCGGTAGGCAGAAAGCAAAGTATAATGCGTACAGCGTAACCAGTAATATGAAATAATACTGTAAGAGCGTTGTATGGTTTCTAAGCCATATTAAAATACATACATAAATAACAGACTAAAATACTCAACTGGTGCTTCTAAAATACGCCTACCACAATGTACCTAACCTAACTCTAGTATGTGGGAAGTTGTAAGTATGGTCTTTTGTATAGGTTTAGTTTTGCCAAGAATCTACCAAAGGTTTCTCTAGGTTCTAATTAGTTGCATACCTTAGAATGAAGGAGGTTGGTATCTCTGACTCGGGACTCGATTTCCCAACAACCCGCAAGGGGAGTCAGAAACACTGGAGCTGGATTCTCGGCAGAGAAGTGCAGCTTCCTTATCAGTGCGTTAGCTGGAGAGTCGGCTTCCTTCGGCACTTGCTGTAGCGAGCTGCGTCGGGCAAGTAGGTCTTCGAACTGCTCCGAACCACTGTGCTTTACTATGGCTAGCGAAGGTATATTTATACCTTGTAAGGTGTTTAGGAATGCCATGTTTGACGTAAAGTCAGGCATATGAACGTCATGAATGAACCCCTGGGTAATAGTTGTTCATTGTAAAGTAAATAAGTTCTTGGAGAAATCAATATTCAAGCAAGGGGAAGTCCCTAACTGCTTTAGCTGGTTTTCCAAGAAATCGTTGTGACGATTGGTGAATGGATGGAAATAGCCATGCCTCTATTTGGATAGCAAGGGCTATGTCTGAATAAGGGCTTGATTTCTTATGCCTATATAAGGGCAACGAGAATTGTACTTATATAAGGGCATGAATCGGGAAAATCCATTCGGAATCTAAAACGCCGTACAACAAGGGGGAAGGGAGATACAAGGCAGTTGTGCTGAGTGCTTTGGCAGGGGGGGAGAAGTGTGTTTATAGGAGAGATGTAACAACCTGGGGGGAGGGAGGCTGCAGGGACCTGAAGAAAGAAGGAAAGATGACAACAAGGGGCCATGAGAGGAAGAGGTGTAGCAGCTTGGAAGGAGAGCGGCTACAGGAAATATGGGGGTTTTGCGCTAGAGGCAGGAGGAGGGAAGGAGAGAGGTCAACAAGGGGCTATAAGGGGGGGAGATGTAGCAGTGTGGAGGAAGAGAGGCTACAGGACACATGGGGCTGTTAAACCATAGGCAGGGGTGATTTGAGAAGACAGCAAGGGGCCATGACAGGGAGAGATGTAGCAGCCTGGCGGGTAAAAGGGCTGCTGGAAACCTAGGGCTGTGGCCCCAGAGGCAGGAGGGAATTGAAGGGAGAACAGGAGAAGTTGGCAAGGGGTTGTTGCTAGAGATTTGCATTGATGGTCACTGCAGGCTGTTAATTGTAGTGCAAAGTGCAGATCTTGTGCTACCGGTGCTCGCTGGTGTTCGCTGTCGCTATAGCGCAAATAATAGGGTTCACCAAAGCTTCACAATGGTGGTCAGTTAAGGCGGCAAGATCTTGGTGAGAATGGGCCCATTCCTGGGCACAAGGAACCCAAAACTTCAGCATTTCTCTATTTCTGTAAGAAAAAGCTCAAATGTTGCCACACCAAGGGTCCAGGACCTACGAGGCACCTCTTGGGGCTCAGGAACCCACTCCAGCAGAGCCCAGCAGTGTTCAGGAAGGTCCAATTGCAGCAGCTCAGCTGGAAAGTTACAGGTGAGCCTCTGGAACTTGTTATATCTCTGTAGCTCAGAACAGGAGGTTAGTCAGCTGACCCTTGGAGTCACATCAGCCTTGGATGAAGGATGCAGGTCCAGTCTTCCTTCTCAGCAAGCAGAGCAGGCTTAAAGCAGCATGGTAGCAGAAAGTCATTCTTCAGTATTATCCACAGGTCCAGGAGTGTACTAAAGAGTGGATCTGACGGTGCTCTCTTTATACCTGGTGCCCACTTGAAAGTGGGAAAAGGTTCTGGGGTTCACCCCTTAGAGGACCGTGGAAGTTCCTTTCTCCCTGCCCTGGTCCTAGTCTGTCTGAGGGTATGGTAGATTAGTGTGCAGTTGATTTATGAGCTGGTCTAGTGCCTTTGAAGTGTAAGGGCCCAATAAAGGTAGGCAAATACCGGTCGGAAACGGCCGAAAATACCGATTTTCGGCCGTTTCTGACCGGTATTTGGATATTGAGATGTAGGGGCATGTAAAATTACAGAATCGGTAATTTTACCGATTCTGTAATTTACCGATTCTGTAAAATTCCGAATTGGAAAAATTACCGATTCTGTAATTGTAGATGTAGGTAGCACTGTTTTCAGTGCTACAAGGGTTTAAGAATTCGTTATTTACCACCAACTAGAAATTGGTGTTAAATAATGAAAACCCTTCAAAAAGCATTTTTTTTGCTTTACAAATTGTGCCATGTTGCAGACATACATGCCCTAAGGGCATGTATGTCAGCAACATGTGCACCCATGCACAATTGAGGGGTGCAACAGGGTGTCAAAGTGACACCCTGCCACCCTTCAATGTTTCGCCCAATTACCGAATCGGTATTTACCGATTCGGTAATTGACATTGATTCCTATGGGCCTCAAGGCCCATAGGAATCAATGACAATTACAGACTCGGTAAATACCGATTCCTTAATTACCGAATCATACCGATTCGGTAATTAATTCGGTAAATATAGCTACATCCCGATTGCCAGTTCTTAAATACCGAATCGGTATGATTCGGTATTTAAGAATCGGTAATCTGGGATTACCTACATCGGGCCCTAAGTGTTTTAGGAGACAGCTCCATCCCCCATCTTGCCAGAGGTGGCCCCTCCTACCAACACCCACACCCTCTAATGTGATGCTGTCTGGGAGGAATACACAAAGACCAACTGCCAACTACACCTAGCTATGTGACCCAGGAACAGGATACAAGCACCATGTGATTTAGGACAAGAAAATACAAACTTGTAATAAGGTAACCTAATGTAATACTATGGGAGAGATAGCCCTTGCAATAGTGAAAACCAAGTTTGAAAGTTTTTCACTACCAGGGCATGAAAAACTTAAAAGTACAAGTCAAACTTTTAAAATACAAAGCACTTGCTCTAGGGGCTGTTTAGGGCCTACCCTTGGGCTGACAAAAGTATTCAAAAGAAAGGTTTAGGCCTGGCACAAGGTTTATTTTGCCAGGTTGAAATGGCAGTTTAAAACTACACGCACAGGCTGCAATGGCAGGCCTGGGTCATGTTTTAAAAGGCTACTTAAGAGTGGATAGCACAATCAGCGCTGCAGGCCCCCTAGTACCATTTAATTTAAAGGCCCTGGGTCTCTGTAGTACCACTTTATTAGGGACTTACAAGTAAATTAATTGTGCCAATTGGGTGAAAGCCATTTTCACCAAGTTTAAAGGAGTGAGCACAAGCAATTTAGCACTGGTTAGCAGTGACAAAGGGTACATAGTCCTAAGGTGAATAGAAACAAATTGATCAAAACAGGAGCAGTGAAAGAAAAAGGTTTGGGGTAAGACACCCTCAGGCTTCCAGGACCAAAACACGTCTGCCCCCAGCTGAAGTAGAGAGTACTACCCAACCTCCTGTCACTTCTCATAACTAAGGCAGATTAACCTGGATAGATCATCAGCAACCATGTGGTCTGACCCAGGGCAGTGTAAAGTCTAATCTCTGTGAGGAGAAGGACCGCCTCAACAATTTGGGATTCTCACCCCTCATCTGTTTGAGCCATCTGAGGGGCATATGATCTGTCTGTACCCGGGAGTCCCAGGCCTCCAGGTCTCCTTCTCTCCGATCGTCATCCAGCTACAGGCAACTCTGGTTCTTACGGGGCAAAGCCTGGCACAGACACACAGTTTTTCGGGGTCTCCAGCCACCTCGGCTTCCTAGCTTTTCAATTCACCGCGTAGAAATCACAGATGGCAATGTCAGGGCCCGGCACGGAGCTCCACTACCTCACGTCCGCCATGCTTGGCAGTTGGCCACACCCCCAACTGAAAGACAGGCTTTATGCTTTTATGAACATGTATGTCAATTGTTTTAGGGATGGCTTTCTCTATGTGGTACTTGGCAAGTAACTTTTTTTTAACTCTATTGAAGTTTTTCAGGTATAAATAATGGGAAAGAAATATATAAGGTAACATGGCCTGAGACAGGGAAATGGCCCAACAATAGTCAATTTGTGTCCCGCATGACCTCTCGTCCCCTCCCTCCCTCCCCACTATCACGCCCCCCAGTGGCACCACCCAATCCCCTCACTCTCTTTGGTGGGTGAGGTAATACATGCATTCGTAGGGGGTTCTACATGTCCTTCAGCCTTGAGGTAGGCAGAAGAAGTTCTGCATATGTCAGGGACTGTTCTTGGCATAGTAAGATAAGGTCTTGGAGCCAATCTTTGAATTTAGGTGCTCTGCCCGGTTCACACCTGCAGGTGACTCTTCTCTTAGCCAATAAAAGCTCCACCACAGTGAATTTCCTATGGGCAGCATTAATCTCTTCAGTATACACCAGCAGGGCCATAACTGGCGAAGCCGGCAGAGGCAACTCAGTTCAGTTCAAGAAAACTTTATTCGGTTCAATTACAAAACCATAAAAGTACAAGAACACACAAAAATGGTCCATGAGTCGCCAAGCAACATAAAAACATAGAAATACAATATAAACAGGGAGGGAGTACCCATTAAAATATGCAGCGCATGGTGCCAAAATTTTTAAATGACAACAATATATACGTCAATCTGTAATTAAAAAAAACAACATAAGAAAGTTTAAGTTAAAACTTGATTCCAGTTACAGTGGTCAATATTTACAGTAAATCATCTAGGACCAGTTAATCTTTTTACTGAGCCTCACCGCTATGGTAAAAAATTTAGCTATATTGTAAATTTCCCATATAACTATGTAACGAGGGCACGGGGTCTCGCCCGGTACAGGGGCCCCCTTTAACAATGTACGACCCCCCCTCTTGTCTCAACAGCCTCCGCAAGCACCAGGATGGTCCCCCGCAGAAAGGTACAGCTGCGACGAGGAGGATGAAGAAGGTTGGAGCCCCTTTAAGTGGACTACAGACCCAATTGCGGAGGTGGAGCCAGAAGGGAGCATAAAAGGCGGCAACAACGATTCCCAGGTGTGTTACTACACCGGAGGAGCGGACAGAGTGCAGGAGAGTGGAGAGGCGGGAAGTAGAGAGACGGAGCGGAGCGGAGGAGCGTATTGGCGAAGCGAGGAAGAGTGGAGAGTTGGTGCGAGAGGATTCGAGACGGAGTGGCGAGGTGGTGAGAGCTGGTTCAGCGAAGCGGACCTTGAGGAGGAGGAGACGGCGGACAGAGCGTCACCGGAGCAAGCGGCCGTGGAACCGGACACCGAGTCATCAGCCGGGAAAGACGAGAAAGGAGAAACGGAAGCTGTAAAGCCGGGAGGCCAACCCCGCGAGCCGCCCAGCCGTGCGCCAGGAGGTGTACGGCTAGCAGAGGTACGTGAACGGGTCCTGGGGTGGTGGAGGAAAAAGAGCAGACTCCTGCCATAGCAGTGTTGTAAAGCCCCGCCATAGCAAGCCTTCAGTATAGCTGATCACGGACACTTCACCTTTCCCACACTAGATAGACGTGCACCGTGTGTCCCCTTCACTTTCCCCACACGTTCCCCTCCCTCTCAAATACCAGGGTCGGTGTTCATTTGTATTTACGGTTCCTCTCTTCTGTTTACCTTCTCGGTGGCCGGCGAGCACTACGGAACCTCCGGAGAGCAGCAGCAGGAGGAGGAGCCCCGTCAGGAGAAAGGAGGAGGGCGTGATCCGAAAGTCCCGGCAGGAGAGAAGCCGTTCCCCTAGAAAGAGCAACATCCGAAAGAAATGTACAGATGACTTGCTAACTAGAATAAATACTACTGCAACAAAAACTCGTTTGCTTCCCCTTCCTCGTCCCGCGATTACAAACTACTAATAGTTTAATATACAATAAAGCTGGCTTGACTTGCCTAAACCCCTTCCCCTTTAGCAAGGGTGTGATAAACATTTTCCTAATATCTTTAAAATAATCACAAAAAAACACAAAGTGAGCAGTATCCATAATTGAACAACCGTCACATTTGCACAGCACTAGATCAGGTGGCTTAGTCCAGCAGGCGCGGCCTGAAATCAGCAGGTGGATTTTATCCAATCGGAACTTGGTTAAAAGATACCTGTGGTTTGCGTTGTTAACAACCTTTAGGTAGAGTTCCAGATCATGATCAGAGGAAACAATCAGTTGGTGAGTCCTAACAGACGGCTTTAACAGCTCCAAGCCTTCTCTGTCCATCCCTCGATTCCACAAAAAAGTGCTTTTGACCCACTTCAGATCTCCTTTCACTAAGTTAGATGGTTTGTTAAACAATTCAGGCCGACCCAACTTTACACACATTTGTTGAACGTATTTTAGCCAGGGGAACTTGTCCCAATGATCTAGTAATAGACAATCTTTAAAGATTTCGTGGATCACTTCAAGTTCCAAGTTAAGCCAGACTGATATCCATTTTAATACGGGGGCCATGGCGATTCGATCCTCCAGATAATCGACGCCGCATTCCTGATGGACTATGAAGCTGGCCGTGGATCTTGGCAGGGAAAGAATTTTTTAAGGAAGTTGTCTTCTATTACCTGAAGCGTTTTAGCCGGCCCAATACCCCACAAATCTGCACCATACATAGCGATGGCAATACATTTAGCCGCATAGACCTTTAGAACTGCCTCCAAAGGTTTAACCCCTAATTTACGTGAGAAGCCCATCACCGCAGAAGTAGAGCGCATAAGCGCCTTTTTTTTCTCCAGCATTTGCGGGCGCCACGTAGAGCAATCATCGAAAACAACCCCCAAATAAGGAAATCTGGAGACCCTTGTCAATTTGTGTCCATTACAATGCAGTGTCATTACATTTTTCTTGGCCTTCCCTTTCTGGGCCACCACCATGACATGGGATTTACCATAGTTAACACTTAAGTCGAGGTTTGTCATGAAATCAAAAAAAGAATTCAACAGGCTTTGGAGACCCACTGCAGTTCTAGCTAGGAGAGCAGCATCGTCCGCATATAATAATGCGGGCAATAGGTACTTCCCAGCCCTCGGGATATCCTTGCAGGCTGCTCCCAAGACTCCACCCAAATCATTTATATATAGTGTAAAAAGCAGGGGAGCAAGAATGCATCCCTGCCTTACACCATTGGTGATGCTAATTTTACCAGTGCTGTTACCTTTTCTGTCATATCGTACCGTAGCTGTAAGGTCCCTATGGAGATCTGCTAAAAAATACACAATGTTAGAATCTATTCCAATGCTAAGAAGCTGGCCCCACAACTTGGATCTGTTTACTCGATCAAATGCCGAGGACAGATCCATGAAGGCGATATACAGGGATCCTTGCTTCGCTATTGTGTACTTCCCAATGAGCAATTGTAAATTCAGACTTTGGTCAATGGTACTACGCCCCTTTCTAAAACCATACTGTAAGGGAGAAAGGGTGTTGGTCTCCTCTAACCATTCAGTAAGTTTGCATAGGACCACTCTCCCAAGGACCTTGACTGCGGAATCGATGAGAGATATAGGGCGGTAATTGCCAGGATCACCCCTGTCCCCTTTCTTATAGATGGGGACGATCACCGATTGAGACCAAGTCTCTGGAATTCCTGTCTTTGAAATTCTATTAAAAACATTTGCTAAAACTTTGGACAAAAAAGAAATATCAACTCTAAAGAGATCAGAGGGAACGCCATCTGGCCCAGGGGCCTAATTTCTAGTCATTTTGCCAATGGCCGCTGCCACTTCCCCCTCATCTACAGTTAAAATGTAAGGCAGTCTGGGAAAGGAGGTCAGGCCCTCAGCCCCCAAAAACTCCTGTTCATAGACAGACTTAAAGTGCAGGTGCCATTTCTCTTCTTGGATTCCACAATCCAGTTCATTATTGCTAGAGTCAGCAAAGTAGGGTTGGTTGACCACGGCCCAGAAGTTAGCACTACTCTTCAACACATCAATTGATGTCAACTCAGCCCAGGCGTCCTCTCTAATCTCACGCCGCCCTCTTTCAACGACAACTCAATCATCTCTCTAAGTGCCTCCAAAACCTGTTGCCAGAATGTCTTGATAGGTTCACATTCCCATGCTAGGTGTAGGAAGTCTGCGTTCCTATGCCCATACCTGTCACATATATCATCTGCCCAAATCTGAAACCTGTTCATCTTAGCCGGTGTGTACTTCAAGCAATGGAGGAACTTATAGTGTATCATCTGCAAGTGGTTATTAGCCGAGATGTTTTCAGTCTGGTTACAGCTATATGTCCACTGCTTGTCCAACAGGGGCATATCCAAATCTGCTTCCCATCGAGTTTTTGAGGCGGTGGGGGCATTCGTCAGAGAAGCCTGCGTGTGACAATACAGAAGGTAGACTACGTGTGATGGGGAGGTGCATTGTAATATAGGACGCAGTGGGCCCAGTGTTAGTGGCCTTCGAGGAAAGTCGGGTGTAGCTGCTTTAACACACTGACGGAGTCTGATGTATAAGAACAGCTCCATAGACCCAGGTTCACTATAATGGAAGAATTGTTCCCTATTTTTCAAAATCCCATTAATGTATAGGTCCCCCCATGGGTTTAATTTGAATTTTTGTAGCATTCGTCGGCAACCCACTTCGCCTGTCATCTGAAGAACAGATAATGTTGAAGTTGTAGTCTAGGTGAGTATAGCATCAGCATCTTTAGTCTATTAGCGATTTTCCTTCCATGCCGCAATAGTACAGTCTACCGTGGTGGGATCCAATTCTCTGCACTTGAATTTATGTGCAATAAAGCCCACTAGTGGGGTGGGGTACATATACCCCTGCTCAATGGCAAGGTGCGGCATATATGGGGGAGGAAGAAACCAATATGTTGAGTAATGCGCCTGCATGAATTAATAATACAATTTCATGTCACGGGTTTCAAAGCCACTCTGTGCAAAGAAACACATTGGTTTGTCCCATTGATGTCTGGGCTGTCTTCCCCCCCTGCCAGCCTGATCAGTTGTGATCAGGAGCATTTAAAAAAAATCTGACCCAGGTTATATGGTATGTTTAGAAAAAAGGTACAATAGTTTGGGCAAAATTATCATTTTTATCAGTGATATGCGCCCCTCCATGGGGGGGGGGGGCAATGTGATCCAGCGTGTTATCATGTCCGTCAGAGATATCAGGGCCCATCCATAATTACCTGCATAAGATCTGTCCTGTCTCTAGTGATTGTTATCCCTAAATACTTCACTTCTTTCTGAGAGGGTAATCTAAAGAGTGCCAGTGAGTTACTTCTATTAGCGGAAAGATCTGTGTCTTTTCCCAGTTAACTTTGATTCCAGTGATCCCTCCAAAAACAGTAAATTTGCATAATATGGGGTTGAAGGACATATAGCGTGATATCATCCGCTTAGAGGGATACCAAGATTTGCCTGTTGGGATATCGAATCACAGGTCCCCGATATTTTTGACGCAGCTTGGCTGCAAGTGGTTCCACAGCCAACCCAAATAGTAGGGGCGAGACCGGGCATCCCTGCCTCGGTGTCTGTGAGACTGGAAAAGGGGCAGAGCTTACACCATTAACCAGCACTCTCGTCTGTGCTGTTGGTATAGCAGCGTTATCCAGCAAAGGAAACCAGAAGGTATCCCAATCCGCCCCAGCACCCCCAATAGTTACCTCCCACTCAACTGAATCAAAAGCTTTGGTAGCATCTAAAAAGACCGCCACCGCTTCTATGTCCGGGTCTCCATCCTGTAGGAGCGAAAATAGGGTATGCAAATTATGTGAGGTTGACCACCCAGGAATAAACCATGCCTGATCGGGCAGCACAAGAGAACTCATTAGAAGACTCAACCTTTTCGCAAGAACCTTGGCCAAGATTTTAACATCACAATTTATGAGGGATGGTGGTCTGTATGATTAGCACTTATCACCCGAATTTCCTGTTTTTAACAGTGAGACAATTGTCTCTTCGCTCATGGACTTAGGAAGAACTCCCTCCTCCCCAGCTTCATCATATACCTTCTTAAGGATAGGAGTTTGATAGTCCACATATGTGTAAGAAAAGTCGGCCGGTAGGCCAGCTGAGCCAGGTGCCTTAACACAGCATAGCTGCATCACTGCAGCTCTAATTTCATCCTCCTCGATCTCCGCAGCCAGGAACTCCCTTTGCGCCTCTCCAATCCACCCCAATGCCACATCCTCAAATATGTTGCTAAAGAAATAGCCTGTTTCCCCCTAGAGGATACAGGGATGAGTAGAATGCAGTACAAATCTGTAAGATATTGGTCATGTCCTTGTGTGTGATGTCATTTGGGTTTCCTATCTCGAGCACATAATTACAGAATGTGGGGGAGGGGAGTTTGAGAGCTCTCTTTCCAGACTTTTAAGGTTCTTCTCTAGATGGGTGAGGGTATTGAGTATGTCTCACAGTACTCCTTCCCCTTTTGCGATACATATGCCCAGAGTAGTGAACTTAAACGCCTCCCACACCGTGGTTAGTCAGGGAACCTACCTGACTTTACGTTGAAAAAAGTCTTGTATCTTTTGCCCCACCTCTGTCCTAAAAGAGGAATCCAGTAAGGTTGTGGATTTAGTCGCCAGGCGGTGGGAGGCATGCAGTCCACCAGGAGGACAAGTGCGAACCGAACCGGGGAGTGGTCTGACAGGCTACGAGACAGACGCTGAGCTAGTGCAACAGATTCCCATCCTTCTGGGTACAATCAAGAAGTCTGGACCAGGTAGAATGAAGTGCGGAGTAGTGGGTGCCTTCCTTCAATTGGGGGTGTAAATGTCTCCTCGCGTCTATGAGAAAGGGGTCTGCAATTATCTGTTGTACCTGACTCAGTGTGGCTGTGTAATGATGTGGCTGGGGATAAGATCTGTCCTTGTGAGGTTCCACAGTCGTATTTAGGTCTCCCCCCACAACACATATGTGGATCCCATATCCAACACCTTCCCCTAGAGGACACCGGAAAAAGGACGGGTCGTCTATATTGGGAAAATAACAGCACACCAATGAGATAGAGTATGTAGCCAATCTTCCCCACATAATGCTGTGGTGTGCTTGTGCATCCTGCATCGACCCCATTGCCACATATGGTGCGCTCTTCTTTATCAGTATCGCTGTGCTTTTAGCGTACATAGAGTACATAGAAAGACATCTATGTGCGTGCCCAACAGGAGGGAAATGCGGGATCTGTCCAGGGTGCAAAGTGTGTTTCCTGCAACATGTCTATGTGAATATTGTGCCTGTCCAAGTAGGGCAGGACTTGCCTACATTTACGCGGGTTCCCCAGCCCCCGGACATTCCAGGGTAGGAGGTTTAATCCTTTATTATCCCGCTGCCCCATCATCCAAAGAGGAGAGTGTAAATTATTTTATTTTGCAAAGGACAGCCATCCCCTGAGGCTGTGACATACCTGACAGCTAATAGCTTCCATTTGAAGTCATGTACCATACAATTGAGAAGATGCATTTCCCCTACATCCCCCTCCCACAATGACAACCCCTACTTGTCGAGGAAAAAGAAACCCCCGCTCCCCAAAAACTAGTGCCTCTAATGAAAGTGTAGTCAGCTTCTGGAGCCTCTCACCTCACATTCTCTCTGGGTCTGAGACATCGGACAGGTGCCGTAAGGTCATACCAATCCTATTTTCCACATGTGCATATTTCAGAATGAGGCTCCTCATGACCTGCAATCCGAGGTTAGTATGGAGGTGAAAACTTAGCAGTTTTGAAAGACTAGTACTAATATAAGAGGAGTGAGCTACCACATAAGAAGAAAGAGGAGAAGAAAAAGAGGAGAGCAAGAAAAGGGGGAGTATAAAAAGAAGTAGAAACAGCAGAGTTTTAAGGGGTTCTCACAAAAGTCCAATAAGGTTCTCCTTCTGAGGTTGTTTCTCCTAGCGGGCACAGCCTCCAACCCCCTACTGCTCTATAGAAGGGGGTGCCCGGGTATAGTGTCATAATCTAGTACGATGTCCTATAGTGAAGTCTGGCATCTTGGAATCTATTCCGGGCAATTGCACTGTTCTCTGCTGCAACTGTGGGATCCTTAATCCAGATGTACTCCAATCACTCTGCCGGTGTCCAGGGTGTTGCCCAGTCCATCCCCATGGAGAACCTTTTTACCCCTGCTCTGACAGGGGAGATGGCGACTGCCTCGGTGATTTCTCAGTGTCTCTGTCATTCGAGGCTCCGCCAGCATGTTTCAGATAGGCTCCAACCTGCTGTGGGTTGGTAATTGCTTTCCTTGATGAATGATCCGAAGGTGCACCGGATACAGCATTGAGTAATCTATTTGGACCTGCCACAGCTTCTTCTTTACTGGTAGGAACTTCTTACTGGCCTCCTGCTCCGCCATTGTGAAATCAGTATAGAGGTCTACAGCATTCCTCTCAAATTCAAGTTGCTTCTTCTCTCTAGACAGTCGGAAGGTCACATCCCGGTAGTTCAGGATCTGAGCGAATACTCACTTCGGGGGCCCTCATGGAAGTGGTTGGGGGCCCAGTGAGCGATGCACTCTAGCAACCACCAACTGTTCGGAAAAGGCATCTACTCCAAACAGGGTTTTCAGCATCCGTTCCATGTAGTCCTCCATTCGCCCCAAGTTAGTGCTCTCTGGTACCCCCATAATGTGCACATTGTTGTGCTGTGAGCTCGCTTCTAAGTCTTCATTCTTGGCCATAACTCAAGAGACGCTCCATTTGCAATAATTGTATCTCTCTGCCATCTGACGTGTCCTCTAGTTCAGAGATTCTATGCTTTGCTTTTTGCAGTCTACCATCATGTTTTTCCAGTTTTTGAGCTAGAAAATCGACCCGTGTGCATCGAGTCCATCTTGATTTCTATGGACGCGAGGCTCTGTTTCATGGTTCGCAAGAGGGACACGACACCTGTGTTAGGCAATAAAGAGCTACATAGGTGTGACTGCAACTTTGAGTAATCTACATGTATTAGTAGTTTCTGGTGAACGACTGAATCTATATGTGCTTCTGTAGCGGTCTTCAATAGCTGAAACAGAGGCTTTATGTTTTTCAGAACATAGTTGTCAGTTGCTTCTGGGATGGCATACTACTTGGCATAGGGGCATGCAAGTGCACACGTAACTTTGTGAACTGAAAAGAACATCTATCATCTTTCAAGCACAAACCATCATGGTTTATAGCACACCTACAGCTTCTCTGACATGTGACTTGTGCATACTGAATCTTGGATTTGATACTTGACAGACAGCTTTTATATGGAAAATCAAACTTCAAGTCAAAGTGCACACTTAGGACCTGTACTACTAAGCCTCATACATGGTTGAAAGAATATTTCCCAACATGAATGAGAAGGATGTGTCAGAACTGGCAACATATCTAAGAAATTGTAGAAGTACACCTGTAGCAGTGCCATGAGACATTTAAATAAATGTGCCTGTCTATTTTATCTATCTCCGGCTCTCTAAATATCTATGTAAGTGGCTATAAACAAATATCTCAGTGCCTGTGTTACGGAAAAGAGTGCAATATAGATGTGACTACAACTATGTTTGAATCTGCTGCATGTACAAGTAGTTTCTAATGCCTTGCTAACTAAATGTTTTATTCTTAAGATAGATTGTTGTACTACTAATTACACCATGTAGTAAGCAGTAAATGTTCAACATACTAATTCAAAGCAACAGATTGTGAACCAACTTCTCACACACCTAGTCTGCAAAACAAACAACCCGTCACATTCTCATACACTCATAAGGTGTCTTACTCATCTGTTATTAAACATCCAAAGCCACTTATACATTACTTCATATAATTCCAATATTTACTCAAAAATATTTGATACTCTTATAAAATTCTCACATATACCTTTTCAATAATTTCTTACTCCAAATTGAATGTAATTCACACACATAAAAATTGAGTTTGTTGATTAAATATTTTTTGCGTAGCAGGTAGATATGATACTATCAGGATCTGTAAAAACTAAGTATAAGAATGGAACACCACTCTCACACAAAGCAACCATTATTGGTGGCATTTTCAACTATGCACCATCTGATAGTGCAGAAGCAGCAAATTAAAACATATTTCATTTTTTTATTTGATCACTACATTCCTGAATGGTTAGTATGTGTTAACACTTTCATGCACATTTATAAAGAAGCCCAATATGTGTGGGTGTTTTGCACACTTTTGACATTGGGTTATACTTGGTTTACATTTGGGTGATATTTGTGCTACATTTGGGCTCTTTTCTCTCTGGTAGCCATCTTGGGAGACTGATTTGTTATGAAGCTCTCTAATCTCATTATTTTCTGCAGTAGCCTCAGTAGAAAATTCTTTCAGTTTTCCACTGCAATCCCATCAAGATGGCGGTCTGTTGGTGCCACACATTTGGCATAAATTCAGAATGTTAGCACTCCAGTTGCTCATCAGAAAACTATTGTAAACTGATGATCACAAGGGAGTTAACTGGCATTCTGCTGCTGGTGTCAAAGGTGCATGTTTCAGTCTACATGTCAGAATGTTTTAATGAAATAGAAGAAGATATTTGAAACCTCACTTTAAACGTTACCTAATTTTTCTTTCTACAACATTAACCATAGTTTCTATAACACAATGAAACCCCTCATTTTGCTACTTTCTAAATGACATTTTTTAAGTTTTATCAGTTTGATTCAATCAAGATGCCTTGAGGTGTGCCATACTTTTGTCATAAGTAAGACTGTTAGCACTCTGGTTGTTCTTTAGAACACTCTGGGAGGCTGCATTAGAACAAAAGGGGATCAACTGACAGGCTGCTCCTGTTGGAAGTATATGTTTTATTGAGATGTTAGACTTCATTCTCATATGGCTGAGAAATATAGTGTGAATGTATAGAAAAAATGCTCTATTTTGGATTCTGGAGCAACTTCTATAACCTCAATGGGAAAATAATGAAAACACTGTTTTCTCTTAAACATGATTGATGTACTCACAGCGGAAGGATTTGTCACAGATTAAAATCATCTTAGAACACACCATAATTCCTAAAATTAGTAAGTAAAGTACCATCAACAAATGATCGATCCTTTTTTTGGCCATCAAAACCTGCTTTTCACTACAATGCATTTCAATGGGGTGCTATCATGTATATTGGTCCAAAGATGGCTGCCAGCACTTTCTGGTTGAAGTACTTTCATCTTTATCTGCTACATCCTTAGCTACTTTCCCTTTGATTTCTCAACAACTACTGAACAAATTTACACCAAATCACAAAAAGGTCGCTTTCTGGACCAACATCAAGGTTTCTACCAAATTTTGTGTAATTCTGTCCAGCAGTTCAGGCTTTAGTCATGTTCAAAGTTATAGGAATTACCATAGGATTTTTTTTTTTACTCCCTGTTTCCTCAGCCTCACCCTGAAACCTTTCATTCACAGCAAAACTCACTGACACTTTTTTGGGAAAATTTTGTGAAGAGGCGTCAAACGCCACCAACGATATAGGCAAGTGAAAAAACACTTTTTCTATAAAAATGTGGTACTAACTAAAACGATCTACTGGCGACCGATAGTAGTTAATATATATGTATATATGGACTGTTAAGAAACTAAGTAAATAGAATCAGCACAAATAAAATTGGTGTCTCTGTTGTTTAATCTACTGGAGGGGATTTGATGTGTGGTAAGTAAGCGATATGTATGTATGCAAGTGTGTGTGTGTATATATATAATGAATGAAAAAGGAAGGAGGACCCCTCACAAGACTTTATAGGGACTGGGGGGAAAAATTCGTAGTTCAAAACACCAAGATGTCCCAAATAGATAGACAGTGTCGTCCTTTCAATGTGTCAATATTGACAGATAGCATACCACACTGTTGGTAGGAGAGGCAAAATTCTATATTCAATTCAAAACGAAAAAGTAACAACCGGGGACAGATGAACACCACCAATACATCACCAGTACATTTAAAAATGAGAGAAATTAATAAGACTTATCTAAACACGTTTTTGGTTAAAAAAGTTTGGGTTGAATTTATTACATCATCCAATTACAATACATAAAAACATAGTTTAAAACATTACAATTCATTAAAATAATTATATATATACTCTTGCACGTTAAAAAATTATTTTAATGAATTGTAATGTTTTAAACTATGTTTTTATGTATTGTAATTGGATGATGTAATAAATTCAACCCAAACTTTTTTAACCAAAAATGTGTTTAGATAAGTCTTATTAATTTCTCTCATTTTTAAATGTACTGGTGATGTATTGGTGGTGTTCATCTGTCCCCGGTTGTTACTGTTTCGTTTTGAATTGAATATAGAATTTTGCCTCTCCTACCAACAGTGTGGTATGCTATCTGTCAATATTGACACATTGAAAGGACGACACTGTCCATCTATTTGGGACATCTTGGTGTTTTGAACTGTGTATATATATATATATATATATATATATATATATATATATATATATATATATATTACCTACTGGCTATAGCCAGTAGGTATATATAGTTAGGATTTTTTTCCTATGGGATTTTTGAAAATTCTATGTCGAATAACTTTGGCGTTTAAGGACAGAATTGGCTGAAATTTTCAGGAAAATGGAACATTTTGTTTCTGAGCAGCCCTTGAAAATTTGGGGGGGTTTCGTCAAGGGGGGGCCGAGAAAAAAGGGGGGTCCCAAAACGTGTTTTTCCCATGCAATTTTCCATAGGGCGGTTGGCCTCACTTTTAGCCTGAACGGCTGAATGGATTTACACCAAACTTGGCAAAATTGTAGGGACTGGTAGCCCGATGTGCCTTTGCTATGTCTCAAGATATAGGCTCCAGTGGTTTTTACGAAAATTAACTTTGAAAAATATATATTGGGCTACATTGGGCTATATATATGTTGGAGCCCAAATGTAGCCCAATGTAGCCCAATGTAGCCCAAAGATGGCCACCAGAGACAAAAAAAAACAAATGTAGCCCAAATATCAGCCAGATGTAGCCCAACTATAGCCCAATGACAGAATGTCCCAGAGTGTTCTAAAGAACAACTAGAGTGCTAACAGTCCTACTTATTACAAAGGTATGGCACACCTGAAGCCATCTTGATTGGAATAAAGTGGTAACTCTTAAAACATTTAATTTAAAAAGGAACAAAATGAGGGGGTTCATTTTGCCATAGAAAGTATGATTAGCGAATATATGACGAAATCCCGCATACCATCAGTCCGCAAAAAAAATCCCGCATGTACTATTAGGCCGCAAATTAAAATAACGAAAACTTTTAGAACGAATATGCCTTTAGCATACACTAAACAACTAAACTACCCTAAACCCTAAAACACTACCCCCAGCATGACCCTACACTACACAAACAGTACAACACTACCCTAAACCCTAAAACACTACCCCCAGCATGACCCTACACTACACAAACACTACAACACTACCCTAAACCCTAAAACACTACCCCCAGCATGACCCTACACTACGCAAACACTACAACACTACCCAAAACCCTAAAACACTACACCCCAGCATGACCCTACACTACGCAAACACTACAACACTACCCTAAACCCTAAAACACTACCCCAAGCATGACCCTACACTACACAAACACTACAACACAACCCTAAACCCTAAAACACTACCCCCAGCATGACCCTACACTACGCAAACACTACAGCACAACCCTAAACCCTAAAACACTACCCCCAGCATGACCCTACACTACGCAAACACTACAACACTACCCAAAACCCTAAAACACTACACCCCAGCATGACCCTACACTACGCAAACACTACAACACTACCCTAAACCCTAAAACACTACCCCCAGCATGACCCTACACTACGCAAACACTACAACACTACCCAAAACCCTAAAACACTACACCCCAGCATGACCCTACACTACGCAAACACTACAACACTACCCTAAACCCTAAAACACTACCCCCAGCATGACCCTACACTACGCAAACACTACAACACTACCCTAAACCCTAAAACACTACCCCCAGCATGACCCTACACTACGCAAACACTACAACACTACCCTAAACCCTAAAACACTACCCCCAGCATGACCCTACACTACGCAAACACTACAACACTACCCTAAACCCTAAAACACTACCCCCAGCATGACCCTACACTACGCAAACACTACAACACTACCCAAAACCCTAAAACACTACCCCCAGCATGACCCTACACTACGCAAACACTACAACACTACCCTAAACCCTAAAACACTACCCCCAGCATGACCCTACACTACGCAAACACTACAACACTACCCAAAACCCTAAAACACTACCCCCAGCATGACCCTACACTACGCAAACACTACAACACTACCCAAAACCCTAAAACACTACCCCCCAGCATGACCCTACACTACGCAAACACTACAACACTACCCAAAACCCTAAAACACTACCCCCAGCATGACCCTACACTACGCAAACACTACAACACTACCCAAAACCCTAAAACACTACCCCCAGCATGACCCTACACTACGCAAACACTACAACACTACCCAAAACCCTAAAACACTACACCCCAGCATGACCCTACACTACGCAAACACTACAACACTATCCTAAACCCTAAAACACTACGCCCAGCATGACCCTACACTACGCAAACACTACAACACTACCCTAAACCCTAAAACACTAGCCCCAGCATGACCCTACACTACGCAAACACTACAACACAACCCTAAACCCTAAAACACTACCCCCAGCATGACCCTACACTACGCAAACACTACAACACTACCCTAAACCCTAAAACACTACCCCCAGCATGACCCTACACTACGCAAACACAACCCTAAACCCTAAAACACTACCCCCAGCATGACCCTACACTAAACAACCACCACAACTCTACACTACACTAACACAACACTACACTACACAACACTACACTACACTACACTACACAATCACTAACCCACGAAAAAATTAACACAAACCCACTTACCTCTCTCGTCATCGTGGTTTTCACAACGCAAATGCATTTACCATACATGCCTTTAAAACGTAATTCTTTGTAAAGGCATGCGCGATAAATGCACATGCGTTTTGGAAAAATGCGGGATAATGGTATGCGAGGTCAATGACCTTGCGGGATAATGGTATGCGGACTGAAAGTCTGCGGGATAAAAAATGCGGGAAAATGGCTGCAAACCATGATTAGCAGCAGACTTCCCTGGTGAGCACTAGCTTTACTACAGTGATCTAATGAGCAACTAGAGTGCTAACATTCAGAATTTATGGCAAATGTGTGACACATCTGAATGCCTTCTTGATAGAACCAAAGTAAACAAGCATTGAAAATGCAATAGATCTCGCCCTCGTTTAAGTTAAAGCCATTCTGTTTGTAAAGAGGTGGCTTTTTAGCTTTGCTTTTATTAGTGTTTTTAAAACTTTCATGTAAATAACAGGCATATGTATGCATATATGTATATGTATGCATGCATTTATATTTATATAGATATGCAGATTATATATGTTTATATATGTATATTACCTACTGGCGTTAGCCAGTGGGTATATATAGTTAGGATTTTTTCTCTATGGGATTTCTTAAAATTCGATGTCTAATAATTGGTTTTATGTCAATAAAATGTCCAGCTAACTATATATGGTCTCTAACCTATGGTTTTTTTAAGTGAATTTTCAAGGTTTTGTAAATGCAAATTCCTAACTATATATGGTCTATAACCTATGGTTTTTTCAGTGAATATATATATATATATATATATATATATATATATATATATATATATATTACCTACTGGCGGTCGCCAGTAGGTATATATAGTTAGGATTTTTTCCCTATGGGATTTTTGAAAATTCTATGTCTAATAACTTTGGCGTTTGTGGACGGAATTGGCTGAAATTTTCAGGAAAATGGAACATTTTGTTTCTGAGCAGCCCCTGGAAATTTGGGGGGGGTTCGTCAAGGGGGGCCGAGAAAAAAGGGGGGTCCCAAAACGTGTTTTTCCAATGTTAATTTCCATAGGGCGGTTGGCCTCACTTTTAGCCCGAACGGCTGAATGGATTTGCACGAAACTTGGCAAAATTGTAGGGACTGTTAGCCCGATGTGCCTTTGCTAGGTCTCAATATATGTGCTCCAGTGGATTTTGAGAAATGAACGTTCAAAAAAAGATATATATCTGTAAGCGCGCTCTGGGCAGCGCTCCGGTTCGCGTACTTTACGCGTAACGGAACTTCGCGAAGCGAAGCTGATTGGCTCTCCGGTGTCTGTCAACATTCTAAACAGTCCGGAGCGGCCGCCATCTTGTCTCTCGGTAGGATCGAGAGACAAGAGGAGGCCAAAACAAAGGGGGAAATGACCATAAGGGGGCATAGTAGATCCTCCCTGACCCCCTAGGTTTGATGTGGAGGCTTTAAAAGGGCCCCGCAGGGCAAAAAAAAAAAAATTTTTTTTTTTTTTGCGTGGGGAGCGCCCGGTTCGCGAACCGGGAAGCGTTCTGGGGAGCGTACTATAAGGAAAAAAGAATGATAGACTTTTCAAATACTGTATGTTAATTGATTGTTGGTTTTGTTGATTATTTTTTAATTTCTTTATTTTTTAAGCAATTATTTATTATTGTGATTGTGTTTCAAAATGTAATAACATTTCTAACATTTCACTGTCTGAAATGTCGTCATTTTCATTGAACATAGCTTGTAATCTCTGAGGGTGTAAAATGTCCTCATTTTGAAGGAGGTTATCTACTGCTTGCACACATTGCAGTAGTTCTTGGTCCCAAGTTTCATCCATAAATTCTATATAATTTGGATCAATTAATTCTTGGTTGGTCTCTTGCAGGACAATTTCAAATGAAACTTTGTGTTCGCCTTCCATTTTGCCTGAAATTTGGATAAAAAAAATATATATTAGTAGAGATAGGGCACTGTTGGGATTAATTTTAGATAGGCAGTTTTTTGATTTATATGTTGTGTTTAAAAACGTTTTTTGAAATCAATTACATTTCTGGATATGTACTGCTAGAGCTTCATAGGTTGTTTGGGGCATATTTATAAGGCATTTGAGTGTCTCTGATGTTATTTTTCCCATTTTAATTTAAGACCTTTCCCCGTGGTGCAAATTCCTTGTAAATATGCTCGCACCTGTGCTTGGCAAATTTAGATTTTGATTCTTTGAGTTACATAGTCATGTTAAAAGTGACCCAAAAATGGTGCAAAGGCTTTAAAAAAACACTTTCATCACTTGGTTTCCTAAGTTTACGAATGACATTGTGCAGATTAAGTTTAGCTCTGTCCACGGACACAAAAGAGGTCTGGCCTTTGTTCAAGAGTGAAGTGGACATGACTTACTTCATTGGTAGGCTTTCACATGTATTATCTCCTCTGTATTCTTCAACAAGCATAAATTTGATATGCAATCCTGAGTAGGCCTCACCTTAAACAAACCTCTGGAGAGGCCACACCTTATCGTCATCCTGAATCAATCATTTCAAATGTTAGGGACAGATTTATGATAGGTGTATGCCTCTTTTGCGCCACTGTGCGTCACTTTTGTGAGACAACAGCAGTGCAAAAGATGCACCATGTTCCAAGATAGGCCTCACTTCATCTGCATCAAGATACTGTTAGTTTAAAATGTATATCTTTAGGACTGTGTAGGGGGCCTGGAGAAGCAGAAGCTTCTGTAAGTGTCAAAGTTGTTGAAAAACTGTTTGTCCTTCAATCTTTTCCCTTGTCTTTTCTAATTTTTAAATACATGTTTTAATATTTTTCAAATGTTTGTTCTCTCTTTCACAGATTGAAAGTATAAAAACAAAAAGTGAGTAAGTTAACAACAATTATAAGGTAAATGTTTTGTACTCTTTTCGTTACATTTCTATCACATTCACCTACTAGTAGTTCGACAGCTTCATTTCTTTAACCCTAGTTTCCTGCCTTTGCTACTTCCCTCATTCCTTTCTCTATTACCTACTTACTCTACTCCTTCCACTCCTTTTCTCAGTCCCTCTCTTCTCATAGTTCCTCACTCTTGTTCACTCACTCCGTCTCTATTACTCTTAGTGTCTTTGACTGATCACTCTTTCACTACTTGTTCATTATGCTTCTTCTGTGTAGTTGAAGCACACTACGGGGCATATTATGAACACAGCCAATAAAATTATTGCTGTTTTTATTGGCAGAAAACTGTTGCAAAAGTGGTTTTAGTGGCAGTTTTCCGCCGCAAAAGCGGCTTTAGCGACACATTTCTGCCGATAAAAGCTGCAAAACTTTTATTGCCTATGTTGATGATATGGCTCTATGTTATTTACATTTCTTTGCTGTTTCAATTAATCTTTTTCTGTTATGTTTTCTTTTCTGTTTTCTGTTTTTTCTCTCTGTTATTCCACATGTTTTAATCTGATTTTGAACATTCACTCACATTCTCCAAGAAACTCTTCTTTGTTATTGTTCTACTCTCTTTTTTTTCTTTCACTTCCTTATCTATTTTGTTTTTCACAATTATACCCTCTTCCATCTTTTCTTCGGTAAATAGATCTATTAAACAGTATCTCTGGTTTACTCCCTATAGCTGTCTTTCTTTTAACATTACTCTCTGTTTACTTCTCTTATACTTACTCTTCTTTTTTTTTTTTTTTGGTTCGCTCCCGGTTCGCGAACCGGGAAGCGAACGGGGAAGCGAACTAAAAGAAATAGAGCTTGCCAGAGTGCTAACCATTCTAGCAATTTTTTTTGAAAGGGGAGGTAGTTCTGAAAAGAACTTTTTTTTAATGTTTTTGTTGTTTTATATATTTTTTTATTTTTTGAACATTTTTTGTTTTTTTTGTATTTTTTGAACAGTTTTATGTATTTTTTTTGTTTTTGATGGAGGGGAAACAACAAAAAACAGGCATTGAAAAGGGCTCAACAGGAGCAAAAAAAAATTTACTGTCTGGGGCGGTTAGGGCAATTGTGATTTACATAAGCTAGGTTGATTAACGTAATGCTCATGTTACCACATGACAGCAATGCACCGCAATACATACAGGTAAATTTCATATGAGCAAAGTTCTCCTGAATGTTTGGCACGGTTTCCCGTGCCTCTGCTCCTGTCAACGATATCAGTGATGTTGACCTGGCCACAGGAGTTGTTGTTGGGTTATCTTGCATGTCACGTATCTCTGCCTGGCTGTAGTTCAATGGATGCCACCTGTTCATGTGACGATGCATTGTATAGTTACCGAAGCTATACTTTTTATCAGTGCCTCTAGATATCGGTCTTTACAAATGAGGCAGGTGACATACCTAGCATTTACTTTCTTTTGCCCTCGAGGGAGTGAAAAAAACTGCCAAATAAAACTGGCTTTCCGATGGGAAACCCGGGGCACCTCTTGTAAGAACTGTGGTCCTTCTGTCTCCTCTTCCTCTAGTTCATCCTCTTCCTCCTCTGTGTTGCTGATGAACTGGGGAGGTGGTCCTCTCTTCCCATGAGGAGGTGGTGGGGGTGCACCAGCTGAAGCAACTAATGATGCCATTGCTCAACTATCAAAAATGGTCTTCCTCTCACAAAGATGAAAGTCAGAGTGAGGAAAGAAGTAGGGTTTTTCATCATTTGGGAAAAACAATAGTTCTAAACCAATGAAAAGTGTTATTTTTAGGTCACCTGACCTAGCCTTACATCATTATGAAACCAAAAGTGAAATGAACCAATGAAAAGTTTTATTAACAAGTCACATGACCTGTTACGCTTATGTTAAGCGCTGCGGAACGCGCCCCGGATCGCTTCCGGTTCGCGCTCTGGAGCACTTCCGGGTGCGCTAACGCGGCGCGTCATAAGACGCATTACGCGGCAACGCGATACGTCGCGCTTTCGCGCCGCGGATCGCTTCCGGGGAGCTGCGCTTCGCGTCTCAGTTCACGTACCGGAGCACTTCCGGGTGCGCTAACGCGGCGCGTCATAAGACGCATTACGCGACAACGTGATAGGTCGCGCTTCCGCAACGCGTCACGATGTTGATTTCTAACGCGGCAGTTGCGCTAACGGAACATTACCGGGTCGCGGACTGGGTCGCGGCATCAAGATGAGCTAACGGGAAGCTTCCCGGTTCGCGAACCGGGAGCGAACAAAAAAAAAGTATTAAAAAAAAAATTATTAATAAACATATAAAATATATTTTTGGATTTAAAGAAGAATACATTTTACAGCTACAGATATTAGCTTTTAAAAAACCAATGAAATTCACTGAAAAAACCATAGGTTATAGACCATATATAGTTAGGAATTAGCATTTACAAAACCTTGAAAATTCACTGAAAACACCATAGGTTATAGACCATATATAGTTAGGAATTAGCATTTAAAAAACCTTATTTTACTCACACAAAACCATTGAAATTCCATATATAGTTAGTTGTACTAACTATATATCGCGCACCCACAATCCACTGCTGATGATGTCACATATTACATCATTCATGACATGGTCAGTGACATCACTGATGACATCACTGATGACATCTCAAATGACATCACTGATGACATCACTGATGACATCTCAAATGACATCACTGATGACATCTCAAATGACATCACTGATGACATCTCAAATGACATTACTGATCACATCACTGATGACATCATTCATGTGATAATACGATGAACCTCTTCAGACTCTAATATAACCTTAGATACACTCAGTGTAAACAGACACTCATAGACTGTCACTCATCCATGGAGTTACTCAGACACTTAGTCAGTCATGCAAAGAATCAATCACACCTCCATTTCCTCAACTATACAGTTATACACACCTTACTTATTCAAACATATACTAAAACATATTTACTCACTTATACAATCCTGGATACAAGTTCACAATGATCCATACAGCCACTCACACATTCACTGGCTCTTATGCACAGTTATTTATATATGTCAACTCTCACATGTACTGTATTTTACATATGTACTTACTTTAACATGTAGCACTGAGATATCCATTCACTCACCAATACACTCATGCACACAGTCAACTGCCCATACAGCTGTTTCCACATGCACTTTTGAACCCATACATCTAGTCAATCAACTGCTCACACATCTATGCAGAGAGTCATACACCTCCCAGCCACCCACACACACACTCAGTCTCCCATACAAATGCTTGGGCAACCAATCAATAACCCATATAGTTAATTATATAGCTACTGATCAACACATGCAGCAGTTTACAGAACAGACATAATGATGCACAAATTAAGACAGTTTAGTCACTAACCCATGCACTCAGTGAGACACATTTAATCAGTCACTCATACAGTCAGTCATGCCCCTACTAAATCCTTCATCAAAACACTTATACATCCACTCATTCTTCAATATGTAAGACATATTTTAACTTTACAGAATTATAGAGTCACTGGACGTAGTCATCAGTGATGTCATTTGAGATGTCATCAGTGATGTCATCAGTGATGTCATTTGAGATGTCATCAGTGATGTCATCAGTGATGTCACTGACCATGTCATGAATGATGTAATATGTGACATCATCAGCAGTGGATTGCGGGTGCGCGATATATAGTTAGTACAACTAACTATATATGGAATTTCAATGGTTTTGTGTGAGTAAAATAAGGTTTTTTAAATGCTAATTCCTAACTATATATGGTCTATAACCTATGGTTTTTTCAGTGAATTTTCAAGGTTTTGTAAATGCTAATTCCTAACTATATATGGTCTATAACCTATGGTTTTTTCAGTGAATATATATATATATATATATATATATAGAGAGAGAGGGAGAGAGAGAAGGTATATATATATATATATATATATTAAATCAACCATCTCCCTCGAGAGACAAATGAGTCGCACAGAAACTTGCCTTTAACAATTTATTTCGTGCAGGGCAACAGAACAAGGCATCTTCTCCAACATGTTTCGTTCCATCTAGAAACTTTTTCAAGGTTGTGCCTGCCACCAAATCGGTCCGTTGGCTTGTCACAGGTAAGATTTTCAAAGTTTTTAATGTCTCTAATAGCTCCGCCCATTTAGGAATCACTTCCTTTAGATTGCTGCATTATGGTACCTGTGGTGTTGCCTGCGTCCGATCTTGATTTATGAACCCTCCAGTGGGTGGTGCATATTCATCCCGTTGTGGTAACAAACCATTTTGAAACCTCTGCTACGATGTTATGCTGCAGGTTCCCTCAATGTCAGTCAACTTTTCGGACTAACTGAGGGCAAAGTACCGGAGTCCAGTCCCCGGGAGCACCGCAAACCCCTAATCCGTGTGACGGCTTCTGGCAAGATGGTTCAGGTGCGGGGCTGCTTGGCGCTTCGTTTTGTTGTGCGTGCTCTTCGGCGGAACCAAGCCGATATGTATTAAATCACCCATCTCCCTCGAGAGACAAATGAGTCGCACAGAAACTTGCCTTTAACAATTTATTTCGTGCAGGGCAACAGAACAAGGCATCTTCTCCAACATGTTTCGTTCCATCTAGAAACTTTTTCAAGGTTGTGCCTGCCACCAAATCGGTCCGTTGGCTTGTCACAGGTAAGATTTTCAAAGTTTTTTATGTCTCTAATAGCTCCGCCCATTTAGGAATCACTTCCTTTAGATTGCTGCATTATGGTACCTGTGGTGTTGCCTGCGTCCGATCTTGATTTATGAACCCTCCAGTGGGTGGTGCATATTCATCCCGTTGTGGTAACAAACCATTTTGAAACCTCTGCTACGATGTTATGCTGCAGGTTCCCTCAATGTCAGTCAACTTTTCGGACTAACTGAGGGCAAAGTACCGGAGTCCAGTCCCCGGGAGCACCGCAAACCCCTAATCCGTGTGACGGCTTCTGGCAAGATGGTTCAGGTGCGGGGCTGCTTGGCGCTTCGTTTTGTTGTGCGTGCTCTTCGGCGGAACCAAGCCGATATGTATTAAATCAACCATCTCCCTCGAGAGACAAATGAGTCGCACAGAAAGGTCGCCAGTAGGTAGTTATAGTTAGGATTGATTTCCATAGGGAAATCGTAACATTCTATTTGGAATAACTTTGGCGCCGGTGGAGGAATCTGCCTGAAATTTTCAGCAACTTTGCTTCGCGGAGCTCCGGTCCTTCCCTGAAAGTTTGGGGGGATTCGTCAAGCGGGGGCTGAGATAAAAGGGGGTCCCAAAACGTGTTTTCCCCATGTTAATTTCCATAGGGCGGTCGGTCGCACTTTTAGCTCGAACGGTTGAATGGATTTTCACCAAACGTGGCAAAATTGTAGGGACTGGTAGCCCGATGTGCCTTTGCTATGTCTCAAGATATGTGCTCCAGAGGATTTTGAGTAATTTAGGTTCAAAAAAATGTATATATCTATAGCCTCGCCCCGATACGCGCACCGGGGAGCGCTCCGGGCGCGCCACGCGACTTGAGCACGGAAAGCTGATTGGCTCTCAGGTGTCTGTAAACATTCGAAACAGTCCGAAGCGGCCGCAATCTTGTGTCTCGGTAGGATCGAGACACAAGAGGTGGTAAAAACAAAGGGGGAAATAACCAAAAGGGGGCAGGGTAGACCCCCCTGACCCCCTAGGTTTGATGTGGGGGCCATAAAAGGGTCCCTCGGGTAAAAAAGGTCTTCGAGGGGGAGCGCCCGGTACGCGCACCGGGGAGCGTACCGGGGAGCGTAGCATGGGGAAAACCCCGTTCATTTACTGCGTCACCTCTACGACCCTTTCTTGCGTCAATATACCCATTTTGCATACATTACACCTGACGTAGGTATAATGTGGCGCAGGGGTTTACAAAGTGACGCATCTACCTAGATGCGTCACTTTGTAAATATGACTCAATAAGGTGCATTTTTAACAGCACTGGTGCGTTACAAAAAGTGACGCACCGGTGGCGTAAAAGTGACGCATGGCCTCATAAATGAGGCCTTCAGTCTTCTACTAATGCGTCATATTAAATATATGACGTATTATGTCGCAAGCACTTTTAGATACGTCAGTATTTCAGACGTATCTGTAAGCGCAAAAGTGATGCATTGCTGGAGTCTGTCACAAAAGTGATGCAACTCAAGGAATGCATCCTTTCACATGGGGCCAGGCCCCATGTGAAAGGGCCTGCATCAGTCTTACGCCTGCTGTGAAACAGGCGCAAGATTTGGACGCAACAGCATCATAAAAGTGACGTAGTGATATCTCATAGATTTTACTGCGTCACCTCTACGACCCTTCCTTGCGTCAATACGTCCCTTTTGCATACATTACACCTGACGTAGGTATAATGGGGCACAGGAGTTTACAAAGTGATGCATCTACCTAGATGTGTCACTTTGTAAATATGACTGAATAAGGTGCATTTTTAACAGCACTGGTGCGTCACAAAAAGTGACGCACCGGTGGCGTAAAAGTGACGCATGGCCTCATAAATGAGGCCTTCAGTCTTCTACTCAAGCGTCATATTAAATATATGACGTATTATGTCGCAAGTACTTTTAGATACATCAGTATTTCAGACGTATCTGTAAGCGCAAAAGTGATGCATTGCTGGAGAGTGTCACAAAAATGATGCAACTCCAGCAATGCATCTTTTCTTACCCTTCCACACCCCCGTTCCTTTTCTACATTTTGTTTGAATAACCACATTCCCCATGTTCACTCTCCTTCTTCTTACTTTCGTTCCCAACACTCACCTTCTTTCAGTCCCCTACTTCACTTCCTTTCTCCTCTCATACTTTTCTGTTCTTTCTTACTCATTTTCCTTTCATTTATCAATGCACTCCACTTCACTTACTCTTTCATTTTTTTAAGAATATAGCTCTTTGATGAGAATTGGAGGTAGTTCTGAAAAGAACTTTTTTTTCTTCTTTTTTTTTTTAGAACTACAACAAAAACAGGGAATGGAAACTGCTCAACAGGAGCAAAAAATAAAATAAAAAAATGAGGGCTGGTAACAGCAGTGATGGTTCTCCAATGCTCGAACTATGAGCAGAACACTTTGCTCCCCACAGGAAAGTAGCTGATCACAGTATCTGCATTTAAGGGCGCCTTTGTTAAATGCAGGCTGAATGTTCGGAACCTGCTCTTGTGATCTCCCCCTCACCGATGGTGTTCGTCCTCCGGTTGATGTAGAGGCCCCATCACTGGGAACCTTTTGTGCCAGAGCCCTGACACTTTCCCGGGCAAAATTCTGGGGGTGCCTTCTCTCCACATGGCGAATCATTGTGGAGTTCCCAAAAGAATATTTTTTATTGGGGTTACCCCGTGACAGGACTGTGTGACAGATCCTGCACTCCACTTTTGGAGCATTTACCTTCTTCTGGTGAGCAGGTATGGAAAAAAAATTCCAGATGAAATGTTCTTTGTATTTTGGCTGAGGAGGCTCTTCATCGATGAATTCATTGGAGTCATCTTCACTGCTGGATGGTCTGGCAGCCATGATAATCCAAGATATCCAACAAAGAACCAACAGCAAAACAGGCAGGTCTTTCAGTCACAAAAGTGAAAGAAGAAGTGAAGGAAATGGGTGGGGATTTCATTCTTTATAAAAAAAATGTTAGCAACCAATGAAAAGTGTTATTTTCAGGTCACATGACCCGACGCGCTTACGCTACGCGCCCCGGGGTGCGCCCGTAGTCGCGCCCCGGGGTGCGCGGCGTAAGCGCGTCAGGACGTTGCGCGATCGTATGCGCTCGCGTGCTTCCGGGTGCGCTTACGCAGTGCGTCATATGACGCATTACGCGGTTACGCGAAACGTCACGATGTTGTTTTCGTTCGCGAGAATAGCGCTAACGGGACGCTCCCCGGTACGCGCCCCGGTGCACGCCGTAACATTGCGCTTACCCGTGCGTTCACCGGTACGCGCCCCGGGAGCGCTCCGGGCAAAAAATATTAAAAAAAAAAAATTGACATAATTATACAATATAAAATTCGTTTTAAATGTATTATTTTTTATACCTATAAAGATTTGCTATTAAAAAACCATTGAAATTCACTGAAGAAACCATAGGTTTCACACCAGTTATAGTTAGGAATTAGCATTAAAAAAAACTATTAAATTCACTGAAAAAACCATAGGTTTTACACCAGTTATAGTTAGCTGGAAGTTTTACTCGCATAAAACCATTGAAATTCCCACGTTATAGTTAGTTGGACTCACTATAACTTGCGCGTGCAATGCACTGCTGATGACGTCACATATTACATCACTCATGACATGGTCAGTGACATCACTCATGACATCACTGATGACATCATCCAGTGAATGTGTGTCTTTCTGAAAAAAAAATATTAGTGAGTAATGTTTAAATATTTAAATATATGTATTAATGTTTCACTTTGTGTATAAGTGGCTGCATGGGTTGGTGAGTAGCTACATGTGTAGGTATATGGGTTATTAGATGTTTTTCTTAGTATCAGTATAAGTGTTTGTATGGTTTGGTGGGGGTATTACTTAGCACATAGATGCATGAATGACTGACTCTGTTTGTATGTGTTTTGAATACAGCACATGTGCAGGACTGTATGTGTATGTTAGTGAGTGAATGACTGTCTCACTAGGGTCTTTACCAGTAACTACATATGTTTTAATGTAGTATATGTGAATTTTCATGTATATATGTGACTATATGTGAGAGTAAGGGATTGTAAGAGTTCCTGTTTAAATAAGTATGTGTTTCTATAAGTGATTGTTTAAGAGAGTAAGTATGTGTAAGGTTCCTTAGACGTAAGGTGCTAGTGTGTGTATAGCTGTATATGCAAATAAATGGATGTTCAATAGTTTTTTTGCATGTGTGAGTATGTGTGAGAGTATCTTTTGGATGACTGTCGGTGTGTAACAGGATGTATAGGTGTATCACTACATATGAGTGAGTGAGTATATGTATGAGTGACTACATAGAACTGTTGGAGAATGAGTGGATGTGTATATAGATGGTGGAATTACTGAATTGGTTGTTGTAACTGGTATGGGTCTCTCCGTTTTTTTGAGGGACAGTGTGTGAGAGGCTACATGGGTGTGTGAGTTGTTATGTAAGTGGATGTATGAGTAGGTGTGTGGATCTGTTAGTGAGTATGTTTTTCACCCCAATCCAAGAAGATCCAGGGACAATCCACAGATCATCACAATGTTAAAACAAAAACAAAAAGGGTTTTGGACAATTTCTTGCCCCTGAGGAGTCCCTCATAGACCCCCTCCATTAGTCCCATGGGATCAGGGTACATTTACCCAGAACCCTTTTATCCTTTTCGAACTTTAACATTCCTCTCAGGTTGCGGCCTACCAATCACGGCATTGCTGGTGGCTCGTGGTTTCACGAATCCAAGGAGGAACTGCATCCCTAGACATACACATTTGGATTTCGGTTAATACCTCAAAAGCTACTGGACAGATTTCCACCAAATCACAAAAAGTTCACTCTCTGGACCATGATCTACATTTACACCAAATTTGGTGTCATTTTGTTCAGCAGTTTAGGCTGTAGTCATGTTTAAAATCCCTATGGGGATTGACATGGGAAAAACACTTTTTTGACCACCCTTTTTCTCGGGCTACGCTTGACAGATCGCCCTGAAACTTTACATGCACAACAAGAATCAGCAGGGGGACTTTCTCGGGAAATCTTTGTCATTTTCTTTTTTTATCCTCATTGGCCTTCTCGCTGCCCATTACTCAACGAAGCCACCCTTGGGCTTTTTATCTCATATACTTGCAGTACAGGAAAAAGGCTTGTGCATCGTTACTTAGAGTCAGAACCCTCCTCCGAGCACAGCCCCTTTTGTGAGTGGGACAGAGAGTCTTCCTCCAAACGTAACAACCCTATCCTCAAGTCTTCACCTAGCCTGGGAAGCCTCAAAACCAGCCGAGATAGGCGAAGGCTTAATCATTGGTTTCATATTTTAACAAAAAATCAAGCAAAAACCTTCTCTCTCACCCAAAACATAACAAAAATGGTGTCCAAAATCTATACCTTTTTTTAGTCTGATCCGAAATGTCTAATTTAGCAATAAATGTCACGGCTCGTAGCCAGTCCAGTTCTGTCGGAGGTAAATTGAATTTAGAAAGTCTTCGGGGAGACCAATACGCCCTGTGGTTCTTAAAGAAATGGTTCCACCTTAAATTTGCAGGTTTGACTATTTTATAAAGCATATACATTGTTACTTGACATTGGTCTTCTGTCGCAATCTCCGGCAAGCAATCTCCCCACAAGGTCTCAGGCAGCGTAAAGGGACCATCTTCTATCTCCAGTATCAGCCAATACCATAGTGCAACTTCTATTTTAAACAAACAGTTTGAAAAAAGCTTCTCTTCAAATTCATTGTGAACTCCAATTAGATTTCCCATTTCAGTTGCCCAACTCTGTATCTGCACATATTTAAAACTGGAGAAGCTCCGACCCCATTCTTGTTCACAAAGTCCCCATGAAATCAACTTGCCATCCGGAAATAAATCTTTCCATCGCTGGGGTCCAGCCTCTCTTAGTGGTCTAGCCAAAGCGTCCTTTGACTAGGGAGGAGACCCTGGTGCATCCCAAATCAGAGCCATGTAACTGTAATATGGAATTTTTAATGACCTCCTAATTCTGAATCAGAACTCTGCTAGGTCTCTTAGAACCTTTAACCTAACATTTAAAAAAAATTCAGATCAGCAAACTTAAACAGAAAGCCATGCTCGTTATAGTTGTTCTTTCTGAGCATTGCACAAAACATTTTCCTAATAACAGAAATTGTCGGGGTTCCCAATAGCATTCTACAGTTTTTTAGCAGGAAGGCCCATGAATAAATTTGAAAGTCTGGAATCGCCAATCCCCCCTTCACAAGTTTTCTCCTAAGCTTCTTCCAAGAGAGAGTCGAGGCCCTTTTGAAGCCCATAAAAAAGAACTAAACTCGCTCTGTATCTTTGCAAACCACTCTTTCTTAAATATCAACGGAAGTGTTTCAAACAAAAAAGTTATCTTTGGAAAAATCATCATCTTCACAAAATTCGTACGACCAAACAGTGAAAGCGGTAAATGTGCCCACCCTCGAAGAGTGGCAGTTATCACCTTTTTTAGTTTTAAAAAGTTAACTTTAGTAAGATCCCTGTCATGCGTTATCCTCACCCACAGATATCTCATCTCGGACTTGCAGGCTATTCCCTCGACATCTGAGTTCCAGGCCATAATCTCAGTTTTATCTTCATTAATAGCATAGCCGGATACAGCTCCGAACTCCTTGGTCAATTCTAAAAGGCATTCCATTGACTGATGTAACTTAGGGGTGTACATAATAATGTCATCGGCATATAATCCGATCTTTTTGGACCAACTCTCAAATTCGAACGGAGCAATCTTCTCTGCAGCTCTTATCTTACAAGCTAGGGGCTCAATATGTAAATCAAATAAAAGTGGTGACAGAGGACACCCTTGTCTAGTCCCTCGCATGATTGGAACTGGCTGAGTTAATATCCCATTAACTAACACTCGGGACGTAGGGGACTGATATAAAGATACTAGAGAACTGCTGAAATTCTGGGCTAATTTAAGATGTTTTATCAAACCCTGTAAATATATCCAATTTACATGATCAAACGCCTTGGCGGCATCCAAAGCGATAACCGCCAAGGGAAGATCGTAGGCCGCGGCCATATCCATAGCCCTAATAAGTGAAAAAGTTAATTCTTTCAAGTATCTGCTCTTTATAAAACCTTTTTCATCTTCATGAATTAACTGCGGGATAACCGTACTCAACCTGTCGGCCGTGATTTTTGCAAACAATTTATAATCACAATTAAGTAACGATATAGGCCTGTAAGAATCCATATACTTTGGTGACTTCCCTGGCTTTGGTATTAGTATGACATTTGCATCATTCCATGAAGAAGGCAGAGAAGCCTTGCCCAGAAAAATCTGATTGAATAGCTGGCAAATAATTGGTGACAAAATGCCTATCATTAATGCCAAATTAATGCCTATCATTAATTTGTAAACTTCGGCCGGAAGACCGTCTGGCCCAGGTGCCTTACCCCTTTTTCCCCCTTTAATAGCCCCTTCAACCTCTAATTGGGATATTAGGAAATATTTGTCATGATATATATGTATAATATCCCTATGCTACCCTGTTGTATTCATTTGGGATTAGCATGTGGCTCATGATGCTTTCTGTTACGAATGTCTGATCTCAGTGGGTTCGTTGGTCCCACCAGTCATGATCCCACATGGATGTTTATACCCAGTTGCATTAGGTAGATTGATATATGAATACTGTGACAATGTCAAGTTTGGGGAAAGAGAGGGTTGTGTTGATTGCTTATGTTTGAAAATAATTCTGATCACTTTCCAATGACCACGTGTATGGTGAATTTGGTTTCCTTAATGTTTTTGCTGTCTGTACTGTACTTGCCAACAATTCCTACTTTCATGGCTAGAAGATTGGTGATTGTGCTTTTCTTTATATCGCCATACAGTAGTGCATGTCTGTTACAAATGGGGGTCTCTATTGCAAGAACGCCAACCCCGGGTGCCCACGACGACGGAATGGGTTGAGAAAGTTTATTTGCACAGCTTTTGGTGGAATGAGGACAAAAAAAAAAAAATGGGGGTCTCTAGTTGGCATGGGTTTGCATCTTCGTCCAAGTAAGGACCCTTCTTCCTAGTAAGGGAGTTGCACTACTAAAATAACCTCCGCTCACCCCTTTGGAGCTTGGCCTTAGCAGGCTTATCTCAGAGGCACTGTGTGAAGCACTTGCACATAGCCAACAGTAATACAGTGAAAACACTAAAAAAGTACACCACACCAGCTTAGAAAAATATCCAATATTTTTATATATGCAAATCAAGACCAAAATGAGACAAATCCAACATACATATGCACTTTGCAAGAATACTTTGTGTAAACAGTTTCTTGAAGTCTGTAGCTCCGTCCGGTGCTACCGCGATGCTGCACACAACTGAATCCCACAGTTCCGTCTGACCGCGACAGTCAAGGGCGTCAACAGACAAGTGAACAGTACCTTGTGTGTTGTGGCCGACACGTTGATGCAGGCCGGTCATGGCAACCTTCGCGGGTGAGGAGTGAAGGGGAGCGGTGCGGCATTCAGTGCCCTCAAGTCACAGTGTAGGTAGCGGCTTGGTGACAATTGTCCAGCGGCGTCGATGAGACCAGGGCTGCAGTGCAGACTGAAGGCGGTGTTCGTTGTAGTGCTGACAGATCACGGTGCAGGCGACAGAGCCCGTTGAGGAAAGCTGCTGTTGGTCGGTAATGACTGCCGGTGTGGGCTGGGGTAGGTGCGTCATTTGACTTATGAGTGGTACCCCAAGGCATGATGCTGTCACAGAAGTCGTGGTCAGCGACTGTGTTGGTGAGATCAGGGACGCGGATTGAAGTGAGGCTATGCTGAATGTGATGCCCACAGGTCGCAGTGCAAGCAGCTGCCTGGTGGCATCGGTGGCAGTCAGTGAGACCAGGGTTGCGGTGTGAGATGCATCAGTGCCTTCAGGACATGGAGCCAGCGACGGAGTCGGTGACAGAGTAGGTTGCTTTTCCTTTCTCTGTGGCAACTAAAATAACGTTTCCAGAAGCGGTACCCAGAGTTTGGTCAAGTATTTGAGGTCCCTGAGACTTCAGAACAGGAGGCAAGCTCTACTTCAAGCCCTTGTAGATACTCAGCACATGTAAGGAAAGGTCAGTCCAGACCTTTCACTGCCCAAGACAGAAACAGCAACTGCAGGCTAACCCAACAAAGCAACAACACAGCAAGGGGGCAGTACTCCTGCTGGCAGCTCTTCCAGCTCTTCTTGTTGGCAGGTTCCTTGATTCCAGCGAGTTCTCTGAAGTATTTTATCTCCCTGAGACTTCCAACAGGAGGCATGCTCTACTTCAAGCCCTTGGAGAAAGCTCCAACAGCAGGATGATGAAAGTACAATCCAGTCCTTTCCCTGCCAAAGACAGAAGCAGCAAGCAGCTGACCAACACAGCAGATCATGTATCAAAGTGGCAGTTCCTCCTGACAGCTTTTCCAGCCCTTCTTCCTGGCAGGTACCTTAGTTCAGCAGTAATCTAAAATACTGGGGTCTGGGCCCCAATATTTCTACAGCAAATTCCTTTTTCTCTTGGTGCAGAGAGGCTCTGTGCTCAGCCGAAACCAGTTCAGTCCTCTCTGGTCCAGATTCCCGGCAGGAGGTGGAGACAGCATTGTCCAAGGCAGACAGGGCCTATTCAGGTGCAAGGGAAATCTCCTCCCATCGCTATAGACTAGGTCTATTCAGGTGCTAGTGAAAACTCCTCCCACTACTCTGAATGCAGAAGAAGTCTATTCAGCCCAGCCATGACTCAGTCAAGAAAGGCAGGACACACATCACTACCCCCAGTGGCTGTCTGAGAGAATGAACATACCAAGCCCCTGTCACTCCAAAGCCAGACAGTCAATCTACAAACCTCCAGAGGCTCACAGGATGGCTAAGCAAGAAAATACCCTAAAAACATAAAAATCAACTTTACAAAAACATGCATTTTTACATTCTGAGTCCAGGCATATTAAACTCTACTTCCCTATCTTGTCCCAATGGCAAATTATGCTTATAAGATGTTCTAAATAAAACTCCCATTCTACCCTATGGGACAGATAGCCATTCCAGAGTGAAAAACTAAATGTACTGTAATTCACTACCAGGACATGTTACACACACCAGTACATGTCCTACCTTTCACATACACTGCACCCTGCCCATGGGGCTAACTTGGGCCTAACTTAGCGGTGTCTTACATGTAAGGAAAGGGACGATTAGGGCCTGGAAAGTGGGTGCACTTGTCAGGTCGACATGGCAGTTACAAACTGAGCGAGACCCTGCAGTGGCAGGTCTGAGTTACCTTTTCAGGGCTACTTCTGTGGGTGGCAGAATCAGTGCTGTAGACCCACTAGTAGCATTTGATTTACAGGCCCTGGCAATCTCACTGCACTGTATTAGGGATGTAATAGTAAATCAAATATGCCAATCATGGAAACACCAATCCATAGCATAAGTTACTACTTGTGTAACGATATATCTGTAAGAGACATTAGTTAGTGATAGATTCCTTACCTTAAAATATCCACAGGTGTCAGACTGGATCCAGAAAGTTATGCTAGCAGTACCCCTGCGCATCACTAGGTGGCGTTGTGCGGCTCCGCTGGCATCGTATGTGCCGAGATGATGTCACGGAGACTACTTAGGCGCCGCTCATGCGCGCTTACGTCAGTTCTATACACGACTTTCCGCACCAGAAACGCAGAATCATGCAAGAAAATGACTACTGGTGCCATGAAACTAGGGCCTTAAAATGGATGTCCTTAACCCTAGTAATCAGTTCACAGAACGGGGAGGTTGGGTGGGGCGGTAAGGAATCTATCACTAACTAATGTCTCTTACAGATATATTGTTACACAAGTAGTAACAAGTAGTAACTTGTGCATCTGAAAGAGACACGTTAGTGATATATTCCTAACCTTAGAATAGCTACCAGCAATACCAACCCCGGTGGAGGGTCTTCGAATAAGATTACACCAGAAAGTCGCGGAGAACAGAACGGCCAAAGAAGCTGTCTCTCAGGACTTGACTGTCAAAGCAGTAATGCTTGGTAAACGTGTGCAGCGAGGCCCACGTAGCTGCCTGACAAATGTCTTGCAAGGGAACGCCATGTCCCAAGGTAGTAGTTTCTGCAGTTGCCCTGGTGGAATGGGCAAGCAGGCCCACAGGAGGCTCCTTCTTAGCCAACGATTAACAGGCCTGCAGAACGACCCACCGAGAGATGGTCCGTTTGTGCACGGCCTGACCTTTTTTGGCACCCACGTAGCCAACAAAGGCTACGTGGTCATTCACCCGGACTGTAGTGTGCGCTTCAGATAAAACAAGAGCACACTTTTGGGTCCAGACGGTGGAGCCTCTCTCCCTCTTTTGAAGGATGCAGAGGCAGAAAGAAGGTGGGCAAAGTGATGGTCTGCCCGATGTGGAAGGGCGTGACAACCTTTAGCAATAAAGAAGGACGGGTCCTCAAAACTGAAAGGAATGGAGGTTTAGAAGAAAGAGCCTGGAGCTCACTCACTCGTCTGGCAGAGGTGATAGCTACCAGGAAAGCCGTCTTGAGAGTAAGAAGACGTAAAGGACAGTTATGAAGTGGCTCAAAGAGAGCGCACATCAGATAGGTTAAGACAAGATTTAAGTCCCATTGAGGCATTATGAAAGGCACGGGAGGAAACATGTGAGTAATACCTTTCAGGAACTGGTTAACAACCGGGGATTTAAAAAGAGAAGGCTGATCTGGAAGCCTTAGAAAGACCGAGATGGCCGAAAGAAAACCTTTGATAGTGCCCAGAGCAGAGCCCTGCTGGGCCAAAGAGAGAAGGAACAGAAGGACCTCGGAAAGAGGGGCAGAAAGGGGATCCACAGCCTTTGCTGTGCACCATGCCACAAATTTGTTCCACCTGCAGGCGTATACAGTCTTAGTGGAGGGACGTCTGGCTGCCAGAATGACAGAATGACATCACAGACTTCGGGAGGAAGATCGAAAGCTGTCAACTGTCCCTGCTCAATCTCCATGCATGGAGGTGGAGGCTGGACAGGTTCGGGTGGAGGACTATCCCCTGCTGCTGCGACAGAAGATACTCCCTAAAAGGCAGTCCGATCGGGGAATCGATCGCCATGTTGAATAACTCGGCATACCAGTATCTTCATGCTCAATCCGGAGCCACAAGGATGACTTGTGCCCGGTCACGCCAAATCTTCTTCAGCACTCTGGGCACAAGTGGTATAGGCAGAATGGCGTACAACAGACCGCAGCTCCACCCACGACAAAAAGTGTTGCCGAGCGAGTGCCACCTTGGAAATTCCAACGCGCAGAACTGATGACATTGCGTGTTCTCTTCGGTGGCGAATAGATCTAACCAAGGCTTTCCCCACTGTAGAAAGAGACCTTGTGCCACGTCCGAGTTCAGACGCCATTCGTGATCCATCAAGCACTGGCGGCTGAGTTCCTCCGCCCTAGCGTTCAGAGAACCTGCCAGGTGTTGAACCGCCTTGATGTTCCAGCCATGTCCAGAGGTGCAAAGCCTCCTGACATAGGGTCCAGGACCCCACCCGCCCTGTTTGTTGCAGTACCACATGGTGGTGGTGTTGTCCGTGAACACCTGCACCACACTTCCACTGACAGGTGGAAGGAATGCCTTCAGTGCAAGTCGGATCGCCCGAAGCTCCAAAAGGTTGACATGGAGCTGGGACTCTGCCAGAGACCAGAGGTCTCTGATCTCCGCCTCTCCCGAAGTGGCCACCCCACCCCAGGAGGGAAGCATCCTTCATCACTGTGGGCTCTGGTTGGGGAAGGGAGAAGGATCTGTCATTGACCCAATCACGATTCGTAAGCCACCACTGAAGTTGACGAGCAGTGCCTTCCGAGATCTGGACATGATCGGACAGGTTGCCCTGATGCTGCGCCCACTGGAACCTCAGGTGCCACTGCAGAGCACGCATGTGCCATCTGGCATGTTGCACTAGTAGGATGCAGGAGGACATCAGGCCCAGGAGCTGGAGGGTCATTTTGGATGAAACCCAGGATAGAGGCCGAAAGATTGGAATCATAGCCTGAATATCCTGGACTCGCTGCTCGGGAGGATAAACCTGAAACTGCGTCGAATCCAGAACCGCTCCGATGAAGGGGAGCTTCTGACAGGGACTCAGGTGCGACTTTGTCACATTGATGGAGAACCCCCGCAGATGCAGGAGGTCGGCCGTAGTCTGGAGGTGACCACTGCCTGGGGCGAGCACACCTTCAACAGCCGGTCGTCGAGGTAGGGGAAGATTGATACCCCTGACCTGCGCAGATGAGCTGCGACTACCACCAACACATTCGTGAACACCCGAGGGGCACTGGTAAGGCCGAAGGAGAGCATGGCAAATTGAAAATGCTCCTGGCCTACCGTGAACCGCAGGTAACGCCGGTGGGCCGGCAGGACAGGGATGTGATAATAGGCATCCTGCAAGTCCAACGCTACCATCCAGTCTCCAGGGCAGCCAAGAACTGAGCCAGAGTCAACAACTTGAACTCCTCCTTCCGGAGGAAGTGATTGACGTTCCTGAGGTCCAAGATGGGGTGCAAGCCCCCCTTGTCCTTCTTTGGGACCAGAAAGTAGAGAGAATAACAACCATACCCTACTTCTGGCCCAGGAACGCGCTCGATGGCCCCCTTGGCCAAGAGGGCCATGACTTCCTGCTTGAGAAGTGCCTCCCTGACATGCGGTGAAACTGAGGAGGCATGGCCGGGGGGTAGCCTCGAAGGGAAGGGAGTAACCTCTCCGGACGAGTTGCAGCACCCACCTGTCGGAAGTGACAGAACGGCAATGGATAAAGGTGATAATGAATCCTGCCACCCACTGGCAAGCTAAGACTAGGAAGGCTTTCGAGGCGGGTGCCGTGGGGGCAGAGGTGGACTTGCACTCACGCCGGCCCCCGGAGCCGGCACGGCGGCTTCCACGGCCACGCTGAGTTTGGTTTCGTGCAGGCCTTTGACTGAACGGGCAGGGGCACTCCTTCCCGGGGCACGAAAGGAATAAAAAGTATATGCGGCTGGGCACGCTGCAGAAAGGCCCAAGGACTTGGCCGTAGCGCGAGAGTCTTTAAAACGCTCCAGTGCACTGTCGGCCTTATCACCAACGTATACGAGGCATCCGCCTCCATAGTGGATGGGGAGAGACAAACCCTGGGTCAGAGGAGACGTCAAGGCCGCCGGCCCCCTCCAAGTCATCCGCCCAGTCCTGCTCGGAGTCGCACTGGCGAGCAAGAGGGTCCTCTGACCCCTCCCAGTCATCCTCGGCCCCTGCCGCATACGGTACAGACCACGGCGGAGGGGCAGTGCCAGGGGAGGAACACACAGCGTCGGGAATGGCGCCAGTTGGGCCGAACCGGCGCCATGTCCCAATTTGGATCCCAGGCGGGGACAAAACTGTCCGGGAACAGGGGCAGGGGTGGGACCAACGGAATCCACTGTGGCGCCACAGGCGGAGCCGGGGCAGCGCTGAGGCCGAAGCTAGCAGCGTAGGACCTCTTAGCGCTGGGGCCGGATCCAACGGTGCAAGATCCTGCGGTGCCGGAGCCGGCAGCGGTATCTGTGTCGGAGCCGTCGGTGGTGTCAACAGCCGAGCAGGATCCTTACACGGGACCACGGGGCCCAAAGGCGCACCAGCGGGAGCCGGAGGCCTAAACCGGCGGTCCATGGCAGCAAGAAACTCTTGCACCTGTGCGGGAGTCGCCGACAGACCCGGGAAAGGCGGGTAGGCCGCGGGACTCCCAGGCTCCGAAGGAGCCGCAGGGGGCAGAACACCGGTCCCCCTTGTCCGCATCCGAGGACCGATGGGGGGACGTCGGAGAGCGACAACGCTTCTTCAACTTTTTTGCGTCGTCGCTTACCCGAATCCAAGGGTGAAGATTTGGACACGAGGAGCCGTGATGGTGGCCCTGCGAGTGTTCACGAGAGCGGCCCCTGTACTGCGAGCGGCGCTGGGATGAGTGTCGAACTTCAAGCAACTTCTGGCGCTGCTCCCTCAAGGCCTTTGGGGCCATGGCCTGACAGTCCAGAAATGACCGGGAGTCGTGGTCGCGCTCCAGGCAGTAGAGACAAATGTCGTGGGGTCTACCATCAACATGTTGCGATGGCAGGCCCCACAGGACTTAAACCCAGGCATCCCTACGCACCAGAGAAGACCAACAGGAGACAAAATTCCCAAAAAGAGTAGTCAAAAAGTGACTAGGGTACGTGCTCTAACCGGATCTGTGCTTACTGGCGCGGAAAAAGAAAGAACTGACGTCACCGCGCATGGGTGGCGCCTAAGTAGTCTCCGTGACGTCATCTCAGCACATACTGATGGAGAGCGGTAATTTCTTCTGGTAGTTTCTCAATGTAAAACCTCCATGCTACCTCTAATTTACCGCTCAAAAGGTGTTGGGCCCTTCACACCATGTATTACCTTCAGGAGACTTTAAATAAAGATGAACAGTCAAAATACAATTATTATTGTAAGCCAATAAAGAGAGTTGTTGATTATTTTAAAGGGTTTTATTTTCTAGTCAAAAAGTTAATTTTTTCTCTGACCCTTTATTCATTAGTAAAATATCAATCAGGTTACAGAATTTGGAAAACAGGAAAAATATCAATAATACAGAACACATTACAGTCTGCATATAAGCATTACATGTAGTTATGAAAAATGTGGCGCAAAAGTCTTAAAGAGTTTCTAAGAAAAATAGTCTTGCAAAGCTAATCAGTACTTAAATAGTTTGCAAAAATATGCTATTAAGAGAAATAAATGCATAAATCAAATAAATCTTTTCAGACCTAATTAATTAGTCAAAACATAAACTTAAAGTTTAGCATCTAATCCTATCCTGATCCACTGCACTCTCTGTCTGTCTGTGTCTAAAGAGGAAAGCAGCCCGCCCTTCACAGGCCTCAAAGGAATGTGGCATGAAGTGCCAAGATATGACGTGGAAGCAAGAAACCTCCCCCTGACACTCCTCGGACGCAAGCCCGCCCTTCAGCAATCTCCCGGGACGTTTCTCGTACCTAACCCATAGAAGCCAGCTGAGCTGAGAAAAAGAAGAAGTGCCAGCCCCCATCCAGAGAGGACAGTATTTATACCATAATTATTGGCAGAGTACACAAAGATGTAACATTTTTCAGTAAAACCTTTACGTGATTGGTCAGTCATGATGCATGAGGTCACACTTCCCTGACTCCTTCTAAAAACCTGACTTCACTAGTCTTAACAAAAGAAGCATACATGAATAAATACATTTATAAACATTTGCAACATTTACTAGGAAAAATGTTTCAATCTAATTCATCCTTCCTTCCTTCTCAGCGCAGTAGATGGATACTTTTAACTAACTGGTACATTGGCAGAATGACAAGAATGTGCAGTTCACGCTGTCCTGGACTTCTTGTCATGAGGAAAGCTGCCACAGTCTGCGCATGCTCCCTTCTCATTAAATTGCAAATCATAGCCGTGATGGATTCACAGGCAGCCATGTTTTGTGTAGGCCCCAAAAATAAAACAAACACAAAGATAATATTAATTTCATGTAAATCAGCCCATTATGTTTCCCTCCCTCATACTAATACCCCTTATAAATGTTTACCTAGCCAAGCTATTAGTGAAAAGCAGCTTTTCTATTATTTATGACAACATGCAAAATAAATGTGAAAATAGCATTTTCATGCTTTTAGTGTAACATTTAAAAGCACACACAGTTAATATAGCGACACACTGTTAATACAGCACACACAACAACATGCTTTAATGTTTTAGATAGCTTTTCATGCAAACAAGCATTTAGTCCCTTGTGTCGTGTTTGGTGCATTATTAATTCACACATTATAAAAAGAGGTGTTATTAACTGAAAATGTTTATCAAAATATGCAACAAGTCAAAGTCTATTAAGACAGGAATAATTAATGTAGATTATATGGGATGGGCTGGGAAGAGAGAAACACATTCTATTAATCTTCAAAGCTAAAAAGGCCACGTTTCTCTAGACTGTAAAAAAATACACATGTAAATTCAGCAAAAGCATTTTCAGGCCTCACTTTCATGTTTTTCATGTGCCATGTTTTTAACCTGCACCAAAATGTGCGTTGCAATTTAAATGCAGCCTGTTTGAAGCACAAAAAAATAAAACAATGCATGACTGCAGATGAAATCTGCTCCATCAATACGACTCCAGTGACGGATGCGGAGCTGCACAATGCCACCTACTGACGCACAGGGGTACTGCTAGTAAAGCTTTCCAGATCCAGTCTGACGCCTGGGGACATTCTAAGGTAAGGAATCTATCACTAATGTGTCTCTTTCAGATTAACAATTTTCAGAGAGAGCACATGCACTTTAGCACTGAATAGCAGTGGTAAAGTGCCCAGAGTCATAAAACCAACAAAAACAGGAGACCAAAAAGCAAAAATTCTGGAGGTAAGCCAAGTCTAACAATGACTGTATGTAAAAATGCAATAAAGTTTGTGTCATAAAAGTATATATACATCATGTAGGCCCATAGAAGGCATTATGCCAAAACGCAGCTGTTATTAATGTTTTGCAGTATCACTTAAATAAAATAAATTAAATCATTTCTTGTGGCTTGAGGAGTGGATTTTGACCCCAGGGAGTTGGTACCTTCGTGGAGCTTTTGAATAAGGTGGTCACCAGTGATTATATGATATAATACAGACAGACTAGATAGATAGATAGATAGATAGATAGATAGATAGATAGATAGATAGATAGATAGATAGACAGATAGCAAGCTAGCTAGCTCGCTCCAGGGCAGTGCAATTGGTGCCTCCACATCAGGTGCAGACTATGGTGCGGTGCTATGTTTTGAAGCACAATATGGTTTTAAAAGCACCTGCTGTCACGTTCCTTGCCTCCAGCAATTTACAGGCAACCATGAAAATGTCAAGATAAGTCTGGTGACTAATGGACCTGCAGCAGAGAGTTTAGTGGACAGTTCTAGTGGAAGATTTGACTCATAATAAAGTAGTGCAGAAGGTTAAAATGCTGCCTGCTGCAAAACACATGTACCATGCAGATCACAAAACACAATTTAAATATGTCAGCGTTTTCTGTCAGAGACACCCTTTTGTTACTCCTAGTTTAGAAATGTAAATCCTAATATAGAACAGTGAGCTATTAACTATCATCAAAGAGCTGCATACCAACTTCAAGGTATAAATTAGAGCGTTACGATTTTTTGCCACAGTTTTTTTATCCTAATGTTGCAAAAAGGGTTCGCTTGGATAGAAATTGATTCTTATTAGCAAAGCCAAACACCAATCATGGTGTTACGTTTTAAATTCTAAGTTTGTGCTTCTCCAGACCGAGCACTCTTAAATTATACTCTCTACCAGTATGGATGACATGTGACTCCTACACCTTGCAGTCCACTGTCTGATGTAACATTTCCTATACATTGATTTGCACACTTAAGATTCATTGTCTCTGTAATGTGTGTGTGGTGTGAAGTGCTCTGACACCTTACACAGGTACCACTGGCATTATAAAACAAAAGAATTGCATGAGAGAGAGCAGTTATGGAGACCTGAGGGGCACTGTTAAAGGGTGGTAGTGAGGGAATCCATTGAGAAGAATCCTGTAAATATTCTTCTAGTCACCAAACCTTATAGCACACGTTAACATTTACTTGATCAAATATGTCATTGAATACGTCATGAGCAATGTAATGTGTGAGGTGAGAAGCAGGTCATGGCAGGTGACCAAGTTATTGTTAGCTCAGGCAACTATAACCTGTGATTTTCAGTGTTTTTTTGGTTTATAACCATGTCCGTTTAGTGTTATTTCAGCGCCTTACTATAACGTCACTTTAACCTTTCAAGTGGGAAAAAAAAGGAAAGATATACATATCTATATTTTTTTTAGATGCTAAAGTTTCCTGCGACTTCAGACACACGAGCACATTTGAGTCATATGACTTCTGTAATTGTCATGCATTTTTTGTGTGAACTGTATGAACTTGCAGCTTAATCCTTCTCAAACTTCACGTCTCTTGGCACAGTTCAGCTGCACAACCCGCTTCCTGAATGGACTTGCCAACATGATGGCATAAGATTTATGTTCCAAAACGTACAACCTCTCCATCTCCAGATAATCTCCTAGGTTTGGAAAATTGTCCCGAAACGCAGGGCAATACGTGCGTGGCAAGTCAATATGTATGCACGTGTACGTTACAATGTAAACAAAGAAAATTCGTTCTGATATGGAGTTAAAGTTTTTACAAGAGAGAGCACAATAAATCGACAGCCTGGGTTCAACAAAAGGTTGCAATAACTAGGGGCTAGCACATAATGTCCACGTGAATTTCAACATTTTTCCCAGCTTGCAGAATTGTGGGAACTCTGCTTAGCCAGGGAAGACGTGTACTATTTTTAGCCTTTTTATTATACAATTTGTCATGGTATGTCCCATGGGGCTATCAACAATCGCTTTGAAACAGCTTCTGACCACAAACACTTCCCCACATGTGATTCAGAACATCTGGATAAAATGAGCGAGCTCCAGGAGCCTGGCCGGGTCGGAGCATCCTGTCAAACATTTTGTAGTCTGAATTAACATGCTATGTTATCATCATTTCCATATTAGTTACAACTTAAATGTAGTTAAAATTAAAAGTCTATTTTATTAAGGTTTTGTGGGCAGAGTAGCAGCTTAGATGGCTTGCAGGTTGAGAGGAAATGTGTTTCTTGTCATTAGGATCGCATTCCATTCATTGCTCCGTCATTTCCCCAGGAACGAATTCATAGCCTCAAACAGGAACCCCCGAAAAGTTCACGACATTTCTTTAATCCAAAGACCCTCAGAAGATGTTGATAAAATCCATCCTGCGACAGTAGCGTAGCAAGGATGTCATGGGCTCTGAGGCAAGCAAGGAAAATAGCTAATTTTACTGCTATTCGGGCAACAAAAAACAAACAATATTGTCAGCGTGCCAAGGGACTCTTTGGGCTCCTGGCCGTACTGTACCAAGAAGCAACCCCACAGGGTTGGACTGGGCTATAGGGTAATCAGGCAGTGGACAATGGGCTCGTCTGACAGGTGTATGTGACGGTTTGTTGGCTGTTTTGGGCCTTTTGTGGTCTGGTGAGCCAGTTTTACTGTTGATTTCCCTGATACTATAAAAAATCATTGTCTGCGACAAGCTCAAATGAATGCAGTCATTCATATCTTGAAAAATACTGATATTTTGTGTCTTTACAAGTACAAAACGGCCTCAAACCTGGCCCACTTTTTTTAGATATCTAATTCACTAATGGGGCGACTTTCAGTTTGTTGTCTGGGCCTATTTTCTGTTCCAGTCCAACCCTGATATTCCCTTGATTGGGGACTAAGCTTTTGCTCTGGACCACAAATAGACATTGAGAAATATTTGCACAGCAATACAGAAAAAAAATACATTAAAGAACTCCACCCCCCTTATGAGGCCACGAGCATAAAGATCTTTATATATGCAGCTTGCATTGTTCAGTGTATACCTACTGCGTTACAAGTGAAATTTGTTACATTGATACCCCAATAAACATATTCAACAGAGAATATAGACCTTCTAGTGTTTTTAGTGAAGAAAAGGTAATATTTGTTTTCACGTCATAAGATTGTGATGCTTTCAAGGATTGCACCAATTTAGAGAAATTGTGTTTGTACAAAATTGAGTTATTAGTTGTGAGGCCAAGTCATAGGTCCAAAGTTCTCCTTACTGGGAACCAAGCACCCCATTGTAGCACTAGACTCTCTCAGGGTGGCAGAGCAGAGTAGTCCAAAGCCAACTCCGGGGAGGTGGTGTGGGATAGTAATCACTGTTCAGTGGCAAGCAATAATAGCACTCAAATCATTGTCCAGTCTGTACTTTTTCTTTAGAAAAAGGAAAAGTACATTTATTACACACACTACCAAATTCTACACATTAATTTACAAATATGTACATAGGAATATAGAAATTACTATAGATAACACTGCATATCACCTTTGACCCTCTAAAGGGGTCATATACATTTATGTAGTAAGTCTATTGGCTAGGTCAAATAGTGCAGATCAACAAGCCACATGTTAACCCCTTGCGTGCACATGATGGAACCACACCGTCATGAGCCACAGGCGGTGTGTGCTCATGACGGCGTGGTTCCATCATGCGGCTGCCTCTCCACCCACGCGGCTGTGCGGGCGAATTAATGAGATGGCGGGCCGTGATGGAACCACGCCGTCATGAAGACAAGCCGCCCGTGACGGCGTGGTTCCAGCACGAGACCGGAAGCGCCGCGTTCATCTCCCCCACCCTCCCCCCAAACAGCGGCAAAATTCATGCAGCTGCAATGGGGTTAAAAACATCATTCTGTTTATAAACACAATCAATAATAATAATCAGGAAAACATACATTCATTACGATTACTAAATCATGTTCACTCTGATCCATAATCAATGCCAACATTATTACAATAGAGCATTTAAAAAACAGCAAAATAAGTGTTGGTGTGCTTTTTACAAACTTTCCAACCATGAAAACACAATCATAAACAGTCCCTAGAGTGCATCATATTTTGATGTCATAACATGCAACCATAGACTTAGCACCTAGAGGGCACTTCAGTACATGAATCTTCTTTGTACACCTTAGGGCCACGATAATTACGAATATAGAGTAAGCCCCTAGGGGCCTTGAGTTTCTTGATCCTGCAAACATAGGGTCAGTAGTTTGTACAAATTCATAAGGGGGAGCTGCTGCACTCCTGCAGCCCCCAACGCTTCCCTTGAGTCATAGGTAGTACCCCAGCCATGTTGGGACCACTGTGAGGAGAGGAAATGTGCAAAACTGAAGGCCCCATTGGGCATTATAAGGAGCTATAGTCGACCGCGATGACTAATTTATGGAGAGGCTCTCCTGCTGCACCTTTAAAATGCCATCATTCGGTCCCCTGGGTCCTTTTGATGATCCTGAGCTCATTTTACGCCTGGTGGTGAACTCTAGCCAGTTGCAGCAGACCTCCTCAGCAACACAGTGCACACAATGCTGGTTCTCTTGGCTCCCTGTCCTAACTGTTCTCCTCGTCTCTGTCTACAAAAGCCCAAGGTTTACCCACAACGGGTCTTCAGGGGTGTAAGATGGGCTCTGAGCAGGATCAATAGTACTTTTCTCAACTGGGCAGAGTCCTTAGTGGGCATCAAGGGCCTTCCAGTTGCCCATGGCGACCCCAAAGTCCAACAGCAAAGCACAGAGAAATCACCAAGCCCGAGTGAGTCCCCCTCTTGTGCAAGAGTTGTTAAAGGGGAGTGGAAGGTTCCAGAAGCCAGGCACCCCAGGAAATCATAGGTTGTTGTCACATCACATCTCCACCCCTATGCCAACCCTCCTGCACAGAATGCTGGGTCAGTTCAAATTGGCAGCGTCCAAGAATTACTAATCATATCTTCTCTGGGGGCCTCAGCCCAGTCCCTTATTGACATCACTGACAGGGCCTTACTCTTTAAATCTTCGAAGGGGAGCCCCCTCCTGTGTTGGCTCCAGAGGTCTGGGCTCCCTCCATTTGTTCAGTGGGCATAGCCAGGCCCATCCCTGGTACAGTGCGACAGCTAATTAATTGCTGCAGATCTATCAGCCCCACTCCATTCTTCCTCTGAAGCGGAGTGAAGCACTGTTATTCGCTCCCTTAGTGTGGGTAGATCTTTGTTTCTGCATATGGAGAGAAATGTAATGGGCACAGAAGGGTGACAAAAGGCATGGACTCTGATCCTGAACTGAGCCAGAGAAGTGTGGCAATTCTGGATGACCCATAGGTTACAGAGATATCTTTTTGGAACCTGCAGATTTGGTCTTCTCACACAGGTTACTCCCCATTTCGATACATCACTGGTCTCTGTAAGCCAAAGAGCAGCAAAACTGCACTCTAAGGCTGTTTTCCACCAATGTGTATAATAAAGTGTCACTACAGACTAAACAATAAATCACACTGACTTTTCCTATTAGTGTACAAAAATATTGTAAGGCCTACCCCAGGTCAATATCTAATCCTGCAGTGTCCCTTCTGTGCCAGGCTACCTGTGTGCAGTTACCGGGCTGTGCACGACAGAAGTAACCAGTCAAGAGCCCCTTAACCTTGCTGCATCATAACGGCCATATTTTACAATACAGACATTTGCTGTAAACACTCTCAGTCCATTTGCCATGTGATTACAGAGGGCAAGACGCATGTAGCCAGGCTCACCCCAGTAAAAATTCCAAAACCGGATGATCCCAAAAATCTGGGAGTACTGAATGGGCGGACCCTCAATTGTAATAGTGCTATACAAGCCATGCTATAACAATACCCACTAGGCAGACATTGAAACTTTAATAATCCGGGCGTAGAGGCAGAACATGAACACCAGAAACAATGTCATAGTGTGCAGCCATAACCGTTTCGGCAGTAGTGAACACCCCTGAAAGACCGAGAACTTTATTGTGTTGAGCAGGTGCCTGGTAAGGTGGTGTAAAGTACCTCGGACGATTAGAAGCAGACTGGCAAGTTTGAGAATACCTAATTTACAAAGCAGGTGGTTTAACCGCAGCACAGTGGCTTATATCATCATCAGTTCAAATAGGATTTTATTTTCTGCCACTGACATTTTGATTGACGTTATGTCCTAGCACAGTATATAAAACAAAAACATTATTTCTACAATCGTAGGTATTTAAACAGCGTTTTTATGTTGGGGCACATTGTACTAAACAAACATTATTACACTTGTACAATAACCTACTGTGGCTCCCCGTTGCTTATCTGGGCACAGAATTTACTGATGCGCACATGCATTATTTGCTGCGGTGTAGAATTAGAAATCTTAGGCATTCAACAAGCCTTTTAGTATTGTAATACTTAACTGAAACAACCTTGTTAATAAAAGCTTTGGCCAATATTGTTAAAAGGTCATTCTGTAAAATGTGCCGTTTTGCCTTTTGCTACATTTTTTTCAGAAGTGTCCTTCATGGAAAAAATATAAAGTGAAACACACTCATATTGTATGTAATGGTATACAACTGTGGCTATTCATATCGAACTCAAAATATCGGTGGAACAGAATATAATTGCAACAATATTGAGAGATAAAATATTGAAAGGTAAGTGCTCGGAGGGAGGTAAGGATTCACCAATCTACGTACCTTGAAGATCTATATCACCAAACTACTGCTGTGAGGAAAATTCCTTTTCAGCGGGATCATCCCCACTTTTTCCTAGATTTAGTGCTGGTTTCCTGATGCTTAAAACAGGGAGGCGGTGTCCAGCAACCAGTGTGTGTGCGTTCTGAACCCTAAAAATGTGTACAGTATGCTAATCCCCGATTAGCATATTTAACTTACCTGTTAGTTTCTAGTATATGGTATCAGTTTACCCAGGGCCTGTAGGTTAAATGTCACACATGGACTGCAGCACCCAGTGCCACCACTAAAGTGGCAAGTGAAAACATACCTCTAGGCCTGCCAATGCAGCCTAGCTTTGTTTCTAAACTGCAAATTCGACTAGGCAAAACGCAATTTTTGCCAGGCCTAGAACTTTCATTTTAATACTGGCAAGTCACTTCTAAGGTAAGCTCCATCTACCCAAAGAGCAATAGGCATGATATTTAAAAAGTTAGGTATGTGTCCTTCAGTTTAACGTCCTGTTAGTGAAAAATTTCCAAAGATGTTTTTCCTCGTTGCAAGGATTGCTGTCCCTTAGAAAAGCACAAAGTTACTATTTAACACTTTGTAATGTATAACTTCAGATTGGGAATCGCTTGAATCCTGGTTCTACCACTCAAATTAAGAGTAATTTAAAATTCAAACGGAAGGCAAAGTTGGAAATAAAATTACTATTTTGAAAATGCCACTCATATAAATGTGATATGTTCTTGCCTAAAACCTCTAATGGCCCATTCTGAGATAATCCCCAACTGTCATTCAGCAGCCTGCTGAGAGGTGTGCATTGCTCTCAAGAAAGGGAACAAAAGGACCTTGGATGGGAGGTGGTGTCACCACCTCCTGACATCCAATGTCATTATGACTGTGAGAATTGTTTTTAATCATAACTTTAGTTATTGATCACCGATGCAGAGTGAGAATGACTGCCATTCTATTTCACCTTAAAATCGCATCAATGTTCGAACGAGTTCTCCCGCCCCGCGAGTCCGAGAAATCATGTAAAGTCTTCCTGTAAAAGTTAAACTCCAGATCAGTATTAGACTGACTTTTCAAGCTGTCTGGACCACCGCAGGGGACAGCTTAAAAAGGCAGAAGTGTTGGGTGATAGTCCTGTCACTGTCTACAAGACCAAAAAGAAATGGCCCACACACAGTTCCTTTCAAGCTGGCCCAAATCGCAGTGCCAAACCACCCAGGAAGCCAGTCCAACACTAGAGAGGATCCAGCTACATGTGTAGATGCTTGATCTAGAATCAATGGTCAAATATCACTGCACACAGCAGGGTACGTGCAGACCTAGTGCTGCTCTCTACACATCAGAAACTTCCATTAACTGCTCGGATCTGTTTCTGAGCTACAGCAGGGTTGCAAAACAGATTGCAGTTCATCCAAGAGTATGTTCCTCAAGTGGGTAGACAATTGCCTCATGGCCACCCTTTCAATGATTTTCACACTGAACAATGACCTATCATTAGAATTGTAACTCAGCTGGTTGATTGGAAATGAAGGGGCTTTTCAGTAGTGGAATGGCCTTGGCTATTTGTGAGATACTCAGAGCCTTTCCAGTCTGCAATGAGCTGCTAACAATTCTCGACAGAGGTCTTTAACTAGGATTGAAAGTCAAGGGTCACCTGGACATGAGTGACATTCATTTGTTAATGGTTTTTACTCAGTCATGGAACATCAGAACAAAATAAGCTGTGGAAGTTAGTGGATTCAAGCCCTCAATAGGTTCTAAATGCCCTTTTACACATACGGAAGTGTTACAAACCAAAAAAAGATCTTGCCCACTGGGATATAGGAATGGGAGCATTTTAGTATAGCTTGCCAGAGACCAAGCACTCCAGACAGATTCTGCGTGGCATAAGCAAAGGCCAACTGCAGTGGTTCCTACAAAATGAGTGGTAAATGCAAGCTTATGACAAAGCGGAGACTTGACACACAAAGACCATTATATATGTTTAAGGTTCTTATCCAATTGACCCTTGGGTTGGAAAACCCAAGCATCACCAAGACAAAGACACGTACTAGCACAGAAAGACTGTTAGGTATGTGGTATTTCTATAATGCAAACCTAGTCAAAATACAGCTGAACACTGTACATTATCAATGAAGAGTGATAGTATAGGTGCCTGGTTTGTGGATGATTATTGATTGAGGTGTACAGTTCTTTAAAGAGGCGATTCTTCAACTCTTGACTAAATTGGAGCAGCGGTCCTGATAGATACATTGACGCTGTTCCAGATTGTGGGTGCACAGATAGAAAAGGTCTGCTATCTTGATTTTCTGTTTTTACACTTCTTAGTCTGCAGTCTGATGGTGTCTGGCTGCAGCTGTGCCGACAATCAGCAGAGATAGTGAGGTTGTCTGAAAAGATAAGTGGGGTTGTGGTCATGATGACTTTGTAAATAATGTAGCTTGGTTTTGAAGATAGTGCAGGTCGGCAAAAGGAGCCAATTAAATTCAACCGAACAGGACTGATCTTAGCATATTTCTTCACACCACGGATGAGACGTGCTGCATGTAGGATACTCTTAAGGGGTACCAGTGTGGGGCTGGGGGGCCAGGGAGCACAGCATTACCACCATCAAGATGCAAGAGTACGAGGGCTTCAACAACAGTATATCTAAATTCTAGTACCTCTAGATAGAGCCTTGACGCATGTCATTAGGAGTATCACATAAATGGATAAATTTGACCCTAATGCTAACAGAGCCAATACTCAACACAGAATCATTAATACCTTTATTGCGATGCACTTGATTATAATCAAAATAAATAACATCTCATTGCCTGTTGTATCCAGCCATATGCAAAGTGATATTAATTCAGATGGTATACTGGGGAAGGCATTAGGACAAGGCCATTTTCCTATGAATCCTCTATGGTGATTGTGTTTCTCGACTACACCAAACGTACAAGTTAAGTACCTTCGGTAACGATGTATCTGGTAGAGACGATTCTAGCCGCAGATTCCTTAATTTAGAATTATCCCCAGGCGTGACACTGGATCTGGAAAAAGTTTCTTTTCCACAGCATCTCTGTGCGCCGGGGGCGGTACCGCTTGACTCCGCCCTGACGTCGTCGACGGGCGTGACGTCAGCGAGGTAACATATGCCCCATCCCGGCTCGCCAACATCAGTTTTCTTTGGAGAACTTTTCCGCGCCACAATGCGGAGCCATCACAAACAAAAACTGTGTGAATATGGGAACAGTGTGCGAAATAGCATACGTCGTGAAGGAATCTGCGGCTAGAATAGTCTCTACCAGATACATCGTTACCGAAGGTAAGTAACTTGTACATCTGATAGAGACTACTAGCCGCAGATTCCTTAACGTAGAATAGATACCCTAGCCATACCCACAGTGAAGGAGGGTCTGCGAGAGGACCCACTAGCCTTGACATAACAGAAGGCCCCATAGGGGGCGAGGAGCCCTGTCCCCCAGGCAAGGGGAACCCCTACAGTCAGAAAAACACTGATTCCAAGTGGGATGTGGGAAGAAGAAAGGAAGAGGAAGCCCGTTGACACATTGACACGTTCAACCTGCTTGACCCCCTTCAATCTGGCTTCCGCAAAGGGTGCAGCACGGAAACCGCGCTTCTCAATATAGTCGATGATATTCACCTAGCCCTGGACCAGGGCGAGACCTACCTTCTCATCCTCCTTGACCTTTCCGCGGCATTTGATACAGTTTACCACCCAAACCTACTCAACACACTCAAAAATCGCTTCGCCCTCAGTGGCACTGTCCTTAATTGGTTCACCTCCCACTTTCAACATAGAACCCAGCAAATTAAAATACAAAACTGCCTCTCTAACCCAACCCCCATCTCCCTTGGAGTCCCTCAAGGATCCATCCTCTCTCCCGCTCTCTTTAACCTCTTTATGGATCCCCTTACCCGGATACTCAAACAAGAAAAAATCAACCACCACCTATATGCTGACGATACCCAATTGTACTACAAAATAAAATCCCATGTTGATATCCTGCACCTCAACACGGCCTTAACAAAGATCCAAACCTGGTTCCACAACAATCATCTGAAACTCAACCCGAACAAAACTGAGATCATCCTCTTCTCTCCCAAAAACAACCCTCTCCCCATCCAATCGTGGATCGCTGACCTTAATGCGCTAAACTGCTCTCTCTCCCTCGCCGATTCGGTTAAATCCCTCAGCATCACCATCAACAATACACTCACACTAAATTCCCATGTCAAGAACTCAGCAAAAAAAGTGCACTTTTAACTCTCCGACTTCTCAAAAAAGTCAAACCTTTTATCCCAGCTGAAGACCTTAAATTAACTTTCCAGTCTCTATCCAAAATTGACTATGGTAAGCCCCTCACTCTGGCACCCCCAAAATCCACCTGGCCCCCATCAAATCTGTTCTCAACCTCGCCGCCAGGCTAACAACAAACTGTTGACGCTTTGACCACATCTCCCCTGCCCTCAAGTCCCTCAAGTGGCTCCCCATTGAAGGCAGATCCTCCTTTAAAATTGCCTATAATACTCACAAAGCCCTTTACCAGAAGACCCCATCCTACCTCTCAACTAAACTTAAAAAAGCTGGCTGTACCCGAACACTGAGAAGCACCAACACACTTCTTCTCATACCCCCCCCCCTACTCAAAAAACTGCTTCGAAATCCCTCGCTCTCTCTGGTAAGGCCCCAACCATTTGGACTACCCTACCCAAAGACCTTCGTTGCAACCCCTCCTACTCTAGATTAAAAAAATACCTTAAAAGTAATTTGCTCACTAAATTTTGGGGAAATTAAATCCCGGATCTCCTTTATGACTACCTCTCCTTCTCCCTACTTAGACTTCTCCCTCTTCCCAAATTCACCCCCCTTCTTTTTCTCTTGCCACATCACTCGCCCCCCTCCCCCTATCTTCTCCCCGCAATACCTACTATGTCCTTTGAACCCTCCTTGACATACTGTTAAATTTACTATTTTCAGTAATCATCTTGGTTCCGGCAACTTGCTTCTCTTTCTCTATAATAGACCAGACATAACAGCGCCTACAGCAATAAAGCAGGCGTAAGCAGAAAAAGCAGCCCGGGGACACCCAGGAAGACCGGGCAGAGTGCACCTGAAACAGGGAGGAACAGAAATCCATCCCAGCCCCCGAGACAGAGAGCCAGAAGGCGAAGAAGGCCCCAGACAAACCTCAGGAAGGGGTCCGCACACACAACACAAAAAGAATGTGTAACCAGAGCTATGACACCAGGCTGCAGACAGCAGGGCAAACCAGGCTAACAGTGCAGTGACCCCGGAGAAGGACACCCCGGGCGCCGCCAAAGCATTCCAACCACCTAGAAGGGAATTGCACCGTACTTAAACGCCAGGGAGAGCGGAGACCGGAAGGCAACCACAGCTTCCAAGCATAGAGCAAGCTATATAACAGCTACCACTACCCTACCTAGGGTATGTTAAGTCTCAAGACATGGGAACCCTCTTAGGGAGAAACTTCCGCAGCAGAGGACAACAGAAAGTCACGCGGGAAAAAACCTCCAGCAGAAGGCTTGTCAAGCAACGAAGAAGAACCAACCAGAAGGACTAATCTGAGGGCCAACCTGGGGTAGATAACCCAAAGGAAAAAAACACACTGTCAAAAAGGGCCGGCCAACAGCCAACAGAGCCACAGTGCCAACAAAAGAGGACTCGCAGGCACATGAATCACACAGATCTCACAACTGGAGCGACCCGTCCCAACGAAAGAACAGCTCCCAAGAACCAGATCAACGCATAAGTCACTGGGGGGGGGGGGGAGGAGGGGGAAGAGGGCATGGAGGAGGAGGAGGAGGAGGAGGAGGAGGATGATGATGACGACGAAGTCCCGCCAAGAACCTCCAGATGGCAGAGTCTGCCGGGGCGTGAAACCAAAGAGTGTCATCGAAGGGAAGATCCACCAGCCACTCCCGAACATTTTCTGGGAACACACTGTCCCGAAGCCAAGCATGGTGGCGAAGGGCAACCGAGGAAGCCATGGCCCGACCAAGCACCTCCGAGATGTCCAGAGCGGAGCGAAGAATAAACGCCGCCAGCTCTCTGCCATCCAACACATGGTGCCGCAAATCAACACCAGCACTCTCCTGAACAGCTGCAGATCCAAGAGACTCTGCCGAGTCCCACAAGCAAGAGGTGGCTCTAGCCAACACACATGAAGTGTTAAGGGCCCGCAGAGCAGCACGGGTCGAAGCAAAAATATTGCACCCCAAAGACTCCAGCCAGCGGGCCTCCCATGATGGTGGAGACAACAGCGACGGCAGGGAGGGAAAGGCAGTCTGCAAAAGAGGCCCACTAGCAGAGGGGTGGAGGTAAAGACACACCTGGGACAAGGGGGCTCCACCAACTTCAGTGGCGCCGCCAGGGCCAGCTGCTGCCGGCACCGTAGCTGCGTCACCTCGGCCTTATAAAGGATCACCTTGTCAAAGGGCCGAGAGGGGCTCGGGAATGCGACCCGATCCCCGGCGACCTCCCGCAACACCACAGGAACTCCCGCAGAAGTTTTCTGTGAAGCCGGGGCACCGTGGTCCGAAGGAGGGACCCCCAAAGGGCAGCACCCCAACGGCACCACATCCTCCAAGTCTGGATCCCAAGCAGTCAGCGCCGGCGGCGACGCCACGGAAGACTCCGCATAGCGCAAGGGATCCGCTTACATCGCAGGAGGGGAAGGAGGAGGAGGAGACGCCAGCGAGGCCTGTTAAGCTGCCGCATATGACTCCATCTGGCCTCTCGATGCCCCCTCACCAGGAAACGGTGAATAGGGGGACGATACACAGGGCGCATCACCCGCGGAGAGCCCAAGCCCCCAACAGGCCGGAAACCAGCCCTCGGGGACAAACTGAGACACTTACCGACAGGGGAGCAACGCTCTTGCGGCACAGGAGAGGGATGAGGACTATGACTGTTACGCAGAGATGCTGGTGAAAGGAAAGATTTTCTGGATCCAGTCTCACACCTAGGGATAATTCTACAGTAAGGTATCTGCGGCTAGTAGTCTCTATCAGATTGGTGCATAAGTAACAAAAGTCTTTTGAAGAAGTTAACACTAAGCTCTGCATCATCACAAAAATCTCACAAAGATGGCTGTGGATTGACTCTCTCAAACCAATCTCTCGACAGCGACTAGAGCTCGATCAGAACCAGTGATCAAAATCTGAGATGCTAGGGTACCTGCGGATCCACACAGTAACTCTAACATATTTGAATGACCACATGAATTCCTCAGCAGTTATTTGGGATGAGTGATCAACAACCTACCTGATGAGTTGAAGCGAAACAGCCATTTGTCCTTGTCTAGGGCCTGGTTGCTGAGGTTTGAAGCTAGGTGATGCTTTTTATCGTCACTTGAAAGGTGGATGGAAGAGTTGTTGCAAGGAGAGAGTTACTGGAAACTGGTTTCTACTTTTGAGTTTGATTTAAAGAACTAGTTACTTAGTTTCAGTAAGGCTCTTTCTACAGAAGGTATGAAACTTATTTTTATTTTGGGTACATCTAACTGCAAATTCCTCACCTTTAGAAGAGATAGCTCAGTAGTACCTCCTATGGGGAGTAATTTGTGTGTGGGAGTGTGGAATGGCTCAAAACAAAAAGTACTGCAGGACTGAAAGGGCAAAGTGCTCTTCCCGTTGGTCATGGCTGTCAAAGCAGTGGCGCTTCGAGAATATGTGCATGGGTGGTCATGCTGCGGTCAGACATATCAAGAACAGGCATTCTGTCTGCCAAGATAGTGGTAACAGCTCAGTCCCTGGAGGTTGCTTTTTAGTCATGCTTAGCTGATCATAAGGCAGAGGATTATCCGCTTTGGCAAAGTCCTTTTCTGTGCTGCATTGCCTTTCAGAATCGTGCAAGCTTCGTTTCTAAGGAAAAGCAACGTTGTTGTAGGTAGGTGATGCTCAAAACAGAATGGACATTTTAAGTCGTTATCAACATTTACTTCCCCTTTCACAATGATTTCAAGGGGTATCAGAATATGTCATCGATGTAAAATAGCCCATTTCCAACAAATGGATTGTACTATTTCTGTGCGCAGCTTTTACAATATATTGAGCCACAAACAGTGTACATTTCAGATTTTCAACGTTTTCAAACTATTTCAGTTTAGCCATGGTGAAGCTTATTAGAAAATATCGATTTCTGTAATGATGTCAATCTTTTGACTGCAACTTCGTTCATTCATTTTTATTTAATAAAATGAGCAGCAGTTGTCAACGTCAACTGAAAATCTCTTTGGATAGCGATTACTGCTTACTCTTTATAGAATTCCTACTCCTTAAAACTTCATTAAGTGTTGTCCAGAATAATCCCGGTTATTTCCGCACCTGGAATTACTAGAGGGCGATATAACATGTATGTATGTATGTTTCAGCAATAGTATTCGTGAGTGCGTGTTGTAGCATGTAAGCAGTGTTCCACTGTGGCTGGACACGAGTAAATCCTACCTCAGGACCCTAGCACTAATGCTGACCCTGCTCATCCCTGACAAATTGTTAAGTCACTCTGACATATTAAGAACATAAATGACACAATGAAGGTCACGCCAGGCCTTTGCCATATTTGGCAATTAGGAGGAGCTTTGTGCACTATGGCTATCCATAGTGTTATGAAGCCTGTGCTTGGCACTTTGGAGTAGCAATGGTATTACTTTTGCCATCCTTGGCACAAGCGGGAATATTCCTAGCATACTATAGGAACCTATGTTTTGTGATACATGGGAAAAATAGTGAGAAACCTATCTTAGTTTTGTTTGGTATATGCGAGTACTTATTGAGAATAAAAACATATTTGGAGGTCAAATTGTGTAGCTTTACTAAAAAATACCGGCATACGGAAATACGTTTCAGAAAGATATATGCTTTTATTTAAGGAACTTAATTTAATTTATTTAAAAAAATGGATATATAGGAGCAAAATGTGGGTATATTCATATTATGTCAAGTTAATGTTTGGGGACAATAATATTGAATTCCATATCACATTTAAACCAGATATCTGAGTTATAATTCAAGGTTTGGTTGGGGGCACGTTATTGCTGAAGTGATTTCCTTGGAGCCGGAGGATCTCAATTCACATTGGATGTTTGAGTAACTCGATGAACAACATTATTTATGACATCAGTACTGCTACCGGAAGGTCCTGTGTGTAAGATGTAACCAAATGATTATGCTGCTATCTAGACCTGTGCGTTATCTGAATGTATCCCTAGCCTGTGCAATCCACTTAACTTAAAGTACATATTTAATATTTACATTCACGACTGCAAGATCTGTATGAGTTATTTCCCCACCCTGATCCTTCTAAGTAGATTCTTAGTCATAACATACAGCTGAGAATCTACATGGAAGGAGCAGGATAGGAAAATTAAAGGGGGCGTCCGCAGAAATTTTTCCAGGGGGGGGGGCAAAATGTTAACGTCATCACCATCCTCCGACATCATGTGTGCCAGGTAGGGCGGAGGAAACACTGGGGCGCAGGAGGGGCCATGGGGGCAGAAAGCAGGCCGCATATGATCTCATACACAGCCATCTTTCTTTTGTGGCACCCCAAAATCCATACCCACCCTGGTCTCTAAAATTACCCCCTAGCACCCCAAAACCCATACCCACTCTGAACCCTAAACTTACCCATGTTCCCCCAAAACTCATACCCGTCTTGAACCCTAAAATTACCCCCCTGGTACCCATAACCCATACACGCCCTGACCCCTAAAATTGTCTTCCTTGCACCCCAAAACCCATACCCACCATGAACCCTAAAATGTACCCCCTTGTACCCCAAAACCCATACCCACCCTGAACCCTAAAATGACCCCCTAGTACCCCAAAACCCATACCCACCCTGAACCCTGAAATGACCCCTGCCCCCAAAACTCATACCTGCCTTGAACCCTAAAATTCCCCCCCCCCTGGAACCCATAACCCATACCCACCCTGTCCCCTAAAATTGTTCCCCTAGCACCCCAAAACCCATACCCACCCTGACCCTTAAATTGCCCCTAGCACCCGAAAACCCATACCTACCCTGAACCCAAAAAATGACCTGCTCCCCCAAAACTCATTACCACCCTGAACCCTAAAATTACTCCCTACCACCCCAAAACCCATACCCACCCTGAACCCTTAAATTATCCCTGCCCGCCCAAAACTCATTACCACCCTGAACCCTAAAATTACCCCCTGGCACCTCAAAACCCATACCCACCTTGAACTCTAAAATTACCCCTACCCCCCCAAAACACATACACGCCCTGAAACCTAAAATTACCCCCTGGCACCCCAAAACTCATTACCACCCTGAACCCTAAAATTACCCCCTGGTACCCCAAAACCCATACACACCCTGAACCCTAAAATTACCCCCTAGCACCCCAAAACCCATACCCACCCTGAACCCTTAAATTACCCCTGCCCCCAAAACTCATACCTGCCCTGAAACCTAAAATTACCCCTGGCACCCCAAAACTCATTACCACCCTGAACCCTAAAATTACCCCCTGGTACCCCAAAACCCATATCTACCCTGAACCCTAAAATTACCCCCTAGCACCCCAAAACCCATACCCACCCTGAACCCTTAAATGACCCCTGCCCCCAAAACTCATACCTGCCCTGAACCCTAAAATTCCCCAACAGCATCCATAACCCATACCCACCCTGACCCCTAAAATTGTTCCCCTATCACCCCAAAACCCATACCCACCCTGAACCCTAAAATTACCCCTAGCACCCGAAAACCCATACCTACCCTGAACCCTAAAATTACCCCTGCCCCCTCCCCCCAAACTCATTACCACCCTGAACACTAAAATTATCCCCTGGCACTCCAAAACCCATACCCATCCTGAACCCTAAAATTACCCCTGCCCCCCCCCCCCAAAACTCATACCCGCCCTGAAACCTAAAATTAAACCCTGGCACCCCAAAACTCATAACCACCCTGAAACTTAAAATTACCCCCTGGCAACCCAACACCCATACCCGCCCTGAACCCTAAAATTACCCCCCTGGCCCCTTAAAACCCATACATTACCAGAAATCTAAAATTACCCCCTAGCACCCCAAAACCCATACCCACTTTGAACCCTAAAATTACCTCCTGGCATCCCAAATCCCATACCCACCCGAACCCATAAAATGACCCCGACACTTCAAAACCCATACCCACCCTGAACCCTAAAATTACCTCACTGGCACCCCAAAAGCTGAAATTACGGGGCAGATTTTCAAGCCCCTTGTGCCACTTTTGCATCACTTTTAATATAGGAAAAGTGACGCAAAAGTGGCACAAGGGGATTGTAAATCTGCCCCTACAAGTTTTCACTACATTTGCATGTTTAGAGGGGCCTGTCCTCCTTGACGTTTCCATCCATGTAAGTCTACAACACCGTTCACTTAGAGTAACCTAGATATGCAGCCAGTAGTCAATGCTGGTGATGCTGTAGAATGCATTAAAGTTACTGGAACTTACTTAAAAACTGCTGCCTCCTCTTCTGATACTATTTGGTGGAGTCGGCCTGATCAGCAGCACTGTCGTCCTGGCATCCAGCCCCCCTGAAGTTCTCACTGTGTAGATAGATGTGGGTCAAATGTCTCCCGGTTTTTCCTTGCCTGGGCCTCCTCTGCTTCTTTGTCTGTGCCCTTAGATGCAAAAAGAGACAGATCCATGGCCCTGTTCACCATTCATCTGATGAGCAGCGCCATGGATGTGTATTCCATACAAGTGCACAGAGAGCAGGGGGAAAGGGTTGGCAGTTCAGGTGACGCTTTTCCTTTGTAAAGTAATTCCTGCTGGCATCATAGCCAGGGTTTGCTGTCTGTGCACTTGTATGGAATACACACCTATACAAGTGCACAGACAGCAAACCCTGGGCTATGACGCCAGCAAAAAATTCCTATACAAAAGAAAAGCGTCACCTGCCCTGGCCATCCCTTACCCCCTGCTGTGCACATCTTCCTACTTCCACCCCATGATGAGGCAGCTAGAAGTCCGGCTGAGACTTCCTGGGCACAAACACAGCAGCACTGATTACTTCACAGGTCTTTAAAAGACCATTTACTCATTAATGAGGCTTTGTTGTGTTTTCACCCCTTCTTGGAGTTGGCGTGAGGTTTAAAAGAGGAGGTGAACGAGGGATTGAAGACGTCGCGTGGTGATATGGATTGGTGTTTGGATTGGATGGAAGAGATGAGCAAGTTCCTCTGGGGAGGGCCGTAATGACTTGCTTGAGTGCCTTAATGACTTGCTTCGTTGCTTGGTGCCATTAGATTTTTGGCTCACAGTAGGGGGTATTTTAATTCTCTGGTTACTCCCTTGGTACGAACTCTCTCTTATAGGGCAGTACAACGCTGCTTAGTTTACATTTGGTCATTTAACGCTCACACGTTAACTTAGTAACAAACTGTGAGGCACTAGTAACAATGAGGCGTTGCCAGTAGTCCCTGACTCCGGTGATTTCAGTGACAATGGCAGTACTTGATACAGGGATTGCTTAGTTACCCCTTGAAGCAAGGAGGTGATCGGTAATTCAGTGAGTTCGCAGCAGTACCTGGCTCCAGTAGTGTTAGTGACCGTGTCAGTACTTGTCACTTTGATTCCCTTCCCTTGGTACCCCTGAGATCCAGAGGCCCTGAAGAGCTGGTCTGACTGAGGCCTCTGCTGTTTTCTGGGACTGTGGCCCTGTCTGAGCTCAGGGTGTAAGTTCCAGGAGAGGTGGGAGGGAGGTGCAGTGAGTGTCTGTGTAGTCAGTGTGATACTTCAAGGTACTTTAACGTTGCCCTGCTGGGTCAGGGTTGTGAAGGGATCTGACTCAGTCCTGGTGAGTGGCGGTGCAGGGACATAGTTGGTCCTGCAGGCAAGTGACCAACGTATTGTCTCACAGCTTGTCGCATTTAGGGTGTTAACTGAGTGACTGACCAAGGCACCAGGTTGGGAAAAGTCCGTCTCAACCCTGCCCTGCTGCAAAACCTTACACTGCCCTGTAAGTACATGTCTAGCTGAAGCAACAGGCCACTGTGTTTACTGAATCACTCATCCCCAGTGGGGCATCAACCTTGCCATGGATGTGGGGGGCGGGCTGTCACTCAGCGTTTTCTCAACCACAGCTTCGCCTCTGTGGTGAAAGTGTTACCCAGATGAAAGTTGGGCGGTCGTAGTGACACTTTGTACCAATTATGCCCGTGGCTAAATTAGCCCACTGGGAGCCCATCCACCTTTCATGGTTTAGGCCACAGAACAAGGGGTCTGGCAGTGAGCACCGGCATGGGGGCAAGCTGGCTCTGGTGCCAAATACACCCGTCAGGTGTGTAAGGGCCTGCGCCAGGCTTTTGTTCATAGCTATATGGCAAAGACACGCGGTTGGGATGAGTAGTCCGTCAGCCTCGTGGAGACTTCATTACTATAGCGCTATACTTTAAGGTTCGCGTTTCATTGGCCTTGGAAGACTGACGAGCTGGGTGATCCCTGCTGGGATTCTACCCCGTGCACTGCATCCGCTCAAGAACCAGTTTAGTGGTGCTTGGGAACGTCCTGAGCTATCTAACCAGACACAATAATGCATGTAAAACAGCAATCCTTATTGAGAGCTGGCCAGACAGACGCTACAGATAAACTCTTCTGGAAAAGAGCTCGGAAAAGCCCCCCACGTACTACCTCCAAGAGCCGTAACAAATAAATCCTTTTCTGTCTTTGCTCGTGAAAGGCTACCCCATGGCAGAGGGCAGTGTATGCCTAAGAAAATCAGTGCTTTAAGCTCCACCAGAACATGCAGTTCACTCTCCAAACACACAGAAAGAGCAAGTGTGATGATTCTCTCATGCACCTCTCTACATTGGCCATCTGACCCCAGAGTCACACGTGTAGACATTAACTTTTTAACCCTGGCCTGCCGATTTACCCATTTCCGTAGGCGTCCGCAGTGGGGGCAAGGAGGGGCACTCCAGGGGGGGGCAAGCGCCCCTCCTTGCCCCCCCCCCTGCGGACGCCCATGAACTCAAAGGTAGACGTGAAGCAAGACTACAAACGCAGATACATTGTTGTACATGCCTGCACACACATACCCTCACTAGGGAAATTAGGCAGTGATGTAGTGTTTTGCTAATATTTTTTTCAAGCATTTTTAAGGGTGAATTCCTTTAACAGTGCCTTCAATGTAAGTGTTTTAAACAATTTATTGTAGTCACGTTATAGGAAAATGGTGCATTGAAACTCACAATTAGGATATTTTTTTCAAAATGTTCTCAGATATATCAGGCTCTCCCACTATAAATCATGGTGGTTATTTTTGCTGGACCACTTTCAAAGTTCACCAGCTGGCATACTTTCCATTAACAAAACATGTGCAAAAGAAAACTCCACAAGACAATGGTTTTCAATGTTGTTTCTGGTTTATAGACCATACATTGCAGTCCATTACAAGTTTCTCCCAACTTTGCAATTCTTTTATGTAACTTGTTGTGCTTCAAAGTTACACCAGGTACACAGCTAATATAATAAACGTTTTAAGTACAAAAATATGGTTATAATATTCAGGCACCAAATAGCACAGAATTTAACATATATCATAACACATTTTATGTACAGTTCGTCAGCCTTCAAAATGTAGTCACAGCTGTATTGCAAGTATTTTCCATAACCTGACAAGTGTAGTGTACAACTGATACCACCTTCAAATCAATAACACTTATATGTTCCTGCTACATCAAATTTGCAAAGTACCATTACATTTTTTTTATAAATGTTCAAATAATGTATAGCATAAATAACTAACAATTCGTTTTATATGATTGATTGCACATTGGACAGGACATTCCTCAATGTTTTAAGAGCTCTATCTAAGGCATTGTTTGAATACCTGCACAAATTATGGAAACAAATACCATGAGTCTGATATCTAAACTTCTTGCAAGAGCCATTTAAATGGCAAGGGTAAAGAAACTTAGAGCATAACAACTGAAGAGGTCCGCTTTAAGTGTAAGAAACTACACTATATTGTGGCCATCTTATCAAAATTTTAAAAAGCTTATCCTTCACTATAGACAATGCAACATTGCTAATTTGAAGGTGCGTTTGAAGCCTTTGCCTGTTTCCTTCAAATAATTATAAAAACTAAACTAACTGTACAGTCAGATCACTGCTATGCAGACACTGTTGATCCTGTCAAAAAGTATGAGGAACATATGTAATTGCAAATGCCTGAAAATGCATTACAAATACCACAGTGACTCATTTTAATATTTTCCTCCATGTTTCTGCTTTGGCAATACTCAGGAGTTATGGCAACAGATTTGTATGAGGAGATAACTATACAGATGTTATAAAGGCAACTTTTGATTCACTTACTTTTAAATGCTTTTCACTTTCATTATGTACGGTTATGTGCTTCTAGCCAGTTTAACAACAAAAATCCTTCAGCAATGAAAAGTTTTTAAAAACATATTGTAGTGAATAGGTATGAAAATAAAAATGGCTATTTCCAGACAATAAAATATGTTACTATGCAGCACATCAGTGGTTAAAAGGTAAACCCATTCAAATAATAAAACATGAGATATTAAAAAGTCAATTAGCAACTGAAACATTTGGCTAAAGGTTTATGTCACCTGCAATTGGCTCCCCAAAAATAAACCAATTAAAAATAATTTCCGTCGTTGCACTGATGCAGACAAATGAGTCTTGGAATGATTAGAAAATATGTCCATTAAGGCACTGCAACTTCCAAAAGCCGGTTGCCTTTCCGCTTGCATGTGGGAATGTTGCCATTCTTCTGGTTTCCTTGTATGAATTTGACACATACATTCTCCTGTTTGAACTGAACGATGAACCTAAAAGGCAACAGGAAAAAAAAATCAAAACAAGAACACATTTATGTAGCCATCACTCGATGAGCGGGTTTAGGAGGTGGGAGATTTTTATGCTACTGGTGTGTCCGGTAAAAGCAAGTGAAAATACATACTTCCACATTGTTCTTCTGCTAGGCTACAACTACATCTTACATTAGGGGGCTAAACAACTTTGAAACACCTAAATGGTAATTCGGTAATCCCCCAGATAAACCAATTCCAATCATCTTTGTGCCAGAAAAAGATGTTGGGATCTCACCTCTTCTCAAACAAAGCAAAAAACTAGTTCTCACCAGAGCAAAAAAAACACTGTGAAAATATAGGTGTTTTACACCACTTCAACTAATGTATGTAAAAAGTAACCCTGGGCGGTAAACTCCTCTCTGTTCGCTAAGTTTGCAGAGCTTTCCACACTCTGTGGAGCACGTGGAGTTCCCAAAAACTCTGCTCTGCATAGCGGAGCAGAGTTTTTTTTGCTCTCGCTTGCGCTTGTCACTGTCAAATTAGCGAGCGCGAGGGAAGAAAATCCCCCTCCCGACGAGATTTTACATTGCTCACGCTAGCCAAGGTCTAGTTGGCCAGCGTGAGAGAGGAAAATCAACCTCCTGGCAACATTCGTCAATGCGGGTGGTCGGATTTCTCAATGCGAGTGGTTGCGGCAGGTTGCGACTACTCGCGTTGAGAAACCTTCCGGTCATGTTGAGAAAGCTGCCGCGCGAGTAAAAAATCTACTCGAGCAACAGAAAGGAAGCTGTGCCCTCTTGCGCTACGCCTGGTGCAGTTTGCGGTGATTTTACAGTGCAGGACAGACAACCGCTGCTCAAAATTGGCTTGACCCCAACGCACTCCGACGCTCGCAGAACTTGGCATGCGCAGAACTCTGCCCAGACTTAGTAAAAAGGCCTTACATGGCATACAAAACCTCATACATTACAATGAAATTAAAATGTTTTAAGATTTGTATTCCCTGAAATAGCCCACAGTATAGATTTGTTCCTGATTTGTACAGTACACTTTCTACCATTTGTAGCCCGGGTGCACAACGCAGTTGTCAAACAAGACATTGTGCTAACAATATACTTACAATGTACTTTGGGTCCCCACTCCTTCAACAATTGGCTGGTTTTAAACCAGTTTCTTTCAGCCTTTGGCTTCAGAATTTTTCAACTTAGAGTATTTCTTTCTCATCTGATGCTATTGGCTGTTAGAATGTATCTTTTCCCCTACAAAGTAGTGCTCATATTCAACTGTATGAGGGACTACTTTCCAAATACTGACTCCTCATTCCACTCCTGCTGGCTCCCTCCCATATGTATCGCATGAGTGCTCGATGAACTTGGCTTCTTTTTAATTTCTTTGAAAAAAAAGACTGAATATATTGATGTGCGTCTTGCCTTCAATATGATCCTCTTCTAGTTTATATGCAAAAGAACGATGGTACCACAGGAGCAGTCGGTATTGTCCTTCCTATTTTCCAGGTCACAGAAATTAAAGTAGGGCTACACTGAAGATTACATTGCCATCCGACTTTTAATACACACAGAAATAAAAAACGTGATCTAGAGCTATCTACACCAGCATTTTTTAATTAGGCTTTCATCGCCTTACGCTGCAGGTATTAAGCCCACACCAACTGGCTTTGCCAATACTTGTTTATATTTATACTGAAAGCAATTGGCGATTCCCCTTATGATTAAAGACAGTACTACAAGACGAGGTAACTCATGTAATTAAATGTGCAATATACATATAGACACATATACATATACACACATACATATATGAATACATGAACTTTTTTGAGAACATTTCATGAAGATTTGTCAAACGACGCCAAAGATACAGGCAAGTCAAAACGCTTCTCCTGTGGAAACAGGTGATCACCGATAGGTTAGGGGAGGGAAGGGAACCAACAAGGACCCCTGCAGGGCCAAAAACAGCACTTTCTTTTTGGTGGGATCTGCGGAACCTGCCGACATTTTTTAAAATATCAAGCGCAGGCTCCAGTGGATTGTTAGTTATCACCCCCAGTGGGCCAGGGGGCATTTTGATAATAAGGGAGAGGGGCGCACGGGCTCTCCTCATAGCGCTTATTATTGCCCACCACTTCCCCGGGACTAATTTCTTTTTAAACAGGGGCCTCTCAGACCACCCTGTGACGCCGGGGCCAAATGTAAGAAAGTAATCGGGGGGCTCTTGGAACCCCCCCCTGTGACCCAGACATCACCACCTACCCTGGCCTACTGCATTTCTATGGGTGGGGCCTCCCTGGTCTCAGGGACCACTCCTCCCCGGGGCAAAAATGAACATTGTATTGGGGGCCTCAGAGACCCCCAAGACCCACCTTCTGGAGCCATAAATGGCTCTGGGGACCACTACAACACATGGCTGGCACCTGCTATGTCTCAGGGTCCCTGTCCTCTGCAAGAAAAGTGCATCAGTGGTACAGGCAATTATTCCACAGACTATTAATGTCATTATGGGCAAAGCACCCACAAAACAAGACAGAATTCCATTCTATTTTTCTCATAAAACAAACCCGCTAGAATCTGATTATTCCAAAAAACAACATCCCAGGACAGACACAGGATGTTAACTCTGTGTGTTCCTCTAGCTATGGTACCAACTCTTCAAGAAAAGCGTATCATTATGGAACAATATTTGCAAGAATTCATACTACCACGCATTGCACAGCCTCCCCAGCGGTGTTACAGGAGGTGTTAAAAATGATGCAGGTACACCAGCTCTACATTTAGGAATGAAATTGAAGGGTAATTTTGAGACAGTTTTCTCAATAGTTATGAGTAACATTGGAGAAGAAGCTGCAGTTCTGCCAGTGCGCCACTGGTTGGCATTGATTCCTATTCAAGATCTCGAACAGGAACTTCCAAAGATTATTTCAGAAGTTTACACCTCTGTGGACTGTGATTGAAATCGGGTAAAGAGAAAGTTGCACCAGAGATGAAAAAAAGCAAAAGATGCAACAAAAATAGTAGCCTGGATCTCGCAAGAATAATCCAGAACGGGTGGGTATAATTTGAGAGACTGATGAAAATCAGAAAGCCAGATTGGTATCAGTATTTTGATTGTCCTGTGGAATGGGATATGGACAGTAATGCTTCAGGAGAACACAGCAGAAATTACAAGTTTGCCAGACTCTCAAGGAACATCTGGTGGGGACTCGAAGCTAAAAACACATAAAAGTTAGGACTCTGAATGAACACATAAACCCTCCAGAGAGATTGAAGGTGACATTTTCGCTGAGGCTGACTGGAATCCGATTTTCCTAAAGGATGCACCTCAGAGTTAGGAGGTAATAAGGCAACCATTTTCCTCCTTAGCACTTGAACTCAGGGAAAAATAAACATAAGTGTGGGCTTTGAACCAGGCTCCTGTTTATAAACAAACCTACCGGGGTAGGACAAAGAATCTATTCTACATGTGATTCCCTTAAGAAGTGAGACACAAGTTCAGGCTTAATATCCCTTGAAGCACAAAGCGAAGCAAAATATAAAAAGTGATTTTAGATCACCTATAATATCAAGGTATAATGCCTTGACATTCTACTATGAACACTCATTTTCCCCAGATAATAAAATGAACATGCTGTACAAAATGCAGGATTAATGGCTAACCAAGTTAAGAAAAATATATAATCCCACCAGCTATACGTACTGGACTCTTTAGACAAACAAATAGCACCTGAATCCCAGTATATACTTGTTTTTTTCATTCAGTTATACTCAGTATGCTTATTCATGATTGCCTCAAAGGTATACAAATTGCCCTGGGCTTTGTAGGAAGAATGATGGAGTTCTCAAAATAAGACTTTTGTGGTGCTATCAAACATTGATATCCATGTCACGGATGATGACTTAACTGAACACCTGGGTAGGGTGGATCAGATTAACAACTCTTTTAGCCCAACATGGATATAAAATCAAATTTAAGAAATATAAAATGTCATATCAAAGTGATTTTTTTTTATCATGAGCTATCCAGAGAGTGTAAAGTATTATCACGAGACTTCCTCAAGAAGTGCGATATTGTGCAAACTCCAAACACACTAAGGAAGTTAAAAGGCCTAATTAGATTGTTTTACTTTGGAAGAAGTAACTTGCAGTATTATGCTGGGTAAATTAATCTACTGTATGAATTAATGACGCTGACATTTTCTGAAAAGAACTGGAAAAAAACAAAGCTATCTTATATGAACTGCAAGCATACATGTTTGAGATTTTTGCCCTCTTCTATTGCCTGATTATTCGCATACACTGGACACCAAGACAAACCTAGTAATTAGGGTTGTTCCTGGTACACATATGTAGTATACAATGTGGGACAGACAACTCCCGTAGCATAGAGATCCCACCTGTGCTCCTCTACAGAGGAAATGTTTAATCCTATTGCGAGATGTCTCATTCAATACAGCAAGCCATACTGAAAGAGCATCTTTTAGCACAGAAAAAACAAATCATTATAGTTTCCCCAATATCTATGCTGGAAGCAGCAACAGAAGCTAATATTCCGCATTGCTCGTTGCAGTGGGCTGCTACTTTAAATGATACGTATGTAAATTTTGAATATGAATCCCACACCTCATTCTCGGGAAATTTTGCAATACACTCAAAATATTCCACAAAGCCTGAATGTTTACCCATACACAAGATACGATTTTTCAGGATGTTGACCTCAGGGCACTACATGCACAAACTAAATGTCTGGGTAATTCCACTGCACAGCTACCAAAAATACATGCCCTGCCACTTTCCCTACAAAAACCTGATCTGTGAGCTCCTACACTTATTATGTCAGATTTAGCATTTTGTGTACGAATCTATAATGTGAATTCTCTGCATAGTGCTTAAACAAATTCAGAGATTTAAAGGGAAAAACATCGATAAAAACAACTACATTGGGGAAAAGTAGCTGTTCTACAGGACAAGCTTTGGCTTCTGTGGCTAATAAAATTGAAGGGAACTGTACAGCAGATCTTGCGGCACAAAGAGTGGTGCAAACCTTTAAGATCGCTGATGTAACTATCTCAAACTAAGATTGATGCAGACATTTTAGTGACAATATAAGAAACATTGATAGGGGAAAACCCTCCTGATGTTTTTCCCTCTAAATCCTCCTACACTCGCACTAAGAATAATGTTCATATGGGCTTCATACCTGGGGTAGGAGACAGATACAGTCCTAATGAGTAAGCTAGATAAGATGTAATTAGGGTGGCACATGAAGGTATAGCTTCAGCTCATGCTGGCATCAGTGTTACTGTATCAATGTTACAGCAACTATACTGCTGCCCATACTTATTGAGGCTCATAAAAAATATGTGCAGCAATGCAATATTTGTCAATAAATAAAACATACAACTGTTGTAAGATCAGCACATACTCTCCTTACTATCTCCGTTAAACCATTTGGAGTAATTGTCCTCTACCATATTTGGACACTCCCAAGCGTTAATCAATGTAAATATATATTTGTTTTGTTAAATTCATGCTTTAGATTAATTTGGCTTGGCCACAAAAGATTGTCACTGCTCAAGCAAGCTGTAATAAATGACCTGCAGTGCCTAGCAGCAATGGCTGTAGTTCATACTTTTCAATCAGACAATAGTCCTTAATTCAAAGCCGATGCACCCAAGCACCTTTGGGAGTATGCCTGTTGAATTTGCACCTGTTCCACCTGGTATCAAACGGTGTAGTAGAACAAGCGAATTGTACACAAGCAACTCTTAACTGCTATCCTGTATTGGATACATGATTGACACAGCAGCATACTGCATAGCTATTACAGAGTCCAGAGAGCAGACTGTTGAAGAAACTAGAACTAAATGGTCCCACATGAAGAATTCTGACTCTGAAACAAGTGAAGAAAAAGTTATTAAAACTGTTGACAGGTGGTTTGTCACAGTGAGAGAGCAGGTTCTAGAAAGAATCCCAGACAAGAAAATCTTCGAGCCATCTACGCGGCCACCTGTTCTTGGAGTAGCAGGCACTTGAACAGTACTCTTGCTGCTGCTTCCTGGTGCAAGAAAGAGCAGGACGATGTTGATCAATCACATTAAAAAGCATAGCATAGTTGATTTGGTTGGCCAGATACCCATCAATATGAAGGTGCCTTTGACTCTACAATAAATTACCACATTTTCTTTCTACTCCGCAGAAACTAGATTATGAAGGGTGCAACCATGCTGAAATCTTCTACACCATTTTAGGTCACTGATGATTCTGCTTTTCTCCAGTTTCACACCATGTACCAGTTTCAGCAAGTGAACTTGACACTGCAATAACAACTGCAACGTCTGCATATGCTGGTTTATTGACGCTGCAATAACAACAATTGCAACCTCTGCATATGCTGGTACATTATGAACCACAAACAGAAGCAACATCAGTTGAAATTATACAACTGCAAGAAATTGCGTTATACAAAAATGACTGACACAGATTTTGAAAGAATGAGAAACCATCCCTCCGACAATCAGTTCACATAACAGATGACTTATTTGCTGCTTCTTCTGTGGTCATACATCTGGGATACTACTTGATTCTTATCAATGCTAATGTGGATTACAATATTAGTTATATTTCTACCTATATTTCTACACTGGAACTATATTTCTGATAAAAGTGTGAAATTTCCTGTAGCTCAGGAACTGCAGGCGCAGTCCTCTCACAGCAGAGTAGAACAGATTTATCAAGCTGTGAACATCATCTTGTATCCTACACTGGATAGTGCGTTTTGGGAAAAATATATTAATCAGATAAAAGGTCAGAGGCGTAAACGATTTAAATACCTTATTTTTTTTAAATATCCACAGATTACATAATTCCTGGCCCTTTTAAAAATTCATGGAATATAAATTCTGTCAAAGAATAAACAATAGACTAAGGATCCTATGTCTCTTTAGATAGTGAAGATCACTATTTAAATGTAGAAAATCATCAAGAGCGGTTTAGATTGGATTACGGGCAGCATTACATCCATAGTTCACACAGTGCCTGAGCGAAATATAATTATACATTGTGCGAGCATTGTCAGGCTCCAACCATAAATATTCCTTGAAGTTTCCAGAAAAAGTTTCCTTATTTCAATAAACTGATAGGTCTGAGCCATCAATTTTGTATTATTCCCAAGAGCCAGAGAAACTGAAAAAATACTGATCACTAAACACAGATGTATTTATTCTATACAGTTTGGTTCACTTGCAGTCCAAGGTTATGTATGTTAGAAAGAAAATATAAATTTGAAAAGTGTGAGGGGAACCAGATACTATATTTAGTTAATTTATGATTGCCAGAAAATGCTTTCTAAACATAACAGTTCAACAAATAACATGCATGAACTGTGTGTCTGTTTGTGATTTTAAAACCCCATCCATTCCAAAAACTATTTCAACACATTTTTCATTCTGTAAATGGAAATAAAACATCACTGACAGTGAACTGGGTAAAATGGTGCAGTATGACTCACAATTTAAATGTGTTCAGTTGAGATGGAACAGCCCTATGGGCAATAGGACGTACACAGATGATGGGTGCATGAATAGATTATTTTCAAAGCAACTGGACCATTAGCAAACGGACAGGACACTATACAAAATATGTTTCCCAATGACGGTAGCCAAATATAGGGTTGACGATTTGTGGCAACAATGGTAACTGATTCCAGTTTAACTGCTGTGACAGGACATCTGTCAGAACTTTGTAATTTGAGTGATTTCCTCCTGGTTCCACACCCTGTGAAGAGTAAATAATTGGCATCTACCTTGATATATGCAGTTAGTAAAGAACAAGCATATTCAAGAAAAGCTTCTGAAAGAGTTACAGAAACTGATACACAAATAATGCAGACTAAATTTAAGCCTACTAACAATTGTTTTCAAATACTAAAAACGGGTATATACAATATCAACTAGTTTTTTTTTCCCACCTGCAATCATTTGAAAAAAGGATTAAATCTCCAACAACAAGGGCAGGCTTAGATGCTAGCAATAACTCACAATTACATTGAGGTTTACAAACTTTGAAAAACAAGTGCCCTGGCAGCTTATTAACACATTTGCAGAGTTTAATCTTCATAATTTGACCTTAAATTAGACACCGATTGCAAAAACGAGGAATTGTACGCTCTATTTGATAGAAGAGATAGAGTACGCCATTTTCTGTGGCAGAAGACATACATCTCATGTGGCTATTACATTGAGTAATCTCCTTGCCAATCACTGCCTTTCATATTTATGGTTGTCAAAAACACATCCTTAGGGTGGTATGGAAAAACTCAAAATGCCTTCCTTTAACTTGCCTGCAAATTTTCTATTGAGTTCCATTGTTGGACAAAAAAAACATCCTGCAATCATAAGCACATCTGCATGCACCAACCCACTAGGGCGCTGACTTCTCTGAGTCCTCCGCTCTACACAGGATGTGTAACTATTTGCAGCCCAGCCTTGCTAGTAAATTACATGTAGTACCTATTTAAGTCATTTTTTCTTATTATACACTCCAAGTGAATGGTTCTTGTCTAATTGCAACAGATGAAACTTGCGGTTGGTTGAGTCCCGGTTATATTTTCATGCTTACTGTTAAAATTTCATTTTTAAAAAAAAATATTTCTAAAAAATGCTGTGGCACTACATGTTATCCTCCAAAGAAGAGGTTTGAAGGTTTTACCTGGTCAAAAATAGACGCACAAGTTACTCTTCAGTATCGGCATATCTGAAAGAAACCTTAGTTAGTGTTAGATTCCTTACCTTAGAATATCCCCAGACGTCAGACTGGATCCGGAAAGTTTTGCGTAGCAGTACCGCTGGGCGTCGGTAGGCGTCGTCTGCCGCTCCACGTCCGTCGTCGGCGTCATGATCACCAGAATGACGTTGGAGTACTTAGACGCCGCCCTCGTGCGGCGTCTTGTACATAGCTTTCCATGCCAGGAACGCAGAGCCATGCCAGAGACCGACAATGGTGCCATGAAACTAGGGCCCTGAAAGGGATGACCTTAACCCTAGATATCAGTTTGCAGAACGGGGAGGATGGGTGGAATCTAACACTAACTAATGTTTCTTACAGATATATCGTTACCGAAGGTAAGTAACTTGTGCATCTGAAAGAAACCGGTTACTGTTAGATTCCTTACTTTAGAATAGATACCCCAGCAATACTAACCCCGGTGGTGGGTCTGCGAACCAAGATCACACCAGAAAGTCCTGGAGAACGGAACGGCCGAAAAAGCCATCTCTCCGGACTTGGCTGTCCAGGCGTAGTGTCTAGCAAACATGTGCAGCGAAGCCCACGTAGCTGCCTGACAGATGCAAGGGGACTCCCCGACCCAGGGCAGTAGTAGCCGCCGTGGCCCGAGTGGAATGGGCCCTCAGCCCAACAAGAGGCTCCTTTTTCACCAAGGAGTAACAGACCTTGATGCACAACCCGACCCACCAAGAGATGGTCCGTTTGTGCACCGCCCGTCCCTTCTCCGTGCCCATGTTACCAACAAAGAGCTGGCCGTCCACCTGGAACTGGCGTGTGCGGTCTAGATAAAAGGAGAAAGCACGTTTTGGGTCCAGACGGTGGAGCCTCTCTTCCTCCTTCGAGGGATGCGGAGGCTGTGAGAAGGTGGGCAAGGTGATAGACTGCCCGATATGAAAGGTTGTAACCACTTTGGGCAGTAAAGAAGGACGAGTTCTCAAGACAACTTGGTCCTGATGGACAGAAAGGAAAGGAGGCTTAGAAGATAGAGCCTGGAACTCACTCACTGTCCTGGCAGAGGTGATGGCAACCAGGAATGCAGTCTTGTCAGAAGACGTAGAGGGCAATTGTGAAGTGGCTCGAAAGGAGCGCACATCAAATAGGTTAGAACAAGGTTCAAGTCCCACTTAGGCATCACAAATGGAACAGGAGGAGAGAAGGCTGATCAGGAAGTCTCAAGAAGGCAGAAATGGCAGTGAGGTAGCCCTTAACAGTGCACAAAGCAGAGCCCTGCTGGGCAAGAGAAAGAAAGAAGAGGAGAACCTCTGAAAGGGGGGCAGCGAGTGGATCCACAGCCTTTGCTGTGCACCATGCCACAAATTTGTTCCACCTGCAGGCATATACCGATTTTGTGGAGGGACGCCTGGCTGCCAGAATCATATCACAGACTTTAGGAGGCAAGTCAAATGGCCTCAACTGCCGCCGCTCAATCTCCACGCATGGAGGTGGAGGGTGGACAGGTTCGGGTGGAGGATCGTCCCCTGCTGCTTCTACAGAAGGTCCTCCTGAAAAGGCAGATAAATCGGGGGATCAACTGACATGCTGAGTAGCTTGGGATACCAGTATCTTCGTGCCCAGTCCGGAGCCACAAGGATGACTTGGGCCCAGTCGCGCCTGATCTTCTTCAGCACTCTGGGCAGAAGTGGTATAGGCGGAAAGGCGTAAAACAGACCGTAGCTCCACTCGCGACGAAAAGCGTCTCTGAGCGAGTGCCGCCGTGGAAATTCCAACGCGCAGAACTGATCACATTGTGCGTTCTCTTCGGTGGCGAATAGATTTAACCAAGGCTCTCCCCACTGCTGAAAGAAGCCTTGCGCCACGCCTGAGCTTAGACGCCATTCGTGATCCATTATGCACCAGCGGCTGAGTTCGTCCGCCCTGGCATTCAGGGAACCTGCTAGGTGTTGAACCACCAGGGTAACGCCCTGGTGTTCCAGCCATGTCCAGAGGCACAGAACCTCCTGAGAAAGGGTCCACAACCCCAGCCCGCCCTGTTTGTTGCAGTACCACATGGCGGTGGTGCTGTCCGTGAACACCTGCACTACACTTCCCCGGACAGAGGTGAGGAATGCCTTCAGTCCAAGCCGGATCGCCCGCAGCTCCAGAAGGTTGATGTGGAGCCGGGACTCCGCCGGAGACCAGAGGCCTCTGAATTCCCTGTCTCCCATGTGGCCCTCCCCATCCCAGGAGGGACGCATCCGTCACCACTACGTGCTCCGGTTGGGGTAGGGAGAGAGATCTGCCGCTGACCCAATCGCGGTTCGTGAGCCACCACTGCAACTGTCTTGCAGTGCCCTCCAAGATTCGGACATGGTCTGACAGGTTGCCCTGATGCTGTGCCCATTGAAACTTCAGGTCCCACTGCAGAGGACGCATCCGCTACCTGGCGTGATGCACCAGAAGGATGCAGGAGGCCATCAGTCCCAGGAGCTGCAGCGTCAACCTGACCGAAACTCGGGATAAAAGCTGAAAGATCGGAATCAGAGCCTGAATATCCCAAACCCGCTGTTCGGGGGGATAAACCCGAAACTGCGCTGAGTCCAGAACCGCTCCGATGAATAGGAGCTTCTGAGAGGGACACAGGTGTGACTTCGGCACGTTGATGGAGAACCCCAGCGAGTGCAGGAGGTCGGCCGTAGTCTGGAGGTGGGAGACGACTGTCTGGGGTGAGCCCGCCTTCAACAACCAATCATCGAGATAGGGGAAGACTGAAACCCCTAATCTGCACAGATGAGCTGCGACCACCGCCATCACTTTCGTGAACACCCGTGGGGCGCTGGTAAGGCCGAAGGGGAGCACGGTAAACTGAAAGTGCTCGTGGCCTACCGTGAACCGCAGGTAACGCCGGTGGGCCAGCAGGACGGGGATGTGGAAACACGCGTCGTGCAAGTCCAACGCTACCAACCAGTCTTCTGGGTCCAGGGCAGCTAGGACCTGAGCCAAAGTCAGCATCTTGTACTTTTCCTTCCGGAAGAAGCCGTTGACGCTCGGTAGGTCCAAGATAGGGCGTAGGGCGTAGGCCTCCTTTGCCCTTCTTGGGTACCAGAAAGTAGTGGGAATAGCAACCACATTCTACTTCTGGCTCAGGAACGCGCTCTACGGCCCCCTTCACCAAGAGGGCCATAACTTCCTCCTGCAGAAGTCACAAGTGATCCCCCGACATGCAGTGGTACTGCGGTGGCATGTCTGGAGGGGTCGCCTCAAAGGGGAGGGAGTAGCCCCTTCGGACGATTTGCAGCACCCACCCGTCCGAAGTGATGGAGCGCCAATGGAGGATGTGATGGTGAACCCTGCCCCCCAATGGCATTGAATGGACCTGAAAACTCGGACGATTTTGAGGCAGATGCTGCGGGGGCGGGTGTGGACTGACCTTGCAGGTGTCTGCCGGCACCGCCAAGGCAGTTACATCGTCCACGACAACGTTGAGGTTGGATCTGCGGCCTGTGGCTAGCAGGACGTGTGGGGGCGCCCCTTCCTTGGCCATGAAAGGGACGAAAGGCGGAA